>NC_136422.1:25952500-27262500 GCF_052625555.1 Lactuca saligna
ATGTTCGTTTACGTTCATTTATATTCGTTCAATTAATTAATTTATATTCATTTATGTTCAATTTTTTTATTATATTACCATATTATATGTTTGTTTATGTTCATATATGTTCAATTTTGTTTGTTTATCTTTATTTATTTATATTCGTTTATGTCTATATTATATGTTCGTTTATTTTTATATTTATTTATGTACAGTTTTTTTAATTATATTACCATATTATACTAAACGAACAAAGATAAACATAGACAATTGAACATTTATGAACATAAACGAACATATAGCATGGTAATATAATAAAAAAATTGAACATAAATGAATATAAATAAATTAAACAAACGGACATAAATAAACGTAAACGAACTTCATAAACGAACGTTTATGAACATAAATGAACAAACGAGACAATTGTTCATGTTCATTCATTTAACTAAACGAACGCTAATTTTTGTACATGTTCGTTCATTTATTAAATAAACGAACATAACGCCGAACAGTTTACGAACGATTCACCGAACGTTCAGTTAGTTTGTAGTTCTACATATAAGTTAAATAATTACATTGGACGAACAAAACGTCAAAAAAAAAAAAAAAAAAAAAACATTAAAAATTATATTTAAATAAAACTTCAAAAATATTAAAGATTTTTAAACCACAAAAATAAAGAAAAAATAAATAATAATAATATGATTTTATATGATTTAGATAACTGATTTAAAAAATAAAAATAATTTTATAAATAATCTATATTAATTCTATTAAAATAAAGATATATATATATATATATATATATATATATATATATATATATATATATATATATATATATATATATATATATATATATATATATATATATATATGATAATTTAATCTTTTTATATGGAATAAGGACCAACATTGCAATTTTAACAAACCATGCCTATAAAATTTTAAACTTAAGGATCAAAATTTAGAATTCGATCAATAGTGCAATTTTTTCATTAACTAGAAATTGTTCACTCTCTCTTTAGTGGGGACGCAAGCGTGTTCCTCCATTGAAAGTAGAGATTTGGTTTTGATGATTTTTTGGTTCATTATGCTATTGCTTTGGGTTTACATGATTAACTTCAATTTTAATCATCATTGAAAATGTATTATATGTGACCACAGTTATACGTAGGAAACGTACATCAAAATAAACACGAAAACGTTCACAAAATTTACGCCAAAACGTAAATAGACTCGAATATACAACGTACATAAAAAATAAGTACGTAAGTTATTTTTAAGTTAACGAACAAAAGTTCAAATAATCAAAAATGTATTATATGTGACCTGACTCGAACATCGACATTAAAAAAAAAAAAACAAAAACAAAAGCATAAAAAATTACGTCGAAACATAGGCAAACTCATATATATATATATATATATATATATATATATATATATATATATATATATATATATATATATATATATATATATATATATATATAAGTTTAAAAAATGAAGGTGCTGAAAGTGATATTTTTTAAAGTTCAAAGTCGAAATGGATGAAAGTGTCATTTGTACAACGTGGACCTATGGAAAATGCCATTTTTACAAGAGAAATTAAATTGTCTCCTACCTTTTATTCCTATAATTATTCTTACCCACTAAAATTATGACAAATGACCATTCAATTTAATTGTATTTGATATATTACTAATATAGTCTTAATGATTTAGTTTAAAAAATATGGAAAGATGACATTTATCATAATTTTATTTGGTAGGAACATTTGTAGGTATAAAAAGTAGGAATCAATTTAATTTCTCTTTTTACAAACTACATAAAAAGTACAGGGGTAGAAGATGTCATTTACAAAATTGATTGTGAAAATTGTCTAAAAATATCCAATAACGTTGCCTTTCAATATTGTAAGTCCCCAAAATTGCTTGTGTATCAATCAGATCCAATTGATGGTGCGGAATCCCAATCAGTTGGATGATGTCAGATCAATATAGAAGAGAATGAGAAGAAGAAGATGATGAATCTATGATGTATTGATGATATTGAGTGATGCTCCTTACAATAGATTATCTCTCACACACACTTCTTCTCTCTAACTTTCTCTCTCTACAAGATGCTCTCTTCTCCTCAACCGTACACTCCCACATGCACACTCTATTTATATGAACCTCCAGCCACACACAGGGTGTACGGCCGTACACACAAACCGCAAACGCATACAATATTACATAAAAATATATTTTCCTAGAAAAGCAAAGTATAAACCATATTTTTGACCCAACAATCTCCCCCTTGGTTTATAGCTTTCTTTTCTAAATGGCCCAACAAGCTCCCCCTAAAAAGTAGCTGGATTTTCTTGTTAATCTTCATTGGGAACTTGGCTTCAGCATTAATCTTCAAATTATTCACAGCTTCAGGATGAACATATGAATCTTCTATGAATGACTTCATCTTGAGCGGTTGGGCATTTCTTCAAGAATTTGACATTTAACGCACATTGGGTGGGGAGGCTTGTTGTACTGATTCTTGAAAGATAGCGCTTTCAGCATGAGAATCTTTAGAGAGAATAGAGAGAACGAATCTTCTGGATCATTTCAGCAGGTACGAAGATAGCAGCAGACTGATTGAGGAGGATTCAATGCAATCTGTCACATATTCTTCGGTTTCAGCTTCACCTTGCTTCTGGGGTTGAAGGATGGAATGTCGAAAGAATAATCTTCATTTCTTGCTCCTTTGAATGAAAATTCTTCGATGCTCATAGATGAAGCCTTGGCTCAGAAATCTTCAACACAAACTTCATGAGTCTTATCTATACCTGAAATCACTTTTCAAGACAAAACAAAACTAAAAGAAAAATTAACACACAAAATAAAAGTAGAAACAAAAATATTTTTGGATTTTCCGTTTTTTCTGAACAAGAAATAACACTATTTTTGGATTTTAATTTTTTGATTTTTGTTTGATTTTTGAATTATTTTTTATTCTCCCCCTAAAATTTGTACATAGAGAAAAACTATGAACAAGTTTAACAAAAGTAAAATGATATCTAACTTTAAGAATGATTTGGGATCAAATTTTTTAGACAACCTTTATCCGCTTGTCGGTACCTTCTATCTTCACGTCTTTGTCTGGTCGATCGCCGGTATTGTTGTCCACTTAAACACGAAAAATTGTGACAAAATTAGGACATACTATAAGTGACAAGACAAGGTGATCCTAAGTTCCTAGATATTATATATGATCCTAAGTTTCTAGATACTATATCTTAAGGACCATTCGGCTGACGACGACCAGGGATATTGTTGTCCACCTAAATTGAGCAGCGAGATCTATAGACAATCTTTGAGTGTTCAAGTTTAATTGTATTGGAACATGTTTCCCGCTTCCAGATATGCCCCAATAATCAAAGACTTCCAAAGTACTCCTTACATCGGGTGAGCAGACCATCATTAGGAGAGAAGATAGATTCAGATTATTATCACTTATAGATTTAGAGGGATTGAGAAGTAGAAGGTTGCATATGTTATGTACCAGGTCGGATTGTTAGTCACGCAAAGGAGACAGCATATGGCTAACAAATAAGAAGAATTTCATATATGTATATGTATAATATGCCAAGAAATAGAGTTGCATATGTTACAGTCCAGGTCGGATCTCTTCCAATCACGCAGAGAAGGCAACATATGACTAACAGATAGAAAGAAAGAAAATGATTTTCTACAGACCTAATATATCGGAATTTACCAGTCGCCCCATCAATACCGGAATTAAGGACAAAATCCGCACATGGAGGAAAAGTTAAACCACGGTTCCAGATACGGGTTCATTTAATGTGACGAGTAGATTCCCATATATATCTCCCTGCTCAACCTATCCAAGCATCGTATTGTCAGACTGAAAGGATCTAACTAGGTCAAGATTTGTCAAGTCTATAGATTCCTTAAGTACATCTGCACCTAGTCAAGTCCGTTAAATTCTTCGTGCCTACCGACGCATCAAATCAGAGCATAAACCCTTCAACTATGGGTACGTTACGCAAACTCAGGTTGCCTGTTATCACTCACTTCCCAAAACATCTCCCTCAAGCACATTCCATAAGCAACATATTATATTTTTTTAATTTTTTATTTATTATTATTTTTTAATTTTCTAATTTTTGTATTTTCTAATTTTTGTTTTGTTTTTATTTCTCCCCCTAAATTTGTGCATATGAGAGAAACGAAAGTAAATGGGCAAATTTAAACTATCCTAAAACAAAAATTAGTCTTTAAAGCGAATCAGCTTAAGAAAAACTCAGGAGTATAGAGAAGAAAACTCAAACCGTAAGTCACCGATTGAATTTACATCTAGAAGGTCTGAGAACGGCACGCGTAATCTCAGAACAGATCCGAAAATTCTTCATATCATTAAGCACAAACCCCATGAGTGATAACTTCCTTTCTTCCCTTCCCGCAAGGACACATACTCTCAAAAAATGTTCTGAGTGTTGTACAGTTGAGAGATGCCTCCTATCATGTGCCTTGTAACGACCCGTTCCTGGTATGTTGATTTATTGGTAATTGTAGTGAGTTTTTCTAGAGGGACTCGGCGAGTTCTAGCCTGACTCGCCGAGTCGGGTCGCGTCTGAGGGCACGCGTGAGCCGGGGACTCGACGAGTCCATATCCCCGACTCGGCGAGTCCACCTGTCTGGGTGAAACCCTAAATTTCCCGGGTTGCCCACTATTTATACCACCTTATAGCCTCCATTCTCACCTCCCTCACCCTGAGAACACAGTGTTAGAGCCCCAAACCTCCATTGAAGAGCTTATATGTGTTTTGGTGCCATTTTGTGAAGGTGTGAAGAAGGAGAAGAAGGAAGAAGCAAGGAGAAGTGTTGTAGTGCAAAGATCCAAGGCCAAATCAGAGCTAATAGAGGTATTTTCGGAGTTCCATCTTGTTATATGCTTTAAACTTCCATTAGAGCTCTCCCAAGAGCTAGTTGATGCTTGTTCCAAGCCTTACACTTGCATGAATGTCTTATTAAGTCGGAATATCTATGGATCTGAATGTTGGGGTGTTGTAGAGCCCAGATCTACTGTCTTTTTGGAGTTATATTGCATGATAACCATAGATCTACCCATTTCATGCATCTTTTAGCCTTATTTCCCTTATTCATGAGGTTGTGCACGTAAAGTTGGAAACTTTACGTGGTAAAACAGCTTATTGGACTCAGATCTATCAATTGTATGCATTGGATTCAAACAAAATCAAGTAGAAATCAGTTGCATGGCGGCGACTCGGCGAGTCGGAAGAACGACTCGACGAGTCGGGTCGCGAGTCCCGAGTCCTTCAGTTTTATCAGTGTCGAGTGTACGAGGTGAGTTAGAGAGTGGACTCAGTGATGGAGGGACTCGACGAGTTTGTTCATACAACTCGGCGAGTCCAAGGCAATCTTCTTGGGATCAAGAACAACTCGTCGAGTCTGTTCATACGACTCGGCGAGTCGGATGAAGATTGTCTGAGTTCTTGGATCAAGTGGGTACTCGTCGAGTCGATGCCAGACTCGACGATTAGCAGTGAGCAGAAGTGAAAAGTGAGAGTAGGACTCGGCGAGTTGGGTGGCCAACTTGGCGAGTCAGCCCAAAAGAGAGTTGACTTTGACCAAGGGTAAAAGAGTCATTTTACCCCAAGCGCAGTGTTTAGTATTTGATTGAGTGTGTTTATGGACTTGTAGCCGAGGAGATTCAGGAGCAGCCGTCGTTAGCTTCCCGAGCCACACACTCAGCAGCCAGCTTACAAGGTGAGTTTCCTTCCAGTAGGAACGGGTCTAAGGCCACAATGCCGGCCCGTTCAGCTAGCAGTAGTTTCCGGACTTAGGTCCGATGCAGTAGTTAGTATGTTCGATGCCTTTGTGGTTCGAACAGGAATTGTGTGCAATGTTTTATGTGTTAAGTATTATGTGTTCCGGGCCACGGCCCGATGTAGCATGTCGTATATGTGTTATGCTAGTTGATGTGTTATGCTATGCCATGTTCAGTCAGTCGGTTCCGGACTTCGGTCCGATGCAGTTAGTTTCGGACTTCGGTCTGATGCAGGGGACAAGGTCCCAGTCAGTTCCGGACTTCGGTCCGATGCAGTCAGTTCCGGACTCCGGTCCGATGCAGTTAGTTCCGGACTCCGGTTCGATGCAGGGGACAAGGTCCCAGTCAGTTCCGGACTTCGGTCCGATGCAGTTAGTTCCGAACTTCGGTCCGATGCAGGGGACAAGGTCCCAGACAGTTCCGGACTTCGGTCCGATGCAGTTCCGGGCTTCGGCCCGATGCAGTGGGCAAGGCCCAATATGTGTTTATTTGTTATTGTTTGGTATGTGGTAGTTTGGGGGAGCTCACTAAGCTTCGTGCTTACAGTTTCAGTTTTGGTTTCAGGTATTTCCGCAAGCAAAGGGAAGAGCTCGGGGTGACAGCATCGCACACACCACATCATAGCTTTATCCTGGGGGATGTCTCTTGATGTTTTGGATTGATGTAGTATGATACGGTTTTCCGCACAATATTTTATTATGTTTTGGGGATATATCGCGTATGTTTTATGTTATGATACTTATATTATGGTTTTGATTATATGGAAAAACGAAAATTTTTGGGTCGTGTTTTTGGGTCGTTTCAAGTTGGTATCAGAGTCCTGGTTTGAGGGATTCGGATACACTTCCGGGTGTATCTGAACTCAAACTAAGGGAAATGAAAGATTTTATTAAAATAAAAACGTTTTATAAAAAAAAAAAAAAATTGAAAGTACTTAGAAAGGAAGAATCCTCTTTAAACAAGATAGAGGTGTGTGCATGCGGTCAGCCGAGCTCAAGTAAGTACTTCCAAATTACCCATACAAGTTATTTGTTCAATTTCAGTTTTAGTAGAACAACATGCTAGTATAGGACTAAGGATTTAGGAGAATGCCTTATGTGCCTGCTTATGTGTTACAGCTTTACGAGTATGGCATGCTAGTACTGAGTAGACAACAGTAGAATAGCCTGATTAGGTTATGCCCGATAGCAGGAGCTTAGCATCTTATGCTAGTGCAGTTTCTTGTTATGAGAATAGTTTGCTTGAGTCTGTTTTCCGTGTCCGAATGCTGCTTGCTTTGTGCTTAGTGGGGTTCCGAGTGATGGGAGTTAGCCATTAGGTGAACACGTCACACCACATGTGACTAGGATTGAATAATCTCAGAGTACTGGAACTGGCCCTATTGCGCAGCTCTTGTTTGAGTCCAACCGTTATAGGGACGGGTCTTTTACTCGAAGGATTATCTGATCCTCATCACATGTGATGGTGTTTAGGTAATGGCTAATTGGCGTTATGAGGAAACCTTCAGCAGCTGAGGACCAGTTGTGTCGAGCTTGAAGTTTCCCTAGGGCAAGCCTAGGATGAGAATAGCAGAGAATGGCAGTAGTAGAAGTGACTTGGGGAAGTCAAGGCAGTTCTTGAGGAAGGTACGGATAGATGTGGAAGGTAGTAGGGGCCCATACTACTGAAAGCAGAGGATCCGTACTTGAATTAAGGAAGGCCAAGACAAGACCAGGAAGCTAGTAGTAGTATCATGATCCCTTGAGATATTTCAGTGTTCTGATGTTGTTATGATATGTTTCAGAATGGTAGTTTTGCGTCCGAGGCCAGCAGCCGGCAGTTCAGATGCCGGAGGAGGATCAGGATCGGGATCAGGCCCGGAGGCCGGGCGGATGGATGAGCAGACTAGGGAGTTCCTTTCTTCCGAGGTTACCCGCATCATACTAGAGCAGACTCCTGTGATCTTTGGTTCGATCAAGGAGGGTATTTTAGAGCTGATGGATGAGCGATTGAGTACTTTCCGTGCTGAGATGGCGGCCGTGATGGGGTCGCGCACACTTACGTTCAGAGAGTTCAGGGCATGCGGGGCTCCAGACTATCATGGGGCGCGGGACCCCATAGCGAGTACCAGGTGGTTGGCGGATGTGGCCAACACATTCCGCACTAGTAGATGTCCCGAGGGGGACAAGGTCAGATTGGCGTCCTGTCTTCTGAAGGACAGGGCACGAGACTGGTGGGAGGAGGTCGGGCATGCCATCGGGGATGATGCGGCACTGGATGCCATGACCTGGGCTGATTTCTCTACCAGGTTCAGAGCGGAGTTTGCACCGGTCATCGAGGTGCAACAGTTAGCTAGGGAGTTCCAGGATCTTACCCAGACTACCGAGACAGTGGCGGAGATCACCGCCAAGTTCAGGGAGAGGGCCCTTCTTGTTCCTCAGTATGCAGCTGATGAGGAGATGAAGAAGGCCCGTTACCATGAGATGCTGCGGAGTGACATTCGCATGTTTGTGAGCCGGTCCACTTGTAAAACACTGGACGACATGATTGCTAGAGCCAGAGAGAGGGAGATTGATCTCGAGATGGAGAAGAAGAGGAAACCGGAGGCGGTTTCGGGTTCAGGCAGTATGGGAAAAAAGCCCAAGGTTTCAGATCACAGGTCCAGGGGTCAGCAGAGCCACGGTCGGTGTGGCAAGTGTGGGAGGTTGCACGAGGGGGCGTGCAAGGCAGGGAGTTCCGGCTGCTACAAGTGCGGTCGGACTGGGCATTTGAGTAGGGATTGTACGACCCCTGCCACTACGGTTACAGCATCAGATCTGATTTGCTTTTAGTGCAATCAGAGGGGACACAAAAGGTCCCAGTGTCCTAGTTTAGCTGCAGCAGGGAAGGTGGTTGCACCTGCCCCTGCCACCCTGAGGATTACGGATGGCCGGCAGGGCCGAGCTGATGCGCCGGTGGCGAAGAGCAGGGCATTTCAGATGACAGCAGAGGAGGCGCGAGCGACTCCTGATGTGGTGACGGGTATGAATCTTTCCTTCATCTCTTGTTATTATATTGCTTGAATATTACTTGATGATATGTTTTATTTAGGGTCGTTCTCGGTGAACGGCATCCCTGCTTTAGTATTGTTCGATTCGGGGGCTACCCGATCATTTGTATCGCTTGCGCTTAGCAAGAGACTTAGCAGAGCTCCCGAGGAGCTGGATTGCCCACTAGAGGTTGAGATAGCAGATGATAGGACCGTGAGGGTCGGCAGAGTACATAGAGGGTGTTCCCTTCAGATATTTGATGAGCAGTTTTCAGTGGACCTGGTTCCTATTCCCCTGCGTGGGAATAAAGTTATTGTGGGCATGGATTGGCTGAGCCCCAATGGGGCGGTGATTGATTGTGAGCTACAGCTAGTGAGGGTTCGCACCCCCAGCGGGGGAGAGATAGTGATTCAGGGCGAGAGGCCCCAGCGAGGACCGATCTTTTGTTCCGCCGCGAGGGCGAGGCGCTATGTTCAGCAGGGTTGCGCCGGTTTTGTAGCTTACGTCTTGGATGCCCGGGAGAAGGGCAAGACGGCGATTGATGATGTTCCTGTTGTTTGTGACTACCCGGATGTATTTCCCGAGGATTTGCCGGGGATACCTCCAGAGAGGCAGGTTGAGTTCAGGATCGACCTAGTTCCTGGTGCGGCTCCGATAGCCAAAGCACCGTATCGACTTGCTCCCCCTGAGATGCAGGAGTTGTCTACACAGCTTCAGGAGCTGTTAGACAAGGGTTTCATTCGGCCGAGCAGTTCGCCTTGGGGAGCGCCGATCTTATTTGTGAGGAAGAAGGATGGGTCGCATCGTATGTGCATTGATTATCGGGAGTTGAACAAAGTAATGGTAAAGAACCGTTACCCACTTCCGAGGATAGATGACTTGTTTGATCAGCTTCAGGGAGCGTCTTGGTTCTCCAAGATCGATCTACGCTCCGGTTATCATCAGATGAGGGTTAGAGATGAGGATGTACAGAAGACTGCTTTCAGGACCCGGTATGGTCATTATGAGTTCGTGGTGATGCCATTAGGGCTCACCAATGCCCCAGCTACGTTCATGGACCTCATGAACCGCGTGTGCAGACCGATGCTGGATCGGTCAGTG
This sequence comes from Lactuca saligna, assembly GCF_052625555.1. NCBI lineage: Eukaryota > Viridiplantae > Streptophyta > Magnoliopsida > Asterales > Asteraceae > Lactuca > Lactuca saligna. The sequence continues at coordinate 25,962,447 of NC_136422.1, forward strand.
ATAGTGTTTATAGATGACATCTTGGTGTATTCCAAGACCCAGGGGCAGCATGAGGAGCACCTGCGGGAGGTGTTGGAGACTTTGAGGAGGGAGAGACTTTTCGCAAAGTTCTCCAAGTGTGAGTTCTGGTTGCGCGAGGTGCAGTTTCTTGGTCATCTCGTCAACCAGAAGGGTATTTTGGTAGATCCGGCCAAGATTGAGGCCGTGATGCAGTGGGAGGTCCCGAGGTCTCCATCTGAGATTCGGAGCTTCCTGGGGTTGGCAGGGTATTATCGGAGATTTATTCAGGACTTCTCCAAGATAGCAGTGCCGCTCACCCGACTAACCAAGAAGTCGGTGGTTTTTCGTTGGGGGCCTGAGCAGCAGGCGGCGTTCGAGACTCTCAGGCAGAGATTATGCGAGGCTCCGATCCTTACCTTGCCAGAGGGAGTAGAGGATTTCGTAGTCTATTGTGACGCTTCGATCACAGGTATGGGAGCAGTATTGATGCAGCGAGGCCATGTGGTAGCTTATGCCTCGAGACAGTTGAAGCCTCACGAGGCTAATTATCCTACCCACGATTTGGAGCTGGGGGCGGTTGTGTTTGCCCTCAAGATTTGGAGACATTACCTTTATGGGGTCCGCTGTACTATATACACGGATCACAAGAGTTTGAGATACCTTATGGATCAGCCGAGTTTGAACATGAGGCAGAGGAGATGGTTAGACGTGCTGAAGGACTATGACTGTGAGATCCTTTATCATCCAGGGAAGGCCAATGTGGTGGCCGACGCCCTGAGCCGCAAGGTGTCGACGGCCCCTATCAGAGATCTGTGTATGAGGATGACAGTGATCACTCCGTTGTTGGAGCGGATCAAGGAGGCTCAGATGGAGGGCCTCAAGGAGGAGAGGCAGAAGTGTGAAAGGATAGTGGGCTGAGTAGCTTCATTTGATTATGACAGTCGTGGTTTGTTGACACTTCATGGTAGGATATGGGTACCGTACTGGGGTGGGGTACGGAAAGTGTTGATGGACGAGGCTCATAAGTCTCGGTTTTCTATCCACCCCGGGGCGACGAAGATGTATCGAGATCTTCGATCTGATTATTGGTGGCCCTGCATGAAGCGAGATGTCGCTTGGTATGTGGAGAGATGTTTGACCTGCCGGAAGGTCAAGGCGGAGCACCAGAGACCTCACGGCAAGATGCAGCCGTTAGACATTCCCGTGTGGAAATGGGAGGATATCACCATGGATTTTGTCACCAAACTCCCTAGGACCGCACGCGGGGTGGACTCGGTATGGGTAGTAGTGGATCGGTTGATGAAGAGTGCCCATTTTATTCCGATTCAGGAGAGTATATCAGCGGAGAAGTTAGCCGATATCTATGTGCGAGAGATTGTGGCACGTCATGGAGTGCCGGTATCGGTGGTGTCGGACCGAGATGTTCGTTTCACGTCCAGGTTCTGGAAGCGATTCCACGACGAGATGGGTACTCGTCTCCATTTCAGCACCGCTTTTCATCCTCAGACTGATGGGCAGAGCGAGAGGACGATTCAGACTCTCGAGGACATGCTTAGGGCATGTGTTTTAGATTTTGGGGGCAGTTGGGATATGTATCTTCCGTTAGCGGAATTCTCGTATAACAACAGTTATCATGCGAGCATTGATCGACCTCCTTTTGAGATGTTATATAGCAGGAAGTGCAGGACCCCGATTTGTTGGGGCAAGGTCGGTCAGCGAGTCATCGGGAGCACCGAAGTAGTGCTCAAGACGACTGAGTTGATCCAGCAGGTCAGTAGTAGGATGCAGACTGCGCAGAGTCGGCAGAAGAGCTACGCCGACAGGAGGCGTTCGGACTTGGAGTTCCAGGTGGGAGATATGGTTCTTCTGAAAGTCTCACCTTGGAAAGGTGTCATCCGGTTCCGGAAGAGGGGCAAATTGGGCCCCAGATTTATTGGTCCCTTCAGGGTTTTGGCCCGGGTGGGTCGGGTTGCTTATCGGTTAGATCTTCCTGAGGAGCTTAGTCAGATCCACAACACTTTCCACGTGTCGCAGTTGAGAAAGTGTTTGGTGGATGAGTCAGCAGTCGTTCCCCTAGGGGATATTCAGGTTGATAGCAGCCTAAATTATATTGAGAGACCGGTCGCGATTCTGGATCGGAAGATCAAGACCTTGAGGAACAAGGTCATTCAGCTAGTGAAGGTGCAGTGGCAGCACCGGAAGGGATCTGAATGGACGTGGGAGGCTGAGGAGGAGATGAGAGCGCACTACCCGGAGTTATTCGCAGATCCAGCCGCAGCAGACTTCGAGGAAGAAGTCTGAGACAAGTGGGGGAGAATTGTAACGACCCGTTCCCGGTATGTTGATTTATTGGTAATTGTAGTGAGTTTTTCTAGAGGGACTCGGCGAGTTCTAGCCTGACTCGCCGAGTCGGGTCGCGTCTGAGGGCACGCGTGAGCCGGGGACTCGACGAGTCCATATCCCCGACTCGGCGAGTCCACCTGTCTGGGTGAAACCCTAAATTTCCCGGGTTGCCCACTATTTATACCACCTTATAGCCTCCATTCTCACCTCCCTCACCCTGAGAACACAGTGTTAGAGCCCCAAACCTCCATTGAAGAGCTTATATGTGTTTTGGTGCCATTTTGTGAAGGTGTGAAGAAGGAGAAGAAGGAAGAAGCAAGGAGAAGTGTTGTAGTGCAAAGATCCAAGGCCAAATCAGAGCTAATAGAGGTATTTTCGGAGTTCCATCTTGTTATATGCTTTAAACTTCCATTAGAGCTCTCCCAAGAGCTAGTTGATGCTTGTTCCAAGCCTTACACTTGCATGAATGTCTTATTAAGTCGGAATATCTATGGATCTGAATGTTGGGGTGTTGTAGAGCCCAGATCTACTGTCTTTTTGGAGTTATATTGCATGATAACCATAGATCTACCCATTTCATGCATCTTTTAGCGTTATTTCCCTTATTCATGAGGTTGTGCACGTAAAGTTGGAAACTTTACGTGGTAAAACAGCTTATTGGACTCAGATCTATCAATTGTATGCATTGGATTCAAACAAAATCAAGTAGAAATCAGTTGCATGGCGGCGACTCGGCGAGTCGGAAGAACGACTCGACGAGTCTGGTCGCGAGTCCCGAGTCCTTCAGTTTTATCAGTGTCGAGTGTACGAGGTGAGTTAGAGAGTGGACTCAGTGATGGAGGGACTCGACGAGTTTGTTCATACAACTCGGCGAGTCCAAGGCAATCTTCTTGGGATCAAGAACAACTCGTCGAGTCTGTTCATACGACTCGGCGAGTCGGATGAAGATTGTCTGAGTTCTTGGATCAAGTGGGTACTCGTCGAGTCGATGCCAGACTCGACGAGTAGCAGTGAGCAGAAGTGAAAAGTGAGAGTAGGACTCGGCGAGTTGGGTGGCCAACTTGGCGAGTCAGCCCAAAAGAGAGTTGACTTTGACCAAGGGTAAAAGAGTCATTTTACCCCAAGCGCAGTGTTTAGTATTTGATTGAGTGTGTTTATGGACTTGTAGCCGAGGAGATTCAGGAGCAGCCGCCGTTAGCTTCCCGAGCCACACACTCAGCAGCCAGCTTACGAGGTGAGTTTCCTTCCAGTAGGAACGGGTCTAAGGCCACAATGCCGGCCCGTTCAGCTAGCAGTAGTTTCCGGACTTAGGTCCGATGCAGTAGTTAGTATGTTCGATGCCTTTGTGGTTCGAACAGGAATTGTGTGCAATGTTTTATGTGTTAAGTATTATGTGTTCTGGGCCACGGCCCGATGTAGCATGTCGTATATGTGTTATGCTAGTTGATGTGTTATGCTATGCCATGTTCAGTCAGTCGGTTCCGGACTTCGGTCCGATGCAGTTAGTTCCGGACTTCGGTCCGATGCAGGGGACAAGGTCCCAGTCAGTTCCGGACTTCGGTCCGATGCAGTCAGTTCCGGACTCCGGTCCGATGCAGTTAGTTCCGGACTTCGGTTCGATGCAGGGGACGAGGTCCCAGTCAGTTCCGGACTTCAGTCCGATGCAGTTAGTTCCGGACTTCGGTCCGATGCAGGGGACAAGGTCCCAGACAGTTCCGGACTTCGGTCCGATGCAGTTCCGGGCTTCGGCCCGATGCAGTGGGCAAGGCCCAATATGTGTTTATGTGTTATTGTTTGGTATGTGGTAGTTTGGGGGAGCTCACTAAGCTTCGTGCTTACAGCTTCAGTTTTGGTTTTAGGTATTTCCGCAAGCAAAGGGAAGAGCTCGGGGTGACAGCATCGCACACACCACAACATAGCTTTATCCTGGGGGATGTCTCTTGATGTTTTGGATTGATGTAGTATGATACGGTTTTCCGCACAATATTTTATTATGTTTTGGGGATATATCGCGTATGTTTTATGTTATGATACTTATATTATGGTTTTGATTATATGGAAAAACGAAAATTTTTGGGTCGTGTTTTTGGGTCGTTTCAAGTTGGTATCAGAGCCTTGGTTTGAGGGATTCAGATACACTTCCGGGTGTATCTGAACTCAAACTAAGGGAAATGAAAGATTTTATTAAAATAAAAACGTTTTATAAAAAAAAAAAATTGAAAGTACTTAGAAAGGAAAAATTTTGAAAGTACTTAGAAAGGAAGAATCCTTTTTAATTATATTACCATATTATACTAAACGAACAAAAAAAAAACAAAAATTTTGAAACCACTATCAACAAACCGAAGTCTGATGATATGCCTCCATAGCTGCTCCAGCACAAAGCGGGATCAGTTGGTCTTTGGAACCCAGTCCATTTTGAAACTGGGTTGACCTTTGTCATCTTTGCAGGGTACTCTCTCCCATGACATGTCCTGCTTATCACAAACAGAAGATGTGGAAACGTTAGAAGCATTAGGAGATTTGGAAGATTGAACCTTTGGTACCCATCTGTAGTCGGGTTTGACCCATTTCTTTTTCGATCCGATGGGTGCCTCAGTACTTGCTTTTGAACTCGAAGCTGGCCATTGAGATGACTTTGATTTTGGCTTCACAGGAGCATCTCTTGGATTTGGCTTCTTGGTCGACTTTCCCTTCTTGACCTTATGGGATTGATTTTTGGCCTTCTGCGTGTTCCAGTCATCATGGTCTGAATGTGACCTTGAGGGGTTTCTTTTTAAGTATCTCCCACTTGGCACGTTCTGCCAGCCTTGTGCGTAGTAAGGAACGTATGTGCGATTTGGACAATTTCTAGCAATGTGTCCAGGTGTTCCACAGTGAAAACAAGTCTTTTTCTTCACTGTGGAGTTGTTTCTTCCTGCCCCTGGTGGCGTATCCTTGCCTTGTCCCTGATTGTTCCCACAAGCACAGTTGCAGCAAGTCGGCTGTTTCACTTGATTTGGTGGCCTGTACTTCTCAACAGCAGGTTGATCAGAAGCAACTGAGTTCGAAGCAACAAATTCAAAGTTCAAGGAGTCATTGGTTTGTTCAATAGTTTTCTCCTTGTTCTCATCCTCTGCTACTTTACCTGCACATGAAGTAGAAGCATTAGTATCGTTCAGCTCAGCACCCTCAGTTGGTCCTGATTGTTCAGTCTTAACTGAATCTGGAGCAGGGGTTTGGCCATAATGATCAGGCATTTCTTCCTCATTGGTCTCAAAGGGTGGGTTCTAATTGTGATTAAAAGGAGGTGGCACACTGTGATACCCTAGACCCTTGGTTTGATTATCTTTAAAATTCAATTGATTTTCTACTATGAACTCGACTGTCTTACTTGATGCAGTATAATTTTTGAAACTAACGTCTGTTTTTCCACATTTTATTTTCAAAGCATCAAGTTCTTCAGTTACAGCAGCAAGTTTGCGTTTAATGTGATCGTAATTTTCACACTTGTTGTTGTACTCTTCCTGAAGCTTCCTAAAGTCTTTGGTTTTTGTTTCTAGTTGTGCTTTTAACGGTTTCTGACCTTTACTTAGAGTATAGCCTTCATATTTAAGGTCCTTATTTTCCCTTTTTAGCAAATCAATTTGTTCACGAAGAAATTTAATTGTGGCTTTACAAGATGGAGTATATGAAACTTCATTTACCGGAATTGATGTAGAACTCATTTTTATTTATTATTATTTTTTTAATTTTTTATATATATATATATATATATATATATATATATATATATATTATTTTTAATTGCCCTTTGACTTCAAAACCAAGAAAATCAACTTTAAAAGTCAAATTTAAAAAGTCAAACCGAAAAACTAAATTTGAAAAATTAAAATTCAAACGAGAAAGTCAAAATTTAAAGTCAAAGGTCAAATTTTAAAAGTCAAAGGATAAAAATAAAAGTGAAAAATTAAAAACTAAAATTTTTGGTTTAAAAAAAAGGATTTTAAAAATAAAAGGAATTGATTTTTTTTTTTTTTTTTTTTTTTTGGGTTAAAAGTGTCAGAATAGGAAATAAGGAACCGAAAGGTGCACTATATAAATTAATTTCGGCAGCAAAATATCGTCCAGCAACCTTCATCAGATGGATAGGCGCTTGATTTGTGAATCCCGGGACCCGGGATCGATCCCCAGCGACCCTCAAAATCTTTCCCTTTTTTTTATAATTAGAAGCTCCGATGCGAAGATGCCACATGCAAGGACGCGAGCCGAACACGCGAAGCTGCAGACCGCAAACCCGGACCGCACACCGAGACCATACACGTCCGAGCCGCACACACTGAGCCGTATACTCCTTAGCCGCACACCGAGGCTGCTGAGCCGCACACATTCAACAGATTCACGAAAAAAACTACGTTTTCAACCCTTTTTTGCTCTAAAACTCGATCAAAAACTCGTTTTTATAAAAAATACAAAGAAGTAACCCCCCTTATTTTTGCGAGATCTATCCAAAAACGCTATTCTCTTTTCAAAATAAGATCAAATAAGCTCCAGATCTGACAAAATTGACTGACACAACCTTGCTCTGATACCAATTGTAAGTCCCCAAAATTGCTTGTGTATCAATCAGATCCAATTGATGGTGCGGAATCCCAATCAATTGGCTGATGTCAGATCAATAATATTCCGTGTCATTTCTGACAAGATCGCTTGTTCCCTATGACCATTTTTCTTCCATGCTCTACCTCCTCACTTTCTCTTAGCCCCTACAAATCAGAATAAATGTGGAAACCACATCCCGTGTCAAGGATCCACGAACAAGTAAGTTGTGAACTATCAACTTGAATAGTGTACATACATGCCAAAGATGGCTTAACCTTGACATCTTTCAAATCCGTCAAGTAATTTGGGCAACTTCGTTTCCAATACCCGTTTTTGTTACAATAGTAGCAAGTGGCCTCTCTAGGGTCACTAACAGTGGGAATATCATAATTGGCCTTTGACTTCAGCCCACTGCTAGACACTCCAGCATAGGCCTTGCCTTTCCAATTCGATTAACGATTGGCCTTCCTCTTGTAACATCTCAAAAATCATAGAAATTTAAAATTTTCAAAAACAACCCATTTAAAACATAAAGTGTATAAAAAAACCATTTTTTTCAATAGTAAACTCATAATCATATTTTTTCCCAAAATCTAATATCATAAAAACAGGAAGATGTGCATGATCATGCCTTTGCTTTCCCACAATCATCTAAAGTGCCTGAAAAAATAAACTAAACTATAAGCCAGAGCTTAGTGAGTTCCCCCCAACGTATCAACACACAAACTTATAACAACAAGCATATTTGGTCCATAACTAATAGATTGGCTCACCCTTGAGCCTATAATATGATTCTGGCTTAGCTTCCAACCCACAACTCATGTCTGATTTGCTCCTGAGCCCACATCATAAGTCTAGCTTGCCCTCCAGGCCTACAACTTATGTCTGGCTTGCTTCCGGTTTTGTTGACTTTCGCACAAAGTAGTATTGCCTCAACCCACCCATACTATGTCGACATATACATAACATATAACAAACATATTCGGCAGACAAATAATCATACAACCAATAATCACAGGTAGTCCTACAAATCTAGTAGTCTAACTAATATCAACAGCCATCATATAATCATACAGATCTACCACATACTCAGCATATCAACAATCTCTCTCTCTCTCTCTCTCTCTCTCTCTCTCTCTATATATATATATATATATATATATATATATATATATATATATATATGTCAGGATATCAATCCAATGGGTTGGCCTTGGTGCTTTCAACCCACAAGTATAGTGAGGAAAACTCACATCTTAGTATGAACAAATATCTGAATAGGTCTCTGCTCCGAATCTCAGCTCTAGCCGCCATCTATTAATCAAATAGAGACCGATCTCAAATACCACTCAGAATACCCAAAATTCCCTTAGGTCAAACTTGGTTAAAGTCAAAAAGTCAAACTTGGTCAACACAACCGAGTATGTTGGGCGTACTCAATCTATACATAGGGCGTACTCGACCAGTTGACCAAAATGGGAAATTAACTCCGTACGCACAACGTACCACTGGGTATGCCCAGTGTCTGCACCTGAACCATTTCCATTCCTATTAATATCTTAATTCTTAAGCCCTCACATCTAAATTATAGATATAGACTTTAAATGTCGACCTTAACCATGAAGTTTCTAACTTTATGGATTTGCATGGCTATTAAGCGCCCAAACACAAAAACCCTAACAACTTAATATATTTAGACCTTGACACTCATGCATGGAAGGAATCTAACAATCAAGATTACATTTTTATGCTTCTAGATGCTTCAAAATGTCTGAAAGGACAACCTACATGGATTAAGTAATTATGAACCGAACATCTTGATCAGATACAATGGAGATTGGAGTACCATGTTGAGCAAAAAAATCGCATACATACAAGTCGGCCTTTCTTGGCCTAAGAGCTATCTTGAATGGCTAGTAAGTGAGCGCTCTTGGTCAAATAGTCCACGATAACCCATATCACGTCGAATCCCTTAGTCGTCCGAGGTAACTTGGTGATGAAATCCATACAGATCTACCACATACTCAGTATATATATATATATATATATATATATATATATATATATATATATATATATATCAGGATATCAATCCATCCACAAGTATAGTGAGGAAAACTCACCTCTCAGTTTGAACAATTAGCTAAATAGGTCTCTGCTCCGAATCTCAACTCTACCTGTCACCTATTCATCAAGTAGAGACCAATCTCAAATACCACTCAGAATATCCAAAATGCACTTAGGTAAAACTTCGTCAAAGTCAAAATTTTAAAAAGTCAAACTTGATTAGCACAGTTGAGTACGTTGGGCGTATTCAGCCTGTACGCGATCATTCGACCAAAACAGGTGTTTGACTATGTACGTGCAACGTACCACTTGGTATGCCTAACGTACGCACCGACCCCTTTCCCTTCCTATTAAGAGCATAATGCTTAAGCCCTTACGTCCAAATTACAGATCTAGACTTCAAATGTCGTCCTTAACCATAAAGTTTCCAACTTTATGTTTTTTCATGGCCATTAAGTGTCCAAACACAAAAACCCTAACTACTTAGCCCATTAAGACCTTGTAACTCATGCATGGAAGGAATCTAATAATCAAGATTACATTTTTATGCTTCTAGATGCTTCAAAACGTCCGAAAGGAAAACTTATACGGATTACATTAACCCATACTCATAATACCATGCTTATAGGACCAAAAGAACATGATTTCACAACTAAAGAAGATCTAAACAACTTGTAACAGCCCGGAATTTTAGGTATTGCTTTAAAACTATTTTTGGGGCATTTTAGGAGGGGACTCGGCGAGTTAGTGCCTGACTCGCTGAGTAGGACCACGCACTTGGTCGCAGATTCGTGACTGGACTCGACGAGTCCATTAGGGACTCGGTGAGTCGACGCTGTTCAGCAGAAATCCTAGCCGTTTGATTCTGGATCGTATATAACGTCTTTAGGGACGTCATTGCTCGTCTTTTGGCCGATTAAGGATAACCTAAACGTCTGTGGGCATCTGGAGCAGGAGTGAAGGCTAGTGGAAACTTGAAGGATTTGTTAGGCAAGAAGAGGCAAGGTTGTGGTCAAAGGAGGATCAAGAGGATTGAGCTCTGAAGGTTGGGGACACAGAGGACACGTTTTCCAGTCCCATGGGTGCATGTCTCGGGACCATGCGTATTTCAGGAGGCAGATGATCGACTGCATGGCATGGACTCGCCGAGTCCAATGATCAGACTCGGCGAGTAGCTTGAAGATTTACTGGGACTCGCCGAGTTGTTCTTCAGACTCGGCGAGTAGTTGAGGATTCATTGGAACTCGTCGAGTTGTCTTCGGACTCAGCGAGTGGAGTCGGGGTGGCCCCGCGATTCTTCCACGAGGACCTCATCGAGTCAAGAGGGATACTCGACGAGTAGAAAGGGGAACAACAGGGGAAGTTGGGGAGGACGTCTAGACTCGTCGAGTCGCCTTTGTACTCGACGAGTCCGGTCAAGTTGACCATTGACCAGAGTTGACCTGCATGTAAATTCTTAGGGTCAGTTGTCTTGAATGATAAGAGTATTAATAAGGGTATATGGTATTATAGGGAGTCTGCAGATCGGCGGACCGAGTGCGAGTAGTTTCAAGAGTTGATAGCTTACATTACCACGAGGTGAGTCTTCTCACTATACTGTACCCGGAAGGGTTTGACTGTGTGACCGGAAGGTCGGAAGCATTATGTGTTTTATATATGCTATAATTGAACGGAATAGTTGCTATGCATGCTATGTATGTTTCTATGGGCCGGAAGGCAATGTATTATGTGACAGGAAGGTCAGGTATGATATATGATATATGCGATATATGTGTTAGAGTAAATGTATTATGTGGTATATATGTTTATGGGCCGGAAGGCAATCATGTTATAGGCCGGAAGGTAATTATCTTATGGGCCGGAAGGCGATTATCATATGGGCCGGAAGGTAATTATCTTATGGGCCGGAAGGCGATTATCATATGGGCCGGAAGGCATTGTACTGTGGACCGGAAGGTCCGGGCCTGGAAAGGCGTATATGTGTAAGTGGTATACTGGGGAACTCACTAAGCATTTATGCTTACAAGTTGTTATGTATGTGTTTCAGGTACTAGCGAGGACCGTGGGAAGGCGCCGGCATGATGCATACACACTGCTGCTATTTGAGATCTTGGGATTTTTACATATGTATTTGTTTTGAAACATGAAATAAATATTGTTGGTTGAATAAACTCACTTTATTTAAAATGAAAATTTTATTTGAAAATTTGCGTTGTTACACAACTCTTAATCAATTTCAGAGTTTTTACCTTTAAATGATGCCAAATGATGATGCTATTCTAGATCTAAAGAGTCCTACTCCTCCCAGATGATCTTCTCTTCTTCCTCTCTCCTTCAAAGTTACCAAAACACACATAAAATGTTCAAGAATGCTCTAAATGGATTAGGGTTTTCTCCTGACGCTTAGCGTACTCATCCTGCTCAAAGTACCAAAATGCCACAAGGCTTCAAGGCTCATTCTCAGGGACTTAGGTACTGAAATGCCATATGATAAAATCCTAGGGATGAATTTGGAAGTACTTGAATCTCAGGATGTTACATATATATATATATATATATATATATATAGCACATAATATAAACAATATGCATTGGTATATATTTAATCTTTTAAGTGACAATAATTTTATTAAGATTTTCTTGTAGTATTACCAAGCATACATTTAACTCATATTCCAAATAATAAGCATTTTGTACATATATAAGTATTCAATTGATATTAAATACTTTCATTAAAATCATGTTCTTGAATGTAACTATGCACACACCTGATTAAAAGTGGAAGACTTATGAATAAGTTAGGACCTTGGATGACATTAAGGTGGATGAGCGTCTAAATTATGTGGATAGACCAGGTTGCCATTTTGGATAGGTAGACGAAGGCCTTGCACAACAAGACGATACCTTTAGTAAAGGTGTGGTGGCAACACCGTAAGGGCTCAGAATGAACATGGGAACCCGAGGAGGAGATGCGTACCCACTACCCAGAATTATTCTTCGTTTCTAATTTCGAGGGTGAAATCTGATTCAAGTGGGGACAATTGTAACATCTAATTTCCAAGTATATTTTTCTCTTAATAGTATTAATTAAGACTTAATTTTTTGAGAGTTTGACTGGCCACGACATGGTGATGAATTACTATGCGTGACCACGTCATTAAAAATGGATGTGTCATCTTGCATGACCGCAACGTAGTGCATGTATGGCCACAACACGGTAACGGTGAAGGGTTCAAAACCCTAGATCTCAAGATTAGAGCCCTATTTAAGGGCACTAACCTAAAACTTTGCTTCATATGGCAATCACCATTCTCTGAGATCCTTACCCTCTTAAACCCTGGCCTTCCACCATGATTCTTGAGCATGTTTTTTTGGTTTTTGTGAAGCTTGAGGAAGAATGAAGTCTTTTGCTTAGATCATGGTTTGCACTATTTTTGGTGGTTTTAAGTCCTTTTCTTAGAGATCTTTGGAGTTGAGAAACTCCTAGACCATCTAAGTGACTTTAATAACTCATGGACTTATGAGTTAGGATAAAGGTGTGTTTTCATGCCCTACCTTGAGGTCATAAATGCATTCCAGCTCATTTGGAAGTTAGGTAGTTAGTTTGGTATTCATGAGAGTTGGAAATGGATAAAGTTAGAAACTTTATCCATCAGGAACATTAGGAGCAGCAGATATGATCTTTTCAGATCTAGAAATGAAGGGCTAAGTGCATAACCCATTAAGATGTCTTGAAGTTTGGCCACAACATGGTGGTATGCATACCATAGACCGGTGGCGTGCTATTCCATGAATAGAATGTCTTTTATCCACTGTGGCATGACCATGGGGCTGGCCACGACATTGTGACTCAGCCTTTGACTTCGACTTTTGACCAAGTTTAATATAGGTCAAACTATAGTGGTAGGTCATAAATTGATGATTGGCCCTTATAAAATTTATAGATGGGTGTTATACCGATTCTTGTGTAACATCCATAAAATTTCATAAAATTTGAACTTTTCAAAACAACCCTTTTTCTATAGAAGTGTTTACAAAACCTATTGTTTCTAAAACATTATTTAAAACCAGAATCATTCTCAACATAGTTTTCAAAACTTTGTCATTATCAGAGTATCCCAGAAATCATAAATCCAAAAACGAGAGTATTTGTATGGTCACGCCTTCACCCCAACAAGATCCGGTGAAGTACCTGAAACCATAAACCAAAAGTATAAGCACAAAGCTTAGCGAGTTCCCCTAAAGTAACAACACCCAAACAGATAACATATACAAATAACAACTTGTATTAGGTCCACAACTAAAAGACTGGATTACCCCTTGAGCCCACATTATAAGTCTGGCTTGCCTATTAGGCCTACAACTCATATATAGCTTTGTCTCGAGCCCTCAGCGTAAGTCTAGATTGCCCGTGGGCCCACAACTTATGTCTAGCTTGCTCCCTCAGTCCTTGGACTGGAATGCCAAGGAGTAGCCCTCAAAACGAGTCTAGCATACTACCCGGTCCTCAGCTTGTATCTGGAATGCCAATGAGCCCTCAATATGAGTCTAGTTGGCCCTACCCGACCCTCAGCTCATATCTGGAATGCTAATGAGTCCTTAATATGAGTCTGACATGCCCTCCCTGGCCCTCAGGCCATATCTGACATACTCCAGGGTTTGTTGACTACAACACAAAGCAGTACAACCTCAACCCAACCCACACAATATGTCGAGATATAATAGATAATATCATATACAGATAAATAGACGACATCACACGTAGTCCTACTGATCTACCGGACTAACATATAAAGACCAACATCACAAGACTAGCATGCATATCTATTCCATACTCGAGATATCAACAGTATCAAGTTATCAAACTAAAGGTTCAGCCTTGGTGCCTTCAACCAGAAAGTACAGTGAGCAAAACTCACTTCGAATATTTAAGTTCACTGCAAGAATCCTTAGTTGCTGCCCAGACGACGGCTCCGATCTATCCAATCAAATAACACCCAATTAACAATTGGATTTCATTCTAAGGCCGACCATCCATACTTGGGTAAAATGACCATTTTACCCTTGAACCAACATGAACCAAAACTGAGGCCCAAATCCATTAACCAAAAGGTCCAAAAAGAAAAGATCCACAAAGGCCCACTAGTGGACCAATTTCCAAATTAAGCCCAACCTCATATGAGTCTTATCCTAAGTTCATAATTTCCTTTATAACAATTCAGGTTACCTCAAGTACCCCCTTAGGACAACTTGGTTAAAGACAAAAGTCAAAAGTTAAGTCCAACGACCCGAGTTGACCCAACTCGCCGAGTTGTTCCTTCAACTCGCCATGTTTCTTCCATATAACTGCAAAGTTTAGGTTCAACCCTATTGCGCATCTCTTGTTTGAGTCCAACCGTTGTAGGTTGGGACCTAGTAGTTGAAAATTATTTGGTGTCGAGAACACGTAATTGTAACCTTCAAAAATCCATGAATTTCATTTAAACCCTTGAAGTATTTAAATTATGGTATTTAAGGACCTTCCACACGCTGGGTGTACATATGTGTACACTTAAAGTACAAAGGCGGATGCATCGAGTGACTTAGTCTCGTACGAAGGGCATACAAGCTCGTACGTGGGGTGTACGAGGTCGAGGTCTAAAACCCTTAATATATGATTTATGATCTATTTAAACCATCTTATAACCTTTAGAACTCGTTTTTATCAGCCTTCTTTGCCTCTTAATATCCCTAGAAACCCTAATAGCCATTGGAAGTGAGTTTGAGCTTGGAGTGTCAAAAGGAATCCATTTTTGGGTGTGTTTACAAGGAGAAGAGATTATGGTGCAATTCTTTAACATGGTGAAGCTTCTAGATCCATCATTTCCTTCATCTTAGGAAGCTTCTTGAGGTATAAAGTCCATAACTTGCTAATTTATTATTTAGATCTTCTTTTTGGACTTGTTTTTGGTCTTTGTGATCCATTTTTTAGGGTCTTGATGTGTCAAGACCATATGTGATGCCAAAGCTGTGGATCTAGTCATTTAGTGGCCTTTTCTAGCTTAAAGTGAAAACTTAATGGTGTCTGTGACCTTCATGCAAGAATTAAGTCATGTATTAAGTTCTTTTGGGCTACATTAAGTCATCCATACACGTAAAGTTGGCAACTTTATGTGAATAGCCATCTCAAATAGGTCAGATCTAGGTATTGGAGCAAGTGTATAAACCAAATAAGAGCTTAATGGCATAAATGGCAACTTAGAGGAGTACGTTAGGTGTACAAGCTCGTACACATAGTGTACATACCCTTGAGCGTGTACGCTTAGCATACAAGCTGAGTACGCCCCGCATACTCAACAAAGGGCTTCGGTATTTTGGGCCTTCAGTGTGGGCTTCGCATATGGGCTTAGGAGTTTAGGGTTGCATCGTGGGTTATGGCCTGGTTAAATTTGGATGAGTCATTTTCCATTATGGGCCTCTAGGGTCATGAGTTAGGCCTTCTGGGCCTTAGACCTATTAGCGTAAATGGGCCAATATTAGTTGGGCCCATTATAAGGAAACTGCTTTTTGGCCATAATGGAGGGTTTTGGACTTAAGATTTTAGGCCCTTGTATGGGTTGTGTCATAATCCTAATTAGGGTTACTTGTATACTGATTGTTTCGTCAAAATGAGGTGAGTCTTCTCATTATACCAATGGGTCGAAGGCACTAATATCGGCCCATCACTTGATATGAAGTCTCAATAGTTGATATGCAATGGTTTGTTAGTTGGCATGTAATGACTTATGTGAAGACCATGGGGGAGACCATGGCACTCGGTTATTAGATCATGGGGGGATCCCATAGAATTCCAGTTAAAGATCATGGGGGAGCCCATGGCACTTGGTAATCAAACTATGGGGGGAGCCCATGGCACTCCATGTGAAGACCATGGAGGGAGTCCACGGCAATTCTTTGTATATAATTGTTGCATGGTATTATGTGGATGTATGATTATGTATTTTAGGAACTCACTAAGTGTTTTCTTACAGTTTGTTGGGTGTTTCAGGTACTTCTGGTTCAAAGGGAAAGGGCTCGGCTTGATGGCATAGTATTCACTCTCCAATGTTTCTGCATTTATTGTTTTGGATACTCTGATCTTTTGGATATGATTTGATGTAATGGAATTTTGGAAAAAAATACATGATTGTAATTTCAAAATATTAAATGAAAAAAATTTATATAAAATTTTGGGTTGTTACAGTAATTGTATTCGTGAGGTAGTTAGAATGTATTGGAAGGAGTCTCTTCTATAGCTGATGGTAGAGAGTGGTGGGAAAGGAAGCTTAGGAAAGCCTAGGAAACGTTTTAGCACGTAGAGCACTCTATATTGCTAGTGAAGTAATTGATAGTAGGGAAGTGACATGGAGGAAGGCCTTGAGGAAGGTATAGATAGGTGTGGAAGGTAGTATTGGGCCCGTACTACTAAAAGCACATGATCTATACCCAAGATAAGGAAGGCTTTGATGATTTCAAGAAACTTTAGGTGTGTGAACCTCTTCGCGGGTATACTGATTGTTTATGTATTATGTTCCAGCATGGTGATAACACATGGTGGAGCAGGAGGTTCGGGATTTGGTTCATGTTTGGGCACGGGCACCGAACCAATTGACAAGGGACTATGCGAGTTCATCGCATTTGAGATTATGAGAGATATCCTTGATGCGACCCTAGTGATGTTCGGGTCGATCACATAGGGTATCATTGAGTTGATGGAGGATGCTTCCATACTTTTAGAGTCGAGTTGACTGTCGGGCAGTACGGATCCTGCACGTTCTCCTTCAAGGATTTCTGGGGATGTGGGGAGCCATAGTTCTTTGGGGTGAAAGACCCCATTACTGCCAGGAGGTGGATAACAAACATGGAGAACGCCCAGATGACTAGTTTCTGCCCTAATCGGTCGAAGGTGAGGTTCGCTACATGTTGTTTAAGGGAGATAGCTTGGGATTGGTGGAAGGAAGTTGTTTATAATCTGGGATCACTAGCCATTTGAGGCCACAACTTGGTCGGATTTTGTGAACCGGTTTCGAGCAGAGTTTACACTGGTTGTTGAGGTGCAACATCTAGCGAAGGAGTTCCACGACATGCGTCAGAAGACTGAGATTGTTGTGGAGATTATCGCCAAGTTCCGAGAGAGGGATTTATTGGTGCCCCGGTATGTTACAGACGAGGAAATGAAAAAGACTCGGTACCATGACTTGCTAAGATCATACATTAGGGAGTTTATTAGTTATTTAACGTGTCAAACATGGGAGGACATGATATTTAGAGCCCAAGAGTGCTAGATCGATTTGGAGCACCTCAAGAATAGGAAGGCAGAGTAGGGACAAATGACTATTGGGGGTTCAGCGAAGAAACCCAAGGGTTTTGATTATAGAACGAGAGGCCAACGGGGCTGGGGCCGCTGTGGCTAGTGCGGCAGGATACATGACGGGGTTTACATGGCGAGTGGTTCGGGCTACTATAAGTGTAACAAGACAGGGCACTTCAGTAGGGATTGAACTGCCAACACCACCACTACTCATGATGCAGGTATGATATGCTTTCATTTCAACCATAGGGGCCACAAGAAGGTTGATTGCCCAAGTTTGACAGTAGGAGCGGTTACAAAACCCACTATAGTTACACGAAGGATCATAGAATGTCGGGAGGGCAAGCCATCAGCCCCTGTAGTGAAGATCAGGGCTTTTTAGGTGACGCTTGAAGATGCGCATGCGACTTCTGACATGGTTAAGAGTATATTTTCCATATATTTATGTGCTTTCATTATTGTTTATTCTTATGTTTCATGTTTCTATGTTTAGGAACGTTCTTAGTGAATGGATTTCCTGCTCTGGTTCTTTTTTATTCGGGTGCTACCTGATTGATTGTATCTCTTGCACTCAACAAGATATTTGGAGATGCTCTTGGAGAATTGGATTATCCATTGGAGGTGGAGACCACTGATGACCGTTTAGTGAGAGTATCGAGGGTTCATTAGGGTTGTACCTTGAGCTGTTCCAAGAAAGATACTTGATTGATTTGGTTCATATTCCTTTGCGGAAGAGAAAGGTCATTGTGGAGATGGACTGGTTGAGCTCTAATGGGGCGATGATCGATTGTGAGAACTAGTTAGTGCGGGTTCGAACCCCAATTGGGGGAGGACTAGTTTTTCATAGCGAGGGTGCTCAGCGTGGACCAGTTCTCTATTCAACCGCAAGAGCTAGGAGATATTTATAGCAAGGTTGCTCTGGTTTTGTAGCTTATGTATTGGATACTAGGGAGGAGAGAAAGAGGACGATTAATGATGTGATGGTTGTTTCAAAGTATTAATCTGTGTTTCCAGAGGATTATCTGGGGTACCTCCGGAAAGGCAGGTGGATTTCTGTATAGATCTGGTTCCAGGTGAGACTCCGATAGCCAAGGCACCTTGTCGGTTCGCACCTCCAAAGATGAAGTAGTTGTCTACATGGTTGTAGGAGCTGTTAGATAATGGGTTTATCAGACCAAGTAATTCACCCTGGGGAGCACCGATATTGTTTATGAAGAAGAAATATGGTTCCCAACACATGCAAGTATCACAACACATGCATTATAGTAATCAAAGTACAACAAAACATTGCATTAATAGTAATAGTTTTACAAGGTTACATTACAACAATTTAAAGTAATACAAGTAATAGAATAAATACAGCATGGTACAAAGCTATCTTCATCAACAGCTCCGGGGATGTACCTGTCTAATGCTAACCTGAGAATACAAGTTATTTGAAAAGCGAGTATCAACATTTTTACAATGCTGGTGAGTTCATAAGTATTTAGTGTCATTTAGTCAAATAACTTTATAAAGCAGTAGTTTAAGTGATTTCAGTGTATTAGTGTTCTTTCCAGAAAATCCTATATTTTCTTTAATAAAAGCAGCCTTCTACCAAGACTGGTCAGTGTATTGTGGTAAGAAGAAGTTTCCCTTAATTGCTAATAATATCAAAATACTGAATTTGATTATTAAAGAAAGCAGAGGCATCAGGGAATAACATATGCCTCAGCAGTGAGGACTGCTGACTAAGGCAAAAGAGTCATAGACTCCAGGAAAGTGTCGAACTAACGACACGCCTGGTTCAGTCTAACAAATGGAGAAACAGACCCCCGAAGGTACCAAATGAAAGGTACAACTGGTAAGGTCTAAAACAGTGAACGCAGACCGAAGACAATACCAAATGGAAGGTACATCTTGCAAGGTCATAACAATGAAGACAGACCGCAGACGATACCAAATGAAAGGTACATCTCGCAAGGTCAAAACAGTGAAGACAGACCACAGACGATACCAAATGAAAGGTACACTCTCCGGTCTGGAGAGATTTGAGAATAGTTCGGAACGAAGCTGCGGGAAGAGAGGCTCATGAGGGCTTATGGCTAAATAACCTCACAGAGGTGTGGGGATCCGCTCTTAGTGTATTACTGGCAACGGGAACAAGGTGATTTACCTAACACATAGCGTGAGCAGTGTAACCACTAACTCACTAAATTGTATTATTTTAAGGGTGTATTAGCGTGACGAACACGAGGAAAAGACAATTCTCGGGTTCCATGTACTGGCTCCCTCGGTCTGCCTCGTACCTTTGACTGGAATCGGCGTTGGTTTCCTTCGGGCAGTTTCCTAGGGTTCTCTTCTCGTATGGACATATTGAATTTTCTACTCTGCCTTCCTTCTGACTCCGACTATGGGTGTCATCACTTCATGATGGATGATTGGGAATCTCCGAAGTTTAGGCGAATTCCCCACCGAAGTCCCTAAAAGAATATGAGCACTTGGTGCCTTCAATAGTCTCGACCCAGTTCATTTATTTCCGAACAGGAATTCTTTTGAATGAACTTCTTCGGGGTCGGAATCAACTCTTCTGTTATGCACTGAAGTGGGTAGGGTTTTCTACAGGGTTCGTGCGAGAATGGAAATGTCTAAAGAATCCTAATAGATTATTAACATTTCACTGGATGATCCACATCGAGTCCTGCTACGATTACACAGGGTATACAAATCATATATAGCTTAGATCCGATAGGCCTTCGAATATGTGATACTACTCTAGAACCACATCCCAACGAGGAAAAGGAAATAGAGCGAAACCACACATTCTTAGCCTATGGGATCCTTATTATATATAACCTTGGAAGTATACCCTCTATAGCTGTAGGTATATCAATAAGGATCTTTTAGTTCTCTCACCAGGTTATCTATGTATTCTAAATACCCCTATGGTATTTTAATTCTTGTTTGTTTTCTCATCTTCTGAATGTCATTCTGGGATTAGTGTGAATCTTTTAGCGCTCTAAAATACTCCTATAGTATTTTAACTTTATGTTTGGCTCTAGCAAATCCTAGTTGGTAAGTTTCAGACCTGATGCACACCACAATCACTCCTGAGCACACGTTCATCGCATCTCGAATAAAGGTAGTTGATCAGGTTACATTTATTCCAGCGTACGATTACATAACTGCCCAGATTTGTCTGTAGTGCTCAACATCCAAAGACTTTTATTCTTGTTCTTCTTGTGATACTTGTGTTCGAGTGCTTAGATTCCGGATGTTATTATACTTTGGTAAAATATGGTTATATTTTAAAGTATAATTCTTGGTCAGAGTGTTTTATCCCTTTTGTATTTATAGGTTGTATATCTTTTATGAATTGATATACTTAGCTCACTATAAACAATGCTCTGATACCAATTTGTCACACCCCAAAACCGGAACGGCGGAAACGTTCTGGGGTGGATGACGTCATGTCAAGTATCACAACACATGCATTATAGTAATCAAAGTACAACAAAACATTGCATTAATAGTAATAGTTTTACAAGGTTACATTACAACAATTTAAAGTAATACAAGTAATAGAATAAATACAGCATGGTACAAAGCTATCTTCATCAACAACTCCGGGGATGTACCTGTCTAATGCTAACCTGAGAATACAAGTTATTTGAAAAGCGAGTATCAACATTTTTACAATGCTGGTGAGTTCATAAGTATTTAGTGTCATTTAGTCAAATAACTTTATAAAGCAGTTGTTTAAGTGATTTCAGTGTATTAGTGTTCTTTCCAGAAAATCCTATATTTTCTTTAATAAAAGCAGCCTTCTACCAAGACTGGTCAGTGTATTGTGGTAAGAAGAAGTTTCCCTTAATTGCTAATAATATCAAAATACTGAATTTGATTATTAAAGAAAGCAGAGGCATCAGGGAATAACATATGCCTCAGCAGTGAGGACTGCTGAATAAGGCAAAAGAGTCATAGACTCCAGGAAAGTGTCGAACTAACGACACGCCTGGTTCAGTCTAACAAATGGAGAAACAGACCCCCGAAGGTACCAAATGAAAGGTACAACTGGTAAGGTCTAAAACAGTGAACGCAGACCGAAGACGATACCAAATGGAAGGTACATCTTGCAAGGTCATAACAATGAAGACAGACCGCGGACGATACCAAATGAAAGGTACATCTCGCAAGGTCAAAACAGTGAAGACAGACCACAGACGATACCAAATGAAAGGTACATCTTGGAAGGTCAAACAGTGATAACAGACCCCAGACGGTATCAAACGAAAGATACATCTTGTAAGGTCAAACAGAGATAACAGACCCTAGACGGTATCAAATGAAAGATACATCTAGCAAGGTCACAACAGTGTGACTCTGAAAAAGGTGACATCAACATACAGTGTAAATCACTGACGAAATACTGTTACCTTAAAGCCATGAATTATAAGGCAACCCAGGATACTCGTAACCATACTGACTAGAGTACTAGACGCCCTACAAGCATCTATATAATGTGACATTTGTCACCCCTTGGCTTGGTAGGCCGTGGACTGTAGCTAGCAGTCAGGGTGCGGGGTTGTCAATCCCGTATAGGCCTATACACACAATGTCCGCTCTCCCTACAGGAGACTCTGGTTACCAACTAGACGACGGAGAAGGCCGCGTCCCGAATATGCATCCCAAATAGAGGATAGTGTGTTACTAGGAGGGAGTGGGTTTCTTATGTAAGTGTAGACTAGAGGTATAGACTCTTAACTGAATTGACTGAAGAAAACTCGTATGTCTATGCTCGTATACGTAATATATAACTAATGAATCGAACGACCTTCAGATGGACATCCGATCCCACCAGACCACATCTCAACGAAGAAAATGAAATAGGGCGGACAAGCCTTCCTAAGTCCTTCAATCATTATTTATATACATCTATACAAGCATAAACATACATCTAACTACGCTTGAGTGTGTATCATACAGTGAAGTATAAGTGTACAGTGGAACATCTGAGTCGTGAAGTATAAGTGTACAGTGGAACATCTGAGTCGTGAAGTATAAGAGTACAGTGGAACATCTGAGTCGTGAAGTATAAGTGTACAGTGGAACATCTGAGTCGTGAAGTATAAGAGTACAGTGGAACATCTGAGTCGTGAAGTATACGTGTACAGTGTGGGATAATCGAACCATGAAGTATAAGCGTACCAAGTATAAGTGTATCACGAAGCAGAGACGACAATAAGTGATGTAAGAACGTCTATCAAGTATAAGTGGAGTAAAGTCGTTATCCAGTATAAGTGAAGGAGAAATCGTATCACTAAGTAAGAGCGTGAATAAGTATAAGCGTCATCAAGTATAAGCGACTATAGGTATAAGTGAAAGTGTTACCGAGTCAGAGTATAAAATAAGTATAAGTGAAGCAGCAGTGTTTAACAAGTAAAAGTATACGTCAAAAAGGGAAATCTTTAATGAAAAGCCTTTATGTACAGAGAAAATCACAAATTGTATTCCTTTGTAAAATACGTTTAAAACCTTAGAGGATCTTTCATAAACCAATTTAGGATGAATTTGAATAAATCAGTATAAGTAAAAGTTATGAAACAGGTAAAAGTCATTTTAGTGTCCCACTCGGTAAAACAGTGTAAAAGTGGTAAAATCTTGTGCATGCGGGTTATCAATCATATGCGATTGACATGATAACTGGCATGTTTAACTTGTATTCCCCCCTATAAAACATTTAAAAGCATTTAAAAGATTCATTCAGGGGTATGAACTCACCTGGTGTAAGTAGGTCCAACGGGAGTGTTGATTGGGCGTTCGGGGTCACGCAAGGACTTGAACACACACAAGGACCTATTTTAACACATGATAACATATGTTCACATACAATTAGTATATTTTATGCTAATTATACAAATATACACGCTCAAAGGAGCGGAAAACACTTTTGGTTAAGTGTTTGGGGTCCCGGGTAGCGTTTATGGGTGCTAAGGGTCTCTTATCAGTTGTGGGACTTTGCTATACTCACATATCAAGTGTGTAAATGGATTTAAAACACCAACATGGACCAAACAAGGAGTTTACGGCCCAACCTAAGGGATTTTACGGCCGTAAACTCCCAAGGTCCTATTCTTGGGTGTTTGATGCTTCTAACTTGTTCATTGAATTATTCTAAGCATTTTTCCTAAAGGGCATGAGTGGATTTGAGGTTCCTAAGGGCCTTATAATGGAGTTTACGGCCTAAGAACAACTCCTAAAGGAGTTTACGGCCGTAAACTCTAAATCATTGAGTTTGGTGATGTTTCAAGCCCCTAATGCCTTTCTAGTGATTTCTAATGAAGTTTGATGCTATTTTGGGTGATTAAAACCAACATTTGAGGGGGTTTTGGGGAGTTTACGGCCTAGATAAATGCTTGGGCCGTAAACTCCTTTCTTTAAATCATTTTGGAGTGTTTCAAGTGTCTAAACTCAAGAGGATAAGTCCTTAAATTATGTAATAAGCCCTAGGATGAGTTTGGGAGTGTTTTGGGACATTTTGACATGGTTTTGAGGAGTTTACGGCCTAAGCTTGTGCTTGGACCGTAAACTCTTGTTTGAGTCCTAAAATCATGCCTTTTAATGTTTAAACACTCCTAGGCTATATCCCCTAATTATTCCCAAGCTTATGGACAAGTTTAGAGGCATGTTTGGCACCATTTTAGGGGTTTACGGCCCTAGAGTGTTCCTGGGCCGTAAACTCCTTATCCCATGCCTTCTTGGATGGTTTTTGGGCTATAACTACAGCTAGTAATGTTTAGAACAAGCTAGGGTAAGCGGACTTACAATTTGGAAGCGTTTGGTTGCGGATTCGGGGCGAAAACGGGTCTAGAGAGAGAGTATAGAGAGAGTGTGTAAAAAGTCTCCAATAGACTCCACTCACCCTTATATAGGGTTTTGAGTCGGGACACAGTGGAATTCTACCCGATACTGCCGTTAAACGGGGCTTTTGGTCGCACCCGATTTAGTGGTCGTAATAATAAAACTTGACATTTCCAAATAAATGGAAATATGTGTCCTGTGTTTTTATTTCCTTTTATCACGAATTAACGGCATATAAACATACACAATTGAAATGTTTATTAAATTGACGCCCTCTAATTAACAAAACTTTTGAACAGTGGAATATTCCGTTAGCGGTAACGGAGAAATGTAACGGGACAACTTGGGTTGTCACAAATATACTTAGGGATGAAATAGACTCATTACTGGCTAAAAGATACCGATGGATTTGAAATAGACTCAGGGGGTAAAATAGACCCAGTAACAGTTGAAAGATACCGAAGGAGTTGAAATAGACCCATGGGGGGTGAAATAGACCCAGTTTCATTTCTGACTGTTATGCATGTTTTGTATGGGGTATTTTGGGTAAAATCACTAAGCTTTGTGCTTACAGATTTATGTTTATGATTTCAGACACTTCTGGTTCTAAAGGGAAGGGCCCGACATAATCGTACCACATACCCAATATTCCGTATTTTATAAGATGATTTTGTACTCTGATGACTCTTTCATACATTATTACATTCTGATCGGTTTTGAAATGAATGAATGATGGTTTTAATAGTTTTAAAAATAATTTTTTTACATAGTATTTTTGGGACGTTACATTACTATATCTCAATGTAACACCGTAAATTTTCAAACAAAATTTTCATTTTAAAATCACATAAATCTCATTGACACAATTCACAAAGTCCATAATTGTTTGAATAAAAATCCAGGATCCTCTAAACATAACTTCGTCTCGTGTGTACAATCAAGCTAGTGTCTTCACGCGATCCTGAGAAGTACCTGAAACACATATCACATAACACGGTAAGCATAAAGCTTAGTGATTTCCCAAAATACCACACATAACTCATTAGCCTCTCATGGATATATCTCAAATAAGATCCTGTGGTCGATGTGTCTCAGTGGAACCCTCTGGTCCCACAACTCGGGTGGACCATTCGGTCCTAACTTAGTAGAACTCAACATAATACACAACATAAATCACAAAGACATAATGCAGGATATCAGAATACTCAATATAAGCATGCAAGACCCTCCGGTCACACAAAATTACCACTCAAGGTAAGTATAGTGAGAAGACTCACCTCGCAAGTAAGCAAATAAACCTCGTACTTGAATCACCGATCTAGCCTCCGCCTAACACATACGATAATTATCTCTAATTAACACTAAAATCACGACTCTAAATAAACCAAGTTATTTTCTCTCTCTAATATCTTGGAATGGGTAAAAGACCATTTGACCCATCCATGGTCTCCATAATCACTGTCTTGACCAAACCCTAAAGTCAACAAAATTCAACACTCGAGTCAACAGTCTATGTTGACCCGACTCGTCGAGTGCATCTATGTGACTCGCCGAGTCCCCTCTTTCCTTCAGAAATGTCGCGAAAATCCAAATTAACTCGTCGATTTGTCTTATCAACTCGCCGAGTTACTCATGTCCAGACTCGTTAGGGAAAACCCTAGCCGACTCGTCGAGTTGGCTCATCAACTCGACGAGTCCCTTAAGTCTATTTTCTCATTCAAACATTTTGAGGCAGAGTTACAACCCCAAACTCTAGATCTAGCCTTCCAAGGACGAGATGCCACGTAAAGCTGCAAGCTTTACGTCCATGCATGACACTTAGAGCTTGAAATGCCAAAACAAATTCCATTTAGGGTCCTAAGTAATAAAACTCTCCTCTAGCTTGATAAAGCTTGGACCTTTGGGATTAGGGGACCTCACAAGGTCCAGATCTGAAGTCTCAATCTCTTAGCAAGCTCAAATCACTCAAAGTCTCAAGGAAATATGAAAAAGCCCTGAAAGCTTCTTAACAACGAGATCTAATCAATATGATGAGCAATGTGGTGACTTTTACCTTCCAACAGAAGCTAAGGGTGGATGAACATCGGATCCAACAGTCCTTCTCATTCCTTTCTTTGATACTCTTCTCTTCTCTTCCAATGGTCCATTAAAATGCCCAAAGATTAACTATCTTTCTCTCTTAGATCAATATAGACGATCAGGGGAGTAAGGTGCATGGTGAGGTGAAAATGAGGGCTTAAGGTCCTTTAAATAGGACCCAACCTCGAAGAATTAGGTTTCCTCTCACAACGCCAACTCGTCAAGTTGGTTGTAAAACCCACACGGCCAAAACCCTTCTCTAATCGATGATTTGGGGCCTCCAACTCGTCGAGTTGCTCAGATAAAATCATGAACATATATAAATATTATACCTGGGAGTCGGGATGTTACACTCAAACTTATCATTTTCTATATCCTTTGTTTGTAATATTTTCTGTGATAAGAGTCAATATTGTTATTTTTGGAAGTTCTGTTTGTTAGTTTATTTGTAGGTGGTTAGATTGTGACAAGTTTGTAATTCTCCTGGACTTCGGTTCTCTTATGAAATATGTTGGATGTGTTTGACACACGGGTCTTGCCTATTATTAGTCCGGTTGGTTTTTACCCATGTTTGACTCGGGTTTTAACTAGTTTTTATATATAATATTGTGTGTGTGTTTAATTGTCATACAATATCCTTTTCACCCACACAATTATTTGTCTTCTCTTTGAGTCTTTGTTTAGGCTTTCTGATATTAGGGTTTACTCTTCATTACAGTTCTTTTCTTTATACATATCTAGGTTAGGTGTGTCTAGTGTAGGTGAGAGTTGTAATGAGGTATTTTGTATGGAGAGTGAGTGTGATTGTAGTAATTTGTGTTGTGTTGTAAATCGTATAAAAAGCAAAATGGTTCTTGAGGTTCAATAAAAGAGTTTGTTGATATTGTTTGCAATTATGTGTGTATTTGTTGATTTTGTGTTTCTTTTGAGGTTGTATGGGCTTATACTAGTTACACATTTGAATCATGATCTTGTAGAAAGTACAATACAGGAGGGAATTTAATTAGGTTATTAATTTATTATTTATTGAGATATCAATAAATAATTAAATTCATTCATTCATTTATTTATTGTTTATTAAAGTGTTAATAAATAGCTAGAAATTAATTATTTGGATTTAATAATTATGCTAAAAGAATTATATCTAACTACGATTATCCTTGAAAAAATGAGGAAAGAATAAGAAAACGTTATAACACGAATATGGATTCATTTTCAAAATTCGAGTTTAGTTTTAGTGGTTTTCGTTTGATCTATATGGTATCGAGATTTTGTTTTTCATTTTGGTTTCAAGTTTTGGTCATCATTTAGGTTCCAAGTTTTTAGTTTTCTTTTGATCCGTTCTTGGTATCAATTTTTTGATTTCAAGTTTTGCAAAGCGATTTGAAACCAAAACTAAAACAAATCGAAATTATTAGGGAAAATGATTTGAGAGTGTAATTATCTTTTCATCTTGTTCACGTTTAGACAA
This sequence comes from Lactuca saligna, assembly GCF_052625555.1. Taxonomy (NCBI): domain Eukaryota; kingdom Viridiplantae; phylum Streptophyta; class Magnoliopsida; order Asterales; family Asteraceae; genus Lactuca; species Lactuca saligna. Next base: position 25,990,157 of record NC_136422.1, read on the forward strand.
TTTCATTTTTTTTGTACCATTTGACCATTTAACCTATTATATGTGAAGACATTTAACAAGTTAAATGGTCAAATGTTTACAATAAAAAGTTGTCTAAATGTGAATATTTTTTTTATAATTTTTTTTATAGATTTTTTATATAAATTCTTACAATATTTATATGATATACATATATTTTTCTATAGGTTTTTCTAATACAATGTTTTAAACTTTGCTTATAAATTTTTTTAACTTTTTTTTATAGTTTCATATACTTTTAATACAAGTGCTTTTAAACTAGATATTTTAAATTTTTCTTACAAGTTTTTAACCTTTTTTTTTTACATTTTCATATAATTTTTTTATAACTTTCATACAGTTATTTCTAAACTTTCTTTTACAATATTTTTAAAGTGTTTCATAGATTTTGTAAGATAATTTAATATTTTTTTATAACACTTTAAAATACTTTCATTAAATACTAGTTTAAAACGTTGTATAAAAAAATTAAAAGTTTATAAACTTCAAACTAAACAGTATTAAAAATTTGTAATATTTTTAAAACATTACGATATATAGATTTTTTTTTCTTTTTTTTTTCTAAGTAAAATTTTCATTTTATTTTTTTTAAAGACCCTTCATACTTATTGTTATATATTTAATTTATTTAATTTTATTGTTATATATTATTTACTTAAAAATATTGTATATGCATAAAAACAAAAAAATTATAAGAGGCTATATAAAATATTTCACAAAACAAAAACATATTTATTAATTAAAAAGTAAGGTTTAGAATTTAGCAATATTTAATTAATATTTAGGAAATTATGAATATTTTAAAAATAACGTTTGAAAGAAAATAATACAAACAAATATGAAAAATAAAATCGCTATCAAAAGTGGAGAAAATAACTTATCATAGTAATTATCTTTTTGTCTTGTTCACATTTAAGCGATTTTATTTTTTTTATAAAGATTTAACCATTTAACTTGTTAATGTGTTCACATATTACCATTGTCACCTGTTATAGTGAGTGACAATAGTAACATGTGAACACATATAACAAGTTTAATGGTTAAATGTGTACAAAAATAAATATAGTGTCTAAATGTGAATAAAACGACAAAGATAATTACCATGATAAGTCATTTTCCTAAATTATTAAAACCGTCTAAATAAAAGAAAAAAGTAAATATGTAAAATATACAATTTAACGCAAGTGTTTGTGATTACTTATTTAACTTAATAAATTTTTTATACAAGTATTTAATAGCTTATGTAATAACAATAAAAAGTTTTTAAAATGTTTGGATTAACGTGATGAAAAACTATTAGTTGATAAACTATTTTTTTTAAATGTTTAGCTTATATTGGCATATTAGTTGAAAAACTAGTTGTTAGCTGAAAAACTAGGTGTTAAATAAAAAACTAGCTGATAAAAAATAATGTTTGGTAAAACTAGCTGAAAAACTAACTGAAATATATAAAATGACATAAAATGACTTAAAGTTAGTCTAACTAGTTTTTCAAAAAGTTAACTTATAAGCTACTTTTTAGCTTGCCAAACATGACAACTTAAACAAAACTCAAAAAATAAGCTAGCTTATCAGCTAACTGTGGCGCACCAAACACAGTCTTAGATTAGTTATATATATATATATATATATATATATATATATATATATATATATATATATATATATATATATATATATATATATATGACAAAAAAATATATATTTATAACTATTTAATATTTTTACATATAATATTTTATATAAAAGTATTAAGTTATAAGCTAAAATAATTATGTTTTAATAAAGATATTATAGTATTTTAATCTTTATAATATGACTTGTAAAAACCACTTTTTGAGAATAATATGAACCAGTATGAAGAAGTGGTTATTGTGCAAGACTCCAAAAAAAAATGAGAACTTTTTTTATAGCTTGATCTACTACGACTAAACACTTACTACAAGGAAACTATGTGGAAGTTCCATATGGATTTGGAGGAGGCTAAGATAATAAAACATTGGGAATGGAGATTTTGAAGCTTTTGGAGGAGGCCAAGAACAACAAAGAAATTCAAGTGGATATTTTAAACATGTTGAAGGTAGAGCTACTTATGATGGTCATGCGTTTGGTGGTGGTGATTGTGATGGGGTTTATGGTTCGCAATGTTGTGGTTAAAGCATTGTGAAGTTGTGGGCATTAGTTAAGTTCGGGTGGAATGGTAGTAGTAGTAGTTTAGGTGTAAGGGTATTTTGGTTAAGTTAGGCAGTAAGTAGATGCATGTGTTATGTATGGTAATATTTTGATTTTGTAAGAGATGACAATGACAACAACTTATTATGGCTTAATGATAACAATGTATTAATTCCTTTAACACATACATATGTATAAAAATAACCAAATCATGGAAGGTAACAACAATTAAGTCCTTTAACACATACATATGTATTAACCTACTTACCAAACTAACCAAAACATGGAAGGTAACAACAATTATAGTGATCAAGGAATATATATTGATAACTTAACAATCATACCATGTCGTTTACAAAGCTTCCCAAATATCAATGTCAGTTAACAGCCCAAAAAAGGGAATGTACTTTACAAAGCTTCCCACAAACCACTGCCATACCATGTAACCTAATTAGAACCAAACTTCCAACTCTACCAAACATTATGGACATGAATTGGAAGCTTGTTACCAAAAGACAAGTGTACCAAAAGTAAATGTTTACAAAAATAGCAACCTATTTACTAATGCCCATTCTTAATCTAAAACCCAAGGGGTTTTGGAAGAACCACCATCATCAGCATCTTCAATCATTTTCCTGAGCTTCAGTTTCCTAATTCTTTCAGAGGGTTTCCTCTTTTTCTCCCAATGGAACTTGTAAGAACCATGACCCAAGGGTATCACTCTTGCTCCAACCCCCCCCCCCCCCCTCTCTCTTCAACTTCTTCTTCCTCAACCACTCTGCGTTCAACTTCTTCTTCCTTAACCTCTCTCTCTTCAATTTCTTCTTCCTCACCCTCTCTCTCTTCAACTTATTCTTCCTCAGCCTCTCTTTCTTCAATCTCTTTTTCCTGAACATCTCTTTTCTGAACATCTCTTTCATCAACACCTGTTTCCTCAACTTCTCCATAAACCTACAATATGGCAAGCTAGTTAGTAAAGCTACAATACGAAAGCCATAAATAGTGTAACAACACATACCTCTTTCATAGTAGCCACTGCATCAACGTGTGTATATCTAGATAGCAACAACTCCTTTAAAGTAAATCTTTCACTCACCTTCACCTCATTTTCATTCTCTTGTTCTTGAACATCCTCTTTTGCTTGACTCATCACAGGTTAGGGACACATCCTCTTTTTCTTTACTCTTATGTTTCTTACCATTAGGTGTTTTCTTTGGTGTTTTGTTCATTGATCCAAACACTTTAGTTTTTCCTCCTCTCCTTGCCATCATCTTAGTCCTTTTCATAGGACTAACAGCAGGACCACCTACTTGATCACCAGATTCTGAAACTAGGGGAGGAGCATCATCTCTTCTTGGTATAAAAGGCCCAACTGGAGGGAATTAGTCAAAGATAGGTTGGCCTCCCCCATATTTCCTAGGTCTTCCAATCTTCCTTTTTGGGACAGGGGGCTTAGGTACCTCATCATTTTTGCATGAAATCTTATTATGCCCAAGTTGTTGGCACTTTCCACACCTCAAAGACCTAGGAACCTTTAACCTTTGTGAGTGGTATTTGGCATCCTGTGATTTAAATGCATGCTTCACTCTCTTTACTTTGGGTCTTCCAAGAATCCTTCTAATTGGGGGTGGTAATGGTTGAATAAAGTCATTCATTGACCACAAGTTGCTTCCACCTACATGTTGTATGTTCTGACTGTATGTTGTAACATATTTGTCCTTGTGGAACCAAGAAGAAAGGAATTGACTTGGATCTCTGTGGGTATAGTTTATTGAAGCTTAATTATTCATACATCGTATGCCCGACAACATCCACAAGTTGCAGGTGCAAGTGCAAGCAGCTAAATCAACCTTGTATCTATTGTAGCCATACCTAGTCTCAAACACATCACCATCACTTGGCACCACTGTCCACAACCTACACACAAAACAAGCAAAGTACACATATAAGCAATCAATACTTAATATGTTTGGATACATGCCCATAAAAACTTATATTACCTCATATCTTTCCCAAATTCATCAAGCTTCAGTTGTATGTTAGTCCCACAACTACAATTCCATTTGGCTACCTATTGACCTTGATGAAAAAACCTTTTCATAAGGAGAATCCTTATTTCCTCAAGCATTGTGAGTAGAGGCTTATTCCTTATTTCTTTGATCATGTCATTGAAACATTCTACAACCATATTCTCTACTGCTTCACAAGCATGCCCATGAGAAAAGAATGCCCTGTACCAGGTTTCAGGTTTCCTTGCCATAAGATAGGTGTATCCTATTTATGTTATCTTCTTTATCTTCTCCATTGTAGCAAGAAAATCCCCTTCCACTATACTCATAGCAGCTTCCCAGAACAAATTCTTTAGCTCTAATCTTGTGTATTTCTTCCTAAAGTTTGCAAAGATGTGTCTAGCACATTGTATGTGCTCAACATGGGGGAGTAGGTCTGCCATAGCCTGTAGAAGTCCCTATAATTAACAAACAAACACAACACATGTAAAAGTTAATGAGTGTAACATAGAAATATATATATATATATATATATATATATATATATATATTGTATGCTATTGTATGTTGTGGTACCTTATGTTGGTATGAGATAACAACCAGTCCATTGCCAGCACCAAGATCCAAATCAGCAACCAAATTCTCAATGAACCATGTCCAGTTGGCCTTATTCTCAACATTCACAACTGTCCATGCTATTGGGTAAATATGGTTGTCTGCATGTAACGCCCGGGGTTCAGAGCTAATCATTTTTGTCAATGTAATACTCTAGGTCAACTCTTGTAACTCTTTTTGAAGTAATAAAGATGAAATATTTGAGTATTATGTGAATTATGTGTGTTTATGTGTTTATTATTTAATTATAAATGTATAATTAATAAAGAATAAAAATGAGCGTCAAAATTAAAGTGTGAGATAATCCCGATATCTCTACATAAAGTTTTAGAATATGTCTCAAGGTTTCCGTGCATATAAGGAACGCCGAAATCCGAGTTATAACGAAGAAGTTATGACCCGTCGAAGTTTCACGACAGAACCGGCACGATACCGGGAAGACGTAAATAGTGAATTTACGATAGAAGACTACTTAGCCTTAGCAATCTAAACAAAAGTCGTAGAATATGTTAAACTAAGAACATCAATAAAAATAACGCCCAAATCTGACTTCGTATGAAGAAGTTACGATTTTTCGAAGTTTCGGAATAGCAGTGTACAACCCGAAATTCGAATATTAGATCGAGTGATTTTTAGCCGACACGACCTAAACGAGAATCGAAGATCTCGTTAAGAGTAGTGTAACGAGAAAAAGATGGGCGAAAACGGATGTCAGATGAAGAAGTTATGAGATTTTAAACAGACCAATCCTGTCCCGGCCTGTTAAAAATATAACTTTAAAAATAAAGTCAAAATTAGCCGACGGAGTCTAAACAAAAGTTGTAGAGTACGTCTCCACCTACGCGTGGATATAAAGAACGTCAAAAACGGAGTTCGTATGAACGAGTTACAAATTATAATAGCATATTTACATATTAAAATAAAGTATAAATCATGTATACGTACACATATATATACATATGTATATATCATTAGAAAGGTATCGACGAGCGGTCATTATAAGACTAATGTTGAGTTCTTTCGACATTAGTTTAGTACAAATATCATTAAATCCATTTAAAATAGTATTATAAAGGGGTGTTTAGTTGTTTATATAACTAAAAGGTCATTAAGTAATTATGGAGGGTAGTTTTTGAAAATTCAATTAGTATAAATAAGAGCCTTGGGCTCTCATATTTCTTGCACCATTCTCTTGATTCAAGAGTCTTTCTCTCCTTATCCCCCGAGCATTTCGGTCCCTCGTGATTCGACTTCTCTTTCTGTAGTTTAGTATAGTAAGGTGAGCGCTGAAGCGCTGCACGAATCTTTCTTAGAAAGATTCAGCGACGAAGTTCTGCCCCTGCAGAGCCCGAATCCTAGCTAAAACCCCCTTGTAAGTAAGTTATGCTTACCTTATTTTAATATAGCTTATATTTAAAATTAGTATTGTTATTATGAACTTATAATAAATACTTGGGCTATTATTATGGGTTATATAAGTATTTTTTTTTAACGCTTATATAATAATAATAATAGCTAGACTATTAATTAGTTTCGGCGAATAATAGACTAAACTCTAGTGGTAATAATACTAGGTTTCGTCGAAGAAAATTCTATTTAAAAAGCGAAGCGCTGTCTGAGTTCGGAATCACCACCTTTTCAAGTGAGTGCATAGTTACTTTCATCTTACACATAGATATGAAATATTTTATATATTACGTGCTATGTGTGCATATTATCTGTATACTTGTTATCTATGCTGGATGAATGTTTTTATACAAGTTTTAAATGATTTAAACTTTATATGTATTTTATATCTACAAAAATGTTGGGGTAAAACATGGGTAGATGTAATAAGACGATGTGTGATAAAATGACGAGAGGCCTCAATGTTGTTGTTGTTGATCCAGTCATCTAGCGGAGTATAGATGACAACCACGGACTCTTCTAGACAGTCCAGTGGAACGCTGGCAGGCTCGCAACCTGTAGGTGTTGTGAACGATGTGTTCACCGGTGTACTCCATCCCCCACATGGTTGCCTATTAGGACATTTATTGTTGAGGAATCCCCTTAGCAGTAGTGTCCGTCCCGATGATGATCCTTAGGCTAGGTCCCTTATGAGAGGTGTTTAGGGACGTAAAGTGAGGATAACGGGAGCGGGTAATCGGGTTATTGTTGATTGATGAAATTAACAAACTTATTTATTGTGGGTTGAAAACCCTATGTGCTCACCAGGCTCGCAAGCCTGACCCACTCAGTTTTATGTATTACAGGTAGTGGCGCATGAGCATAGGTGTGATGTTTTGGACGAGGGATTATGGATATAGGCCTGTAGATATGAAATAATGTAGTAAGGCTTATATTGTATTGTTTATACTTTTGATCTGTACGAACATGACATCCCGATTCTTTTAATGAAATACATTTCTATGGAAATGTTTTTGATAAATATTTATCATATTATTGTTTTGGGACAAATTATGCAACCCTTTTATTAAAAGATAATTCTGATTTTGAAATAAAGTATAAACAAAACCGGTCTTTTTTGGCCGTGATTTTGGGGATGTCACAGTTGGTATCAGAGCATTAGTTTAAGCGAACTAGGAATTTGTAGGATTTGTAGACTTAAACTTAGAATGCTAAGCGATGATTGTGAGGTGTGAGCACTAGCTTATTTTAGGAATTGTGCCTAAAATGCTTTTATGTGCTAAATGCTTTATGCATGATATGCTGTTATTTTGTTCGGATCTATGGTCTGTTGCCGACCGGATCTGGAAACCTTATGTGTTTAGGATTCTAAACGTACGACTACGATATTAGAACTAGCATGTAAACGTTTCGGAGTGATAAGGACGATTTAAAACGTCTCTCCTAAATAAAGATCTAAATTCACCTTATTCGGTGTATAGATCAAGATGGAAAGGACCCGTAGCGGAAACGTGAACGCAAATGGAGGTAGGAACCAACCCCCAGTGATCGAGCAAATACCAGTTGTGGAAGCCGCTGCCGGACCAATAACGATGGCCGGAGTGCAAGCGATGATCCAGGCAATGTTGGATCATCAAATGGAGGAAACCAGGCGTTTGCTCCAGCAAAATCGAGAGGAAGCGACTATTCAGATCGAACAGCTCGAGTTGAACGAAGGGCAGACTGAAGAAGGAAACTACAGTGGGACTATTGGTCAAGCCAACCCACCGATAGTTAGGCAAAACCACTAGGATGCAGGAAATGATGGACGTGGATGCAAATACAAGGATTTCATGGCATCCAAGCCACCGAGTCTATCTGGAAGCCCGACGCCGGTGGAAGTCATGAACTGGATCTCTAAGATGGAGACAATGTTTGAGAGTTGCGAGTGTAGCAATAGGCAGAAGACCGCTCTCGCAGTTCTTCTATTGAAATCTGGAGTACTAAGCTGGTGGAAGCTATTAGCTGATTCGATGCCCAAAGGTGAAGCAAGCAAAATGTCATGGGAGGATTTTCTGGTACAGTTGAAGATGCAATACTGCTCTGAGCAGGATCTTCTGGAGATCAACAACGAATTCCAGAATCTGAAGAAGGGAAGAATGAGCGTTACTGAATACGCTGCAAGCTTTACTGAGAAAATGAAGCTTGTTCCTCACCTCGTCCCAACTGAACTCTCCAAGGTTAACCAATTTTCCCTCGGATTACCAGCGGACTTCGGTCCAATGGTCAAGCAAACTACCACTCTGAAAGCCGCCATCTGGGCTGCTAAGAATGTGGAGACCCAGATATGAGAGAAGGGTCTGGAGAGAGCGGAAGTGGGAGAGAAAAGGAAATTTGACGGATCCTCGAGGTCCGGTAAGAAAGGTAGGTTCTTGAAGTCTGGTTCGAAAGGAGGAGGAGGATCAGAAGCGAAGTGGTGTGGCAAGTGAAAGAAAAAGCACTTTGGGAAGTGTGACGGAGGGGTCACTTGTTACAAATACGGAAAGCCTAGGCACTATGCCAATGAATGCACCCTCAATCAGAAGGCCTGTTATGGGTGTAATGAAGAAGGGCACATTTTGAAGGACTGCCCGAAGAAGAAGGAGGCAGGAAGACTCAACATGCCACCAAAGCCGAAGGCAAGAGCCTTCCAGATGACGCTCGAGGCTGCAAAGGAGGCAGTAGACGTCGCTTCAGGTACCTTTCTTGTAAATGGTTTGCCTGCAAATATACTATTTGATTCTGGAGCCAACTACTCCTTTGTGTCGCATAAATTTAGTGCGAAATTAACATTACCTGTAGAAAAACTTGATAACGCCCTAATTGTAGAAGTTGCCAGTGGCAAATTCGTACCTGTTAGTAATCGTATTAGGAACATCGTCATTGACCTAAACGGAAACGAATTCCATGAGGAACTATTACCCATAGAGTTAAACGGTTTCGACATCGTTTTGGGTATGGATTGGCTTAGCGCCAACGATGCCGAGATATTATGCCGAAAGAAGATAGTTAGGATAAACCCATCCGAAAAGGAATCATTTATGGTGTACGGGGACAAACGCAGAGTGAATTCTGGAATCATCTCCCTGATGAAAGCCAGGAAATGTTTGTCCAAAGGATGTGCATCATACTTGGCATTCGTAATCGATGCTAAGAAGGAAAAGAAAGAGGTGCAGAATATACCGGTTATGTGCGATTATCCGGAAGTCTTTCCCGAAGATCTTCCTGGATTACCACCTGATAGGCAAGTGGAGTTTCGTATAGACTTGTTACCAGGAACAACACCAATAGCAAAGGCACCATACCGATTAGCACCGATGGAGATGAAGGAGCTCATGACGCAACTTCAGGAGCTGTTGGACAACAGTTTCATTCGACCTAGTTCATCACCCTGGGGAGCTCCGGTGTTATTCGTAAAGAAGAAGGATGGAAGCATGAGGATGTGCATAGACTACCGAGAGCTGAATAAGGCAACGGTGAAGAACAAGTATCCATTGCCGAGGATTGATGATCTATTCGATCAGCTGCAAGGTTCGAGCTACTTCTCAAAGATCGATCTTAGGTCAGGATATCATCAGCTGAAGGTGAGAGAGCAGGATATTGAGAAGACTGCATTCAGAACAAGATATGGACACTACGAGTTCTTGTTATCTCATTTGGACTAACCAATGCTCCCGCAGCATTCATGGATTTGATGAATAGGGTTTGTAAACCATTCCTCGATAAATCTGTGATAGTGTTCATTGATGACATTCTCATCTACTCGAAAAGCCAGGAAGAGCATGGCAAGCATCTACGAGAAGTGTTGGAGGTGTTAAAGAAGGAGAAGCTTTTTGCAAAGTTCTCCAAATACGACTTTTGGATATGGGAAGTCCAATTCTTGGGTCATGTTGTTAACCAAGAGGGAATAATGGTTGACCCCGAAAAGATCGAGGCTGTAATGAAGTGGGAACGTCCGAAGAGTCCCACGGAGATTCGAAGCTTTCTAGGATTAGCCGGATATTACCGACGATTTATCCAAGGCTTTTCTTCGATAGTTGCTCCATTAACAGCTTTGACCCATAAAGGAGCTACGTATACATGGAGTGAGAAACACGATGAGGCGTTCGAGAAGCTAAAGAAGAAGTTATGTGAAGCACCGATACTTTCTCTACCCGATGGAGTCGAAGATTTCGCGGTTTACAGTGATGCATCTGGAGTCGAGTTGGGTTGTGTTCTGACCCAAAGAGAAAAGGTGATAGCATACGCATCTCGACAATTGAAACAGCACGAAAAGAACTACCCCACTCATGATCTGGAGTTGGCAGCGGTAGTATTCGCCTTAAAGATATGGAGGCATTACCTCTACGGCACGAAGTGCAAGCTCTTCACTGATCATAAGAGTCTCCAGTATCTCTTTAATCAGAAGGAGTTGAACATGAGGCAACGACGCTGGCTAGAACTTCTCAAGGACTACGACTGTGAGATACTTTACCACCCGGGTAAAGCAAATATTGTTGCTGATGCTCTCAGTCGGAAAGTCAATCTTGAAAGGAAAAGGCTAAGAGCGTTAAGAATTGAAGTCGTCTCGACGATTGTGGAAAGTATCAGGAAAGCTCAAGAAGAAGCTTTAAGGAAGAATGACCGAAAGGAAGAACGTTTGGGCAAAACGTTAGTATTCGGAACAAACAGTCGAGGACTGAAGGTATTCCAAGATCGAATCTGGGTACCTAAGACGGGAGGAATAAGAGATCTTCTAATGGAAGAAGCACACAAGATCATGTACTCGATTCATCTCGGTAGCACTAAAATGTATAGGGACCTAAAACCCTACTACTGGTGGCCGACAATGAAGCTCGATGTTGCGAAGTATGTGGCCGAGTGTGTGACATGTGCGAGAGTCAAGGCAACATCAAAAACCGTATGGGAGTTTAGAACCTTTACCTGTACCCATGGGTAAATGGGAAGACATCACCATGGATTTTGTGACTAAACTGCCCAGAACGAAGAATGGTCACGACATGATTTGGGTAGTCGTGGATCGTTTCACCAAAAGTGCACACTTCATAGCAGCCAACGAGAAGTGGTCGATGGATAAGCTCGCAAATGCTTATGTGAAGGAAATTGTAAGACTTCACGGTGTCCCTCTTTCGATTGTATCAGATCGTGATAGTCGTTTCACATCACGGTTTTGGAGGAGTCTACAAGAAGAGTTGGGTACAAAGTTGTGTTTAAGTACTGCTTACCATCCGCAAACTGATGGTCAGAGCAAAAGAACGATTCAGACGCTGGAAGATATGCTGAGAGCATGTACCCTCGAATTCCAAGGGAATTGGGACGAGCACTTACCTCTGGTAGAATTTTCCTACAACAATAGTTTTCACTCGAGCATCAAGATGGCTCATTATCAAGCCTTGTATGGGCAGAAGTGTCGTACGCCGTCTTGTTGGCTTGAAGCCGGAGAGAAGCAGTTTATGGGCCCTGAGATAGTCCATGAGACTGCTGAAAAGTTGAAGGTGATTAGGGAAAGGATGTTAGCAGCATAGGATCGTCAGAAGAGCTATGCTGACAAGAAAAGACGACCGATAACTTTCGAAATTGGGGATTCCGTTTTGCTTAAAGTCTCACCGTGGAAGGGACTTATACGATTTGGGAAACGAGGAAAGTTGAGTCCAAGGTTTATTGGACCGTTCAAAGTTCTTCAGAAGATTGGGAACCAAGCTTACAAGCTGGAATTACCCGAAGAACTTAATGGTATTCATAACACCTTCCATGTGTGTTATTTGAGGAAATTTACGGGAGATGTTCCCGACATAATTCCAATCTCAAAGTTAAGGATGGATGAAAATAAAAGGCTGATCGAAGAGCCTGAGGCAATTGTTGACCGTAAGACTAAGAAGTTACGACGCAAGATGGTCGACTTGATGCTAGTCCGATGGAAACATTCGAATGGGCCGAATCTCACTTGGGAAACAGAGGATGACATGATGAGTCGCTATCCACATCTGTTTGCTGATGCATGATTCCGGGACGGAATCATCCTAAGGGGGAGAGAATTGTAACGCCCGGGTTTCAGAGCTAAGCATTTTTGTCAATGTAATAGTCTAGGTCAACTCTTGTAACTCTTTTTGAAGTAATAAAGATGAAATATTTGAGTATTATGTGAATTATGTGTGTTTATGTGTTTATTATTTAATTATAAATGTATAATTAATAAAGAATAAAAATGAGCGTCAAAATTAAAGTGTGAGATAATCCCGATATCTCTACATAAAGTTTTAGAATATGTCTCAAGGTTTCCGTGCATATAAGGAACGCCGAAATCCGAGTTATAACGAAGAAGTTATGACCCGTCGAAGTTTCACGACAGAACCGGCACGATACCGGGAAGACGTAAATAGTGAATTTACGATAGAAGACTACTTAGCCTTAGCAATCTAAACAAAAGTTGTAGAATATGTTAAACTAAGAACATCAATAAAAATAACGCCCAAATCTGACTTCGTATGAAGAAGTTACGATTTTTCGAAGTTTCGGAATAGCAGTGTACAACCCGAAATTCGAATATTAGATCGAGTGATTTTTAGCCGACACGACCTAAACGAGAATCGAAGATCTCGTTAAGAGTAGTGTAACGAGAAAAAGATGGGCGAAAACGGATGTCAGATGAAGAAGTTATGAGATTTTAAACAGACCAATCCTGTCCCGGCCTGTTAAAAATATAACTTTAAAAATAAAGTCAAAATTAGCCGACGGAGTCTAAACAAAAGTTGTAGAGTACGTCTCCACCTACACGTGGATATAAAGAACGTCAAAAACGGAGTTCGTATGAACGAGTTACAAATTATAATAGCATATTTACGTATTAAAATAAAGTATAAATCATGTATACGTACACATATATATACATATGTATATATCATTAGAAAGGTATCGACGAGCGGTCATTATAAGACTAATGTTGAGTTCTTTCGACATTAGTTTAGTACAAATATCATTAAATCCATTTAAAATAGTATTATAAAGGGGTGTTTAGTTGTTTATATAACTAAAAGGTCATTAAGTAATTATGGAGGGTAGTTTTTGAAAATTCAATTAGTATAAATAAGAGCCTTGGGCTCTCATATTTCTTGCACCATTCTCTTGATTCAAGAGTCTTTCTCTCCTTATCCCCCGAGCATTTCGGTCCCTCGTGATTCGACTTCTCTTTCTGTAGTTTAGTATAGTAAGGTGAGCGCTGAAGCGCTGCACGAATCTTTCTTAGAAAGATTCAGCGACGAAGTTCTGCCCCTGCAGAGCCCGACTCCTAGCTAAAACCCCCTTGTAAGTAAGTTATGCTTACCTTATTTTAATATAGCTTATATTTAAAATTAGTATTGTTATTATGAACTTATAATAAATACTTGGGCTATTATTATGGGTTATATAAGTATTTTTTTTAACGCTTATATAATAATAATAATAGCTAGACTATTAATTAGTTTCGGCGAATAATAGACTAAACTCTAGTGGTAATAATACTAGGTTTCGTCGAAGAAAATTCTATTTAAAAAGCGAAGCGCTGTCTGAGTTCGGAATCACCACCTTTTCAAGTGAGTGCATAGTTACTTTCATCTTACACATAGATATGAAGTATTTTATATATTACGTGCTATGTGTGCATATTATCTGTATACTTGTTATCTATGTTGGATGAATGTTTTTATACAAGTTTTAAATGATTTAAACTGTATATGTATTTTATATCTACAAAAATGTTGGGGTAAAACATGGGTAGATGTAATAAGATGATGTGTGATAAAATGATGAGAGGCCTCAATGTTGTTGTTGTTGATCCAGTCATCTAGCGGAGTATAGATGACGACCACAGACTCTTCTAGACAGTCCAGTGGAACGCTGGCAGGCTCACAACCTGTAGGTGTTGTGAACGATGTGTTCACCGGTGTACTGCATCCCCCACATGGTTGCCTATTAGGACATTTATTGCCGAGGAATCCCCTTAGCAGTAGTGTCCGTCCCGATGATGATCCTTAGGCTAGGTCCCTTATGATAGGTGTTTAGGGACGTAAAGTGAGGATAACGGGAACGGGTAATCGGGTTATTGTTGATTGATGAAATTAATAAACTTATTTATTGTGGGTTGAAAACCCTATGTGCTCACCAGGCTCCCAAGCCTGACCCACTTAGTTTTATGTATTACAGGTAGTGGCGCATGAGCATAGGTGTGATGTTTTGGACGAGGGATTATGGATATAGGCTTGTAGATATGAAATAATGTAGTAAGGCTTATATTGTACTGTTTATAATTTTGATCTGTACGAACATGACATCCCGAGTCTTTTAATGAAATACATTTCTATGGAAATGCTTTTGATAAATATTTATCATATTATTGTTTTGGGACAAATTCCGCAACCCTTTTATTAAAAGATAACTCTGATTTTGAAATAAAGTATAAACAAAACCGGTCTTTTCTGGCCGTGATTTTGGGGATGTCACACTGCATCCCTCCCAATAGCAGTTAAAATCTCCCCCTTAACCTGCCCCTTCAATAAACTACCATCTAGTCCTATTACCCTTCTACATCCTCTGTTCCATCCATCTCTGAAAGCCTTGAAGCCAACATAAAACCTTCTGAAATAGTTACACCCGGATTACTTTCTACCCCCACCAAGCAAGTTGTACACGGATTACTCAACCTAATTGCAAATGCATAGCCCTAAACCTTGGCATAGTGGTCTTCTAACTTCCCTTCTATCATCCCCATTGCAATATCTCTTGCTCTTTGGCATTGCCCAACAGATACACTCACTAAAAAACCTTTGTTGCACATCTGCTTGAATCTCTAGCAATGTCATCTTGGGCTTCATGATTACATATTTCAGGTAGTGTTTGGCTAACCAATTGCTAGTAACTAGGGAACCAAAATGATAATTCCTAGCACACAGATGAATTTCATTACAAAATTTAATCTGGAATGTCCTTTCATCTTACTTCCATCCAGGTGCAACCCTAAATGGACACTGCATTTTTTATCACTGCTTCCACTACCACACTTAGCTATAATCTTCACTCTATCACTTTTTTCAAAATAAAGTTGGTACCCTCCATGGATTGCATGGTTAGTTAAAGCAAACCTGAGTTGAGCAGGGGATTCATAACAGTCTCCTAATCGGAGCCTCATCTCTTTCCAGTCAACATTGGGATCATGCACCCTATACTCCACACCAACATCTTCATCGTCCTCATCTAAGTGTGAATGCTTATTTTCTTGGACACCATGAATGTATCCATAATCTACCATTCCATCAATACCCCTCCTTAATATGTTTTCGTCAAACAATAAGTTAAGAAAATGATCATCACATAGTTTGAGGGGGCTTTGAAAGTTTCTTCAAAAAAATCCAAGAAGCTAAGTCAAATACATCATCCTCGAAGTGAGAGTCTGGAAGGTATGTCTTCTTAGGGAGCTTAGGCCATTTACGCTTCTTAGTTCTAGAAGTAGAAGTCATATGTCTCATAAAAAAAAACTTGTGTAACGCCCGTAAATCCGGGCTAGTCAATTTAGGGACGATAAGAATCAAAAGTGACTTTTTGATAAAAGATTATTTAGAATGAATAATCTTAACTAGGTTGTAGTGGTCGTGACAAGGATTCCAGATATATAAAGAATGCTGAAACCGAGTTATATCGAAGAAGTTATGACCTGTCGAAGTTTTGTGACAGAACCAGTACGAAACTGCGTGACGTAAATAGTGAATTTACGATAGTGCAATATTTAGCCTTAGTAATCTAAACAAAAGTCGTAGAATACGTTAAACCGAGAGCGTGCATAAAAAGAACGTCTAAATCTGACTTCGTATGAGGAAGTTATGATTTTTCGAAGTTTCGACTTCGAGTGATTTCTAGCCTAAACAATCTAAACGAGAATCGAAGATCTCGTTAATAGTAGTGCAACGGTAAAAAAACAAATGAAATCGGACGTCAGATGGAGGAGTTATGAATTTTTAACGGACTTTTTCTGTCCCGGCCTGTTAAAAATATAATAATAAAAATAAAATCAAAATTAGCCGAAGGAGTCTAAATTAAGGTTATAGAGCATAGTCTCACCTACACGTGGATATAAAGAACGTCAAAAACAGAGCTCGTATGCAAAAGATACAAATTTTTTAAGTTTGGAAATGCGGAGTATGCCCATCGTACAGGAATACGCCCAACATACTCATGGTTCATGGTCTGGGTTGGGCCACGTCGCCCTACTCCACCTATTGAGTGCCTCGGGTCCGTAAGCAGTGACGTATTCGGTCTGATATGCTTAGTACACCCAGCGTACTTGATGTACGCCCATCGTACTGCTTGTAGAGGGAGTATTCCCAACATACTATGAAGTTACGCCAAACGTAATCGCAGGGATTAGCTCCTATAAATAGAACTCAAGGGCTGCCGAGTTTTGTTGCTCATTTCTTTCCTCTCACTTCTTATTCTCTCGTTTTACGTGCAAAATATACCCTCGAAGCCCCGGTATCATCCGACACCCGAAGCAAGTCCCAAAGCCCCGAAGATCCCGAGAAGTAGAGTTGTCGAGCCGAAACTCTATCCGTGAGAAGCCCAGTTTTTGGAAGATATCCTGGTTTCATCGATGATTATTATTTTAAGAGCCATAGTGCTCTCCGAGCATCGTCTTATCATGTAAGTGTATAGTCCCTTTCATGAACATGATTTTAATACAAGTATCGTTTAAATGTATTGAGTATATGTTTTGTGTGAGTTATTTGATGACGTCAGAATTATGTGTTAAATAACATACATGATTTTTTTATGATAACTTAGGCCAAAGAGTAAACCTAAGGTTTGTTATAATGGTTATGGGGTAGTGTCTCTTTATGAGTACGAGCGAGATATATACGAGAATAGAACTTTAAAATATGTCATTGATCTGGAAGAATGGATTAGACATAATTATTCGTCCCTAGTCCGAGAGTATGGATTGGACTTAGTTAATTGTCATTAATCTGGGAGTACGAATTAAGACATAATCAGTTGTCCTTAGTCCGGGAGTGTGGACATGACATAGAATCTGTCATTAGTCTGAGAGTATGGATTTAGATATGGACCAATTGTCCCTTATTCGGGAGTATGGAATAGGCACAATTATGGACTCGAGAACATGGATTAGATCCGGGAGTAAGAGTTACAATTTGAGGTCCAGGGGTATGGATAGTCTCGTTGAGGATTGACGGTGTGGGGTAAGAGTTGGTTATATATATATATATATATATATATATATATATATATATATATATATATATATATAACCAACTCTTACCCCACACCGGAAGGTCTATTTTGTATTTTAGATTAGTAGTTATAAATAATTGTTGTAAAGTCTATTTTATACTGTCTATGCTTTTGGTCTGTATCGGAACACGAAATCTCGAGATTTTGTTATTTAATGAAAATATATTTTTTAAAGAAATGTTTTGATAAATTCTTATCACGTTTTCTTTTGGGAACAAATTCCACACAAGTTTTCTTTAAACGATTACTCTGATTTTAAAACAAAGCATAAACAAATCGGTCTTTTCTGGCCGTGAAATTTGGGGATGTCACAACTTGTTAGTCCAAACTTGGAACTCCATTGGCGAAGATAACCACCCTCATAATCATCAATTTCTTGTTTCCATACACGTACCTTTTACTCCCCCTGCTGTGAAACCCTTCTCAGCGTCAAACCCTTCTCGAATGCATGTAACCCTTTAGCAGTGATGGTTCGTGAAAGGTGATGGCTAGGGAATAACTTAGTGGTGACTGGATGGTATAGGTTACCTGCTGGTGACTGTGTATAAGCTCTCAAACGATAATTCCAAAAAAAGATCATGATCACAGTAAATAAAAAATTAGATTCAGGTTTTTTTTTCAATTTAATGCCAAAAACATAAAACTTTTGATATTAGTGCTAATAAGTAACTACACATTTTTTAAACTCAATTCCAAACAAATTTATGTAATTTTCTCTTTATACTATTTTAGAGTTTTTAATCATCCACCTTAAGGGCATTTTCGTCACACCCACACACTCACATTCCTCCCCATACTCTCCCTCAACCCTCTTTTCCTCTATATATAATATTCAGACACCTGGAAGCTCAGATTCAAACATCATTCGAAACTCAGAAAGAAACAGATACTTCAAAACTAAAGAGAGAAAAATCATGAGGACAAGCAACCACCTGATTGGCTTACTAAACTTTCTCACCTTCTTGCTCTCAATCCCCATTCTCGCCGGCGGCATATGGCTGAGCACCCGCGCCAACAACTCCGACTGCATGAGCTTCCTCCAATGGCCCATAATCGTCATCGGCGTCTCCATCATGGTCGTCTCACTCGCCGGCTTCGCCGGCGCGTGCTATCGCAACACCTTCCTCATGTACCTTTACCTCTGGGCTATGTTCATCATTATTGCTGTCCTAATCGGGTTCATCATATTCGCCTACGCCGTCACCGATAAAGGATCTGGTCGACCCGTAATGAACCGGGTTTACCCGGATTACTACCTTCAGGACTATTCGGGTTGGCTCAAGGATCGGGTCGCTAGTGATAGCTACTGGGGTAAAATCAGATCATGTATTCATGATTCTAAAGCGTGTGCGAAAACGGGTCGGGTCATTGGTGGGTACCCGGAAACTGCAGACATGTACTACCTTCGAAAGCTTAACCCCATTCAGGTTAGTGTGTTTTTCAAATAAAAGTACTTACTTAAAAAATTTATTAAAAAGTTAAATATGATTGGATATCCGTTTTATTATATGTAAACATATATTATGATATGTAACTTTATTTATTTAAAGATAAATTAACTATACACTGTATCGAATAAGCAATGTATTTGTTATTATTTTATTTATTATAAATATTTCCAAATATTGAATTTCGTGGAAACCTGGTTCTATTACAAGTACTAGCATTTAAAATTCAGAAGGTCGGTGTCAACTGTCAAGTTGCCAAATTAATTAACCAAAACCGTTATCCAAAGCAGTTTGGGTAGTTATATATAGTAAATAAGGATCTTAAATGGGAACTGATTCGTACACAACATTTTTTTTCCATACACAACAATTTGTGCTTTAAAGTGTTGTATTGTACAACTCTATAATACATAAATTATTGTGTACGGCAAAAAACTGTTGTGTACGAATCACTTCCCATCTTAAATACCCTAAGTTTAAAATTCATATTCTTTTTATTACGAAAAATATTTACATTTTTTTATTTATGTATTTATTTGAAGGGCAATTTTGCGTAAGTTTTGGGTTACGATTCTAATTTTTTTTTTTTTTTTTTTTTTAAAAGCTATTGTATTCAAGAGTCAAGACATAGTGGACATGATAAAATTAGTTTAACAATATTTTAAATTTTGAAGATTCTTTAATTATTTAAATTCCCATTATGAAAATATAAAAGTAAGAAAAGCTTATTCCATTCTACATTTTCAAAACGCTTTTCAAGTAGGAGCGAGTGTTTTTTGGGTGACAGATGCGAAAAGACAAAACTACCACTTGATAATTGATATATTATTGATT
The DNA here is from genome assembly GCF_052625555.1 of Lactuca saligna. NCBI lineage: Eukaryota > Viridiplantae > Streptophyta > Magnoliopsida > Asterales > Asteraceae > Lactuca > Lactuca saligna. The sequence goes on from NC_136422.1 coordinate 26,009,955, forward strand.
TTCATTTTAATCAATAAGAATCCTTTATTGTTCTATATATTTGATTAATATACAACCATTTTCTTGTTACCACTAAAAAAACTTGTTTACTCTTTAATAAACACAAAAGGACGAAATTGCCACACCCGAAACATTTGTTAGCGCCATTGTCTGTCACGCTTATGGGACAATTCACATGCATAGAACAGAGTGTCTCACTTTAAATATAAAGTGCAATATTTGAAAATATACAAAAAAAGGTAACCAATTATTTCATCAAGAAAAAGAATAACTTTTTATTTTTATATCATCACGTGTGACATGACATGATGAGATTTAATGATTTATCCTAGATAAGATAGATTTAACGGTCATCTTATTTATCTAGAACAAAAATTGCAATTTTTGAAACGCTGGTTTTACAGTCTGGATGCTGCAAGCCACCGACAGAGTGCGGGTACATCTACATAAATGAGACCGTGTGGAACCCAGTGAACGCCGCCACCATGGCCACCAATCTAGACTGCAACCGGTGGACCAATGACCAAGAACAACTGTGTTACAATTGTAACTCGTGTAAAGCCGGGGTGCTCGCGAGCTTGAAGAAGAGTTGGAGGAAGGTGTCAGTGATCAATATTGTTGTTTTGATCATCCTTGTTATTGCATATGTGATTGCTTGTGCTGCATTTAGGAACAATAAGAGGATTGATAATGATGAACCTTATGGTGCTACAAGGATGGAGAAGTCACGACCCACTCGGATACATTTCTAGTGTATTTTGTTCTTGTTTGGATTTTAAATGATTTTTGTTCATTTGATGGTGAAATGTTTGTTACTTTCGGATATGTTTTGAAGTTTATGTTTTTTGGAAGTTGGATTCGTGTAGATATGGTAGATTTGGTCTTAGTTTGAAGAAAAGTTTTAAAGCCTAAAGGTGGTTTAAGTTTTTGTTGAAGAAGATCTTGTAACCTAGAATATGATTAGACTTATTGATAACCAGTTTATTATTTATTTGCTAGTATGTATCTCAACAAAAATACTTTATATTTAAAATTTTGAGGGGTTGTAGAAAAAAGTATATGTCATGTAGCCCTTGCTGATATATCAAAGGCCAAGATGATCAAGACAAGCATATTGTTATCATGATATTGTCCAAATCCATGAAACTGCCCAAATACATAAAGCCACTTGGGTCTAGTCCAGCCCATGTTATAGTCTAGACTCTACAGGAATGTCTCTTTGTAGAATTAATGATAGGGTAAAAAACAACACTGTTATGTTTATTTTTATATATTTGGCTATTAAATTTGTTTATTATGTTTACAAAATCTTATCATGATTAATGGTAATATTTATATAAAAAAAATATAAGTGACTGAATATATATATATATATATATATATATATATATATATATATATATATATATATATATATATATATATATATATAATAATAATAATAATTGTTACACTTTCGGCCTAAGTTTTAAATTTTTTTACGATTTTGGTCCCCACTTTCCACTTATGTTTTTTACAAAATTGACATGAAATTAATACTTATTTACAGATTAACATTTTATATTTTTTTCTTGAACTTTTTATAAAAAATACAACTTTTTCTACAAACTTTTTAATCTTCTTTTACAACTTTTTTAACATCTTTTTTCTCACTATCTACATTTTTTTTCAACATTTTCTATAATGTTTTTTACAACCAACATAAAATATAGATCAAATATGGAAATAAACCAGAATACATAGGACCATCCAACACAAAAAATAGATTGAAACCCATAAAATCAACTTTGTTACGAATGTGGAAAGAGAAATCACACAGATCAAAACATATAGAACGAACCAACACACTTACACATATCGGAACTTATAGAAAGAGAACAAATCAGTGTGTAATTTCTCTTACCATATTCGTGACAAAGTTTGTTTATGGGTTTCGATCAATTTTTTGTGTTGGTTGATTTTATGTGTTTTGATTTATTCACATATTCGGTCTATAATTTGTGCTTATTGTAAAACTATTTGAAAATCGTTGTTCTACACGAAATTGTAATAAATGTAGTAAAAAACATTATAAAAATTTGTAAGAACATTAAAAGAATATTCTAAAAAAAGTTGCAAAAAGTGTAAAAAAATATTATAAAAAAGTTGTACAGGAAGATTAAAAAGGTTGTACAAAAAGTTGTAATTTTTCTACAAAAGGTATAAACAAATTAGTTTCTAAACAAAAACACATTCCATGGTGATTGTGTAACTAACTCCAGGAAGATTGTATAAAAGAAAAATCGATGATTGTGTAAAAGAAAAATGATTGGGAAGATTGGACCAAAATCGTAACAAAATTTAAAGATTTGAACAAGATGTAAAATTTATTTTGTGTACTCATTCTTATGTTTTTATACACATATGACAACTGAAAGTTTGAAACTATAATAACACAATGGTATTTTGTAAACATGATAAATAAGTTTAATGGTTATATATATATATATATATATATATATATATATATATATATATATATATATATATATATATATATATATATATAGAGAGAGAGAGAGAGAGAGAGAGAGAGAGGTAGGTTCCGTTGAGATTAAAAATAAAATAGAGATCTCGAGATTCAACCTCAGCCACGTATTTCACATCTGCCGCTCTAACCCTTCGGCGTACCGGCACGGCAGGTATGGTGTAATCATAAATGATTACACAATGCCACCCGTTCCTTTCTCCTACGCCACCATCCCCACCACCGTAACCGCCACCGCCACCACCACCTCTGACACCATTCGACCCCACCATTGTCACCTCCATTACTTATACCACCGCCACCTCTGTCACCACCACCTCTTCAGTGACTAAGTGTAATAATCATTTATGATTACTCAATCTGTGAACAGACATATATGTATAATCATTTATGATTATGCATATACGTATAAACATGTATAATCTTGTATGATTATACTTCTCTGCCATATAATCATTTATGATTAGGCATACATCGTTGTTGATGGTACGCTGGAGCATTAGAGCAGCAAATACGAAATATGTGGCTGAGGTTTAATCTCAAGATCTCTACTTTTTTTTTGTTCTCAAGTGAACCGTCCCCTATATATATATTAACCCCTAACCCTAATTATGAGTTATAAGAGCCATTATTGATGCACATCTATCTCTCTCTCTCTCTCTCTCTCTCTCTCTCTCTCTTTATATATATATATATATATATATATATATATATATATATATCAAAGACATAACTCTAAAATATTAATCCCTAACCCTAATTACGAGTTATAAGAGCCATTATTGATGCACATCTACTGAACCATAATGGAACATTTATTGGCATATAAAGTTGGAGGGAGTGGTGTCAACGAAACCATACTCTACTCTCTTCACTGCCACATATACGCCGCATCACTTTTTACCACACAAGTGTGGTTTCTTGCCACACACACGGAGTGGTGCCACACATTTTTAAAAATAATTTAATTTAATAAAACTTCTTTTTTTAATAAAAAACATATTTTTTCATTACTTCAAAATAAAAAGAAAATAAAAAACATTACATTGCCTTACTAAAAAAACATGACATTAAAAAAATCCTACAAACATAAAAAACACACATCAAACAATTAAAATAACTTAAAAAAACACAAATAAAATAACTAAACCATACTACATAAAGTCGTTCTCCGAGAACTCGTCTTCCAAGTCATCCGGTGGATCCAAATTAAGGTTAATGTGTTGAATCCCGTAAATGTATTCCACCAAGTCCGTGCGAAGATTGTGAAATGTTTCAATGCAACGTATCTCTGCTCTCATGTTCATATACTCGTCGCCACCAATTTTGTATTGGTTGTGTCGCGGCTATGATTTCTTCCTCCTCATACGCACATATCGCTCTTCCTTCATCTTCAATAATCATATTATGCAATATGAGACATGTATACATGGTTTTTTGAAAATTTTCCTCGCCGAAATAAATTGTTGGTTTTTTCAGTATGAACCAACGTTTCTTAAGAGCTCCAAAAGCACGCTCGAAATCCTTCCTAGCTCTTTCTTTAGCTCTCTTGAATTTTTTTCGTCTAGAACCATGTGGACATGTAAACGATTTAATAAACACAGCATACTCAGGATAGTTCTCATTAACAAGATAATAACCATACTTATATGGTGTTCCATGCACTTCAAAAGAAGAATCTGGTGCAGATCCGTCGTATATGTTGTTAAATATAAGTGAACGATTAACAACATTGATGTCATTAATGAACCGGGAGAACCAAAAAAAGCATGTCAAATCTACAGATCATGTGATACAACTGCTTCAAGTATGATCGTTGGGTGACCATGATCATCTCGGGTAAATTGTTCATGGTGTGAGATAGGGTTATTTTCCCATGTCCAATGGAGACAATCTAAACTTTCTATCATTCCAGGAAACCCATGCACAGTAGCATGATGAGCTTGCAATTGTAAGATGTCATTACGTGTAGGATTACGTAAATATTTTGGACCATAAAACTGAATCACAGTTTTGCAAAAATAGTGGAGACCGTCTCGTGCAGTCCTAACAGACATCTTAAAACTCTCGTCTAACGCATCAGGCGTAATGTCAGATGCTAACTGACGAAGTGTGGCTGTGTATTTTTGTAAGGGAGTGAAATCGGGTGTACCTCTAGCATCAGGACGTTGTTGGAAAAAACTGCACTCCTTCGTTTCATCTTCAACTATACGTTCGTATAAACGTTTGAACATTCTGAAACGCTTATGAAAATAGTACATTTGATAATTGGCATTCTCTTGAAAGTAGTCTTGTATCAAACGTTGTTTGGCTTCTTCACAATTTCTGCAAATATATCTTTGTGTTCTCCGTTGAGAATTTTCAGTTGCGTTATTGCATAAAACATCATATGTTTGTTCTGCCATTTGAGCACAAGCAATAGCAACATTAAAAATAACTTGAAATTCTTCAGAAGATGAAGAAGATGACATTGTCTATTAACTTTAAGAGAGAAATCAATAGAGAAATGTAAAAGTTTGGTTTTTGTTTGAAAAATAATGAAATAGATGGTTTAATTTATAGGAAAAAATGAAAAAAAAAAAATTTAAATATATTTGACTGTTCAATGATCATCATCGCCATCAACCTATCAAAATTTGCAGCCAAAAAGAGGGTGAGGTGCAGTCCTTAGCGTAAAGCACCCCCAAGTGAGCTTGCCCTGGCATCTGTGTCAAGTGAATTCAAAACAATTAGAAAAAAAGTCCGTCTGAGAATGTAGTAAGAAGGTATCTATACCAGGCATCTCCACGAAAGTCTAATTATCAAGTAGTTCAAACAAGAGAGGCAAGCGCCTTATATATAGGGCACTAGCGCTTCGCCCACCACACCACACTTCCTCGATCTCGCCATAAGATTTGTCTTTGATGCCCCCGAATCAATAGGCCCCACCGCCGCTCGAGGATAAAAAGAATAACATGAATAGACAGTGGACGTCTTTGCGTGCTTTGCTTAATCTGGTTTGGTTGAGAAGTAAGGTAGGACAGAGCCGCCGTTTGAGCCCTAAACTATAGAGGTCGTTTCAGTGGGTGTCCAGTGAATAGAAAAATGCCTTTACCAGGAACAGACCACCTTTTCTTTTAGACGATTGAGAAGTGAAGTTGAAGTCTCGAAGAAATCCGGGGAAGAAGTTTAAGAAGGTTCATGAGCTACCCTAGTAGTAATAGGAGTTGTCGCAGAAAGTCTTTCTCTTTCTTCTTTATCTCAAGTCAGTTTGTAGAGGGATGGTATAGAGATAAAGACTTCTTTCACTCTATCTTCTATTTATCCTATATCTGCAGAAGCTGTTTTAGGATTAGTTGCGGGATATCTATATAAAGAAAACCCGGGTAGCTGCAGCTTGAAAGTCTAATATGAAACTAGCATTTCGACAAGAGAGAAAATCCTAACCCGGTGAGTAAGAGAATAAATCCCCTTCCTTCTTTATCAGATTATGCGAACCCTGACTTTAGAGAAAGAACCTATTCGAAGGAAGTTGCAGTTTGCTCGGGAGTAGTTGCCGGAAAGGTGTCACCTTGTTTAAAATAGATATGGATTTAATAAGTGTTCTTATTATAGCATATTCGAATTCATTATTCTCTGTCTCAGTCTTAGAACAACCCGGGATAATAGCCCCGAGGTAGCAGCTTGCCGATGGCATTGAGATAGATCGGTGGTTGGCTTACTGCTTGTTTATGCTTACTCCCACAACAGTTGCCCCTTCTATCCCGTACTAAGAGACTTCTCCCATAAAAGATCGATCGAAGGCCCAGGAAAGTGAGTGTCGTGAATTCCGTTGCCAGTCAAGATCAAGAGTTGTCTGCTCCGGGTAGGGCTCGCTCCGGGAAAGGAAAGCTTTGGGCGGAGAGTTCTTCGCATTGAGTGAGGGTAGCTTCAGAGACTCATTCATTTTCATTTAGAAACTCAATGGAAGCTGTTTATTGTTCTAAGGAATGGGAATGAATTCTCTTCCTTTAGGAATAGAGTAGGCATTATAAGTGGTTTTCTCTTCTAGTCGATCTCTATAAACAAAAAGGCATGGGCAATAACCCGCATCATATGCTGTAGACCAGTGGGCACCCCTCAGCCCTCGGATTTGGCAAATGCAGCCAGAGCCGCCTTAGCCTTACTGGCACCTCCGAGAAGTCTACTACATGTTCATGATGTTCATGCGCAAGCAAGTGTCAGCGGCTCATTCTGAATAAATAAAAGAAAAAGAATCGACTTAGGGTATGGGTTCTGAAGAGGGCTTTTCCTTTCGCAGTTTGGTCTTCTTCCGATCCGAGGAGCTCAGGGCTCTAAGCTAAGTACTTGCGCTTTGTACCAATATATATTCTCGTTACAAAAAATGAAATGATGAAGGGGCGGGTTGGCCTTACCTATATTTGATAATATAAATGGGAATGCGGCCAGTCCAAGATGCAATATTGGATATACAGTAAAGATCTTTTGGCAGAAATCAAAGACAAGGTCTGAAATCTGAAAGAGAGGAGAAGGAATTTGAAGAAAAGGGCGACTTCCTGATTCATTCCACATTTCACATTCCCATGGGGTACCCCCTTTGCTACTCGTACTCGTAGATTGAAAAAATTCTGTCAGCTTCGCAGTCGGGCGCTTTCCCACTTCCTTTTTAGCCTTGTGCTTCATTACTAGTCCTAAGGCATCTTAAACACGAAAGACGGGGACCAACCCTCTCTCTCTATCCGAGACATCTCAGCGGTAGTTCTTCTCAATCAGCGACCTAGCCACGTGTAAACAAGGAATTTCGTCAATCTAATATTATCTAATAGTAGTAGAAAAATAGCATCGGTGTCTATTACTATTAGAAGAGTTGCCTCCCCCAGATAGCCTAACCGAACAAAAACTGAAACTCTCAGAAAATAAGCAAGCTAAGGCTATTTGTTATGATTAGTAAGTTCCCAGCTTCATATATCGATTTATGCCTTGATAGACTCCTTGATCACCCTTGGAAAGAAGGAAAGCGTTCATCCCAGACAACTCCACAACTACAAGACGGTATCCTCTCCTTAGCGTAAAGCACCCCCTTGGATTCATCCGAAATCGATTCCGATTCAACCGCAAATGCTCTTTCCAACTCCCTCAATAAACGCTAGCATGCCTAAGCTAGTGCCCTTGACTGTCCTTCGAAATCTGTATGACAGTCGACTGCTCCCTGAGATGACTCTCTGCCGAGGCAACATTGGAACCTTCAGGCTGGGGCATAGGTATAAGTGTTGGAGCATAGCGATAGAGGGCTTCAATTAAAATGGGGTCATTTTCATTGTGGTATGATAAGTAGTGTCGTACCACCACTCTGCTAAGGATAACCCCTTATATACCACTTCTGTGGCGCGAGTGGCCTTCTGTGCTACTCATTAATCATTAATCTGGGGTGAAATAACAGAATGATGTTAGAGCCCCCTTCAATAAGAGGTCCAGCTATTTTGCATTCCTCGGAACAAATTATCAAGCTAGTGCTACTGCCTTCCTTCGTGCGCCTTCTTTGATTTCTGTGGCTTTACTGGTACGAGCCGCGATCCCAAGTCTTGTTCGCATGCTTCCGGAACTTGTTCGTCAACACCAGGTCAGCAGGTGGCTCTTTCATCAGACATGGCTATGCTCACCATATTGCAGTATAATGGGCGATATCTCCTACGTTGTCTTTGTGGATTCCCACCGAATTCCAAGTAGTCTTATCTTTCTGTGCGGCTTTCTTTATAGGGATCCTGCCGGCATGGTACTCCATTTCCAGCAAGTTCGTGAAGGTCCAACAATTTGAAAGGGGATGTTGTACGTACCGATGTTTTTGACAGTACTACTTAGGGTCCTCAGTACAACTTCGTTTGGCCTGTGTTCCAAATTCAATGCTCAGGCAGCTCAAAAGCCTTATTCTTCAACAGGAGCTGGTCTAGTACTTCGGGGCAGTAACTCAAAGTGGTACCAGGTCAGTCCCTAACTATCTGCTTCCACTAAATACGCGGTAACGCTAACTCATGTGCTGAACACAGGGTCAGTCACGGACCTCTTAGGTTTTTTCAGAAAGAACAAAAAAATTATCGTTAAGGTCCCATAGATAGAACCTGATACGAAGTACTGAACATAAGACCTATGTAAGGGAGTCAATCCTACTCATAAAGGTGAAGGACCAAGCACTAGATCGTTGAAAACAAAAAGAAAGACTGACTTTTAGATAACTTATTTAGGAAGGAGCCATCATAACTGCTCGCCATCGGAATAGGATTTCAAGGCAGCTGCCAAGTCAGCCAGTAAGTAAGCAGGTAATAGTCAGCCAGCAAGCTGGGCCGTTCATGCCAGTTCGAGTACGAGACTTCGGTGTAGTAGTACTATAACGGTTTTGACACATACTAAGGACTCCTTTTGTAAAGCAACTTCTTGTGCTTTTATTCCAGCTAACGAAGCTCCGTCTAATCTAATAGGGGCTCGGTTCGGTTCACCCATCATACCTACTAAGTCGAAGGCAGGCGAACTCGGACCAGTGCAACAAAGTTTCAACTCTCGCGATTGGACTCTATAACAGAAGAGGTTGTGCAAAAAGGAAAGGGAAAAGAAGCTTTGCAAAAGCTAAGGCCGAAGCTCTTTGGGCGATATTATAGCATAGCGCATTTCCTCATGATTAGGGTGATGTGGTTGTTCCATCGGTTTTCTTTTTGGAGGGATCTCTTATTCAAGATATTCTTGAAAGGCGGATTGACAAGTGCGACGAGGAGATGGAGATTCCAGAAAAGTCTACGAATAAGTAAGTGAAGGCTTGGCTTACGTGCTCAGCTCAGGCAAGAAGATGCTAGAAAGTCAAGCCTATTGAATGGTGGCAGAGGGAGTGGAGGTCTAAAAGTCAGAAGAGAACACTATGCAAAGGGTACGCGACCACAACACATTGTTGTCCCTTTTTTTTCTTTCTTTTTCTTCGCACTAGGAGTAGCTGTAACTTAGCAATTCGATTGTACTCATATCGAACATGGCAATGAATGTCAGTGTGCTCTCTGGGCCTTACTTCTTGATGACTGATCTACATTCTCAGCTGATGACATTGAATGATTTGAGGACGCTGGGCGGCCAAGCTTGCTTGCGCTTGGGCTGTTTCGCCGTGGCTTGGGGTATAACGGTTCAGAGAGATCGACGAGCACCTCACACTCCTCTCTATAAAGACTTGGTTCGTGATGATTGAAACCATGCTTTCTAAATTTTCGGGGTCCCCTACCCCAACATCGAGGATAAGATACCTTTGATATAGGCTGTTGCTTCGTACTTGATCGGGAAGCAATGGTTCCGGGATTGGTACCGCGGGGGGCATCGGTGGTGGTGGTGGTGGGGGGGGGGGGACTCAGGTAATTCCTGAGATGGCGGCGCCGTTGGGCTCTGCGGAACGCTGAAGGCGTTCCTGTGGTCACATAATGCCACCTCTAGCCCCAGATTTTCTATGTCTATGCCTAAGTCTATGCCTATGAAGGCGAACGCAAACTATAACATTACCAAACTCAAATAACCAATCAAGGTCTCGGTGTATTCTGAGATTAGGCATTAAACTGTATCATTTCATTTAAACCGATGATACTTATTTATGTTGATAGATTTTTGAAAGAGTAAAGTTAAATGAAAAATAATTTGGAATAAACGATCATTTTACCTCATTTTACCTAGGACCTAAAATGTGGATGTTTATACTCTAAAAAATATATGGTCTTTTGTGATTATCTATTACTAGTTTATAACTCGTAGAAATAACGGTTATAAAATTAGTTAATCTTTCAAAATAAAAATTTAAACTTATCAATAAATTATTTAAAAAAAATATCAATTAAAAGATAATTTTTTAGTTGTATAATTAAAATCGTCGATTCAAATAAATTCATGAAATTATATCATCTTATAATTTGTATTAATTTTATTTTATTTTATATTCTAATGCTATTAATTTAATATAATTAGAATGAAAAAATTAAAATTTGAAATGGAAAATCAATATGTTGACAAATGACAACACATTAATTAAGAGGTCTAATATGATAACAGATGACAAAATAACTATTATTTTATTAGTATGGGGAGATTTGTTATAGATTTTTTTTAGGAAAATAACCGATTATTTATAAAAGTTAAATTGATCAACTTAGTTAAATCATATACGTTAGGATTTGATTCGGGACTTCCAATTTAAAAGGTTTTCATCTCTACCAAGTAGGTTAGTCTTATATTGATTGTTATTTGTAAGATTAATGGGTGTAAGCAACTAGTTAAGGGGTGTTATCACACTTAAAAGTTATCACCATTTTTTTATGTAATCACTCTTTTCTATGTAATCATTCTTTTTTGTAGAGGAAATGTCAATCATGATGATATAATACCAAGTAGAGGAAATGAACGACATACAATAACACCCTCAATTTTCTATGTAATCACTCTTTTTTTTTTTCGATTTTTTTCTTTTTTCAATTTATTTATTTTTTATTTTTCCAATTTGTTTTTTATTCACGTTAGATTATTTTAAAAAACCATGCAATTTAATTAATTCCTAAATTAACCATAAATTTTAAAAACTAAAAGTAACATTACAAAAAATCATAGTCCTAAAAACATAAAAACGATACACTAGTCATCCAAATATTTCTTTTTGGTCATCTTCTTCATCTTTCAAAGCAATTGTACTTGTCGTGGTCTCATATTTTCATCTCTAGTCTGGAGAATTGTTAAATCATTCACTATTTGATTTTCATTTGCTTGCTTACGAAGAAACTCCAAGTGTTCACATCGCACATCAACCTTTTGTTGTGCAATTATATTGTGTTGGTTGAACTTTGCTTTCATTTCCACCAACTCTTGTGCTTTTCTCTAAGCTTCGTTTGCCTATCGTTGAGCGCGTTTCATTTTGTTGCGCTAGATCTATTGATGGGTGGGGTGGGGGGGGGGGGGGGGGGTCTCTTCAATGTCTTCAGGGATGTCATATGTGTCAACATTGATGATGATGTTAGTTCATGCGTCTGAAACGTCAAACGAACTAGAATTGTGAAACTTTTTTTTTATTGTGCCTCCGAAGATGTTTGCGCCTTAATCCATTTTGGATATATTCTGACAATCTCCCATATTTTTCAAACTCGAAAGCGTGCCCCATTTTGACGTGATATTGTTCCTTCACGACTTTGAACACATCAAAAGCATTGGCACCAATTTGCTTTTGCAAATCTAGTCTCATGAAAATCTCATTAAACTTGGTGTCCGACGACTAATCGGAGTCTACTTGCTACTGAGCATATCGATATTGCGATATGGTAGTTTCTCCAAAATCGTGTGGAATTTTCCAAGCACGACTTCCCAAAACCCAACTCTTCGCATATCATTTCCTACGGTTGGATTTTATGAAGTCTCGCACCACGCCATCATCAACACGTACTCCTCCTCCTCCAGTGCCCACCATAATGGGGGTTCTTCTCTCGCTTTTCATGATTGCCTCCCCTTTCCATTTCCGACTGCCTCCCGCTTGCATTTACAGGAACAATTTCTTGCATTGGTTGTATGGGTGGTGGTTGTGTGATTGTTTGTAGCATGGAGGCGAAAGTATGGAAACAGTTTTGTTGAAGATTTGAGTTTTGTTGCATATAGGATGATGTAGAAAATTACATTGGGTGAGTAGGGATTTTTTTTTCTTGAAATGATATTTGTAGTTAGTTTGTGTTGATTAGGTTCATATAACTTCCGTAACCCCATCGAAGCTGATGTGTTAGGTTTGGAGGAGGAGTGTTTAGGTTTTGTTCTATATTTGATTGAATGGAAAAAAATGGTTGGTTTTTGTGTATATAGTTGGTTGAATAAAATGAGTGAATGAGAATAAAAAATTATGTATTTATGTGTTTATACATGGAAAAAGTAAATAAATAAAAGAAAATTACTTTTAACCTTTCCAAATGATCAAATGACCATTACCTTGGTAAAAAGAGGCATTGTCTCTTGTTATCATTGCAACCGGAGACAACATAACCTCCCTTAACGATTATGTGGGACGGTATGCCCGTGTTACGATGATATTGGGTGTCTTTCACGTCACCAAAACTGCTAACGTCGTTGCTCATACCGACCCATCTACAAAAATAATAATAATAATAATAATAATAAAACTGTTTATTATTTAGATAGTGTAACGATTTATACAAAAAAAAAAAAAAAAAAAAGATTTGGTATTTATCTATTGAATTTTATAATTATATACCGACTCTAAAGTCTAAACAATAAAAAACACTTCCGAAAGACGGTATATTGGATTGAACTCGTTAGCTTGGCCACTTGAGAGTTGAATACACCATTGAAGGCTGAGAAGAGCGAGCCAATCGAGTAGCATTGAGTTGCTACGGAGGGGAACAAGGGGTCCTTCATAGCAAAAAGAAATCTTTCAGTTGCTTCAGCTGGAATTTGGATTGCTAGGATTCACTAGGCAAAAAGGGATAATTTGGCGATTAACCCTAAATAATTGCATATACCAGGTACGAATCGTAGAATTCGCTCTTAATGGCGACGAAGATGGACGAGGACAAAGAGGAACTGAACATGGTCGCCGCCGAACAACACCGGGAGTTAGCGGCGGCTCGAATCTTCGTATCCGACCTGGACCTAGCGTTCCGCCTCCAACTTGAAGAAGCCATGACTGCCTCTCTAGCATTTCAGCCCTCCTCCTCCACTTCGCCGATGAAATCTCAACAACCACCAGTCCTGGTCTCGGACGACCTAGATGCTGTAAACCTCGTCGACCTCCAAACCCTAGAGCTTGACAATATCGAGGCGGAAATCCGCGACCGCGTGGTCATCGAAACAGAGAAGATGAAACTTAAGGAAGATCTACACCGTCGAATCCACGATCAGAAACTAGCTCGAGAGATTTTGCGTATGCCTGAGGATGAGTGGGAAGAGGTCGGCCATAATTTCGAGCGTCCTTACGGCGAGGGTTCTTCTTCTTCGAAAAGCAAAGACAATTCAGAGGTTTTTAGGGTTTATTTCAAGGGTTTGTTGAGCGAGGAGAGAGTTCATGGTACTAGTTCTTCACAGAAAACAACTACATTCGCTGGAATTGGCGTGGCAATATGCGATTCGAGGGATGAGTTAATTTTCGAGATGAGGAAACCTCTAGATTTGATTGAAGATGATCGTATTAGCAGGCAGAGTGTTGAGGGGAAGGCGTTGATTGAGGCTTTGAATGCTGCCATTGCTTTGGATCTCAAGAGAATCAGGTTCTATTGTGATTATTACACACTGTATCAATACGTGAGTTGATTTTCGTCTAAAGCTCTGTATGTTGATTTCGTCTTCATACTTCATACTTCATATCAGTGTTTCAACAACTGCAGGTTAGTGGGAGATGGCAGCCAAAACAAGCAAAGATGAAAGCGTTTGTGAATCAGATAAAACTCCTTCAAAAAAGTTTCACATACTTTTCACCCTCTTTTGTTGCTCGAAAAGACGTCAAATTTGCATTCAAACTCGCAAGAGAAGCAATAGATTCTCAAATAAACAAGTTTCCGGAATCAAATCATGGCAAGAAGCTTGAACACTGTGTTATATGTTTGGATGATAAATCAACAGACCAGTTCTTTTCAGCCGGAAATTGTAACCACAGATACTGCTTTTCTTGCATGAAGCAACATGTAGAGGTGAAATTACTCCATGGAATAGTGCCTAAATGTCCACATGAAGGTTGTGAATTGGAACTAAAAGTTGAAAGCTGTGAGATTTTTATGACACCAAAGCTAATTGAGATGATGAAACATCGATTAAAGGAAGCTTCAATTCCCGTGACAGAAAAAGTTTATTGCCCTTATCCAAAATGTTCAGCATTAATGTCGAAAACTGAACTTTCAAAGCTTCCAAGATTTATATATGAGAATGGAGCTAGAACATGTTGCAAATGTCATGGTGACTTCTGTGTCAATTGTAGGGTTCCTTGGCATAGAAATATGAATTGTGCAGAGTACAAGAGAAGAAATCCTACACCCCTTGTGGATGAATCAAAGCTTAAGAGTCTTGCAGCAAGAAATCTATGGCGTCAGTGTATTAAATGCAAACATATGATAGAGCTTGCAACTGGTTGCTACCATATGACATGCAGGTATGTTTTTTTTTATTTTTTTTAGGGTGTAACCCATGAAATTCCCAAATTCCTCAAGAACCCTAATTTGGGCAAACATCAAAATCGAGCAGGTGTGGATATGAATTTTGCTACACGTGTGGGGCTGAGTGGAAGAATAAGAAGGCGACATGCACGTGCCCTCTTTGGGATGAAGAAAACATTGTGGACACTGATGATGATGAATTTGATGATGATGAAGAGGAAGAGGATGATGATGATGAATTTGATGATGATTATGATTCTGATGATGATGAATATTATTTCTGAAGATGGATAGTTATTTACTGGATAACTTTTTGATTGTAGGGATGGTTGGTTAGATGGAATGGGTAAAAATAAATGGTGTTTTTGGTGTCTGCTTGTTTATTTGTTTCTCGATATCAATGGTGTATTAGATGTATCTAATAATATAAAATTCACAACCTTCAAAACAAATATATACCCACATAAAATTTAATTTCATATTTGAAATTTTATTTTGAAAAATAAAAAGGATTGTTTGAGAAAGAATGTTTTGAAGTTTGAACTATGGAAATTGTTGATGTTAACGTTTTCTTCTTCTTTAGAGACGTTCATGAAATTAGATCTAAATAAATAAAAATGATTTATAATAGTGTAACACTCGTACGTGACCATGGGAGTTGGGGCGAACTTAAACCTTCAACTGTGGGTTCGGGGGCTCCACTTACCTTGCACATAATCTCACTAAACCGATATTTGGTGTCCATAACCATGACTCTGCCACACATTTGCACGAAGGTCCAACCGTATATCCAACTGTATCATGTAGTAAGGCTAACCGGTATCGATGACCAATCCACGTGTGATGGCCTACCTGACATGGTAACCTACGCACGAACACTATCCCAGTAGAGCGTGAGTGGCTTGTAATGTGATAACGGAGACATTACGAAGACAACCAATAAAAATGCAACATGTTCACAAATTTCGCAAACTGTCACATATTTGACCGTTGTATACGTTGGAAATTAAATATATATATATATATATATATATATATATATATATATATATATATATATATATATATATATATATATATATTTTATTTCCAAATTTAAACCTTACATCTTATACTTATATATACCAACCATTCTATATACATTTTACACTACAAAAACACACAACATTCTTCTACTTTCTCATTTTTTTTCTTCAAAATATGGATTCAACTCAAAATATCTCACTTACTTCAAGTTTCCAACCACACCAAACACTCCAAGTGATCTGATGACGTGACCCTAGTAAGAAAGGCTCGGCCCTGCCAGGGGTGCCTTCCACTTCGGGACAAATGTAACGGCCTCAGGCGACAAGGCAGATGCTCAGAGTATTACCACCTGAACCAATCGTTGGCTCTAACATATTAAGGAGCATGCTCGCCCAATCAGCATCTCCGATCCTGTTGGGTCTGATGCCCTTGTCCTGTACGAACTAACAGAAAGACTCAGTATAAAAGGCCACCCCAGGTGCCTTGGAAAGTAAGTCGTCTTCTCTTAGTTTACACACAATACAGTCTCAAGTCTATCCACTGACTTGCCGCTAGAGTATTTTCCCGGGAGTCTCCTCCCGAAGAACGATTGACGATCCTGTCTCATTGTGACCTCGTAGGTTCATCAGAATCACCACAGACGTACAACACCATCATCTAGGAACCAGGTCACAACATTTGGCGCCATCTGTAGTGTGACGAAAAACAAGCAAAAAACACACTCCTCATCAGTGAAAGAATGGCGTTCGGTGACACCGGGGGAACTTGTGGAACACCAACCAGCCCCATTAGACCTATGATGTCGTTGGAACAAATCACCACCCCGATTCTCACAACGCTCGCCGGTGAAGCATCATAAAAGGGCGGCTCGACGGTAACCACCGCTCTAACAAACGAGTCACAGAGATCGGTCGTCGGACGACCAACTTCCTCTGTCGTTGTATCAACACAAAGCACTCCAATGCAAAACACCACAACTAATGGTGATATCAAGAAGTATAATATCGCCAATGGTGGAAAACGCCAGAGCTACACCGACTTTCTCGCAACTGCCACCACTACACCAGATGGTAGGCGAACAACTGGTGGTTTTCTAAACACTGCCGCTGAACCAGATGGTGAGAAACCAAACAATGGCTTTCCAAACACCTTCGTTTGTAACAAATATACCTTTTAACACCACACTCCCACATTATCAACAAATTGTGCCCAATAATCCTCTTGCACAAAACTCACCCCTCTTGCCCACCTAAACGTTAACCTTCCCATTTCCACAACAAGCGTTTTATGGAACAAACCCCGACCACTCCCCGATGTACAACAACATGATCATGCAACCTTACATGACCACTTAGCAGTATAACCCACATGGTGCCTTCCCCATCCCAAACCAAGACTGTATGTCACGCACGTAACATCTCCGTTCGCCAAGAAGCTCTTAGATTACGAAATCCCAAACACAACAAAGTTACCACATCTCAATACCTACAATGGAACCACAAATCCTGATAGCCACATCGACACTTACGAGTGGACGATAACCTCACTCAAGCTAGACGAGCGATTCTAGTGTATGTACATCTTGACAACCCTAGATGGCAACGTAGGAATGTGGTTCAAGATGTTGTGACCATGGATCTTCTATAACTTAGGGCAAATAAAGTATCTCTTCGTGACGAGTCTCATGCAAATGTGTAAATACAAGGGATATTCACACTCGATAATCGGCTGCAAGCAGAAGGAAGGAGAGACAGTGCGAGAATACTTCACCAGGTTCACTAACACCATACTGGACGTCCCAGGCCACGCCGAAGGATCAATAGATGGCACCTTCATGTGGGGCGTCCTCCCAGGACCGTTGTCTCAAACGCTCATAGGGAAAAATCGAAGATGTAGGTAGAACTAAAAGAGAAAGTAAAACACTACCTGAGACAAGAGGAAGGGGAGGCAACGAAGCAAGCATACCTGAATGTCATGACTGCCTCGACCACAAAGCATCACAGCTCACCACCGTCTCACCCCGAGACCCAAGGCGGGGGTAGACACTTTGGGTGAAGTAAGCGCTCGCAGGGACACTTTAGACCATTCCAAAAATACAAAAGACGAGGCAGGCGACCAGAAGTCTATGCAATTTCTAACAAGCAACCAGTGAAGGGGGAAAGGGAGGTACTGTGAGTACCATAAGAGGCAAACACATGACAAAGTCAAATGCTCATTGTTAAAAAGGGAGATGGAGGAAAAACAATTGAAAGGGAACCTCGTCAAGGTGGCACGAAGCCTCAGTGCCAAGTTTGATATCGAGAATGTCAAAGACACAATGAGGGGGCGCGATCAAACTCATAAAATCCTGATGATACGGTCCAAACAGGGAATGCAGGAGGAACATGGTGATGTGGACAATCTCACTAGATCCATTTACCTTTCACGCTGACCAGCCACGACAAAGCAAAGAAAAAGATAGCTCTCATAGATTTTGTCATGATAAGGTATCCAACAGAGCATAACATCATCATTGGATGGACGACCCTACTCAAACTTGGGTCAGTCCCATCAACAATGCATGGAATAATAAACTTCAGAACAACGGAAGGACCAGGTACGGTCCTAACAGCACCTCCAAGGTAATTACGATGTTACGAAATCATGCAACCGAAAGAGATCATGCAGGAAAGCAAGAAGTCACGGGTATAGCCGGCAAGTGGCAAAGAAATCATCAATAGGGAATACCTGGACCTACCGGTCAGTGTAGGCAGCAACCTCCCACTATCCATAAGACAAGTGTTGATCAACCTCTTGAAAAAATACAAGCACGTCTTCACTTGGACCCTTACGATAATGGTAGGGGTAGAAAGTGATGGGTTTTAAGCAAAACATCAATCATATGGTGTACATGCAAACTATAAAGCTTTGGATCTAATTTGTCTAATGAACATGCAATAATCATCCAAAGCTCATAAACCCTAGATCTAGAATACAATAATCATAATCATATAAATTAGGTTTTAGATCTTACCTTGATTGTTATGTAGCAATAACAATCTTAATTCCTCTTGATCTTGACTCTTGAAAGCTTAGTGCCTCAAATGTTGCACCTCTAATGGAATCACAAACACCATGAGCAACAAGATGAACAAGGAGAGACGGAAGAGGCTCCAAAAACGTCCTAGGGTTTCTCTTAGAAGGTTAGGGGCGTTTTTGGCTTGTCAAGGGTTCCTTTTATACTTAGGCTTCTAGGGTTTTCAACTAGGAAACCCTAATACAGTTGCTTAGGCCTTAAGCAGCCCAAAGACCCTTCCAGAAGGCCCTTGCACGATTTCTATATGGATCCCCATATAGAATTCGTCCATCCTCCCTTTATGGATCCTAAGCCCAAATTTGTAACTATCTTATAATTACAGTACCAGTCCCTTTTATTTAATTAATTTCTTTTAGTCACAAAACTAATTCTTAATTAATTCTTGACTAATATTAATTAAATGTTATGATTTCTCCTTTAATATATTATTCTTATAATATATTAATAAATCATAATTAATCCTCTTTCTCCTTAGTTCATCCTATCAGTTGCTATGGTGAAGGCAACCCAAAAGGACCATGCTCGTAATCGGGTCAAGTACATACCAAAATAGTTATGGGCTTAGACACCAAATCCAAAAGAAATGAAGGTTATATAGCACAAGCTTATGATCAAGCCAAGCACTAAAGAAACCAAACATAAAAAAGGGTTCAAGGGGGAGACATGAACAGGGCTATCATTGACAAGGTTGCTAAGCTGACCAAGGCGGGGATACTCCGGGAAGCAGTCTTTCCGACCTGGATTGCCAGCCCTGTCATGGTGAGAAAACATGACGGCCCATTTCGCATGTGCGTCGATTACTCAGATCTTAATAAGGCATGCCCCAAAGACTACTACCCCCTGTCAGAAATTGACCAAAAAGTTGAATCCTTTCAAGGCTTCAGACTAAAATGCTTCTAGACTCATACAAGGGGTACCATCAAATCTTGATGAGCACAGAGGACGAGGAGAAAACAACTTTCTACATAGACCATGGGGCTTTCTGCTACACTAAGATGCAGTTTCGTCTAAAGAATGCCTTGGTGACCTATCAACGCCTTGTCGACTCTATTTTTGCTAAGCAAATCAAAAGAAACATCAAAGTATACATCGATGACATGGTCATAAAAAGCCCCAATGATAGGAAGCTACCGAAAGACGTGGAAGAAACATTCAAAACATTGGAGAAGGTCAGAATTAAATTAAATCCATGAAAATGTACCTTCGTTGTCGAGGAAGGCCAATTCTTGGGATACTACATTACCACAAAAGGATTTCCGCCTAGCCTAACCAAAGTAGATGAGTTGATGGAGTTGTCATCCCCATACACCTTGTGGGACGTTCAGGGGCTGAACGGTAAACTGACCGCACTAAGCCGTTTCATTTTCAAGTTAGCAAAGAAAGCCCTGCCGCTCTTCCGCACCCTTAAAGGATGAATCGAAAAGAACAACTTCCAATGGACAACAACAACGGAAGCAGTGCTCCAGCAAATTAAGGGAACCTTGCACAAATTACCTACATTGGCCAGTCCTCTCCCATGCGAAACGCTGCAAGTATACCTCTCAGCCTTGGACGAATCCATCTCTTCGGTACTAGTTGTAGAAAGGGAAGGAAGGGAAGCACCGATTTACTTCGCTAGCCGAGCAGTACATGTCCCCGAAACCAACTACCCCATCCTCGATAAAGTAGTGTTAGCACTCATCTATCTGGCACGACACTTGAGGCGTTATTTCCAAGCGCATCAGATAGAAGTGCTAACAAAATTTATGATCAAACAAATACTACTCAAGCCAGAAACATCCGGTCCACTAGCGAAATGGGAAATCGAGCTGGGGGGCATGACATCAACTATCGCCCGCGTACCAGAATCAAGGGACAAGCGTTAGCAGATTTTCTCCTCGAAATTCCAGACGATCCAAAGACAACAATCCAGACAAAAGAGTTATCAGGGATAGACCAGTCCATGGACGACCAGAAGTGGACCCTATAAACCGACAGAGCATCCAGTAAAGAAGGGTCGAGAGCTGGTCTGATCTTAACATGCCCAATGGGGGAAGAGATCGTCTACGCTCTCTGCTTCGATTTTCACACTTCTAACAATGAAGCCGAATACGAGGCCTTACTAGCCGACCTACGATTAGTAAAAACGATGGGCGTAGAAGCGATAGTAGCCTTGACGGATACAATATTAAAATCTAACCAAATCAACAGAGAATTTGAAGCAAAAGACAAGAGAATGGAGAAATATGGAAAGGTCGTGCAACGGCTTGTCGAGCCTCTCAAAGAGTTCACCATTAAACAGATCCCAAGAGGGGAAAGTAGAATAGTAGACGCCCTCGACAAGCAAGCATCAACATGTTTCGATCACCTGTCTAAGAAGGTCCTAGTGGAAGTACTCAAAGAGAGAAGTATAGACGAACGACGGGTACACACTCTAGCGCTGTAACACCCATAAAAATTCAAGGCAATAAAATTTTTTTAAAAACATTTTTAAATCATTCAACATTAAAATATTTTGGTTTTCAAATAAAAATTATCAAAGTATCCCAGTACTAACCATAAAATCATAACAACAGGAGGAGTGGTACGATCATGCATTCACCTTCCCACGATCATCAAAAGTACCTGAAACAATAATCGATAAATGTAAGCTCGAAGGCTTAGTGAGTAACCCCCAAAATACCAACACCATACAGATATAACCATATCATATAACCATATAAGCAAACAGGTACATCATGCATAATGATCCATCAGTCTGACTGGACCGAACCCCGGTCCTCAGTCTACCTGGACCGCTCTCCGAGCCCTCGGTACGTCTGGACCACCCTCCTCGGGGACTTAAGCCTATCCGGACGGCTCCCTGGGCCTTCGACCTGACTAGATTTGCCCGACCCGGGCCTACAGTCTATCCGGTCCGCCCAGGGTGTCTTGGCCTACTGCACACAACAAGACCTGCCTCAACCCTTTTTCCCGAACCAATGAACATGTGCACATAAATATTATACGCTAGCATGCAATAACAGATAGTCATACAGATCTAACCGATCTCTAACATAGCAGCCATCCTACAACCAGGATATCAATCTAATAGACTACTGGCATAGCAACCATCCTAACCTAGGTTGTAATCTAACATAGAAACCATCCTAACCAGGATGTAAATCATAAAGGGTCGAACTTAGTGTCATAGACCCTGTTGGTATAGTAAGGAGAACTTACCTCGCAGATGTCGACTCGGTAGATAAAATCCAACTCTCAGATCACTTGCCACATAATCCACCACCTATTACCCTAATACGAATATACCAATGAGTCCTCAACCTTACAAGGTACTTCATAAACCAACTAGTCATCCCCTGGTCAAATTCAAGGTCCTCAGTCAAGGTCAACAATCCATGTTGACCCTAACTCGCCGAGTGCCCTCGACTACTTGTCGAGTTCCTTGAAGTACTTGCCCACTAGCCGAGTGTAACGCCCCGTTCCTGGTATGTAATTATTTTGATTAAATGTTTCTTTGGAAGGTCTACTCGGTGAGTTGTAGCCCTAACTCGCCGAGTAGATGTCAAGTTGGATGTGGGGTTTAAGTGATCTACTCGACGAGTCCACGCCTGGACTCGACGAGTAGGCCAATCAGGAGGAGACCCTAATCCTTAGGGTTTGCACCCTATTTAAACATCCTTGAAGTCCCATCTCAGCCCCCATCACCCTCAGGGAAAACCTTATCGAAACCCTAACGTCCATTGGTGAGTTTGAGTGATTTGTTGCCTTGTGAAGGGACTTTTGGTGCACTTTGGAGCAAGTGGAAGAAGGGAGAAGTTGAAGAGGTCAAGGAAGGGGATTTAGATCCAGGACACATTCATTTGTGGTCATCCATTCTGGTAATAAAGTTTCCATCTTGGTTATTTATCTATTAGATCTTGTTTGTCCCTAAATTGTTGCTTTTAAGCCCTAAAACCCCAAATCCTTGAAGAGAAACCTTATGGTTGGGTTATACTTTAGATCTGGACTCTCATTACCTTCTTGAAGTGTTAAGTTTCGATCATAATGGTGATTCAGGTCCCTTTTGAGCTTAGAACCCATTAAGAGCTTAGTTTGGCCATTTGAAGCCTCTAAAGCTATGCATGCACGTAAAGTTTGCAACTTTACGTGATAAGTATGCCCTAGAAGCTTGGATCTGTGGTTTGGAGCCGCTGCATGGCTCAAATTAGGTCTGTATGGAAAAAGGACCGGATGTACTCGGCGAGTTGAACGATGTACTCGGCGAGTCCTATGAAGATAGTCGTGGGCTCGGCGAGTTGGATGAGCAACTCGGCGAGTCCGATGGAGATTGCCTTAGACTCGACGAGTTGTTCTTCAACTCGGCGAGTCAGATGAACTTGGACTTAGTATGTATGCATCGAGGAAGAACGTGTCGAGTCTTCGCAAAGCTCGACGAGTAGGATCGGGTGTAGAACTAGATCAGATGAAAAGGACTCGACGAGTTGGCAAGCCAACTCGGCGAGTCCGGTCAACTAGGAAGTTGACTTTGGCCAAGATGTTGACTTTGACCGAGGGTAAAATAGTTGACTTAGTGTTTATGGAATTTGTAGCCAGAGGGTCCCGGTTCAGCAGTCAGGCGCTCAGCAAGCAGACTTTCAACAACTACTTCGAGGTGAGTTACCTTCAAGTAGCGGTGGGTCTAAGGCCACAATGTCGGCCCACTAGTAGGAATTGTATGATTAGATGATTGTCTTTGTGATATTCATCTAGGGTTGTCACAACCTGTGTTATGTTTATGTGTTCGTACGATATGATGCTATGTGCTAATGATTGTAGGGGAGATAGTCCCCAGGTTACCGGTTGATAGGGTCGAAGGGGCAGTCATGCCCAGCCATGCTAAATAGATTACATGATACGTGTTATGTGGTAGTAGTAAGGGGTGAAATAGTCCCCAGTATCCGGTCGAAAGGACCGAAGGGGAGACCAACACCCATATATGCTAGTTAGTATCCGGTCGAAAGGACCGAAAGGGAGGCCAGCGCCCAGATATGCTAGTCAGTATCCGGTCGAAAGGACCGAAGGGGAGACCAGCACCCATATATGCTAGTCATTATCCGGTCGAGAGGACCGAAGGGGGTAGTTCGGGCACCCAGATATGCCTAACAATATTTGTATGTTATATCGTTATTTGGTATGTGGTACGTTGGGGGAACTCACTAAGCTTCGTGCTTACGGTTTTTAGTTGTTGTTTTAGGTACCTCTTCAGCCAAGGGGAAGGAGCTGGCACGGTAGCGGCATATCACACACACGCTCTTGTTTTTCCGCACTATGAGACATTCTGGGATTTGTACTCTGATATTATTATGATTTATGTTCTGATTTACAAACGCGGGACATGTCTTATTAAATGATATGGTTAAATGACATTTTGTTATTAACGTTTTGCAAATCACTTAATTAAAAATGAAATTTTTGGTCCATAATTTTTGGGATGTTACACCGAGTCACCGGGGTGACTCGTCGAGTTCCTTCGGTCTACGATCGAAACTCTATAGCCACTCGTCGAGTTTCCTTCATGCAACTGGATGGATACGCACACATACATAACTTAGGGGAGTCTCATCCGACTCACCGAGTTGTTCATACAACTCGTCGAGTCTATGGCAATCTTTAACGGACTCGCCGAGTTGCTCTTCTAACTCGTCGAGTTCATGCCTATCTTCATACGACTCACCGAGTCGACCATGCGAATCACCGAGTCCCTTCGGTTCCTTTTTCCATACAGAATCATTTGAGTCATGCAATGGCTCCAAACTACAGATCCAAGCTTCTAAGGCATGCTTTTCATGTAAAGTTGCGAACTTTACGTGCATGCATAGCTATAAAGACTCTAAATGTCCCATCCGAGCCCATAATGGGGTTTCCTATCTAAGGAAGGTTTCATTCATGACCAAACCCGAAACTTTATGACTCTAGGACTTAAGAAGGGTCCAGATCAACTCAAAGATCCATAAAAGCCCCAAAAGTCAACCAAAAGAGATCTAGAAGGGAAAAGAAGTAAAGGTAGCGACTTGATACCTCTAGAAGATGCTAACTGAGGTAGATTCTGATTCCCACACTTTTCTTGCTTCAATTCCCTTGCCTTCCAAGTTCCTTCTCTCCAAAGATCTTCCTCCCAAGCTTAAAACACACACAATAAAGCACCACGCGAGTTAGGGTTTCTTAAGAGTACTCAAGAGTTGTAAAGAGGCCAAAGGAGGTTTAAGCTTCCTTAAATAAGGTGTAAGCCCCCGAGATTTAGGGTTTCATCTGCCAGATCCTACTCATCGAGTCCCTTCATGGACTCGACAAATAGGTCACTAAACACGCGTTCCCACCCCACTACTACTCGACGAGTAGGGTAACCAACTCGTCGAGTAGGACTAAAAACCAAAGAAATTCTTATTTAAATCAATACCTGAGAATCGGGGCGTTACAATTCTCCCTCTCTAGAACTAGACTTCATCCTCGAAGTCCACCGGAATAAACAATGTCGGGTTGTGCTCGTGCATCTCCGCCTCCGGCTCACATGTCCACTCGGATCCCCTCCGATGTTCCTACTGCACCTTCACCAAAGGTATTTCCTTGTTTAGTAAAATCTTCTTCTTCCTCTCCAAGATGGCCACAGGCCTCTCCACGTAATTCAGGCGCTCATCGACCTAAACATCATCCAACGATACTACTGCCTCCTGGTCCATGATGCACTTTCGCAACTGCGAAACATGGAACGTGCTGTGGATCCGGCTAAGCTCCTTCAGAAGCTCTAGCCTATAAGCCACTTTGCCAACCCTGGCAATGATCCTGAACGTCCCAATATAATGGGGCCCCAATTTTCCTCTCTTCCTGAAGCGGATCATACCTTTCCAGGGCGAGACCTTCAGAAGTACCATGTCACCTACCTGAAATTCCAACTCAGATCGACGTCTGTCGGCATAACTTTTCTGTTGACTCTGAGCGGTCTGCAATCGCTGTCTAATCTGCTGTATCTTTTTGGTAGTTTGCAGAACTACCTTTGTCTAACCCATCACCATGTGCCCAACCTCACCCCAACAGACTGGGGTTCTACACCTCCGTCCATACAACAGCTCAAAAGGCGGGGAGCTAATGTTGGAATGATAGTTGTTGTTGTAGGAGAACTCTGTAAGCGGTAGGTGGGAATCCCAACTCCCACCGAATTCAATGACACACGCCCGCAACATATCCTCTAGGGTCTAAATGGTTCGCTCATTTTGTCCATCGTTCTGCGGATGGAATGTTGTACTAAAATGCAGCCGCGTACCCAGTTCCTCATGGAACTTCTGCCAAAAACGGGAAGTAAACCTGACATCCTGATCGGAAACGATGGAGACTGGAACTCCATGGCGAGATACAATCTCGCTGACATACATGTCGGCCAATTTCTCAGCCGATGAACTCTCCTGTATGGCCAAGAAATGAGCACTCTTGGTCAATCGATCCACGGTGACCCATATAGCATCGAAACCCTTTGCCGTCCTCGGCAACTTCGTAATGAAGTCCATTGTTATCTGCTCCCATTTCCACATGGGAATCTCCAGAGGTTGCAGCTTACCATGTGGCCTCTGATGCTCGGCCTTGACCATCCTACAGGTTAGGCACCTCTCAACATACCAAGCGATTTCTCGCTTCATACCGGGACACCAGTAACTCAGACTTAGATCACGGTACATCTTGGTGGCCCCCAGGTGACTGGAAAAGTGAGACTTATGAGCCTCCTCCATCACTGTCTTTCGGACCCCTCCGGACATCGGAACCTAAACCTGACTGTATCGAGTCAATAATTCGCGGCTATCCTGAACCAACCATGCGTTCTCACCCTTAATCCTATTCAAATTCCAATTCTTCGACCTAATACCCTCAACCTGAGCATCCCTAATCAAGCTCACAAGTGGGGAAGCCACCGCTATCCTCATACACTTTGTTGGGGTAGAAGACCCAACTGACTTGAGACTCAAAGCATCCGCAACGACATTCGCCTTACCAGGATGGTAAAGGATCTCACAATCATAGTCCTTGACCACATCCAGCCACCTGTGCTGCCTCATGTTTAGATTCGCCTGATCCATGATGTGTCTCAAACTCTTATGATCCGTATATATAGTGCAACGGACCCCCCGTACAGATAATGCCTCCAAATCTTGAGAGCGAAAACCACCGCCCCAACTCAAGATCGTGCGTAGGGTATCTCGTCTCATGCGGCTTCAGCTACCACGATGCATAAGCTATCACTCGTCCCCTTAGCATGAGTATTGCCCCACGCCCGAGATGGATGCATCACAAAATACTACAAAATCCTCGACTCCCTCGGGGAGTGTCAACACCGGCGCCTCGCATAAACACCATCGTAGGGTCTCAAACGCCCTCTGCTGCTCAGGGCCCCATCAAAAATCCACCCCTTTACTCGTTAAGCGGGTGAGGGGTATTGCAATCTTGGAGAAATCTCCAATAAATCTCCGGTGGTACCCTGCTAAACCCAAGAAACTCCTGGTGTATGAGGGAGATTTTGGAATCTCCCACTGCATAACTGCCTCCACATTGGCTAGATCGACCAAAATCCCCTCCTGGTTAACGAGATGCCTGAGGAACCGGACCTCTCGTAACCAAAACTCACACTTTGAGAACTTGGCATATAGTTGTTCTCGCCGTAGAACCTCCAGCAGCTCTCTGAGATGCTCCTCGTGCTACTCTCAGGTCTTGGAATACACCAAGATATCATCTATGAATACAATGACCGAGCGATCGAGCATCGGTCTGCAGACTCAGTTCATCAAATCCATGAACACTGTCGGCGTGTTGGTGAGCCCAAACAGCGTCACCACGAACTCGTAATGACCATAACGAGTCTGAAACGCGGTCTTCTCCACATCTTCCTCCCTTACCCTAACCTGGTGATATCCGGATCGCAAATCGATCTTGGAGAACCAAGATGCACCCTGTAACTGGTCGAATAGATCGTCTATTCTAGAGAGTGGATAACGGTTCTTCACCGTCAACTTTTTTAACTCCATATAGTCAATGTACATCCGGTGTGATCCATCCTTATTCCTGACGAAGAGGATCGGTGCTCCCCATGGAGAACTGCTAGGTTGAATGAATTGCTTGCCCAACAGTTCTTGCAGCTGTGAGGATAGTTCTTGCATCTCAGGTGGCGCCAAACGGTACGACGCCTTGGCAATCGGAGCCGCACCCGACACTAGGTCGATTCGGAACTCAACCTGCCTCTCCGGAGGTACCCCTGGAACTCCTCCGGAAACACATCGGAAAAATCTCTGACCACTGGAACTTCTGAAACTGAAATCTGGTCTCCAACTCGCATATCTACCACGTACGCTAGGTAACCTGCACATCCATGCTGAATATACTGTCGAGCACTGATGACTGAAAAGAACCCTGACCCCACTCGGGTGCCCTCACCATATACAATCAGTTCTCCCCCACTTGGGGTTCGAACTACCACTCCCTGACCCTCGCAATCTATCATGGCACCAAACCGGCTAAGCCAATCCACTACTACGATTACACAGACCTCCCTCATGGGAATCGGTATCAAATCTATCGGAAAGGGCACTCCAACGATCTCCAACTCGCTCCCTCGATAGACCGAAGAAGCAAATATTACGTGTTCGTTGGCGATAGAGACTCGCAATAGACACTCTATCTCGCTTAAATGGTACTCTGAACTCCCTACTAAAAGTTTGAGATACAAAAGACTGACTCGCCCACAAGTCAAATAGAACCAACGCAGGTAAGGAGTTCACTAGAAACGTAGCTATTCATAGGAGCACGGATAAAGCATAAAATATATATAATCAGCGTGATAAAGGATCGAAACATACCAACAACCACATCTCGTGCTGCTCTAGCCTCCTCCGCTATGAGCAAGAAGGCACGCCCCTGGGGGGCACTGCTCGACCCTGACTCCCATCCGCAATCCTCAATGTAGTTGGTGCTGGAGCTTGTACTAGCCTAGCTGCGAGTTGAGGATAGTTGGTCTTCACGTGACCAACTTGGTGACAGTGGTAGCAGATCCTCATATCCTGAACCGGGGCCGCCTGACGACAATCCCTCTCAAAATGCCCCTCTTGGCCGCATTTGCGGCATCCGCTTCCAGACCTACAAGCACCCGAGTGCCCCTTTCCGCACTTGCCACAAGTGCGGCCCTGATGTCCCCTGACCTGGAATCAGCGGTCTTAGACCGCTTTGGCGCTAGTTGTGACTGTGCCGGGGCCCGACCCTGCTCTCTCAACCGTAACTCGATCTCAAGCTCCCGCCGCCTGGCAGCCTCCTGTAACTCCATAAGCATATCACAATGTTGGGTCGCCTCAAACTGTCGAATATTCATCTTGAACATACAAGTGATCTCCGTCACCGTCTCCCGATCCTGTCTCAACTCCAGAAACTCCTGAGCTAACCGTTCCTGCTCGACTCGAGGAATGTAGCGAGCGCGGGACATATCCCTGAATTGCTCCCAAGTAACAGCAGCTCTCTTATCATCCGTGTACGACCCACTCATCAACCTCCACCAATCCTTTGCCCCGGACCTTAGCAATTCAGGGCACATCTGACCTTTTGGTCAGTAGGACACACGCATGTGAAGAAACATCATTCCACATCAGACAACCACCTCATGGCTTTGATGGGGTCCTGAGTCCCATCAAAAGTAGGGGGCTTCGTGTTGTCGAAATCCCGATACTGAAAAGATCGATCGGCTCCTAACCCTGCCGTTGATACAACTGTTGAAGTTGCTGCGGCAGCCGCCTCAGTGAGGGTTGCGTAATGGTCATCGAAGTACTCCTCCATAGCGGTCTTAATAGACCCAAACAAAGCATCAACCTCATCATGCAGGATTTCCCGGATCCTGTCATCCATCTCGTCTGGCCTCATCAGACCGATGGTCTCGGGCGCTGTCGGAACCCCTGTCCGCCCTCTCCCTCTCCTGATCTTGACCTTGAACCGGATCCAATCACGAAGCGCTTGGTTACCACCATTCTGAAACATAACACAAAATATCAGATAATCCACACAAAAGAATTGGAAACCAACTTCCAATTAAACCCTAGGGGTTGTGACTTCCTTGTTACGCATATGGATCATGTGCTTTCAGTAGTACGGGCCCATACTACCTTCCACACCTACGTATATTTGTTTCAAGTGTCATCACAACGCCCCAATAATATACATGTCATCCCGAGCGCTTAATCATCACACTTAGAGGGAGGTTAAATATCTCATAAGCGGCGGACTCATCTCGAACAACCTATCCACTCATGAAACTTCCACCAATCCTGCAACACTAGTGTGTTCTAGCCATACATAATCCTCGGTCCTATAGACTTTCGAATATCCAATCCTACCCTAAGCTCCCAATCAAACAAGAACAAAACATAAAACCAATATCAAACATTCTCAGGCTATAAGATCTTAATTATATATAGCCGTGATGCACACACAAGTAACTACAATATTTATGTCAATTTCATATAAGGAAAACCCTAGGCTAGCGGCCATCATGTAATCAGGCAATTCTATCATGTGATTCGTGAAGATCCCTAGCCTAGCACTAGCATGTTGTTCTAACATATCACATAATCAAATACTATATGGTATTTTGGGGTTTACTTACTGGCTTCGACTGATCGTACGCTTTGCATCCTCCTTTACTTATTTTGAAAATCTATTTAGAAGTCGTTTTGAAAACCTTTCCTTGGTTTGAGACTGGATTCACACGAATGTTCCTCTAATTCACTCAAACCACGGCTCTGATACCAACTTGTAACACCCATAATAATTTAAGCCAAATTAAACTTTTTCAAAACATTTTTAAATCATTCAACATTACAATATTTTGTTTTTCAAATACAAATTATCAGAGTATCCCAATATTAACCATAAAATCATAACAACAGGAGGAGCGGTATGATCACGCCTTCGCCTTCCCACGATCGTCAGAAGTACCTGAAACAATAATCGATAAATGTAAGCTCGAAGGCTTAGTGAGTTACCCCCAAAATACTAACGCCATACAAATATAACCATATAAGAAAATAGGTACAACATGCATAATGAGCCATCAGTCTAAATGGACCGAACCCCGGTCCTCAATCTACTTGGACCACTCTTCGAGCCCTCGGCACATCTGGACCGCCCTCCTCGGGGCCTTCAACCTATCCAGATCGCTCGCTGGGCCTTCGGCCTGACTAGATTTGCCCGGCTCGGGCCTTCAGTCTACCCGGTCAGCCTAGGGTGTCTTGGACTATTGTACACAACATGACCTGCCTCAACCCTTTTCCCCGAACCAATGAACATGTGCACATAAATCATACGCTAGCATGAAATAACAGATAGTTATACAGATCTACCCAATCTCTCACATAGCAGCCATCCTACAGCCAGGATATCAATCTAACAGACTACTGGCATAGCAACCATCCTAACCCAGGATGTAATTTAACATAGCAACCATCTTAACCAGGATGTAAATCATAAAGGGCCGACCTTGGTGCCGTAGACCCTGTTGGTATAGTGAGGAGAACTCCCTCGCAGATGTCGACTCTGTAGATAAAATTCAACTCTCGGATCACTTGCCACAGACTCCACCACCTATTACCCTAATACGAATATACCAATGAGTCCTCAACATTACAAGGTACTCCATAAACCAACTAGTCATGTCATGGTCCTCAGTCAAGGTCAATAGTCCATCTTGACCCTAACTCGCCGAGTACCCTCGACTACTCGTTGAGTTCCTTGAAGTACTTGCCCACTCGCCGAGTAATTGGGGTGACTCGTCGAGTTCCTTCGGTCTACGATCGAAACTCTACGACCACTCGCGGATTTTCCTTCATGCAACTCGACAGATACGCACGCATACATAACTTGGGGAATCTCATCCGACTCGCCGAGTTGTTAATACAACTCGTCGAGTCTATGGTAATCTTCAACGGACTATCCGAGTTGTTCTTCCAACTCGTCGAGTTCATGCCAATCTTCATATGACTCGCTGAGTCGACCATGCGACTCGCTTAGTCTTTTCGGTCCCTTTTGCCATACAGACTCATTTGAGTCATGCAGTGGCTCCAAACTACAGATCCAAGCTTCTAAGGCATGCTTTTCATGTAAAGTTGCAAACTTTACGTGCATGCATAGCTTTAAAGAATCTAAATGTCCCATCCAAGCCCATAATGGGGTTTCCTATCCAAGGAAGGTTTCATTCATGACCAAACCCGAAACTTTATGACTATAGGACTTAAGAAGGGTCTAGATCTGAAGTTACAACTTCAGATCTAGCCCATAGTCCACCTTATCAGCTCAAAGATCCATAAAAGCCCCAAAACTCAACCAAAAGATATCTAGAATGGAAAAGAAGAAAAGGTGGCGACTTGATACCTCTAGAAGATGCTAACTGAGGTAGATTCTGATTCCCACACTTTCCTTGCTTCAATTCCTTTGCCTTCCAAGTTCCTTCTTTCCAAAGATCTTCCTCCCAAGCTTAAAACACACACAATAAAGCACCACACGAATTAGGGTTTCTTAAGACCACTCAGGAGTTGTAAAGAGGCCAAAGGAGGCTTAAGCTTCCTTAAATAAGGTGTAAATCCCCAGGATTTAGGGTTTCATCTGCCAGCTCCTACTCATCGAGTCCCTTCATGGACTCGACGAGTAGGTCACTAAACACGCGATCCCACCCCGCTGCTACTCGACGAGTAGGGCAACCACCACGTCGAGTAGGACTTAAAACCAATGAAATTCTTATTTAAATAAATACCTAAGAATCAGGGCGTTACAAGCACCATCCTGACACACATGGATGTCACCGATAGTTGAATACCTACAACACGACATTTTTCACGATAGCCACAAAGAATCTAGAATAATACGGATCAAAGCGCCATTATATGTGATCATGGATGGAGTATTGTATCGGAAGGGATTCATGTGACATCCCCAAAATCTCGGCCAGAAAAGACCGATTTTCATTTATGCTTTTAAAATAAATTCAGAGTAAATCCTTTTGATTTGAAAGAGTTGCGGAATTTGTTCCCCAAAACAAAACATGATAAAACAATGTTTACCAAAGCATTTCATAAAAGAAATGTATTTTTCATTATATAATCAAAACTCGGGGTGTCATGTTCCGATATAGAACAATAAGCATAAACGATAACATTACAAGTCATTCAACAAATATATAAATATACAGACTTGTAAACAAAACAACTTGATGGTTCATCAATCTTACGCCCTTGCGCCACTTCCTGTAATATAAATAAAACTGAGTGGGTCAGGCTTGGGAGCCTGGTGAGCATATAGGGTTTTCAACCCACAATAAATAATTAAATTAATTATTATCAACCAACAATAACCCAATTACACATTCCCGTTATTCTCACTTTATGTCCCTAAAATAACTAACACAAGGGACCTAGTCTAAGAATATTTCATCGGGGTGACAACACATGCTTCGGGGGTTCCTCAGCAATATAAGTCAAATAAGGCAACCATGAGGGGGATGGAATACAGCGAATGAACACCCAATTTCATTAACACCTACATGTTATGAGCCTGCTAGCGTTCCACTAGACTGTCTAGAAAAGTCCGTGGTCGTCATCTAAATTCCGCTAGATGACTGAATCAAAACAACAACGAGGCCTCTCATCTGTTTATTACACACCAACTATCTACCCATGTTCTACCCAACATATTAGTAGATAAAAACATACATTTTTATACATATTTTCAAAACCTGTATAGCATGCTTGATCAATACATTTTCCATATAACAGATGAGGCACACACACATAACACGTCTTTCATATACAAATAATCATATCTGTAAGATAGAAGAAAGTGAATATACATTCACACACATAACAACAAAATATACACATAACACGTATCTCGTATAAAATACTTCATAGTTATACGTTAGGAGAAAGTAACAACGCATTCACACGTATAAACGACAATAAACTTAATACACTCAAACCATACTTGTATTATTATTGCGTTTATGAAAGGAAGTATACACTCACTTGATCAGAAGATGATCAGACAGCACTACGGCTTGCAAAAGTAGTAATCCGCAGCAGATCTGGAAGATCTCTACAAAAATCGAACTTCTCGCGGGCAGAGCTTCGGCTCGGAAACCGCACTTCTCGGGATCTTCGGGATCTCAGGACTTGCTTCGGGACTCGGGAATATTACCGGGGCTTCGGGGTACTTCTAGCACGCAAATCGAGGTAAAACGGGAGAGAGAGAAGAGAGAAAATAGCTACCCTAAACGGCTGGCCCTTCAAATCTATTTATAGGGCAAATTTTGCCCTTGCCACGTCGTGGCAACCTTTTTCCACGTAGTGGGCTTGGTCGTCACTGCATGCGTCATCCCAAGTTGCATCTGGGGGGCCTCCCGGAGGTGTCAGGACACTTGCCATGTCGTGGCACTGCTTGCCACGTCGTGGTCTCTGACAGTTTTGGGGTTTCGCGCCCCGAACTTCAGAAATTCATAACTTTCGCATACGAACTCCGTTTTCGACGTTCTGTATATCGCCGCGAAGGTGAGATTATGCTCTACAACTCTCGTTTAGACTCCATTGGCTAATTTTAACTTTATTTTTAATATATTATAAGTATATTACTTATATATTATTTTTAGTAGGCCGGGACAGGAAAACTCCGTTCGAAATTCATAACTCCTTCATCTGAACTCCGATTTCGTCCGTCTTTCCGTCGTTGCACTACTATCGATGAGATCTTCAATTCTCATTTAGATCACTAAGGTTAGATATCTATCTACCTTAAATTCACTATTTACATCGCGCTGGGTCGTGCCGGTTCTGTCGCGAAACTTCAACAGGTCATAACTTCTTCGTTATAACTCGGATTTCGGCATTCTTTATATCTTCAGAAACCTTGTTTCATCTACTACAATATTATCTAAAGATATAGAGTTTATTTTACACTTAAATTTTGATGCTTATTTTTATTCTTAATTAATCAAACCACATAATTAAGCAATTAAGCACAAAACACATAATACTCAAATAATACACTTCTATTGTTTCAAAACGGGTTACAAAGGTTAACCTAGACTATCACATTGCTAAAAATGGCAAGCCCAGAAACACAGGCGTTACAATTATCTCCACCTTAGAATGATTCCGTCCCCGGAATCACACCTCAACAAACAAATGCGGATAGCGACCCATCATGTCACTCTCCGTCTCCCAGGTGAGATTCGGCCCATTCGTGTGTTTCCATCGGACAAGCACTAACTCGACCATCTTGCGTCGCAACTTCTTAGTCTTTCGGTCAACAATTTCCTCTGGTTCTTCAATCAACCTTTTGTTCTCATCGATTCTCAACTCCAAAAGTGGAATCATGTTGGGAACTTCCCCCGTGAACTTTCGTAAATAACACACATGAAAAGTGTTATGAATTCCATTCAGTTCTTCTGGTAGTTCGAGCTTGTAAGTTTGGTTCCCAATCCTCTGAAGAACTTTAAACGGTCCAATAAACCTTGGACTCAACTTTCCCTTTTTACCAAATCTTATAAGTCCCTTCCACGACGAGACTTTAAGCAAAACCGAATCCCCAACTTCAAAAGTCATCGGTCTTTGCTTTTAGTCAGCATAGCTCTTTTGACAATCCTGAGCCGCTAACATTCTTTCCCTAATTATTTTCAACTTTTCAGCAGTTTGATGAACCATCTCCGGTCCCATAAACTGCTTTTCCCCAGCCTCAAGCCAACAAGACGGCGTACGACACTTTTGTCCGTACAAAGCTTGGTATGTAACGACCCAATTTTTACGTCCGAAAATTTCATTTTAAAATATTACTTTAGAAAACATTGATAAATAAAAACATTGTTTGATCACACCATAACACATCGTAACCATGTTCTAAAAAGTCAAACCATACATCCCATCAAAATATCAGAGTACAATCCCAGAAATTCTCGTAAATGCGGAAACCGTAGAGTGTGTGTATGACGTGCCGCTACCGCGCCGGCTCCTTCCCCTTCGATGCAAAGGTACCTGAAAACAAAACTGTAAACGTAAGCACAAAGCTTAGTGAGTTCCCCCAACGTACCACATACCATACAAACACATAACATACGTACTGCCAGGCTATTCTAGGGTGCCTGACTACCCGGTACGGCCATTCTGGGGTGCCGACCTACCCATACGGCCATTCTGGGGTGCCGTCTACCCGTGTCAAGCCATTCTGGGGTGCTGACTACCCATGTCAAGCCATTCTGGGGTGCTGACTACCCATCGCTCCTAACAACCGATCCTCGGGGACTGGTCCCCTCCCGCTACCTCTATCGCATAGCATAACAGACCAACATACAAGCATACCATCACATACAGTCAGATAATTCTGGGGTGTCTGACGACCCAGCGGTCCTAACAACCGAACTCTACTACTACTGCATATAGCGTATCATGATAGCATGTAACATAACAGGTAATAGCAAACCTAGATGATATCACAAAGACAATCATCTATCATACATCTCCTACTGGTGGGCCGGCATTGTGGCCTTAGACCCACCACTACTGGAAGGTAACTC
The DNA here is from genome assembly GCF_052625555.1 of Lactuca saligna. NCBI lineage: Eukaryota > Viridiplantae > Streptophyta > Magnoliopsida > Asterales > Asteraceae > Lactuca > Lactuca saligna. The sequence goes on from NC_136422.1 coordinate 26,046,299, forward strand.
ACCTCAAAGTAGCTGCTGAACTGATCGGGAACTAACTGACGGCTGCTGCTCCGGGAGTCCTCCGGCTGCAATTCCCACAACATACTCAATCAAACACTGCTAACTGTCCTTTAGGTAAAATGACCATTTTACCCCCGGTCTAGCTCTAAGCCAATGCTAGAGTCAACTTTCAGTTGACCCGACTCGCCGAGTGGATCTCCACTCGCCGAGTCCCTAGCAAACCAATGTCTTGGGTCCCTGGTTCTACTCGTCGAGTCGGGCTATGACTCGACGAGTTCACCTTCTAACTGACATTCCACTCCTTCATCCTACTCGCCGAGTTGTATGAACAACTCGTCGAGTTCATCTTCATCCTAAGAACACTTTATGCTAAGACTCGCCGAGTTGTATGAACAACTCGCCGAGTCTGTTCTTGATCTACGAAGATTGCCTTGGACTCGCCGAGTCAAGGCATTGACTCGCCGAGTCCTAACATGGGTGAGTTCAGCTCCCAACTCACCGAGTCACCCCCTGTGACTCACGGCTCGACTCGACACATCATGAAGGGACCAAATCGGTGACTCGCGACCAGACTCACCGAGTCACCTATACGACTCGCCGAGTCGTCGCCATGCATCCACCAAATACATCGATTTACTCGATTTCAGTTCATGAAATTCATAGATCTGGACTACTAGGACACAAATCACACGTAAAGTTTCCAACTTTACGTGTGGATATTCACTAATGTGGATTTTAGGGTGCAAAATGCCTCAAAAGGGTAGATCTAGGATGAACAAGCCACATGGGGCTATAAAGCTAACAGATCTGAGCTCCTGGAGCTCAATCTTGCCTAGATCTGAAGGTTAATCCACTTATTACGAATCATTAAGCACAAACAAGCTTGAAGAATTGCTCAAGAGTGTCCCAAATGAAATCCTAAGCATAGAAACAGGGAAAAACGAGATATACCTCAAGGAAAATGTTGAAATGACACAAAGATGGCTGATCTCCTTCTCCTCTTCTTGATCTACTCCTCTTTCTCCTCAAAACCTTCAAGAGCACACTAAGAACACTTCAATCTCTCAAGGAAATAAGGGGAAAACGATGTTGGGGGAGTTCTGGGGGTGAATGGGGACGAGTTGGGGCGGAATGAGGGTTTAAATAGGGTGCAAACCCTTGAAACTTAGGGTTTCATCCAGCAGCGGTGACTCGCCGAGTCCAGGATATGGACTCGCCGAGTCGCCCACTTAAAACGTGTCCTGAGTCACGTCCCTACTCGGCGAGTCTGACCCTATGACTCGCCGAGTCCAAGGCTAAATTAGGGCAATGCTCAAATAAAATTCACATACCGGAAACCAGGTGCTACAAATCTCCCCCACTTATTTTAGACTTCGTCCTCGAAGTCTGCTGCCCGGTCCTGAAACAGCTCGGGGTAATGCTCCATCATCTCGTCCACCGGTTCCCAAGTCCATTCCGAACCCTTGCGGTGCTGCCATTGCACCTTTACTAGTTCTACCCTCTTGTTTCTCAACGTCTTGGTCTTTCTGTCAAGTATTGCGACTGGGCGCTCAATGTAATTCAAGCTGTCATCAACCTGAATATCCTCCAACGGTACTACTGCTGAATCGTCCACCAGGCACTTCCGCAGCTGCGAAACATGGAAGGTGCTGTGGATCTGAATGAGCTCGGCTGGCAGATCCAGCCTATACGCCACCTTGCCCACCCGGGCTGCAACCCTGAACGGCCCGATGAATCTTGGGCCCAACTTGCCCTGCTTCCTGAATCAAACGACACCTTTCCAAGGTGAGACTTTCAGGAGGACCATATCCCCGACTTGGAACTCCAAGTCGGATCGACGTCTATCGGCGTAGCTTTTCTGCCGACTCTGTGCAGTCTGAAGTCTGCTCCGAACCTGCTGGATCCTCTCGGTCGTCTCTAGCACCACCTCGGTGCTTCCCATGACTCTCTGGCCAACCTCCCCCCAACATATCGGGGTTCTACACTTCCACCCATACAACATCTCGAACGGGGGTCGGTCAATACTCGCGTGATAGCTGTTGTTGTAGGAGAACTCAGCCAAAGGAAGATAGGTATCCCAGCTACCACCGAAATCCAGTACACACGCCCGCAACATGTCCTCCAAAGTCTGGATGGTCCGCTCACTCTGACCATCTGTCTGCGGGTGAAAGGCGGTGCTGAAATGTAGACGAGTGCCCAACTCGTCATGAAATTTCTTCCAGAATCTGGAAGTAAAACGCACATCCCTGTCCGAGATTACCGATACTGGCACCCCATGCCGTGCCACAATCTCCCTGATATAGATGTCGGCCAATTTTTCGGCCGATATGCTCTCCTGAATCGGAATAAAGTGAGCACTCTTGGTCAATCTATCCACGATGACCCAAATCGAATCCACTCCCCGTGCGGTCCTGGGAAGCTTTGTGATAAAATCCATCGTGATATCTTCCCATTTCCACAGTGGAATGTCCAACGGCTGCATCTTGCCATGCGGCCTCTGATGTTCGGCCTTGACCTTCCTGCAGGTCAAGCACCGCTCGACGTACCATGCCACATCCCGCTTCATGCAAGGCCACCAATAATCCGGACGAAGATCCCTATACATCTTCGTCGCCCCGGGATGAATAGAAAATCGGGACTTGTGCGCCTCCTCCATCAAAATCTGACGCACGCCACCGTGATACGGCACCCACACCCTATGGTGTAATGTCAAAAGTCCTCTGCCATCATAATCAAAGGAGGAAACCTGACCCACTACACGCTCGCTCTTCCGATGCTCCTCCTTGATAGCCTCCTGTTGAGCCTCCCGAATCTGCTCCAACAGGGGAGTCACCACAGTCATCCTCAAACAGACGTCCCTGATCGGCACCGTCTTGCGGCTAAGCGCATCGGCCACCACATTGGCCTTCCCCGGGTGGTAAAGGATCTCGCAATCATAATCCTTCACCACGTCCAACCACCGCCGCTGCCTCATATTCAGATTCGGCTGGTCCATGAGGTACCTCAAACTCTTGTGGTCCGTGTAGATGGTACACCGAACCCCGTAGAGGTAATGCCGCCAAATCTTGAGGGCAAAGACCACCGCCCCCAACTCCAAATCGTGCGTCGGGTAATTTGCCTCGTGAGGCTTGAGCTGCCGTGAAGCGTAGGCAATGACATGCCCCCTCTGCATCAGAACTGCGCCCAACCCTGAAATGGACGCATCACAGTAAACCACAAAATCCTCTACGCCCTCAGGCAGGGCTAGGATCGGTGCCTCACACAATTTCTGCCTCAGCATCTCAAACGCAGCCTGTTGCTTGGGTCCCCACCGAAAGACCACGGCTTTCTTCGTCAGTCGTGTCAGGGGTACGGCTATCTTGGAGAAATCCTGGATAAATCTCCGATAGTAGCCCGCCAATCCCAGGAAGCTCCGAATCTCGGATGGAGACTTCGGGACCTCCCATCTCATCACGGCCTCGACCTTGGCCGGATCAACCAGAATCCCTTTCTGGTTGACGAGGTGTCCAAGAAATTGCACCTCGCGCAACCAAAACTCACACTTGGAGAACTTGGCATACAAGCTCTCCCTCCTCAGGGTGTCCAATACCTCCCTCAGATGCTCCTCGTGTTCCTCCCGAGTCTTGGAATAGACCAAGATATCATCGATAAAGACTATCACAGACCGATCCAGCATCGGTCTACACACGCGGTTCATGAGGTCCATGAACGCGGCAGGAGTATTGGTGAGCCCAAACGGCATCACCACGAACTCGTAATGACCATAGCGCGTCCGAAACGTAGTCTTCTGCATATCCTCCTCCCTGACCCTCATCTGATGATACCCTGAACGCAAGTCAATCTTGGAGAACCAAGATGCTCCCTGAAGCTGGTCAAATAGGTCGTCAATCCTCGGAAGCGGGTATCGGTTCTTCACCGTTACCTTGTTCAGCTCCCGATAATCTATACACATCCGATGCGACCCGTCCTTCTTTCTTACAAATAGAATCGGGGCTCCCCAGGGTGAACTGCTCGGCCGAATAAATCCTCTGTCCAGCAGTTCCTGCAACTGCGTAGACAACTCCTGCATCTCGGGAGGAGCCAACCGATATGGTGCTTTGGCTATCGGAGCCGCACCGGGAATGAGGTCAATCCTGAACTCCACCTGTCGCTCCGGAGGTATCCCAGGTAGTTCCTCCGGGAAAACATCAGCAAAATCTCGAACCACCGGGACCTCGCTCACGGTCGCCTTACCCGCCTCCCGGGTATCCATCACATACGCGACATAACCCGCGCATCCCTGCTGAAGGTAGCTCCTAGCCCTCGCTGCTGAACATACAGTGGGTCCACACTGCGGCCGCTCTCCATGAATCACTAACTCTCCCCCGCTTGGGGTCCTGACTCGCACTAGCTGCTGCACGCAATCTATCACTGCCCCATTAGGGCTCAACCAATCCATACCAATAATCACCTTGTTCCCACGCAATGGAATGGGAACCAAGTCTACCAGGTAACGCTCCTCAAACAGTCGCAGAACACAATCTCGAAACACCATCGATGCTCGCACCGATCGATCGTCAGCAATCTTTACCTCTAACGGGCAATCTAACTCGCCTGAAGTCTCATGAAATCTCTTGCTAAGAGCAAGAGAAACGAATGATCGGGATGCACCCGAGTCGAACAATACCTGAACCGGGATGCCGTTCACATGGAACGATCCTAATACACATGTATACACACGGAGCACATATCAATATCATAACAATGTCAAATAAAAGATAGAAGGAAGGAATCATACCCGTCACCACATCGGGCGCGGCGCGTGCCTCCTCGGCAGTCAACTGAAATGCCCGACTCCTCACTACTGGAGCCTCTGCCTTGCCCTGACGGCCATCCGTGATCCGCAGGGTCGCTGGAGCTGGCGCCTTCACTGGCGCTGAAACTGTCAACATGGGGCAGTTGGCCTTCTTGTGCCCCCTCTGGTTGCAGTGGAAACACAGCAACTCCGATGTCTGAATAACTGGCGCATGAGCAGTGCAATCCCTGCTGATATGCCCAAACTTGCCGCACTTGTAGCAGCCTGACGATCCCATCCTGCACGCCCCCTCGTGCGGCCTGCCGCACCTCCTGCAGCGGCTCGGTCCCGACTGGCCTTTCGGCCTCCCATTTGATCCCTTGGGCTTCTTCCCTGAAGCCCCTGCTTCCTGACCGTCCTCAAGTTTTCGTTTCCGGATGTGCTCCAAATCTATCTCTCTCTCCCTAGCCCTGGCAATCATGGAGTCCAGGGTAGGGCAAGCCGAAAAGCTAACATGCTCCCGAATGTCAGCTCGTAGCATATCATGGTAACGAGTCCTCCTCATATCCTCGTCACCTGCATACTGGGGCAACAATAAAGCCCTCTCCCGAAACTTGGCGGTGATCTCCGCCACGGTCTCTGTCGTCTGCCTCATGTCTAGAAACTCCCTGGCCAGCTGCTGAAGCTCGACCGCTGGTGCAAACTCTGCCCTGAACCTAGCCACAAAGTCCGACCAGGTCATTGCCTCGATAGCCGAGGCTCCCAACGAGTCACCCACTGACTCCCACCAATCTCGGGCTCGGTCCCGTAAACACCCTGCTGCGTACCTCACCTTCGACCCCTCAGGGCAGAAACTGGTCAACTGGGCGGACTCAATATCCGCAATCCATCGCCTGGCGACAATGGGGTCCTTCACCCCATGGAAATCCGGCGCACCACTGCCCCTGAAGTCCTTGAAGGACAGTGTGCGAGATCCCGACTGGCTAGAGGCCAAGTCGCTCCTGAATGCCCGTAGGCGATCCTCCATCAACTCCACGATCCCTTCCTTGATCGACCCAAAGATGATGGGGGTCGACTCAAGGATGCCCCTAGTGATCTCCGACGTGATAAACTCACGTAGCCTCTCATCAATCGGCTCGGTGCCATATCCCGAACCTGACCCCTCTCCTGACCCGCCATCTGTCAGTCTCGGTCGAAGTACCACCATTCTGCAAAACATCATAATAATCATTAGTGGTACTGCTACTTTCTGAGGGATCTCGACTACTTACAGGTTCCTTGGTCTCGTCTTGGCCTTCCTCGACTCGGGTACGGATCCTCTGCTTTCAGTAGTACGGGCCCATACTACCTTCCACATCTATCCGTACCTTCTCCGAGGAATTCCTCGACTCCACTAGCTCCCCTTTACTACTGCTACTCTCTGTTATTCTCATCCTAGGCTTGCCCTAGGGAAAACTCAAGTTCAACACGACTGGTCCTCAGCTGCTGTAGGTCTCCTCATAATGCTAGTTAGCCACCACCTAAACACCATCACATGTGATGAGGATTAGATAATCCTTCAAGTAAAAGATCTGTCCCTACAACGGTTGGACTCAAACAAGAGCTGCGCAGTAGGGCCAGTTCCAATACTTTGGGATTATTCAACCCTGATTACATGTGGTGTGACGTGTTTACGTAGTGGCTAACTCCCATTACTCAGAATCCCACCAAGCACGAAGCAAGCAGCATTCGGATAAGGGAAAACAGACTCAAGCCAAAACTATTCTTATAACAAGAAACGACACTTAACATAGGATGCTAAGCTCATACTTTCAGGCATAACCTAAACAGGCTATCCTACTGCTGTCTACTCAATTCTAGCATGCAATATTCATAAAACTGTAACACATAAGCAGGCATATAAGGCATCACTCCTAGATCCTTAGCCTATTCTAGCATGCAGTTCTACGTAAGCTGATAAACATAACATAAACTTGTATGGGTACTATGGGGAATACTTACTTGAGCTCAGTCGGTCGCGCACGTCACACACTTTGCTCTTTCTTATGACTCTTTTCCGGGTTTTAAAGAACAATTTCTTTTGGAAAATCTTTCAATCCCTCGATTTGAGTCCAAACACTCCCGAAGGTGTGTCCGAATCCCTCAAACCAGGGCTCTGATATCAACTTGTAACGACCCAATTTTTACGTCCGAAAATTTCATTTTAAAATATTACTTTAGAAAACATTGATAAATAAAAACATTGTTTGATCACACCATAACACATCGTAACCATGTTCTAAAAAGTCAAACCATACATCCCATCAAAATATCAGAGTACAATCCCAGAAATTCTCGTAAATGCGGAAACCGTAGAGTGTGTGTATGACGTGCCGCTACCGCGCCGGCTCCTTCCCCTTCGATGCAGAGGTACCTGAAAACAAAACTGTAAACATAAGCACAAAGCTTAGTGAGTTCCCCCAACGTACCACATACCATACAAACACATAACATACGTACTGCCAGGCTATTCTAGGGTGCCTAACTACCCGGTACGGCCATTCTGGGGTGCCGACCTACCCATACGGCCATTCTGGGGTGCCGTCTACCCGTGTCAAGCCATTCTGGGGTGCTGACTACCCATGTCAAGCCATTCTGGGGTGTTGACTACCCATCGGTCCTAACAACCGATCCTCGGGGACTGGTCCCCTCCCGCTACCTCTATCGCATAGCATAACAGACCAACATACAAGCATACCATCACATACAGTCAGATAATTCTGGGGTGTCTGACGACCCAGCGGTCCTAACAACCGAACTCTACGACTACTGCATATAGCGTATCATGATAGCATGTAACATAACAGGTAATAGCAAACCTAGATGATATCACAAAGACAATCATCTATCATACATCTCCTACTGGTGGGCCGGCATTGTGGCCTTAGACCCACCACTACTGGAAGGTAACTCACCTCAAAGTAGCTGCTGAACTGATCGGGAACTAACTGACGGCTGCTGCTCCGGGAGTCCTCCGGCTGCAATTCCCACAACATACTCAATCAAACACTGCTAACTGTCCTTTAGGTAAAATGACCATTTTACCCCCGGTCTAGCTCTAAGCCAATGCTAGAGTCAACTTTCAGTTGACCCGACTCGCCGAGTGGATCTCCACTCGCCGAGTCCCTAGCAAACCAATGTCTTGGGTCCCTGGTTCTACTCGTCGAGTCGGGCTATGACTCGACGAGTTCACCTTCTAACTGACATTCCACTCCTTCATCCTACTCGCCGAGTTGTATGAACAACTCGTCGAGTTCATCTTCATCCTAAGAACACTTTATGCTAAGACTCGCCGAGTTGTATGAACAACTCGCCGAGTCTGTTCTTGATCTATGAAGATTGCCTTGGACTCGCCGAGTCCTAACATGGGTGAGTTCAGCTCCCAACTCACCGAGTCACCCCCTGTGACTCACGGCTCGACTCGACACATCATGAAGGGACCAAATCGGTGACTCGCGACCAGACTCGCCGAGTCACCTATACGACTCGCCGAGTCGTCGCCATGCATCCACCAAATACATCGATTTACTCGATTTCAGTTCATGAAATTCATAGATCTGGACTACTAGGACACAAATCACACGTAAAGTTTCCAACTTTACGTGTGGATATTCACTAATGTGGATTTTAGGGTGCAAAATGCCTCAAAAGGGTAGATCTAGGATGAACAAGCCACATGGGGCTATAAAGCTAACAGATCTGAGCTCCTGGAGCTCAATCTTGCCTAGATCTGAAGGTTAATCCACTTATTACGAATCATTAAGCACAAACAAGCTTGAAGAATTGCTCAAGAGTGTCCCAAATGAAATCCTAAGCATAGAAACAGGGGAAAAACGAGATATACCTCAAGGAAAATGTTGAAATGACACAAAGATGGCTGATCTCCTTCTCCTCTTCTTGATCTACTCCTCTTTCTCCTCAAAACCTTCAAGAGCACACTAAGAACACTTCAATCTCTCAAGGAAATAAGGGGAAAACGATGTTGGGGGAGTTCTGGGGGTGAATGGGGACGAGTTGGGGCGGAATGAGGGTTTAAATAGGGTGCAAACCCTTGAAACTTAGGGTTTCATCCAGCAGCGGTGACTCGCCGAGTCCAGGATATGGACTCGCCGAGTCGCCCACTTAAAACGTGTCCTGAGTCACGTCCCTACTCGGCGAGTCTGACCCTATGACTCGCCGAGTCCAAGGCTAAATTAGGGCAATGCTCAAATAAAATTCACATACCGGAAACCATGTGCTACATGGTAAGGTGCCATCTTAATGCTCGAGTGAAAACTATTGTTATAGGAAAATTCTACCAATGGTAATTGTTCATCCCAATTACCTAGGAATTCCAAGGTACATGCTCTTAGCATATCTGCAAGTGTTTGTATCGTTCTTTCACTCTGACCATCAGTCTGCGGATGGTAAGCTGTACTTAAACATAACTTGGTACCCATTTCTTCGTGTAGACATTTCCAAAACCTTGAGGTGAAACGACTATCACGATCCGACACAATTGTTAGTGGAACACTGTGAAGTCTCACAATTTCCTTCACATAAGAATTCGCAAGCTTTTCCATAGACCATTTCTCCCTGGCTGCTATGAAATGCACACTCTTAGTGAATCGATCAACGACCACCCAAATCATGTCGTGACCATTCTTTGTTCTGGGTAGTTTAGTGACAAAATCCATAGCAATGTCTTCCCACTTACCCATAGGCACAGGTAAAGGTTCTAAACTCCCATACGGTTTCTGGTGTTGTGTCTTGACTCTCGCACAAGTCACACACTCGGCCACATACTTTGCAACATCAAGCTTCATCGTCGGCCACCAGTAGTAGGGTTTCAGGTCTCTATACATTTTAGTGCTACCGGGATGAATCGAGTACATGGTCTTGCGAGCTTCTTCCATCAGAAGATCTCTGACTCCTCCTGTCTTAGGTATCCAAATCCGATCTTGGAACACCTTCAATCCATGACCGTTTGTACCAAACGTTCCTCTTTCCGGTCATTCTTCTCAGAAGCTTCGCTTTGAGCTTTCTTTATACTTTCCAAAATAGTTGAGACAACTTCAATTCTCAACGCTCTTGGCCTTTTCCTTTCAAGATTGACTTTCCGACTGAGAGCATCAGCAACAACATTAGCTTTACCGGGATGGTAAAGTATCTCATAGTCGTAGTCCTTGAGTAACTCTAGCCAGCGTCGTTGCCTCATATTTAACTCTTTCTGATTGAAGAGGTATTGGAGACTCTTATGATCAGTGAAAAGTTTGCACTTCGTGCCATAGAGGTAATGCCTCCATATTTTCAGAGCGAAAACTACCGCTGCCAACTCCAAATCATGAGTCGGGTAATTCTTTTCATGCTCCTTAAGCTGTCGAGACGCATATGCTATCACCTTTTCTCTTTGGGTCAAAACACAACCCAATCCAACCCCAAACGCATCGCTATAAACAGCGAAATCTTCAACTCCATCGGGTAAAGAAAGTATCGGTGCCTCGCATAGCTTCTTCTTTAGCTTCTCGAATGCTTCTTTATGCTTCTCACTCCAAGCATAAGTAGCTCCTTTGTGGGTCAAAGCTGTCAATGGAGTAGCAATCGAAGAAAATCCTTGGATAAACCTTCGGTAATATCCGACTAATCCTAAAAAGCTTCGGATCTCCGTGGGACTTTTTGGTTGTTCCCACTTCATCACAGCTTCGATCTTCGCTGGATCAACCATTATCCCTTCTTGGTTGACCACGTGACCCAAGAATTGGACTTCACGAATCCAAAAATCACATTTGGAGAACTTAGCATACAGCTTCTCCTTCTTCAAGACTTCTAACACTTCTCGCAAGTGTCTGCCATGCTCCTCCTGGCTTTTTGAGTAAATCAGAATGTCGTCTATGAACACTATCACGGATTTATCAAGGAACGGATTACAAACCCTATTCTTTAAATCCATGAATGCTGCCGGAGCATTGGTTAGTCCAAACGACATAACCAAGAACTCGTAGTGTCCATATCTAGTTTTGAACGCAGTCTTCTCTATATCCTGCTCTCTCACTTTCAGCTGATGATATCCTGACCTAAGATCGATCTTCGAGAAATAGCTCGAACCTTGCAATTGATCAAACAGGTCATCAATCCTTGGCAACGGATATCTATTCTTTATTGTTGCCTTGTTCAGCTCTCTGTAATCGATGCACATTCTCATACTTCCATCTTTCTTCTTCACGAATAACACCGGAGCTCCCCAGGGTGATGAACTAGGTCTAATGAAACCTTTGTCCAACAACTCCTGAAGTTGCATCATTAGCTCCTTCATCTCCGTCGATGCTAATCGATAAGGTGCTTTTGCTATTGGCGTGGTTCCTGGTAACAAGTCAATTCTGAACTCCACTTGTCTATCAGGTGGTAATCCAGGAAGATCTTCAGGAAATACTTCCGGATAATCACACACCACAGGAATACTCTGCATCACCTTCTTCTCCTTCTTAGCATCAATCACGAATGTTAAATATGATGTACATCCGTTGGTCAAACACTTTCTGGCTTTCATTAGGGAAATGATTCCAGAATTCACTCGACGTTTGTCCCCATACACCATAAACGATTCCTTCCCAGGCGGGTTCACTTTAACTATCTTCTTCTTGCATAAAATTTTGGCATCATTGGCGCTAAGCCAATCCATTCCCAACACGATGTCGAAACCATTAAGTTCGATAGGTAATAATTCCTCGCGGAACTTATTCCCATTCAAGTCAATTAAGATGTTTTTCATACGATGGCTAACAGGTACAAACTTGCCACTAGCAACTTCGACTAATAAAGCATCATCTAGTCTATCAACAGGCAAAGCTAGTTTTCTACCAAATTCATGCGATATAAAGGAGTAGTTGGCTCCAGAATCAAATAAAATTTGGGCAGGCAAATTGTTAACGAGAAAGGTACCTGAAGCGACATCAGCTTCATCCTTAGCAGCTTCCAGTGTCATCTGGAATGCTCTCGCCTTCGGCTTTGGTGGAATGTTGGGCTTAGCTGCCTCCTTCTTCTTCGGACAATCTTTCAAAATGTGCCCCTCTTCATTACAACCAAAACACATCCTTTTGTTGTTCGGACATTCATTGGCAAAATGTCCAACCTTCCCACACTTGTAGCAAGTTACATCCTCGCTACATTTCCCAAAGTGCTTTTTCTTACACTTATCACACCACTTCGCTTCTCCTCCTTTTCCCCCACCAAACCTTTTCGAATCAGATTTCGAAAATTTGCTTTTCTTACCGGAACCAGATGTTCCCTCAAACTTCCTCTTCTCACCAACCTCAACCTTGTTGGTGGTTCTCCCCTTTATCATGTTCTCAACAGACTTGGCAGCCCAGATAGCTGCCTTTAAAGTATGTGCCTGACGTACTGGCACCTCGTACTCCCATGGGAGTCCCTTCGCATACCGGTCCACCTTCGTCAGCTCGTCTGGAACGATACGCAAGGGAAACTCCATCTTATCGGTGAAGTTATTGGTGTATTCATCAACTGAGGTGCTGCCTTTCGTTAGTGTCAGAAACTTGTTCTCCAATTCCAACAGATTTTGAGCCGAGCAGAACTTGCGCTTGAACAACACCAAGAATTCTGCCCATGAAAATTGCAATGGCTCATTTGGGCTTAAAGTCTTCCCTAGAGTGTTCCACCAACGAACGGCTCCACCTCGGAATTGACGCACTGCATAGATGGTCTGCAACTTGCCTCTGCAGCCACAAGTCATGAAGGCTAACTCCATTTCAGAGATCCAATCCATCACTCCTATCGGGTCCTCTTTGCCATTGAAGGTCGATGGTTTGCAAGTTAGAAAGTCCTTGTACTTGCATCCCATTCCATCATTCCTTCCATCATGGTGGTCTCGCCTAACTATCGGTGGGTTGGCTTGACCAACTGATCCACTGAAGTTTCCACCTTCCGAGTGTCCTTCATTTAGTTCAGGCTCTTCCACACGAATTGACAGTTCTTCACGATTCTGTTGAAGCAACCGTCTAGTTTCATCCATCTGACGATCCAACATTGTTTGAATCATCATTTGCACACCAGCCATGGTTATTGGCTCAGGTGCTGCTGCTACAACAGGTCTTTGTTCAATCACTGGTGGTTGATTCATGTTTTCATCAGCATTTCCAACTCCACTTCTTGTTCTCACCATTTTTGATCTACACACCGAATAAGGTGAAATTAGATCCTTATTCACGATAGATTTTCAAATCATCCTTATCACTCCGAAACGTTTACATGCTAGTTCTAATATTGTAGACGTACGCTTAGAATCCTACACACATAAAGTTTCTAGATCCGGTCGGCAACAGACCATAGATCCGAACAAATAATATCATATATGGCAACATATAACATTTAGCACATAAAGCATTTTAGGCAACTTTCCTAAAATAAACTAGTGCTCGTGTCTAAAATATAACAGATACACATCTCAAAATTTCACTTAGCATTCTAAGTTTAAGTCTAGAAATCCTAAAAATTCCTAGTTCACTTAAACTAATGCTCTGATACCAACTGAGACATCCCCAAAATCTCGGCCAGAAAAGACCGATTTTCATTTATGCTTTTAAAATAAATTCAGAGTAAATCCTTTTGATTTGAAAGAGTTGCGGAATTTGTTCCCCAAAACAAAACATGATAAAACAATGTTTACCAAAGCATTTCATAAAAGAAATGTATTTTTCATTATATAATCAAAACTCGGGGTGTCATGTTCCGATATAGACCAATAAGCATAAACGATAACATTACAAGTCATTCAACAAATATATACATATACAGACTTGTAAACAAAACAACTTGATGGTTCATCCATCTTACGCCCTTGCGCCACTTCCTGTAATACAAATAAAACTGAGTGGGTCAGGCTTGGGAGCCTGGTGAGCAAATAGGGTTTTCAACCCACAATAAATAATTAAATTAATTATTATCAACCAACAATAACCCAATTACCCATTCCCGTTATTCTCACTTTATGTCCCTAAAATAACTAACACAAGGGACCTAGTCTAAGAATATTTCATCGGGGTGACAACACATGCTTCGGGGGTTCCTCAGCAATATAAGTCAAATAAGGCAACCATGAGGGGGATGGAATACAGCGAATGAACACCCAAGTTCATTAACACCTACAGGTTATGAGTCTGCTAGCGTTCCACTAGACTGTCTAGAAAAGTCTGTGGTCGTCATCTAAATTTCGCTAGATGACTGAATCAAAACAACAACGAGGCCTCTCATCTGTTTATTACACACCAACTATCTACCCATGTTCTACCCAACATATTAGTAGATAAAAACATACATTTTTATACATATTTTCAAAACCTGTATAACATGCTTGATCAATACATTTTCCATATAACAGATGAGGCACACACACATAACACGTCTTTCATATAGAAATAATCATATCTGTAAGATAAAAGAAAGTGAATATACATTCACACACATAACAACAAAATATACACATAACACGTATCTCGTATAAAATACTTCATAGTTATACGTTAGGAGAAAGTAACAACGCATTCACACGTATAAACGACAATAAACTTAATACACTCAAACCATACTTGTATTATTATTGCGTTTATGAAAGGTAGTATACACTCACTTGATCAGAAGATGATCAGACAGCACTACGGCTTGCAAAAGTAGTAATCCGCAGCAGATCTAGAAGATCTCTACAAAAATCGAACTTCTCGCGGGCAGAGCTTCGGCTCGGAAACCACACTTCTCGGGATCTTCGGGATCTCGGGAATATTACCGGGGCTTCGGGGTACTTCTAGCACGCAAATCAAGGTAAAACGGGAGAGAGAAGAGAGAAAATAGCAACCCTAAACGGCTGGCCCTTCAAATCTATTTATAGGGCAAATTTGGCCCTTGCCACGTCGTGGCAACCTTTTTCCACGTCGTGGGCTTGGTCGTCACTGCATGCGTCATCCCAAGTTGCATTTGGGGGGCCTCCCGAAGGTGTCAGGACACTTGCCATGTCGTGGCACTGCTTGCCACGTCGTGGTCTCTGACAGTTTTGGGGTTTCGCGCCCCGAACTTCAGAAATTCATAACTTTCGCATACGAACTCCGTTTTCGACGTTCTTTATATCGCCGCGAAGGTGAGATTATGCTCTACAACTCTCGTTTAGACTTCATTGGCTAATTTTGACTTTATTTTTAATATATTATAAGTATATTACTTATATATTATTTTTAGTAGGCCGGGACAGGAAAACTCCGTTCGAAATTCATAACTCCTTCATCTGAAGTCCGATTCCGTCCGTCTTTCCGTCGTTGCACTACTATCGATGAGATCTTCAATTCTCATTTAGATCACTAAGGATAGATATCTATCTACCTTAAATTCACTATTTACATTGCGCTGGGTCGTGCCGGTTCTGTCGCGAAACTTCAACGGGTCATAACTTCTTCGTTATAACTCGGATTTCGGCATTCTTTATATCTTCGGAAACCTTGTTTCAACTACTACAACATTATCTAAAGATATTGAGTTTATTTTACACTTAAATTTTGACGCTTATTTTTATTCTTAATTAATCAAACCACATAATTAAGCAATTAAGCACAAAACACATAATACTCAAATAATACACTTCTATTATTTCAAAACGAGTTACAAAGGTTAACCTAGACTATCACAATCTTAAAAATGGCAAGCCCAGAAACACAGGCGTTACAATTATTAACACCGTGGATAAAATGCATAGGAGAAACCAAAGGCAAGGAGGCACCCCGAGAGATGCATGTCGGCTCAACAGGCACACATGAAGGGAATGGGCCGTTACAGGGAAAATACTTTGGATGGGCATCTACTTGCCGACATACACCAATATACATGGGAAGTAACACGAAAATGTGTAGAGTGCCACACTTACTCCCCGATCCATGGGAACCCGCCGACGCCTTTGACAAGTATCTCTAGTTCGTGGCCCTTCTACCGGTGGGGACTTGATATCGTTGGGACATTCCCAGACGCCCCGGGTAAAGTTTTGTGACTGGTAGTCGTGGTAGATTACTTTACAAAGTGAATAGAAGCTGAGCCGTTATCATGCATACCTGGAAGACAGGTGATAAAGTTTATGTGGAAAAATATTATAACAAGTTTTGGAATACCGAAGGTACTCATCAGTGATAACAAATTGCAATTTTTCGAGAACCCGTTCCAAGCTTGGTGCGCCGAAAAGGTAATTGAGAAATGATTCAAGTCAGTAGCGCATTCCCACGCCAATGGCTAAACATAAGTATCTAGCTGGACGTTGGTAAATGGAATTAAGAAGCGCTTAGGAAAAGCTAAGGGCAATTGGGTCAAAGAGCTACCGAGAGTGCTCTGGTCATATAGGATGACGCCAAGAGTGAGCTCAAAAGAAACTCCTTTTAGCCTAAACTATGGCACAGAGACGATGCTGCCAGTAGAACTAACGGTTGGGTCATTCCGAACGAACCATTTTGAAGAAGCAAGCTACAACAAAGATCTAAGAGCAAACTTGGACCTCATCAAAGAGAAGTGTGAACGGTTAAACATCCGTCAGGCAGCTTACAAAAATGTTTTGGAATGTACTATAACCAAAGGGTCTAAGAGAATGCTTTCAAAGTAGGGGATTACATCGTAAGGCGAAATGAGGCAAGCCACGCCTAACTGCAAGGAAATCTAGGCCCCATGTGGGAGGGACCATACAAGGTCATTTAGGCCCACCGCAGCGGCGCATATACGCTTTAAATGATGGAAGGAAGAGAAAACCCAAGAACATGGAACACCAGAAATATGAAGAAGTTCTATTTCTAATTCACCACTCGGACTGATCACCTGGGGGACATTCAACGCCGAAAGCTTAGTGCACTTACGCATATGACTTTACCTTTCTTTTTACAAAGTAGTAAGTGTATCTACAAGGCTAAACACAACTATTTTAATAAAATACCCAGTGTATTTGAATGGTCATCCTATTAAAATACTCAGCGTATTCAAATTAAAAATACTTAGTGTATTTATAAGGCTCAAAATAGCCATCAAATTAAAATACTTAGTGAATTTACAAGACTCAGAATAGCCATCAAATTAAAATAATTAGTGTATTTACAAGGCTTAGAATAGCCATCAAATTAAAATACTTAGTGTATTTACGAGACTAAAAACAAGCTACATTATACCCGATATGTTGGGATGGTTTACATCAGTATCCGACGCTCCCGCAGGCATAACAACCGACATATCCCCAGCACCCAACGATTAAAAGCAATCGCCAATCGCTACATTACAAATCTCACGATCGAATAGCGAAAATAAATGATAATAGGGGTTCAAAACAAAACCATGTGCATAAGATACAATAGATCGCAAGCGAAAACAACAACAACGAGCATAAGAAAACACCATTCATATTACCAAACACTGAAGAGTTATTACAAACTAGGACAAGAAGGCTACCACTATCAAACACTACCAAACCATACGATAACAAGTAACAAAAGCTTTGTACGTTTCTTTCACACCCCGAGGGGCAGCACGCGGTACCAAAGTACTTTAAGAATTAACCGGTTCATCACCACCATCACCTCCCACCACTGCACCACCATTAGCACCGTCATCATCATCATTGCCGCCGCCGCCACCGTTGTTGTCATCGCCATCACCGCCATCTCCATCGGACTGTTGTGTGTCGTCATCAGGGATCACAACAACCGCCTCGGGCGTAAAGGAGATTAAGTTCAATAAACAGGTAAAGTTGCGCCTAGATTGAACTCGCCTCCCGATGTTAAAGACATCGGTGAAGGTCTCCTCCATGGAGGCTAGGGTTTTCTCAGGGTTAGGGGGTGATAGAGGCCGAGGGTGAACAAATCCTAGCCATCATATCCCTTAAATATGGCTTTAAACCCAAGAAATTAGGGTTTGCACTATGGACGACACTACGTTGTAGCCAAGACCTTGCTATGTTGTGGTGCTCAATAAATAGCATGTTTTATATAGCCTTGCCACATCGTGGTGCTTCCTCCACCACGTTGTGGGCACTACCAAATTCCACCTTTAGGAGGTCCCAAAATGACCAAGTCTTAAAAGAAGTGTCACTGGAACTAGTGTCACAATTATGTTAACTCATTAACACAAAATGAAAACAAGGGATGATGGTCCATAACTATTAATATTCTTATGTCATTTTGTAATTATTGGTGATTTACTTGAGAATAAACAACTTGTAAGTATTATTAAACATTTGAATCAACATATATGTGCTTTGGATCTTGTTGAAATCAAGATTTAGAATTATAAGAATGAAATGTCTGTGTTAGTAGTCATGTTGAAACATCATAATAATTTGGATATGCACAAAAACAAGTTTGGATGAATTTAGACGGCTTAAGAGTCAATTTTGCTCGTTTTTCAGTTGTGCGGACTCAACTCGGTCGAGTCAAATCTCAACTCAATTTAGTCAACAAACTGTCTCTTTATTTGTCCATAACTTTTGCATATGGTATCCAAATCAGTCTCTGTGTTCTCATACGTTCGATGAACATAAGGAAGGCTTTGAAACAATAAAATTACAGCTAGAAACTACTCTCTTTCAACTTCCAACTACCAGCTAGTTTTACCAAACAATGTATGACAATTTAAAAAACAAATAACTGGAAGCTATTTTTCTACAATGGTTAGATCTACTTCATTAAATAAAATAAACAAAAGTTTTCATTCAAATAAAGCAAATTATTTCAATTGTTTGTCCGATTTCATATACAAATTTCACGTTTTTTAAATTTAAAAATTTCTCTTTTAGCACTCAAGGTTAAGCCTGTGTTAGTTGAAGGTAGGGCTTTAACGTGGGTCTATGTTGGTCGAGCATGCTTCAATATCAAGTTTAAGGTCATGGGCGGGAATAGGTAAATAAATAGGTGGTGCCTACCTCAAAACATTAAATGTGTTATATTATTAACTTTTTAATAAATACAGAAAACTGTTATGTAATATTTTTCGACACGAGAACTAACTCTAACGTAAGATTTGTACCAACTCTTTACTATTTTAAACACTGTAAAATTCGTTATTATGTTCAAAAGTCGTTATCCATTCAGTTTGAAATCGAGCATAAACAGTTCATCCATTCAATTCAAAACCAAGTATTGCAAGTCGTTGAAAATATCATACAACATCATAACTTCATCTTCATCTCATTTATGTAAAAATGAGCATTAGTCCCTTTGTGATCTTGTGTTTGTAGCTCTATATACATGGACACCTTCTTGTTTCTTTTTCCGTTAATTTTTTTTATATTTGTTTCTTTTTGTATCTACACGAACAAATAAAATTTTGCGAGCATATATTGAGACATAAAATGATGATTTTTAATTAACATTGGTTTATTTCATTAAATTTTCTTAATTTTCATTTTACTCAAATCAAATCAAATACTAATTTAGAAGTCAATCTCTAAATACAATTTAAAAAGTAGTGTTTTATGTTCACTCACAAAATAATTCTCTTAACGGATTCTACTATCAACAGTGCAAAATAACAACAGCCTCTTGAAAACCGCAGACACAGCGTTGCGCGAGACGGCCTTCACTCTCCTCATCACCACCATGCACCGTCGCCTTCCCCGGCCTACTTCCGCTCCTTTCCTCTTATTCCGCTGATGCGCCACCACTTTCTGCCTCACCCGATCCAAGCACTTTTTGGTTCTTCCGGCAGTCTCCTTTTTCGAGAAAGTATAACTCCTGAGATATAACTGCCTACATGAGATGCTATCGACGACTCCTGGCCCATCTCGACGGTGCTGATTAGATCCTGCCATTGTCTTCTTCATGAACTCGGCGTCGGATTCCGGCCACCTGTAGAGGTTTTTGTAGGTGGCTCTGATCGGGATTCTCGCATCATCAACCGAATTTGAGATGCAAACCGAACTCATATTTCTCCGATGAGAGAGAGAGAGAGAGAGAGAGAGAGAGAGAGAGAGAGAGAGAGAGAGGTGTGTGTGTGTGTGTTGAGAAGGGATGAATGAAATGATGAAGGGTAGGGGACGATGTTAATGACTAATAATGGAGTATAAAGCATCCTTTAACTACCTAAATGTAGGAGGTTGTGGATCAGCATGAAACGGGTCGGGTCACAACAAATGAAATTGATAAAAGTCGGGTTTGGTCGACTAGACATGTTTTTTCTTTTTTTAATGTTTTTGATAAATAAGTTGTGTTAAACATGATTGTATAGTATTACAAGGGATAATAAAAATAATATTACATGTGACGTGATATATATTTATTATTTAACAAAAAATATGTTGTGTTATTTAACAAATCAGTCATATTTTTATTAATAATTAGGAAATGATCATTAATTGTATTTGTGTCCCTATTACAACTCTATATTTTAGATGTTATTAGATTAATTAATATGTAGTGAAATTAAGTGAGAGTTTGAATAGACACAAAATCAATATAGGTTGTGTACTATAAATCATTTGTAATATAATCTTCTTTGAATTTCCTTTTAGAGTTTTTGTACTATAAAGTATTTATAATATAATTTTGTAATTTGCAACTAATTGAAATTAATAGTTATATGTACTATGGTTAAAAGTAATGTCATTGTGTATTGTAGCACATCAATGAATGGTAATTCTCGTGATGATTGTGTATATATTATAGCACATGAATGGGTGGTCATTTTCGTGATGATCTTTATCATAATAGCTTCTAATCTTTTTTTAAAGTAATTTAGATATTTATAAGTGTTACCAAATATACTTTCAAGTTTGAACACTTCCGACCTCTTTGACTTTTTTTTTATTTTTTATTTTATTTTTTATTAATGTTTTAGTTCTTTTCGTTTTATTTGATTTGTCAAATAAAACATGATCCAAATTGAATAATTTGCAATTAGGTGAAGTACGGTTACGTTCTAATGTCAAATAAAACATGATCCAAGTTGAATAATTTGCAATTAGGTGAAGTAAGGTTACAGTTCTAATGAAGACGATCAAGGTATATAGAATTTATTGATCGACACAATCATTGTGTGTATCATTGTATTGTATGTATCATTGTGGAGGGATAGAAGTACATTCCTACAAAGTGTAGCGGTAAAGGCAACCGGTTTACCCTTTTGATATCCAAATTAGATCATATATATATATATATATATATATATATATATATATATATATATATATATATATATATATATATATATATATATATATATATATATATATATACACACTTAAATTTGGAATTGGAACAACTCAGATAAACTATAAATGTATAAACATCAATTTTGAATCGCTGAAAATGACATATAAAACTCCAACATCATTTGTTATTAATGAATAGTATAACACCAAATTTGGTGTTATATTGCTCGTCACACCAAATTTGGTGTGGAAATCGATGTTGGATTTAATGAGTTTTGTATCAAAATTGGTGTTTTGGGATACCCTAAGGAAGATCATAGTTACTATTTGAATGAACCGAGAAGCAATTTTAGAATAAATTTGAACCAAAAACTAGTTTTACAAATATAAATATTGGACCATCATGATGGATCATTCTTTATGTTTTCTAATAACATCTAACACCCTGGGTCTATTTAAAAATATCATTTTACTTGAAAAGAAAATGTTATCTTTAAAATGGAACCAAAAACTTACAAATAAATTAAACATTTTTGAAACTCCAAAAAGGTTTATTAATAACAAGAGATATACAATTAATAACCAAACCATAATAAAATAATAATGTATAATAAGTTTATAGGGTAAAATAACAAAACTCGAAATATATTTCTCGTTATGCTATGTCTCTAACCGGAAGCAATTAGAATCCTTATTATTTAAGACACACATCAAAATGATGTGTTATGTTGGAAAACCTAATGAAACAAATAATAGTTATCATCCGATAACATCATATAGCTAAGTACAAATAAGAAATAAGTAAATGATTTGTGAAATAAGTAAATAAATACTTCTATTTAAAACTTAGTGTTTAATGCTCAATTTTTTTTATCACGAAATTATTTTAAAATGCTTATTTTTATCCCTTAATATTAACTTTTAAATCACTTTTGAGCTTAAAATGATTACATTTTTTAATTTTTTTAGTTAAGACCTTGGAATGTCGACTTTGATGTTTTTGGTTATATTTCATTGAATCTGAACCAAATATGTGTTTTATTGCTTAGTTCATGTGTTGATGACATCAAATATCGAATTTGTGAGCGAAAAGCACTAGTCATCCGACAGTTATCTAACCACAACCAAAAGAAAATGTCAACAAGGAGCAACGCAAAGAGAAGATGATGATCAAATGCCAAAATGGCAATATAGTTTGACAGCATGGATTTAAGAAACTTTTTTTTTTTTTTGCATAGCTAATTAGCAAATGAGAAAAATACATTTCTCTTAATTAAAACTTGGAACAAATACCCCAATTGGCGTTTAATTACCTATAACAAACTCTTGTCTAACATATGAGAAAAATACATAATCGGAAAAGTATAAGGATGATTTATGTAATTTTGTCTAAAGAATATGATATTGTAGTAGTGTGTACAAAAAGCAAAAGTAGATAATACAAACCTGTCGGTCCGTTTGCAACAGTTCCGGACTCCTGATGGCGACAGCCGTTTCCCGGAAGAGAAATTTGGACGTCGAAGACGATGAGCTTCTCATTCTGTTCTCCGAGCAACGCCGCGAGCTCACGGACGCCATCGCGGCCGATTCCGACCTTGATTTTGCCTTCCAACTACAAATGGAAGAGGCGATAAAAGTCTCTTCAATCTCTCAACCCTCTTCATCGTCGTCTTCCTCACACCAGCCATTCCTCCTCCTAAACGAAGTCACAGAAGCCCCTTCCGGCATCGCTCATCTCATCGCTGAAGAAATCGACAAGTTCGAGCGCGAACGCAGCGATCGGGAGTTGGTCGAAGCGGAAAAGAGGAACATGCAGGAGAATCTCAACCGTCTGATACACGATCAGATCTTCGCTCGCCAGATTAAAGGAGTTCCAGATGATGAGTGGAGAAGAACCGGAGATTACATTCAGAAACCGTACGGATTGTCGCCGTCGTCAAATGAGGAGGCTTTTAGGGTCTATTTCAAGGGTTTGGTGAGGGATGAAACGGTTATGAATTTCAAAATGCGGTTTGCTGGGATTGGAGTCGCAATTTGTGATACAAACGATTGTTGTGTATTTGAGCTGCGGAAACCCTATTTGCTCGGTGGAAACGAAGGTGAAGATAATCTGATAGAGCTTAAAGCTTTGATTGAAGCGCTGAATACTGCTGTTACTCTTGGTTTAAAACGAGTTAATGTTTTCTGCGACAGCAGTTCGGTTTATCAATGTGTAAGTCTGAATTTCACTGCTTATAATCTGAATTGTTGAACCATGTATCATCTTGTCTTGTCTCAATCACACTACTTATGCTTTCTGCTATTTGGCAATGAAGCTCACTGGTAAAGGGCGTTCATCAGACAACAGGATTACGCTATTGATTAATCAGCTGAACCTCATTCAGAGAAAATTTGTTTCCTGCAGTCCATTCCTTGTGACTCAAAACAATGTAAAGTTTGCTTTCCAATTTGCAAAAGATGCAATACTTTCTCAGGCCAAGAAATCTGCAGAAAACACTTCTGGGAAGACATTACTGGAACAATGTACAATCTGTTTCGAACAGACCTACATCGCCCAAATGTTTCCTATCAACAAATGCCTACACAAATACTGTTTTTCCTGTATGAGAAAGCATGTAGAAGCAAAGTTACATCAAGGGAAGCTACCCGAATGTCCACATGAAGGCTGCAAATCTGAGCTTGAAATTGAAACCTGCAAAAGTTTCTTGAATCCAAAACTATATGATATGATGAGCTCAATGATAAAAGAAGCTTCGATTCCTCCATCAGAGAAAGTTTATTGCCCATTTTCTTGTTGCTCTGCTTTAATGTCAAAAAGTGAGATCAAAGAACATGGTGGAAGAGAAACTGGAATGAGAAAATGCATCAAATGTCATCGTCTTTTCTGTATCAATTGCAATGTTCCTTGGCATGAGAAAGTCACCTGCTCTGACTACAGTCAACCTTCTAATGAGGCAAAACTGAAGTCGCTTGCAAAAAGGAAGCATTGGCGTCAGTGTATCAAGTGCAAGAATATGGTTGAACTCACAACAGGGTGCTACCATATCTATTGCAGGTATTGTATTATCTTTCTTCTTATACAAAACATATGAAGATTGAAGATATATATATTTAGTTGTATGTGGTTGAATTAAAATGTGATTATTGCAGATGTGGACATGAGTTTTGCTACACGTGTGGAGCTGAGTGGATTAACAAGAAACCCACGTGCAAATGTCCATTATGGGATGAGTGCAACATTATATATGCCAATAGACAGAGGCAACGTCGATAATAATAATGGATCCACTAATCTAAGTATCCAACTCACCTCTTTTTTTTTTCCACAAGGATTTACAGGTTGTCGCTGTTAATATTGTGTTTCCTTTTTGTGTGTTTGTTTTTAAGTAACGTTTTTTTATTTTAGTTGATAATCATAGTTTCCCCAATTACAAGAGCATCGAAACTATACCTAGAATTTGTTGTTCTCGTTCGTAGTTTCAAGCACGTACTCAACGGTTTGAGAGGAAATTATTTTTTTAAACAATTTTATTGAGCAGTTCAATTGTGATTTTAATTAATTAATAAGGTTTGGACTTACAAACATGGCAAAAAAAAAAAAAAAAAGCCAACTAGGAGACAATGTATGAAGGGTGACCGATTCACCCCTTTATTTTCCTCATACCGGTGTTTTTTTAAAACGTAAATGCCAAATTTAAGAACCTATACTACAAAACATACACTTTTTGAGAAAAAATTGACATTAACCCTATAATTTCTCATAACATAATTTAGATCATAACATTCTTTAAATCATGAAATTTTGACTCAATACGAAAAAATATCATAAAATTTTTAAATCATAATAACATTTATAAATCATAATAAATTAAAGATCATAAATATAAATATGTTGAGTGGTAATATATTTATATAGTAATAGGTCAAATCATCTTATTTATATTATATCATTTTTAACATTATTTATTTAAAAACTTTCAATCTTATAAAATAAAGTATGATATATCTTTTTTTTTTGGAGATGTTTTTTAGAAAAAACCATAACATATATATATATATATATATATATATATATATATATATATATATATATATATATATATATATATATATATATATATATATTATTTGAATATTATCATGTATTAATTAAAGTATTAATTTGTAAATTATAATGTTGCGTTATTATTATTTATGTTTAATAAAATTCAATCCTAATTTCTATCTTTTTCTTAGCGTCGATAATACTGTTGCGTTATTATTATTTGTATTTATGAATTTGGATTGTGCTTTTGTCATAATTATGAAGTTTTATTTATGTTTTATAGTTTAAGTGGTATAATATTTAATTATATAATTTATTTAATTGATGGTAAATGGGTTAACCCAAGTTTAACCAATTTATTTAATAGTTTGTGTCGGGAACTACGTAAAGAGGTCGACCCGGTGATAACTCATTTATCTAAAAAGTTGGATTGGATTGGAAATATCAACTCATTTAAATAAACGGGTTGGGTTGAGTTAAAATTTCAACCCAATTATTAAATGGGTTGAATCCGAATCCAATCCAGGTCGACCCATTGCCACCACTAATTAGACCTGGAAAACGAGTCGTGTCGTGTCGGGTTCGTGTCATTGCGTGTCAAGACATTAAATGGGTTGAAAGGGCTTGACCCTAACCCGACTCATTTTGCCGTGTCAACCCGTTTATTTTTGTGTCGGGTTTCAGGTTAAGGTTTAGATCTTGCAAATATGTTATGTCATGTCGAGTTGAAATATTTTAAATGTTGGAAAGTAGGAGTTATGGAGGCAAAAAAGAAAAAGTAAAACACTAGATTTATGAGATGGAATGACAAAATTTATAGTAAGTTCAAAAGGAAAATGAAAAGAGTTGAAGTTGGGGAGAAAACGGATAGGCGACGAGGATGACTAAAATTAAGTAACTTTGAAATTTTGAATATTACTTCTAATTCTTGAGTTAAACCTACTATAAGTCTATAACTATAATATATTTATAAAAATATGAAATTTATAATAAATAATACATAATTAAACGGATCATATTCGAGTTGAAAATCTTGACACTAACTCTACCTATTTAATTACCGTGTAGTGCTGTGTCAACCCGTTTACATAAAGGTGTTGAAATCTCTGACCCTAACCCGCTAATTTCGTGTCGAGTTCGTATCAATTTCTCGTGTCGTCTCATATTTTGCTAGGTCTACCTCTAATCAATATCCAGTTAATTTACATTCAAATGGTAAGTGCATAAACATGTAAACAAGTCAAGTAGATTTTTAGTAGTTTTATTTAGATGAGAAACTTATTTGTGCATAACATAGTTTTTTTCGATACATAATTGATGCTATATAAAAAAGTATACAATAAAATATATGCTTCATTCATTCATTTGTACGAATATATATATATATATATATATATATATATATATATATATATATTTGTGTATTATATTTTATATATATGAATCAGTTTCTAAATAATAAAATCATTTTCAATTAATATTGTTTATAAAATACAAATACAGTCGGCCGACCGGTCCGTTTGCATTGGGCTGGAAATCCACGGTAAAAAAAAATGTATAGAACAAGGGAAATGCAACCGTAAATTGGCGGCGGTGATTTTTTAGAAGCAGAGATATTTCATTATCTTCTCTTTGAAACTCTCGTTTTGGAGCCAATACGATTACCCACACCACAGCATGGAGGACGTCGACGACGACACTGAACTTCTGATCCTCCTCTCCGAGCAACGCCGTGAACTCACGGCAGCTATTGCCGCTGATTTCGACCTTGATTTCGCCTTCCAGCTGCAAATGCAAGAGGCGATCAAACTCTCTTCGACCTCTCAACCTTCTTCCTCCTCCTCCTCGTCTTCCTCTCACCAACCTTTCCTCTTCCTAAGCGAAGTCACAGACTCCCCTTCCGGCATCGCTCATCTCATCGCGGAAGAAATCGATAAGTTTGAGCTCGAACGCAACGACCGGGAGTTAGTCGAAGCGGAAACGAGAAACATGAAGGAGAATCTCAACCGTCTGATACACGATCAGGTCTTCGCTCGCCAGATACTTGACGTTCCTGAGGCTGAGTGGATAAGAACTGGAGATTACATTGAGAAACCCTACGGATTGCTGCCGTCATCGAATGAGGAGGTTTTTAGGGTATATGTCAAGGGTTTGGTGAGTGATGAGACGGTTATGAATGTGAAAATGCCGTTTGCTGGGATTGGAGTCGCGATTTGTGATACAAGCGATTGTTGTGTATTTGAGCTGCGGAAACCCTATTTGCTTGGTGGAAACGAAGGTGAAGGTGATCTGGTAGAACTTAAAGCTTTGACTGAAGCGCTGAATGCTGCTGTTACACTTGGGATAAAACGAGTTCATATCTTCTGCGATAGCAATTCTGTTTATCAACATGTAAGTCTCTATGTTTTCCACAATAACACTGCTTGTGTAAATTATTGAACTGTTTATCATCTTTCCATGAATGGAATTGATGTTATGTTTGGCAATGCAGCTCACTGGTAAAGGGCACGCAACAAACAACAAGATTGTGACATTGATAGATGAGCTGAACCTTATTCAGAGAAAATTTGCTCACTGCAGCCCATTCCTTGTGGCTCAAAACAATGTAAAGTTCGCTTGTCAACTTGCAAGAGATGCAATAGTTTCTCAGGCCAACAAATTTGTAGAAAACAATTCTGGGAAGACATTACTGGAAGAATGTACAATCTGTTTCGAATCCACCTACATCGCTCAGATATTTTCTATCAACAAGTGTGAGCACAGATACTGTTTTTCCTGTATGAGAAAGCATGTAGAAGCAAAGTTGCATCAAGGGAAGCTACCCGAATGTCCACATGAAGGCTGCAAATCTGAGCTTGAAATCGAGAGTTGCAAGAAGTTCTTGGAACCGAAACTATATGATATAATGAGCTCAGTGATAAAAGAAGCTTCTATTCCTCCATCAGAGAAAGTGTATTGCCCAATTTCTAGTTGCTCTGCTTTAATGTCTAAAACAGAGGTCCAAGAACTTGCTGCTAATTTCTCACGTGTTGCCCTAGAAGCTGGAATGAGAAGTTGTGGGAAATGTCTTCGCCTCTTTTGTATCAATTGCAATGCACCTTGGCATTATAACATTAATTGCTCTAACTACAAGCAACCTGAAAATGAGGCAAAACTCAAGTCACTTGCTACAAGGAAACTTTGGCGTCAGTGTATCAAGTGCAGGAATTTGGTTGAATTGGCAGAAGGTTGCTATCACATTTATTGCAGGTATCATTTTCTGATCTCTACATAAGTGGAATTACCTTCCCTACTTTAAATTATCATAATTATTAAGTTGGAATAATGGAATTGCAGATGTGGATATGAGTTTTGCTATACGTGTGGAGCTGAATGGATTCAGAAGAAAGCAACGTGTAGATGTCCAATCTGGGATGAGAGGAACATCATATATCGATGATGTGATGAATCAGGTTTTTTCTTCTTCATCATCTTTTTGGTGCTTCTGAAAGGATTTAACTGTTGCAGATGTGTCGATCAACTTTTATGGAAAAATGTTTTGCTTTTTTTTTTTTTTTTTTTGGGTTTGGACATATTGGTTATTTTACGACCATGTCCAACAATATCACCAATGTTTTGAACAAAAAATGGTGCAAAAGGCTATTTGTCTACGTATTTAATATGTTTTTATACTAAAAAGAATATATTCCAAGTATGTTCTATTGTCTTTTTACAATTTGTGTTAAATCTTTTTGTTGTAATTACTTTGGAAATTATATTATTAAATGAATATGTCCAAACAAGTAAATCATACTATATTAATAATTTGAGTTACTTGTGACGTTCTTAAAACAAACATTTTATTAAATAATAGAATTTAATGCATAACACATTAAAAATAAATGTTACCCATTCATTTATAGAAATTTATACATATTTTTGAAGAAAACATCACACATACATGTTAGGAAATATGGAATTCTTCATAAAATTCCATAAACTTTGGCCTTCTTTACTTTGTTTTTTAAAACTGAAAAAGACAAAAATGTAGAATTTTTACGATATTATTAAAAAAAAAACACCTCAAAGACCATTTAGATGATTTGCTTAAAGAAATACAAAAAAAACATACTTTTTTGTATATGCGTAGCTCAATTTGCATATGCATATACATATTCAAAAGTCTAATCTTATATTTTTTGTTTGTAATCGTCATTTTTTCATTCTAAAGTCTAATCTATAAAGTGAATTTCTATACTCAATGGATGTTTGAGATTGTTTATTTGAAGTACTTATTGGAAATTGATGAAATCCATTCATCATTGTTTGGACAATATTTAATTATTTTGGAGGATTTGGATCTAGTTTACCTAATTATTAGATTACTATTAATATAATATTACAACTATTATAACACTATTTTCGAATAAAAATAAAATAGTTTTGGAGATGTTTACATTATTTTTATATGAAAATATAGTATTAACACCAAAAATGTAGTTGGGTTGAAGATAAAGCAAGCAAAAATTAACTGCAAACTGTAAAAATCGAGAAAAAAACAAAACCGAACAAATAAAAGATGTGACTTTTTATTTTACAATTTGATTTTGTATTATATATCGCACCACACCATTCGTAAATACCACATACCAAAAACGGCACTGTATAATTTTTTTAAATATATAAACAATCTATATTACCTATTTAATATCTATAAAAAAATATTGCTTTTTGTGCTTTGTTAATTATTTTTAACTAAAATGAAGCTAAAAAGCAATATTTCATTTTCAGCTTTAAGTCCGCAACATAAGCAAAGGTTTATAAATGGCAATAAATCTTTAAAAAGAAAACCTTCTATGGCATTGCCATTTGCTCTAGTTTTAAGAGGAACAACTTGATTAATGGAAGTAGTTTATAACCGGTGGGATGTTAGTCAACAACCACACCACACCACCTTTAATTGGAGATACCTATGAAAAAAAAAAAAAAACGTGTTAATACAATTTCGCAATCCATATAATATATATTTATTAACTAATTGATATAATGTCATGAGAATGGTAAAGAACCAATAAGTTTGTTATATTTAAATGTTTCATGTATGTTTCTATATGTGACTGGCATAAAACGTTTGAGAATTTTATGTTCTATCGTTTGACAAAATGTTGTTTTGAACAAAAACCCTGTTTAGCACCATAAACTTTTAGAGTTTAGTTTAAACAAAACTTTTCAAATCTAAAAGTTATATCACGTGGCGTTTAACAAAACGCTATCAGCTACCATCTACTTATTAGTTTTGCCAAACACACCTCATATCTATTATAATAGAGTCGTTTTTTTGTTCAACATTTATATTTTCATCTGAAATTATATTTACTAGAAACTTTCATATTTTTCAATTTATCATTTGAAAATTGACTACTCAAAATGTTATCTAACTAATGGGTACTTAATTGGTTCATCAAAATAGGATGTTAATTCTAATAGCGACACTGGTTAGTCTCACGTACTCCTACAACTATAAACCTATACGACATTGCTTAGTTGATATTCATATATCATAGAAGATTGATAACACAATTAATTAGTTTTTTATGTTAACTTTAGGGGTGACATTATTTAGTTGGGATATGGAAAATTTTAGAGCCTCGGGGATATATGTTATTCATACATCTTTGAGGTTGAAGATTGCCTAAAGCTAGAGGATGACGAATTACATTTCATTGGATCCAAATGAATATTGGAAAGGACAATACTTTAAAGTTCTTTTTTAATTTCTATAACATTTCGGAAGACAATGCTATGACATCTCTGTTGTCGTGTTACAATTTCTTCGATGAACTTTACCACAAATAATAATAAATTGAAAATAGAAACCAAAAATTGAAAAAGGGAGTTGTTAATAAATTGACAAATTCTAATAAAGTTGGGAAGAAAAAAGTTGGTTCAAAAGCAATTGGGAAGATAAACATGAAAGCTTCTTCCTCAAGGGTGAAATGATTGAAAAGTGTTTTCAAGTCATGTTCTTTGTTGCATTTAAATGTTTTTAATATGGATTGGACTATGAACAATGCTACTTTAATTTACATGTTATAATATTTTGTTAACTGCATGCACTTTTTGTACTAGGTAGTGTGGTTTCATTCACTTCATAGTCATCACAAAACGACAAACATCTACCACGCAAAAAATAAATATACAAATAAGCATTTAAAATCCATACACGATGTTTTTTAACCATTCAATGAAACAAACTATCATTAATTTTACGTAAAATTTAAACGTAATGAACTTACTATCTTTTATCATTTCATGCACACTATTCACATAAAATAACAAAAAATTATAAGTTTGTTAGATTGAAATTGAATAGTAGTGATTTGACTTTTATACCCCACGTAATGATTCTTTCTCTTCAATAGCTATAACCATGTTCATTCATATTTCATTTAACCATGGTTAATTAATAATTATCAACTCCAAATTTTCCAAAACCAGAAACAAATAGCAAAATCTTTTCCCCTAAAAATGGTGAAATCTCTTTTGTAATAACCATACAAAAATACCACCAATATTATCAAGCTTTCAAAACACCAAAAGAACATAAAAAGAAAAATTTGAGTCAAATTAACTCAATTTTGTGACCTATTTACTCCAGATATATAATATAGCGTTCATCCCAAATTGGACATGTACATGTGGGTTTCTTCTCAATCCATTCAGCTCCACACGTATAGCAAAACTCATATCCACATCTGCAAGAGTTAATTAATTTTAATTTCATGAATATAAAAGAAAATATAATAATTATATTTAATAAAATGGTTATAATATATACCTGCAACAAATATGGAAGCACCCTGCTGCTAATTCAACCAGATTCTTGCACTTGACACACTGACGCCAGTTTTTACTTGATGCAAGCGACTTCAGTTTTGCCTCATTAGCAGATTTATACTCAAAAGACTCGATGTAATCACAGCAACTCATATTATCATGCCAACCTACATTGCAATTCATGCAGAAAAGTTGATGACATTTCACACATTTTCTCTTTCCAGATTCTTGAGAAGAAGAAGAAGAAGAAGATGAGGGGGGAGCTTGTTGTTGGAGCTCAGTTTTTGACATCAAAGCAGAGCAACTAGAAACTGGGCAATAAACTTTCTCTGATGGAGGAATGGAAGCTTCTTTTATCATGGAGCTCATCATATCATATAGTTTTGGATTCAAGAAACTTTTGCAGGTTTCAATCTCAAGCTCAGATTTGCATTCTTCATGTGGACATTCGGGTAGCTTCCCTTGATGCAACTTTGCTTCTACATGCTTTCTCATACAGGAAAAACAGTATCTGTGTAGACATTTGTTGACAGAAAACATTTGGCCAATGTAGGTGGATTCAAAACAGATTGTGCATTGTTCAAGTAATGTTTTCCTAGATTCGTTTTCTGCTAATTTGGTGGCGTGAGAAAGAATTGCATGTTTTGCAAGTTGATAAGCAAACGCTAGATTGTTTTGCTTCACGAGAATAGGGCAGCAATAAGCAAATTTTGTCTCCATATGGTTCAGATGATTGATCAATGTCATAACCTTGTTGTCTGTTGGTCTCCGTTCACCAATGAGCTGCAGATTTTCGAACATAAGATGGAAAAAGAAAAACCCTAAAATTGGATGTATAGAAGCTTACATGAGAAAAGCGATTCAGGTTTCATGAATGTGGAGACTTACATAATGATAAATCGAAAGGCAGTTGCAGGAAATTTCAACTCGTTTTAACCCAAGAGTAACAGCAGAATTCAGCGCTTCAATCAAAGCTGTAAGCTCTAAAACATCATCATCTTCACCTTCGGTTCCACCAACCAAAAAGGATTTCCTCGATTCAAATAAACAACAATCGGACTCATCATAAATCGCAACCCCAATCCCAGCGAACGACATTTTAACATTCATAACCGACTCATCGATCACTAAACCCCTGAAATAAACCGTAAAAACCTCCTCGTTCGACGACGGCAACAACGCGTACGGCTTCTCAAAGAAATCCCCGGTCATCGTCAAGTCAACATCCGGAACGTCAAGAATCTGGCGAGCGAAGGGCTGATCGTGTATCAGTCGGTTGAGATTCTCATTCATGTTCTTCAATTCCGCGCCGACCAACTCCCGATAGTAACGTTCGCGCTCACGCTTGACAGAATTTCGAGCAGTGCCGGAAGGGGACTCTTGAGTTTCGTTTAAGGGGAAGTAGGAAGACGACGATGAAGAAGGTTTAGAGGATGAAGAGACTTTGATCGCCTCTTGCATTTGCAGTTGGAAGGCCAAATCAAGGTCGGAACCGCGTTCGTCGGAGTCGGAGAGGAGGATCAGAAGTTCATTGTCGTCGTCGACATCCATGGTCTGGCGTATGGGCTTTTGGCTGCAAATATAGAGTTTCAAAAAGATGATATACCGAAATAACAGCCTAAATATCACCGTATGGTTAGAACAAATTACACTAATGGTCTTTGTGTATTGTTTTTTCCCTAAAGTAGTCCCTACAAAAAAAAATTCACTTCGACGGTACCTACGGAGCAAACCTTGCACACAAAAGATCCTTGTGAGTAACTTTGCTAACAGATTCTGTTAAGTGTGTGTAAAAAGACAAAAATGCCCTTTGTTTTTATTTTTTATATTTATTTTAATATTTTGTTAATTTCTAATAAAAAAGGTGGGGTCCTCTCTCTCACACACATACACATACACACGAATATTGACATAAACACATACATACACAGAGGGTCCAATTGAAATTGATATCATTCCATCAAAATCAGCATGTTGGTGAAGATCTAGTTTCGACTGAAATCAGGTGGGTCCGATTGCAGGGGTTTTGAGGTTCGATTTCATGGGTTTCACCTAGATTATGAACATACAAAAGTCGAAGATGGAAGGACTTTGAGAAAGCAGTTTGACAGTGAAAACTTTAAAGGAAACCAAGGAAGGGTTAGAGAAGATCGATCTGAAAGCATGTCCTACGGGAGTGATAATGTCGAAGCTACATCTAACGACAATGTCCCACCTAGCCCTTCTTCCAGATCTCGTCGGAGACATAAATATCACTGACATACTCCAAACACACACATGCTTCTGATTCTTCGTATTAACTGTTTCCGATTTCTTTTTCTATGGTGCATTGTTGTTACTAGCTTCTAGCTCCAACAGGATTGGATATGTAGTGGTGAGCCAATAAAATGGTGGATTTAGGCTTATTAACCAATCAAACTCTTTAAATATATTGGAATCGGAAGAGGGGTTCGACCGTTTTGGTGTTGCTGATACCGGACACGCCAAATCGAAACCCAACAGGGGGTTCAATTGAGCATGCATCACCACCACAGAGTAAATCTGTTGACAATAGGAAAGGGGCGGACTCGATCAATGACAGTAGTTATGGGTGGTTTGATTCTTCAGAACTTATACCATTTGATTCCAATTTTGCCGAGAAGTCTCTACAGACTAATTCAAGAACATTTGTTAAGGCTTTGGAGGAGGCAATAGATGAAGTAAGGAAGCGGAGTGCTCTTGGATTGTTTTATATGTGTCGGAATAAGCAGAATTTCAGGAAAACCGATGCACAGGTTATTTTTTATGTTGATGAGGTGGATTATGAGCCTGGAGCTGTATATTTAATTAACACAATCGGGAAAGCCAGGGAAAGTTTCCAGCCAAGATTGCCTCTTGATTTTGTAAGGGAATTGATTTTAGAACCTACATATGAACATGATGACATTGATTTTATAAAGTACAAGGCCATTGTTATGTCTTACAGAAGGGCAATTTATGATCAACAATTTGGTGGTGATCTTGTTCGCCCATTACCTGGATCTATACAAGGGGGGGGGGAGAGAGAGAGAGAGAGAGAGAGAGAGAGAGAGAGAGAGGACCATTTGTGTGCATAAAACAAATGGTATTTTTGTCATTTAACAAAACTTAACAGAATCTGTTATCAAAATTAGTCACAGGGACCTTTTTGTGTGCAAGGTTTGCTCCGGAGATACCATCTGAGAGAAAAAAGTTTTGTAAGGGCTACTTTAGAGAAAAAAAAAACAAAACCTTAAGGATCATTCGTGTAATTTGTTCGTATGGTTATTATGTTTTGAAAAAATTCATAAATAGTCCTACCCCTTTTTATTTTTGGGAAAATAAATTATTAAAGTAATTAACTTTTTGGTATGTTGACATTTAGGGAACTATTTTTTTGTACATATTTACGTAACAAATTTGTTGGAAGTTTTCACATATGACCAATATGACTTGCTATAGCAGGTTAAATCCTAGATGTGAACATTTTCAAGATATTCGTTACCTAGATATGTACAAAAAAATTGTTACTTAAATATGAACAAAACGAAAAGTAAAAATAAGTTGTACAAATGGTCCTTATGGTTTGGGAGAATTTGTATTATTGGTCCCTAACTTATTTTTTTTAACTCGGATGGTCCTCCTGTTTATTTTTGTTACCCGTTTGGTCCTTATCTTACAAAAAAAAAAAAAAAAAAAAAAAAACTATTGTGTCCTTATTAATTTATTTTTTTTAATTAATATTCTTATTGATGAATTTGTTTTATATATATTAAAAAAAAATTAACAGACCCCACATATCTGTATTTCCTCACCATAAACCTCAAACCACATTTGAGAAAGTTAATTCGGATGGTCCCTACTGTTTATTTTTGTTGTGCGTTTGGTCTTTGTCTTACCTAAAAAGACTATTGTGCCCTTATTAATTTATTTGTTAATTAATTTTATTATTTATTTATTTATTTTTTATATATTTAAATAAATTAATAAACCCCATATATCTATATCTCTTCACCGTAAACCTGAAACCACATTTGAGAAATTTAATTTGGGTCTTACCGGTCACCATCTCATCTCTCATTATCCCCAACTTCTATTTGTTTTCCATCTTTAGTAACATCGACGTCTTCATCATCCTTCTTTTTTTGGTACTTCAACTCTGGCGAACTAACACCATAATCTACCGTCTCTTCATCTTTAGTGGGTTGTGGTGTTGATTCGACGAAGTTGAAGGACCGAAAAAAGAATGGATAATGAAGACGTCGATATCACTAAAGATGGAAAATAAATAGAAGCTGGTGAGGATTAAAGATGAGATGGTGAGGAGATACATATATATGGGATTTACTATTTTTTCTTAAATATATAAAGAATAAATACATAAATAAGAAAATTAATTAAAAAATAAATTAATAAGGGCACAATAGTCTTTTTAGGTAAAACAGAGACCAAGCTCGTAACAAAATTAAACAGTAGGAATCATCCTGTAAACACCCGAAATGTAACGACCCAAAAATCACGACTAAAAATTTCGTTTAAAACATTACTAAAAACATATTTATAAAAACCGTATCGTAAGTCATAATAAAATTTATGAGTATTAATTCAAAACATAATCTCTTTATCAGAGTAAAACATTCTCAGGCTAACTGACTATGGTGTGTGCACTGAGCTCCTCTTTTGAAAACTAAGTACCTGAAACCAAAAACTGAAACCGTAAGCACGAAGCTTAGTGAGCTCCCCCAAACTACCACATACCATACAATAACATATAAAGCACATATTGGGCCTTGCCCACTGCATCGGACCGAGGTCTGGAAACTGACTGGGACCTTGTCCCCTGCATTGGACCAAAGTACGGACTACCTGGGGCCTTGCACCTTACATCGGACCGAAGTCCGGAAACTGACTGGGACCTTGTCCCCTGCATCGGACCGAAGTCCGGACTAACTGCATCGGACCGAAGTCTAGAACTAACTGAACATAGCATAACATAAACATATCAACTAACATGAACACACATATACTGCATATTGCATCGAGCCGTAGCCCGGAACACATAACACATAAATCCTGTCTGAGCCACAAATGCATCAAACATACTAACTATTGCATCAGACCAAAGTCCGGAAACTATTGTTAGCTAAACGGGTCGGCATTATGGCCTTAGACTCGTTCCTACTGGAAGGAAACTCACCTGAACTGCTGAGCTCTGCTGATAACCCTCTGGCTGCTAACCGACAACCTTCTGAGCCGCTGCTCCTCTAGCTCACTGAGCTACCAATATCAAAATGATACTTAGTCTGACAGTCCTCCAATAGTCAACTA
Source organism: Lactuca saligna (assembly GCF_052625555.1). Classification (NCBI taxonomy): domain Eukaryota; kingdom Viridiplantae; phylum Streptophyta; class Magnoliopsida; order Asterales; family Asteraceae; genus Lactuca; species Lactuca saligna. Next base: position 26,083,439 of record NC_136422.1, read on the forward strand.
AGTCAACTCTGGTCAAAGTCAAAGTCCTGGTCAAAGCCATCCTTCCAGGTTGACCCTACTCGTCGAGTCAACCTACTGACTCATCGAGTTCATAAGCTCAGAAACCCCTTTCATTCGCGACTCGACTCGCCGAGTCTACTGATTTCCGAGTCCTGACCTGTCCAACTTACTGGGTCCCCACTCAACTCACTGATCTGAGTCTTAACTCGAAGGGTTTGGGGTTTCGTGACCTGACTCGACAAGTCCAAGAACATACTCGCCGATTCCAAGGCAATCTTCAACAGACTCGCCGAGTTGTTCTTCCAACTCGCCGAGTTCCTGCCCAACTTCATCCAACTCGCCGAGTCCACCCATGTGACTCGCCGAGTCGCTTCAGTTCTTAATCCATTCAGTGGCTTTTTGAGCCATGTAGAGGCTCCAAATCATAGGTCCATACTTCCAAAGTCCATTCCCCATGTAAAGTTGAAAACTTTACGTATAACTAAGGAGATCAAGGCTCAAAACACTACAAACTAGGGTTTAAGACAAAGAGGCTTAACAACCAACCCAAAGACTGATGATTTAATACTTTCTAGGACAGAATACACTTAGATCTGAAGTAGCAACTTCATATTTGGGCTCCAACTCGAAATGATTCAAGGAGATGGCATAAAAGCCCCAAAACTCATAACCAAGATAGATCTAGATGCAAAGGAGGAAAGATAACAACTTTTTACTTCCAAGATGAGCACAAACTGAAATAGTTCTCGGATCTACACCTCTCCTTTGAAACAACCCTCTTGATCTTCAAGTTCCTTTCCAAAGATTCCCTCCTCCAAAGCTATTTTCTCTCAAATGATGGAAGCTCACACGAATTTATCAGATTTACAGGTTCTCAAGGATGATATAGAGGCTGAAGAATGGACATAACATCCCTTATATAGGGTACAACCCCCGGAATTAGGGTTTCTCTCTTCAGACCGGACTCGACGAGTCCATTCTCCGACTCGCCGAGTCGGTCACTTATTCCTCGATCCGGATCCCGCTCGGACTCGTCGAGTTCCTCCCTGGACTCGACGAGTTGACCCTTTGACTTAGGGTTTTCTTTCCTTTCTTGGACTTTCTGATTTTGGGGTGTTACAACTCTCCCCCACTTAAACTAAACTTCATCCTCGAAGTTTCTCTACGGCCAATCGCCCTGCAAACTGCTGCCAACACCCTGCTTGGTTAACCTATCATCCGCTGAACACCTTTGTTGGCATTTCGCCTGGCCATTCTGACTAACATTAATCCTAGTGGATAATACTATCGGGTCAAACCTGGCCCTGAACATTCTAGGAACACAACTTACTCGACTGACCAACCTCCTGATACTTCTCGAGTACTTATGCTAAATACCCTAGGGGTTCACCCCTTTCTTTCCTAGCACGATTCCCGGCCTTTCCAAGGCAACGCTCCATAACCACTACTTCTCTGTCACTGTGAAGGACTCATCCTTCACCGAATCCACTACTCCCGCTTCTCCCAGTACGGGTCATTACCGCTAGTATCCACTAGACACTTCTCGCTACTATAACTTAGTATTGAGCACCCATCAATCAACTAGTCTAATTCTACCATAGCTTGCTTTCCATTACTACCACTGACTGAAAATCTATGTTGTCCCTTACCCGCCTTCCGGATGAACCGAGACCACCCTGGTCCCTACTGATGTTTCCATATCTGGGTTACCGGACTCCTACTGGTTACTACACTCCATCGTAATCTCCTAGTCGCTTCCAGCGACTTCTAAAGATACCTCGACTATCTATAACTGTTCTACCCACTCTACCACTCATACTGAATCTATGTTACTGGAACTAGCCTGCTTATCTCTCATCTGACTACTCAACTTCCAATAACTCGAGCCTTCTCATCCTGAAAGAAGACTACCTGCCTAATTATCCTTGTTGATCACTTATACTTGGCAGAAGACTCAACTGATCCTGCTGAGAGGGACTTGCCATTTCCATATCAACCAACTATACCTTTAGCACTTGCATTCCAACACACATACTAACATTGTCCATAACACTGAAACTATCTGAAACACTGAACTGCCTGGAATATTGAACTTCCTGAAACACTGAACTGCAGGAAACACTGAACTTCCTGAAACATTAAACTGCACGAAACACTGAACTGCCTGAAACACTGAACAACGTGAAACACTGAACTGCACAAAACACTGAACTACTATATGGTTGCTTCCCAAAATATCTAAAGACCTTCCTGGTCTCCAATCACTCGTCGGTTATCTGCAACACCGAGTTCCAACTCAACTGTGGAGTCCAAGGACTCCTTACTTAGTCGCTCCCACGACTTCTAAACAAAATCTTTCTCTAGAACTAGTTTCCACTAGTCATCCTGTTATTGTAGCTCTAACAACCTCCCGGTCCAACCGATCGGGTCTATACATCGAATCCTGACATCATCGAATCTAAGACTAAAAAAATGATGGCTCCCAGACTAACGGTAGCCCTTAACATACACGAACCCAAGCGGTACACTGCTTCCCTGATCTCATAACTATGGTGACGATCCACTAACAAATCTCCGACTTAACCATAGCTGAACCATTTGGAAAATCCGAAATCCAACCCGTGGATTCCCATATCCTCACTGCTGCACCCGAACTGGTGGGTACTACTGCTTCCCCCCCGCGTCCAAACTACGCGCTCATGCTACCTACTAGACTGATAAATGCTACAGCTACACTCGCGGACTTACAACTTTCTAATACTATCTGGCTGCTAGTGAACGCTACGGCTACCCCCGTAGACTTACAACACTCTACTACTATCTAACTGTTAGTGAATGCTACGGCTACCCCCGTAGACTTACAACACTCTACTAATATCTGACTGCTAGTGAACGCTACCGTTACCCCCGTAGACTTACAACACTCCACTACAAACTGGCTGTTGCTGGAGAAATGTTGTGACTTTCCTGCTGCTCTACCATGCTCTGCATGCTGCCTCTGCTACTGACTACTAACACGGAAGCATCTCTTGCTAACTGTTCTCAAGATCCTCATTCCGACTCACTAGAGCCCTACAGGCGGTCCTCCAACCTAGATTCCCAACCAGCTACTAACCATCTCGAATACATGAACTAACTATTGGGAAGTTCCTCAAACTCCCAATCCTGAACTCCTCAATCCATCAATCGTTGCTACTATCTTTTCTTCTCAGAGGCTGCATACTCATTCTGGATCTGTGTACTCTTACCCTTGTATACTCGGAGGGTTCTCTCCCACTTGGATCCGGCTAACTCCTTACTGTTCATTGGTCGAAAGGATTCCCCAACCTTCCTTCCATGAAAAGGAGCAATCCGCTGCCCACCCACGTTTACCTTTGTTGGTGCTCCAATTAACCCTTACCAGATCCGAACCATTCTTGCTTAACTAACCGAGCACTCTTCAATCCTTCACTGTATTTGCTTTGGTGACTGCATCCTGAGAACTTGCATTCAGGGTAAACATCTCCAACTTGCTTCCCTATTATCTGCTAGCTACTTCACTAGAAGCTTTAAATTGTCACTATTAAGGATATAACTGATCAATACCCGAATGACATCTTCCGAAAGAAATGAGGCACTACTGAATCTTACAAATACATGCTACAGTCACCGCATCTGAAGTAACCTGATATAGAGGGAACGACCTCCAATTTACCATTCTAATTCCAAGGTATGTAGATGGCATAAAACTCAGTCACAAACATGTAATATAATACCCCAACACATATGCTTATTGATATCAATGCAGCAACATAACAATAATATCTTGAATAATAATTGACAGGAAGATAAAAGATACGTACCCCCATCATTCAGTGCTGCTCAAATCCTTGTTGAAATCAACCGGAATACTCGGCTCCGAGCCGTGGGCGCCCTTGCCCGACCCTGATGTCTGTTGGTGGTTCGCGAAGTCCCAGGGGCAAGAGTTGGCACCTGCCCTGCTGTATACAAACTCAGACAGTGGGCCTTCTTGTGGCCCTCTGACTACAACGGAAACATATCGGATCAAACCCCTGAGAGATGGTAACAATACAATCTCTGCTAAAATGGCCCCTCCGGCCGCACTTGAAACATCCAACATCACCACCACTTCTACGTCTGCACACACCCTCGTGCGTCCTACCACACTTCCCGCATCGACTGCGGATCTGATAGTCCCTCCATCTCGAATTCGACCCCTTAGGCCTCTTACCCAAACTTGTGGCTACCTGAGTTTCATCTGTTTTCCTCTTCCTTTCCGACTCACGCTCATGCGTTACCTCATCAACCCCATCCATCGTCTGAACAATTGCTGTCTGATCCTGGAACTTCACGGTCAACCTACCAGTGACCCATCGAACGATATTGGACAACTCCTCACGAATGGATCGCGCAACCTCCTTGACTATCCAATCATGCAGAAGTCTATCCTGGAGACAGGGTGCCCCGCTCACTCCCGTTTCCTGATGGCAGGAGCTAAAAATGGGATCTCCCTCCTTAATGGATCCCTGAACTCCATAAGAATCGTGCTCTAGACGCGCCCCAAGCTGTCCTGAAACTATCCCGGTCATAAAGGCCTCAAGACGACTGTCCAAAAGCTCCATAATGGCCTCCCTAACTGAACCAAATATCATGGGAGTCTGATCAATGATGTTGCGCATAATCTCTGCGGAAATGAAATCCCTCATCTGATCGTCAAGCTGCTCGGCTCTAGAACCTGAGTCGGATCCCTCCCCGGCGTCTGAACTGCCAACTGATATCTCGCGTAATGTCACAATGCTGAAAACATAACACATTACTGATCAATACACCGCTGCTGAGGGACCTCTCACACCCTCTACTAGTTCCCTGGTTTTGCCTCACCCCCTCTTGAATTGAGTATGGATCCTGTGCTTTCAGTAGTACGGGCCCATACTACATTCCACATCTATCCGTACTTTCCTCAATAGTTACCTCAACTCCACCAAGTCCCTTTTCTCTACTGCTAATCTTTGCTACTCTCATCCTAGGCTAGCCCTAGGGAACCTTTGAATCCACCCAAACAGTCCTCAGCTACTGAAGGCCTCCTCGTAATGCCAATTAGCCACCACCTGAATACCATCACATGTGACGAGGCTCAGATAATCCTTTGAGTGAAGACTCGTCCCCACAACAGTTAGACTCAGACAAGATCTGCGTAATAGCGCCAAATCCAGCACTCTGAGATTATTCAGCCCTGATCACATGTAATGTGACGTATTCACCTAATGGATAACTCCCATCACTCAGAGTCCCACTAAGCACAGATCAAGCAACATTCAAATAAGGGAAACATACTCATGCAAACTATTCCTATAATCAAGAAACTACACTAGCATTCAAATAAGGGAATTTGTAGGATTTCAATACTTAAACTTAGAATGCTAAGCAATGACTGTGAGATGTGAGCACTAGCTTATTTTAGAAATTGTGCCTAAAAATGCTTTTATGTGCGAAATGCTTTGTGCCTGATATGTTGTTGTTTGTTCGGATCTATGGTTTATTGCCGACCGGATCTGGAAACTTTATGTGTTCAGGTTTCTAAACGTTTAATTACGATATTAGAACTGGCATATAACTTTTCGAAGAGATAACGAGATTATATGTCAATCATAGATAAAATCTTTCCTATCTTAATTCTTGTCATTACACACCGACCGTATGATTTGGTGTATAGATCGAAATGACAAGAACCCGAAGTGGAGTCGGTAACGCAAATGGAAATAGGAATCAACTATTGGAATAGTGTCTAAGGCTGCAACTATATTAGGCAAGTATTTGATCCGGTTGTGCATGGTCCTTTTGGGTTGCCTTCACCATAGCAACTTGATGGATGATTTGTTAAAAGAGAGTAAATATTATAAGGAATAATATATGGTTATTTGATATAAGTCATAGATTAAATGGAATTAATTTGGTGACTTAAAGAGATTAATTAAATAAGAGAGTATAAACTGTCAATTGTTTGATAGTTACACTTTAGACTATGGATCCTTATCCTAGATAGGATGGACGATTTCTAGGGCTTGGATAAGCCAAAATCGTCCATAGGGTTATCAAGGAAAGGATATGGATCAACTTAAAGTCTAAGTTATCCAATTAGGGTTAAAGTTGTAATCCTTAAGGAGTCTACAAGTATAAATAGACCCTAGGGGTGAGGGAATTCGACACACCATCTAAAGTAGATACACTCTGGCCGAATTCCTCCCCTTTCCTCTCTCCTAAATCATATTGCTTGCTATTGGTGTTTGTAAGCCATTAGAGGAGTGACATTTGTGACTCTAGAAGCTCCAAGACAACAAGATCAACAAGGAATCCAAAGGTATGATTCTAGATCTATTTCAATGTTGTTATTTAACCTAATTAGTTATTTGAAGTCTTGGATTCAAAGCATGTTTAATTAGAAAGCCTAGATCCAAGCATTAGGGTTTTGCATGCGCACATAGGAAAGTTCTTATAGCTAAAACCCATTAGTGGTATCAGAGCCTAGCTTGGTTTTCTTTAAATTGTTGCTTGATTAACTGAAACAAACCTGCAAAATTCGATTTTGGGTTTATGAGTCATGGACTCAGCGAGTTCCAAAATGGACTCGGCGAGTAGGCCTGACTCGGCGAGTCCTTTTGTGTACTCGGCGAGTCCGGGCGTCAGGATTAGACAAAACCGGGATTTTTTCATGTTTATCTTATGGAAACTTACCTTAATCATATTAGATCAACCCTAATCCGAATTTTTGATATATATGACTATTATCTTGATCTAATTAAAGATATTTATCATCTAATAAAATATTTAATTTCCTTATGTGATAAATGATTAATTATTTTGATAATTATCTTAAAAGAAATCTTGGATAAATCAAACAAAGATAATTAGGATATTAATTGTTAATTGGAATTATTTGTTATTTGATCCTTCATGTTTTAAATGTTTAAAACCTACCCTAAAGTTTTGAAATTTATATTTGTAATTAAAAGTTTTAATTTAGACAACTTAAATTTCAAACCCTAGATTTTAAAAAAGTTTTAAAATACAACCCTACACTAATATGATATTACTAGAATAATATATATATGTATAACTAAATGCTAGTCTTACCGTTAGTAGGCCTCATTCACGAAGCCGATCTATAAGGTGGGTATAAGGTTGCGGCCTATAAAATGGCACTTAATGGGTGTACACTCACACCCACCGCTTGCTTGATTGGTGGAGGGTCGTTAGCCGAACGGGTAGGATAGGGCAACCTCATATTCTCATTAAAAGTATAATAAGAAATACAAAGTAACTACACGTTTTAAAAATTTCCCAATCTTAGTTACTTTAGGAAAAGTGAATTGATGCAATCCCATGAAATTACACTTTGCACCTTGCTAAGAAGTTAGTGGAGCGTGTGTGGTTTACCGGCACACTAATTGGTTCTAAGCGAAGGTGGCAAAGGGTGATTCATTGTTTATCATAGTTCGATGGAGCGTGTGTGGTTTACCGGCACATCGAATAGGTGATCATTACAATGAAGGCACCATGTGAATTTGCATGGTAATTCACACCCGCTTTGTGATCCTCGGCATCCCAGTCACAAACGAGAGGGGCGTATCGAGATTTAAACATGCCATTGAATAGTTTCAATGAATCTCATCCGAACCTAGGAATTTTCAAAAACACTTAGGACTAATAGTTTAAGTTTTGTAATGGAGAATTAGTGAATCGTCATTCACTTACCTTCAATTTATTTGCATGTTAGATTACGGCATCCCTTTTCTAGTATGTAAATGTTATTGTTGGATCCTAGCCCTAATTTTCTTATTGGGTGATAATTAGGGATTATTATTCTAATCTATCTTTGTCCTTTTTCTAATTGAAGATGTCGAATGCAAACAACGCTGCTGCTAGTTCTTTCACGTTGATGAGCCTTTGCCAAAAGGTCACCTTCGATGGAACGAACTTTAGTGAATGGATAAGATACATTCGCACCATTGCTCGCTATGAGGATAAAGAGTATGTCCTCGATGAGAAGCTCGAGAAAATCAACCCCGAAGTTGCTACTCCCGAAGAAATCACCGCCTTTGAAACTCATGAGCGGGATGCAACGAAGGTACACTGCATCATGATCGCAACCATGAACTCCGAATTCCAAAAGTCCTACGAGGACATGTATCCATACGAGATGCATCAAGACTTGTTGGAGAGATACCACCAAAACGCGAGACAAGAGCGTTATGAGATTTTCACTAACATGATCTCCGCTAAGATGGGTCATGGAGAATCTCTTACCGTGCACCTGTAAAAGATGCAAAGGTATGTCGACCGCCTTCGCAAGTTAAATGTTGACTTCGGTGAAGACTTGGCGATCGATATGGTGCTTCACTCTTTGCCTCCGATGTACAACCAATTTAGGATGACCTACCACATGAACAAAGAAGAGGTCACCCTAAGCAAACTCCAAGGTCTCTTGAGGGTCGCTGAGAGCAAATTCAAGGACAAGTCTGTTGCACCTACTCCCAATCCGTCCGCTGCTCCTGTCTTGGCTATTGGTCAAGGGAAGGGAAAGAAGAGGAAAGCTTCATCGAATAACTATCGCAAGGTGAAAGCCCGAGATGGTGCCTCTTCAAGTGGGACCAAAGTTGATCCCGCTAAGCCCTGCTCCAACCCAAAGGAGGCAGAGTGCCACCACTGCCACAAGATAGGACATTGGAAGAGAAGCTGCCCAGATTACCTGCAAGCGATCAAAGAAGGAAAGATCAAGCCATCTTTCGCAGGTATATACACAATCAAATCTAACGATTCTAATCATGCTATTTCTTGGGTTCTTGATACCGGTTGTGGTTATCACATTTGTTCTAATGTGCAGGGACTAAGAAGAAGTAGGGATGTAGAGCAAGGAAGGATCAATCTAATCATGGGGAACAGAAGATCGTCGCCTGTGACCAAGATTGGAGTGTATTCTTTAGTGCTTAGGAATAGTTTGGTTTTAGATTTGAACAATTGTTGCTATTCGCCAGAAATGGCTAGAAACATCATTTCATTTCATGGTTTATACAGACAAGGATTTAGATTTTCTTTTAATAATGAGAATGGTTCTATTTTGGCTTATCTAAATGGTGTCTTTTACTTTGAAGCTATACCATGTAATGGAATATATGAAACTGTTATGATTGTTGATAACTTAGGAAATGATGTTTTGAATATTGATTCTTCCACTAATATGGATAAAGCATCCTTGTGGCATTGTCGTCTTGGACATGTTGTAACGCTAGCAAATCCGGGCTAGTCAATTTAGAGGCAATAGGGGTCGAAAATTACTTTTCGACAAAAGATTATTTAGAATAAATAATCTTAACCAAGTTTTAAAATATGTCACAAGGTTTCCATACATATAAAGAACGCCGAAATCCGAGTTATAACGAAGAAGTTATGGCCCGCCGAAGTTTCGCGACGGAACCGGCACGGCACCGGGAAGCGTAAATAGTGAATTTATGATAGAGCAAGATTTATCCTTAGCAATCTAAACGAAAGTCGTAGAATATGTTTAACTAAGAGCGTCGATAAAAAGAACGCCCAAATCTGACTTCGTATGAAGAAGTTATGATTTTTCTAAAATTCGGCTTAGCAGTGCACGGCCCGAAACTCGAATTTTAGTTCGAGCGGTTTTTGGCTTATGTGACCTAAATGAGAGTTGAAGATCTCATTAATAGGAACTCAACGGTAAAAAGACAGACGAAAACGGAGTCCGTATGAAGGAGTTATGAATTCTTCGCGGTCATTTAACAGTCTAAACGCCTCCTAGTGTTAAATTTGAGATCGGTCGATAATTAGCCGACGGAGTCTAAACGAAAGTTGTAGATCTTGATTTTACCTACGCGTGGATATAAAGAACGTCAAAAACGGAGCTCGTATGCAAAAGTTATGATTTTTCTAAGTTTGAAGGCTGATACGCGATAGGGGGTGACGTGGCACCACCAGAAGGCCACCACATGGACCAACTCGGCGAGTAGGTCCCCCCTACTCAGCGAGTAGACCAGTCAGCACCCCTATAAATAAAGGTGTCGGGTTCCATTCATTCTCACACCTTCAAACCCTTCTTTCTCTCTCTAAACTCTCTCTCTAAGCCTCCCTAACCCCCCTAAAGCCTAGGGTAACTCCCTAGCACGAGGCGGAAGCCCCGGAGCACCCGACGGCTCCGAGAAAAGATCCTTTCGGCTCGGGAAACGCTGCTCCAACGAAGCCCGGTTTTGCGAAAAACTCGCTGTAAGTGAGCTACGCCTACGCTAGTTTTAATATAGCTTCAAATTAATTATAGTAACATTATTAGGACCTTAAAATAATTAGTTGGGCTATTATTATGAGTTATATTGAGTGTTATTTAACGCTTATATAATAGTAATAATAGTCAGACTATTAATTTGTCACGGTTATCGTTAGACTAAACCCTAGTGGTATTGGTACTAGGTTTTATCGAAGGAATATCGTCTTGAGAGTATCGAAGCGCTGTCCGAGTGCTGAGTCATCACCTACTCAGGTGAGTGCATAGTCCCTTTCATCTTACACATAGATATGAAGTATTTTATATAAACTACGTGCTATGTGTGCATATTATCTGAATACTTGCTGTCTATGTTGGATGAACGTTTTATACATGTTTTAAAGGATTTAAATTGTATACGTATTTTATATATACGAATATGTTGGGTATGATGATGGGTAGATAAATGATGAGAGATAGAAGATGACGTGAGTATACATTGGCAGCTATAGACTTAGTGCCTATGGGACAAACACCGGTAGCTATGGACTTAGTACTTGTTAGACGTTGGTAGCTATGGATTTAGTACCTATTGGGAATTGGTAGCTATGGACTTAGTACCTATTAGTTAGATGCTGGTAGCTAAGGATTTAGTACCTGTAGGAATTGGTAGCTATGGACTTAGTACCTGTTGAACATTGGTAGCTATGGACTTAGTACCTATTAGACAAAGACTGGTAGCTATGGATTTAGTACCCGATGAATAGACTATAGCAGCTATGGAATTAGTGCTTTATGAACGAACATTGGCAGCTATGGATTTAGTGCCAGTCGTATAACCCTGGAAGTAAGGGACTTCGGAATAAACGAATGAAGGATAGATGACTCTTAGGTTAAATCCTCAAAGAGTAAAGAAGATAATGGGGATGGGTAATTGGGTTGATTGTTTGATTAAACATAATAATTATATTATTGTGGGTTGAAAACCCTATGTACTCACCAGGTTTCCCAACCTGACCCACTCAGTTTATTAATATCACAGGTGTTGATACGAAGTCACTTTACACTGAGAGATTTAAAGAGATGTAGATCACTAGTGTAAATAAATGTAAGTTCTGTTTATGCTTATGTTTCTGTATTAACTATGACATCCCAAACATTTTGAAATGAATAAAATACGTTCCTTCGAAAATGTTTTAATAACGTATTTATCATGTATTTCTGGGAACAAATTCCGCAACCTTTTTATAAAATGAAGTACTCTGATTTTTATAAAGCATAAACAAAATCGGTCTTTTCTGGCCGTAAAAATGGGGATGTCACACATGTCAACAAGAAACGCATAGGACAACTCCAAAAGGATGGAGTGTTGGAGTCATTTGACCTTAGGGAAGATGACACATGGGAGTCTTGTTTACTTGGAAAGATGACTAAGTCACCCTTCACGAGTACTTGTGAAAGGGGTGAGGGGCTATTGGACCTAATACATACCGATGTATGTGGACCCTTTAGATCAACCACAAAGGATGGGAACCGCTTCTATGTGACTTTTACCGATGACTATAGTAGATATGGGTATATCTACTTAATCAAGCAAAAGTCAGACACCTTTGAAAAGTCCAAAGAGTTCAAGAATGAAGTGGAGAATCAATTGGGCAGGAAAATCAAGATGCTTCGATCCGATCGAGGAGGAGAGTACCTAAGTCTTGAATTCCACGATTATCTCAAGGAGTGTGGAATAGTTTCGCAATTGACGCCTCCTAGGACACCGCAATTGAATGGTGTGGCAGAAAGGCGTAATCGAACCTTATTGGATATGGTTCGCTCTATGATGAGTCGTGCTTCACTACCTATCTTCTTTTGGGGGTATGCCTTAGAGACTGCCGCCCATATACTTAACCGAGTCCCTACTAAGAAGGTTGCCAAAACACCTCACGAGATGTGGACAGGGAAAGCTCCCTCGTTGGCACATATCAAGGTTTGGGGTTGCGAGGCTTTCGTAAGACGAGATACTCACGACAAGCTTGAACCTCGAAGTGAGCGATGTATTTTCATCGGCTACCCGCAAACATCCTTTGGATATCTCTTCTATAGACCGAAAGACAATGTTGTCTTTGTTGCGAGGAGAGGAGTTTTCCGAGAGCGAGAACTCATAAGCCAAGGAGACAGTGGGAGGCAAATCGAACTTGAAGAGATTCAAGAGTCGATAGATGAAGGAACCTCTACCGCTGGCATTCAACCCGAGGAGGAAACTCCGGTTGAACCGATTGACGAATCCTTACCTCTCAGACGTTCCGATAGAGTTAGAGTTCATCCCCAGTTTTATGGTTTTCATATTACTACCGAAGGGGACACGTATATTAGTGATGGTACACTAGTAAATCTTGATGAACCTAACAGCTATAAGGAAGCCATGGCAGGCCCGGAGTCTGCGAAATGGAAAGAGACAATGGATAGCGAGATCCAATCCATGTACGATAACCAAGTTTGGAATTTGGTTGATTATGTGCCCGAACGTAAGACCGTTGGGTGCAAATGGATCTTCAAAAAGAAGACCGACGTGGATGGGAACGTACACACATATAAGGCGCGATTGGTCGCGAAGGGCTTTACTCAAACTCCCGGAGTTGACTATGATGAGACCTTCTCACCAGTTGCGAAGATTAAATCTATTAGAGTGATGCTAGCAATTGCCGCATTTCATGATTATGAGATTTGGCAAATGGATGTCAAGACCGCTTTCCTTAACGGAAAGTTGGCTGAGGATGTTTACATGGCTCAGCCAGAGGGGTTTGTGGATCCGAAGCATCCGAATAGAGTGTGTAAGCTTGAGAAGTCCATTTATGGACTTAAGCAAGCGTCTCGCAGATGGAATCATTGCTTCGATGAGAAAGTCAAAGAGTTTGGATTTGTACGAAGCGAAGACGAATCTTGTGTATATGTCAAAGCCAGTGGGAGTATAGTAAGCTTTCTCGTTCTATATGTCGATGACATATTACTCATAGGAAACAACATCCCGACTTTGCAGGAAGTCAAGTCCTGGCTCGGGAAGTGTTTCGCTATGAAGGACCTCGGAGAGGCTTCTTACATTTTGGGAATAAGGATAGTAAGAGAAAGAAGTAAGAGACTAATTGGACTTAGTCAGAATACTTACTTAGAGAAGGTACTAAAACGTTTTAGTATGGAAAACTCAAAGAAGGGAGAATTACCGATACAAGGAAATGCCAAGTTGAGTAAGACTCAAAGTCCGAGTACCGAAGCTGAGATAGCAGAAATGAGCCGAGTACCATACGCTTCCGCAGTTGGCTCAATCATGTACGCTATGACTTGTACTCGCCCTGATGTAGCCTTCGCTTTGAGCATGGTTAGCAGATATCAAGGGAACCCTGGCAAAGCACATTGGATTGCGGTGAAAAACATCCTTAAGTACCTTCGGAGGACGAAGGAATGGTTCTTAGTCCTCGGAGGGAGTGATGACTTGAAGGTGCAAGGGTATAGTGACGCCAGTTTTCAGACCGACAGGGACAACTATCGTTCGCAGTCGGGATGGGTCTTTACTCTAAATGGAGGAGCAGTGACATGGAAAAGTTCCAAGCAGGAAACCGTAGCTGATTCAACGTGCGAATCAAAGTACATCGCAGCGAGCGAAGCGTCGAAGGAGGCAATATGGCTAAAGAACTTCATTGGTGATCTTGGAGTTGTGCCGGCCATAAAGGAGCCCATGGAGATTTTCTGTGATAACGAAGGTGCGGTTGCCTTGACCAAGGAACCGAGGGATCATGGTAGATCTCGACATATCGACAGAAAATATCACTTCATTAGACATCGTGTAGAAGAAGGACAACTCGTAGTGAAGAGGATATCATCAGAAGATAACCCAGCAGATCCGCTTACGAAGGGACTGAGTAGGGTTAAGCACTTGCAGCATGCTAGGAGTATTGGGCTGAAGGATGATATTAGTATAGATTAGATAGTGTTAGAAACATATAATAGATAAATGTAATTAACATTTGATGATTAAATAAAGGAGTTTTATTTATGAGTAAAGTTACTATCACATGTTAATTGTTTAACTATTGTTTCACTTTGCATGTTTTGACTTCCAGAATAATCGAGTTTATTAGGAATAATCGAATTATTCAAACGGTCCACAATCGTTTATATGTTGGGAGTAGATATGAATGAAGATTGTCATGAATTGGTGTGTAGAATGTCTAAATGGTGTTAGACATAGCAAGGGTTGTTGCAACGTTCATGAGTGCTTATGAACTGGTTTTGAGCATTGGAATAAACCCGCGCTTGCTGGAATCACTTTATGGAATACGATATAAAAGGTGATCGCAAGACGATAATATCATATAGTCTTATAACCTAGATATATGATTTATTATTTGTTAATTGATTGTGCATTGATAATGCGAAAACGCATCAGTAACTTGGTGTTATAAAACGCATTGTTGTGTATAGTTGGTTAATGAATAAGTAAATGCATATAAGTCGAAGTTTATCTGTAAATTTTATCCTAAGAGGGTAGAAGAGATATCTTGGCCACTCGATGATTTGATTTGACTTATGTGCCGGGCCCGGTCAGAACTGAATTGATGTGTTTGATTAAGTTCTATGTCGAATAAATCAGACATCGAGAAATCTAAATGCTTGACTAACCATTCCATAGGATTGTCAACATGATATCTAACAGAGGACTGTACGATCCCTTATCTAAATGACAAGATTGATTAGATCAGAGTTGACAGCGTCTTTGAGAGCTACAATTGCAAACCGAATTGTACTTGTATAGTTACTAGACTTATCCAAGTGGGAGACTGTTGGAATAGTGTCTAAGGCTGCAACTATATTAGGCAAGTATTTGATCCAGTTGTGCATGGTCCTTTTGGGTTGCCTTCACCATAGCAACTTGATGGATGATTTGTTAAAAGAGAGTAAATATTATAAGGAATAATATATGGTTATTTGATATAAGTCATAGATTAAATGGAATTAATTTGACTTAAAGAGATTAATTAAATAAGAGAGTATAAACTGTCAATTGTTTGATAGTTACACTTTAGACTATAGATCCTTATCCTAGATAGGATGGACGATTTCTAGGGCTTGGATAAGCCAAAATCGTCCATAGGGTTATCAAGGAAAGGATATGGATCAACTTAAAGTCTAAGTTATCCAATTAGGGTTAAAGTTGTAATCCTTAAGGAGTCTACAAGTATAAATAGACCCTAGGGGTGAGGGAATTCGACACACCATCTAAAGTAGATACACTCTGGCCGAATTCCTCCCCTTTCCTCTCTCCTAAATCATCTTGCTTGCTATTGGTGTTTGTAAGCCATTAGAGGAGTGACATTTGTGACTCTAGAAGCTCCAAGACAACAAGATCAACAAGGAATCCAAAGGTATGATTCTAGATCTATTTCAATGTTGTTATTTAACCTAATTAGTTATTTGAAGTCTTGGATTCAAAGCATGTTTAATTAGAAAGCCTAGATCCAAGCATTAGGGTTTTGCATGTGCACATAGGAAAGTTCTTATGGCTAAAACCCATCATCATCAACCCCCAATGATTGAACAAATACTTGTTGTTGTAACCGCACCCGATCCAATCACCATGGTCGGGGTACAAGCGATGATCCAAATGATGTTGGATCGTTAAATGGAGGAAACAAGGCGTTTACTTCGACAAAATTGAGAGGAACTTACGATGCCTATTGAACAGCCCGAGCTGAATGATGCACAATCAGAAGGAGGGAACTACAGTGGGATAGTTGGTCAAGACAACCTACCGATAGTTAGACGAAAAAATCAGGATTGAGGAAATGACGAACGTGGAAGCTAGTACAAGGATTTCATCGCATCCAAACCCCCGAGTCTTTCTGGAAGCTCATCACCGGTGGCAGTTATGGATTGGATCTCCGAGATGGAGACAATGTTTGAGAGTTACAAGTATAGCAACAAACAAAAGACCGCCCTTACGACCCCTCTGTTAAAGTCAGGAGTACTGAGCTGGTGGAGGCTACCCGCTAACACGATGCCCAAAGGAAAAGCAAGCAAGATGTCTTGGGAATATTTCCTAGTGCAATTAACGATGCTCTGACAGGATCTTCTGGAGATCAACAATGAATTCATGAATCTGAAGAAGGGGAGGATGAGTGTCACTGAGTATGCTGTAAGTTTTACGGAGAAGATGAAGCTCGTTCCTTATCTAGTTCCAACTGAGCTCTACAAGGTCAACAAGTTTGCCCACGGATTACCAACAGACTTTACTCCAATGGTCAAGCAAGCAACCACTATGAAAGCCGCCATTTGGGTTGCTAAGAATGTGGAGACCTAGATAAGAGAGAAGGGTCTAGAGAGAGCTGAAGTTGGTGAGAAAAGGAAGCATGAAGGATCTT
Source organism: Lactuca saligna (assembly GCF_052625555.1). NCBI lineage: Eukaryota > Viridiplantae > Streptophyta > Magnoliopsida > Asterales > Asteraceae > Lactuca > Lactuca saligna. Next base: position 26,100,116 of record NC_136422.1, read on the forward strand.
CAAGGTCCAACAAGGAGAGAAATTTCCCGAAGTCTGGAGGAGGAGGATGTGAAGCAAGATGGCGTGAGAAGTGCAAGAAGAAGCACTTCGAAAGATGCGATGGAGAAGTGACGTGCTATAAGTGTGGTAGGACCGGTCACTATTCTAGAGATTGTACATTCGACAACAAGAAGTGCTACGGATGTGTAAATGATGGGCATATTTCGAAGAACTGTCCAAAGAAGAATGAAGTTGCAAGGCAAAATGTGTCGCTAAAGCCAAAAGCAAGAGCATTCCAAATGATCCTTGACGAAGTAGATGACAATGCAAGGAATCAGGAGTGAGGATGGATATCCGAGGATCAAGTTATGAAGAAGCCATGCGGATAATATCAGGAGGTGTAGCCTATTAGAGGCATAATATAGGTTGAACTTGAACACCTATGTAACCGTTTCAAGGAATAATATAAAACCTTCGTTTTATTATTTGCTGTGTAAAATTGTTATGTGATTTTTTTATGGTTAATTGGAAAACTGCGAGACAATACTTGGGATGAGTATAAGTAGGTGTGAAAGGTAGTAGATGCATATACTACCGGAAGCAAAGGACTCACGCTTGGATCAGGGAAAGTCACAAAGTTACCAAGAAGCTAGCAATTGATTTCGTTTTATTCAAATATGTCGTTACCATCGTTTCGGTAATGAATAAGAATATGATTATTATTCCGACCCTAGTGGTCATATCGAATTGAGTCCGACTACGATGAGTGTGTTACGTGGTTCAGAGAAACAAGTTTGATGTAGCATCTGACTTAAGCCAGAAGATTGAAATAAAAGATAATCAAAGCGATCGGTAGAGGTATTGCGATAGTTGCTTGTAGCTAGAAACACTATCTTTTAAGATGTGATTAGAACATGAAGAACAGTATAGTCTGTTCAGGATTTAACTCTAAAAGACCTGAGTCCAAGCGATACATCATACGATGAGAGGTCATTAGAACATGACCCATCGGTTTATTATGATAATCGAAAGAAGAAACTTATCTCAAGTTTGTTAAAGAAAGAGTCTCCAATAAAGATCGAGATTGCGACATAAAGATTATGATTAAAAATCTAACATGCGTGTAACGACCCGTTCCCGGTATGTTGATTTATTGGTAATTATAGTGAGTTTTCTAGAGGGACTCGGCGAGTTCTAGCCTGACTCGCCGAGTCGGGTCGCGTCTGAGGGCACGCGTGAGCCGGGGACTCGAAGAGTCCATGTCCCCGACTCGGCGAGTCCATCTGTCTGGGTGAAACCCTAAAATCCCCGGGTTTCCCACTATTTATACCACCTTATAGCCCCCATTCTCGCCTCCCTCACCCTGAGAACACAATGTTAGAGCCCCAAACCTCCATTGAAGAGCTTATTTGTGTTTGGTGCCCTCTTTGTGAAGGTGTGAAGAAGGAGAAGAAGGAAGAAGCAAGGAGAAGGGTTGGAGTGAAAAGATCCAAGGCCAAATCAGAGTTTATTGAGGTATTTTCGGAGTTCCATCTTATTTTATGCTTTAAACTTCCATTAGGTCTCTCCTAAGAGCTAGTTGGTGCTTGTTTCAAGCCTTGCACTTGCATGAACGTCTTATTAAGTCGATATATCTATGGATCTGAATGTTGGGGTGTTGTAGAGCCCAGATCTACTGTCTTTTTGGAGTTATATTGCATGATAACCATAGATCTATCCATTTTATGCATCTTTTAGCCTTATTTCCCTTATTCATGAGGTTGTGCACGTAAAGTTGGAAACTTTACGTGGTAAAACAACTTATTGGACTCAGATCTATCAATTGTATGCATTGGATTCAAACAAAATCAAGTAAAAATCAATTGCATGGCGGCGACTCGGCGAGTCGGAAGAACGACTCGACGAGTCGGGTTGCGAGTCCCGAGTCCTTCAGTTTTATCAGTGTCGAGTGGACGAGGTGAGTCAGAAAGTGGACTCAGCGAGTTGAGAGTGGACTCAGTGATGGAGGGACTCGACGAGTTTGTTCATACAACTCGGCGAGTCCAAGGCAATCTTCTTGGGAATCAAGAACAACTCGTCGAGTCTGTTCATACGACTCGACGAGTCGGATGAAGATTGTCTGAGTTCTTTGATCAAGAGGGTACTCGTCGAGTCGATGCCGGACTCGACGAGTAGCAGTGGGTAAGGGGGAAAATGGGAGTAGGACTCGGCGAGTTGGGTGGCCCAACTCGGCGAGTCAGCCCAAAGGAGAGTTGACTTTGACCAAGGGTAAAAGAGTCATTTTACCCCAAACGCAGTGTTTAGTATTTGATTGAGTGTGTTTATGGACTTGTAGCCGAGGAGATTCAGGAGCAGCCGCCGTTAGCTTTCCGAGCCACACACTCAGCAGCCAGCTTACGAGGTGAGTTTCCTTCCAGTAGGAACGGGTCTAAGGCCACAATGCCGGCCCGTTCAGTTAGCAGTAGTTTCCGGATTTAGGTCCGATGCAGCAGCTAGTATGTTCGATGCCTTCGTGGTTCGAACAGGATTTGTGTGATATGTTTATGCGTTAAGTATTATGTGATCCGGGCCACGACCCGATGTAGCATGTCGTATATGTGTTATGCTAGTTGATGTGTTATGCCATACCATGTTCAGTCAGTTAGTTCCGGACTTCGGTCCGATGCAGTTAGTTCCGGACTTCGGTCCGATGCAGGGGACAAGGTTCCAGTCAGTTCCGGACTTCGGTCCGATGCAGTCAGTTTCGGACTTCGGTCCGATGCAGTAGTTCCGAACTTCGGTCCGATGCAGGGGACAAGGTCCCAGTCAGTTCCGGACTTCGGTCCGATGCAGTTTTCGGGTTTCGGCCCGATGCAGTGGGCAAGGCCCAATATGTGTTTATATGTTATTGTATGGTATGTGGTAGTTTGGGGGAGCTCACTAAGCTTCGTGCTTACAGTTTCAGTTTTGGTTTCAGGTACTTCCGCAAGCAAAGGGAAGAGCTCGGGGTGACAGCATCGCACACACCGCAGCATGACTTTTATCCTGGGGATGTCTCTTGATGTTTTGAGTTGATGTAGTATGATATAGTTTTCCGCACAATATTTTATTATGTTTTGGGGATACATCGCATGTGTTTATGTTATGATACTTATTTTATGGTTTTGATTATATGGAAAAACGAAAATTTTTGGGTCGAGTTTTTGGGTCGTTTCAAGTTGGTATCAGAGCCCTGTTTTGAGGGATTCGGATACACTTTCGGGTGTACTGAACTCAAACTAAGGGAAATAAAAGATTTTTAATAGAATAAAAAAAAATGTTTTACAAAAAGAATTTTGAAAACACTTAGAAAGAAAGAATTGTTTTAACAAAGATAGAGGTGTGTGCATGCGGTCAGCCGAGCTCAAGTAAGTACTCCCAAATTACCCATACAAATTAATTGTTCAGTTTCAGTTTCAGTAGAACAGCATGCTAGTGTAGGACTAAGGATCTAGGGTATGCCTTATGTGCCTGCTTATGTGTTACAGCTTTATGAATATTGCATGCTAGAATTGAGTAGACAGCAGTAGGATAGCCTGTTAGGTTATGCCTGATAGTATGAGCTTAGCATCCTATGCTAGTACAGTTTCTTGTTATAAGAATAGTTTGCTTGAGTCTGTTTCCCTTATTCGAATGTTGTTTGCTTCGTGCTTGGTGGGGTTCCGAGTAATGGGAGTTAGCCATTAGGTGGACACGTTACACCACATGTAATCAGGTTTGAATAATCCCAGAGTGCTGGAACTGGCCCTACTGCGCAGCTCTTGTTTGAGTCCAACCGTTGTAGGGACGGATCTTTTACTTGAAGGATTATCCGATCCTCATCACATGTGATGGTGTTCAGGTGGTGGCTAACTGGCAGTACGAGGAGACCTACAGCAGCTGAGGACCAGTCGTATTGAGCTTGAGTTTTCTCTAGGGCAAGCCTAGGATGAGAGTAGCAGAGAATAGCAACGGTAGAAGTGACTTGGGGAAGTCAAGGCAGTTCTTGAGGAAAGTACGGATAGATGTGGAAGGTAGTAGGGGCCCATACTACTGAAAGCAGAGGATCCGTACTCGAATCAAGGAAGGCCAAGACAAGACCAGGAAGCTAGTGGTAGTATCATGATCCCTTGAGATATTTCAGTGTTCTGATGTTGTTATGATATGTTTCAGAATGGTAGTTTTGCGTCCGAGGCCAGCAGCCGGCAGTTCAGATGCCGGAGGGGGATCAGGATCGGGATCAGACCCGGAGGTCGGACAGATGGATGAGCAGACTAGAGAGTTCCTTTCTTCTGAGGTTACCCGCATCATACTAGAGCAGACTCCTGTGATCTTCGGTTCGATCAAGGAGGGTATTTTAGAGCTGATGGATGAGCGATTGAGTACTTTCCATGCTGAGATGGCGGCAGTGATGGGGTCGCGCACACTTACGTTCAGAGAGTTCAGGGCATGCGGGGCTCCAGACTATCATGGGGCGCGGGACCCCATAGCGAGTACCAGGTGGTTGGCGGATGTGGCCAACGCATTCCGCACTAGCAGATGTCCCGAGGGGGACAAGGTCAGATTGGCGTCCTGTCTTCTGAAGGACAGGGCACGAGACTGGTGGGAGGAGGTCGGACATGCCATCGGGGATGATGCGGCACTGGATGCCATGACCTGGGCTGATTTCTCTACCAGGTTCAGAGCGGAGTTTGCACCGGTCATCGAGGTGCAACAGTTAGCTAGGGAGTTCCAGGATCTTACCCAGACTACCGAGACAGTGGCGGAGATCACCGCCAAGTTCAGGGAGAGGGCCCTTCTTGTTCCTCAGTATGCAGCCGATGAGGAGATGAAGAAGGCCCGTTATCACGAGATGTTGCGGAGTGACATTCGCATGTTTGTGAGCCGGTCCAGTTGCAAAACGCTGGACGACATGATTGCTAGAGCCAGAGAGAGGGAGATTGATCTCGAGATGGAGAAGAAGAGGAAACCGGAGGCGGTTTCGGGTTTAGGCAGTGTGGGCAAAAAGCCCAAGGTTTCAGATCACAGGTCCAGGGGTCAGCAGAGCCACGGTCGGTGTGGCAAGTGTGGGAGATTGCACGAGGGGGCGTGCAAGGCAGGGAGTTCCGGCTGCTACAAGTGCGGTCGGACTGGGCATATGAGTAGGGATTGTACGGCCCCTGCTACTACGGTTACAACATCGGATCTGATTTGCTTTCAGTGCAATCAGAGGGGACACAAAAGGTCCCAGTGTCCCAGTTTAGCTGTAGCAGGGAAGGTGGTTGCACCTGCCCCTGCCACCCTGAGGATTACGGATGGCCGGCAGGGCCGAGCTGATGCGCCGGTGGCGAAGAGCAGGGCATTTCAGATGACAGCAGAGGAGGCGCGAGCGACTCCTGATGTGGTGACGGGTATGAATCTTTCCTTCATCTTTAATTGTTATTATATCGTTTGTATATTACTTGATGATATGTTTTATTTAGGGTCGTTCTCGGTGAACGGCATCCCTGCTTTGGTATTGTTCGATTCGGGGGCTACCCGATCATTTGTATCGCTTGCGCTTAGCAAGAGACTTAGCAGAGCTCCCGAGGAGCTGGATTGCCCACTAAAGGTTGAGATAGCAGATGATAGGACCGTGAGGGTCGGCAGAGTACATAGAGGGTGTTCCCTTCGGATATTTGATGAGCAGTTTTCAGTGGACCTGGTTCCTATTCCCCTGCGTGGGAATAAAGTTATTGTGGGCATGGATTGGCTGAGCCCCAATGGGGCGGTGATTGATTGTGAGCTACAGCTAGTGAGGGTTCGCACCCCCAGTGGGGGAGAGATAGTGATTCAGGTCGAGAGGCCCCAGCGAGGGCCGATCTTTTGTTCCGCCGCGAGGGCGAGGCGCTATGTTCAGTAGGGTTGCGCCGGTTTTGCAGCTTACGTCTTGGATTCCCGGGGGAAAGGCAAGACGACGATTGACGATGTCCCTATTGTTCGAGATTACCCGGATGTGTTTCCCAAGGATTTGCCGGGGATACCTCCTGAGAGGCAGGTTGAGTTCAGGATCGACCTAGTTCCTGGTGCGGCTCCGATAGCCAAAGCACCATATCGACTTGCTCCCCCCGAGATGCAGGAGTTGTCTACACAGCTTCAGGAGCTGTTAGACAAGGGTTTCATTCGGCCGAGCAGTTCACCTTGGGGAGCGCCGATCTTATTTGTGAGGAAGAAGGATGGGTCGCATCGTATGTGCATTGATTATCGAGAATTGAACAAAGTAACGGTGAAGAACCGTTACCCACTTCCGAGGATAGATGACTTGTTTGATCAGCTTCAGGGAGCGTCTTGGTTCTCCAAGATCGATCTACGCTCCGGTTATCATCAGATGAGGGTTAGAGATGAGGATGTACAGAAGACTGCTTTCAGGACCCGGTATGGTCATTATGAGTTCGTGGTGATGCCATTTGGGCTCACCAATGCCCCAGCCGCGTTCATGGATCTCATGAACCGCGTGTGCAGACCGATGCTGGATCGGTCAGTGATAGTGTTTATAGATGACATCTTGGTGTATTCCAAGACCCAGGGGCAGCATGAGGAGCACCTGCGGGAGGTGTTGGAGACTTTGAGGAGGGAGAGACTTTTCACAAAGTTCTCCAAGTGTGAGTTCTGGTTGCGCGAGGTGCAGTTTCTTGGTCATCTCGTCAGCCAGAAGGGTATTTTGGTAGATCCGGCCAAGATTGAGGCCGTGATGCAGTGGGAGGTCCCGAGGTCTCCATCTGAGATTCGGAGCTTCCTGGGGTTGGCAGGGTATTATCGAAGATTTATTCAGGACTTCTCCAAGATAGCAGTGTCGCTCACCCGACTAACCAAGAAGTCGGTGGTTTTTTGTTGGGGGCCTGAGCAGCAGGCGGCGTTCGAGACTCTCAGGCAGAGATTGTGCGAGGCTCCGATCCTTACCTTGCCAGAGGGAGTAGAGGATTTCGTAGTCTATTGTGATGCTTCGATCACAGGTATGGGAGCAGTATTGATGCAGCGAGGCCATGTGGTAGCTTATGCCTCGAGACAGTTGAAGCCTCACGAGGTTAATTATCCTACCCACGATTTGGAGCTGGGGGCGGTTGTGTTTGCCCTCAAGATTTGGAGACATTACCTTTATGGGGTCCGCTGTACTATTTACACGGATCACAAGAGTTTGCGATATCTTATGGATCAGCCGAGTTTGAACATGAGACAGAGGAGATGGTTAGACGTGCTGAAGGACTATGACTGTGAGATCCTTTATCATCCAGGGAAGGCCAATGTGGTGGCCGACGCCCTGAGCCGCAAGGTGTCGACGGCCCATATCAGAGATCTGTGCATAAGGATGACAGTGATCACTCCCTTGTTGGAGCGGATCAAGGAGGCTCAGATGGAGGGTCTCAAGGAGGAGAGGCAGAAGTCTGAGAGGATAGTGGGCCGAGTAGCTTCATTTGATTACGACAGTCGTGGTTTGTTGACGCTTCATGGTAGGATATGGGTACCGTACTGGGGTGGGGTACGGCAAGTATTGATGGACGAGGCTCATAAGTCTTGATTTTCTATCCACCCAGGAGCGACGAAGATGTATCGAGATCTTCGACCTGATTATTGGTGGCCCTGCATGAAGCGAGATGTCGCTTGGTATGTGGAGAGATGTTTGACCTGCCGGAAGGTCAAGGCGGAGCACCAGAGACCTCACGGCAAGATGCAGCCGTTAGACATTCCCGTGTGGAAATGGGAGGACATCACCATGGATTTTGTCACCAAATTCCCTAGGACCGCACGCGGGGTGGACTCGATATGGGTAGTAGTGGATCGGTTGACGAAGAGTGCCCATTTTATTCCGATTCAGGAGAGTATATCGGCGGAAAAGTTAGCCGATATCTATGTGCGAGAGATTGTGGCACGTCATGGAGTGCCGGTATCGGTGGTGTCGGACCGAGATGTTCGCTTCACGTCCAGATTCTGGAAGCGATTCCACGACGAGATGGGTACTCGTCTCCATTTCAGCACCGCTTTCCATCCTCAGACTGACGGGCAGAGTGAGAGGACGATTCAGACTCTCGAGGACATGCTTAGGGCATGTGTTCTAGACTTTGGGGGCAGTTGGGATACGTATCTTCCGTTAGCGGAATTCTCGTATAACAACAGTTATCATGCGAGCATTGATCGACCTCCTTTTGAGATGTTATATGGCAGGAAGTGCAGAACCCCGATTTGTTGGGGCGAGGTCGGTCAGCGAGTCATCGGGAGCACCGAAGTGGTACTCAAGACGACTGAGTTGATCCAGCAGGTCCGTAGTAGGCTGCAGACTGCGCAGAGTCGGCAGAAGAGCTACGCCGACAGGAGGCGTTCGGACTTGGAGTTCCAGGTGGGAGATATGGTTCTTCTGAAAGTCTCACCTTGGAAAGGTATCATCAGGTTCCGGAAGAGGGGCAAATTGGGCCCCAGATTTATTGGTCCCTTCAGGGTTTTGGCCCGGGTGGGTCGGGTTGCTTATCGGTTAGATCTTCCTGAGGAGCTTAGTCTGATACACAACACCTTCCACGTGTCGCAGTTGAGGAAGTGTTTAGTGGATGAGACAGCAGTCGTTCCCTTAGAGGACATTCAGGTTGATAGCGGCCTAAATTATATCGAGAAGCCGGTCGCGATTCTGGAACGGAAGACCAAGACCTTGAGGAACAAGGTAATTCAGCTAGTAAGGTGCAGTGGCAGCACCGGAAGGGGTCTGAATGGACGTGGGAGGCCGAGGAGGAGATGAGAGCGCACTACCCGGAGTTATTTGCAGATCCAGCCGTAGCAGACTTCGAGGACGAAGTCTGAGACAAGTGGGGGAGAATTGTAACGACCCGTTCCCGGTATGTTGATTTATTGGTAATTATAGTGAGTTTTCTAGAGGGACTCGACGAGTTCTAGCCTGACTCGCCGAGTCGGGTCGCGTCTGAGGGCACGCGTGAGCCGGGGACTCGACGATTCCATGTCCCCGACTCGGCGAGTCCATCTGTCTGGGTGAAACCCTAAAATCCCCGGGTTCCCCACTATTTATACCACCTTATAGCCCCCATTCTCGCCTCCCTCACCCTGAGAACACAATGTTAGAGCCCCAAACCTCCATTGAAGAGCTTATTTGTGTTTGGTGCCCTCTTTGTGAAGGTGTGAAGAAGGAGAAGAAGGAAGAAGCAAGGAGAAGGGTTGGAGTGCAAAGATCCAAGGCCAAATCAGAGTTTATTGAGGTATTTTCGGAGTTCCATCTTATTTTATGCTTTAAACTTCCATTAGGGCTCTCCTAAGAGCTAGTTGGTGCTTGTTTCAAGCCTTGCACTTGCATGAACGTCTTATTAAGTCGATATATCTATGGATCTGAATGTTGGGGTGTTGTAGAGCCCAGATCTACTGTCTTTTTGGAGTTATATTGCATGATAACCATAGATCTATCCATTTTATGCATCTTTTAGCCTTATTTCCCTTATTCATGAGGTTGTGCACGTAAAGTTGGAAACTTTACGTGGTAAAACAGCTTATTGGACTCAGATCTATCAATTGTATGCATTGGATTCAAACAAAATCAAGTAAAAATCAGTTGCATGGCGGCGACTCGGCGAGTCGGAAGAACGACTCGACGAGTCGGGTTGCGAGTCCCGAGTCCTTCAGTTTTATCAGTGTCGAGTGGACGAGGTGAGTCAGAAAGTGGACTCAGCGAGTTGAGAGTGGACTCAGTGATGGAGGGACTCGACGAGTTTGTTCATACAACTCGGCGAGTCCAAGGCAATCTTCTTGGGAATCAAGAACAACTCGTCGAGTCTGTTCATACGACTCGACGAGTCGGATGAAGATTGTCTGAGTTCTTTGATCAAGAGGGTACTCGTCGAGTCGATGCCGGACTCGACGAGTAGCAGTGGGTAAGGGGGAAAATAGGAGTAGGACTCGGCGAGTTGGGTGGCCCAACTCGGCGAGTCAGCCCAAAGGAGAGTTGACTTTGACCAAGGGTAAAAGAGTCAATTTACCCCAAACACAATGTTTAGTATTTGATTGAGTGTGTTTATGGACTTGTAGCCGAGGAGATTCAGGAGCAGCCGCCGTTAGCTTTCCGAGCCACACACTCAGCAGCCAGCTTACGAGGTGAGTTTCCTTCCAGTAGGAACGGGTCTAAGGCCACAATGCCGGCCCGTTCAGTTAGCAGTAGTTTCCGGATTTAGGTCCGATGCAGCAGCTAGTATGTTCGATGCCTTCGTGGTTCGAACAGGATTTGTGTGATATGTTTATGCGTTAAGTATTATGTGTTCCGGGCCACGGCCCGATGTAGCATGTCGTATATGTGTTATGCTAGTTGATGTGTTATGCCATACCATGTTCAGTCAGTCAGTTCCGGACTTCGGTCCGATGCAGTTAGTTCCGGACTTCGGTCCGATGCAGGGGACAAGGTCCCAGTCAGTTCCGGACTTCGGTCCGATGCAGTCAGTTCCGGACTTCGGTCTGATGCAGTAGTTCCGGACTTCGGTCCGATGCAGGGGACAAGGTCCCAGTCAGTTCCGGACTTCGGTCCGATGCAGTTTCCGGGCTTCGGCCCGATGCAGTGGGCAAGGACCAATATGTGTTTATATGTTATTGTATGGTATGTGGTAGTTTGGGGGAGCTCACTAAGCTTCGTGCTTACAGTTTCGGTTTTGGTTTCAGGTACTTCCGCAAGCAAAGGGAAGAGCTCGGGGTGACAGCATCGCACACACCGCAGCATGACTTTTATCCTGGGGATGTCTCTTGATGTTTTGAGTTGATGTAGTATGATATAGTTTTCCGCACAATATTTTATTATGTTTTGGGGATACATCGCATGTGTTTATGTTATGATACTTATTTTATGGTTTTGATTATATGGAAAAACGAAAATTTTTGGGTCGAGTTTTTGGGTCGTTTCAAGTTGGTATCAGAGCCCTGGTTTGAGGGATTCGGATACACTTTCGGGTGTATCTGAACTCAAACTAAGGGAAATAAAAGATTTTTAATAGAATAAAAAAAATGTTTTACAAAAAGAATTTTGAAAACACTTAGAAAGAAAGAATTGTTTTAACAAAGATAGAGGTGTGTGCATGCGGTCAGCCGAGCTCAAGTAAGTACTCCCAAATTACCCATACAAATTAATTGTTCAGTTTCAGTTTCAGTAGAACAGCATGCTAGTGTAGGACTAAGGATCTAGGGTATGCCTTATGTGCCTGCTTATGTGTTACAGCTTTATGAATATTGCATGCTAGAATTGAGTAGACAGCAGTAGGATAGCCTGTTAGGTTATGCCTGATAGTATGAGCTTAGCATCCTATGCTAGTACAGTTTCTTGTTATAAGAATAGTTTGCTTGAGTCTGTTTCCCTTATCCGAATGTTGTTTACTTCGTGCTTGGTGGGGTTCCGAGTAATGGGAGTTAGCCATTAGGTGGACACGTTACACCACATGTAATCAGGTTTGAATAATCCCAGAGTGCTGGAACTGGCCCTACTGCGCAGCAGATGGTGACATGTAGCACCAAGTTTGGCCATATTTCACCCTATAAATAGAACTTGTCTCACCCTCATTTTCTTCACACATTTCTCATTCTTTCTTCTCTTTACTCTCTCTAGAACCTCTCTCTAGCCTCGAAACCCCCCGAAAAGCCAAGGTAACCATCCTAGCACGGGAAGAAAGCCACGGAGTGCTCGACGGATCCAAGAAGAAGAGATTTTCGGATCGGGAACGCTGCTCCAAGCAAAGCCCGATTTTCTATAAAACACGCTGTTAGTGAACTACGCCTACGCTATTTTTAATATAGCTTTTATTTAATTATAGTAACGTTATTAGGAACTTATAATAAGTATTTGGGCTATTATTATAGGTTATATAATTATTGTTTAACACTTATATAATAGTAATAATAGATAGACAATTAAATAGTCTCGGCGAATATAGACTAAACTCTAGTGGTAATAATATTAGGTTTCGTCGAAGGAGATTATTTTTAAGAAGCGAAGCGCTGTCTGAGTTCGGAATCACCACCTTTTTAAGTGAGTGCATAGTTACTTTCATCTTACACATAGATATGAAGTATTTTATATAAATTATGTGTTATGTGTGCATATTATTTGAATACTTGCTGTCTATGCTGGATGAACGATTTTATACATATTTTAAAAGATTTAAATGGTATATTTATTTTATATCTACAAATATGTTGCGGATGAAACATGGGTAGATGAATAGGTGATGTAGGATGAAAGGAGATACCATAACCTTAACCGGAAATGTGGCGATGTAGTCATCTACCAGAGTATAGATGGCGACCACGGATTATTCTAGACAACCCCGTGGAAACACTAACAGGCACATAACCTGTAGGTGATGAATTACGAGTTCAGGCGATGTTGTAACTACATATTCATGCGATGATACTCTAACCCCTTACTATGAATTACAAATTCAGACGATGTTGTAACTACATATTCATGCGATGATGCCCTGACCCTTGTTGGGCACGTATTGAGGGAGTAATCCTTGAATCAATACTATCTATGCGATGTTGGCAATGATCCTTAGGGTGAGTCCTTAGGAACAAACATATAAGGAAATGCAATGTAAGGTAAATATGATGTAGGAGATGATCCTTAGGATAAATCCTTAGGGAAGGTACTTAGGAATAAAGAAGACAATGGGGATGGGTAATTGGGTTAATTGTTTGATGATTAAAAATAATAATTATATTATTGTGGGTTAAAAACCCTATGTACCACCAGATTTCCCAACCTGACCCACCCAGTTTACTTGTATCACAGGTAACGAGGTGAAGTTACATTACACTGAGAGATTAATGAGATATAGATCAATAGTGTAAATGAATATAAGTTCTGTTTATGCTTATGTTTCTGTATTGACGATGACATCCCACATGTTTTAAAATTTATAAAAATACTTTTCTTCGGAATTGTTTCGATAACGTATTTATCATGTTTTACTGGGAAAAAATTCCACAACATTTTTATTAAAAGAGGTACTCTGATTTTTATAAAGCATAAACAAAATTGGTCTTTTCTAGCCGTGAAAATGGGGATGTCACATCAGGTTTCTCCCTGCTCTTGATCATGTCCAATGTGACATTTAATAGCACCAACTACAATGACTGGATGTGCAATATCAAGATGGCTCTTTGATTCGAGGGCAAAGAGAATGTATTTGAAGTAAAACTTGTTGAAATTGATGAATCCACTACTACTCCAGAACAACTAGCCTCTTACAAGAAACACTACAACGATGCAATAAAAGTTGTTTGCATCATGGCCGTTACTATGGCCCCCGAATTGCAGAGGCTCTATGAGGATTATTAGTCATATGATATGAACAATAACCTTGTTGAAACGTACGACAAGAGAGCTTGTCATGAGAAATATGAAGTTGTCAAAGCTCTCATGGCTTGCAAGATAAAAATGGGAGAGTCTGTGTGCAACCACATGCAAAAAATGCAAAGATACGTGGAACGTCTTGTTATGCTCAATGTGCATTTCGATGAGGAGCTGGCCAATTACATGGTTTTGAACTCCTTGCCAAGTTGTTATGATCAGTTCATTTTGGCTTATCAATTTAACAACACAAAAACCACATTGGCCCAATGTAACATCTGATTTCCAGGTATATTCATTTCAGTCCTTAGCCTATTTAAAGTTTGCATATTAGGCACTTTGTGGCAAAAGTCTCACATTTCAGCCGTACGTTGGACGTACGTGAGGTACCCACAATGTACTTAAGCGAGCCATGGATCGAGCCACATATGAAAATATCTCATTAATGACTGTCCTACGTAGGATGTCACGTGAGAAAAACCTACAGAAATCTGTCATAAAGACTGAATATGTACAAAAACAACAAAGACTTCTTTTGCAAAAAAAAAAAAATATGGACTAAATGTGTAGAAACTAAGAACTTAACCTAGAGTAGTTGGGCTTAATGACTGAATGTGTACAAAACAACAAGTTCAAGGTCTTATTTTATAAATACAACAATGATGATTAAATATGTACAAAATAAAAACTATATTACCCTTTTCAATGGTTTTCCTTAAGAAACACAACACAAGTATGGCAAACTGAAACGATATGACACAAACATGGAGAAAGTGTCAAAATTAAGAAATACGGGGGCCAAATGGGGTTTCTGTTTTCTTTTTCTCTTTTACCATTACCTGGTATAAAATGAGATAAAAGGGAAAGGTTTGCCTTTGTATAAGCTCTCTCGCACAGGTTCCTCTGTTGGTTGGATTATAGAGAGAAAGCCATTGAAAGATGAGCGGTGTGGGGAAGAAGGTTGTCGATGTGGCGTTCAAGGCATCAAAGACGATCGATTGGGATGGGATGGCGAAGATGATCGTCACCGACGAGGCTCGCAAGGAGTTCTCCTCCCTACGCCGTGCCTTTGAGGAAGTCAATTCCACTCTTCAGACCAAATTCAGTCAGGTGTGAAATACTTTACTCTATCTCGATGTGTATTGTGTGTATGCGCATCGATTGTTTTGTGTTCGATGAAATAGATCTACGTTCCATTAGATGCTTAGGGTTTCTGAGAACTTAAAAGATTCGAACTAGGTTTGATGCCGAAATGATTATTATTCCTTCATATTCGCGGTTATAAATCCAGCAGATTCATTTGTATGTATTACAAAGAAGATAATTACTTTTGGCGATGATTTGATGAATGTTTTCCGATTGGTAATTCTATTGCATCGGACTAAACTCTTTTAGCTGTTACGACTTTAATTAAATGCTTCCATGCCTGAATTTGTATGCTTTTATGATCAACATTGTTATCAATTTAATCCACTAATCTGATATCAATCCCATTTGGTATTTCAGGAACCAGAACCTATTGATTGGGAGTACTACAGAAAAGGACTTGGATCTCGTATAGTTGATTCTTACAAAGAATATTATGACAGTATGTTATCTTCCTTCACCAAGATTTTGTTCTGTTATCATGTTTACTCATATCATATGTAAGAAATGTGATTCTTTGTTCCTTTCTCTCTCTACACATACAGGTGTTGAAATCCCCAAGTTTGTAGACAAGACCACTCCTGAGTACAAACCCAAATTTGATGCACTGGTCAGAATTCCTACTTTACATAAAAAAATAAAAGTTTTGATTTTGAGGATTCCTGTTATTGTTCAATTGGTTGAAGAAAAGATGAAGTATTGAATTACATTTACAGTTGGTGGAATTGAAAGAGGCTGAGCAGAAATCCCTCAAGGAATCTGAAAGATTGGAAAAAGAAATTGCAGATGTCCAGGATCTGAAGGTAATATATTTATATTGTTTCAAGAATAAAGTAATTTATATTGTGAAATGAGTTTGTTGTTGTGTTGTAACAGAAAAAACTTAGCACCATGACAGCAGATGAATACTTTGAGAAGCACCCGGAGTTGAAGAAGAAATTTGATGATGAAATCAGAAATGATTATTGGGGATACTGATTTGTTGGTGACAAAGCCATTTGAATTGATTATTCCTTTTTGTTTGAGATTTTAATTTGTAGAAATAAAAACAAGATGAACAAACAAACAAACAAACAAAAACAAGATGTTGTCTATTTATCTTATCCACTCCAGAGTTGATGTAACTTTCTGTTTTGATATGATGAAGGGCAAGGTATAAAATGACCAAATGCATCAACATGATTTCAAAACTTGTTTTCTTCATTTATTTTTCGATATCATAAGACAGAAATATAAATTTTTTTTTGACTAAAAAAAAAAAAAAAAAAGGAAATAGATTGGATTGGTGTTTGTTCAAACCTCGAACATTTGGTTTGGTTTTGGACCAAATAGTCATTATAAATTTCAATACTTAGTTTTTACTCAACTTCTGGCCTCTAAATAACATGTGATGAAAAAGTTCCAAAGCACTCAAATCGTAGCAAACGCGACCATATGAAAACATAATGCCTGAGTTGAGTTTTATTTAGTGCACATGTCTCGACACAAATAAGTTTATCAATCGTCAAACAACATATGAGATTGTCAATATCCCACCATCTAACAACCTGCTTAAAATTTGATTTTGTAACAAAACAAAATTTTAGAAGTTGTTCTTGAGTATCGACGCTATAACGCTAACATCACATAACATGCATAATAAAAAGTCAACCTCAACTTCTATACAAAGAAAATGTCCAACCCAATATATTTGTCCTTATAGGAGTTAGGGTTTTAATTATGAGTTGGTGATGATGTTTAATCAATAAAATTCTTAGTTGACCCAACAAGGGGTGCAAACGAGCCAAACTACTCGAGACCGAATCGTTAAAAGCTCGACTCGAGATCGATTTTAAACGAGTTCGAACTGAACTCGAGCTTAATATTAGGTTTGTTTATTAAATGAGCTTGAGCTCGAGTCACTGTTATTTGGTTCGATTAGGCTCGCGAGCCTAAACGAGCTTACATATATATAATAAAAAAATTATTTTTATATTTATATATTAAAATAAATAATAATTTAATAAATACCATTTTAGAAATTAAAGTATATTGTATACGAACCGAATCCAAACCGAGCCCGAACTCATACAATTCTTAACGAGCTGATCTCAAGCTTTGTACCATAAGGCTCGAGACGAACTGAGCTCGAGCTCGAGCCTATAAATATTTAAACGAGCCGAGCCCGAGTCTGGTCAAGCTCGAGCTCGGCTCGGCTCATTAATTCATCACACATGGCCTCATTAAGCGTACCAACTCATGAGTTCTTCTCTATAAATCCATGCGAACCCTCTAGGCATCTAAAAACTAATTTTATGGGTTTCTATCAAATGTTTAACTATAAATAGTTCAAATTTTAGAGAACATATAGGAACCATTGTGATCGGTTTTGATTTTGGTTTTGGTTATGGCTATGGGACACGTTTTGTGAAATTTGGTTTGAAAAAGTTTGTTTGTTTTTTTTTTTTTTTTTATTTTTTTTTTATTTTTAAATTGATAGATATCATGACAACCAAATGCTAAAACAAAAAGATAAGACATTTTTTAGTTAGATTGGAAAAAATGTTTATGTTTAAATCAAAAAATGAGTAGTATCTATTTTCAAATATAACTATTAGAAATGAAATAATAACCAAAAATGACAAAGCTATTTCACTACTTGAAAAATGACCATCAGTAATTTCGGATTTATTATAAACTAGTTTGATGTCATATTAAAAATATTTTTTCTAAAGAAAAAAAAATTACATTTTGGATTCATATTCTACATTCCGGATAAAAACATATAAATATTTACGAACTTCACAAAATATGCCTAGAAATTCAATAAACAAATTCAAAATTTCGAAAATATGCATCATTTTTACTAAAATATAGGGATAAACAGTGACTACCAAATCCCGATCTCGTATTAATACCGTACCAGAACTAATATCGACCCGTAGCGAATTTAATTATAGGGATGATATTCAGTACTTTGAAATCATGAAATTTGAGATTCGTACCATCGGTACGGTGAAAGTACTGAAAACTTGTACCGTTGTTGGTATTCGGTACTGATATACTGATATAGGTAATGCCAATTCGGTTTAGTATTCAAGATTAATTTCGATCGAAATCGGTTTTCAGAAAATCAGGAACAGTACCAGTTGGTACCGGTTCTCTCCCACACTCATCCCTACTAAAATCTAACAAAAAAACAAAAAGAAAAATAACATATGAGAAATAGATGCAATAGAAAAACATAAAATATGACATTTGACTGAAAAAGTACGGTTATATTAGAAATTCCAAATAATTATTCTGAAAACATGTAGAGTTTATATCTATATATATATATATATATATATATATATATATATATATATATATATATATATATATATATATATATATATTAATGCAAATAAAAAGAAAATACCTATTATACACTTCTTAAATCTAAAATAGTAATTTTTCACTTTTTGACAAATATCTAATATAAGTTCATTTTCCAATATTTTTCAAAAATCATTTACATAATTAAAACTTAGGTAAATTTGTTATTTGTGATTTTTTGATTAATTCTTTATCATGAGTAATTTTTTTTTTTTTTAAATATAACTAGAAAACATTCCTATTTTAGCCAATTCTAGAAAGACATCTTAAATATATTTCTACTTTTTGTTCCGACAAATCCTCCTATCAAATTAAAAAAAAAAAAAAAAATTGAACCGACAAATACAAATATAATCTACTCCTAAACTAATACCTAATTCCACTCATGTCCACGACAATATTTGAACCCTCAACCTTGAAGAGGGAGGACACCACCTGATACCCCTAGGCTATAAGCCCTTTACCAAAAGGGTTCTAGCCCAACGGTATCAGGTGGTGTCATTCTTCTTCGAGGTCGACGGTTCAAGTCTCGTCCTACCAAATTAAATAGTAACATGTGCAATATTTAATGCTCATTTAATGATATTTTATTATATTAATATAACACATGTCATCATTAAATTTGGTATGAAGATTTGTAGGAAAAAAAATATAAGAATATTTAATTTCTTTTCTACAGATCTTTTGTTGGAATGCGAGATATATTTAGGGAATTAGATTATTGCATGATATGAGTTTTTAAGATCTAAAATTTTTAAAAATCTAAATTTTTTAGAGGTTTTGAATTTTTAAATATTAAAATTTTTAAAATACTATTTGATTGAACCTTTTAATTGTTGTGCTTAATGATAAAAATGATCATTTAACTTTTCTGTATTACTAAATTAAATATTTATGTTTTATAAAATAACTTAACGAACTTTTTGAATAATTATAAAAAAATAAAAATAAAACATCATACAAAATATAAACTAAATATAAATCCAAATTAAACTTAAATCCAAATCAAACATAAATATTTTCAAATACACGAGAACATGCTAAACATTTCAATAATACCAAACATTCCAACTAATCTCAAAAAACCATTACACCAACATTATCTAAAAAAATCATCCCAACAACATCATAAATTTAGATCAAGAATTGTAAAGCAAAAAAGATATTGTCCAAAGCGAGAGACAAATAAAAAACTATATAACCATTCCAGTGAAAATAATCGAGTTTTAAGGCAATAAAAAAACCTTACCAAGAGGTTGTCGTTGTCGACAACTTTGAGGATGTTAGAGGGCTGCAATGGGTGTAGTGGCTTCGCTAGGAGAGGCGGTGGTCGACTGATGGCGAAGGATTGCAAATCGAAGAGGCAGTGGGAGGGAGCTAGGGGGTGTCGTGTGAAGTAGAAAAAGAAAAATGGAAAGTCGGCGTCGAAATATTACGACAAAAAAGAAGCAAACCATTTTTTTTTGAGTAAATTACACGAACGGTCCCTATGATTTGGGATAATTTACACGTTTGGTCCCTAACTTATTTTTTTAACTCGGAAGATCCCTGCTGTTTGCTTTTATTACATGTTTGGTCCCTACTTTGTGTTTTTGTTACATGCTTGGTCCCTGTCTTACCTAAAAATACTATTATTTAAATATGAAAAAATAGTGGGGTAGGTAAGGTAAGGTGAGGGCGGTGGGATTGTGGGTGTGTTTATCTAAATAAATTAAAAACCAAGGGAAAAATAGTCATTTTAACTAAGACAGGGACTAAATGCGTAACAAAAACAAACAGTAGGGACCTTCCGAGTTAAAAATATAAGTTAGGGACCAAACGCGCAAATTACCTAAACCATAGGGACCATTTGTGTAATTTACTCTTTTTTTTTTAATTCCCACGTGCCTCTTTTTTTTTTCTTCCATTCGAACAATGTACTTTACCTTCCAACTTTCTTTTCAAAAAAATACTTTACCTTCCAAACTTCATATAAATAACCATAAATTCTACAAATGTAATTAGATTTTGATGATCTTTATAATTTAAATCTATGAATTCGTATTCGAGTCAACTACAACTTTCTTTTAAATTAATTTGGCCGAAAACTATTAAATTTTAACTTTTAATGTCATAAACAAAGTTTTAAATGTTTTAGAACATGTGGATGCATCCTTTGTTACGTTAGATTAGATTGGAAATGATATGTATTTGTTAGAGTAAATTACACAAATGGTCCCTATGGTTTAGGGTAATTTACGCGTTTGGTCCCTAACTTATTTTTTTAACTCGGAAGGTCTCTACTGTTTGTTTTTGTTACACGCTTGGTCCCTGTCTTACATAAAAGGTCTATTTTTCTCTTTATTTTTTAATTTATTTAAATAAATACACTCATAATCTCACCCTTCTCACCTTATCTTACGTACCCATCATTTTTTCTTCTTTAAATAATAGTCTTTTTAGGTATGACAGGGACCAAGCGTGTAACAAAAACAAACAATAAGAACCAAACATGTAATAAAAACAATCAGTAGGGACCTTCCAAATTAAAAAAATAAGTTAGGGACCAAACATACAAATTATCTCAAACCATAGGGACCATTCATGTAATTTACTCTATTTGTTATCACAAATGTTTTGACTCTTTTAGAACTTGTGGACAATCAAAGGATGGATGAAGGTATGTTTTTCACGTGTTAGAACTTATAATTATATCGTTTTATAAAATCGTACGATTACGATTCGATCTTACAACCCCGATTTTACAAACCTAAAACGATACAAATAGCATCTCAATTTTGAAAACATCGGCCTGATGATTTTGTGAGCGAAAATTGTTGAGTGGAAGTGAGTGATGAACCCCAAAACTTGTCTTAAATTCAATTCTAGGGTTCTAAGGCAGAATCACAGCTGTTGAAATCTTTACTTTTCTAGCATCTAACAATCAAATTTCTGAATAATCGAGAGCAAATTTTACCTAGTGATGCCGTCTTTTCTCTCTCATTTCAACAAGATCATCAACTGTTCTGTTAGAACCCTAAAATCTGTGGAATCCTTCCACTCCTCTTCAACCCTTCTCTTGAATCATAATCAACAAGCAACTGGGGTTCCATCTCCATCTCGAATCCAGAAACTTATAGCTTCCCAATCAGACCCCCTTGTAGCTAAAGAGATTTTCGATTTAGCTTCAAATGCACATCCAGGTTTCCGCCATTCCTACGCAACTTACCAGACCCTCATCCTTAAACTCGGTCGTTGTCGCCACTTCACCCTCATGAATTCCATTCTATCCCGCCTTAAATCTGATCGTGGCTACACGATTACGCCTTCTCTTTTCACGCATATCATTCGCATATACGGTGACGCAAATTTACCAGATAAAGCCCTCAAAACGTTCCACACAATCCTCGAGTTCAACATTAAGCCACACACAAAGCAACTGAATGTAATCCTCGAAATTTTGGTCTCACAGAGGACCCATCTCCGCCCTGCGTTTGATCTATTCAAGTCTGCTCATCGGTATGATGTTTCTCCCAATGTCGAATCCTATAACATCTTGATGCGTGCCTTTTGTTCTAACAACGATCTTAGCATTGCCTACAACCTGTTCAATCAAATGCCAAAGAGAGATATTGTTCCAAATGTTGAGTCTTACAGGATTCTAATGCAGGGTTTGTGTAGAAAGAGTCAAGTGAATAGAGCTGTGGAGTTATTAGATGACATGTGGAACAAAGGGTTTGTACCCGATTCTCTAACTTACACCACTGTGTTAAACAGTTTGTGTAGAAAGAAGAAGCTTAGGGAGGCATATAAGCTTCTATGTAGGATGAAAGTGAAAGGATGCAACCCTGATATCGTCCATTACAATACTGTTATTTTAGGATTCTGTAGGGAAAACCGTGCACATGATGCATGTAAGGTGCTCGAGGATATGCCTGCAAATGGTTGCTTGCCGAATTTGGTGTCTTATAGGACTTTAGTTGGTGGTTTATGTAATCAAGGTTTGTATAATGAAGCTAAAAGCTATTTGGATTTGATGACTTCAAAGGGGTTTTCTCCTCATGTATCGGTTTTGCATGTTTTGATTAATGGGCTATGTAATGTTGGGAAGATTGAGGATGCGTGTTGTGTTTTGGAGGGGATGTTGAAGAGTGGTGAAGCTCCACATTTTGAAACATGGATGGATGTTGTTAATAGGGTTTGTGAAGTGGAGAGTGAAAGATTAGACAAAGTATTGAAGGTTGAAATAGAGCCAAATACAAGAATAGTGAATGCGGGTGTTGATTTACAAGAATACTTAATTAGGAAGGCTCGGGTAAATGAAAATTTTAAATTAGGAAGGGGAAAGGTTTGAGTGGTATTCAATTTAAAGAATCGCTTGTGAGATGTCTCACACAAGCCGAATTTGTTCAATCTGTTAGAAAGGACATGACAAGACACAATAGCACATGAGCTAGTTTATTGTGTTTGTAATGTCATTGACATGCATTGGATTGATTGGATTCATATGGTTGCTAATGGGACAAACATGAGCCAGTTTATTGTATTTGTACTGTGATTGACTTGTATTGGATTGATACGGTTGCTAATTGGACAAAAATTGCAAGTTTTTGGTCCATCCAAATAGGTGGGGCCAAAGTGTTGGTAAAGCAAACTATTTGTGTGGGGCCCATCGGATTTTTTTTCCTCTCGATCTAGAACGGTTTGAAATTAGATTCTATGGGGGCAAAACCACGAAAGCCTCTTAGATTCGGATACGATACAAAAATATAGAAACCTGAATAAAAACCAGTTTGAAAAAAAAATCGACATTTTTATTTATTTATTTTTTTATTTTGTAAGTTCCAAAAAAAGGATTGTAATATATCTTTTAACTCGAAAAACATAAAATATAGCATATCTAATGGATATAGTCATCGTCTTTATTGTTTTGTTTTTTTTTTTTTTTTTGAAACGACAAATTAAGTGGAAGCTTACTCGTAATATTTCAACGAGCACCCTGTGTTCAAGCTCATTTACAAGGCAAACATAATAAGGATTTCTAGGGAAAAATTTCTCACATGTGACATCACAAGAGGTAGTTTAAGGGAATCGAACTACCAATCTTACGGTCTACATGGATATAAAATCTGGTGCATCAACCCTGGATATAAAATCTGGTGCATCAACCCAGCTAGGCTGGAAATCACTACCAATCTTACGGTCTACATGGATATAAAATCTGGTGCATCGACCCTGGATATAAAATCTGGTGCATCAACCCAGCTAGGCTGGAAATCACTTGCTTTTGTTAGTAGTAATAGTGGTTGTAGGTGTTTTAGAGTTTAGTCGTGAAAATGCTCTTCTTTGAATGAAGTTATTACATTGTAAGTGGGACCCACAATCCTATAGTTATTTCTTCCTTGTGTGCTTGTTGATCAACCTTTTGTAATTTTACCTTCACGATGTGAAATATTTTGTATCTGTCATCTAAGTAGTATTTTAAGCAAAGACATATTCACACTCATATTGGGATGAGCTTTGTTGTTGAGGAATTGCCCTAGTACTAACTAAATAATGGATTCCAAAGCTAATGTAGAAGCCTTGACGATTATTAGATCACATGCCATAACGGCTAGAATCGGAAATTGAGATTCATTCTCTTTCCATCAAGCCAACATGTCTAAAATTTTAAATGCCTGTAAACTTTTATGTGCTAAAAAATTGCTTCCGTATACCTTTCAAGCTTGTACCGGGGATGCTACTCCGTACTAAGTTAGTAGCTTCATTTCTTAAAGTAGCATATGATTAATTGTTGCTCTTAAGATGAAAGCTTAGGTGTAAAATTTCATATATGAGACTCATGGTTCAAATCTTAGAATGCCCAAAATATTACTATTGTTTCATAATTGACCTTCCACTTGGTTTTGGGATAAATTTACGTAAACCGCTCAAATAGCGTGTTTTTACCAATTATTACGTGAGCTAGGTGATGCACTCACATTTCTCATCATTTCATGTAAATTGGTTGAATAATATTTTGTTAGATAAACTTCAAATAAATTAATAATAATTAAATTTAGGTTGTGTTTAATGTATTCTTCTAATAAACCCAAATCATATGATATATTTTCAAGTAAAACCTTGGCTCCAACAACATTTATTAATATATAGAAGCTTGTCTTATGCAACCAAATTAATAATGTGTACAACACATCAAGTACAAAAGAAGAAAAAAAAACGTCATCACAAAACAGTACATGCATCAATTTTAAGTGTCAAATCACAACGGTAATATTCGATGAATCACCAAAAGATATAGAAAAAGCATTAGCTTTATATTTATAAATGTTTATTAAGTAATCATCATTTGCCAAAGGTAATTTAGCCAATGACCGGTAACACAAAAATACAAATTTGACTAACCATGTAGAATCGTCCACAACATTGCAAGTTAAATATATTATCTATTCTAATTTTTCGAAACCTTATGATCATTTCATTTTTACTATATCCCACTTTTTAATTGCATTTTTACTATATTCCACATTTTAATTGCATCACATCTAAGGGTTGAGTTGATGCAAAACGCATAGAATAGTAGAAAGCCCCTATGGAGAAATGAGAATATGAAAAATGGGGCCAAAAAATGTCCAACATAAAATGGATGTAACTTTTGATCTGTTGGGAGTTTAGATAGTTTAGATGTCCACTTTATTTCGTTGGAAAGCTCTTCGGTCCAAAGCTCCCAACAAAGGGGTTTGTTTGTTTGTTTGTTTTTTTTTTTTTTTTTTTTGTAAAGATCTGTGCAACTACTTTTGTCTGCGTCGCGCAGACAACAGACAGACATATGTCATCGCAAAGTGTTTGTTTTTTGGAAGTGCGCAGATCAAAAAATGCATTTTTAATGTTTATGATATTAAATTAAGTTTGAAAAATCAGTTTCTTTCAACAACTGCATACGTTAAATACAGACTGTCTTCTTACTACAGGGTCAACCTTTTCTGCCACAAAGGCTTGCAGATGTAATCCGCAGACTGCAGACATTTTGGCTTAAAAAACACAAACACCACAAAATAGTCGAAGGCGTTTGCCCACCCTTCGTCATGAAAAACATCCGTTTAGGCCTTCAATTTTAAGTTTCCATCAATGTCAACTAATTTCATTTATTTTATTTTATTTCAAAAATAGAATATTATGTTAGTTTTAATTTTCATAAGTTTGGCAATGTGTGCTACATTTTGTTCCATATAGAAATGCATTTGTAAGCTTTTGTAGACATCTTGAATTCAATAACATAACCACATTTCAATATTTATTTGCTCTTGCTTTTGTTTTGCGCATCATGAACGACTTACCTCACAATAACCCGGTTGAAGAGTTTTTGGATGAGATCTATCGACCGTGGATTGTCAAAGTGGCCGAAAGAAAAACTATTTTGAATCACGAACTTTACCATCTTTTTTGGTATTAAACTTTGATTTTATACCCATATGGGTTATTGATTCGCCATAGTTTCTTAACCTTGATTCGAACCAAATTTCACCACATTGCAATATAAATTTAAGTAGTTTCTCAATGTGATATTTCCATCTTAAAGAAGTTATCGCATTTCTTGCATCAAGCTTTCTTAGTGTGTAGTATGCGAGATTATGTTTTGAGAGATGTTTTTGAGTGATGTGATGAAACTATCACATCCAATACCTATTTATACATGATATTTGAAACAAATTCACTAAATAACAACTAACACCTCATCTAATATCATCATCAAAACTTTTCTAATAAGATATAATCCATTCATAGCCTAGCATAAGCACTTTTGAGATTATTTACTATTTGTCAAATATCCAAAATAAAATTCAATAAAACTAGACATGCTTTATAGAAACAAAAATCAATTAAGTGATTTACAAAACTGATAGAAACTTATCAAATAATATGAAAAATACATACATATATGTAAACATTTTGTGTCAAAAATAAGTTCAATTCATGTAAAAATAACTCACCATCATCATCATCATCATCATGCATCAAACTCAAATCAAGGCTCTTGCTCAGGCCACTTTATAACTTCCCGAAGTTTCAATATTCTACCACTAAATTCCTACAATAAACAAAGAGAATACTAGCAATTAATTATAATCAATAAAACTGGATATAAATAAATAAATAACCAAAGGGGAATTAGACTAAACTGTGCCATTCAAAGACATTGCAGCTTCAAGTTCTTGAGGTGTTGAGAATGAAAGAAACCCATAAACACGATTCTGTCCACCTTTCCGATCATGCAACACTGTTGTACTAATCACATTCCCAAATCGACTGAAATGATTTCTCAAATCCTCAGGTTTCACACTCCATGAAAGATTCCCAGCATACACCTTGTAAGGCGACTCGAATACTAAGTTCTTTTGAGGTCGTGAACTCAGTGACTCGTTGCTTCCATATCTACTATTCATGTCTGACGAAAACCTCACTCGCATTTCACGTCCATCCACATCCTAATGATGTAACTTATTCACTTCAAAATCGACAGAATTATCATGTAATAAGTAAAGATTTTTTGAAAAAGAAAACTCACAGATCCATCTAGTGCAGCAATGGCAGCTTTGGCTTCTTGGAGTGAACTCATGGTCACATACCCACATCCCTTGCTTACCCCAGTCTCGGCGTTTTTTGAAACCTTAATGAACCCATAAAAAGAATTGGATCACTTAAATGTAGTTAGAAGATTGAAGAGTAGTGTTTGAATTATATTTTTTTTGTAAGGAATTGATATCATGTCTGGTTGGGGAATTTCGTCGAACAGGTAGAGGACTATGTTAAAGAGATTGAAGAAGGAAGAAAAAAGTACCTCAACGGACTGAACTGTACCGAAGGTTTTGAACTGATTAAGCAGCTCAGGGATGTCACAGCTTCTTGGTAGATTACAGACGTATAATTCATATGGTTTAAAAGAGTTTCTGAAGTTGGAATCCTCTTGTAAGCTGTACCCATTTCCAGTAATGGCGGGTTCGGAAGAAAACTGTTGTTGTTCACCTTCAACAACTGCTGAAACAGTGAAAACCTCCCTACTGGTAACCGGATTTTTGGGGCAGAGGGTAAAAGAGGAAGACGAAGAAGACAATTGGGAGTTCAGAAAAGATGTATCTTTCCTGTAAGTGCAGCGATTTGAAGAAATGAAAGAATCTGTGGGATTGGATTTGGATTTACAGAAGGATTGAGAGGAAGAAGACGGATGCGAATGTAAGGAGGTTGAGGTCAAGCAATAAGTGGCCATGGATGGAAACTGGAAGAGCTTCAAGCCTTCACCCAGCCAACCATGCGTTTGAGATTTTGATAAAAGTTCTAGAAAGCAGAAAGATCAAAGATGATACGTTTTTTGTTTTAATTTTAAAGACTAAGGCCCAATTTTAAGCCCAACATTTTTCCATTGGGTTTTAATGGTCGGTTTAGTGGGCCGTGGCCCATGGGTCGTCCAAGACTCCATCTCCATGTCAACGACTTTATTGAATTAATTCATCATCATTTTCTTTTATAATTTTGTCTCATAGATCCAAATGGAATTTAATAGGTAGTATTTGGAACTTTGTGACTAAATTTCAAGTGGTGTTTGGGACTAAATTTTAGTCTTTGCATAATATATTTGTGTGTGTTTTCAATATGAAATTTCACAATTACTTAAAGAATTTATCATATTTCTTGCACTGACAATTTCTTGTGAGAAATTTCACACAAGTCCAAATATTGTCATATTTGCGTGTTTCATTTTTGAAGTCACCAAGTGTTTCAAAAATGGTCTTTTCCAACTTTGTTTTACCATAATTCCGAACGCTGTATGTTTTCAAAAAATAGCAAATAGTTATCGTTTGTGTTATTCTTCATGATACCTTCATTTCGGTATATTAAATGTTTAAAAAGGGACTTTTAGTTTTAAGGCATCCCATAAAGGTTGGAGAGTGAAAAAGTAATGAGTTTATATGTATAAATATTTCTAAGGTATGTAAGACTTATTACACCAAGGCTCTTTTTTGTGTGTGCATGAAGGATGCAAATATGTATCTGTAGACCAAAAAATCATTGAAATCTTTTTCTCACAACTGGAAAATTAATATAAAATTTCTAAATGACAATGAACATAGAACTAAACATGAAATTTAATTTCAATATTTTTTTGTTAGTTTTTCGGTTATGTTTGAGTTATTTAATAAACAGTTATAGATTTTGATGTACAAGAATTTGTAAACATTGGATTGACAATTAAACACTCTCCTCCCCTCCTTTGTTGTTGTGTCTTTTCTGTTATTGTGAAGGTAAAATTTAGAATTAGTTAGATTCAATGGTCTTGAAAAACAATGTAGCTATTATATCCAAGAAAATAAACTTACAACAACAATAGAATTTATTTTAAGAACATGTTCTTTCATACATTTCAACAACATTCCTTATACTACTTTGACAATTGAAATGATGGTTGTTAAAGCTCCCTTGATGAAAAGTATTGCGAATGGCCAATATCATATGCCATTTTTTTATTGTAAAAAAATCTAGATTTTCAATATAAAACATAATGAGAATACCTCAAAATTGGAGTTAAAAGCATGAATATAGAGGTAAACAAAACAAGATAGTGTTATTGCAACAATAATCGATTTTATGAAATTAGGACTATTTTGAATGGTGTAATGAAGTCAACACAACAAACACCAATTTATAAACACATGGAACTATTTTTGTAATATTTAATTTTTTACGAATATATAGGCCATTCCATATTCCATGTTATTGCATATAAGACCATTTCTATAATTTTGTTATTATAATTTTTGTTTCCTACTATTACATAATGTCATTTTTATGTAATTTTACTATTACCTATGACCACCTATGTAATTTTGCAAATTATTATTAAAAAAAAAAAAAAAAAAAACGACCTAAGAAACAATAAAAAGACATGGTATATTTTAAATTAAAATGTCAGCATAACAAGAAGTCACCAATAAGACTATCATACCCATCACTCCACATTAGTGTGTCACTTTAAAGGTGCATCAATTTTCCCTTTCTATTACTTTATATTCACTTAGGCTGCTCAGAATGGTCTCAGCAAGCCATTCGGATACCTTGGCGAACACTTGGTCGAGGCCTCGGCATCCTGAGCTCGACTCGACAACTTGGTGGAAATGTGTCGATGAGAGATAGTGTATGGTTTGGGGAAAATAGATAGGAAGAGGGGATTAGTTTTTCATGTTAACTATATTTCCCGTTGATATGGATCATGGTAAATGTGACATCACATCTACCAGCCTTATCACCATTTTCTATCGCTTTTAAAATTGTTAAGTTTTAATACATATAATATATAAAACAAATTTAAATACGCTAATTAAAATTAAAGATGTTTTATTTATTCATAAAAAATTATAAATATTAACCTAACTACTTTTTTTATAGCCACTATCGATTAAAGGTGTGAATTAAGTAAGTTGGTAAAGTAAGTTATGGTGAAAAGAATACAATAGAATCATACTAATAAAAGAGTGGTGATGAGTTGTTTAGCGCAAAAAGGTTATCATATATTGTCGTGGTTGAATTTTGTGGAATGAATTTCGTTTGGTGTTAGGTTGTTGAACTAATGAAGTTTGGATATATATCGTAGAAAATTGGAAGCAAGAGGTTGTTTGGTGTTTTAAAAATAACAGTTCAAACCATTTTTTCTGTGTTACGCAGCACATGTACAACATTTATTCTCTCGCAACAGTTTGATTTTTGGAAGTCTTCAGACTATAAAATATATGCGCGTGTTTTGCGTGACGTAACATTTGATTTGCTTATTCAAACCTCTTCAACATTCATTTTTTCCAAATGATTTTTTTTAGAAATTTAGTATAACTTGATTTTTTTTTAATTTTGATTTGCGGATTTGATACAATTTCTTTTTATAGTTTCCATAATTTTTTATATTTTGATTAAAAAAAACTTTTGAATTTTTTTACACTTCCTTATAATAATATTTTCAGTTTCGGATGAATTCTTTTTACATATGTTCTAGACAATGTTTGTAATATTTTCTTAATTTTTTATAATTTTTTTTATGTTCTTTAGAATTAGTTTATTCTAGTAAATATCTGATTAGCTTTTTCTTATATACATTTTAGATTTGTTTTTAGAAGTTTTATACTTTTGTTTTTTACATGTGTTTTTAATATTCTTTCAATGTTTTAATACTATAATTAGTAAAATTATGTTGATAATTATTTTAAATTTGTAAAATAAGTTTATTTAAATTTTAGTTTATTATAGCAGCTTGCAGATGTTAAAAAAACAAACAAACTTCTTATTACAGATTGCAGCCGTTCGGTCCACCTCTTCTGCTATAGAGGGTTGCAGAGGTGGTCTGCAGACTTCATGGATTTTCGCTTCGAAAAAACAAACAACACCTAAGTTTAAGAGAGAAAAATATAGAAGCTTGATGAATTGTAAATTAAATTGGTTAATTATATATATAATTGATTTTAGAGAAAAAAAATAGTCTAGTGTGAGTGGGTTCACGGGTCACCACACCACAGGGGCACCTTACATGTGGGGTTGATGTCCATATCTGAGAAGAGTTTCCACCTCAACATCATGTCAATGGTCTAAGAAGCATACCGAGTGGTTGATCCGCAATCTTAAAGAACAACTGATTAGATGATTCATTGAGATGCTTCATTTTTACGCTAAAATATATTTATTGTTTAATAAAAATTTATAGAAACAAAAATTCCTAGAAATATAAAGTTTCCTTAATAAAAGTTTTTGGGAAATGTGATATTCTTCCCAAAAGAAAAAGACATTGCTTTTCGAGACGTTGATTCTAAAAAAACACTCTTCTATTTTAGGTAAAGTTTGTGACTTTTTTACCTTAAGATAAATGAAATGAAGGACATTGCTAGGAGGTATTTATTCTTTATAAAAACATATCTTATCTTTTTTTTCAAGGGAACCAACTAATCCATTTTCATACTCAAAAATAAAAATCAATTATTAAAAATATGTTTTCATTCAACATCCACAATTGAAAAATCACTATTCCAATCTATCCAAATTTAAGATGATAGTTTTCAACATCCCTACTATAATGCATATATTTATTATATAAAAAAAATGTCTAATGTTTTTTTCAAAAATCAAACCAATTGATTGGGTCGATAAAAGGTTATCAAGATCGAGATCTTTCATATAATCACTTTTTGTTTTGCAACATTGTGATTATAAGACCAAATCAAATCGTAAGATCCTATTAAATACATTTTAATTCATAAAAAATATATTTTCACTCATATGTTAACCAATCAGTTAACAATAAATCATTTAAAAAAAAAAAAAAAGACATCAGATACTTATTTTCACTCATTCAATGGGAAGAGCTCATGTTGACTGTATTGTACACACTATATGGATTTCGCTTTAGAGATTTCACTCTGATTGTTATGATATTGAGACACTTATTTTCATTTGAGTTTTATGGATAATGTTTTGGAATATTGTTTTATTTAAATTAAAAATGAAAATTTTGGATCATATTTTTGGGATGTTTCACTTTTGGCGGAAGTCCAATTCATATGGAATCGAATTAACCAAATGATTAAATTGGGGTTTCACCACATTACATATTACTATGTTTGATTATAGCTTAACAAAATTATCGCCAAAGAAAACACATTAAAGAAGAGACACAACAACAAAAGCCAAGTCTCACAATGATGTTGTAGTGGGGAGATAAGATGTATGTCATTTGTGAGATGTATGAAATATGAGCCCACAACCATGAATATGTAAGGGCGTTTCGTGAATTCTGAAAGCCTTATATGACAAATAAATATGGGCCACTAAGTATAATCTTTTCTTACAAACTAGTTGTAAGATCCGTACATTATACGGATTAATTAAAACAAAATGTTAAGTACGAACGATTAAATATAAATTTTATTTGATTTTGAAATTGAAATAAGTGAAAATGATGTGAAAAAAATATGCAAAAAATAAATTAATTAAAATTATGTGTTTAGTGTAGTAACCGAGTTAATTATAACAAAATGTTAAACATAAAGGTTTAAACTGTGAATTTATTTGAAATTGAATTTAAAATTTAAAATTTAAAATTAATAGTAATTATGATAGGTTTAATTTATGGGAACTAAATTAATGATACATTGAAAATGAAAATTGAAGGAATGACAAGTGGAAAATAAATATATATCTCAAAATTATGACAAAATTACATGTGATTAATTTTATGACAGAATGACATGTGGCAAAGTCATTTTCATTTATTAGGGTAGATAAGATCTGCTAATAATTTCTTACAAATAAGATTTGCTAATAACACAGAAAATCTATAAATACCACAGTAAATCTATAAATGGTATAAAAACAATCGAAACATAAGAACGATGATGGGTTATTCATTTTGAACTTTGAACATGCTACGAGACTTGTTTATATTTGAATTAAGTATAAAGCTTTAATTAATATTTAGAAAAAAATGTTTTATATTTAAATTAAATAGATGGGTGTTAAGTTTCATAAAGAAAAACTAAAATGTGAATAAAGCTAATTACAATGATCTAAATGTGTATTTGGATACTTGAGGGAGGTGATTTGTACATTCAGGCAATTACAAATGAAAAATCAATATTTATGGGACCATTAATGAATCTTCAAATTGAGAAGAAAATGAGGTATGAAACCTTCTAAAAAGTGGGAGTAGTTAAAAAATATAATAATTGGAAGTTATACACGGATCAGTAGAAACTGGATTCAGGACACATTTTCTAGTCATCTTAACTATAATAATTCGAAGTTATATATGGATCAGTAGAGAAACTGGATTTAGGATAGGATTTCTAGTCATCTTAAATGGAAGTTGTTTTTGTTTTTTATTTGCATAAACTATACATGTTATATTAACTAGTTAAAGTAGTTTAAAATTGGGGCATGTGTGGTTGCACCTCTTGCATCCTTTTAGACCGGAGGGAGTGGTGCGGTCTAGGCCACGCACCCTCTGCCACCTCATCTCGCACACCGCCCCTTGGGTGCGGTCTCGGCCGCACTGCGGCCCACCAAAGGTGCGATCCATGCTCAATTTTGATTGGTTGCCATTCTTTACCGTTTGTAAACGGTCAAATTTCAAATATTTATTATTTATTATTTTTTTAACCACTACTATATATACCTTATAAACTAATAAAAAAACACATTTTCTATCTTTTCAAACCCACAAAAAATGTCATCTTCCAGAAATCCAACCAACGAAAAAACACCCGCCAGAAAACCCACAACTTCAACACCTTCACTCGATCAACCGATTTATTCGCCTCCTTTCTATCACTACGGGGGCATGGTTCCCTATTTTCCACAACATATCCAACAACCACGTCCTATGCAACCATTTCCACAAACACAACTACAATTTGACCAAGATTTTGATCCTTTTGATTTTGGTTCCCAATCAGAGTTTATTCCAGAAACACAATCATAACCACAACACCCATTTTTGAATCTGAACCAGAATTTGTTCCACAAACTCAACCCTCTCAGCCATGAAATTAAAGAAAAGAGAAGGCGGAAGCTAAACCGTGGTCACCTCAAGAAGAGTTAGTATTAGCACAATCATGGATTAACGTTTCAGATGACACGAAGACGGGAGGGAACCAAAAACATGATCGTTTTTGGATGTGCGTTAGAGCTCGGTTCCATAAAGGAATGGACTTGGACCATATCGTACTAAACATTATGTGTACTCAAAATGGGGAAAGATGAATAGAAATGTGATGTTGTTTAACAATTTATATAACAACATGAAACGGCAATGGAAAAACGGCGAAAGTGACGAAGTGATTTTAGAGAAAGCTTTTAACATTTATCAAAAAGAGCAAAAGAAGACTTTTAAGTTTTTTGAAGTTTTGAATCTACTAAAAAGCAACAAAAAAGGGGAAAAACCTGAAAACAAGCGACGAGCACATCGATAGTGGATCAAAATGGTCAAGAACTTCCGACTCGAAACACACTTCATCGGATGCTCGTGTTGGTTACGACCTCAACGAATATGAGCTCATTCAAGTTTCACCACCCCCACCCCCACCCCCCGACCAATGGGAAGAGACAAAACAAAAAACAAAGACAAGGGCAAGGCGTCGGAATCGGATGACTTGAAAGAAATGGGCGATAATGTGCAAGGCATAAAAGATAGAATGGATAAATTTTTGCAACTTGCTTCGAATAGGGAGAGTCGGAAACAAAGGGGCAGTGACCTGAAAGTGCTATCGATGGACACGTCGAATTTGACCGGGGATGCGCTTCAAGTCATTTTGCAAATGAAGGAAAACGTGAAAAAACATTACGCTAATCGTGGTTAATTTTTAGTTGTTTTCCTAGTTTTAATTATTTGATGTGTGTGTGTGTGTTTTAAGTTGTACGTTTAAACTATCTAGTTTTTTAATTTCTAATTTCCTAGTTTTTTTTTAAATAATGTAATGGTTTTTAATTTTAATTAATGAAATATTTTGTTTTTATTTAAAACTAAAAATTTTATCTATTTAAAAAATAAAAATAATTTAAAGGAGTGTGACACCACTCCTTGGGTGTGGTATGAGACCATATTTTTGTGGTAACGGGTGAGGTGACGTCTACATGTCACTGCAGTATCATAAGGGAACACGACACCACTCTCTCTAGCCTTAGGGTCGTCCCCTAAGAATATTGGGTAAAGAAAAAAGTAGATACAAAATACAAACCGAAAGCAAAAGTGGGTTAAGAATAAAAATGTGTACATTTTAGAGAAAACACAAACATATGAAATAAAACAATAACATGTATTACTCGACTATCATGATGTTAAGTATTCAACTTTTTATTTGAGATAATGTCCCCTTAAAAACAATCAAACATTTATGGGCTCACAATATCATGAATTGTTAGAAATATGTCTCTCAATCAACAATAACATATTGAAGGTTTAAGTCATGTTTTAGATGACTATGTGGATTTATAGGGTGTGTAAGCTTCGTTCAAAAAAAATCCCAAAAAACAACTACTCTTTCATATCTGACATTGTCATCATTTTCTTCTCGAATATTCCTTCATCCTTACACTATAAAGGGCATCCACAAGAATGAGAGCTTAATAGAATAAATTTGAATATAACATAGGAGATAGAGTGTTGAGTTAAATCCCCAATGAACGGTTTAATGGAGATTCTAGTGAAAAATTATAGTTTTTTTTTTTTTTTTTTTTTTTAAGAATTGAATACATATATATATATATATATATATATATATATATATATATATATATATATATATATATTCTTAATGTTGGTGATTTTAGTGTCACCATGTCATTTTAAGTAACTGGAACTAACATGTGAGGTAAGGAGCTTCATAATTTGTACTCTAATATATGTATGGAGTAGTGTGGAGTGCATACATGTATAATATCGAATTAGAAGCCGGTTCGACGACTAGTTGGGGGTCCGGGGGTAGAGCCCTTGGCCTCACAGAATTTTGCATGTGGGAAGATAATGGAAAACTCAATTTCTTGAGGGTGATTATGGTAAAACTAACAAAACTCGTTAGTTTTGGTAACCCTAATCCGGATTAATATTACTTGCTTCCAATGCAACTAATGACGACCCAACCCTAATGAAACCCTAATCTTGTTTAATATATAAACGACTCTTTTTATACAGAAGAGGGTTACGTGCTTTAGCTCTCGTTTTTCATCACACATTCATAGAACCCTTTAGCATATTGGCTTACGTTTTCTATGCCTAGAAACGTAAGTGTCCACTTGGATTATCCTAGGCTGAATTTCTTGTAACCCATGCATAGGGTAGAAATATCAGTTCGGAAAGTGATATCACGATCCAAGTTGGTATCCAGATCTCCACCACAAACCCTAAATTTTCCAACATTCGAACTGATATTTGTTGTTTTTGGAGATGGGTGACTCAATCCCCTAGATGACCACTAAGTTTGCCAAGTTGGAGAAGTTTGAAGGCGTCGATTTCAAGCGTTGGAAGAAAAAGATGCACTTCATGTTGACCACTATGAAAGCAGCATACGTGCTGACTACTGCAAGACCAGCAGGGCCTGCAGAAGGTGTTGTTGAGACGGCTGAAGAGACAAAAGTGGGACAATGATGACTACATCTACAAAGGTCACATTCTGAACGGTATGTCTAATGCTTTATTTGATATCCATAGTGAAGCCTTGTGTGCCAAGGAGTTGTGGGATACCCTTGAACTGAAATACATTACTGAGGATGCTTCTAGCAAGAAGTTTCTGGTTAGTGACTTTAATAATTATAAGATGGAAGATTCAAGGTCTGTCACTGAACAGTACAATGAACTCCTTGGCGTAGACGGATAGTTTAAACTACACAAAATAAATATAAATGAATCAATAGTTGTGTCCACTATCATTGACAAACTGCCTCTGTCCGGGAAAGAATTCAAACATAACTTGAAACATCAAAAAGAGGAACTGTCATTGGTTCAACTTGCTAGTCACATTCGTATTGAAGAATCTCTTCGTGCCAAGGAAAGTGACAAATCTGAAAAACCCAAAGGAAAAGTTGAACCTGGACAACCCTCGGTTCATATGGTTGAAAACAAACCAAGGAACCATAACCACAAATGACATGGCAAACGTAAGCAGGAACATGTCATAGGCAACTCCAACAAAAAGAGAAAGGATCTGGTTTGTTGGAGGTGCAATCAAGTTGGGCATTGCAAGCGTGATTGTCGTGTGAATTTGGGC
The DNA here is from genome assembly GCF_052625555.1 of Lactuca saligna. Taxonomy (NCBI): domain Eukaryota; kingdom Viridiplantae; phylum Streptophyta; class Magnoliopsida; order Asterales; family Asteraceae; genus Lactuca; species Lactuca saligna. The sequence goes on from NC_136422.1 coordinate 26,136,695, forward strand.
AACAATGGTGCTAGAAACAGTGGATCCAATGGGAAAGTGAACCGGTCTTTAGCCCAAGTTAAAAGAGGTAAGTTTTTTACTAACTTTGATAATTCTAATCAGAATTATGTTTATTGTGTTTCATTTATCCCTGAATCATTCTATGTGCAGGATGATGATGTTGCTTGGTGGATCGACTCCGGAGCAACGAACCATGTATGCAAGGATAAACGGATGTTTGAAAAATTAACTCCGCTTGAAGATGGGCCGGTGCTGAAAATGGGAGACGGTTCTTTTATTCCTATTTGTGGTTTGGGTGTCGTGCGTCTTGAATTTACTTATGGAAAGACAATTAGGTTATTTGATGTTTTGTTTATTCCCAAGATTCGCAAGAATCGTGTTAGCTCTAGTTGTTTGAATTCTTATGGTTTTAAACAAGTTATTGAGTCGGATAAGTTTGTTTTGTCTAAGGGTGGAATGTTTGTTGGCTTTGGATATTTAAATAATAGAATGTTTCGTTTGAATATTGTTGACAAATTATTACCTGTTCAGAATTCTGCATTTGTATCTTCTGCTTCTAATGTTGATAAATCTATGCTTTGGCATGTAAGATTAGGTCATGTCAACTTTAGAAGGATGCATGAGATGTCAAAGTATGTAGTCACTTTTATTGATGACTACACTCGGTTTTGCTATGTGTATTTGTTGCACTCTAAGGATGACGCCTTAGATAAATTCAAAATATACAAAACCGAGGTGAAATTGCAATTGGGTATTCCGGTTAAATGTCTCAGGACTGATAGAGGAGTTGAATATATGGATCCCATATACTTCCAATCAGTGGGTATAATTCATGAGACCATGACACCTTACACGCCTCAATATAATGGCATTGCTGATCTCAAAAATTGAGTTTTAAAGGAAATGGTAAACTCGATGCTGTCTTACTCGGGATTAAGTGAATGATTCTGGGGAGAGGCCATGTCAACGGCCTGCTATTTGTTAAATAGGGTTCCAAATAAAAGGAACAAAACAGTCCCATATGAACTTTGGTTCAAGAAAAAGCCGAATTTGAGTTATTTCCGGGTTTGTGGATGTCGGGTAATTGTAAAACTTACCGAGCCCAAAAAGAAAATTTTGGGAGAACGTGGAATTGATTGTATATTCATTGGATATGCTGAACATTCCAAGGCATATAGGTTTTATGTAATAAAACCTAATGATTCAGTTTCAATTAACACTGTTATCGAATCGTGGGACGCAATTTTTGATGAGATGAGGTTTTCATCGATTCAATGGCCTAAGGATCTGAATTTTGATGCTAATAAAGAGAAAAATTCAGAAAGTCAAGATGGTGGTATCTTGCAAGAACCACAAGATATTCGTAGAAGCAAAAGAGGTCAAGTTGCGAAAAATTTCGGATCCTACTTCCAACTGTACTTGGTGGAAGGTTCAAGGGATGAAATTAATCTTGAATACTCTTATTGATATAGTATTGAAAATGATCCTAAGAATTATCAAGAGGCCATGGAGTCTCGTGATAATGCCTTTTGGACGGAAGCAATTAATGATGAAATGTCATCAATTCTTGAGAACAATACATGGGTGTTGTCTGATTTGCTTCCGGGTTCTAAACCTCTTGGTTGCAAATGGATTTTCAAAAAGAAAATGAATGTTAATGGGACTATTGAAAAATTTAAAGCCCGGTTAGTCATTCAAGGTTTTAGACAAAAAGTCGGTATTGACTATTTTGATATGTATGCTCCAGTTGCACGTATTTCTACTATTAGATTGTTGGTTGTCTTGGCAAGTATCCACAATCTGGCTATTCACCAAATGGATGTGAAAACAACCTTTTTAAATGGTGATCTTGACGATGAAGTTTACATGAAACAAACAGAAGGTTTCATTATGCCCGGTAAAGAGCATATGGTTTGTAAACTTGTCAAATCTTTGTATAGCCTTAAATAAGAGCCTAAACAATAGCATCAAAATTTTGATGAGGTGATTTTGTCTTTTGTATTCAAAACAAACCAATGTGAAAAATGTGTTTATAGTAGATTTGATGATGCTACTAGAGCTGGAGTGATCATTTGCTTATATGTAGATGACATGTTGATTTTTGGTACCGATCAAAATCAAGTGGGTGAAACAAAGAAATTGTTGTCATCCAAGTTCTACATGAAAGATTTAGGAGAGGTTAATGTAATTCTTGGAATAAGAATTAAGAGGATGAACAAAGGATTGGTAATGACTCAAAATCATTATATTGACAAAATTCTCAAGCGGTTTAATTTTACCGAGTGTTCTCCTGTGAGTACTCCTATGGACCCAAGTGTGAAATTAATACCAAATAATGGTATTCCCATTTCACAATTGGAATACTCTAAGGCTATTGGTAGCTTGATGTATGTCATGACAAGTACCAAACCTGATATTGCGTTTGTTGTGGGTAAGTTGAGCAGGTACACTAGCAATCCTAATGCTCAACATTGGCAAGCAGTGAATAGAGTGTTTAAGTATCTCAAGGGAACCATGAATTATGGTTTGTGTTACTTGGGGAGTCCTTCGGTTTTAGAAGGTCATTCAGATGCAAGTTGGATTACCAACATGGAGTACCATTCCTCAACTTCTGGTTGGGTATTCTTGCTTGGGGGATGTGCCATTTCTTGGGCTTCCAAGAAGCAATCTTGCATTACAAACTCGACAATGGAATCTGAGATTGTTGCGTTAGCAGCTGCTGGTAAATAAGTAGAGTGGCTAAGGAATTTGGTCTATGAGATTCCTTTGTGGTCTAAACCGATAACACGTATTTCTATCCTTTGTGATAGTTCTGCCGCTTTGGCTAAGGCATATAGCCAGGTTTAAATGGCAAGTCTAGACACCTAGGTGTTAGACATAGTATGATTAGAGAACTAATCATGAATGGTGTGATTTCGGTTGAGTTTGTAAAATCGCAACAAAATTTGGCAGATCACTTGACTAAAGGTCTGACAAGAGACTTAGTGCACAAGTCGGTAATCGGGATGGGATTAAATCCATTTAATTCTATAATGACGAGACACCCAATTCCCTCCTAATATAATGTTAGGAGTTAAATTCAATGTGGAAAGCTCATACTTATAGATTGGAACACATGAAGTATTCATCCCAGGTATGTGTTCAGTTCTGCAAGTTAGCCAGGTTGAAGTTTAACTTCTTGATAATTCCTTTGATAGATGTATGTGCAGATACATGGAAAGGAGTTACCTACGTGATTATGAAGTGTAGCCGCATTTCAAGAGGTTGTGGACTTGTCCTTGATCGATCATGAGAGGATTGGGACACACGACTTTATAATAGTGTCAAGATGTATTATGTTATAAATTCAATAAACTAGTATGTATTTTAATTTCTGGTATTCAAATGGGTTGATGGGTTCAATTCTTAAAACACCCTGATTCTCGAGTATTTGCAAGTGTATGATACTAAGTGGAAATTCAGTCGTTTCAATATTTTCATTATGTACTAGTTTGGTTTGTTGTTGATAAGGTTATGTTTGTTCAAGGGTTACACTAAAATGGGGGAGGATTGTTGGTGATTTTAGTATCACCGTGTCATTTTAAGTAACTGAAACTAACATGTGAGCTAAGGGGCTTTATAATTTGTACTCTAATATATGTATGGAGTAGTGCGGAGTGCACGCATGTATAAGATCGAATTAGAAGCCGGTTCGACGACTAGTCGGGGGTCTGGGGGCAACGACCCTGGGTCCGGGGTTTGCAAAGGGGCAGCGCCCCTAGCGGGGTCTAAGGGGCAGAGCCCCTGGCCTCACCGAATTTTGCATGTGGGAACATAATGGAAAACTCAATTTCTTGAGGGTGATTATGGTAAAACTAACGAAATTCGTTAGTTTTGGTAACCCTAATCCGGATTAATATTACTTGCTTCCAATGCAACTAATGACGGTCCAACCCTAATGAAACCATAATCTTGTTTAATATATAAACAACTCTTTTTATACAGAAGAGGGTTATGTTCTTTAGCTCTCGTTTTTCATCACACATTCACAGAACGCTTTAGCATATTGGCTTACGTTTTCTGTGCCTAGAAACGTAAGTGTTCATTTGGATTATGTTATGCTGAATTTCTTGTAACCCAGATATATGGTAGAAATATCAGTTCGGAAAGTGATATCACAATCCAAGTTGATATCCAGATCTTCATCACAAACCCTAAATTTTCCAACACTTAACACTCTATTCGATTAATGTCTATGGGTTAAATGGATTGTTGATGTGATCATATCACTTGTTTCTTTCATGTCTAATTCCATACTATATTTGAAGAGATATAACGATTTTTAGTCTCATTAAACCCCTTTAAAATCAATAGACGTTTCAAACGTATTTTTTTATAAGTATATGCATAAAATATTTTTCTTTCATTGTTGTTAATGTTATAAAAAGTATTATAAACCAGATAAATATAACTAGACCAAACTCCAGCTTTTATTTTTTTCCCTCAATCTAACCGTTTGAGTTTTAGGATGTAGTTTATAACATTAACCAATAACTTTTTAGAAATATATTAAATATTCCTAACTTCTTTATGTGTTAATAATAAAATGATGACCACGTTTAATAAACTGTTTTTATTCTAATAATTTCTAACATGTATGCATCATAACGAAAAAAGTAAAAATAATAAACAGCACCACGCCCAGGCAGCACATGGACACCACGGTTTAGTTCTGATGCAAGGGACCACTCGTTTATCGGATCAACAAATCTCTTTCTTTGTTGTATCTTTTTACTATGTTTCTTGGATGATGTTTGATTTTAAAAGGTAATAAAATAATATATTTTCAATTTAATTTTTAGTATTACAAAATTATATATATATATATATATATATATATATATATATATATATATATATATATATATATATATATATATATATATATATATATATATATAAAGGAGTTGAACAAGTCGTGAAATGTAAATAAAATGTCCATCTGCCCATGAGATGGCTAACATCTTGACATAAGAGCTAAATCTACGTAGTTATATGAACGATAACTATTTTATATTTGTATGATGTTGTTATAATTAAATAAAAACTTCTAGAAACAATATTTTAATTAGAAAAGAGAATAATTCAATTAAAGTGTGTTGATATTTTTTACTTTTAAGTTTTATCTCTAAATTAAAGTAACATAATGATAGAAAGTTTCGAGGCAAATAGATTAAACGACATTTATGTGACACATGCTTTTTTTAGCACGGTCGGTCATTCCAGACTTCCAATATTAAAAAATGTGAATTTTGTATATGAAGTACTTTATTTGTAGTGTTTAAATAATAAACGAATAGACCACATTGATTGTAGAAATGTTGGTTCATAAAAAGCAATTGCATTTTTATTTCCGTTGTGATGTATTCATGCATATAAAGAAGATTATATATCAAAGATGTGAGTGTGAGAGTATATCGATTGTTTGACTAGGCTTACAGAGAACTAGAGATGACCAAAATACACGAACCTAAAACTTATGTGATGGGTTTTGGGTCGGGTAAGTGATTATGTGATCTTTTTTGAAAGTTTGTGCGATTTTAAGATGATTATGTTATTAAAGTTACACCCGATTATCTGATCTCATACTCTTATGATTCAATAAGAAAAAAAAAACAACAACAACATTTGCACTTCTATGTGTTTCTTCCTCCAAACATAACGGCATTGGCGACGACGACAACCTTCATTCTCCTGATTACAATCACTAGTGCTTCCTCTACCTCACCAACGTTGATCTTCCTTCTCCTTGCAGCTGACGTTGTTATCAAACCCTTTGTTGAAAATGTTTAGTTTTCTCTTTTTTCTAATGAAATTGTTGGTAAGATATTGAAATATGAAGTTTTTTCATTTATTTTTTTACATTGTTGAAATCTGATAAACCATTTGCTGAAATCTAAAATAGCTTATCTAAAATATTAAGGAAATTTTTATTTATGAAATGTTGGTAAATTTTGAAATGATATTGTTGAAACCTAATTTTTTGAATTTTGAATTTTGTTTGCTTAAATATGATTTTGGTTGTTTGTTGTTCAAGTACTGAAATTGTTTGTTATAAATAAGGTCTCACTTGTCAAGAATCGGAAGTGCACTAATATTACTTATTATGAATCATGTATTGGTTGTCAAGAATTAAAAGTGATTGATATCACTTGCAAAGTTCAAATGCCGCTTCTGTTGGAAATATCGAAATAGGGTTATGGAAATCTGGATAACAAAACAGAAATCGTGTAATCACTTTCCTTGTTTGATATTTCGACCCTATATGCCTTGGGTATCATGAAATCCAAACTTAGGATAATTCATGATGCAACAATTCTGATTTTAGACACAAAATCATAATCAATTTTAGAAGAAGATGAAGAAGGAAGCGCTTCCCGCTTTTCTGTGTTCTAAAGGAGTCGTTATTTTCCCGGATTTATCCACTTAACGGATAAATGATAACAGTTTGTATCTTTCAGAAAAAACAGATTAGTCCCTGAATTTGCATTTTTCAAGAATGATAGATTAGTCCTTGTACTGTTCTAACAATGTTTAGTAAATACAAGTGTGCACTCCCACACCTCCTAATTTGTATTATAACTAAAACATTATTTTTGAAACACTTGTTAAATCCATTACACTAAAATATATTTGGTGATATAAAATCACCAACAACTTTCAATGAAATAAACAAGAAAGTGTGGAAAACAAACAAACAAGAAAGACACAACATTTAACAAAGTTCGGTCAAAGTGACCTATGTCAACATGAAGGATAGAATATTCTTATGCACGAACTTTCAAACATAGTTACAATGTAACGTCCCAAAATTAAGACTAAAAAAATTCATTTGTAGTTCAACCACAAACACCATTTAACCATTACAATTATTCAATAGTATTTCAGAGTAGAATAGTTATCAGAGTACAATTCCCAAAATAATAAAGTGCGGAAACATGAGTGGATGTGTTGCGATCAAGACGAACCATTCCTTTTGAAAACGGAAGTACAATATAAATCAAAAACCGTAAACAAAAAGCTTAGTGAGTTCCCCACAATACCGCATACCAAAACGTACAGGAGCCATGGGCTACCCCCATGATCTTTCCTTGCAATGTCGAGGGCCGAATCTTGGTCTTACATATGAGTGACAGAGGCCAAATCTTGGTCTTTTATGCGATTGTCAGGGCCATATCGTCGTCTTTCATACAGATGGCAGGACCCAGATCCTAGTATTTCATGTAAGTATCACGGAGACAGCTAGCATTCCACACAATAAGTAATGGGCTGACATTGGTGCCTTCGACCCATGGATATAGTGAGAAGACTCACCTTTAGCTGTTGAATATCTCGGATAAAAACTCGAATTGCTAATCCAGAAAAATCCCACTCTAACACCATCAAATAATATCCAATTAATAACTAGTCCACATCCCATAACCAAAATCCAAGTTTGATGACAATCCTCAAGGTAAAAGTCCCTTTTACCCTTTCCTCACTTGACCCAAAACCAAAGTCGAATCCAATAGCACCAAAATCTCAATAAGGTCCAACTTCCTAATTGGGCCCAAAACCCATCATGGACCTATCTAAGAAGTCCCCAAACCCCTTCTAGTCCAAAAGTGGCCCAAACCGAGACAGTCAACGACGAATTAGTACGCCCGGGGTACTTAGGCTTACGCTCGACGTTCTTCAAGGATTCCTAGTACGCGTAGGGTACGAGCTGGGTATGCACAACGTAGCACCAAGCGAGCCATGATAGGGGACTAGGCAGCGTACACAAACGTACGCCCAACGTACGTGCCCAACTTACACCTGACTTTTCCATTAATTGCTTAATACTTGCAACTAACAGCCCAAACTTCAGATCCAAGTCTTATCAAACATCTTAGGCTATAAAGTCATAAACTTGGGGCCTTTTCATGGTTCACAAGGACCCAAACCGCACTTTTAGCATTCTACATTCACCATAAAGACTTACAACCATCAAGATGCTAACTTTATGGACATAGGACCTCAGAAATATCCAAAGAAGCAATTTATAACTCGTATACTGGAAGGAATCCACTAGACCTAATCATATGACCAAAATGGAACCAAAACTTCAAAAAGACTAGATCTAAGCAAACAATGAGCAAGTTCCAAACTTTATACCTCAATGAAGCTAGAAATTATGTGAGGATTCTAGATCTACAAGTTTCCTTTGATCAATGATCCTTTCTCCAAGCTCCTGTTCTTCAACTTTTACCAACACATATTAAACACACACTCAAGAGGGTCAAAACTCTTCAAGGAAGTCTAGAGTTTCAAAATGGCACACTAAGGGAAATAGTGCCTGATAAATGAGAGAATAAGGGGGGTCATAATGTTGTTTAAATAGTGCCCAAACCCTAAAAATTAGGGTTTGTCCCCTGCATATGTACGCCCAGCGTACTCCAACTTTCAAAGTTGGCAAAACTACCCCCTAGTGACCAAATCTGCAAAACATTTACACACCAAGGGTCTAAACTGAAAAGTACTTTGAACCAGGTGTTACAATTCTTCCCCAATTAAATTAAGTTTTATCCTTGAAATCATTCCCTACCACCCCAGGTACGCCATACAACTTGAACAATTCGTCCACAACCCCGATACGGACGGAGAAGTCGACTCTTTACATACAACGATCTTCTAATATTATCACTGAACCAAACCTTAGCAGGGTTCCCAAATCCTAAATACGAACAAACCCTTACCACACAAGCATTAGCCACTGAAGAATAACCATCCCCGCTCTACCAGAAATCCGAAAGCCTAAGACCTTGTCTAACTCCCTAACAGGAAGACCATTCTAAATCACTGCTAATCCGACTCCAATTTGCAATCACAACTGAGCAATAACCCTTCTAACCCTGGATTATCTGGGAAACAGAATCCATGTCTAATCATTGCTTCCGAAAAACTTTCACTTGATACCAAGGCGACTCTTAGCATGAGTTTTCAACATTAGTACCATCTCAGGCTCATCTTGTTATCCCACAATTACATTTCTGATGCAATCGAGACCTCCCTGGTCTCATAATTACCTACCAATTAACCGATATATTAGATTTCCAACCGATTGCTGAGGCTGATGGTCTCAAGTAGACTTACCAATTAACCGATAATAGGGCCCTAATCCAACCAACGATATTATAACCAACCATGTATTACTGTTGAATACTTTAATTGAGATCATTGGTGATTTCCAATACGACTCGCAACCCCCTTGCATCAACCATAAATATAACTCCTATCTCGAAATCCAAGGGTTTACACCTGCATTCTATCCAAACTCTTAAAATTCTAAGGCGACCTTTCATTGAACTGAAATATAAAGTCCTTAACCCACTGCAGAGGCTGACAGACTCACACACGGTCCCTATGCACGTCTCTGAATAAAAGTCCAACTAATAAGGGCTACTCAAGCCTAACCACCACATGAATGCCAACCATTTACCCCAAAGTCATCTCTCTCTAAACGAACCTGATACCTTGCCCTCACCAATCCTTCCAGATCTCACCTATACTACACAATCGAACAACATTACCTCATATCCAACAATCCCTGTACTAGTCAAGTGGTGGTTCTCCATCAATACTATCTGCCTCGACTCGACATGCGCTGATCTTTCCACGGTCCAACCGACCATTCACATAATGACCTACCGCATTCTGGTTAATGTTATGATCTCGTCGTAGTCTTACAACACTTCCTAAACTGCTTAAGAACCTGGTGAATGCTACGACTACCCCGTAGTCTTACAACACTTCCACAACTTCCTAACAACCCGATGAGTGCTACGGTTACCTCATAGTCTTATAACACTTCCACATCTGCCTAACAACCTGGTGAATGATACGACTACCCCATAGTCTTAAAACATTTTTGTAATGACCAAAAAATTCTAACCAATTTTAAACATTTCAATCCATTCAAAAACCATTAAGTTAATACAACTTGTTTTCAAAACAGTTTTAAACATCAGAGTATCCCCATAACCAAATCACAAAATCATGAATTATGAGGAGCGGTACGATCACATCTTTACCTTGCCACGATCATCTGATACCTAAAACAATAAATTGAAACCGTAAGCTCGAAAGCTTAGTGAGTTCCCCAAAACACCCATACACACATAACCATACACATACATCAATAAACATCATACCATGGGTCTAATCAACCGTCGGGTTGGAATACCCTAGTCCCTGAACCATCGGGTTGGAATGCCAACATACTACGAGTCCAATCATCCTCGGGATGGAATACTCTCGGCCCACAACCATCGGGTTGGAATGACCACACACCTATACATATAATAACTAGTATGGGTCCAATCATCCCTCGAGATGGAATACCCCAGGCCCATAACCATCAGGTTGGAATGTCATCATACTACGAGTCCAATCATCCTACCGGGATGGAATACTCCTGGCCCACAACCATCGGGTTGGAATGACCACATACTAGCAAACATGTGCATTTATCAAATAATCACATAACAGTCTACTGAAATAACATATTAGGGCCCTATTATCCTACCGGGATGGAATACCCTTTACAGTTTTTCAAACATGCACACATCTCACAAGCAATCTCTTACCAGCACACAGACAGTCCGAGCAGCTACAGGTCACTAAGCATAACCACATCCAGTCTACCAGGATGCCAATCTAATCAACCATACTAGCATATAATCATCCTTTCTAGCAGAATACCAAACCGACATATCAAAACAGAAATTACTCAAATAACAATTCAAAGGGTCGGCCTTGGTGCCTTAGACCCTTGGTATAGTGAGGATAACTCACATTGAACTATTGAAACACTGCTGGTATCCTTCGGACTGCTATTTGACAATCCCCGCACCGCTGCTCCTCTAGCTCCCTGAACTATCAATGCCACAATAACACTTAGCCCAAAACAATATCCTTCTAAGGGTAAATTGACCATTTTACCCTTAATCCAAATCTGGTCCATGGCTAAGGCCCAACACTAGGTAAGCTTCTCAAGCCCACTAATGACCCACTAATGGCCCAATTTGCTACATTGGTCCCAATCCCTTAATGGGCCTCACCCTAAGCTAAAACTATATTCCTTGGCCCATATAACATGATTTCTGAGGGCCCACTAAGGCCCAAATACCCAAACATGCCCCAAACCACGACCCAAAACTCATGATCCAATAGACAGGGTTACGCGGGGCGTAATTCAATGTACGCTTAGCGTACAAGCTCGATGACGGTACGCTTGGCGTACCTGCACGTACACTCAGCGTAGTGCTCTGTTAAGTCATTTCCTCATTAAGTGCTTAACACTTCAATCCAGGTGCTATAATTACATATCCAAGTCTATTAAGATGTCTTAAGCTATAAAGTCAGCTAATTGGTGGCTTGCAACCCACCAAATGAACCCAAACTTGAAATATAACATCATACTTCCATAAAGGTGGCTAGATCTCATGCATAATCACAAATGAGAGTCATAAAGATGCATTCTTGGGACCAAAAAGTCCATAAAATTGTACTAAGAGATATCTAAGAAATTATTCATCAAGATCAAAGCTTTTTACCTTGAAGAGGTCTGAAATGAAACACTTGTCCCAGATCTATAAGCTCTAGCTTCCAAGGTTCTTTCTTCACAATCTTCTTCCTTTCTCTTCCAAGCTAAAAACCACCAAGATGAGCTTTTCAAGGCCAAGATCTCTAAAAATGGAGGTTGGAACGTTCTAGGGTTTCTTCTAGGGATGTCAAAAACCCCCGTGGAACCCCGCTCCCGTGGGATCCCGATCCCGTATGGGACTAAATTTTTAAAAAAACCGGGAGCGGGAGCGGGGGCAAAATTAAACCCCGCTTATTTTCGGGACCGGGAGCGGGAGTTGGTATTCCCGTCCCGTACTCCCACGGGGCCCCGGTTGTACATTTATGTAAAAAATATATATTTAATATAAAATACATATACAAAATAGATTTTCTAATTTTAAGTGTAGGTTAGGTTTCACTTTCCCGTTTTCAATTAATAGATATTCAAGAGGTAGTGAATTAATCATATATTTTTGGATATGTAAGTATTTTATATTTGTAATATTGGATTTGTCATATTTTATATTTTTAAGATTGATGGAATTGTCGTTTTGTAATATTGAATCCGTAATGTTGAATTTTTAATTGTTTAGTTTCTAAAAGATTATGTTTTAAACTTTTAAAGTTATTAAAAACAAGCTTTTTAGCCTAACACAAAGTAGTCATTTAGCAGAAAAAACGAATTTTAAGCGGGGGAACCGGGGGAACGGGGGCGGGACCGGGGGTGATGGAGGTAACCGGGAGCGGGACCGGGGGCTATGTAAACGGGGGTTCCGGGGGCGGGACCGGGAGCGGGGGCAACAATTGATTTCGGGGGCGGGAGCGGGGGCAGCTAATCCCGCTCCCGTTTGGTCCCGTTGACATCCCTAGTTTTTTCTGAGGTTAGGGAGGCTGATATGGGGGCTAGGGTTGAAGCCATTATGTTCTATATATAGTGGCTCAACCCAAATTAGGGTTTAATGAACTTTAGCATACGTTGGGCGTACCTTCACGTACGTTGGGCGTACGCCTCACACCTCCGCGATCCAAATACCCGCTACGTTAGGAGTAACCCAGCTTACGCTGGGCGTAGCCACGCATGTCCCAAAAGCATGCATGCCCCTTTCTCGTTAATTTTTCTCCATAAGGGTCATAGTTGCCAATATCTTCAAAGTATCATAACTCCTTCATTCTAGATCCGTTCCCGACGAACTTTATGTCCATGGAAAGGTGGCGAGAAGCCCTATGCTTCTAGCAACATACCCTGGTCCGAAACCTACTCAAATGAAAACCCATTGCCCCTAATTTTGGGATTTATCGGGACCACACGAGAATTATTTATTAAACTTAAAATATTAATTAATAATCATATGCAAATTAACATAAGGCAATATTAGACTTAATGGATTAAGTCCTTAATAGGTTAAGTAGGAACACTTAACCCTAATTGTCATTTCATGTGAAAACTCTAATTTCACGTAGGCCTTGAGTTGGGCCTTTCTTTTGGACTTTGGTGATTGGGTTACTGATGGATTGTCCAAGAATAAGTAAATGGAATAAATAATTGTGTGGGTTTTAGGATAAGGCCCATGTGAGAGTCTTGGGCCTAATTTGGAAAATTAGGCTTAGATGGGCCATAATTGGGCCTTTATAATTATGTGATATTGGGCCATGGGAATACCAAGAGTTTGGATTAGAATAATTAGATGTGCCTTAAGGAAAGACCATGTAGAGGTCTGAGTCCAATTTGGAAATTTGGGCCATATGTTGGGCTTTAGTCAACTGGTTAACTATTGGTCATTTGGAGTGTGAGTTGGACCTTGGGCTTGGAACCCAATTATTAACTGGGTGTTGTTTGATGTTGACAACTCGGGAATCTGTCAACCAGCAGCTGGAGTTTTATTGGCGGGATTTCAGCAGTGTGAGGTGAGTTTTCCTCACTATACTCAAGGGTCTAAGGCACCAAGGCCAACCCTTTTGGATTGTTATCCTAATATGCTATGATAGTATGATTTGTTAGATCGGTATCCTGGTAGATAGGATGTTATATGCTATTATGATCTGTTAGATTAGTATCTTGGTAGATAGGATGTTATTATGCTGCTATGATCAATTAGATCAGTTTATATATTTATAGATTGTTATGTGATTATTTGTTATATGTGCACTAATTGGTGGTTGAGGCTAATCTGCCTTGTGCAAAAGCCAATAGACCTGAGCATTCCAACCTATTGGTTGTGGGCCGTGAGTATTCCATCCCGAGGATGATTGGACTCGTAGTATGTGGGCATTCCAACCCTATGGTTGTGTGTAACATCCATAAAATTCACACAATATTTAAACTTTTTCAATCATAATTAAAAACCACATAGCATTGTTTACAAAATGTTTTCAAATCATTTTCCATCAGAGTGTCCCAAAAATCATAACATAAGGATGAGGAGCGATACGGTCATGCCTTCGCCTTTCCACGATCTCCTGAAGTACCTGAAATAGTAAACTGAAAACTATAAGCCCGAGGGCTTAGTGAGCTACCCCCAAAATACCAACACCACACTGACAATACTATAACAGTAATAATCAATCAATCAACATGCATACTGGGCCATCGGCCTGACTGGACCGCCCTACCGGACCTACAGTCTGTCTGGATCTATCCCGAGCCTTCGGCATGACTGGTCTACCACGTGGGCCTACAGTCTCCCCGGACCGCTCATAGGGTATGTTGGCCTTCAGCACAAAGCAGGACCGCCTCAACCCAACCAACAAGAAAATGACCATGTGCGCATAGCTATCATATACTGGCATATACAAACATCAACATATCTATCTCACTCATCATAATCACAGAATTCTCTTGTAACTAGAGCACCGACCTAGCAGGTCACTAACACACCAATCACTATGGATCATAAAAGCATAACATATTGTCTACCTCGATTCTAGACTAACAATTCATAACCACATGCAACATACCATAACAATAACAACTAACGGGCCGAACTTGGTGCTGTAGACCATATCGATATAGTGAGGATAACTCACCTCGCAAATGTCGACTCGGAAGGTAAACTCCAACTCTCGGATCACTCGACATCGACCCCGCCACCTATAACCATAGTTTAATATATGCATAAGTCTTCAACCTTATAAGGTACTCCATAACCCAATAGTCAATCCCTGATCAAGGTCAAAGTCCTCAGTCAAGGTCAATAGTCCATGTTGACCTCAACTCGCCGAGTACACCCAGCTACACGCCGAGTCCCTTGAAGCACAATCCAACTCGCCGAGTCATCGAGGTGACTCGTCGAGTTCCTTCAAATCCCGATCAGGCCTTAAGGCCACCCGTCAAGTTCCCTCCCTACGACTCGACGAATATACTCTCGAACATTATTCTTGGTTAAAACTCATCCGACTCACCGAGTTGTTCTTCAACTCATCGAGTCTCATGACAATCTTCATCGGACTGGCCGAGTTGTTCAACCAACTCGTCGAGTTCAATGGCCATCTTCATGCGACTCGCCGAGTCTATTCAGTCCTCTTTCCATATAGATCCATTTTGATCCATGCAACGACTCCAAATCACAGATCCAAGCTTATAGGGCATGCTTATCACGTAAAGTTGCAAACTTTACGTGCATGCATGGCTTTAAAGGCTCAAAATGGCAAATCTAAGCTATTGATGGGTCTTTATGCACAAAGGGGACCTCAATCGTGACTAGAGTTTCAACTTTATGCTTCTAGAATCCAAAGAGAGTCCAGATCTGAAGTTACAACTTCAGATCTAGTCCATAGCTCAACATAACAACTTGATATTCCATGAAAACCCTAAAACTCACCATATGAGGGAGACCTATAGGGAGAATGAAGGATTGGGTACCTTTTGAAGTTGATGACTGAGATGAGTGTTGATTCCCACACTCCAATTGCTTCAATCTCCTTCTCCTCCAAGTCTTCTCCCTCCAAGAACTCTCTTTCAAGCTTCAAACACACATACAAGGCACACACACATGAATAAGGCTCTCAAGGGTTCTTTGGAACTGTAAGGAGGTCTAAGGGAGGCTAAGGTCCCTTTAAATAGGGGTGCAAACCCTGGGAATTAGGGTGTCACTTGCCAGCTCCTACTCACCGAGTCCCATTATGGACCCGTCGAGTAGGTCACTTAACCCGCGATCCTTCTCACTGCTACTCGACGAGTAGGTAAACCAACTCGTCGAGTAGGGCCTAATCCAAAAACTCATGTTAACAATACCTGAGAATCAGGGCGTTACAACTCTCCCTCACTTGAACTATACTTCACCCTCGAAGTCCGTTGGAATAAACAATGCCCGATAATGCTCGCGTATCTCCGCCTATGGCTCCCATGTCCATTTGAATCCCTTCCGATGTTCCCATTGTATCTTTACCAAAGGTATTTCCTTGTTCCGAATAATCTTCTTCTTCCTTTCCAAAATCGCCACAAGCCTTTCCACATAGTTCAGGCGCTCATCGACCTGAATGTCATCCAAGATACCACTGCCTCCTGGTCCATAATGCATTTTCGTAATTATGAAACATGAAATGTGATGTGGATCCGGATAAGCTCCTCCTGAAGCTCTAGCCTATAAGCCACCCTGCCAACCCTGGCGATAATCCTGAATGGACCGATGTAACGGGAACCTAATTTTCCCCTCTTCCTGAAGTGGATCACACCCTTCCAGGGTGAGACCTTTAGAAGAACCATGTTACCCACCTGAAATTCCAGCTTAGATCAGCAACAGTTGGCATAACTTTTCTACCGGCTTTGAGCGGTCTGCAGTCGCTGTCTAATCTGTTGTATCATTTCGGTAGTTTGTAGAACTACCTCTGCCCGACCCATCACTTTGTGCCCAACCTCGCCCCAACAAACTGGGGTCCTACACTTCCACCCATACAACAGCTCGAAAGGCGGGGCGCCAATATTGGAATGATAGTTGTTGTTGTAGGCGAACTCTGCAAGCGATAGGTGGGAATCCCAACTTCCACCGAAATCAATAATGCACGCCCTCAATATATCCTCAAGGGTCTGAATGGTCCACTCACTTTGCCCATCAGTCTGCGGATGGAACGTTGTACTAAAATGTAGTCGTGTTCCCAGTTCCTCATGGAACTTCTGCCAAAAAACGGGAAGTAAACCTGACATCTCGATCGGAAACGATAGAAACTGGAACTTCTCTGCCGACGAACTCTCCCGTATGGCTAGGAAATGGGCACTCTTGGTCAATCGATCCACGATGACCCATATAACATCAAACCCCGTTGCCGTCTTCGGCAACTTCGTGATGAAATCCATTGCGATCCTTTCCCATTTCCACATGGAAATCTCTAGAGGCTGTAACTTACCATGCGACCTCTGATGCTCGGCCTTGACCATCCTACAGGTCAAGCACCTATCAACATACCAAGCGATATCTCACTTCATACTAGGCCACCAATAACTCGAACTCAAATCACGGTACATCTTGGTGGCTCCCTGGTGAATCGAACTTATGACCCTCCTCCATCACTGTCTGTCTGACCCCTCCGGATGGTTGTGGGTATTCCAACCTGATGGTTGTGGGTCGTGAGTATTCCACCCCGAGGATGATTGGACTTGTAGTATATGGGCATTCCAACCTGTTGGTTGTGGGCCTGGAGTATTCCATCCCGAGGATGGTTGGACCCATATTATGTTGACATTCCAACCCGATGGTTGATTGACCCATAGTATGCTGTTTGTGGTTATATGTGTATTGTTGTGTGTATGGTATTTTGGGGAACTCACTAAGCTTTGTGCTTACGGTTTCAGTTTATTGTTTCAGGTGCTTTAGATATCTCGGCAAGACGAAGGCGTGACTGTACATATCCTCATGTTTTGGACTTATGGTTTCTGGGATACTCTAACATTAATATTATTTGAAAACATTTTGTAATAACTAATGGCTTTTGGATGCTTGAAAAAGTTTTAAATTGGCTTGATTTTTATGGGTGTCACAGAACAAAAATGTAGAAACCCTAGAACACTAGTATATAATAAAAAAAAATACACTATCAGGGTTACAAAACATGCTATATAGGAATAACAATCTGAATCCTTAGTGTTGTTGAGACTTTGAGAACAAGGTTCACAATTGTCGCGCCTCTAATGGCTCACACCCAACACTAGTAATAGAAGAATGTTTGAGAAGGAGGAGGGAGGTTGCAATTTTTGGCTGGTACTCTTCAAGAACAAGTGGCAAAAAATCATAGGGTATTAGTAATATTTATAGTGCAATCATGAAACCCTAGATAAGCCCAAATCCAAGATTATCTTAAACTAGGTAATTATCCACTTTTCTGATTATCCATTAGAGACTATTCTAGAAACCCTAAGGCACTAGAAAAACAGTCAATAGCCTAAGGAGGGTTGTAAATTCATTATTGCTCAACTATTGAACAATTACAATTCAGTCCATAAACTTTTAATCAATTCTTTTAATCCCAAAATTAATTCTAATTAATTTCTGATAAAATATTAATTAAACATTACTATTTCTAATTAATATATTATTCTCATAATATATTAGCAAATTATTTATTTTAATTTATTAATCAAATAATAAGTTAACTTTTTTCTCCAAAATCATCCTGTCTAGTTGCTAGTCTTGAGGGTAACCCAAAAAGATTGTGCTACTATCAATTCAAGTATATACCAATTATATATTGGATTAGTGTCTAAGGCTGTAACTATATTTGGTAAGTACTTGACCCGGTTGTGCATGGTCCTTTTGGGTTGCCTTCACCATAGCAACTTGACATGATGATTTGTAAAGAGAGAAGAGATATTATTGTTAATATATTATGAGAATAATATATTAAAGGAATAATAATATTATTTGATTAATATAAGTCATATATTAATTAAGAATTAATTTGGTGACTTAAAGAGATTAATTGAATAAAGGGGCATAAACTGTCAAATGTGTGATAATTGTGTTTTGGGCTATGAATCCTTATGGATATAAGGGTGGACGATTTTTAGGGTTTGGATATCTTAAAATCGTCCAAGCATAATATCTAGGAGGATCTTTGGATTGCTTAGGGCCTAAGTTATTCAATTAGGGTTAAGGGTGAAACCCTAATAGCTCATAATATAAATAGATCCCTTGGGTGAGGGAAATCGGCATTCATGCAAGACAATAAACCCTAGGGCCGATTTCTCACCCTCCCCACTCTCTCTCAATATCATCCTCTTGCTAGTTGGTGTTTGTAAGCCATTAGAGGAGTGACAATTGTGACTCTAAGCTCCAAGAACAAGAAGTTTCAAGCAAGCAACTTAAGGTATTCTTCTAGATCTGTTTTATATGATATGATTCAACTGTTTACACTAGATCTAAAATTGTAAGCCTTGGATACATTGCATGTTCAATTAGAGAAACCTAGATCCAAGCATTAGGGTTTGCATGCGCACATAGGAAAGTTCTTATGGCTAAAACTCATAATTATAGTTATGAGCTTAGACACCTAATATAACTAATACCCAACTTACAAACAAGACCACAAGTACTATGAGGATCCCTATTTA
The DNA here is from genome assembly GCF_052625555.1 of Lactuca saligna. Lineage (NCBI taxonomy): Eukaryota > Viridiplantae > Streptophyta > Magnoliopsida > Asterales > Asteraceae > Lactuca > Lactuca saligna. The sequence continues at coordinate 26,155,860 of NC_136422.1, forward strand.
TAGACTGGGAAATACCTAAAATCCTAATACAACTAATACCCAACTTACAAACAAGACCACAATCGCTTTTAGAGACGTCCACCTTGAGTAACAATGCATGGGAACCAGCTAAGCACATGGAGTGCAAAATGATGCTACAAGGGCGCATCATGTGCCATAGGGGCATTATGCTCCATGAGGGCATATCATGCTCCATGGGGGAACATCTTTATTCAGTACATTCATCAACAATGCATCCTTGGACCTCCTTGAACACCATAACAAATCATCACATCAAGATGGGGTGTACCATCTAGCCAAGGGTACACAATGTACTATAAGGGTGCATCATACACTATAAGGGCACATTATGATACCAACATCACATCAATTCCACATACGGACCAACATCATTCTAAAGTGCACAATACCATGCCCCCAACGCATTTGGCAATATGCACTTGGTAACCTTTGGGCACATCCTGTTTCCAGAAGAGGGGGGGGGGGGGGAGGGGGGGGGGGCATATGTTAAGACTCCTTGAGAATGCTTCCAAATGCTCCAACTTTGATTATACATGCTCTAATTTTCAAATGCTCAAGTTATATTTAACATTGTTTTTTCAAAAAGGTTAAAATGATAATTTATGTCATTCAACACACTCATTTAAATGTCTTACCAAACAACGTATATTCATTTAAGCCTATGAATCATTCACATCTCTAAATGGTTCAACTTTAAATCATTTAAATGTTACAAAATAACCCCTAACACAAACATTATCATTATCCTATAAAATGGTGTAAATGAGAAGTAAGAAGTAGGTAGCATCTACTATTAGTAGGAAGGTTGCTTTCGAGGGTGACTTGCAGCATAAAAGAAAAGATAACTAAATAAGCAAAACTTGTCTTGTTCGAGGAGCATCCACACTACATAAGCTCCATCAATATGAAATATTAGCCCAAAGTAAAGAATAAATAAATAAATAAGATAATAAATGAATAAAATTTATTTGTATGTACCTCCACACCGAATAAACTCATAAGATATGAGATATAAAACATTATTTAAAGATAGAAGATAAATAGTAACATGCGGCTAAAAAGGAAATGTAAACATTTTACATATACATGCAATAAAATGAAACACAAATATAGCAAGGGCAAGTAATGTAAATATTGTTACATATATAAGAACAATGAAAGCATATACTAGAAGTAAAACATGTAGAAAAACGAGGCAGTGTAAGCTATAAGCTATTTGGGGGAAAAGAAACAATAGTAGAACGGTGAAACTAGGTGGAAAACGCACAAAAAATGAAGCTAGTGTCCTAGATCTCACTTTTTTTTTTTTTTTTTTTTTTTTTTTTTTTTTTTTTTTGTTGTGCATGTCAAACACAAATTTACATAACATAAATTTGTGAAACATGAACACGACATAAACTGTAAGACATGTTTTGGGTATCAAATACAAACATGACACATAATTAATTTATATAAGATATTACGGACACAAATAGATAAAATTTTAACCATGTTACATGAAAACATAAATTTATACAAGTTTATATATGCATAGCCTAATACCAATTGAAGCTAGGAAAACATGCATTTAATTTGTGTATATACATGTTAATATGTATGTAGGTATCGCATGTTCCACCATTATTTGAGATTATATAATACTTTTATACTATTTCACTATTTTAATTCTACGTCTTCATTTCCTTGTATTTGAGATCATGACTTCCGTAAAAGACTAAAAGAACCCTTCAAACCTAACTTCACAATATCCTTCCAAAATCCTCTCTCTCTCTCTCTCTCTCTCTCACACACACACACACTCATTTGTCTTGCTTATTAGCAAACTTTGCATTCGAAAGCGACAAATGGAGAACCTACGGTCCTAGCTTATCCTTCCTTGGTCCAAACTAATCCTAATACTTGGATACATCGTTGTCATTAATATTACAAAATTACATTACAATATGTAAATATTATACTTTAAATATCAGGATTAACAAGTAACAGCTTTTTTACAAAACTACAACAATTTGTTAGTATTACAAAATCACAGCAATTTACAGTATTAATTTGTATTTATACGGTGATATACGGTATTGAGTATTGTCCGGTCATTAAACCGGCAAAATCAGGTAACAGCCGTTACCTTTTTCCAGCAAACCCTTGGGCCCCATATAAAACCAACCACCGCTGTCATCAGCTACCGTCCCACTATCCCCCATTTTACTAACGTGGCGGAATATCCGCCGTTGATATTCATGTTCCCCTAGATCCTAATCATTCATCATTCCAACCTTTTAACCATAGTTACAGAATTTCCCCTTTTAGTTTCTCTAATCTCACACTTTGGCCCCTTTCACACTCCCTCTTTCAGCCAAACCAGCCGCTCATGCAACCACCGCAAAGTCCCACATCTATTAATTCCACACAGACAATTATGAGCAAAACATCACGGGATTAAAGTGGCTGTGGATCACGATTGATCTATGGATGAAGTCAACGGCGTGGTGCCTCCGTACGCCGCCGGTGTCGGTGTCGGTGTCGGATTCGGAGGCAATTTTCGGAAAGTGTCGAGGGAGGAGGACTGGAGGTTTCACGCGACGGAGTTCGCGAAGGGAGTGGCGGAATTGAGTGTTGAATTTGGGAAAGGATGTAGGGATGTAGTGAGGCAGAGTATATTGAGAGATGATTCGTTCGTTGTGAGACATTTCAGAGGTCCGTGCAAGGCCGCTTGTACGAAATTGAAGTTTTTAAACGAGTATCTGCCTGAAGATCGCGATCCGATGCACTCGTGGAGTGTGGTTTCCGTCGTTTTCGCCGTCGTTATTGCAGGTAATATCGGTTTCGTTTTGTAAGCGATTTTGCGTGGGTTTTTCCGGAAATTGGAAGGGAAAACTACACTATATTCGATTATCTTATCCAGTCTTCTGATTTCTGATTTTATTTCTCTCATTTCTGGTAGAATTCATCAATTGTAAATCAATCGATCTGGATGTGGAACTTTTTTCTAGGGATGATTAATAATTGACTTTTTCCTCTGCTGGTTTCTTTGTCTTCTCTATTTTGGGTTAGGAAAAAGAGGCAATCCAAAAGAATCACCTAATTTGATTCAGTATATTCATTTACAACAGAACAAACTCAATTTTCCTTGTTATCCATTGATCACTATAATCGAGCATCATAATCGTTAGTATCGCAAATTACTTCTTCTGTATGGTTGACGTACTAATAAAGCAGCTCATATGATCAACATTTCTACATATAAATACCGTTGAAGAGATGAATTTTTGTTAGTTATTTTCTAGCTTAATCTGCTTTTGCACTAAATGCGTTATGAAAGATCATCTCCCCCTTCATATACTTGACCTTGATTTTAATGTCACATTTGAACATGTTAACTTCAGTTTTCAAATTGCTTAAAAGGTTTCGGAATGTCAATAACTGATGGGATGATAAACTAATGAAGCTTTTCAATTTCCAATCTTTAAAAACCGATCACTTCAAATTGCAAATGAAAAAAGAATCCCATTACACTTCTGACCGACAACAATCAACTTCATGCAGTTCTAATTGCAACCTCTGAAAGCGATACAACCACCCAACTTATACAAAAATTACACATATACCCTCCAAATGCAACCCGTATACTATTACCAGATGGGAGACACTTGGCTTACCATGAACAAGGCGTTTCATTTGACTCCGCTCGATTTACCCTCATTGCACCACATTCTTTCCTCTCATCAAGACTTGCAGGTAAAAACATGATACAAAAAGATAACTTTGTGGAATTTGAATTCATTACATGTTTCAATATTTTTTCTTTCTTTCTTTTATCTAAACAGGAATACCTGGAATCAAGGGTTCACTGCTAGAAGAATTTGGTGTTCGATTGATAACATATGATCTTCCTGGATTTGGGGAAAGTGATCCTCACCCACAAAGGAACCTTGAATCATCAGCAATGGACATGTTATATCTATCATATGCTGTTCATATAACAGACAAGTTTTGGGTAGTTGGATACTCATGTGGAAGCATACATACATGGGCTGCACTCAAGTACATTCCCGATAGAATTGCAGGTAATTCACCATTTTCTAAATCAAATACTTTTTTTTTTTTAAAAATCTGATTATCTTGAACTCAAATTACAGGTGCTTTCATGGTAGCACCTTTGGTGAATCCATATGAAGCAAGCATGAATAAGGTTGAGACACGTAGGACATGGGACAAGTGGACAACAAAACGGAAATTTATGTACTTTTTAGCACGGAAGTTTCCGGTAGCTCTTCCGTATTTCTACAAACGCAGCTTTTTGTCAGGAAATCTTGATCGAATAGACAAGTGGCTCTCAATGTCACTTGGAACAAGGGTAATTAGTAATCAATCTTATTATATAACCTTGATCAATAGATAAAAAAAAATTCTAATTGTGCTGAGTTGGCACTTTTCAGGACAAGGGTATTATAGAAGAAGTGAAATATCAAGAGTTTTGGACGCGGGATTTAGGGGAGTCAGTTAGACAAGGTAATGTAAAGCCATTTGTAGAGGAAGCAGTGTTGCAAGTATCAAATTGGGGTTTTAGCATAAGTGATCTCAATGTTCAGAAAAAACACCAAGGGAAAGGCGTATTTTTTTGGCTTAAATCTTTATACAAAAGACCACAACAAGAGTTGACCGGCTTCCTTGGCCCAATACATATCTGGCAGGTCCGTACACACCAAACCTGTACTGTTATGTTATGTACTGTTATGTCATGTCATGTCATGTTCTGTTCTGATCTGTTTGTTTACAGGGGATGGAAGATAGGGTGGTGCCACCATCAATGAGTGAATATGTGCATCGGATTCTACCGGGAGCAATGGTGCATAAGCTTCTTTACGAGGGTCATTTCACCTATTTTTATTTTTGTGAAGAATGTCATAGACAGATGTTGACCACAGTATTTGGGAACCCTCAAGGTCCGTTGACTGTTGAAATTGATTTGATTCCTCCTGTGAAGGATAAGGATGATGTTGATGAAAAAAATGAAGAGATGGAAGAAGAGGTTGAAGTTAGTTATTCAGATGTTACTTTTATTTAGTTCTATGAATGATTAATATGCAAATTTTAGATGCATACAAAAGAAGAGGTGATTTCATATATATAGCTGTTTGAAATGAAAATAACACTTTGTAGGCTGGACAGAGATTAGCAAAATCCACGAGCCAAGCAAGATAATTTGATGGTTATACAAAATAAATGATAGATTTGTAATTCCAGGTCGTTTTTATTTTGATCTTAATTTTTTAATCATATTATAATATCCCAAACTCCAAATAGTGTGTTAACTGTTTATGAAAACATATACTTTTTTGGGGAAAAAAATTCGGAATGTATCAAACGGCTCAAATGTTACATGTAAGTTGTGAAACACATGCATCCTATGATCTAAAGCATGGATTCAATGAATCATTAAAAAAGAAAATCTCCCCACATTACAGATGTAAATTCACATCCATCCCACAAAGAAAAAATAAATGTTGCCTTACGACTTTTTGTATTATTATTATTATTATTATTATTTGTAGTTTTTGTCATGATCATTTACCATATGTATAACGGCTATCAGCAAGTGAGTAAATTACATCATTTAAATTGCATCGTACTTTTATAAAAATGAAAAAGCATATGACTTTTGACTAAATGTTAATTATACATAAATTTATTAATTTCAAGTACTAAGTATTTTAGTATTTACAGAAGGAGAAAAAAAGCAGAGGTAGGTTTAAAAACTTCAATAAAAAAAAAAAAAAGTGTGATTTCGGGGGTTATGAACACACAAGCTCATAAACCCCTCTCAATCCGCCATCTGTTGACCAAAAACGAGCACCAAGCTCGCCACTCGCCACCTCCCTTCCGATTTCTACGTGAATGTCGGTATTCGTATCCCACTCTGCAATAACTTCTACTCGCACTCTCTGTTCTTCTTCGAGGAGTTTCAGTTTCGTTCGCTTTCTCTCTATCCAGTTCGTTCATCGTCCTCGCTTTATCATCGCTTCTAACATCTCGGATTTCATGCCGCGTAACCAGGTATTTCATCAATAACACCTCTGTTTACTTAACTTTTCGTTAGTAATTGGTTTTATTTTATTCGTGGGTGGGCAAGGGTTTATGAGAAAAATTATTAGGCTTTAATCGATTAATCATATATGAGAAGTATGTTTCGTATTATTTTTACTCGATGATTGCGCTATTGTCTGTACAGTGTCATGTAATTTGGCTCCATCGCTACTAATAATTGGCTAAGTTTGATTTTGTCCAGAAAAGAGGTGGTCACCCAGACCAGAGGTGGATTCAGAAGCCAAGCAGTAGCAAAACGGATGAAACGTTTGATGCTGCAGAAGTTAAGTCTGCAGCTTCTACTGAGGCTATCACAAATGGAGTTAATAGGCTTGCTATTGCTGAAAACAGTGCACGATCCTCTGTTCCTGTGCCACAGTTTGGGAGTATCACCGTGAATGATGTAGCAGTAGCACCTCCTCATGGTCAAAGCAATGGGCAGTCGTCCGATGTTTCAGTTGGATGTTCTCCCGTAATAAATGCCAACTCTTTACATGGTAAAAAATACGTCTACCAACCAAAGTATTATGGGACAGTTTCTGGTGATGCTGCAAAAGAAACTACAAGACAGGAAACAGCAGCTCAAAATGCTGCTTTGAGCCGTTTGTTCAAAAAAGATTTGTTGGAGAATTTTAATGTAGATAACTCGACTTACTCCACTGCCAAAATCAGAGCAACATTCTATCCCAAATTTGAAAATGAGAAGTCTGATCAAGAGGTAAAGAAATTCTCTTGTTCATTTCATTGTAGTTATGATGTTTGGGGGTCTATAAACATTACCTCTTTGTATTTCTTTGATTCCAGGTTAGGATAAGGATGATTGAAATGGTCTCAAAAGGCCTAGCTACAGTGGAGGTATGCAGTCCCTGTAATCTCTGATGCTCCTTTAACATACTTTTATGGTTGATAATGCTCATTGGTATCTTCTGATTGACTTCCATGGTGTTATTAGGTTTCACTCAAACACTCTGGATCTCTTTTTATGTATGCTGGCCATGAGGGTGGAGCGTATGCAAAGAACAGCTTTGGGAATGTGTATGATGAGAGCCCCTTTCTTTCTTTCTTTCTTTCTTTCTTGTTTTTCTACTAAATGCATCTTCAATCCAGTTATCAAACTCTTTGCTTAAATTGGCCATTTTGGTTTTCTCTTATTAAACTTTTTGTATGTCATGTAGTTATACTGCAGTTGGAGTTTTTATTCTTGGAAGAATATTTCGCAAGGCATGGGGGACAGAAGCCAGCAAAAAGCAAGCAGAATTCAATGAATTCCTTGAGGTAATTATGATGTTAACATTCTGATGATAATCATTGATATAATAGATACTACAAAAGTTGTTTGTTTAGTTTCTTCTTGAATATGAGGTAAATTAAAGATAACTCTTTGTTCTTCCTTCATTTCCCTAATGTCTTCCCATTATACCCTTAGCGAGAACACATGAGCATATCAATGGAATTAGTAACTGCTGTTCTAGGAGACCATGGACAGAGACCTCGTGAAGATTATGTTGTTGTGACAGCTGTCACTGAATTGGGCAATGGGAAGCCAAAGTTCTACTCCACTCCAGAGATTATTGCATTTTGCAGAAAATGGCGTTTACCTACAAATCATATTTGGTTGTTTTCCACAAGGTAATCTTCTCAAATACTCCCTCCATTTCATATTAAATTGGTGGATCTTAATAAAAATCAATAACTGAAACATGTTTATTTGTTTCTTCAAGGCACTCTGTAACATCATTTTTTGCTTCTTACGATGCTCTATGCGAGGAAGGCACAGCTACATCTGTATGTAAAGCTCTTGATGAGGTGGCAGATATCTCTGTGCCAGGTGTGCAACCATTTATTTCCATCAAATTAACTGCTGAATTAAGAAAAGAACATGGATAGATAGATGGAAACACTAATGTATCTCGACAATAAGTATGACTTATATACAATATAGAATCCTAAAACATATACAAACAATGTTGAATGATTACAGGATCAATAGACCACATAAAGGTGCAGGGTGAGATTTTGGAGGGTCTTGTTGCACGTATTGTAAGTCATGAAAGCACAAAACAAATGGAGCTTGTTTTACAAGATTACCCTTCACCCATAGAGGAAGGTTTGCTACCCTTTTCACCTAATTTCATGTATGTATATATATATATATATATATATATATATATATATATATATATATATATATATTGTTTTCCATACATTATCATTTATTTTTGTTTTGCTTATGTGGCAGTTGATCAAGATTTGGTACCAGGTCTACGGGAAATATGTGCTGCAAATAGATCTGATGAGAAACAAGTAATCTTTTAATCTCTTTTTAATACTTTATACTAGAGACTTTTAATAATCTTGATATACAATGCAGCAAATAAAGGCGCTTCTTGAAAATGTTGGGAAATCTTTTTGTCCAAATTATGTGGATTGGTTTGGATTTGAAGCTGCTGATATACCTCCAAGAAATGCTGATAAATCAGTTGTTTCCAAATTTCTACAAACAAATCCTTCTGATCATACTACCTTTAAATTAAAGGTAATCCAAACTCTTTTATCAAGTTTCAGTATAAATAACACACCAAAACAGTATTTTAATTACATGATATATATATATATTTTTTTTTTCTTCAGGAAATGGTCAGATTGATGAAAGAAAAACGTTTTCCTGCTGCTTTCAAGTGTTACTATAATTTCCACAAAATTAATTCAATGTCTAGTGATAATCTTCATTATAAAATGGTGATCCATGTGCATAGTGATTCAACCTTCAGGAGATACCAAAAAGAGATGAGATTCAAGCCAGATTTATGGCCACTATATCGAGGTTTTTTTGTTGAAATTAATCTGTTCAAGGCAAGTAAAGAGGAGATTTCCAAAAATACCCCTGACTTTGGAAAAAATTACAAAGATGGCGATGAAACGTCTACAAAAAACAGTTTAGCAGATGAAGATGCAAATCTAATGATCAAGCTGAAATTTCTTACATATAAGGTATTATATATATATATATATATATTATTCCCTAGTCATGTGGTTGAAATTACTTTTATACCCTTGTGACATAATTCTGTCATGACACAGCTGCGAACTTTCTTGATTCGCAACGGGTTGTCGATTCTTTTCAAAGAAGGTCCAGCTGCCTATAAAACCTACTACCTCAGGTAACCTTCACACACAAGGGCATTTATGTCATTTTTTGATATCATTTTGTCATAATCAGACCAAATTGCATGATGTAGGCAAATGAAGATATGGAACACATCACCAGGAAAGCAGAGACAACTCAGTAAGATGTTGGATGAATGGTAATGAAGGAAGAAGGATTTAGTATTTTTTTAATTTTTTTATAAGAAAAGAAATTATAAATTATATAAAATTTCAGGGCAGTGTACATAAGAAGGAAATACGGGAACAAACAGCTGTCATCATCAATCTACTTGAGTGAAGCTGAGCCTTTTCTTGAACAATATGCAAAAAGGAGTGAAGAAAATCAAGCTTTGATAGGGTGTGCTGGAGATTTAGTAAGAACTGAAGATTTTTTAGCCATTGTTGATGGAGGTAGAGATGCAGAGGAAGAAGAAGAAGGTGATTTGGAGAGTGAGAAGGTTCTAGAAGCTTCTAGTCCAAAACCAGATGCTGTACATAAAAAGGAAGGTCTTATAATATTCTTTCCTGGAATACCTGGTTGTGCTAAATCTGCACTCTGTAAGGAAATGTTAAGTGGCTCAGAAGGTCTTGAAGATGATCGACCTATTCATAGTCTCATGGGTGACCTTATAAAAGGTATAATAATAGTATAATAATAATAATATTATTATAATGAAATATTTATATAAAAATCTGAAAGGGAAATATTGGCAAAGAGTTGCGGATGAGAGACGAAAGAAACCGAATTCTATTCTCCTTGCTGACAAAAATGCCCCTAATGAAGAAGTATGGAGGCAGGTAACTTTTTCTCATCTTTCCAAGATTTTACAATTAAGCCCTTGGAGTTATACTTGGTTGTCATTTTTTCCAGATTGAGAACATGTGTCGTACCACTAAAGCATCTGCTGTACCAATTGTTCCAGATTCTGAAGGTTCTTATTATTATTATTATTTTTTTATAAATGGATATAAATTTGATTGATTGTTACTTAAATTTTTTGTAGGAAGTGAATCAAATCCATTTTCTCTTGATGCATTAGCAGTTTTCATGTATCGTGTAGTCAACCGAATCAATCACCCTGTAAGTTTCTTCTCTTATATCTTTGGTGTCTAAATTCTTGATTTTTATGATTTTATGTTTTTAATTAATAGGGAAATCTCGATAAATCGTCTCCAAATGTTGGATACGTGTTGCTAATGTTCTATCACCTTTATGATGGAAAGGTATAACAACATTAACACCTCAAAAAAGCCCTATGATGCTTTATTTTCTCACAAAAAAAACAAAACCATTATTTTTTAATAATATTATTTTTCACATATTCCAGAGTCGTAGAGAATTTGAAAGTGAACTTATAGAGCGTTTTGGATCCCTTGTAAAGATGCCTCTCTTGAAATCTGAAAGGTAATGTAAATACTAAATACTAATTTTCTAATGTTTAGGTGACTTATATTTTATATTTTTATTTTTATTTTTTTGGCGTGTAAAGGGGCCCACTACCTGATTCAGTGAAGACAATATTGGAAGAGGGAATTAATCTATACAGGCTGCATACTAATAGGCACGGGAGGTTGGTTTTTTTTTCTCTCAAAAACTTTAATTCTTAATTGGTGTAACTTTATTATTATTATTATTATTTTTGTTTTTTAATTTGTAGATTAGAGTCGACTAAAGGGACATACATAAGGGAGTGGGTTACATGGGAAAAGCAACTTCGTGAGGTTTTATTTCAAAATGCTGAGTATTTGACATCTATTCAGGTAACATCTTTTTTTTTTTTTTATTATTAAAAGACCAGATTACGCTCATTATTTTTTTATACATGGAAATAAATAAAAAAAAGTTCTATTTTACAGGTTCCATTTGAATTTGCTGTTAATCATGTGAAAGAAGAGCTGAAAAAAATCACAAAAGGAGAATACGAAACACCATCAAGTGAAAAAAGGAAATTTGGAACCATAGTTTTTGCTGCCATTGATGTTCCTGTTGCAGACGTTCATAATCTCCTTTCAAATGTGAGTAAGTGCAACAAGGGTTAAACACATAACTTTAGAAAATGGAGGGGCTGAAACTGACATTTTAGGAAGTTCAAAGTGATATTTTACAAAGTATAGGGGTGAAAAGTATGGTGTCATTCTACAAAGTTAAGATGGTCAAAGTGATATTTTACAAAGTATAGGGGTGGAAAGTGTCAGTAGAGAGGTATGGGGGTGAAAATGATATTTTAAAAAAATAGAGGGGTGGTGGAAAATGTCATATCTGAAAGTTGAGGAGGGTTTGATGTTGCTTTTTGGTATATCGTATAATTGTGTAACTTATTTATTATGAATATAACAACAGATAGCTGAGAAGGAGGCAAAAGTGAAAGCATTTTTGGAGAAGAAGGACATGGAAGAGAAACTAAAGAAGGCACACATAACCCTGGCCCACAAAAGAAGCCACGGTGTAACCGCGGTTGCAAACTATGGTCAATTTGTGAACCAAAAGGTCCCTGTGGATGTGAATGCGGTTTTCTTTTCAGATAAATTAGCAGCATTGGAAGTCAACCCTGGGTCAATTGATGGTCAAAAGATTAACTGTAAAAACGAGTGGCCTCATTTGACTTTATGGACAGCTGAAGGCATTCAGCCCAAAGAAGCCAATAATTTGCCTCAGTTGTTTTTGGAGGGAAAAGCTACTCGTGTTGAGATCAACCCACCTTTTAGTATCGTTGGGGTTTTGCAATTCCATTGATTTGAGGTTTTTCTTCAAATTAACAATTTTGTTCGGTGGTTTGAGAGATGAAAGTTGAGTTGTTTAGGGTTTTATGTAGATGGTTTTTACCATAATAGATTATACAAATAGACACGTGATCGAATAATGTGATGTAACGCTAGTGACTAGTTCATTTATCAAGGTTTTAATGATTTATCTAATGTTCCATATATGTGAGAAAATTAATGGTCCTTATGTTGGAGAAAATTGGAGTCTGTATAAAAAATTATGTTTTATCTAATTGTCCCCATGTTTGAGAAAATTACGGAAATGGTCTTTGCAAAATTATTTATCGGTCATTATGTTTGAGAAAATTACAGTAATGGTCTCTGTGTAAAAATTATGTAATGGTCCTTATAGTTATTTGTAGTTATTTGTCGAGGATACTTCAAATTTTATCAAACAAATTTACTTCCCATGTTTTTTTTATAGATTGGAAAATTAAGGACAACATTACATTGATCAATGTATAAGGAATATAGATCTATGATTAGGGTTGTGTTTTAGCGATAAAAACTTGATTTGTAGAACTGAAAATGTAGCTAACAAGGAAGCAAGTTGAACTACTCAAAACCTATATAAAAGTGTATATTAGATTGTTGCAAGCTCTTAAATCGTTCTATTAAAACATAGATCATTACCTCAACTAGAGGAACAATAACCATTACACCATCTAAAAGCATCTTTGGGGAATCATAAGTCATTAAAATCCATGGAAAAGTCATTATAATCCATGGAACATGAGATACTTTTTTCTTACATAGAAAATTTTACACCATTCGGGTCAACTCGTGGAGCTCCAGGTTCTAACCCACTCGGTTATGGTGGCTACATTCCTGTTCATGTCATCAACTGAATCACTTTTCATTGCCACAACAATCTCCTCTTTGTAACTATCTTTAGCTTCCTCCAACAAAACTTGAAAGATTTCACATTCAATGTTGTTTGTTAGCTTTGCACCACTATAACCCCTACATAATCCCCCCACAAATTCATCAATATGATGCGTGTAACAATCAAAATCTATTAACTCAAAAAGAATTGAAGAAAGAGGAGCACAACACACCTTTTGGTCAAACGATCGTAAAGAATGGAGTTTTCCGTTTGGAGCACCACCACACGGTCAAACCACCGTTCAGGAAAGAAGTCACAACCATGGTGGTCAACGATGTTCCCTCCGCCTTCCATTATCTCCTCAAGTTCATCACAAACCTGCAGACAGTTTAATCATCAGGTACATAACCTAAACCTTCAATCTCTGAACCAATTACTCTTTGCAGATTCATTCACAGAAACTGATGATTTTTACCCAATCAATCGTGATACAACTTTGATAACAACTCCTTAAAATCTCATACATAGCACGATTACAATCGCAATTTTATCAAATTGTGAAAGCAAATCATTAGTAGCAAACGGAATTAGCTCTTGTGTGTGAAATAGGGAAATAGATCGTTATGATAGAGAATAAAGATATTACGAGATCTTCATTGACGATGTAGCATTCGAGTTGATCGTCCCAACCATCGTGCAACTTCTTATCCCTAACAAGGTCGCCGATGTTGATATGGCGTAGATTAGTTGCCTCGGCCAGCGCCGCCGACGTCGTAGTCTTCCCTGTCCCCGGTGTACCGGTGACTAGCATGTTTGGCTTACTCCTCATCGCCTCCGGCTGTCTTTTAAGTTTTAAGGTTTAACACAATTTCAGAGACGATGTTTGTGGGCGGCGTGGCGTTCTTCTTTTTGGTTTTGCTAGTGAAAGAACAAAAAACTTTCACTTAGACCCCTCGTTTATGGGTAAGGTTCAGATAACTCCTCATATTTTCACAAACAATGTTGTAGACAATTATGCACCATCCACATTTCTTTTTGGAATAGATAAAAATAGTTTGACATTCCATTTTGATTGCAATCTCAAATTGAGGTGTCAAATAATTACTAAGATATACATAAATAGATTGACGTGGTTACTTTGTTTAAAAAAACACAATCCTTGTTTATTTAAAAAAGGGTAATATACATTATTATGGTAGCAACATTTGTAGTTTTGTAATTGGATTTAACACATTAGCTTTTTAAAATTCAAAAAATAAACAAAAATATCTGCAAATCAAGTAATCATCCAAGTATCCAACCCAAACCCGACCCATATCAATAATCAGCCTATACTCGTGATTAGTTTGATAATGAGAAGAGTAGAGTTTGCATGCAAAAGCCTCAAGGCAAAGTGAAAGTGGGGTTAATTTTTGTTGTAAGTAAGTAACCATTTTGATTTATTCTCAAACTTGAATCACAAATTCTACACTCAAAGCCAATATAAAAAAGAGAAAATACATAATAATAATAATAATAATAATAATAATAATAATAATAATAATAATAATAATAGTATTCCTTTTTCAAAAACTTGTAATCTTCTTCTATTGAATGTTTACATTTCTCCTATATATGATCTTTATCATTATCATTATCATCATCATCAAACAGATGATCTTTCTCATCTGTACTTCGATTAACATCATCCGCCCTTTCACCATCTGTAAAATTCCCATTGGTTTCAGTACCATTAACCTCCTCTGACTGCATACTATCCATCATCCCGGACAAAGCCAACCGTGGGTCCCACTCAAGGACATCATCAATAATATTAGAAACCCGCCTCTGATACCTGTTCGAAAAATAAAAATAAAAACAAATAAATAAACAAAGTGCAACTAGAGAAATGAAAACTGATAAAAACGATTAGAATAAATAAAACCTAGCCCTAGCAGCCTCATCAGGTGCATGATGCCTCAAAAGCAGAATGGCTAACACAGCAACAATTGCAAAGAAGAATCTTGCTGTAAGTTTTGGCTTTTCTTCTTCATCTTTTTTGGGCCAAAAACGGAAAAGCTCACGCAGTGTTGCTTCCTCAGCCAAAATGTTTGGGAATATCCAGATCCTCCTCCCCAGTAAAATCCATGATGCACCAAATATTAACCCCCGAACTACATTCAATTCATGAAAACATTATATATATATTTTTCACATGATAAATATACAAGAGAGATGCATTAAAAGTAAGAGTTTCTAAAAAAGATAATAAGAAGAAGAAGAATAGGCTTACCCAAAAGAAGGCAAAGTATAAGGAGGAGTACCCCAGCACAAGAGTAGAGTATAAGCAGCTTTGCCTGGTGGGGATACACAGGGAATAAGCAGATTGCAAGAGTCAAAACAGGCCAACTTAATGACAAAAGTGTTTGCCATAAAGGTCGCTTGTTTACAAACGTCCATGCAAAAAACGCATCATTATCAGAAAACTCCTGATCCTGTAGTCAACAAAAGTCAAACCCAATCAAAAACTTTCAACCAAAGCATGTGATTTGTGATATATATATATATATATATATATATATATATATATATATATATATATATATATATATATATATATATATATATGTAAGAATTAAGAACAACTTACGGGATATATCTCTAGATGAGCTGGCCAGGTGGAGAGTTTTCTCTTGCCAGGGCGTACTGTTTTGACAACACGATCGCAACGGACTAAAAGATTCTTGCTGAGAAGGACATTGACAATATCTTCTACTTCTAGATGCCTATCTGATTCTAAGATGTCTTTCAGCTCTGGATGATTTCTCAAAAAGGTAACAAAATCTTTTCCTCTAAAGTACTCAACACGGGTTTCCTGTAACACCGCCCACCGAGACACCAAGTCTTTATGATCTCTCACTTTCTCAGCAAATAATTGGAAAACATCTTTCTTGTTCGCTTGTTTCTGGATTCATGCAACAACAATCAACAAAAACTAACAAACAACCATTAAAGATGACAAGGAGACGAATACAAGAGTAAAATCCAGTCACATTTCTCACTACTCTCGACATATTGATGTTCATCTACATGACTACAATTGTTGATAACAATAACCTGAGAGTGATGGTGTGGAATCATGAAGGAATGCATCATCCTTTTACCTCAATTGTTATGAGAAAGCATTTTCTGATGAAATATTATGTTGAGAAAAGCTGGAACAATTGATTTCATAGTAGCTATGATGGTCCAATGATGCAATCAACAACTCATAAGTTAAAACCCAAAGGAAGTGGATTTGGTTCTCATATGCAATAGAAAGTAATTAAACCCCTGAGGAAAACAACCGTTTTAAGTCCCCATAGTTCCACATAAGAAGCATTTTTTTTTAACAATCTGACACGAAATTCTTCGCAAAACGAAAGGATTATAATGTAGCAATTACGAGGAATTACACCTGCAGAGCTACACATACTATACAAAGTTCAAAATCATGATCGCAACGTAATGCGTCTCATCACAAACACATGTAATGCTGAAGAACCAGCATAGAGTTTTCTCACACAGATCCAGCGAAAGCGGATAAACAGAAATGACAAAAGGACGATGTGAATCGATTATAGCGTGGGTGTAGGATCAGAAAAAAGGAAAAAGGAGGGGTAAGTTACCCTAGGAGGAGTATCGGTGGCTGGATCTCGGCTGGCAGCGGAGGATCGCCGGGCCCTCTTCTTCTCGGCTCCGGCTTTCTTCATTTTCCGTTTTGCTTGACCTAATTTTTCAGTTTTGGTTCCGTAAATGAACCGAAGAGCGAGAAGAGGAGTAGTCTGCTCTGCAAGGTGTTTTACACGCTGTAACAACGCGTGCCGAGCATGAATTATTTGTGAATAATGTGACCTTCATTTTCATTTTCATTTTTATTTGTATTTTTATTTGTATTTTTATTTTTATTTTCCTCCAACAAAGTTAAATTAATATGTATATTAATTACAAAAAGTATAAAGTATGGAATTATAAATATATAATATGATTTAGTAATATTTTATTTCATGTGTTTTGTTTTGTATTGAAAACCATTTTATTATATAAACTAAAAGATTAACTCTTTCAAAGGGTATGAGGAATCGTTTTAAATGTATGCTTTTTTATTATTTGATCATCTGTTGGTTATTGATTGTTTTTGGATAGTCAATTTATGCTATTTGAAAGGCTTTTGATTATCTACTATGGTTTAAATGATTTTGTTTTTTTATGTCGACATGTATGATTTAAAAGATTTTGTTTTTATGTCGACTACTCGACTAGTATGGTTTTAAGAGATTTGTTTTTTAATTTTTAATTTTTTTTTATGTCGGCCTTTTGAAATAAGAGATTTTCTTACACTAATTTGAGAAATGTCTTCCATTTTCATAAAGTGTAATTTGGGTTCACGTCTATTTAATGTTTTAAAAACCGGTTTTTTAGTTGAACCGGTATAATTACCGTTTTCCAATTCAACCGGTTTAATTGATTTGATCGTCGATTCAACTCCTTCTATAATTTTCATATTTCCCTATACGCACATAGACACCTATGAGTTTAAATATGAAACATATATATAAATACAAGTTGAAGATCAATCCACTTTTTTAACCGACGAATCTAAACTATTCATAAACTAAGACTTAATTTCACTTATGTTCATAACGAGATTTGAACTTTCAACCTCAAAGAATAAAAGCAATACAAGATACATTAAAAAACACATAGCCATGAGTTTTACATCAATCCACATACATCAAAAATAAAATAACATATGATACGAAAACAAAATATAGTTTTAGATAAATACAAACACACTAAAAAACTTCATAATAATTACCATGCGTTTTTATTCAAAGAAATCTAAGTCAATATGAAAAAAATACCAAAGTTTGTTATGCAAAATGATTCATTTCCATGTATTTTTATTTAATTTAACCAATTTAATCATGTTTTTGTAAAAATTGTCCTGTTCATTCCGGTTTAGAAATAGATATAAAATCGGTGATAATTGAACCGCTCCCTTCTCTGGTTCCCGATCCAACCGGTTTTTAAAACATCACATCTATTACCAAAACATATTGTGACATCCCCAAAATCTCGGCCAGAAAAGCCCAGTTTCATTTATGCTTTTTAAATATTTTTAGAGTAAATCATTTTGATTTAAAAGAGATGCGGAATTTGTTCCCAAAAACAAAACATGATAAAATAGATTTTTATCAAAACATTTCATATAGAAATATAATTTTATTTCATAATCAAAAATCGGGATGTCATGTTCCGATACAGATCATAAAGTATAAACGATAACATTACAAATCATACAACAAATATATACATATACATACTTGTAAACAAAACAACTTGATGATTCATCTATCTTATGCCCATGCGCCACTTCCTGTAATACAAATAAACTGAGTGGGTCAGGCTTGGGGGCCTGATGAGTATATATGGTTTTCAACCCACAATAAATAATTATATTTAATTTCAACAATCAACAATAACTCAATTACCCATTCCCGTTATCCTCACTTTACGTCCCTAAAAACAATATCTATTATAAGGAACCTAATTTAGGATTTTCATCGGAACGGACATTACTGCAGAGGGGCTTCCTCACAATAAGTGTCCTAAAGGCAACCATGTGGGGGATAGAGTACACCGGTGAACACATCGTTCACAACACCTACAGGTTATAAGTCTGCTAGCGTTCCACATGACTGTCTAGAATAGTCCGTGGTCGTCATCCATACTCTGCTGAATGACTAGAATAACACCATCAACGAGGCCTCTCATCAATTTATTTCATTGCGCACCAACTGTCTACCCATGTTCTACCCAACATATTAGTAGATAAAAATATACATGTTTTATACATAATTTAAAAGAAAGACTGTATATCATGCTTTTTCAATACTCCATCCAAATAGCAAGTATTATGTAAACACATAATAAGAAATTTCAAGGAGAATCATATAAGTCTATGTGTTAGAAGGTAATAATAATACCCTCACACAACCCATATTCTTAAATACATTCAACGATTACTTATATAATATCGTGTATTGAAAGGGTCTATACACTCACTTGATCAGAAGATGATCAGGCAACACTACGACTTGTAGAAGTAGTATTCTTCGGTAGATCTGGAAGATCTTCATAAAAACTAGGCTCCTCGCGGACAGGGCTTCGGTTTGGGAATCTCATTTCTAGGGATCCTCGGGCTTCGGAACTTGCTTCGGGGCTCGGGAATGATATCGGGTTTTCGGGGTATAATTGACACGCAAATCAAGGAAAAAGCTAGAGAGGAAGTAAGAATTTGGCAAAAGAATTAGGCTACCTTCGCATGCCCTTTTATAGGTGCTGAACCTCGCATTACGCTGGGCGTACTCCAGATAAGGCTCCACATGGCGATGTTTTGGTGGTGAATCGTGGCTCGTTCTCGGACCGCATACAACCGGGGTACGCTGGGTGTGCACAAGGCTACGCTGGGCATACCCTTCGGATCAGGTTGATGACTCCTCGGATATTATCTGATTTAAGATTAAATAAATAAATATTAATTATTTAAAAACTTCAGAAATTCATATCTTCATCATACGAACTCCATTTTCGACGTTCTTTATATCCACGCGTAGGTGAGACTATGCTCTATAACTTTCGTTTAGACTCCGTCGGTTAATTTTGACTTCATTTTTTTTTATTTTTTTAGTAGGTCGGTACAGAAAAACTTTGTTAGAAATTCATAACTTCTTCGTCTGACGTTCGTTTTCGTCGGTCTTTTCACCAATGCACTACTATCAACGAGATCTTCGATTCTCGTTTAGAAAGTTTTGGCTAAAACTCGCTCGATCTCAATTCGAACTTTTGGGCTGTCTACTACTAAGCTGAAACTTCGAAAAATTATAACTTCCTCATACGAAGTCAGATTTAGGCGTTCTTTTTATGCACACTCCCGGTTCAACATTATCTACGTCTTTCGTGTTGATCACTAAGGCTAAATATCACTCCTTCGTAAATTCACTATTTACGTCACGCTATGCCACACCGGTTTTTGTAGTGAAACTTCGACAGATCATAACTTCTTCGTTATAACTCGGATTTCGGCATTCATTATATCTCCAGAATCCTTGTTTCAACCACTACATGTTCATGCAAAGATATCGGGCATATCTCACACTTTAATTTTGACGCTTATTTTATTCTTAATTCATTAAATTATAATAATTAAGAAAATAAACACATAATTCACATAATTCACAAATAATACATTCTTATTATTTCAAATTGGGTTACAAAGGTTAGCCTAGACTATTACATTGCTAAAAATAGCAAGCCCAGAAACACAGGCGTTACACATATTTATTAGAAACTCAAATATTATAAATAATATACTATGTTATAACTCTTGGACACCATGGTTGATAGAAAAAAGGCACATTATTGATAATTCAAAAGTGTAATAAGCAAATGACGTCCAACCTAGCCAAATTGATGTGTGGGGTTTTATATCCATGTGTGGCTGAGGTTCTGGTTTCAAACCTTGGGGGATACCTATGTGGGAAATTTTTCCCTGGAGATCCCTATGGGGCTGGGTTTGCCCGCTTATGCAGAGCTCGAACTCGGGGTGCATGTTGAAATATTGTGTATAGGTTTCCTTTAATTCATTTGTCGTTTCCAAGGATATATGTTTCGTATGTAAGTTTATAATCATTAGTTAAAATTAATATATAAACTGGTTTGAATATCCTATCGACGTTCTGCATGTGTAGATATTTGATAAAGTCATGAATTTGCACAATCATCATACATACTTATAGAACTAGTATTTTTTCTTGAATCTCATGCATTTGAAACCCCCTTTTTTAAATTCCTCAAACCACATTTATTTGAAACCCCATTTTTAATTAATGCAACTTAAAAGTTTTTTTAATTATGATTTAACACTCAAAAGTTTTAAAACTTATATTATGTTTAATTAGCATTCAGTGAAAAGTTTACTATAAAAATGTCAATCTTTTGGGAAGACACGCATACAAATCATATACAAATTTTAGAAAGAAAACAAACTTAAATGTTTTTGTGTTGGGTTGAGGTCTTATGACCTCTTTTGGAGATATGCTATTATATTAGTGCTTTTAACACTCGGTTTCGAATCGCTTCATTATTCGGGGTCGTGACCCGAATCATCAGTTATCATAAGGCTTCGGGCCTTGGGTGAAGAGAGGAACACCCTTTATCATCTTGGTGTGTTCTTGACCTTGTGGAGTGCATTTTTGGTAGTTTGGTGCCTTTGAGGGAAGAAGAAGAAGTTAGTGAAGGAGAGTTGTTGTAGTTTGAGCTTGAAGATCCGGGTTACCATCATCATTTGGCACTCATTTGAGGTATAAAGCTCAGAACTTGCCTTGTTAATGCTTAGATCTCCTTTATTTGAGTTTTTGGACATTTTTGGTCCTATAGATGAGATCTTGTGGATTATTGTCATTTATGAAGTTAGAGTTGCTACTCTTGGTGTTCTTTTGGTCCTAGAGTCATAAAGTTGTCGTCTTTGAAGCTTTGAACCATCCATGCATGAGGTTGAGTTCATTTTATAGAAGTAGTGGGTGTTATTTCGAGATTGGGTTTATTTGGGGCATGAAAAGCCACCAAGTTCATGACTTTATGGTTTAAGATACTTCATATGACTCAGATCAATTATTGGGACCCTTAGACTTAAGGATTTAAGAGCTTATTTGTAAATATTGCTTAATAAGTGAGTATGTTGGACTTACAAGCTCGTACGCGCAACGTACAAGTCATGCAACCTGTACACTTAGCATTCAATTGAGTACGCCCCGTGTACTCAATGAATTGGGCTTTACGTCTTTTAGGCCTCGTTTGGGATACTTTCATGGACATTGTTGTTTTGGGCCTTAGTGGGTCATCTTAAATCGAACCTTTAGGCTATGGGAGCATTATTGGGACTTGGGCTAAGGCCCATGTGAAAGAATTGGGCCCAATTGGAAATTAGGCCATGGTATGGGCCTTGATGGGTTGTTTAACTTATGGGCCCATTGGATTGTGGTTAAGGGCTTCATTCTTGACCAAGCTATGTTGGGGGGTAAAATAGTCTTTTTAACCCAAGTAGGAATATTTGGTTAGGATGTAGATCCCAAATGTTAATTAGTTTTTATTTGGCAACTGATAGCTCGAGGAGCTGTAGGAACAACAATCAAGGATCATTCGCTTCATTAAGCTTTACGAGGCGAGTTTCCTCACTGAGTTTAGCGGGTCTAAGGCACCAAGGCCAACCCTTGACTGGTTATGGTGATATACTTGTTGTTTGTGCTATACTTGTATGTTCTTGTATATGTATGTTTATTGGGATGTGCCCGTATTGCGAGTGTGGGTGGGGCCCATGTCTCATTGGGCAGGGGCACGTTATGTGAGTGTGGGCGGGGCCCTTATCTAATTTGGCGGGCCCCGTTATATGATATGTTTGCTATGTGGTATATGGGGAACTTACTAAACTTTGTGCTTATTGTTTTTAGTCTATGTTTTAGGTACTTTCGGTTCCAAGGGGAAGAGCTCGGTTTGACTGCATCGCACACACCATATGGATTCTGTTTATGGGACATACTCTGATTTTCATGATGTTTGGCATATTTATTTGTTTGGGATGTATGAACAATGTTTGGAATACTGTTTTTACTTAAATCAAAAATGAAAATTTTGGGTCATAATTAGAGGTGCACAAAACCCGAATCTAATCTGATCCGATCCGGTTTCACTTACGTCATCAAAAATCCGATCCGGTCAAAATTCGATCCGGTTCCAACCAAAATCCGAATCCGATTTATTCCGATTTGAAACCGGCTTAAGCCGACTTTAGTGGGTTTTAATCGGATTTTGGGGTGGATTTGGATCCGGTTTTTTGTGAATCCGGTTTACGATCCGGTATCAAATCCGGTTTGGAATATAGGATTACGATCCGATTGAAAATCCGGTTTTAAATTCGATCCAATCCGGTTTGGTCAAAACTAGTTTTGACCTAATCCAGATTCGGATTGGATCTTATTTTGAATAGTGAATCTGGTTTTTGTGTGCATCTCTAGTCATAATTTTTGGATGTTTCAATTTGGTAGTTCGGGTCTTTATGAATTTTGTTTTTTTTTTTGGGAAGTCTTAGGGCGATGATGAGTTTATAGAAGTGTACAACTTCTCGTTACCTTTTTGCAGATATAAAGAACGTCGGCAATGGACTTAGAGCGAAGGAGTTATGGCCGATTGAAATTTAAGTGTTTTGGAGGTTGGTCAAGTACGCGGGGTGTAAAGGGTGAATTGATCGCAACTTCCTTTTTAGTACACCGGGCATACTAAGGGGTACACGGGGTGTACTCCCATCAGCTAAGAAACTCTTATTTTAGGCTCTTGTTCGTATTTAAGCTCCTCTTATTCTTTGAACCTTGCCTCTTATCAGTCTCCATACCTCCTAAACCCTAATTTCGAATCTTGGAGTTCTTGAGCTATTGTGAGGGAGTGTTCTTGAGCATTTTTAAGAGATTGAAGGTTGTTGAAGGATCATCACTTCGAGTGGGGCTTGTAGATACATAAGTTACTCACCTTTTTCATGCTATTGAAGGTAAAAAGCTCTCATCTTGGCATCTCTTTGGATAGATCTTGTTTGGGGTGATTTATGGCACATTTTGGTCCCTTTGGTTTGTCTTTATGAGGTTGAGCTTTCCCCAAGAGTTTAGACACTATATCTAGACGTTTTAGGTGTCCCAAATGCATAAAAATATAATATTGATAGTTGATATCAACCCATGCATGTGTACTAGCCCCTTTGTTGAAATTATGGATAGAGTGAGTATGTTGGGCCTCCTTCCTAGTATGCAGCGCGTAATGAGTCAAATCGAGGTACGCTGAGTGTACCAACTGAGTACGCGGGGCGTATCCAATCTGTTGGGTTTTCTTGATGTGTTGACTTTTTGACCTAGGACCATTGACCAGAAGTTTGACCTGGGTTAACCATTGGATATTTTAGGCCTTTTAGGATATTGTGCCTTCTCAAATTAGGCTCATGATGGGTTGGGGCCCAATTTGGGTATTGGGCCTTGTGGTGCTATTTAAGGTATTACGCTTATGATGCAAGTGGATTAGTCCTTGGATTTTGGCAAAGTAAGGAAAGGGTAAAGTGGACTTTTACCCTAAATGTTGGTCATTGGGCTAGAGTTCTTGTTTGATTTGGGAACCAATTATTGATGGAATGTTATTTGTTGTTGTTAGTGCGCGGATTTCGATAGCAGCAGCTCGAGTGTTCGGTTATCTGGAGTCTCCTTACTGTACTATGCGTCGAAGGCACCAATGTTAACCCATTGACTTATGTATTATTGGAAGACCAAGGGGTGGCCCTTAGCATTTGTATGAAAGACCCGGAGGTGGCTCCTGGCAAATCAAACCCGGGTTCGGACCCTAGAAGTTAAGTAGATAGTTAGTTGTAAACTGTATACTAGTTGTCTTTGTGATGCTTGCATGGAAGACCAGGAGGTGGCTCCTGGCACTTGTCTGTGAGACCTAGGGTTTCGACCCTTAGTCTGGAAAGGAACGACCATGATACGAATCGTGGCATAATGACAAGACTGTGGTTCGCACATAGCACTTTCTATGACATGTATGATATTATGGTATATGGTATTTTTTGGGAACTCACTTAGCTTTGTGCTTACAGTTTATTGTTTATGGTTTTAGGTACTTTCGGTTCAAAAGGGAAGGACCCGACTTGATCACAGCGCATACATCCATGTTTTTCCGCAACTTAGTGATTTTGGGATTGTACTCTGATAACCGTTTTATTATGATATACTTATAAATGTTTGAGTAAAAGAGAATTGGTGTTTTGAGTATATTAAAAAATGAATTTTTTTACCTTGTGGTTTTCGGGACGTTACAATTTTCTTGTGAGTGTGGTTTCAGCTTAGATCCATCATGAACTTTAGGGGAAGATAGAAGGAAGCGGGAGAGGCTGTTGCCTCCATTGCTCACTGGAAACAGCCACCTTTGGTGGTTTCTTTGGTAGAGAAGAAGAAGAATAAGAAGAATAAGAAGAAAAATAAAGAAAGAAAGAAAGAAATTGATGATCCAATTGTCTTCTAGAACTGCAACCTTTTCCATCATCTAACATTTAGTTATTAATGTACTTTGAGTTTAAGATAGCAAGTTATGTATGTTTATTTGCAACCTTTTCCATCATCTAACATTTAGTTATTAATGTACTTTGAGTTTAAGATAGCAAGTTATGTATGTTTATTTGGGTTAGTTCATAGGTAAAGGGTGAATGTTTCAATTTGGCTGTCAATTAATTGGTGTACTTTTGTTGGATTTAGAAGCAATGTATTGCTTCAATTATTCATGTATTTATATATGTATTGATGTATTGATTTAATTCATCATTCATTTATGTGTATTATTGAGAGATAGATGGTGAATTTTTAGTCACATGGATGACCATTTAGTCTATTAAACATGTTCCAAAAGTGCAAGACAAGGTGATATCACACTTATGACGTCTAAACATGCATTAAAATAACCTTCTTGATTTGTATGCCTAATTCCCGACATCTAATAAATTTACTAAAGTTGGTCAATGATAGTATAAATGTTCTAAAAACTCAGATGAATCCTAATACCCAACATCTAATAATTTTTATGAATTTGGCGAATAATAGTACAAAGGTTCTAAAAATTCAGACGAATCCTAATACCGAAATGTAGGACTTTGGGAAAATTCGTTTAAAGTTTCGTGATTTATTCATTTTAGATTTGACAGATTTCACGACTTTGTTAAATTAACGGGTTAAAATATTGTGATTATGAAATCAAATATTAGACATGTGTTAGAGTCCAACAACGTTCTCAAAATTTCCATATGAGGTTTGCAAATACCTCAACGGATCAATTCGGTTTTCATTTATTAAGAAAATGAGTATTTTACTGATTTGGTTTCTTAAAACGATCGTAAGTTCTGTGCATACAGCCTCCGTTTTTTACGTTCTTTATATCCACAAAGTCTTGAGAGCATAATCTATCAAATTTGATCATAAATTGGTCCTAAACATACTTTATGCAAAATTTTATTTTTAACGTCACAAATAGAATTAGTTTTTGTCACAAATAGATGGTTGTTTGAGTAAATTAAGACATTCTTAAAGTATTGATGAGTATAATATATTTAATATATTTTATAAACATAAAATTACACAATTTTGGTATTTTACACATATTGGTTCGCGGTGGTTTGACCGTCAACGTTAACCTATTTTTACCAATTGTTATATCTTGTCTTTAAACGAATTTTCTAGAATTAATTGTGATTTTTAAAAGCCAGGACACAATGCATTATTTTTACGTGTATAAATTTATACCCCATAAAAACTTTGTTATGACCAAATCACTAATAATGTGGTAGAACCTTAAAACATTGGCTCTTAAACCACTATTTGCTTATGATGATCATTAGAGCACCAAAGCAACAGAATCACGAAATATAAAACTTGATCATCATATCTCACTAAGGATCTTATTCTAGTGACCTTTTATCAACAAAAACTTAAATCCTAGAAGTATGGATCGAACCAATACCTTACTTGTGTATGTGAGTTGATATCTTTAGTTGTCTTGGATGAGGGAAAACTAAAACCAGAAGTCTTATAATGTAGTTGCGCCCCAATACAATAACCAAGCAAAATGACAAGTCATTCTCTTTGTTGTAGCAAAAACCGAACCCAGAAAATATTGTTGTCCAACAAAGAGAAGTAGTGTTTCTGGGTCCTTCAGAGCTTATCTAGAAGATCCAAGTATTCAGAACGTTGGTATGGGTGTTAGGAAGTTGTTGTCCAATAAACAAGACATTTCGACCGTTGGATCTCCAAGAATTAACCAAACAATGTAGCTCGATCTTTAAAATCGGGAATTAAAGAGATACCGAGAGGGGAGTAGGGGAAATAAGGAGAGAGGTCGATTCCTTCTTGGCCAAGCCTTGGGTTTTATTTGATGCACAATATCTTCTAAAATTTGTATATTTATCCATTTATTTAAGAGATAAATGTATACTTACCAATTCAAATATAGAATAATTACATTTCGACCCTTTAGTTTCTTTAGTTAAAATTAACTCACCATTAGGTGACGTGTTAATAAATTAGTCTCTCTAATTTTGTTTGTCGTTTTATGTTTAAATCATAACTTGTGTGTAACTTAAAGTACCATGTTATTTATATCATTAACTTGTTGAGGAAATACGATGTTACCCTTTTCAATTTGTAATTTAAGAGGAAATACAATGTTACTCTTTTCAACCGTGACATATTTTATGGTAGAATGTGTATCCTTATGGTAGCTTGTAGCCTTGTATGTCATCTTTAGTGTATCCAAATTGTATTAAAGTTACAATATCAAATTGATATAGGTACATGGGTTTTGGCGCAATATCTTTAACACTTCCCTCATCAAGAACAAGTTGACGAAGAATGGAATCATCACTCTTATCTCCCACATCAAGCTTATGCACCCCACCATCATCTCCATCACCTCATTTATGAGCCCCACCATCATCTTCTACAAGTAGATATAGAACCAACCACCAACTTCCATAACTAGTTTTAGGTACCCCAACATAAACTCCTAGAACATCAACTCCATTAAGAAACTTAAATGCAAGTGAATTTATAGAGATTCACCTATAAATTATTAAAATGTTGAAATAGTAAATAAAATTTTGTAAGTGAATTTACTGAGATTCACCTATGAATCTACTCACATAAAACCAAATTATCGATCTAAAAAGAAAGACATGTATATATACATGTGATTATTTATTTGAATTCGCATGTTAATTCAATGTTAGATGAATATGAATAGTTTACTTGTGAATGATCAAAATATTAAAAACAAACTTTGGAAATGAGTTTACTAACATTTACATGTGAATAAGAGTTATTAACCATCTAATATGAGACATGTGTGCATGTGAATATTTATTTGAGTTAATATGTAAATTCAATATATCATATCAATGATCCCCCCCCCCCCCCCCCCCCCCACACACACACACACACACACACACATATATATATATATATATATATATATATATATATATATATATATATATATATATATATATATATATATATATATATATATCATTCAACATTCGTTAGTTATTACATGATTCTTGTATACGATGAACTTTACATCGAATGTCGAGTATCAATAATTTATATGTTAATGATTAATTAGTGAATGATCAAAGATTATTATTAAAAATATATACAATAATCACTCATGTGAATTAGCTTTTGTAAATGTTAGGAGCAATTTATATTCACATTGTGAATGTGAATGTCAACAAGTCGAAAAAAAATATATGTTTTATATACCGATATGGAGTTTTGTTTGTAAAGCGTAGAAAAAACTATGAATTTTAATGTTTTTGTTTTATTCAAAAAAAAAAAAAAAAAAGCTATAAACAATTAAAAACAAAAGTTAGCAACTCTTCAATCTATCATCTATTCGTTACAAACATATGAATGATTATGTTAAAATGTATAAAAATAACATCTACAAAACAACTTTTGAGAAACTGGACAATAACAATCGTTTTTTTTATTTAAAGTTCCAAAACGTGTCTACAATTGATCATTAACTAAATTACAATCCTAAGTCTAAATTCTCTATGATAAAAGTGGTAAAGTTGCATCTTTTTGCATCTTATTAAATCATTTATTTGATAGAACAATTTATATACATACTTTCAATCGGAAAAATTGTACAAAAACTCTTTGGTATTACATGGATTTTCAGACAAACCACTAACTGTTGTCATATTAACTTGTTATGTTGTACAATTGGGACTAATATTGAGTCCTAGCATTCATCACATGCTAGTACTCAATAGAACAAGATTGTTATTACTAAAAAGATTAGGAAAAATAACTTAAAAGCCCAACGAAGTTTCCAAACCATTCAAAAAACTCTAATCATGTTTTGTCTGTTCAAAAAAACCCAACGAATTTAATCTTTTGTCCAAAAAGTCCAACAAAGTTTCAAACCATTCAGAAAATTCCAATTTTGTTTTGTTTAAGTTCGTTGGGTTTTTTTTGAAAAGTCAAAACATGATTGGAGTTTTTTAAACGTTTTGGACACTTCGTTGATCTAACAAGTCATTTTTCCGATACGGTAATAAGCCACGTCATCTGTTTCTCTTATTTGACTTTCGAGAAAGTGTAACTTAGTTGGGTTTTTTAGATAAAATGTTAAGTTTGTTGGGTTTTTTTGAAAAGACAAAACATGATTGAGGTTTTTTAAACGGTTTGAAAACTTCGTTGGGTTTTTAAGTCATTTTCCCAAAAGATTATACGTTAAGATTTACAAACATAAGTACTCAAACAAAGATTGATTGGAACTTCATCATTTTTCCATTAAGTTTAGATAAACTCAAAAGCTAGCAAAACCAAAACCAAATCAAAATTCAAAGTAATTAATGAAATTAAAACCCCAAACACTAATTAATCGAAGCAAAATTGTTGCAAATCAAATGATAACATATAGGCTGAATTTTAGATTTTGTTGAAGGCAACAATGTCACAACTCTGCACATACTCATTGATGGGCTCCAGTGTAAGCCGCTCCTCTATCAGAGTATCCACCGAAACAAGATCATCCACAATCGTCATCATAATCGTCAGCTTCTTGATCCCATACCCAACTGGTACAAGTTTTGCTGCACATTGTACAACAATTTCTAATTACATTGCAATTTTATATGTCTTGATTTGTTGTTAATTAGATCGAGAAATTAAGGAAAGCGTACGTACATGCACCCCACAAAAGTCCTTCCATTTCAACACTGCGAACAGCTTCCTCAAGCTTCTTCATGTCTGTCTCATCATCCCATGGCTTTACATCCATAAGAACAGATGATTTCCCACCTGAATCACAATTCATTTACCAAATTGCATTTTCATATTGTCGTCAAAAGTTATATCAAAAAAAAAAAAAAAAAAAAGGAAACTCGCTTTCTTTCTTCTTTGTTGATGCTTTTGCTTCATCACGTGCTTCAGCTGCCTTCTTTTCCTCCTCTGTCTCGTCACCAAAGAGATCCAGGTCATCATCCTCGTCAGCAGCATCTTCCTGAATTATCATTATTTCGTTCTTGTAAATTGACATTTTAAAAAAATTAAATAAATAATAAAAATAAACATCCATACACATTACACACCTTGGCAACTCCATTGGTAACTCCATTGACGAGAGCAGCTTCTGCTGATGGAGCTTGGGAAGAAATTCTCACTCCAGCTGCTTTACCAGGGAAACTGCAATAAATAAATAAGGATACAATCATACAAAACTAAGAATCCACATCACTAAGAAATTGACATCGATACTAATTGATATAACGATCATATCATACATATTAAAAAAAAACGTTTAGATCATATATAATGCGGATCAAATTAAGAACAAACACTGAAGCAACCCGAGTTTTTCAATTACGAAAGTGTGATTATCGGACAAACCTTGTTGCAAGTTTCGAAGAAACGCAATCGTACCACTTGCTGGCAGAGGGATAGAGATCTGCGTTGGGTTTTTCCAAAACAGCAGCGTAAACCTTCACATCATCCTTTGTAATTTGATTCCTGTAACATAAAACGAAATTCAAATTAACCACGAAACATAAGATAAATTAACCTCGAATATACTACGATCGAAAACGATAACTACGAACCCGGAGATGTATGTCTTCCCGGAGAGGAAGGATTCGAGGAATCTGAGGCCAGCCTCGGTGTGAAGATCAGAGAAAGTAATGACAGCCATCTCTTCGATCGGAGTTTCAAGTGAGACAGTGAGGAGATTGTAGGGGAAGAATTGGAGAAATGGTTATTGTTATTCGCTAGAAGAATGCGGAATTTATAGTTACACTGGGAAATGATGATCGAAAAAGTGACGCGTACAAACCCTAAAGCCTCTTCGGCTGATGATAATTATGAGACGTGCCAAATTTTTATTGAGCTATTAAGGAAAAATATTCTGTATGTTATTCACGAAAATAATACATATGAAAGATTAAGGAAAAATAATTAACGATGCAACACAAAATATAAATATAATTAAAGGATTAATCCGACATTTGTTATCAAAAAAGGTCTAAGATCAGCCTAAAAACAAAGTAAAAGTACATTATATAATACATGCATGGCTTTCCCTTGATGATATCATATTTATAATATATGTAATTTTACTATACTTTTTCAAACAAAGTATCTTCTATAGTAGGTGTAATAGTGGTTTTTTATTTAGCAAATAGCATCTATCTTCTAAGGAATTTATTTATTTCGTTGTTGATGTAACAATGTGTTATATAATTTCAACATCGTTAAAGATTAATTTCACTATATTGTAGGTAATCAGTTGAAAATATATTGCTCGAGTGTCTCACAATATTCTCACATAACGTATTACATGCATGTAGCGTTTCGTATGTATTGGAATTAAATATAAATAATTGGAAATATTTCCTCACCTAAGATATTAAATGCACCTAACATCTTAAGTACATATAAATTAAGTTTGCAGACTCTTACAATATATATTGAATGTTTGGGAACACAATTTTTCATAGGTTTTTTATAATGTTTTTCAATATGTCGCTTTTCAAAAACCTTTGCATGTCGACTTCTTTCATTCAAAGTTACCAAAGGTGGGGTTTAAAGGTCGACCATGTTGTGTAAGTTTATTTATCAGGATGGTAATATTCACTATGAGGTTGTCCGATTTCTTGATATGATTTGCTAAATCCTATTGGTTGGAAAATGATATTTTGATTTAAAATTCTATATTTATTAGTTAAATAGGAGCAACAATGTACATCACTTCATGGGGTGTTGTGGGAGGGCAAAAATGGACAATTGTACGGGAGCCATTTGTTTATTATATATTACATATAAATTTTTATTTAAAATAATAACAATAAGGCTCTTTTTATCTAGCTTCTTAATATTTAATTTTTTAGGATCTGTTTATTATATATTACATATAAATTTTTATTTAAAATAATAACAATAAGGCTCTTTTTATCTAGCTTCTTAATATTTAATTTTTTAGGATCGGTTCTATATCATTTTTTATAATTAAAAATTAAGATTTATTTTTAATTTATATTTTACATAAAAAAACATATTATATGGCAAATATTCATGTTGAAATAAGAAAGAAATGAAAGTTATTATGAATTTATGTTTTAAAATTAATGTAATCATTTACGATTTAATGTAAATATTTGTTTATTTGAATTCATCATATTATTTTTGTTTCTAATACTGTATATGCAAATATACATTTATAAAAGTTGAGTCATTAAAAAAAACACATATACTAGTGAATTGTTACATTGCATTTGATAAATAAGCAAGAAAACCAACTAAATAGTCATTTACAATTTAATGTAAGTATTTGTTTATTTGAATTCATCATATTATTTTTGTTTCTAATATATGCAAATATACATTTATAAAAGTTGAGTCATCAAAAAATAAAAAATACATACTAATGAATTGTTACATTACATTGCATTACATAAATAAGCAAGAAAACCAACTAAATCGTAAGTCAAATGAAACAAGCAATCTCTCGGCTATCCATACAAATATCATACAACACTTGGGAGGAATGTAAAAAAAAAATAAAGTCTCTTCAAAAGAATATCTAAAACCTTGTCTGAACAATGCATGAAAAGAAATAATGTTTTGTGGCATTTCTAACGAGTAGCAACAATTCATCAAATCTAAACTAACACCATTACTAAGCACTAAGTTATAAACTCCAATCGTGGTAACATGTGAAGATCTCCTATTGCCCAAGATTAGGTCCATCTTTGCATGCTCCACATCCCCACTTCTTCTTAGCTCCAATCGTTGTAGTTGGTGCCATCCAATTGCACATTTACGCAAATGTTCAATAGAAAGAAGTTGTTGTTGGAGGAGGAGGAACCAGAAGCATCATTTGGCGTAGTTAGGCATATGAAAGAGTAGAAAAGAAAGTTTTAGTTAGATAAGAATAATCCTCAATATAACACCCCAAATAAAATATCAAGGCTAGGAAACAACTAAATAATTCACAACTTAGAAAAGGAATGTCGTAATTTAATTGTAAATTATATAAAGGTAGGTAAATGACGATTTACCAATTTCACCACCAAAAACAAAATTTGAACAAATTAGGTTTTGAATGAAATTCCAAGATCTTTTGAGAATCATTGAACTTTTCAATGACATGTTTGATCTCGATTATGCTCTTCCATTTGTGATTGGGATGCCGAGGATCACAAACAAGATGTGAATAACCATGCAAATTAGCTTGGTACTCTCGATGCCATTTATCATCCCATGTTAATGTGTCGATTAGTCACATGTGATCCATTAATCAATGATAATTTACGAGACACCCATTGCCATTCTTTATTAGTCTCTATTAGTGTGCCGATTATCCACACACGCTTCACTAACGGCCAATAAAGTGCAATATGTAATTTTATGGATCAGCATACAATTTCATATTTTTCCTAAAGTAACTAAGATTGGAAATTTTATAAAATGTATTTAGTTACTTTATAAATCATTATACTTATTAATGAGGATTAAGTGTCCTATCAAACACATTCGATAAACAACCCTCCACCAATCAAGGAAACGATGAGTGAGAGTGGACACTCATTCAATCGTCATTTTATAAGCAATCTCCTTATACTCCCCTTATAGATCAACTCCGTGAATGAAGCATACTAGCAGTTCGACTGGCTTGTCTTATATATATATATATATATATATATATATATATATATATATATATATATATATATATATATATATTAGATTTTTAATGTTATATATAATATAATGATGTATTTTTAAAACTTTTCAAAAATACTAGGTTATATTTTAAATTTTCAAAATTAATATTCAATTAATTAAATTAAAAATAAAATCAATCATGAATTCAAGATAAAGATATCAAATTACATTTTAAAATATTCAGGTTTATCTAATGAAAACAATATTGAGGTAATTATCATAATCAATCCATGAGAAAATTGAAAAAAATTAAATTTTTAGGATCTGACAGCTTAACACGTCGTCGTGAGTAATCACCACGTCTTGTTGGGTCGATTTCGCAAGCCAACACGCCGTTTAGGAAGAACTTCACGGCGTGTTTGATGAATAGAATGACGATTCTATTTTCACTTCCTAGTTTAAGTTCACATTAATATCAATTCAAAAGAAAACTAAACATACGCTCTGATACCACTTATGGGTTTTGAGCATAACATACGTGTGCATGAAACCTTAAAATTGATCTACGGTTTCTCTAATTTAACATACCATGTGAACAACAATGTAGAAACCCTAGAACACTAGTATATAATCAAAATTACATAATTAGGTTTACAAAACATACATTTGATTGTTATATAGTAATAACAATCTACATCCTTTAGTGTTGTTGAGACTTTGAGAACAAGCGTCACAATTGTTACGCCTTTAATAGCTCACACCCAACACTAGCAATTGAAGAAGATTATGGAGAACGAGAGAGGAGACAAATTTTTGGCTAGTGTTCTCTAGGAAGAAGTGGCCAAAATCATAGGGTATAAGCCTTATTTATAGTGCAGTTAGGAAACCCTAGATAAGCCCAAATCCAAAATTATCTTAAACCGGGTTATTATCCACTTCCTTGATTATCCATAAGAGACCATTCTAGAAACCTTAAGGCTCTAGAAACCATCCATAGTCAATGTGTGTGTGTGTGTGGGGGGGGGGGGGGATTACATCTCATCAAAAGTAAAATTAATTAAATTAGGAATTTTATTAATAACAATTACATCTCATCAAAAATAAATTAAATTAAATTAGGGATTATATTAATGACAATTAAATCTCACCAAAAATAAAATGAATAAAATATCCCACCGCACCGCATATTACCAGTATCCCTACACTTTCTCCTCATTTCTTTACACAATCTATCTAACGTAAGTTTTGTACTGGAGAAGAAAATAGGGGAAAGAAGAAATAGAGTACTTGTGGGCTTCGATTTGTATGGATTATCTTGTGTTCGATCATCATGGAAGAATTAGGAATGATATACAGATAAATTTTATTTGGATTCTACTTTAATTTGATCGTAGTTTAGATCGATTTTGGCTAAGTTTTAGATTATGTTTATTTTATTTTGTTTCAACTATGAAGTTCCATTTTATAAAACCTTTTTATTTAAGTTTAGATCGATAATGGTTACGTTTTCTAAATCTGCTTCAATTTTCTTCTTATGATCTGTATTGTTGATTTTGATTTTTTAAGTTATAGGAATCTAAAAGAAAAGAGATGGACACAATAGCACAACTACCTCTCATCCATTGTTTCGATTTGGAAGATATGTTCATTAGGTAGTAAATTTGTATATGTCGATTTTATTTTTTATTTTTACGTTTTTTTGTATATGTGTTTAGTCAATGATTTTTTTTGTGGCTTAGAAATCGTGAATGGAAGATATATCCGAGTCAATGTCTATAATGCTTTACCCATTTGATCACTTCCTTGATTTAGAGATGAAATTCAAACCCTTATACCAATGAATGATTCACATATCCTACAACTCAGTAAAACCTAGTAGTGATATTTGTTTTGATTTATTGTAAAAAACAACTTTTTATAAAAACACAAATTGGTCTCTTAGAATGGAGTTATTCACTGATCCCTTTTTAATATTATAAAACATCTTTTAGACTCAATATTATAAAAGATCTTTTAGTATACCACATGTAAATAGATTACCTCGATAAACCTTATTGGAAAATGTTTATGATTGATTACTTTTGGTTATTTAGTAGGGGTTTTTTTTTTTTTTTGTGAAAAACTGTATTCTAATTTATCTATTACATATTATTCTTTTTTTTTTCAAAGGAGAGATACATAGAACTCACATTACTAATTTTTGTTTCGTTTCTTTGGAATACGTTTTAGTTGTGAACGTGATGCTATGAAAGTACTTGCGTTGTCTGGGCATGTTGAGAAGTATAATAAGAACCTTGCACAACCTTATTATTTCGTTTAACTGGTTTGAATCTTCTTATTGAGTTTACTTTCTCCTTACACTCTTGAAAATAGGGTTGGGAACATTATGAGTATCTAGGTTTTCTCAACAATAAGATAAGACATTAGTATAAAAGTTGCAATATAAACATTTTTAAATTACATAATAATAACTAAAAAAAGATATGTGAAAGATTATCTTTATAAATTAAATTGCAATATGTAACATAAAAATCGTATTAAATTTTCATTATATTTCGTTCCATGCCTCACAAATATGTCTCTGGAACGGAATTACTCATTCTATTATCTAGATTTTACGATTACCTATCAATATGGAAACCATCATTCATGAACCCACTACCACATCAGCTTTTCCCTATCCTCTTTCTTCCATCTTTTCCGACCCACAACACATAGAAACCTTATCTTTTTCAACCCACTCAATTTAAAAAAATACAAAAAAAACTATGGTATAAGTTTTAAGATAATAGGAGAGAGAGATAGAGAGAGAGGGGGGGGGGGATGAAGCGGGTTAGTAAAGCTACATAAACAACCCACTCCTCCTAGCCCACTCAAGCTGGAGTGGTTTGGTACCTCCCAATTTTACCATGACTCTATCATCCCTAACCAGAATATATTAATATGCTTACATTCAAATGTTTATTAAACGTGGAAAATAATAATATCTGAAAACTGGGATGCTTCTTTCATTCTTTTCTATACGAATCAAATTTGTAGATTTAATTAGCATGACGGAAGAAACATATGTTTTGCATCCTTATTTCATGACAGTGAGATTATATAAACAATAAACGATCATTCGGTTATCATCTATGAACAAAATAAAAAGCTCAAAGAAGAGTGTGTATGTGTAGAGAAAGGGAGATCGGTGAACTTATTGCTAACGCTATGGAGAAAGTTGGCAAAGAAGATACTCACTCTATACTATTGTTATCCATTATATAGTATGTATCTTTTAAAGAATGCTAAAAATGTTAATTTTTAGTTTTTTTTTCAACATTTTAACTATTTTTTTTATAGTTTCTACCCGACAATTTAGCTGATGATGTTGAAGCCTTTTCAAGTGTTGGAATTAGTTATCGTTTGAATATCTCTTGATGCAAATTTTAAATAATTATTATTTATAGTCATTATTTTACTTAGAATTTTCTTTCAGGGTTTAGAGGCAAAGTAACACATATAATAAATACTATTAAATGAAAAAACAAAACTTAACAAAATTATTAAAAAAAAATGGTGTTGATGTTCTCTATAGCATGTAAATCACAATTAAAAGAATCAATATTAGCACACACACACACACACACACACACACACATATATATATATATATATATATATATATATATATATAGTTAAGATTACAATTTTTAAACAACATTCGTATCTTCGAAACATTTTGCATGATTAGTTTGTATTAACTATTGTACACTTATGTTATATCAAATATCCACACGTACATAACGTCGATCAAATATTCCAATGTATATATTAATTTTAACTAACCATTATAATTTTACAAATAAAACATTTATCCTTGTAAATTAATCTCTAAATATTATTAAAAGAGAACCTTTAATTCTAAACTGAAGAAATCAGTGTCATTGATTGCATTTCAATCTTAAATTTTCTAACATTGGATTATTTGTTGAGATTATCTTTGTCAATCATTTTATTTTTATCCACCAAATTTATAAAACGTATATTACATTTTATATTAGCAAGTTTATTAATAACAATTAAATCTCATTAAAAGTAAAATTAATTAAATTAGGAATTCTATTACTAACAATTACATCGCATCAAAAATAAAATAAATTAAATTAAGGATTATATTAATGACAATTAAATCTCACCAAAAATAAAATAAATAAAATATCCCACTGCACCGCATATTACCAGTATCCCTACACTTTCTCGTCATTTCTTTACATAATCTATCTAACCTAAGTTTTGTACTGGATAAGAAAATATGAAAAAGAAGAAATAGAGTACTTGTGGGCTTCGATCTGTATGGATTAATCTTGTGTTCAATCATCATGGAAGAATTAGAAATGATATACAGATAAATTTTATTTGGATTCTACTTTAATTTGATCGTAGTTTAGATCGATTTTGGTTAAGTTTTAGATTATGTTTATTTTATTTTGTTTCAACTATGAAGTTCCAATCTATAAAATCTTTTGATTTAAGTTTAGATCGATAATGGTTATGTTTTCTAAATCTGCTTCAATTTTTCTTCTTATGATCCGTATTGTTTATTTTGATTTTTTAAGTTATAGGCATCTGAGAGAAAAAAGATGGACACAATAGCACAACTACCTCTCATCCATTGTTTCGATTTGGAAGATATGTCCATTAGGTAGTAAATTTGTATATGTCGATTTTATTTTTTATTTTTACGTTTTTTTGTATATGTGTTTAGTCAATGATTTTTTTTTTGTGGCTTAGAAATCGTGAATGGAAGATATACCCGAGTCAATGTCTATAATGCTTTACCCATTTGATCCATTCCTGGATTTAGAGATGAAATTCAAACCCTTATACCAATGAATGATTCACATGTCCTATAACTCAGCAAAACCTGGTAGTGATATTTGTTTTGATTTCATCTTTTTATAAAAACACAAATTGGACTCTCAGAATGGAGTTATTCACCGATCCCTTTTTAATATTATAAAACATCTTTTAGACTCAATAGCAAAAAAAATATAAAGTTTTAGTATACCACATATAAATAGATTACCTCGATAAACCTTATTAGAAAATGTTTATGATTGATTACTTTTGGTTACTTAGTAGGGTTATTTTATTTATTTTATTTTATTCTATTTTTTTGTGAAAAACAGTATTCTAATTTATCTATTATATATTATTCTGTTTTTTCAAAGGAGAGATACATAGAACTCACATTACTAATTTATGTTTTGTTTTTTTGGAATACGTTTTAGTTGTGAACGTGATGCTATGAAAGTACTGCATTGTTTGGGCATGTTGAGAAATATAATAAGAACCTTGCACAACCTTATTATTTCGTTTAAATGGTTTGAATCTTCTTATTGAGTTTACTTTCTCAAGGATAAATGGTTATACCCTACACTCTTGAAAATAGGGTTGGGAACATTATGAGTATCTAGGTTTTCTCAACAATAAAATAAGACATTAGTATAAAAGTCGCAATATAAACCTTTTTAAATTACATAATAATAACTAAAAAAAGATATGTGAAATATTATCTTTATAATTTAAATTTCAATATATAACATAAAAATCGTATTAAATTTTCATTATATTCCGTTCCATGCCTCACAAATATGTTTCTGGAACGGAATTACTCATTCTATTATCTGGATTTTACGATTACCTATCAATATGGAAACCATCATTCATGAACCCACTACCATATCAGCTTTTCCCTATCCTCTTTCTTCCATCTTTTCCAACCCACAACACATAGAAACCTTATCTTTTTCAACTCACTCAATTTAAAAAAAATACAAAAAAAACTATGGTATGTATAAGTTTTAAGATAATAGGAGAGAGAGAGAGAGAGAGAGAGAGAGAGAGAGGATGAAGTGGGTTAGTGAAGCTACATAAACAACCCACTCCTCCTAACCCACTCAAGCTGGAGTGGTGTCTTGAAGGTACCAATGGTACCTCCAAATTTTACCATTACTCTATCCTCCCTAAACAGAATATATTAATATGCTTACATTCAAATGTTTATTAAACGTGGAAAATAATAATATCTGAAAATTGGGATGCTTCTTTCATTCTTTTCTATACGAATCAAATTTGTAGATTTAATTAACATGATGGAAGAAACATATGTTTTGCATCCATATTTCATGACAGTGAGATTATATAAACAATAAACGATCATTCGGTTATCGTCTATGAACAAAATAAAAAGCTCAAAGAAGAGTGGGTATGTGTAGAGAAAGGGAGATCGGTGAACTTATTGCTAACGATATGGAGAAAGTTGGCAAAGAAGATACTCACTCTATACTATTGTTATCCATTATATAGTATCTTATCTTCTAAAGAATGCTAAAAATGTTAATTTTTAGTTTTTTTTCAACATTTTAACTATTTCTTTTATAGTTTCTACCCGACAATTTAGCTGATGATGTTGAAGCCTTTTCAAGTGTTGGAATTAGTTATCGTTTGAATGTCTCTTGATGCAAATTTTAAATAATTATTACTTATAGTCATTATTTTACTTAGAATTTTCTTTCAGATTTTAGAGGCAAAGTAGCACATATAATAAATACTATCAAATGAAAAAACAAAACTTAACAAAATTATAAAAAAAAAATGGTGTTGATGTTGTCTATACGATGTAAATCACAATTAAAAGAATCAATATTAGCACATATATATAGTTAAGATTACAATTTTTAAACAACGTTTGTATCTGCGAAACATTTTGCATGATTAGTTTGTATTAACTATTGTACGCTTATGTTATATCAAATATCCACACGTACATAACGTCGATCAGATATTCCAATGTATATATTAATTTTAACTAATCACTATAATTTTACAAATAAAACATCTATCCTTGTAAATTGATAATTTTTTTTGAAAACATTGATTAGTTATTAGGATTAATTTTGTATTTATATGTCCCCCACGTTATACGTGGGTCATAATCTAGTTCTAATTAATTTTTGATTAAATATTACTATTTCTAATTAATATATTATTCTTATAATGTATTAATAAATTACTTTTTCAATTTATTAATCAAATTATAAATCAATCTCTTTCTCCAAAATCATCATTCTTAATTGCTAGTCATGAGGGCAACCCAAAAGGAATGTGCTACTATCGACTCAAGTATATACCAATAATAGTTATGGGTTTAGACACCTAATCTAACACAAACATCAAACTAACATATAAATATGCACTTAATACCATTCTACAATTTAAAAGATTGTCACTAGGACCATGATATGAGCATATTTATTTATAAAATTCATGCATTATCTTAATACTTTATGTTGTTTTTATCTCATTTAATGAACAAAAGGTACTTAATTAGCTTAAATATTTCATTTCAGCAATAAAGACATGCTCAGAAGGAAAAGGAAGCGGAATTGGCGATTCAAAGCTTGGATCTTGAATTTTGAAGAAGAATGATGTTGATGGACAGGTTGACCCCTCGTCAGTGTTTTGGCCATATCTCATGAACCGTAACTCCGATTGACGAGAGTTAAAATGTTCTGAAAAATAGACACAATTTCGGACAACTTTCGCGTTTTGAGAAAATGTTGATTCCATGTGAACCCAACGAGTTGGGCCTCAACTCGATGAGTTGGTCAGAATGTTCCAGATTCGAAGATGCCTTGCCGTACACGCCGTATATGCGGATTGTAGAAAAAACTCGTCGAGTTATTCTTAAAAACTCGACGTGTTGGGTTGATTTTTTGTAACTATATATAGAGAAAATCTATGCCGGAAACCCTAACTTTTTCTAGAGGCTAGCTGCGATTATTGAAGACCAGAAGGGTTCTTGAAGCTTCAATTTTCGAGATTGCAACCTAAGAAACAATTTAGAAGAGAATTAAAGGCAAATAATCATTCTTCTTTTCTTAATCTTTGTTTTGAACCATGTTTGAATCATTAGGTTTTGAATTTAAGTTATTACTTGCTATGGATATGAGCTAAAAGCTTTTTACTTATGTTTGGATGAGATAATCTTATGAACATGGTTTGATTGAGTGGTTGGATTAATATTAATTTGGTTATTCATCTTGTTAAGCTTGTTAAAGATCCTCATGTATTGATGATAAATGTTTTCTGTTATTAAGTAAATTATTGAGTTGTATGAACATCTTCTTGATTACTTGATTCATATAGTTTTGTGAATACAAGATTGTATGCCTAGGAATAGAATAGTGAACATGAAACTAGGGTTAACTAGAAAATATGTAAATTAATGTGTGAGCATGTGTGATGAACAACCACATGTGAGTTGATTGAATTGAACAAATTTGATTAGCTATTATTACAAGTCTTACTTGATATGAACCGAACACTAGGAAACTTGTTAGTTTAATCAACTAGCCATTGTTTGAATTAACTTGTCTACTAAAGGATTGGTAATAGTGAACATGAACCCAATCACATTAGGAATCGGTAACCATTGACATATTGATCCATTGAACTTGCCACGAAATCAACCATAGGAATAAGTGAATCAAATCTGAACAGAAGTCTCTTTTATCATTGAATCTAGTTGTCCTTTCTTATTCTTCTTAGTTGTTAATTGTCTTTCTTGGAGTGTTAATTGATTATTTAAGTTTCTAGTCTTGCAAAACTAGATAAACCTCATCTTTTATTACTTGTTTTATTTAGATAATATTACCATTTATTTTAATTGTTTACCGTTCCCTGTGTTCGATACCCTACTTACCTAAACTAAACAGTTAAACGATAGGTGCACTGTCTTTCGTGTGTTTGTCTTTGTTTTTAAGTTAGTAGGATTAAAACTAGTTTTTTTCACACACATCAAACCAAAATGCCCTTAACCGCATAATAACAACCTAAAATAGTTATACAAAAATTATAGGCTCTTACAATGTGTCTCTTGCTTCCTACGAAGAAAAACCCTCATTTCTTAGTTCCTTGTGATTTTAACTTGTGTTCCTTCGATCTCCATTTTGAATTTTGAAGACCATCATCACCACTACAAAGTAACAAAGATATCACAGTAAGTATATGTTGCATTTTAGTTTTGATGGAGCACTTGGAACTTAAAGGAGCACTTGGAGTTTATAGAGCATGTGACAAAGGAATGAATCATGTGACAAAGGAATAGATCATGTAATAAAGGAACGAATCATGTGACAAAGGAACATATCATCATAAAAGGGGAATGAAACATCTGAGAAGGGTATGGAGTACCTGGGAAAGGAATGGAGCATCTGAGAAAGATATGGAGTACATGGGAGCGGAATGGAGCACCTTGGTGCATAGATGCGCCATCGATGCTCAAGATACGCCACTTCTAGCATAGATGCGCCACTTATGAATCATGATGTGCTATTAAGTAGTATGGTGCGCTATTGGGTAGCAAGGTGTGCTACATGAGAAGGGGATGCATCGTTTTTTAAGGAATATACGCCACCTTGAAGCTAGATGCGTTATGATTATGGAAAATGAGCCACCTTGGGTTAAAGTTACGCCATTCATGGATAAGGTGCACCGCCTTAGTACAAGGTGCGCCACTCTAGTGTGTCATGGAGTACTCTGAAGCATTGATGTGTGGCTAAAGCATGGATATGCCACTAATGATCATGATGCACCACTTGTGCATCATGATGCTCCATTAAGTGTCGTAATGGGCCACATATGTTCCTGATGTTCTATACGTGGTCCTGATGAGCCATGGTATCGCTTGATGAGTTGCTTATGCTATGATATTCACTATGATGCTCAAGATTGTTCTAGTTAGCTCAAAAGTTGAAGATGCTCAAGGATTATTGCTTGATGTGCCACCATGATGGTTGATAAGCCATGGTGATCATGATGTGCCACTCTTGCATCATGATGAGCCTTTATGGATCATGATGCTCCATTATGGGTGTTGCGGATGCTCATGCAATGTAAATCAAGGATGAATGTTCCACAAGCTACTGCATGGCGGACTATGATTTGTTGAAACCATTCATGGGCCTATGGGCCTATGGGTTTGGCCCATTAGGGTTTTAGGTATGATCCTTCCACTATAAATAGGGATGTCTGATAAGTCATTTGGTGTGTCTTTTATATCTTTATTGAGTAGGTCGAATCTGTATCGGTTGCACTTGTAATTTATGTTTGAGAGCTCATAAATAAAGAATACTCCCCTCCTGGCTATGGATGTAGGTCACCTTGATCGAACCACATAAATACTATGTCTTTGCGTGCTTTTAGTTTCGTGTGTTATCCACATTACTTCCTAACAATGGTAATAAGAACTTGGCAAGTGGTTTCAGATTCTGAGTCTTGACAAGTATCGTTTATTTCCCTAACAATATATTATCATTATTTCTTATTACTTCCTTCTATCGATGCTTGTCTTCATATTGTTAATGATAGTGGGTTTTGGGGTTTTGATTGCTTGATCTTCACATTATTGATGATAATGGGTTTTTTCTTCATTCTTGATGATAATGGGCCAAATTCAGTAAATAAAATGTAAAAATTTCACATTGAGAAAAAAAAATTATGATAATGATTAATGAATAGTGAATACCACTATGCGAAATTCGGGCTTAGATCACGCCTTACTTTTTACTGAATAACAAATACCAATATGACACTGATCATTATCAAAATAAATTTTGTGCAATGTGCATTTGTTTTTTACTGAATTTTGCTCATTGTCGTTAAGAACGAAGAAAGAAACTCATTATCACCAACAATATGAATATTAAGCAAAAGATAGAAACTCACTATCATTAACAATGTG
Source organism: Lactuca saligna (assembly GCF_052625555.1). Lineage (NCBI taxonomy): Eukaryota > Viridiplantae > Streptophyta > Magnoliopsida > Asterales > Asteraceae > Lactuca > Lactuca saligna. The sequence continues at coordinate 26,200,318 of NC_136422.1, forward strand.
AATATCATGTAGTCCTACTTTATTTAGGGGTGGTTCTTTGACTCGATGGAACAATTTTGTTACTTACAAGTTGAATATCCTTTCTTGGAGGATTTGGTCACTTTTATTCAGTTATCAACAATTTTCAAAAGAACAGATGTATAAAAACAACATGCATAACCAATTTCAATATCAAGAAGCTAGGATTTTCTCATTCTGTAAAAATGAAAAAGGGTGGGAGTATTCTGATGAAATCATATCTTTTCACCAACTTTTCCTTTTTCACTCTTTTTGCCATATATCTTTGACCAATGACAAAAGTAATTCCCCCTCTTGCCGAAAACCGAATATCCTCAAAACACCATCAAAATCTCCTATGGTAAATTAATCATCTTTCCCATCCTATCATACATCATCTTCATTCTTCACCATAACATTTAAATTCTCCAATCACAAAGACCCCAAAAACCAAAATCTACACTTGTCTAGTCAAACATCATCAAGATCATCATGTCTCTATAATGGCAATCATGATTGTTAGGTAGGTCCATGGATGCCAACCTGAAATTCTTGGACTAAAGTTCTTGACTTTGATAGTCGACATAAAGCAAGTCAATCATTGTATCCACTCCAAACAAAACAAACTCTCTCATAGGATACCTCAACACATGATATATGTTTGTTTTTTAACCAAATTTGTCCTCATTTAGGTGTTGTTCCATGTATCTATTCTCACCTTCAACAAACCAAAAACAAAAAACAAAAAATCTAAAACCAAATTTCCCTAAGAAATGAATGAACACATTGTGAGAATGAGACTACACCCAACTATATGACATATTTACAACCTTCCCTTCCCTTCTTCTATACATATGAATAAGAAAAACATCAAAGAAAAATGGAATTTACAATTTACAGGACCTATACGTATATATATATCTATATTTATATATCATAAGTATATATATAAATATATATAAACATATGTTTATAGAACCTGTACTAGTGTATCCACATTTGAATTTGAAGCAGCCAACATAGCTGCTCCAATCCCTGATCCATCTTCCATCACTTTCAGACTCACAAATGGAGCAATTTCTTCCCCCAATATTTCTGCAACTGCTTCATTCAAATATTCCCTAAATATCCTGTAGCTTAAATATAATCCACCTTCTATTGCTACAGCTGTTCTTCTCATCTTTCCACTTTTTCCACTTTTCACCCTTCCACTTGTAATCCCTGCAGTCCCATCCCTACCAATCTTTTTCAAAATTCCCACAATGCCCGCAGCTGCCAACCTTGCAGCTCTTCTTGTCACCACATCACATATTTTCACCACCAGTTTTCTCACTTTCAATGGAACATCGTTTATCTGATAATTCATTTTTTTTTTTTTTTTAAAAAAACATATCTTTTGTCAAAAACCCAGATTCAAAAACTGTTTTTTTTTTTTTTTAATATAGAAACTAGGAAAAATCTTACATTTAGGGTTTCTTCTAGAATCTTGGCAACTTCACTCAAGTTTGGGGTCTCATCTTCATGCATAGCAGCCATTAATGGTGTACTGAGTATTTTCAAGAAACAAAAATATATAATATTATTTTTTTTTGTAAAATCCAATTTGATCAAAAGAGTAAAGATTTTTTTTTTTTTTTTTTTGAGAATATTCGTTTTATGACATACCTTAACACGAATCTTGCTGAAAGCTTAGAGGAAATTGGTCCAAAAATATCTGATTCTAATGACATTTTGTGAATTACTCTTCTTACAATGTCGCCTAAATACATTCCCGATATCATTTTCTCAAAACCCTGTATTAATCACAAAAAACTATATCAAGTAAAAAAACATATATATGGAAATTACAGAATGAAAAAAATAATAATAATAATTAAATTAACCTGATCATTTGGGTTCTGACTTTCTGCATCAAGATCAATGTCATATGATGTTCTAGGTAAATGTGAGGACCAAAAATTACCCCATTCCATGTTTATAACCTAATTGAAAAGTTAAGTTACATAAGTGAATTTGAACTATTGGAGTAGATATTATTTTCCATTTTTTTTTAAAAAAAATTAAATTATAATTGAAAGACTAAAGATACCATGCCTCCTGAAGTCGTGAGAAGACCTTGACATTTTATAACTGCATCAGCTCTCTCCAAATAACATGCATTTGTTCCTGTTCCAATTACAACTGCTGCAACTGTATCTTTATCATAAAAATGTCCAAGAGCTAAAGTCCCAACACTATCATTCACCTACATATAATATATTAATAATCATATCAACAATCTTAATAACTATATAAATAATTAAATACACAGAGTAACAATGAACAATAGTCCTTACAAGTGCAGCAACATTCATATCTACACCTCTTCTAGACAACGCTTTTTGGAGACATTCAACAACATCTTTTTCAACCTGAAACAAGAATCACATATTCACATTGTTGAGTGTTGACCATGTTAAATTGATGTTTGACTATTTGATAGGTTTGGTTTTCAAGAAAGATGCTAACCATGTCTTCAATGGAAAAACCTTTAGTCCATTTGATCAAAGTGCCTGATGAAAGAGATGTTTGTTTTACAGGAAATGAGAATGTAAAGCCAAGATCTTTTCCTCTAGCTTGATTGTTTCCATTTCTTTCAATGAATTCCTTTAGGGACAAAGCAATGAAATCAAAAAGCTCCTGCAAACATTGGGAAGAAAGTGTAAAAAGATCAAATGAATTCATAATATAAACTTGTGAAAGTACAAATGAAAAGTCATCAAAACCTCGCTTGTGCTTGTCATTAAATGTTGTGGAATTGGTTTTCGTTCAACATCATGACTAAGGATTGACCTTTGACCTCCAAGTTGGATTCTTAGAAGCCTAAAATTGGTGCCTCCAATATGAAGAGCATAATAAATTCCGTTTTCACTCCTAAAAAACAAAAAATAGGTGACAATGTTGAGAACAGTTAATGAACATAGATTATAAATGCTTATGAGTTATGAGTTATGACAACAGCAAGAAGTTTCAAAAGATTGATTCAAACAAGAAGTTTGAGAAAGACTGGTTCAAAAGATGCGTCAATAGGGGAAAATGTTTCAAGATAATATACGTTACCTAATACTGCCCTAATTTCAAACAAAATAAAGCATATTAAGAGCACTAACCCAAAAAAACAAGTAATAAACACAAAAGGCAAGATTGGTTCTACAAGAAACCCACCACACATTGATCAGAAATTTGATATTTTAAAGAAGAATACAATGTGAAACAACACCCACAAAGATGACACATTAGTCTATAACAGCAGCATTAGCAAAAAGGGATGAAATTAACAGTATGAGAATTCGATATACTAATTAAAAGTATCCGAATGTAGGGAGATTTAAGAATTCGATGAAATTAGCATCAGGGAATGCTTGTTTTCGCACAAGAAGTTAAGCTTGGAACAAAAACTCCATAACCCATAGAAGAAAATCACAAATACATGAATTTTAGAGTATAATATATGCATCTATGAGCGAGATATGTGTTAATGGCAATACGAACCCGTCGGGGAGATTGTCGACGAAGGTGAGTAACATCTTAAGCTTACTACCGCCCTCAGAGGCTAAACCAGCGTGCATCTCAACGGCCATAGCATCAACCACTTGCCTTAACCTTCCGACTGGTGTCGAAGCCGCCTCTTCGAACTCATCCAGCACCCTAACGACCTTCCACCATCGCCTCCGACTCCTTACTCTCTTCCCCACCATCACCGACGCGATCGCACAACTCGCCACTGCACACCCCACCGCCAAACCTAATCCTACCTTCCCCATCTCTATCGTTACTTTCTTCAAGAATCAGTTGGTTAAAGAATCTCCGTCTCCGCCGCCATATATTCCGTTTTGCGATTCAGTTGCCAAACTAAGAAACAGGAAACTCTTGACTTGTTGGGAGACTTCACAGCGTCCTTTGCCGGAGGAGTACTGTTCCGGCGAAATACCGGCGCTGGTGAGACGTAAACAAGGTGTTCGATAAAATCCTAGAGAGAGAGAAAAGAAAGAAAGAAAGAACGAAAGAGAGAGAGAGAGAGAGGCGGTCTTTGGACTGAGAGAGAAGTTTTGGGAAGCGAACTGCTCAATTCTTATATATTATTCAATAAATGACAGATTTGCCCTTAGACCTTTGTGAATTGACGGATTTGTCACCTCTCTCTCTCTCTCTCTCTCTCTCTCTCTCTCTCTCTCTCTCGATTTTCAAAAATCATACACCTCATCTGCCATCTCAACTCTAACACAAAATTAATGATTTTTTAACTCAATATTAAAAAAGAAAATACCCTGGGTTTTTTTAATATTTTATTAAAACAAAACAATTATGACAAATAGTACTTCGTTTTCAATATTGTAAAATTTTGTTAGAATAAAAATGATAGATGTTCGGTATAAATTATATTTCATATATAATAAATATTCTAGAACTATCGATAATATTTTGGTAATTATAGATGTTATGTAATTTATGTTTTTTACTTTCTAAGCTGGATATCTAACATTTATATGTAAAATCAAATTTGGGAATTTTTTATACAACATAAAATATAAATAGTATAATACAAAATTTGATTGGTAATTAATTAATTAATCATCAACTTAAATTGTTTCCTTATTTTAGATTTTATAATGTGGTTGTAGTAAGTTTTGATGTCATTTTTATGCATTAAAATGAATTTGGAGTTGGCCTAAATAAACAAATATTTATTTTGCAATATTTTGTTTATATATTTCGACATTTATAACTTTTATCATGCATAAAATAGAAAAATTAATGAGTTTTACTCAGTAATAATGAGTCATTTTGCATTAAATTTTCATTGCAATCATCTAAGATTCTTAAACTTCATCCCTAAACTTGATTTACATCAAAAAAATTTGGAAATTCATCATTATATTTCTCCTACATCCTTTCATTTGTAGCGGTAGGATATAAAGTCCATCAAGTGGTATTCGATAGAAAGACGTGTTGTAAAAGAAATATATTGTTGAAAGTCCAATGAATTTGGAAGTAATCAAGTTATGTGGTTGAAGTTTAAGAACCTTAGGCAATTACAATGTAAATATGATACAAACCGATGTAGTATTATGGAGTTAGGTACTTAAGTTTATATAAGGTTATTAGGTATATTCACTTTACCCTATATATATATATATATATATATATATATATATATATATATATATATATATATATATATATATATATATATATATATATATATATATATATATATATATATATATATATGTGTGTGTGTGTGAGAATATTGATCCAAATCTTATGTCATAGAAAGTATATTTAAACTGTATTTGTATAGTAAAATGCAACAAATTAAAATTTTATGTACACCTAAAACAACATTGATATGACATTAGAATATATTACTTCATATTCGTCATACGCCTTACATCGGCCCATCATCATACATGTCATTTTCTATTTTTATACTACATGCTTTCCATTTGTCTTTCCATTATCTAGCGTGGCCTAGCATATTACTATTGTACTTAATTTTTTAAATATGAATTGAAACCTATGTCATACATTTAAAACTATAAATATTCTTGTTATATCATTTGAAGATAAAAAAGTACAATAATAAAAGATATATACAAATTTGTGTTTGTATCCTTTATTCTGTTTTAAATCTAATACAATTTAAAGAGAGATTTTGTTTGACTAAATAACTTTTACTAACTCTAGTCAATTAAGTTGTGTTCGATAAGGGCAAAGAATGCGACAACTACAACTCTACAAGCTTCACCATGTGGTCTATTTTACATTTTATATTGCAATTTGTATTTGTTTATTCTTTTAAATTGGTTAACAACATTTAAACCATTAAACAAGATATTGCCGGTAAAATAATAGATTTAAATATTAATAATATAAATTATCATCTTTAACAGACCATATGATGTAAAAAGATCGAAAGAATCTTAATTAATTGAATTAATTTATGGGTTATTCTATGGAAAGAAAATATTTTGTTATAAAAGGTAGATATTTTTAAGTATCGGTAAAACATTTATATTATCTACTATCTCACTTACCCTTAATAATTTACTAATGATCGTATAATTGTTATATTTTCTTATACAAGGTTTATTTATCTTATAATTATCAACAACAATAATTTTTAACATATAAATATTCTTGTAAGGTTACATCTCTATAGTAGAAATTATAAAACTATAAATTATTATGAGTTTTAGCTATTTGATTAAACATTTTCTTTAAACTATTGTTGGTAAAATGTTGGAAATCCTCCGCTCAAAATACGAATCTCTTTTATTTGATACTAAATACTAATTAATAACCAATTAGTTAAAATATTAATTAAAAAATATTTAATTGATCGATGTCATTATTAACATATATCTTCTAGTAGTAATGGTATCTTTATATGAAATCTTTTACTTAAAAAATGTATATTTCATTTCTCTTGTTAACGAAGGAGCTTCTTTTAGGTATCATGGTATTGACATTTTGAGTATTTTACTTTTCATATAAACAATTTTTTTTTAAGAAAACAAACATGATTCATTTAAAAGATTTTATTCTTTAATAAAGAGGAAATGTGAATCTTCTACACCATAGAATATGTTCGTGATTGAATCATTTAAAAAGAAGGGTTAACATTCAGATTTGAGTTGTGGATGAAAAGACGTTTATGACCTTGAATAAAGGGAAGGACATTAATGTCATTTAGGGTAAAAAGAAGGTGAAAATGGGGTTTTTTTGGTAAAAAGAAATACGGTGGGGAGACAAGGGGTGAGGGGACCACGTGGACATAAAAGGATGAAACGGCGACGAGTACAGCTGCGTATCCACCCTCACCGTACACTTTTCTTCCAGCTGTCTTCCGCTAATTCCAGCTAAGCATTACCACAACTACCCCTTTCAGTAATTCCTTTTATTTTTTATACCTTCAAATAATTTTTCTTTTTTCTTTTTATAATTAAAAATATATATACACATTATTTTTGTACTATCAATCATTATTTCTATAATTTCAATCCAGCAAAAGATTATATAATAATTACAAACATACTGAGAAAGTACAAATGTTAAAATAACTAAAACTAAATCTTTCTTCATGTATATATATATATATATATATATATATATATATATATATATATATATATATATAAATATATATATAACACGAGCTTAAGATGAATAGTTTGTTGTTTATTAGTTGTCAAAAGTTTGTTTTGTTTATACATGAAGTTTGTTTTACTTTGTGTTTTAGTTTTCTTTTTGTATATATTATTTCAATTTTAAAATGTTATTGATGGAATAATGTTGGAATTAACTATATCCGGATTGTTAGGTGATTTGAGTTCTTCAAAATGTTTTGACCGGCTGAGTATGTGCTGTATACATGGTTAATTGTTTAATCAAATGTATTATGAGTGTTTTTATAAAAAAAACATTATTGAAAATTGGTTAAATATATATATATATATGATAGTATTCTTAATTGATTTAAATCTCATTAATTCAAGATCTGATCAAGTTAAGCATAATCTTAAATTTGACTGAGTCAGAAATATATCAGAGAGCAAGACCAAATTAGGTGTTTCTATATATAACATCAAACAATCTAAATTTAACTGAGTCAAACTCAATATCTTATTAGACTTTATAAACAACCCCTTTAAGCCAACTTTGTTTATCATAGTGATAAAATATTGAGTCAATGCAATATCTAGTAGCGACCAGGAGGTTCGAGGAGGTGTGGTCGCATAGGGCCTCCAATTTTAAAAGACCTTCAAATTTTATGACAAATATATAGTTATTATGTGTTTGTATATTCGTAAAATATATTTTTTTGAGTTATCATTAAATAAAATTGGTCGTTGTTGAATTGTGAAAAAAATCAAAGGAAAACAAAAATTAAAATCTAATCATAAATTATAAAATCTAACAATAATTTAACGAAATTCTATATATCCAAAGAAAAATACAAATATGTTTTAGGATTCAATATTTTGTGTACATATTTAATCAAGTTATTGGTTAATTGGAACGAATGTTTGAATAACACAAACAATATGAAATACTTTTGGTTTTTTATTTACAAGAGAAAAATTGAAATCACTGAATATCAGTGAGTTAAAGGCAATTGTAAAAAATCTTGAAAATAGGTTGCAAAATGACTATATCTCAAACATTGATGTTGATAATTTATTCAACGAATTAGAAGTGTTGCAAAAATATTTACCACTTGAACATAATACAACAAACACAATACTAAATTTCTTAAATGGTAAACACTTATCTAGTTTATTGTTTGCATACAAAATATTGTTGATTGTTTCTGTTACAATTGCATCAGTAAAAATAAGTTTTTAAAATCATATTTGTTCTTGACCATGCTTGAAGAGAGATTAAATGCTTTAACTTTTATTTTAATTGAGAACAAGTTTTTTGAAAATATTGATTATCAAAAGTGTAATAGATAAATTTGTTTCTCCAATGCTAGAAAGTCGATATCTAGAAAATAGTAATTTGTTGATCTTTTATCTTTTTTTAGAAAAATACTAATGAGTGAATACATGATATTATTGTAGTGAATTTATGAGATGCTTGTTACCAACTTTAAATTTTGAATTTAATAGTAGTAATTTACTTAGTAATATTTTACAATAAATTTTTATGAGACCTCACATTGATTTTCGTGTAAGACCTCCGGAATATTAGGATCGGGTCCTGACAGTATGTTGTCTAAACCATATGTTGATCACAAAAAATTGAGTTCATAGGATGCCATTCAAATAGCAATGGCAATGGGGTGGGTTTGGGGCGGGGCATGGTTTTCCAAACCCGCCCCGATATCTTTCGGGTATCTTATCGTGGAGCTCAATTGGGTTTCGAGTATCTTATCAGGTTTACAACAATTCATAATGAAATATTTATTCCGTTTTATGGTACCCGATATCTTATAAAAAAAATACGTATTCTAATATCTCTTTTAAATTAAAAATATAATGCATCACTTTAATAAAATAAATTGAAGGTTAAATTAAAAATTAATTGATTTAAGTTTAGTGTAAATGTGTAATACGTTAAAAAAAATGACACCAGATTGTTTATAACTAAAAAGATTGTCCACAATAAGTATTTTATTTTTGAACGCGTCCAATTAACATCAAAAGGTTCGAACATATTATATATATGTGTGTGTGCATATATATATATATATATATATATATATATATATATATATATATATATATATATATATATATATATATATATATATATATATATATATAATAAGGACGGGGCAGGTCGGGGTGAGGATAACCAACTTCCTGTCCCGAACCCGATAAAAAAACCCGTTACCCGACCCGAAATGATCGGGTTTCCCCGTCGGGTTCGGACTTTTTTGTCATCCCTACATTCGAACCATGTTAAGTTGTATATGTAAATCATCTTCAACGTTTTTAATAGGAAGACAAGTATCCTCGATAGTCAAATGTGTTACAACTCCTTGGATCATGATAATCACATGTAGTTTACAACTAGAATTGTGAACAAACAAAGTGATGAAGACACTTGTTGGTAATACTATAATATAACATCAATTATTATAGGGTGGCGTATTGTTTTTATTGAAATCTTGTTAGAAAATGACACTACTTTAACAACAATAATCAATGTACAGTATCTAATTGTCATAGAAATTGACGTAAGCGAAATTGACAACTCAAAACACATTGAAATTATGATGTTTTTAAAAGAAGGTTTGATAATGGAAAACAGACACAAGACTTTATTCATCGTTATGTTATGATAATTAATATGAAAAATAATTAAATTGTATAACTAGGAACGAGTTGGAAGAAGTGTATAATACTTGTTTCCAATTTAGGTGGTTAATGTGAGAAATGGATATCTTCGTTATTTCATTTTCAATATGGTAATATGGTAATATATCCGAAAGTGTAATCTTATCTACTAAAATTAATGTTTATCTAAATTTCCAAGATAAGTGTAAGATATTAATAGGTTTGCAGTCAAAACAAAGGATAGATAAATGTTGAGAATGTCTCTAAAATCCTAAATATGCGGGATCTAGGTATAGTTTGTCAATGAGAGAGATTAGTTTTGCAGTTGTGTCCACCAGTGTGTGGATCGGTTTGCAAGAAATAATGGCTACTCGGTCAATGATTTCTTTGTTATATTGGGTTTGGATGAGAAAGAGCCATTTTGCATGACATTGGACAACAATGCCCAAAAAATAGCTAAGCGAACCTATATCCTTCATTGGTAATTCACGAGCAAGCAAGCCAATGAGGTAATGGCAAAGACGATGTTAAAGATGTGGTAAATATTATATCATGCACGAGATAAGCAATGGTATTACCATGTCGATGAGTAAAAAGGGAACCGTCACATTTTACTCTGGATAAAAACGGTGATGAAAACACAATCAACAAACCACTTGTATTGAGCTTGATGTTCCTGTTTTAGGCCAACTAGAATTTTTAGAAGATATAGACATAATTTGGATAGGAAGGATCTCGAAAATCCATCGATTGACACATGTACACCATCTCATTTAAATTATTGGGTAAGAATGTGCTTTTAACATTCGAATTGGTGACTCAGAAACTATTTGGACCGTAGATGCTTAAATTTGTACATATAGTAGTTAGTTTCACAATATGACTAAATGTATCAATGAAACTCGTCCCCACCTATCCTGAGCAACCATCTCCAACAAGAAACGGTTTATAACACTCAAAAGAGTTGCCATACATCTATGGAGTTCAAACATGTTATATTTTCAATTCGAGCATTAAACTCATCGGTCACAACACCCTTTTTCAATTAGGATCAAATATAGATTCCTTTGTGACACGCGGTAAGGGAGAAAAGGTAGTGGAAAGCACTATAAGTGAAAGGATTTATGGGTTTGGAAATGTCTAATATGATATGGGTTTTGATTGTTCAAGTGGGGATGGAATGGACTGAGGTGGTGTTCAGAGGTGGTTGGAGCGAGTGATAGGTTGTAGAAGAGGTGAGACTCGTGGACTTTGTGGTTGTTGGATTGGTGATGCAAGGTAGTAAAGAAGGACACTCGATAACGGGTTTGAATGGAAATGACGACCCAATGAGTGTTGAGCTGGAGACTGGAGCTGGTTTGGCCGGGAAGAACAAGCAAGACACGAAAAACCAAAATGGAGGAGTCGGCTGATTTTTTTGATCCATGAATTGTGTAACACCGGTTCAAGGTATGATATTTCCTTGATAAGTTTATCTAAGTTCGAGGTCTTTGGCAAACCGCGTAGTGAAAATTATTGTATCTTGGCATAGACGAGGTCGACATGATCAAGTGAGGACTGCGACGTGATTGTGGCTGATTTCAAAATCCTAGACCTCGGGCCTTGGGTCATATTTAATGTCTTTAAATTTTAGGGTTGTGTGCACTCATCAGGCTCCATTCTCAGAGAATAAACCCTAGCCCCCACTTGAGTGTTCTTGGTGTTTATGTGTACTTTTTGGAGTCTTTGGTGGGATTCTTAGGAAAAGAAGATTGTAGAAGAGAGAGGAGAGTAGATTCTGAAGTTGTGCATACTTCTTATCATTTCAAGACACTTTGTGGTCTTATATGAAACTCTAACTAGCATACAATATAGAGATTACAACATAAAACAAGTTATATGAATAGCTTTTATTGTAGCTTATGGAACTTGGCCTTTCATGAGCTTAATATCTCAAATGTGATACCTCAAATAAGTCACAAACACCAAGACCAATGGAGGATTATGAGAGAGAGGTTAGGAGGCACCAAAATTGGCTAGGGTTTCACCTTGGAAGAGATTGGCCGATTTTGGGAAGCTAGGGGTTCAATTTATAGTGTGGAATCCTTAGGGTTTCATATATAAAACCCTAATTTACTTAAACCTTTAGGTATTCCAATGATCCATATGATAGGCCCTTTGGAATAACTCTTCATGGACTCTCACATAGATTTAGCTCATCCCTAATCAACATGGATCAATAGTCCAAACTATAATTATTACTGATTTACATAATCAGTTCCTGTAAATTTAATCAATCTCTTTTGACCACTAAGCTAATTCCAAATTAATTATTGATCAATACTAATTAAATAATATAATTTCTCAATTAATATATTATCCATATAATATATTAATAAATCACAAATAACCTCTTTCTCAAATATCGATCCTATCAAATTGCTCTGGTGAAGGCAACCTAAAAGGACCATGCTACTATCGGGTCAAGTACATACCAATTATAACTATGGGCTTAGATACCCAATCCAACACAAATGAGCATCGCTTCTTATAGTGTTGCAATGAACTGTCTCAAGGACTATGTTGTTGAGTTCTGCCGATGTGACTTCGAGCTTGCACATCAGTTCGGAACTGAAAAAGTTTTTGGCCGAGATCGACTACAAGTTGCCTGAAGTAGAAATTCTGGCAGAAGGGCCAATTGATGAACGGTGTTGGGATTCGTCTAATTGCAAAAGAAGACCAAAAAATGGTTTCTTCTGAGTCCTAGACAAGCACCTCGTCCCTTCCAGAATTCTTCAAAAGGTCATCACTAATGCAGCCAAGTCTGATGCTCCGGAGCATGTGAAGAGAAAATTCGTCAGTTAACTTCAATGGTACCTGGAAGTCCGAAACGGGCTCTACAGATATCAATGAAGAATCCTAGGTTCACTTAGGGGGAGATCGTTGAAACATGAAAAGTGAACCTTTAGCAATCACAAACAATCAAGGTCCGATGTCAGCTAAGTCCGAGATGAGTTGAAGTTCCGAGATGAAGGGTAATTTTGAGATTAACAGCCTGTTCAAGCATTTCATAGAACTTAATTTTGTGTATCTTTTAGATATCAGTTTGTCAAAGACTTATTATCCCATCCTAAGAATGTATCACAATTTGTTTTACACTAAGAATAGCAAATATTCTCTTCACGTCGTTTTCACTTTTCCTTCAAGTCAATGTTCTTTCACAACATTCTTCTTGTTCCTTAAATATCGTTGCATAGATTATACTCTAAGTTTTCTTCATTTATTATCTTGAATACTTTGTTGAATATCTTCTTCAAGTCTTAACTTGTATTAACATATTCGACTAGAACCTTCATTAAGAGCAGACGTTGATCTTAAAGATTAACTTATGGTTTGAGTTTTTAAACATTGTCCTTGCGCATTGATTACTTGTTCTCACAGTTATACACACATTTTTTCCATACATCATACAAATTACAATATAGAAAAATACACTTAAACATACATCCTACACATATTACGTATTCATTATAGCGTCCTACTTTTTTTTCTTTCATTTTTTCCATTATAGCATTGCAATTTCTAAAAAAAGCCTTTGTTACATATATACACACGTTACATACATAAATACACACATTATACATACAAACAAACTTAAACATGCTTACTACACATATTACATATTAATTATAGCATGATACTTTTTTCCATTATAGCAACCTACTTTTTTTTTTCATCTTTTCCATATATTTATACACAAATTATATATATAATTTACAAAGTCATACACATGCACATACACAAATAATACACATACAAATATACATACACATACATTATAGTATCCTACTTTGTTCTTTTCATTGCACATATACAAAAAAGATACACATGGAAAAACACATATATGCATCATACACAAACAAATACATATCATATATACACAAAATAATACACATACACATACACAAATAATACACATCAAAATTCCAAGAACACATACAAAAAATCAAACATATTATACATATATTATATAAAACAAAAAAAATTGTAGAGAATGATGGTGGTGGCGGCATTCCGGCCTAATTCCGATCAACAACTTTTCCTACCAAATTTCATCAGAAATCAACCAAGTCCAGGCAACATCAAATTTCAAGCAAAAAACAACAAAATTTGTGAGAAACGACAAAAAGAAAGTGAAATCGAACAAAAAGAAGAATGAATGTACATGTGATCACCGGTATTACACTTCCTGTCGCCGACAAAGGTAGCCCTCGATGGATTGATTCCTTTGAAACAATTGTTCAGCTTTGGATGCAGTTTTTCAGGCGACTATTTGATTGTTGTGGAACTATCATAATGTTTTGGTGTCGGCTCCAACAATTTCATTAAAAGTACTATTTTTTAGAAGATAATTTCTTTTTTCATGTAATTTGTTCGTACATAGAAACCGTAAAATTAATCTAAATCTCTAGACCAAATTGAATCAAGTAAAACTATGTATATGTCTTACACGTAATAAAAGCTTTTTTTTTTTTTTAATACCTAACAAATTTAATCTAAATCTCTGAATCTATAGACCAAATTGGTAGATAAGTACATATTATCGAGCCAAAGTAATTTTAGCCAATATTATAATATAGACTTTCTTGTCTTCTTTCCCATTCCTTTTGTAGACTATATTCTTTCCTTTTCCTTTAGGAATCATAGCTTTATGAAAAGACATTATGTGATCTACCGAAAGTGTATTCTCATTTGAATAGTAACCCTTTTAAATAACCATGTCAATAAAGTTTATTAAAAAGAATTCCTTTGCAAATGCATGGCATTTAATGACATCATAGCCTTATCATCATCTACTATCATGGTCACATACTCACACTCGAATCATTCATGATAATGGGCCTATTTAAATTGTACACATAAAGTGTGATGCCCTCGTGAATGCAACAAGCACCGGTTGTATGTATCATGTATGTGTATCAACCTATTTAACATGTGGTGTGTGATTCCTTCACGAGGTTATTCAAATACATATCAAACAAGCATTATTAGGTGACCAACTTGTAAATTTATTTATCTATAAATTTCATTATTTTCAACTTAAGAAAGATTGACGTATAAACTAATGTAGTTTAGGAATTGTTTTTAACATATCTTAGCCAAAAAAAAAAAAAAAAAAAAAAAAGACTTTCGAGTTTATTGATCATATGTACGACAAAAGAGATTGTCATCACAATATCTATTGTTGTAAGTTCCAACTTTTAACGCAGTTGATATATCACAATAGATAAAACTAAATAAAACATAATATTGTCAAAGTTATTACCACACCAATTTTTCAATTGGATAATCGGTTATCCAATCGTTTAAGTAGGTCGATTTTTATATAAATAAGAGTTGATTATATATTTGGTCAATGTGGTTGGTATATTGTCACAACTTCAGTCTAATTTTCAAAAATTTAGCATGTCAATTCTTATGATTTCAAAAGCCCATGTTTGATTATCACGTTATTTTAAGTAACTGTTACTTTAAGGATGAAAATTGATCCAAAATGGGACCGATTTACGTAGACCCTGAAAATCTGAAAACCGGAATTGGCGATTTATAAGAACCGAAAACTGAACTAGTGTACGGGACCAAATTTCATTTCGGTTCCGAATATCAAACCGGGTAAAGTGAATATGGAAACGGAAATTGATAATTGAAACCGAATTCATGTATTAAACTTGAAAATAACCGGAAACATGGAATTTTGAAAAAAAAAAAAAAAACAATCTTTTGGAAAAAAATGAATCAAAGAATTGGACAAAGAATTCATTAAGATTTCATGTTAACATTAATATACTTTTGTTTTATAAATAAAAAACATGTAACCGTAGATTATTTTAACATTAATATACTTTTTGTTTTATATATTGTTATTGTTTGGATTTCATTAAATTTAACCTTCGGAACCTATATTGCATTAGGTTGGATGGTATGGGTGAGGGAAAGAGTGAGGAAAGTTTTCTCTCTCAGCATCCATTGACCGAGGGAAAGATGATGAGGGAGCCCATTCCCTCATTTTTTCTCATATTCCTATTGACCAACTTTTTTTAAATCTTTTTTAATATTTATTACATTATATACCTATTAAAAATTATTAAAAAAAATATATCAAAACTCATGGTTTTTAATTTCCTACAAAATTAGTATTATATATATATATATATATATATATATATATATATATATATATATATATATATATATATATATATATATAGTGATAGAAACTTCTCACCCATTCTTTAGGTTTTAGGTGAGGAAAAGAAAAGTAAGAAAAAATGTGGTGTGACCCACAAAAAGTGAGGAAATTCCCCACCCATACCCTCCGGTCTTAATGTGAGAAATTGAAATTTGGTGGACGTTATTAAATGAATATCGACCACGGGAGACGAGGAGTTTTTTTTTTTTTCTTTTTAGTAGCCCTTGTCGTCGAGCAGAGAAAAGTAAATTTTTAGTTGAAAGCTAACTGAATCAGTATGTGTATTTTTTGATAACCCTTCAATTTCGGGTTCCTCGACACACTAAATCGGTTCTAGTTTTTTTACGAATCCAGTTCTAAAACTTTGAATACCCGAACTTGTTGGACACATACTTGGAATACCCGAAACCCATATAAGATTAATTTCTAAATCCAATATCCATACTATTTAAGCATTTTCCAGTTATACATGTTTCGGTTCTAATTCGATTCCAATTCCGATTCAGTTTCCCGGTTTTCTAACTCATCCCTAGTTACTAGTCTCGCGCCCTTCTTTAACTACAAATAAAAATTTTATTTTATTTTTATATTTTTTCTTATATTTTATTATAGAAAAATTCATTAACCTAACTATTTTAAATAAACTATTAAACAAAATAACTATTTTTTAGTTTTTGAAAATAACAACTTTTCCCTAAATGTATCATTCTAGGCCGTTCTTTAATTTTTGGAGTTATTTTTTCATTTTTTTTTTTTTTGTAATTGTTCTTTTCAAAATAACCATTTTCAATCGAAATATTGAAAAACCGTTTTTGGAGTTATTTTTTTTATTTTTTGTATTTTTTTCATGGTGTTTAATATAATCACTTTTCAATCAAAAGATTGATTTTATTCCTTTATATATATATATATATATATATATATATATAGGGTTAGGTTCATGTAAGACGATCTAATTTTGTGAGACAGTGAGACGTATTTTATTATTTTTTTATTTTTTTAAAAAAAAATTTAGTTAATTCAAGTTCCGAAAATAATATTTAAAAAAAGAATTTTTTTGATTTTTCCATTTATTTTGCATTTAAAAATATTTTTAGAATATGTACAGTGTAATATTCTATTTAGAATATTTCACGTATTTTTCAAAAAAAATAGGATTTTTATTTATTTATTTATTTATTTTTTTAGTTAATTCAAGTTCCGAAAATAATATTTAAAAAAAGAATTTTTAGATTTTTCCATTTATTTTGCATTTTAAAGTTATTTTTTAGAATATGTCAGTGTAATATTCTATTTAGAATATTTAACGTATTTTTCAAAAAAAAAACGAGATTTTTTTTTTTTTTTAATTTTTTTTTATTTTTTTTAGTTAATTCAAGTTCCGAAAATAATATTTAAAAAAAGAATTTTTGGATTTTTCCATTTATTTTGCATTTTAAAATTATTTTTAGATTTGGTCTCACGGTCTTACAAAATTAGAATGGTCTCAAATGAACCTGAACATATATATATATATATATATATATATATATATATATATATATATATATATATATATATATATATATATATATATATATATAAAGAGAAAGAGAATATGTGACTGTTATGTACCTAAGCTTATATATAGAACCCTCCAAACTATGTAGTTTTGATCAATATATAATCAATCTAATCATGATATCTCGTTTACTATTATTCCTTAATCACGTGACTTACTAAAAGGATCGGATTTATGTTTTTTTTTCTTCATTGTGTCTAAGAATTTAAAGCATTAAAAGTCAGGTCATCTCCAATGAATTAAACTCATGGAGAGTTATATGGATTGTCAACGAAGAAAGAGAATATACATATTCACTTTAATTCTTAAAAATTCATAAATTTTCAATTACAATTCCATTACACCGTTCATGGCTATTCAACTCTACACTCTCTCCTCTATACTATATTCACATTCATTTCATTAAATTCTCATACAACTCCCATTGTGGATGGTCTCATGACTATTTGATCAACTCTATTAAATTTTAAATAAAAACCAACGTTGTGAAAATCGTTCGCCGGCAGGTCGGCGGTCAACCGACGTTAAGCGACTAATCGGACTAGGCAGTGATTAACCCGTAACACTAAATTATTAATAAAATTATTTAAGAAATTAATATATCCTATAAAAATAAGTATTTGAAATTTTGAAATTTTTAAAAATTTTGGTATAATATTTTAAATTTTGAAAACTTAAAATTTTAAAAATTTAAAATTTCGGTGTAATATTTGAAAATTAAAAATTTTGAATTTTTTAAATATTTACCGCTTACGACCACCGAGGACCGCAAAGCCCGAGTTTGACCGATTTTGATCAATTTCCGTCAAGCACCCTAATCGTAATTGGTTCAAGGCCGTCAAACGATTAATTATCGATTAATCGGCCGCCAATGCCGATTTCTGCAACACTTATAAAAACTAATAAAATAAAAGATAAAAGAAAAAAAATGCAATGCAATAACTCAATCAAACTTTTCACAAAATCATTGGATACAGTTTCTCAATTGAAGAACAAAATGTTTGAGTTATATTCGTTAAAAAATATTGATTTTTTACTTTCCTTATAAACTTCACTAATTCTTTGCAATAAAAAAAATATAAAATTGATGTTTTTCATTCTATAATTTAACTCAATTCATTAGTATTCCATTAAAATAAAATTTAGAGAAAATGAAGTTGGTTTTGTTTTGTTTAAAACTAAGTTGTTTAAAAAGTTCTATACCTAAGCTTAGGTACGTAACAGTCACATATTCACTTTTTCCATATGGGATAATGACTTAAAAGGGTAATATATTCTTCGATTTGTACACATTTGGTCATTGAGTTTATTTTTTGTTCATATTTACCCATTCAATCTGTTAAACTGAACACAATCAGTCCTTATGACTAGTTATTTCAGGTTAACCGGTAAAAATGTTTTAATAGGATAATATATTTCTCATTTTGGACACATTTAGTCATTAATATATATATATATATATATATATATATATTGCAAAATAATTTATTTTTGTTTTTGTACTCATTCAATACTTATAAATGTTTTTTTTTTAAGTTTTTTTACAACATCTTACATGGAACAATAATTAACGAGATGTTTTAGGCTTTTGATGTTTATGTTCATCACGATCTCGACTACTTGGTTGCTTAGGTCATGTGTTTTGAACGTCATAACATTTTCATATTATATCGGATTTTAACGATCTTTATATCTATGCATTTGTATTTTAGTCTACTACAACTTTCGTTTAGATTACTCCTGTTAAAAAGTAATATATTTTTTAATTACGATCTTTATATCGATACGTTTTTTATGAATGCATGTATGGATGCTTTTTTATAAAATCGTAAGTAAAACATATTATATTTTAATGGGTGTAAATGAGAGTAATCTTAAGGAAAGTTATAACAGACTTAAAAAACGAATATGTAGATATAAAGATGGTTAAAATCAAATATCGTATGAAGAAGTTACGACGTTCGAAATACAAAACCTAAGCCAAACCACAAGACGTATGCAACCAAGCAGTCAAGGCCGAGATGGACATAAGCATCAACAGCTTCAAACACCCCATCAATCAGGGACGGACGCAGGATTTGATAGTAGGTGTTGCCGGTAAGTAGAAAAATATCGAAAATTTTACACTGCATACAAAAAAAGAAGAGGTTGTCGGTGCCACTGCAGGCACCCAAAGAGAATCGTCCATATCATCAATGATAGTCTTATGTTAGATGTCGTGAGAAAAACCCTAAATAAATCATTTATAAGTACTAGATTGGTACAAAAACAAAAAATGAGTTATTTTGAAACAAAAAATATATATATTAAAGACTAAATGTGTACAAAAATATTAAGGATTAAATATGTACAAAATGAGAAATATATTACACTAATAAGTCATTTTTTCCTGTTAACCTAGAATAACCGGTCATAAGGACTGGATGTATACAGTTTAACAAGTTAAATAGCTAAATGCAGAAAAAAAAAACTCATTGACAAAATATGTACAAATCGAAAAATATATTATCCTTTTAAGTCATTATCCCTTCCTATATATATATATATATATATATATATATATATATATATATATATAGAGAGAGAGAGAGAGAGAGAGAGAGAAAGAGAGAGAGGATTCAATTGAGAAAAAAAAGTTGATAATGAGGGAATCATTCTCAGTCAATCATTTATTTTTGCTGCAAAAGCCTCCAAGTTACCGGTAAAAATTGGAAAGGAATGCACATGTGTTTTCAACAAAATATATTTCCTTCAACTATGCTAATCATTACCTTAATATATACAAAAAAATAGTTTTTTTCATTTTTTTTTTTCATTTTTAGAAGCTATTTTTATCAAAAAATGATTTTAAATATATCAAAATGCATGATTTTTTATTCTCTACAAATAGACATTCATATTGATATAGTTTTAAAATAAAATAATTTTTTTTTATATTTTCAGCTCTCGTTATTCATAAGTGAATAAAACTACGATTTTTTTTACTATTTAAGTATCATTCATATATGAATATAGCATATAATAAACATAGTATATTCATATTTTAATATTGGGCGATGCATTCACTTGTGAATATTAACATAGTATATTCACTTCTGAATATTAGATGATATATTCACTTATGAATATTAAATGATATTTCATATGTGAATATTACATTGTATATCACATGTGAATATTGCATAGTATAATCATTTGTGAATATTAGATGATATATTCACTTATGAATATTACAAGGTATATTCACTTGTGAATATGTTCACTTATGAATATTTGAAGGTATTTTGACAAATATATATAATTTTTATATGTTATTCACATATGAATAACATACAGACTTCCATATTTGTTAATAATCATATATTGATTCATGTGAGAAAACATATTCATATGTGAATATAACGTGGTAATTTAGTTTATGCATTTACATCAAACAATTGGAGTGCATACAAATTAACTATTTTAAGAATGTTAAAAACATCAAATTATCAATTCCAAATCATCATATACTTCCGATTTCGAATTCAGATGCGACATCCTATGTCTAATCAGTTTCTCATTTTGATTTTGATTTCCGAAAATCTGATTGGGAACCTATGAGTACCGATTCTAAGTCCTTAAATGTCGACTGTGAATGCGAGTCCAGAACTACGATTCCAATTTCATGAACAACGAAGAAATTGCGATTTAGTTAAAAAAATCTGGATGATTATTAAAGGTTGGAGGAAAATTTTACTGTTATTGAATTCTCTATAGTTACGTATTTGAGATTGAATGTTATTAACATATTTACAAGTTTGTCACCATATCTTTTTATGTTTAGACTAAATGAGTGGCTGAGAATGATTCCCCAATTCTCAAACTTTTTTTATTTTCTCAATTGAAACCACTTTTATATATATATATATATATATATATATATATATATATATATATATATATATATATATATATATATATATATATATATATATATATATATATATTTTAGAATGTCTTTTCAACTTTTTGTTAGATTTTAACAAAAACGTTTTTTTTTTTTTTTTTTTCGAATTTGCTTATTGTATTTTGGTCTTGTTTTATTTTTTTTAAGAACTCTGAAATTTTAGTTCCAGATCAAGAATGTCAATTAGAAATATACATTTTTATCAGAAAAAATAATTCGGTTTCGTTCTAAATACACATTGCATTACATTATAACCATTTAGTTAATTTTTCTTATTTTTATTATTCTTAACAATTGGAATTATCGTGGACCCATCCATTTGTTTTTCATATACACAGATTAAAACAGATAAAAATAGCCCCTCATTACTTTCACCTTTCGTTCCACCCCACCGTATCTATTCTAAGATCCCTATCCCTCTCCGCCTCCATCGCCCTTCACCGCCGCCACACCTCCTCTCCATCCCCCATCTCCGTCTCTCCTCTCCTCTCTACCAGAAGAAGAAATAAACTGGTGGAGCCCACAATCGCACACTTTCCCTGCATTCCTCTCTCTCTCTCTCTCTCTCTCTCTCTATGCTTCCCCTTGGGTGAGTTTTAAGGGGTCAGTAGACGTGGACGTGCGCCGGAGATGGTGGACGTTCACCGGCGGTGGGAAAGGTGAGAGAATAGCGAGAGGGTGGATATATAATAAGTTCAATAAAAAAAAAAAAAGAAGGGCTAAATGAATTCCGTTAATGAAGTAGAAATTAAAAGGGAAGCAGTTAGTTTATAACTAACTACAAACTGATAAAAAAAAAATAAAAAATAGAAGAGTGGGAGAGGGAGAGGGTCCCGGAATACGGCGGCTGGTCATTGGTGAGAAAGGAGGTCGGTGGATGTGGACCAACAAGAAGAAGGTATGCAACTGCCACGTGTCGGTCTTCGCCAGCTCATTACCAACCCATACCCATTTTCTGTTTTATTTAATTTTGATTTATTGTAATTACATGTTTTGAGTTTTGTTCATGATTCTGAAAGGCTGGCTGGCACTCTGTCTCGATTCGCCGCGTTACCTAACGAATCAAATAAAATTTTGAAAGAATTATGTGCGTTGACACTTTACTTCTTTTTGGTTTATGATTATTATTGTTTTGTTAAATGGAAATAAAGGTTTATTTGAGACTTATTTATGAGTATTATAGTTATTTAATATAATTAAAGGGTTATCAAGAATGTTATTTTTTTTGTCAGAATAATTCATTAGAATGGTGTGGGTAGCTATTATAATATTCTGATAGAATTTTGTTTATTAACTTTTTTTAAAATTATTTGGCTTCGAAATATATGGCCATAAACACGTCCACATATATCATAAAAGCAGCGTCGTCTCAAATGGACCATTATATAATTAAGCAACAAGATCAAATGTAAATAAGAAAGAGTGTTGAATTGTGAAAATATTCATTTGGGTTTTTGTGTATTCCATTATTATAAATAGTAAAGTTGTGTGTAATGGGTTTACAAGAAAACCCCCACACCATACATACAAAGATACAAAAAGAAGATATAAACCGGGTTCCCTCGGTTTGAGTGGGAGGTTCACGTATGCTTAAATTGTTCCGAAAGCATATAAATAAATGTATATGTAATCCATTTGTAAATATATCAACAAATTGGTGAGCAAATGAAATAATAACACATACATTTGCCCAATGACAACACATATCCTAACAAAATGCAAGTTTACTTCAACATGATTGGTTTTAGGGATGTCAGTGGGGGCAAACAAGACGGGGAGTGCATTCCCCGCCCCCACCCTCGCCCCCGAAATTTCATGGTTCCCCCGTCTTCGTCACAGCCCCCGAAATGTTCAGCCTTCCTACCCCCGTCTCCGCCCCCAAATCCCCTTTATTACCACCACCTCCGCCCCCGTTCCCTCGCCTTAGATTGATTTTGAACTGCATTTTTTTGGTTAAAAGAAGTTGTTATCTAGGCTAAAAGAAACTATTTTTAGGTAGCAAATAATTATTTATAGTAGAATTTTACATGTTAAAAAAAAAAAAAAAAAGTTATGACATCTTAAAAACATTATACTAACAGCTTAAAAATATATTTTTGATGAATTTTGGAAGTTTAAAATGATGTTATTGTTTCTTGTATTTATATAACTAATATATGTAAATGTATGTAAAAAAGTATTAACAGGGTCCCCATGGGGGTTTCGGGACGGGACTGCCTACCCCCGCCCCCGCCCCCGAAATTAAAACGGAGGTTAACCTTACCCCTGCCCCCGATTTTTTTCAAAAAATTCCCCCAAACAGGACGGGGCCCCACTGAACTTTCTGACATCCCTAATTGGTTTTTTGGTGTTGAAGTGGATTAGAAGCCAAGTACATGACATTGACATTTTCACAAAAAAACAACAACCGGAATATGAGATAATATACATGAGAGTTCGAGAAAGAGGTTATGAATCTAAGCAGCTTCAACAACTACATTAGCTACCCCCTGTACTCAACTTTAACAATAGACCGAGACACGACGTGTTGATGTTTAGAAGACCAAGAAACAATATTGTCACCAAGATAGACACTAGATCATATGGATCCCGAGGTAATTCAATTTTAATATTTAAGCATTTGGGGTTGCCACGACATAGGGAAAGGTTCCATGGCGTAACGCTTCAAGAAATTTCGCCACTCATTTAAGGCCACCATGGCATAGGAGTTGCCATAAGTCTAAACCTTAAATTTTGGGGTTTGCGCCCCTATTTAAGGGAATGTGATAGATATGCTTGCTTACCCTCAACCTTCATCACACTCTCTCAGCCTCCAAGCAAACCCTAACCTCCATTTTTGCTCCCTAAGTTTTTTATGTTGATTTTGGGGATTAGAAGAAGAAGAAGGTGACTTTTAGACTTGGATTTAGCAAGCAACTCTTCCTTTTTCTTCATATGGGACATATTGGAGTGTTAGGATTTCATAAAGTTGCCAACTCTATAAATCCCCAGAGTGCCTCTATGGTTAGGAGTGTTGGATCTAGAGTTTTATAGAGTTTTGAACTCTTGAGATCTTGGCCCCTTTTACTCTATCTTGACCTAGCTTAAGTTCAAGACATGCATTGGACATGCATGTCTGGAAAGTATGGATTTTTATGTGACTTTAAGGTGCTTGAAATGCTCTTGAATGGGGATCTAGTATGTCTTCAAGGAAAGTGCTCAATGGGTTAAGTCAAGTCATGTTTTTGCCCTATTTAGACCTAGAAGTGAGATCTCTATCTCTTGGAGGGTCTAAAGGGATAATGTTAGAAACTTTATCGACTTGGACCTTAGAAAGGACCAGATTTGAGATTTTGAGCTCTTGAAGTTGGAAAGAAATATGACTTAATGGTTTAAGCTGTCCAAACCAGTCCCCACAGTGTGGATCGGGTTGCTATGGCATGATATCTTGGTATAGGCCTGATTATCTTGTCGTTTAGTGGCCACATCGTGGCCAAGGATAGCCACGACGTGGCAACCTACTGTATTTGACTTTGACTTTTACCAAGTTTGACCTAGGGATATTTTAGGAATTTTGAGATGTACTTAAGTTTAAGTCACTGTTTGTCTTATAGGTAACTTGTAAGGTGACGGTCGAAGCAGCGTTCTTTTTTACTATCTTTTCAGATTGTAAGGTGAGTGTTCTCACCACACTAGTGGATCAAAGGCACCAAAGACGACCCACTGATTTGTATGCGTAGAATTTATGTGACTATGTCATTATTACTAATATGATTATATGATATATATGCATGGATCCAATTTGGGCTCAGAGTCATTATGGACTCGGGGTTGATACGGACCCGACACAACTACTTGCTATTACATGGGGTTGATACGGACCCGACACAGCCACATGTTGTTATATTTATATGTTTGTTGTATGTGGTATTTTGGGGGAGCTCCTAAGATTTGTGATTACAGTTATGTTTATGGTTTCAGGTACTTACGGTACGAAAGGGAAGGTCCCGACGTGATGAAACAACATTCCCCCCCCCCCCCCTCATGTTTCTACAATCATGATCTCTTTTACTTTGATGTTTTTGATATTTTGTATCTTGGATGTTTTCGAAACATTTGATGTGTGGGATTGATGAATTTAAAAATGAATATTTTATCACTGTTTTTGGACGTTACAAACACAAAACCTAGAAACGAATCGACGTGTTTAAGGATTGCTAACCTAGTCAACATCAGAATACGGCACCAAACTATCGACATAAGACGAGCATATGTAGATACCATACGATAGAGTACCCTGAAGGTATCGTAAAATGAGCTTAAGTGTAAGAAAATGTGGCCTGCGATGATCATAAATATAAAGATGGATTTGTTAAACCGTATTGGAAATATCTCGACGAGTGAAGGTCAAATATTGAAGAGAACCAACAAGAATTCTATAGAATGTTAGGTTATCCATAAATTTTCTAAATCTACAAATCTTGGGCTTAAAGACATAGATGTGCTACAAGGATTACATGAAGACATGTCAGTACGAGCAAGAATCTCTTTGAAAAAAGATGTTTACAAAAAGAAACAAACCCTACAGAGACTAATTAGCAGAAATTCCAAAAATAAAAAGCCAAGACCCATCATGGAAAACTCATATGATAGCATAGAAATAACTCAAAAAATCAAAGACGGATCATACATGGAAGAAGGATGTCATCAACGTAAAAAAGGAGATAGTCTTCAAGCCATTATGAATGGTAAACATAGAGTAGGTTGAACGACGGTTGTGAAATCTGATAGACGTGATGTAGACGATGAATCTTTGGTACCAGACATGACGTGCTTGCTTAAGATAATAAGCATTTGGGGAGCTGAAATATATATTATGGATGATGAGGGTAAACGTATCTATGACGTTGTTTCATACAAACCTCCTTAGTGAGATCACCATGGAGGAAGTCAAGTTTAATATCAAGCTAATGGATAGGCGAATGACATGAAATGATAATGCTCAAAGCAGTGCGGATAGTAGTTCGTATGCATATATGGTTGAAAGTGTCATAAAAGTCTTAACCAGGTTGCTAAGAGAAACTAAACATGTATCACCAGGTTCCCGGTATGTATTTCTTGTAATTAATAATTCTAAATTCATGCATTTTTGCCTTGGACTCAGCGAGTTGAAGGACCGACTCGCCGAGTAGGAGCGCGATGAGATGCGAAGTCTGAGCCTTGGACTCAGCGAGTCGGTTCCCCAACTCGGCAAGTAGGCCCTATTGGGGAAAAAACCCTAACCCGAGTGTTGGCACTCTATTTAAGCACACTAACTCGGCCTCCCTTGTCCCTAACACTTCCAGAGAGCTGTAGTGAGAGACCCTAGCCCCCATATTGTTCTTGTGAGTGATTTTACTTGGTGAAGGAAGTTTGGAGCTTAGAAGAAGAAGGAGGAGATTGAAGAGTGCAAGAAAGGGAGTAGATCCGAAATCTACACTGTGAGAAGCTTCCATTCAGGTAGAAAATTTCATACCTTGATCACTAGTTCATTAGATACCATTTTTGTCCCAAATTGGTGGTTTTCAAGCCCTAAAACACCAAACTCCATGTGTTTGTGCTTAATGATCCAAAAGGACTTTAGATCTAGACCTTGTGGACGTATTAGAAGCATAAAGTTCCTGTGGATGAAGTGATTGAGGTCCCCATTGAGTGTATGACCTCATAAAGAGCTTGGATTTGCCTTTTGAAGCTTGTAGGGCCATGCATGCACGTAAAATTTGCAACTTTACGTGATAAGCATGCCCTAGGAACAAAGATCTATGGTTTTGAAGCATTCCATTTCTCAGATTTGGTCTATATGGGAAATGGGTCGAGGGACTCGGCGATTCCCAAAGTGGAACTCGGTGACTTCTTTGAAGACGGCCTTAGACTCGGCGAGTTGGATGAACAACTCGACGAGTCCTATGAAGATTGTCTAGTACTCGATGAGTTGTTCTTCAAACTCGACGAGTCAGATGAACAGTTACTGAGTAAGAGGGGTTTAGATGTTGAAGGCCCAACCCTTTGTATTTACACGCGGAATTAGCAATCTAGCGTGTGCAATAGTCCCAGAAACCCAAATCCTCATAAGGGATGCTTTGGCGAGGATTTGGAAGCGAGTGGGAGGTCTGCTCGTAAGGACTCGGCGAGTCGTATCGCGAGCCGGTTCTAGCGTCCCAAGTAGTGAGTTAAGGGTGACTCAGTGAGTGGGAAGAGGGGCATGTAGAGTAGGACCGGGTTAGTGGGAGAAGGACTCGGCGAGTCCAGTCAACTGGAAGTTGACTTTGACCAAGGAGTTGAACTTGGACCAGGGGTGGGTCAGTCATCTGACCTAAGGATGTGAATGAGTGGCTAATCTATGTTTATGATTTATAGCCGAAGGATTACCAATTCAGCAGTCAGGCGCTTAGCAAGCAGGCTTTCAGCAGCTACTTTTCGAGATGAGTTACCTTTTAGTAGCGGTGGGTCTAAGACCACAATGTCGGCCCACCAGTAGGAGACGTATGATAGATGATTGTCTTGGTGATATGATCTAGGTTGGTTACTACCTGATATGTTATATGCTAGCATGATATGTTGTATGTGATAGTAGTAGAGTTTGGTTGTTAGGACTGAGGGGTAGTTCAGGCACCCTAGATATGTCTGATAATATGCTTATGTTATGTTTTATGTGATAGTAGTAGTAGGGGGTGGAATAGTCCCCGAGGTTCGGTTGTTAGGACCGAAGGGTAGTCAGCACCCCAGAATGGCTTTTTCATGGGTAGGTCGGCACCCCAGAATGGCCGTACGGGTAGGTCGGCACCCCACAATGGTTGTACCGGGTAGGTCGGGCACCCCAGAAATGTCTGGCAGTTTGTATGTGCTATGATTGTATGGTATGTGGTATGATGGGGGGACTCACTAAGCTTCGTGCTTACAGTTTTCAGTTTTGGTTTCAGGTACCTCTTCAGCAAAGGGGAAGGAACCGGCTTGGTAGTGACACATCATACACACACACTTTGGATTTCCGCATTATGAGATGTTCTGGGATTGTACTCTGACATTATTATTATTTTCTTGTTTTGGGTTTTCATACACGTAATATGTTTTATGAAATGATATGATCAGATGATGTTTTGCTATAAATATTTTATAAACCACTTATTTTAAATGAAATTTTTGGGCGTGAAAATTGGGTTGTTACAAGTTGGTATCAGAGGCCTGGTTTGAGAGATTCAGACACACCTTCGGGAGTGTCTGAACTCAAATCAAGGGATTAAAGGATTTCGAAAAAAAAAGAAAAAGTTTGCTAAAAGATTAAGTAAAGAGTTTTAAGAAAGAACGAAGTGTGTGATGTGCGCGACCGGCCAAGGTCATGTAAGTATTCCCCAAAGTACCCATACTATGTTATACTACGTTTATCAGTTTCAATAGAACAATATGCTAGAATAGGACTAAGGATCTAGGAGGATGCCTTACGTGCCTGCTTTATGTGTTCCAGCCTTATGTGAATTGCATGCTAGAAATTGAGTAGACAGCAGTAGAATAGCCTGTTTAGGTTATGCCTGATAGTATGAGTTCAACATTGTATGCTAGTATAGTTTCTTGATTAACGAGAATAGTTTGCATGAGTATGCTTCCCTTATCTGAATGTTGCTTGCATTGTGCTTAGTGGGACTCTAAGTTATGGGAGTTAGCCATTAGGTGAATACGCCACATCACATGCGATCAGGGTTGAATAATCTCAGAGTGTTGGATTTGGCCCTACTGCGCAGCTCTCGTCTGAGTCCAACCGTTGTAGGGACGAGTCTTTTACTCGAAGGGTTATCCGAGCCTCGTCACATGTGATGGTATTCAGGTGATGGATAACTGGCATTACAAGGAGGCTTTCAGCAGCTGAGGATTGGTTTAATTGGAGTCAGGGATTTTCCTAGGGCAAGCCTAGGATAAAGATAGCGGTGATCAGCAGTGGTAGAAAGGGATCTGGTGGAGTCAAGGCAGTCCTTGAAGAAGGTACGGATAGATGTGGAAGGTAGTATATACCGTACTACTGAAAGCAGAGGATCCGTACCCGAACCGAGGAAGGCCAAGATAAGACCAGGGAACTTATAATGGATGTGGTTCCTCAAGAGGTATCAGTATTGATAACAGACATTGTATATATATTGCATAACGGTGGTACTATGATCGAGGCCAGCAGTTGGCAGTTCAGGAGAAGGTTCAGGTTCGGGATCAGGTTCCAAGCTAGGGGATGAGAGGCTACGCGAGTTCATCGCATCAGAGATCACCAGGGGCATCCTTGAGTCGACTCCCATTATCTTCGGGTCGATCAAGGAAGGGATAGTTGAGTTGATGGAGGATCGCCTCAGGGCATTTAGGAGCGACATGGCATCTGGCTAGTCGAGATCTCGCACACTGTCCTTTAAGGACTTCAGGGCAGTGGTGTGCCAGACTTTCACGAGGCGAAGGACCCCATAGCTGCCAGGCGGTAAATTCCAGACATCGAGTCTGCACAGTTGACTAGCTTCTGCCCCGAGGGGTCGAAGGTGAGATACGTAGCAGGGTGTTTGAGAGACAGAGCTAGAGACTGGTGGGAGTCTGTTGGTGACTCATTGAGTGCCTCGGTTGTCGAGGCTATGACCTGGTCGGACTTTGTGACCAGGTTCAGGGCAGAGTTTGCACCGACAGTCGAGCTTCAGCAGCTGGCCAAGGAGTTTTTAGATATGAGGCAGATGATAGAGACCGTGGCGGAGATCACCGCCAAGTTCCGGGAGAGTGCGTTGCTAATACCCCAGTATGCAGGTGATGCGGATATGAGGCGGACCCGCTACCATGACATGCTACGAGCTGACATCCGGGAGCATGTTAGTTTTTCAGCTTGCCCTACCCTGGATTCCATGATTACCAGGGATAGGGAAAGGGAGATTGATCTGGAGCATATCCGGAAGAGGAAGGCAGAGGAGGGACAGGTTACATGGGATTCGAGGAAGAAGCCTAAGGGATCAGATGCTGGGCCGAAAGGCCGGTCAGGACCGGGCCGCTGCAGGAAATGCGGCAGGCCACATTAGGGGGCATGTAGAATGGGCTTATCGGGATGCTATAAGTGCGGCAAGACGCGGCATTTCAGCAGGGATTGTACTGCCCCTGCACCGGTTATTCAGACGTCTGAGTTGTTGTGCTTCCACTGCAACCAGAGGGGTCACAAGAAGGCCAATTGCCCCCAGTTGACAGCAGCATCAGCGCCAGTGAAGGCGCCAGCTCCAGCGACCCTGCGGATCACTGATGGCCGGTAGGGCAAGGCAGAGGCTCCAGTGGTGAGGAGTCGGGCATTCTAGTTTACTACCGAGGAGGCACGCACCGCACCCAATGTGGTGAGTGGTATGATTCTTTTTTTATGCTTTTATGTTATGTTGCTGTAATGTTGATATGTTATATGTATGTGCTCTGCTTAGGATCGTTCCATATGAACGGTATCCCAATTAGGCGTTGTTCGATTCGGGAGCTACCCGATCATTTGTTTCTCTTGCGCTTAGCAAGAAATTTCCTGAGTCTTCGGGCAGGTTGGATTGCCCTTTAGAGGTGGAGATTGCTGACGATCGATCAGTGCGAGCATCATAGGTTTTCCGGGATTGTGTATTGAGATTGTTTGAGGAGCGTTATCTGGTGGATCTGGTTCCCATACCTTTGCAGGGGAAAAAGGTTATTATCGGTATGGATTGGTTAAGCCCCAATGGGGCAGTGATAGACTGTGCGCAACAACTAGTGCGAGTCAGAGCCCCAAGTGTGGGAGAGATGGTGATTCAGGGCGATAGACTACAACGAGGGCCAACCTTATGTTCGGCGGCGAGGGCAAGGCCCTACCTCCAGCAGGGTTGCGTAGGTTATTTCGCGTATGTTACGGATGCCCGGGAGGCGGGTAGAGCGACGGTGGATGAGGTGCCCATAGTACGAGAGTTCGCAGATGTATTTCCCGAAGTGTTGTCTGGGATACCTCTGGATCGTCCGGTGGATTTAAGGATTGACCTAGTCCCTAGTGCGGCTCCCATAGCCAAGGCACCCTATCGATTGGCTCCTCCCGAGATGCAAGAGTTTTCTACGCAGCTGCAGGAGCTGCTAGACAAGGGATTTATCAGGATGAGTAATTCACCCTGGGGAGCCCCGATTTTGTTTGTGAAGAAGAAGGATGGGTCGCATCGGATGTGTATAGACTATCGGGAGCTGAAAAAGCTAACAGTGAAGAACCGTTACCCACTCCTGAGGATTGATGATCTCTTTGACCAGTTGTAGGGATCATCTTGGTTCTCCAAGATCGATTTGCGTTCAGGTTATCATCAGATGAGGGTCAGAGAGGGGGATGTGTAGAAGACCGCGTTTTAGACGCGCTATGGCCATTATGAGTTTGTGGTGATGCCGTTTAGGCTCACCAATGCTCCTGTCGTGTTCATGGACCTCATGAACTACGTGTGCAGACCGATGCTGGATCGGTCTGTGATAGTTTTCATTGATGACATCTTGGTTTATTCCAAGACACAGGAGGAGCACGAGGGGCATCTCCGAGAGGTGTTGGAGACCCTGAGGAGAGAGAGAGAGAGAGAGCTTATATGCTAAGTTCTCCAAGTGTGAGTTCTGGTTAGGCGAGGTGCAGTTTCTTGGGCACCTTGTCAACCAGGACGAGATTTTAGTAGACCCGGCCAAGGTAGAGGCCGTGATGAGATGGGAGGTTCCGAAGTCTCCATTTGAGAATCGAAGTTTCCTGGGTTTAGCGGGCTATTATCGGAGATTCATCCATGATTTCTCCAAGATATCCGTACCATTGACCAGGCTAATAAGGAAGGTCGTGGTCTTTTTGTTAGGGGGCCTGAGCCGCGGGCAGCGTTCGAGACACTGAGACAGAGATTGTGTGAGGCGCCAATCTTAGCCCTGCCAGAGGGCATAGAGGATTTTTTTGTGTACTGCGATGCGTCCATCTCAAGTTTGGGTGCGGTATTGATGCAGAGAGGGCATGTCATCGCCTACACGTCGAGGCAGTTGAAGCCTCACGAGGCGAATTACCCGACGCATGACTTAGAGCTGGGGGGTGTTGTGTTCGCCTGCAAGATTTAGCATCATTACCTCTATGGGGTTCGTTGTACCATTTACACGGACCATAAGAGTTTGAGGTACCTCATGGATCAGCCGAATCTAAACATGAGGCAACATCGGTGGTTAGACGTGGTAAAGGATTATGAATGCAACATCCTTTATCATCCAGGGAAGGCCAATGTGGTGGCCGACGCGCTTAGCGGTAAGGCAGCACCGATCCGAGATATTTGCCTACGGATGACAGTAGTGACTCCGTTGTTGGAGCAGATTCGGGAGGCTCAGCAGGAGGCCATGAAGGAGGAACATCAGAAGAGTGAGCGGATTGTGGGACAGGTTTCCTCCTTCGACTATGATAGTCGAGGGTTATTGGCTCTTCACCGTAGGGTGTGGGTCCCTTGATATTAATTGAGCCGTCATTCCATATTGTGGGACAGGTTTCCTCCTTCGACTAGGAGGCTGTGTAATTCATACACATCTCTTCTGTTGAAGAAATTATTAGGGTTTTTCCGCATTTATTGAGCCATCATTCCATATTGACGTATCTCATTAATTATCGATCTAACTCTAACGATAAATTACAAGTCTGATCTTAAACAGGTTATCGATCAAACTTCATCACAATGTCTATGGATGAAACCAATCTAATCAACATCTCCAAAAGTATTGGATCAATGACAAGGATTCCAATCTTATACACTCAGGACTATGAAGTTTGGACGCACCACTTCGAAGATTATGTGATCGGCTCAGAAGATAACGGGTACTTGATCTGGGAAGCAATCATAGTTGGTCCGTTTGCTCACTCAACCACTTCAAAGATTGTTAAAACTCAAAAGGAGTACAATCAGCTCGTGAATGATGTGAAAGACATTCCTCAGGACGAGAAAGATAAGTTTCAATGCAACATCAAGGCCTTAAGAATGATTAGGTTTGCTTTGCAGTCGGATACGTTTCGATTGGTGAGTTCATGTGCTACAAATAAAGAGATATGGGACAGGTTGAAAGAATTTTATTCCACTGATGAAGATCTGGAACATTCGATTCAAACCTTCCTGCTTTCCGAATTTGGTGATTTCAAACAGAAGCCCGGAGAGAAACTCATTCAGGCTTTTAAACGATTTAATCGTCTTCTCAGTAAGATGATAAAGCATAGGATCGAAAGGAAGGTAATTGAACAGAAGGTCACCTTCATGAACGGTCTTAGACCCGAATAGATGGTGGTGGTGTCCACGGTGAAGGCACACGAACAGTTCAAATCATACTCTTTGGCGAAACTGGTGGTAATTCTGAAGTCCCATGAAAGTACGGTGTCAAAGGAAACGAATGTGGTTTCAAGTTTGGGGTCATTAGCTCTTGTTTAAAAGGGAAAAAGTGATGTTAAAGAAGAAGAAGAATTGGATCTTGCTGACTATGATCTAACTGGTGAAGAGTATGCCCTAATGGTTTTAAATC
This sequence comes from Lactuca saligna, assembly GCF_052625555.1. Taxonomy (NCBI): domain Eukaryota; kingdom Viridiplantae; phylum Streptophyta; class Magnoliopsida; order Asterales; family Asteraceae; genus Lactuca; species Lactuca saligna. The sequence goes on from NC_136422.1 coordinate 26,234,391, forward strand.
CAAGAAAGTTTATCAAAAGAAAGTTCCCAGCCAACAAGAACCAAAATTGGTAAGGAAGTTATAGTAATGAGAAAGTAAAGGAGGAACCAAAGATGGTTTCAAAGTCAGAAGAATCCAAAAAAGAGTTGAAGATTGGGGGTGACTCAGGCTATGATTGCCATTATTGTGGAGGCAAGAATCACTTTGACAAAGACTGCATGCTGAAGAAAAAGGCAAAGAAGGTTGATGAGGATGACGAGGAAGCAAAACTTCTGAGATGATTGGAGGAGATCAAGAAAAGAAAATTAGCAACTAACAATAACATCATGAATGCTTTTATTGTACAAGATACAGGTGACGATGATGAATTTGGTGGAGTGCAGGTATGGTCCACAGATTCAGAGGACGAAGAAGTGAGAAAGCCGACTCATGCAAGGTGATGCTGGTGAAAGAAGAATATGTTGCAGGAAGGTGTTTGATGGTGACAGAAGGTGTATCTCAGATGCGAGGATACATAACAGATGGTGGGCTAGAAGATGAGAAGGAGCGAGAGGACAGATGTTTTTCTTTGGAACCTGATGTGTGTAAAACTCACTTAGTTTTAATCCTACTTTAATTATCAAATAACACACAAAAGGCAGTGAACCTATCAATTGTGGTATAGCTAAATAAGCAGGGTATCGAACACAGGGAATGGCAAATTAAATTAAAAACTAATTCTATCTAAATTACTTTAGCAAATAAGGGTTTTTCTCTAGTTTTACAAGACTAGAAACTTACTAAACAAAACTAATGCAAGGCTAGAAAAGAGCAAATTGACTAGATTCAATAATGGGAAAGAAACTTCTGTTTAGTTCAACTCGGTTAACTTTATGGTTGCTTTTAAGGTAATAGTGCAATGGATTAATTCTTTCGTTGGTTACCGATTCAAGTGATTAAGTTGTGTTCACTACCCTAATCCTTAGCAAATAAACTAATTCAAACAGTGGCCAATTGCTTAACTTAATTATATTTACTAGATTAATTATTCGGGTTAAGTTAGACTTGCAATAGCTAATTAATTTGTTATTCTTAATTAACCTCTTGTTCGATAGTCATCTTACAAGCTTGCTCATGAATTTACTCAATTTACCTATTAATCCTAGTTTCATATTCATTAATCCTAGACATATGATATAGTGGTCACTTATCATATGAGGTTGATAATTAATAGATGTTCATGCTAATCAATTATCTTCCTATTAACAGAAAATAAATTATCATTCATACACAAGGTTCTTTAGCAAGCTAAAATAACAATTAATCACCAACTTAGAATTAATCCTACCAATCAATCAAACCATATTGTCAACTTTGTATCCCCAAACAGAAGTATAAAGAAATTAGTTCATAACTAAGGTGAATAACAGCAAACAAATAAGTTCAAGTTGCTTAATCATGTTGACAAAACAAAAGAATTAAGTAGAATGATGAAATTACGCCTCAATTACTCCCGGAATTGGATTCTAGCTTCTTTGGTCGACTTCTAGGGTTCTTCTGGCTTCTTATTCGCAGCTAAACACTTCTGAAGCTTCCCAGAATTCTCCCTTTTCGCATTATAGAGTTATCTTTATATATGCATACCGACTCGTCGAGTCATATGGTGACTCGTCGAGTCCCTCTCACATTAGTCGTAACCTGATAACTGTCTTGACTTCCGAATGCTTATCTTTCTGAATCCGCGACCGGACTCGTCGAGTCAAGAGACAACTCGACGAGTAGAAGCCTTTTTTTGGTTGTTTTCTTTCTTCTTTCCACTCTTGAGCTCTTAACCGCCTCTCTTGCTCCCTTTCGCTTCCGAGCTTCATCTTTGGACTGAAAAACATAATTTAACACTTTTAAGTACCTTTTGTCCATAATATGCAACAATTTAGCTAATATATGAATAAATACTACACTTAATACACACTAAATATGCACACATCAAAATACCCCACACTTGTCTTTTGCTTGCCCTCAAGCAAAACTGAATTTTAACACATTAGAATCACATATAATAACTCCAATCCAACCCAGCCATTATGCCAAGACCGCAACGCATGCATTTGTGTCTAAAATTCCTAAAAACCCCCCATACTTCAAATACTCACAATCCTCATAAACATTCGCCCACTCACCCCGAACTATGCTCATTTTATGCAACCCTCCGAATCCATCCTCAGAAAACCTCTTTACCCTCAAGGTATTTTTAATTGAGCAACCCAAGCATACATAATCTAGAATTACAACTTTTCGATACCACTTTGAAACTCTTTGGAATTCTTCACTTGCTTGATAATTTGATCTTGGATATCTTTGAATTCACCACCTTTGTTTGATTTCTTTGGTATCTTCAACTTTTTGAAGTTCTTTGAGAATTTTCAATCTTCAAATCTTTACTTTAATTGCTCCAAAAATTCTTCAAATTTTTTCTTGTAATTCTCTCTTTTTTTTTTTACATGTACCTCACTTTTTTCACTCAAATCCCTACATGCTTAAGCAGGGGCGCTCAATCTCAACCTTTATTGGCTAATGATAAAAATCTTCCTGGATACATTTCAGGTTTAGGCTGCTAAACATATTGCATCCCTCAGGCTGAGCAAGGTCGTGTTTTTGTCTCATGATTTCACTGAAATAAGGAAGCCACAAATGCACTAGAACGTATATAGGCTCAACTAAACATTTGGGTTTTCATGCAATTATCAACATAATTCTAACATGGAATCCTATTTTCTTACCAAAATTTCCTAAATTAGATCCTAAATAATCCTTTTGGTATGCAAAATTTTTGAAAATTGACTATTATGTAACCAACCCCCTACCCCACACTTATGTGATGCAATGCCCTCATTGCATATGATGCATAGAAACATAAAAATAAAGAAGGAATTGGAACAAACTCCCCTGGGATAGCAGTGGATAGGTTGATCACTCTCATTTAAGCTCCATCTTCAATAAACTTCATACATGGGAACAATCTCATCCATGTATCGTGTGGGTCGCTCTAAATATACGATAATCGGCGTAAGATCTTCAAGAATGGATATGGAAGTGGAAGGATGCAAGTGGTATAAGTAGTAGCATCAAATCAGCAGTCGTTCGGCTCAAAAAATGATCGACTCGTCGAGTCTGATGATGGACTCGCCGAGTAGCAGCGCGCATTCTCAAAATATCTGGAAATACAAAGCGACTCGTCGAGTCAGCTTAGTGCACTCGACGAGTTGGCACCTGAATGTAAAATCTAGGTATGTGGCAACTGTTTGAGTCCCTAACAACTTCATTAACGCTTCCTCACATGCGGACTCAATCGCTCACACTCCTAAGACCGGACTTGACACTTTGACGTTAAAAACTCGCTTCCTTGACTCGCTCTCACACATAAAAACATCCATGCTTTACCTCATCCTAAGCAATCAAAATGCAATCCTGAAAATAACTAAAGCAAACAACTATTAAACAAAATAATATCTGAAAGCATACACACCAAAAATAAAACAAAATAAAAATGCAAATTGTTTAAACACAAAAACACAAAAATTAATCCTCATCCTCCTCATCATCGACGTTGGCTCCACTTCCTCCCGCTCCGCTATGGCGTGCACTAATCCTCTCGTCCCACGATGGAATGTATGGATAATTCCCACCATCAATATGTGGAATATTGAAGTGGTCAAAAAGTCGTATGTGGGATTGATTGCTAAAATTTAGCCCCCGCGCCATTTGGTCTTGCATCCGCCTCATCTCTATATTGTACCAATCCATTGGTACATCTTCAGTCTCTACCGGAATCACTGGCGGCTCATCCTCCATATCCCTTTCCCTTCGCGATCGCACCCTCCTTCCCGGTGCTGCGGGACCTACAACCGGGTCATCATTTGGGATGGCATAATGGCCACCACCATAGTCTTCAATAATTCGGGCCCTGCGGAAAAGAATGGGATTAAATGGGGGTGTCGGTATCAAAGTCATGAGGTTCCAGGCACCACGGTTCATCAACCCGAATGAATTAGCCAATCGGGTGACAAACATGCCTCCATTGATGCGCGATGTTTTGCGATCTTTGACCGCACCCGCTGAGAGGTATGAAGCAATGCACCACGGGATGTTGCAAAAGACGCCTGGTGTGATAATGCTCCAAAGGTAGAAAACATCAAGGTTGGAAACCTTGTCATCGTCCTTCCTCTGGTTGATGGTGGAGGAAATAAGGCGGTGAATGAGGCGGTGGGTCGGGGATCGGATGCTCCCTTCCTGCGCGAACTTCGGGATATAAACTTTATTCCCAATAGTGTGCCACCACCCCGTGCTAGTAACCCCATCGGGAAACACCATGTGAGTGGTTGCCAAAAAGGCCCGAAAGAGGTTCGTAGAAACCAACGGTTGATCATAAATCCCTAGCCGGCAAGCAAGATCCACCACCGAGCATTGATGATACTCGCCCCCAAGACAAAATGTAAAACTTGCCGGATGATACAAATCCACTCCACCGGTAAAAGATACCGTGGAAAAGAACTCCAAGCAAAGCTCCAAATACACCGGCTCTTGCATGCGGAAGACCCGGCTCCATCCATCACATATCATTGACTCGCCGTCATGTTGAAACTCCTTTAAAAGGTATGGAGCTAATTCCTCTTCATATCGCACCGTTTGTAACCATTCCCAATCTATTCTGTTCGGGACATAGACCTCCTTCTTTTTAATATCGGCAAGCTTCTTTTTCCACTTCCACATTGTTGAAGCGGACTCGATTTGCGGGAAATTTAACCATGGAAATTCCTCTTGGCTACCCCTTGAAGATTGTCCTCTTCTAAACATGATTCCTGCAAAACATATAAACCATACCCAGAAAACTCAGAATGTTAACAAACCGAACTGTTTCTGCATCTCGACTGGACTCGTCGAGTCCATGCCCGACTTGGCGAGTCGCGGGACCTGTACGAGTCAGTCGACGGGTCTCACAAAATTGAACCATGTAATCTCTAAATTCTTGCAAGGGTTTTGTTCAGGGACTTCCTACTAAGTAATAAGGCCACAATAAACGTTCAAAACAACAAGATTCATGACAAAATCGAAAACCTAGAATTTAGTCACTATTTCAAAAACGGGTTTTTTTCATGAAATTGCAAGTGTAGATGGCCTTATAATCACTCTCTATCTAGAAAACAAGAAGAAAGTTGTTACCTTTTTAGTTTAATTCTTGAAGATTTGGAAGAAAGGTTGAAGAAGTCTTGAATGCTTGAGAGAGGATTGTACCCGGCGGGTGTAGTGTGAAAACTGAACTTTTAGGGTTAAAACCCTATTAGATGTAAAAGTAATTTCGAAAATGTTTATTTTTTTCTGTAAATAAGCTCGACTCGTCGAGTCAGGGTCAGACTCGGCGAGTCCCAGCGAGCAGTTAATTTTTTTTTCTGAGATCAGTATGTACTCGTCGAGTCAGGGTCAGACTCGGCGAGTCGTTTGTAAAACATTTCTAATTTTTGAAATTTTGTTATTTATTCAAAATATTCTCACCCCACTCTTAAGCTAGGCGCTCCCTTAAGCAGACAAGTCCGATGATTTGGAAGATTAACATTGAAACACAAAACAAAAACAATAAATGAAAAAAAACTAAAGAGTAAAAGAAAGCAAACTCTAACGACGGGTTGCCTCCCGCCAAGCGCTTCTTTTTGAGGAGTCATTAGCTAGACTCCTTCCCATTTACGTTTTGTCACCTTCAAGCATCGGGAATGTGCGCCGTACTTTTTGCGGTTTATACTTAGTCTTGTAGGCGTGAATCTTTTTCTTGTAAGCCCTTTTCAATTCGTCTCTTCTCTTTGTCGCTGTATCATCCTCAGCTGGTTGGGCCTCTCTTTTCCTCTTCTTCTTTTTCAACCCATGCTTTTTCACCAATTTTTGAACCTCCTTTTCTTTAAATTTGATAACTTCATACTTCATATTGGTCCGTGCTCTAGGTTTAGTGGTGAATTGGTGATCAGCTTCCGCTCCGCTTCCATTTATGGCTTCATCCTCTTTTGTGCTTGACTCTTTTCCAAATGGCATCGTATCAAGGCATGCCACGTTGGCGTGTTGGACCTCCATTCCTTTTACTTCTTCTGCCGATCGTTCTTCCAAAGAATCACTAACAGTAACTGAATCCAGGGTATGTGAAGAACTGTCAACAAACAAATCAGCTTGGGTCAAGTTTTTCTCCAAATCGACTAGACTCGTCGAGTCCATTATGTCGACTCGGCGAGTTGGGTCGGGTTCCATCAATTCTGGATCGTTCTCTGAGTCGGCTTCTTCCAGTAGCTTCTCTAGCTCCTCCAAGTCTTTGTCAGCATCTGCAACTTCTTCGGAGTGTAGCGTGAACTTACTTGGGTCTTCTTTTAATAAAATATCAAGCTCTTTTTGCAATACCTCATCATCTAATTGGATAAATGAGATTTCTTCTCTCTTTTCTTCTCCTTGCTTGATCTCTGGATTAGCTTTAAACATCACCGACTCATCACCCACTCTTAATGTCAAAGTAGACTCGGATATGTCAATTAGGGCACATGCGGTGTTTAAGAATGTTCTTCCCAAAATAATTGGTATTTCGGGGTCTTCTTTCATCTCCACCACCACGAAGTCTACTGGGAAAATAAACTTGTCTACTTTGATAAGGAGATTTTCACATATGCCTTATGGATGAATAATTGTTTTATTTGCCAAATGGATTCTCATATTTACCGGCTTTGGTGCTGGTAAATTCAGCTTCTTAAAGAATGAATAGGGCATCAAATTAATGCTTGCCCCTGAATCAGCCAAAGCTCGTGTAGAAACATCATTGCCAAATTGGCACGGAATTACTATATTACCCAGATCACCCTTCTTCTCAGGCAGCTCACTCATTAATATCTCTGCGACTTCAGCAAGATCTTTCCTAGCAGCAAACAGGCCCTTAAGCAAGTTAAAGTATTTGGGAGTTTGGAGCATTGTGTCCACGAATGGCATATTGACTTGTAAGGCTTTAACATGCTCCATGAAGGTTCTATAAGCTTGAACTTTTTCTGAAGGAATGGCTCTGGATGGGTATGGCAAAGGAGGATTGTATGGCTTTAGAAAACTGGCTTTTTTATCATTCCCGACTGGACTCGTCGAGTCCATTTTGGTGACTCGGCGAGTCGGATCGAGTTCTTCTCGTTCTGGTTCTTCTTCCTTTTCTGCCTTCCCTTTGGAAACCCTTAGTGTTTCTGCCAATTCTTCTTCACCGCTGGAGGTTATAACGCTCACGTTCTCGTTTCTTGGATTGGGTTGGGTGTCGCTCGGAAGTTGGCCCGGTCTTCTTTCGTTTACTTGATGTGCAAGTTGGCCCAGCTGTTTCTCTATGTTGAGAATAGAGGCTTGCTGATTCTTCAACATGTTTCTGGTTTCTTGCATTGCCACATCATGATCATTATGCCTTTTCTCGGACGCGCTTATGAATTTTGTAAGTATGTCTTCTAAGTTCATCTTCTTGTCCGTCACCGGTTCTTCCTTTTGATAATAACCCCTCTCCCTCTGCTTATATTTTTCTTCCTTAGCCTTTCTGTACTCTTCGTATGGGAGCCACTCCTTCTTCGGTTTCCTCCAGTCTTCATCATATCTATCGCCGCTGGAGTAGCATACTTGAGCTTTCTTATTTCCATTCTCATCTCGATCACATTCCTTGGTAAGATGGGGACCGCCACAATTTTCACATCCAACTCTAATAGCATGGATCGTTTGATCCATTTTCGTCATTCTTCGGTCTAGGCTATCGAGCTTCGCTATCACCGCCGCCATACCATCGTTTACCGAATTTACTGCTCCGCGACTCACTTCATTCCTCGGGTTGTGGTATTCTCTAGAGTGCCTAGAGAATTCTTCAATTAACTCCTTTATTTCTCGAGGTGGCTTTCGGGTGAGCGGGCCTTGTGAATCGAGTAATTGCCTCGTGGTGACATTAACTCCATCATAAAAGATAGAGACCTCTTGTTGGCTATTGAGATCGTGGTGGGGGCAATTTCGAAGTAGGCTCTTGTATCTTTCCCAAGCTTCATATAGGGATTCGCCGGGTTGTTGCTCGAAGTTGGCAATGGCTTTCTTTAGCTTGGCTATTTTGGAAGGTGGGCAGAAGTGATCTATGAACTCTTCTTTCATTTTGGCCCATGTAGTAACTGATCCGGGAGGGAGTGACTTCAACCAATCCTTTGCAGCTCCTTTGAACGTGACAGGAAGCATGCGTAGCAGCTGGACCTCGCGGGGCACATTAGGTACATTGAAGTAATCCGCCACGTCATTTACTTCATCTAAGTGCTTATAGGCGTCTTCATGATCTCTCCCGTGAAATGGTATCTCCTTGAGTTGAGCGAGAATATGGCCCTTTAGTTCGAACGTAGCGGTAGCGGGGATTGCGGGTTGCACAAGTCCCGGGCCGGTGTCATCACGCATCCTTTTCTTCCACTCCCCCATGGGGATCTCGTCAATATTAGCCATACCGGTGGCTAATTCTTCTTCAAACTCGGATATGTGCTCGCTTTCTTCTTCGGTTTCGTAGTCGGTGTCTTTCGGGATCGGATCTTCGGTTGTCAACGACGCACTGGATGCTCCTGCTTTGCTGCTCCTCTTCTTGCCAAAAACGGATTTGAAATCTTTGAGTGGTGAGTTCTTTGAAGAAGTGGTTTCTCCAACGGTTTTGCCCTTGTTTCTTCTTAATGCGGTTTCCGGATCTTCAAGAGGGGGAATTAGAGGCGTAGCAGATCCTCGGGTCATGAACCAACTGCAACTTAAAACAACACAGAACGCGTAAAAAAGAACAAAAATTTAATCTGATTCAGCGTCAGACTCGCCGAGTCGGGGCGAATGCACTCGGCGAGTTCACATTAAAATCAGTGTTTTTTTTTTTTTTAAAATTAAAACTTAAACAAAAATTGAAACAGAAATTAACTTTGCGTAAGATGAATCTTACACAAAGGATCGATTGAATTAGAATTTAATGCTAATTTTAGAACCGTTCCCCGGCAACGGCGCCGAAAACTTGATGTGTGTAAAACTCACTTAGTTTTAATCCTACTTTAATTATCAAATAACACACAAAAGGCAGTGAACCTATCAATTGTGGTATAGCTAAATAAGCAGGGTATCGAACACAGGGAACGACAAATTAAATTAAAAACTAATTCTATCTAAATTACTTTAGCAAATAAGGGTTTTTCTCTAGTTTTACAAGACTAGAAACTTACTAAACAAAACTAATGCAAGGCTAGAAAAGAGCAAATTGACTAGATTCAATAATGGGAAATAAACTTCTGTTTAGTTCAACTCGGTTAACTTTATGGTTGCTTTTAAGGTAATAGTGCAATGGATTAATTCTTTCGTTGGTTACCGATTCAAGTGATTAAGTTGTGTTCACTACCCTAATCCTTAGCAAATAAACTAATTCAAACAGTGGCCAATTGCTTAACTTAATTATATTTACTAGATTAATTATTCGGGTTAAGTTAGACTTGCAATAGCTAATTAATTTGTTATTCTTAATTAACCTCTTGTTCGATAGTCATCTTACAAGCTTGCTCATGAATTTACTCAATTTACCTATTAATCCTAGTTTCATATTCATTAATCCTAGACATATGATATAGTGGTCACTTATCATTTGAGGTTGATAATTAATAGATGTTCATGCTAATCAATTATCTTCCTATTAACAGAAAATAAATTATCATTCATACACAAGGTTCTTTAGCAAGCTAAAATAACAATTAATCACCAACTTAGAATTAATCCTACCAATCAATCAAACCATATTGTCAACTTTGTATCCCCAAACAGAAGTATAAAGAAATTAGTTCATAACTAAGGTGAATAACAGCAAACAAATAAGTTCAAGTTGCTTAATCATGTTGACAAAACAAAAGAATTAAGTAGAATGATGAAATTACGCCTCAATTACTCCCGGAATTGGATTCTAGCTTCTTTGGTCGACTTCTAGGGTTCTTCTGGCTTCTTATTCGCAGCTAAACACTTCTGAAGCTTCCCAGAATTCTCCCTTTTTGCATTATAGAGTTATCTTTATATATGCATACCGACTCGTCGAGTCATATGGTGACTCGTCGAGTCCCTCTCACATTAGTCGTAACCTGATAACTGTCTTGACTTCCGAATGCTTATCTTTCTGAATCCGCGACCGGACTCGTCGAGTCAAGAGACAACTCGACGAGTAGAAGCCTTTTTTTTGGTTGTTTTCTTTCTTCTTTCCACTCTTGAGCTCTTAACCGCCTCTCTTGCTCCCTTTCGCTTCCGAGCTTCATCTTTGGACTGAAAAACATAATTTAACACTTTTAAGTACCTTTTGTCCATAATATGCAACAATTTAGCTAATATATGAATAAATACTACACTTAATACACACTAAATATGCACACATCAGAACCTGTCAGTGCACAGATCAACGAATGTGATGAGTTGATCAAGAAGGTACAAAATGTTCTTTCTTCTCTGAAAATACCTATTACTAACTATGAAAAGGAACTGAATAGCTTAAAATCAAAATTTTCTAGTATAAGTAGTAGTCTCACCCAAACTCGTGTCACAAACTCTAACTTGACTGATCAAATTAGCAGGATATCATCGAAGAGTGACGAGAGGAGGATGTGGATTGAGCAGAACGAGAAAGAATTAATTAGGTCTAGGGATGAATCGATCTATTTGCAACGAGACAATCTTATGCTTTTAAAATAGCAAAATGTTTTTTGTTTAATTGCGAAAAGACTTTATTTTAATATCACTTAATTGCATCTCGATTGTGAAATAGGAAAAAAGATACATTGCATGATTTTACCCTTCCTTTAGTTAAAGGAGGATGAAGTCGGTGCCGAAGCTTACATCTGTGAAAATGTTGTATCTTCTGACGAAGTCTCTATTGCCTACAAAATTGGTCTTGACAAAATAGAATCCTACATAAAGTCCAAAGACCATAAGGACATGCTCAAAAATCTATTAGATGAAAATGATGAATTGAAGTTAAGAACCGAAACTGTATAGAAATTTGACTCATCGAATGCCAAACTAAGTTCAGAAAATAAAATTGATGTTGAAAATGCATCTAAACTTAATTAGGATGATGACATGAGTGAAATCTCTATAGAGGACTTGGTGGAATGTTCAGAATTTGTCAAGAGCGAACCCAAACCTAACAAAAATCTGATCTCTGAAAACTCTATTGAGTTCGCTCGCTCATCGACAGACAAGATCAAAATTCCTAAGGCAAAAGCGGTTGTATATCAAAAGGTTCAAACCACTCCAAATCACAGTTCAGGGAGTCACACCTCAACAAACAACATAACTGACAGCTATGGTAGAAGAAGATAATGCAAATGGATGTGAGGAGTTCTTCTGGTCAGCACCAATAGATAATGTTGATGAAACAAAAGGCCTATCTCAGAAAACCTCATGGAGAGTAAAGGGCAAGTATGTGCCGGAGCCACTTAATGAACCTAGAAGATATGATGTGCCAAGCACAAGTGGAACCAAAACATCTTCGGGTGAACCAGTGATAATGTCTAGTGAGACGTGTTCGTCAACGAGTGAAAGCCATGCTCATGTACCAAAGAAAAGGGCCAACATTCATAAAAATCCAAAACAGGTGGCGGAACAAAAATACCAACGAAATCTGAGATACAAGAAGAATCTCTCAGAAAGAAAACAGTTTTGGAGATCTCATAATCCTCACTATGTAAGGTATGAAAAGACACATAAGTCACGAGGAGAATCCAAAAACAACCGAAAGGAGGGTTTCGGTCCTTGGAATGAAAGGAACCGAAAGGAGAGCTTCGGTTCACAGCAGGTAAGGAACTGAAAGGAGGGTCTCGATCCACAGCAAGTAAGCAACCGAAAGGAGAGTTTCGGTCCTCATAGCGTAAGCAGCTGAAAGAAAGGTTTCGGTCCTCAACATAATAGCATCCGAAAGTATGGGTTCGGTCCCAAGTTCAATCAGAAGAACAGAAGGGAAGAATGTTCTAGTTCTCAACCAAGGAAGAGTGATAATCGACGATCTAATATCACCTCTAAACCATATTCTTCTCATTCTCATTCTAATTCTTATCCTTCAAAAGATTCACAGGGGAAAGGAAAGCTCTTTCCAGAAGACAACAAATGCCCGAAAGAGATCCAGAAGAATGCAGACGTCAAAATCTCAAACCCTACGTCTAATGAATCTAAGCCAAACAAAATTAAAGTTTTTACAATAAAGAGAAAAGATGAAACAACTCTAATTAAAAGAGCCTATATGGTTGATGTTTCTCTTACTATTCCCTTTCATGTAAAAGGCTCACAAGGACCCAAGAAAGTTTGGGTTCCTAAATCTACTTGAAATTTTGCAGGTTATACGTGACGAGTAGTTTGACGAAGAATGGTACATTGATAGTGGCTGCTCGCGTCACATGACAGGACGAAAGGAAGAACTGAGGGAGTTTCGGTCTCTCAAGGATGGTGGAATAGTTAAGTATGGCAACAATTCGTTTGGAACTATCAAAGGGTATGGAATGATTACAAATGGTGATTTCACAATAAAAAAAGGTCGCATATGTTGCAGGATTGCAGCATAACCTCATCAGCGTATCACAACTAGTCGTTGGAATCGGATTAAAGGTCTCATTTGATGATGAAGGCTCAGAGATAGTTGAAAAGAATTCAAATAGCATACTATTGAGGTCGAAGAGAAAGGGAGAAATGTATCCTTTGAATCTCTATCCAATTCGAGGGAAACCGGAAGTCTGCCTGCTAACGAAGGCTCACTCAGACGAAAGCTGGTTATGGCATTTAAGACTCTCTCATCTCAATTTCAAGGATATCAACAAGTTGGTATTAGGAGATCATGTTAGAGGCCTTCCAGTTCTCAAATTCGACAAAAAACATCTATGTGCAGCCTGTGAAATGGGAAAGCAAAGTCGACAAAGTCATCCTTCTATTTTCAATACAAAGGTGATAGAATCACTGGAACTGTTACATATTGATCTATGTGGTCCATCCTCCATTGAAAGCATTAGTGAGAACAAGTACATTCTTGTCATAACTGACGACTTCTCATGGGTATTTTTCTTGAAACAAAAATCAGAAGCGACTCCTAAGCTCAAGCTCTTCATAAAACAAGTAGACGTTCAACTACGAAAGGTGGTTCGTAATGTAAGAAGAGACAATGGATTGGAATTCAAGAATAAGGATTTCGAAGATTTTCTGGCTGAAAAGGGAATGATGCAAAATTTCTCAGATACATATACTCCACAGCAGAATGGAATTGTCGAAAGGCGAAACCAATCTCTATGTGAAGCGGCTCGAACTATGCTAAGCTTCGCTTCCTTTCCTTTATGTTTATGGGTTGATGCTATTGCTGCTGCTTGTTACACTCAGAATAGATCATATCTAAACAAACGATTATTTATCACTCCTTACGCGATCTTGAACAACGGCAAGCCTAATGTGAAGTTCTTTCATGTGTTCGGTTAAAGATGCTTCGTCTTTAACTCAAAGGAGAATCGAAACAAGTTTGATGCTAAGGCTGATGAAAGGATATTTTTAGGATAATCCTTACAATCAAAGGCGTATAAAGTTCTAAATAAACGCTCAACGAAGATTGAAGTGACATACTATGTCACTTTTGATGACAATTATGTCAAGAAGTTGAAGACAACTGAAGATGCAATGCAGGAAATCTTTCCAAAGTCTAGTCAAGTTACTGTACCTATCTCAAATCTTTTCGAGCAATATATGCTTCTCTTCGATGAACCTGAAAAAGCTATCGATTCTGAATCCAAGGCGGAAGATAACAAAGTCGACAGTTTGAAGCAAATTATTGACGATGTTACTTAGAAGATGGCAGCTGATCAACCAAAGGCAACCGAAAGACTTGACTCAAGCGAACCTTCTGGTGATCGTCCTCCTGTCTAGGGGGAGGGCTCGTCTCTACCAAATGATAAAGGCTCTTCATTTCAGGGGGAGAATTCAATGTCACAATCATCTAGCTCAATCGACAGTCCAAACGAAGGGGAACATTCTTATCCAGAAATTGATCATGTATTATCATTCGAGGGGGAGAACACAAATATCAATGATGACGATATAATAGCAGAATTAGAAGAAGAAGTCAATGCAGAACTAGATCCTTCTTATGATCCAAATTACCCTCCTCTCATTAAATGGACCAAAGACCATCCTCAAAGTCAAATCATTGGGGAATCCTCAGAAAAGGTATTAACTCGATCACAGATCAAAGCGAAACAAGCTGCACTATTCTCTCAAGTAGAAATTTGCATGTTCAACTCTTTTGTCTCCAAAGTTGAACCGAAGACTATCAACTCTGCTCTTGATCATTCTGATTGGGTTCAAGCCATGTAAGACGAGCTGAATGAGTTTGAAAGAAACAAAGTATGGCATGTAATTCCAACTCCAAAGGATGCTTCGGTTGTCGGTCTCAAATGGGTATTTAGAAATAAGATAAATAAGGAGGGAAATGTGATTCGTAACAAGGCTCGGTTGGTTGTAAAAGGATACTGTCAAGAAGAAGGTATTGATTATGAAGAGACCTTCGCTCCAGTTGCAAGATTAGAGTCTGTTCGAATCTTTCTTGCTTATGCTACACACAAAAACCTTGAAGTCTATCAAATGGACATAAAGTGTGCCTTTCTCAACGGAGAACTTGAAGAAACTGTGTACATTGAGCAACCACCAAGCTTCGTGAACAAAAAGCATCCAGATCACTACTACATTCAAGACAAAGCGGTATATGGCCTAAAGCAGGCTCCCAGAGCATGGTATGAAACTCTCACTTGATTCTTAAAAATGTCTAAATTTAAACAAGGTTTGGTTGACCCAACCTTCTTTCGTAAGAGAGAGGGTAATCACCTTATGATAGTCCAAATTTACGTTGATGACATCATCTTCGGCTCCACGAATCCTAGCTTACTAGCTGAATTCAGAAAGTTGATGGAAACTAAATTTGAGATGAGCTCAATAGGTCCAATTAACTTTTTCCTTGGCTTAAATATTATATAGGGACCCGAAGGCATTTTTATCAATCAGGAGGCGTATACAAAAACATTGGTTTTCAAGTTTGGCATGATGGGAGAATCCAAAGTGAAAATTCCTATGGCTTTTGGGACTGAGCTTACACCATCTTTGGAGAAGCCAGCAGCTGATATGATGCTCTATCGTCAGATGATTGGGTCACTAATGTATCTCACAGTCAGCAGGCTAGACATCATGTTCTCAGTCTGCTATTGTGCCCGATTCCAAGCTAACCCACGCGAACCTCACATGGTAGCCGTGAAAAATATCTTGCGCTATCTGAAGCAAACTTCCTCTCTTGGTCTATGGTATCCAACCAACTCAGGCTTCTTTGTCCAAGCGTTCTCAGATGCTGACCTAGGTGGTTGTGGATTGGATCGTAAAAGCACTACTGGAGGATGTCAATTTCTTGATGGTAAACTGGTTAACTGGAAATTAAAGAAACAAAACTGTGTTTCTCTCTCCACGACTGAAGCTGAATACGTAGCCGCCGCCTCATGCACATCTCAAGTTGTTTGGATACAAAATCAGCTTTGAGACTATGGGCTGAACATGAAGAAAATCCCACTATATTGCGACTCTGAAAGTGCAATTAGGATTTGTCATAACCCAGTGTAACACTCGAAGACAAAGCATATAGCACCGAGGTATCACTTCATCAAAGATCATGTGGAAGATGGCAACGTGGAAATTCACTTCGTAAGGACCACTGATCAACTAGCAGATATATTCACTAAGGCTTTACCTTAAGCAAGTTTTAACAAGATCTTACAAGGCCTTAGAATGATGGAAGAAGAATCAGTACCAAAATCGCCTTCGCTTCACTAAAGGTAAGAAGCGAAATAGAGCGAACCCTCGGTCTATTTTGGGTTCGGTTCTTCCGGGAACCGAAATGAACTGAAATGATCCGAACGCTCGGTCTATTTTGGGTTCGGTCCTTCTGAACTTGTTCGCTTCATTTTCATTAAAAGGGATTTTGATTGTACTCTTTTCTATATTTTTTTTGTTTTTCTTCTCATTTTTTTTACTTTTCATAAAATCCAAAAATATTTTTCTTTTTGTTTCATTAAATTTTTTCACAAAATATAAAAATATTTTTTTTCTTTTATTTTTCTCATGCTTTTCTTTGTATAAATGCTACTCTCGATGGTGGAAGCTCAAGCAGGTATAAATTATTTTCTATAAATTAGTTAAGTATCCCTAGATGCATGATGTTGCATGTTGACCAAAGCCTCACCAGATTTTGAGTGAAGCCTTAATAATGTGATATATCCAAATCATATTTTCTCAAGCCAGGCTGTTACATTCACTCTAATCATGAGCTACCTTACTCTTCTCATATTGAGTTCAGAGTTTTCTGCTTGGTCACCTTTTGTATAGCAGAGGTACGTTCGCTTCTTCAACCCCTCAATCACATTTCTCCACTACACTTCATCTCACTAATGTAACCTTTGAGACTCTCATCACTTACCACTGAGGTTTACGGTTATACAAAATATGTGTTTATGATCTTAGATACGAACACCACGCGTTGAGTAGGACCTTACATCCAACACCTATACTGAATTGACGGCGAGTTCTAATATTCAAGATCTTACTACGTACCTAATGAAATCTCTTTTATCTTTACGTGGTCCTTTATGAAATCGTCTAGCACAAAGGCCTTTCTTCCCAAAAGGATATAGTTATAATTTTTTTTTTGAGATTTCTTAACTTTTAACAAGTCACTGAATATGTTTTCTACCTACTTGTTTAACAGGCCACATTGGTCTCACAAGTACTTCGTTCAGTTTCGGTCTTATATCAAGTATCAAAATCTTGAATTGAAGCGAAAGCCACCCTTTACAGCTTTAATTAAGATGCCTTTCAATACTTCTTAACAAGTATTTAATCATTATTTAACAGGAAGCCACACAAGCACTTTGAAGTCTCTCTTGACTTTGAAGGAAGAGATTCATCCCCGGAATCAGTCGTTTTATGTCTTAACGGACATCACAAATTTCCATAAAAATTTTGCTTTATTCCTTTATCATTCACACTCTATGCACGAAAATCTTTGATTTTCCAAAAATATGGTTCTATTAACGATGCCCTAATTTTTACAGCTTTAATTCCAAATCGCATTGGGGTAATCGATAACGATAACGGTGATGACGATTCATGTACATTATGTGGGTGACGTTTCAGATAAAGTTCTTGAATGAGTTAGCAGTTATCCAAAAGTTTTGACGATTTCAAAAGGTATTTTCTTTGGAAAGGCACGTAAAAGTGAAACGTCCTTTCTCTCTCCTGCGTCATCATCGGGGCTGCCAACTGTTCACTCCATCCCATCAGGAACAGTTTCACATAAAGCGAAGATTTCAGCTAGATTTTTATCTCTCCTACTCTTACGTATAAAAGGATTTGTCACGCTCCACTTTACTCTTTTATCACTTACAAATCCTCACAAAGAAAAGGGCGATCTCACTCACTGTTCATCCTCTTCCTCGACAAGCTTCATCAATGGCAGAATCATCTTCTGTTCAAGATACATTCGCTCACTCCAACCTTCTTAACATTAAGACAAAACAAAACCTCATCATTTATCTTACACCGTTTGTCTATGAACCATACATGTTGTATGTCGTCGAATGCCTCAAGTACTCTCCTCTTGTTGTTGCTCTTACAAAGGTAAAAGTGGTTCCCATGACTTGTCTCTCTCACATTTATTTAACTGCTTATTATGATAAGGTTGCTGATAGGATTCACTTTGATATTCACAATGAGAAGACATCTATCTCCAAGAATCGCTTATGTACCCTAATTGGTCTTGCTCATGAACCCACTCTGGTAAACCCCGACTCCATTACTACTACTAAACTGTTCTCCATGTTCTACCAAATGGGGTACACCAAAACCCTAACCACTATTACTAAATTTTAGAAGTCTTGCCTTCCCCCACAATGGAACGGCCTCTTCACTCTTCTTTTCAAGGATCTTTCAGAGCATAGCGCCGGTTCATATGGAGAAAGCAAGTCATTTATGAGTGTGCTTTATGGGTTATTTCATGGTGTTAATCTGGACTTTGGGGCAATCATATGGAAAGAACTGGTTCAGAGTTTATATTCTTCTTCTCGACACTCTGAGATTTCATGTGGCAGGTACTGGACCATTATCACAAAGTGGGCGATGGATTGTCTTCACGTTCCAATCATGGCAGACTCCCTTCTTTCATCTATCGCAACCTTTCACACAAAGAAGATCATCGTCACCAATCCTACCAAGTATTCCTTCATTGGATCGATTCTAGAAGCTATGTATGCCTGCGTGTATGAGGCTAGCAACATCATTCAAGGATACAAGAAGCTTCCTTCTTCGGGCCCAAGGGAACTCACTCCTTCCATGATTCGTTTTATCGAGGAAGCAGACAAGCCTGCTAAGAGGGGAAAGAAACCGGAAGTATAAAAGGAGGTGAGAGTCCGTAAACCAGCTAAGGGACAAACCCCTAGGAAGAGAAAGTCCGACAAGGCCGCACCAACTCAACCGAAGGCGAAGCAAGTCAAGAAACCCGCTCGTCACTTAATTCTCCAATCCTCAAGTGATTCCGACTCAGATTATGTGCCACGTATTCAACCACCAATTCCTCCCAGTGAATCTGACAGCGAAAGCTCAACAGATGAAGGTTCAG
Source organism: Lactuca saligna (assembly GCF_052625555.1). Classification (NCBI taxonomy): domain Eukaryota; kingdom Viridiplantae; phylum Streptophyta; class Magnoliopsida; order Asterales; family Asteraceae; genus Lactuca; species Lactuca saligna. The sequence goes on from NC_136422.1 coordinate 26,253,091, forward strand.
TTCGTGGTGATACACCACCTCGCTCGCCTACACCAGAAGTACCTATTCAATCTCAACCACCTTCTTCTCCACCTGTTTCTGTGCCTGTCTCAATCCCTCATATTTTCCCAGTCATTACATCCGAACCTACATCTACTATTCCCATTCCCCCTCCTATCTTCTCTGATGCAATCAAAACCACCACTACTGGAGTTCGAACCAACGTATCTGATACGGGGGCTCGTTCTTCAGCACCCACTCCTCCTGTCACAACCAAATCCCCAGTCACTACCGAACCTCCAGTTACCACCACACCACTATCTCCCACCCAATCAACTGAAACCAACACAGTTCTTAGAGGTAAGGACTTGGAGTTTGATTCCACTTACTTCGGTCCCTACCGAGTCCAAAGTGATGACGATTTAAATGCTCCAGTCACCAAGAGCCATCTCAAGGCTGTTACTGAAAAGCTTGATCAGCTGCTTTCCTCCTCCTCCATTGGTGCTTATTCTGAAGCTGCTATCAAAGCCTTGTTCTCTTCGGTTGTTAAAGAACATGATGCTTCTCTCTCTGCTACAGTGAAGTCTATTGATGCCTCTACATCTCAGTGTCAGAAGGCCTCTCTTCTTGTTGAGGCTATAACCAAAGAGTGCAAAGAAGCGACCGCAAAAGTCGATAAACTAATTTATGAGGCTCAAATATTTCTTGATTCTTTACAGGCTGCTGCTCAAAAGAACTCTCAAACTATGAATGCTTCAGTTGATAATCTTTAATGTTCTCTTCAAACTGAAAGGACTAATCTAGAAGTTTCTCGAAAGGGCATTGAAGCTGCCAATGCCACTCTTCATGCTAATGTCCATGATCGTCTCACTCAGCTGGAAGTCGAGCTGGCTGTTGAAAATCGGATAATAGATGAGCTTCACAAACATACTTCTCAACTCAAAATGCAAAATCTTAGGCTTCGTTCTGCCACAACTGAACTTAATGATTTGAATTCTGAAAGAGAAGTAATTAGAAGCTTTGTGGGTGACATTCATTCCATTCTATTACATCTTCTTGACGCCCATGACTCCATTCCGACTATATCCATCCGACACCATTTAGATGACAAACTTAGACCTGCGTTGGCATTTCTTAGTCATATCGAGGGTATTTCGGTGACTTCTGTCCATCCGAAACAAGAGGAGAAAAGAAAAAGGAAAAAGTTAATACTCAACCTCCTCCCGAACCCAAATCAACAGCTGCACCGAAGGATAATGAAGCTTCGGTCAGTAAAAGGGATAAAAAGAAGAAGAAAGTTGGTGAAGATGATATAGATGAAGATGTTGATTTTGAAGATACTTTGGGTGAAAATACCTCTGACCCTTTTCAGAAAGAAAAACTTTCTAACAAGGAGCTTGCAGAAAAGATTGTGAAGGAAACGACTAAGCTGGAGAAGAAGCAAAAAAGAAAAGGAGCTCTTGGATAAAAAGAAGTCCATTTTTCCAGAGTGGATCGCTTCAAAAAGATTCTATAGATGAACCGAGTAATCATTAGCTTGAACCTGTCATGTCGTTCGGCCTTGAAAACTCGAAGGATGCGCAGTTTGACATGCCAATCACTCGAAAGGCATTTATCTTTCATTGCTTCAACTCAACTGCTGTCATCCCCTTTTTGGACCCGAAGGTGGATCAGGATCTGTTAGAGTTTTATCTGGAGTTTGCTTAGCCACAGTACTTGACATGGAGCTCACAGAAGATCACAACTGTCAAGGTACTAAAGCCTTATTCAGCGGGGAAATTTGTCAACGTCAAATTCAAAGTAACTCGAGGCTCAGATAGCTCGGTTCATACCATTTCCCTTGCTGATCTTCCCAACCTTAATCCTCACGACTGGATACTCCTCAACAACATTTTGTTGTGAAATCCACAAGATTATCAACCGATCATCGACCACATCAAGCAAATGCTTGTTTGTTACATTTATGAAGTGGCGAAAATGGATCAAGAAATCGCATCTGCCATTCATAAGCGACCAACGATCAGAGCAATAGGAAGGGTGGGTGATATAAACACCATGATTAAGGGAAATTTTGGCACACAGTATCACACTGTGATGTTTGTCAAGGGCGAAGGTCAAAAATGTCTGTTCGCTCTTATTGACAAGCACCTGTTCTCAACTGCTTGCTTGGAGCATATTTTGGAGATCATTCACAGGTGTAGTTAGAATTCTGCAGCTGACAATACATTTTTTACTGACATGCTGAGATGGTATATTTAATTTTGGCAGACACTTCTTGCTAGCATTCATCGGTTGTTCCAAGTTGTGAAGACAGTGAAGCCTACTCAACAGAAATAATCTCTTGCCTCATTTGACACAAAGGGGGAGATTGTTGGGCTTATAATGTTGCGTCATGGGCTCGATCCTTAGCCCATTTTTTGTAGTCGGTTTGGGCCTGTCCAACCGTGCATTATTTTACTCTAGGGTTTTAGTATATAAGGTGCATGCATGCATCATTAGTCGGTAACGTTTTTATTATCTTTCTTATCAAGTATTGTAAACCCTAGTTCGCCTCTACAGTGGAAGTTCTTCATCGAGCTCTTCTGAGGTGTGACTATATTTGAATCATAAGCTTCATATTGATTCTATATTCTTAGTCATATTGTGATTGATTTGTTTGTTCTTTATCAACATACCTGTGAAAGATCTAAACGATCTAGAGATTAATTCTCAACAGGGACTATAAACAGGGATAGATGAGACTGTGTTTTCTTTGTAGTCAGCTAGGTCCTTTCAAAGCTGATTATCCCAGATGAGTAAGAGGGATGGTTTTAGATATAGCAGGTATAGCTTGTAAACTTCCAGATGGATGTCAAGGGATGGTGGAGGTTCCAAGGGTCAGGGTTTGAGTTGTTTAGATTTCTATAAAGGATGCGAGAGCAGTATTTTGTGATGTCTTTGGTATGTTTTGATTTATGTTTATGATGTCTTATTTTAATCTTTGGTACTCTTGAAGGATGGTATGCTTTAGTCAACTTCGTTCCTATTTTAGTTTTGATCACTATGGAGCGAGTTGCTTGTTAGGTTGCTTGTTTTCAGAAACTTAAGGGTCGATGGAAGGACGCTTAAAAGCTCTTTTAAGCCTAATGAGTGTTATGCATGGTTGGGAAGACCATAATCTTAGAATATTTCACTTAACCTTAGTACATGTTCTTGTCTGATAAAGGTTATAAGGAGGAGTTAATTATTCGAAGGACTATTTGGTTTCACATTATTAATGGTCGCTTGGAATCCAAACTAATATAATTGTTTAGAGTGGTTCACGGCTTTGAGTGATCAAGGAAATCAACAAAGTCTTGCCATTTCCAAGTGGGGTAGGGCCATCTCATTAGAATGAAGGATTGAGGAGCAATATATCTTTAATGTGTGTTCCGTATTTATAGGTTGATGGTGTTGTGGGCTCAGTCATTGTCGAAGGATGTAGCTTGTGGTAGGGATGATGCTTAGTAGACTTTTTTGAGACATAAAGGTAAGGGTATAGTAGATTCTAAATTTGTCACAACAAGAAGGTTTGAATTATCAGTGTCGGCTGTTAGGATAATAATCCTTGAAAGATCGATAAGATTCAAAACAGATTAAAGCAAGAACAGGACAATAAATCAAAATATGCTGAATGATTCAAAAGTCACAGCCTCAGAAGAACTCGATTAAGAATTGAAACTATAGCGGCATGATTAGGGTTACAAGAATATAATCAAAGTTACCAAAATATGATGCATACTTGCACCTTAAATACTAGAACCCTAGAAATAAAATACGGGAGGACAGGCCCAACCCGTTTACAAAATAAGCAAACTGAATGGCCTAATGACGCAACATAATAATATCAACAATCTCCCCATTTGCGTCAATTGAGTGAGAGTTCATCAAGGATGAGTTCTCTTCTGCACTTCAATGACTTTTGGAATTATGCTTAGCAGTGCCTTGCGAACCTGGACGTACCATTGAATCATGTCTGAGAAGCACTTTTTGTCACTCTTTCTGTTGCCCTTGAATTGTTGACCAGGTCCAAAATAAATTCAAGACATGAAGTAGTGTATAAATGTTTATCCGGGAGGAAGAAACATGCTTTGTGAAAGTCTGCATCGTTTCGTTCTCTCTCTTGAAATACCACATACCAACCTTCTTTGTAAATTTTCCCTAGCTTTAACGTCTCAAATCCTTCCGGAGCTTCTTTAGGGACATCAGAGGGCGTCTTTCGCAACACAACAACTATCCCCACATCCATTTTCCCACCTCTTGAGTATACGAAAAAATCGTCAACTTGAGGTGAGCGATAACGGGCTCGTACTTCTGTCTGTCTCTCAACAGTAAGTTGTAAAGCACGATCTAGTCATATGGATTGAGGCAAGGCAAGTCTGTGATAGTGAATTCGTGAACATGACTTGTAGAACCTATGAAAACCTTGAAATTTGCATTCGGGAAGCTATTATTCTCAATTGGACGTGTGACATTTATTGTATTTATCTTGCTAGCACTCCACGTTTCATATTGTGGCTTCATGTGCTTGAGATAGAACGAGAATAGCATATGGTCAGCACCATTATCAGTGGATGCTACATTTGCAACTCTTACAAAAGAGAAAAACTTGAAGGCCTTATGAGTTATTGGAAGATCTAGTTGGGAGTCTTGTGTATTTTGTAGCTCGAATGACACAACTGGTTCTGGACAATATTGACTCGGTGAGTCCACGACTTCATTTTGAATTCGTTGCAACATCCACACTAGAAATAAGAGCTTTTTGCTTTCAAGTGTGACCTGAGATTCTCTTTCTGCTTGTTCTTTTGCTTTAGCCTCTCAAACAATCCTTTGATGTTCATCCAATTTTGCTTCACTAGCCTTTCTCTTTTTAAGTTCATCTTCATCAAGCTCTTCATCCTCACTGTTATCAATGATTGGTTCTTCATAGAAAAACTTTTCTTTTCCATTAGGCTCAGATTCGATTTTGACGATTGGCTTGGCTAAAGTCTTCTTGGGTTGATCTCCCCCTTGTTTCGGAATGTTGCTGGATTCCGGAACACCTTCTAGTAGATGAAGCATCGCAAATACTGTACTGAGATTTTCAGCAAGATGCTTTCTAACTGTGATGGTAATCATTGAGTCCCTAGTCTCAATGATATTCGAGAGTAAGACAGTAATATCGGTGATACAGATTTTGATAACTGCTCTCTCGGATAACAAATCCTTGACTTGTTTCTCAGCCTGTTCTAGTTTGACAGTCAGAACTTTAATTTTTCATTCTTTACTACAAGGGAATCCATTATCTTACTCTTTACTGCGATTTTGTCTGAAGCTTAGAGATTTGAGAAGAGATGGATGACTGGAACGTTTCATGGTCAGACTTCAGACTGGTGCGAACCTCTTGAAGTTATTCCTTTTTGGTTTTGAGGGTTGATCCCAGATTAGAAATAACTTCATTGGCCTTTACGATGTTAGTTTCAAAATAACTTTGAAACTTCTCCATAAACATTGTAGCATTAGTGATTAGTTTATCGAGTTTTTTGGTCGAGTTGTTGTAAACAGAGGTAGAAGCATTGACAACTTTGTTCATCTTCTCAAGATTTTCTGAGTGCTCTTTCGTTAGGTTCTTGAAGAGTGACTGACCGTTGCTTTAGAATAATCGTCATGAGATGATTCCTTTGAAGCCTGAAGCAATATGTTAATTTTTTCATGTATGGCCTTGAGTTGCCCTCTCGTTACTGGAGCTTCGTCATTGCTTTGAGTCCTCATGGTGAATGGACTAAAGGTGAATCCTGCAAAGCCGTCTTCACCATCCACATAAATCATATCAGGGTCATTTTGGCGAAGTGGGGAAATGGGTGGTGATATATGAGTAGTTGTAAAACCTGAAGTGTCAGCGTCTGCATCAGATGCGTTGATAGAAACAAGAGGTTATACATATGTTGTTGGTGGAGTATCGAAATTAGAAAATAATGGAGTAGATAGAGGAATAGTACCCTGTGTTTGAGAAGAGACAGTTGGGGGGGGGGGGGGGATGGTGCAATAGTTATTGGTGTGGTGATGGTTTTGGGTGAATGAGGAGGAGATGGAAAGAAATCATTGTAAGTTGGAGTTACCTCAGGGTTCAATGTAACTTCTTCGTTGTGATCAGTCTCATCCTCCTCAAGGCGAACATGTGATTGAGTGTCAGAATGCGAATGTTCGCTTTCAATTGGAGTTGGGGACTTGGGCTTGCGATCCGGCTTCTTGACCTTTCGCCTCTTTGGTGCAGGTGGACCAATCTGACCTTTTCATTTCTTTGGGGTTTGAGTTTGATCAGATGGGACCTCTTGAGTACCCTTTGTCTTTCCCCCTTTCCGACCTCATTTCTTACCCCCTTTTTGACCTCCTTTCTTGGGCTTGTCTGCTTCAGCAATAATGGATTGCATCTCTAGAGTTAAGGGACGAAACCATGAAACATGAAGTTTTTGGTAGCCTTCAAGAATTTTGCTTGCTACAGGCACATCATGGAACATTGCCTCTAGAATCGAACCCACAAATGAGAATTTTGAGTTGTCAGCAAGAATGATCCCAGTAGTGTGAAAAGTTGAAATAGTATCCACTGACACGTCCTGCATCACCGGAACATGGAGCATCTCGATTGCTCTCTAAACAATGACTGTCCAGAAGCGTGCACAGGAGATTTCACTGTGATGGGTAGTAGAGTGGGTGCTCTGAATGACTTGATGCCAGAAATAAGCCCAAAATCGACATTGAGTCCTATGTAAACCCCATAGATAATCTCCATAAAGAGCTTGCTTGCACAATCGGAGCCGATGACTCACTCAGAGAAGGCCTTGAACAACAGGGTAAAGAGGCCATTCCACTGTGGTGTTAAATTAGGTTTCCATAACTTTGAGATGAAATTTAGGGTTTCTTTGTACACCATTTGATTAAACATCTCCAATAGGGCTACATTGGTGATCGATTCTGGATTAATCATGTCGTTGGTTTAAGGAAGCCCTAAAATAGAACAGAATCGAGATTTGGTGATTGAAGTTTGTCTGTTGTGGATTTCAAATGTGATCCTCTGTTCTTCCTTGATGTAACTTGCAGAAAAATAAGCCTTGGACAAAAGAGACATCGAAACATTCTCCATCTTTGTCAAAGCACTAACAAGAGGAGAGTACTTCAAACATTCAACGATTGGAAGAAGATAGCTGTCGTATTTGAAAGGATCAAGATAGAGCACCAAATTTTTATTTGGCTTGATAGTGAGAAGGGATGATTGTGTTGTTTGATTGTGAAAGAAGATCCTGCCATTGTTGAATACTTGAGAAAAAAGATGAATAGTAGATTTCTTTGATCGCTGGAAATCTTTGAGAGAATATATGAGTCGTGAAGAGAGATGAAGCACCAAAACAATTTATACCATTTGTTAGGTGAGAGAAATCCGGAGAGAGAGTTATCGGGAACTGAAAAGGCGCTTGGAAAAACGTGACTTACAGCTGTGACGTCAAAGACGTGTGTTAAGCAGTGGTAAAGTAGGCGTCCGTTCAAATCATCACGTACCTAAATCAGATCTTATCCTTTAAAAACAGTCGTTTCAAATGCACCCTTTCACAGTCATTGCATTGTTAATACTTTCGCAATGAAATTGGAACTTTCGCATTGTGATCAACCTGCGAAACTAAAAGTACTCATAAAGCCACGAACCAAATTTTTTGAAAATCACTTGGATCTTCGTGCATGAGTGTGCCAAAGATAAGGAAATAAAGCAATAAATTCTAAGGGATTCTAGTGATGTATAATGAGACATGAAACTGTTAGATCCCAGGCATATATCTCTTCCTTCATAGTCAAGAGAGACTAAGAAGTGTTTGGGTGGTTTCCCGTTGAAATACGCTCGATTGTTTGATAAGAAACATTAAAAGGAATCTTTTATTAGGCTTTAAGGGTGGTTTCATATTCAACCAAACTCCAAAACTTAATATAAGTACGTAAGTGAAGAGAGTTATACCTTTCCTAGCTTATGACTTGAGAATGACTACGAATGTGTGCCTGCACGAGCTTCTCAGTGATCTACTATTTTTTGTATTTTATAATTTTTATGAAACTAAAAGAAATAAAATTAAAAAACAAAGAAAAATATTTTTGTATTTTTGTTTTTCTGAAAAAGAAATAAAAAGAAAAAGAAAATAAAATATTTTTGAAATTTTAAATTTTCTGAAAAAGAAATAAAAATAGAAAGATATTAAAAAATGAAACAAGGATAGACAATAATGTACATGATATACAAAAGGATACAAGAAGATCTGAACCACGAATGAACAGTGGACAACGAATCATTGCGAGCGTTCGAACCTATTCGTGGTGTCAAAGTAGAATGCGAATCACCACGAGCGTTCACACCAATTCGCAGTGACAACTTTATGAATGCGAAAGTGGTTTCGGAACTGATTCAGCTTCCATCAATCCTAGGCCTTGAAGTATTCTGACGAAGGTCGTTTCAGGTAAGGCTTTCGTGAATATGTCAGCTAACTGATCAGCGGACCGTACAAGATGTATCTCAACATTGTCATCTTCCACATAATCCTTGATAAAATGATACCACAGTGCGATGCGTTTCGTCTTTGAGTGTTGTATTGGGTTGTGACAAATGCAAATGGCACTTTTAGAGTCACAATATAGTGGGATTTGTTTCATGTTTAGGCCATAGTCATGAAGTTGACTTTTAATCCATATGACCTGGGAAGTGCATGATGCAGCATCGATATAATCAGCTTCAGGTGTTGACAAGGAGATACAGGTTTGCATTGACAACTGATAAGTTTTCCATCAAGAAATTGACATCCTCCAGTTATACTCTTTCTATCCAACCCACATCCCCCAATTTTAGCATCTGAAAATGCTTGTGGAATAAGATTAGAAAAGATGTTATGATGAATTCGATAATTTTTTTTTTGTGATTTTATAATGGAAATAGTAAATGTTCTACAAACTGGGTTTGTTGGTTACAACGCCCTTAGACCTTTTGTAATTCTTGTTTTTTTTTTCTAGCTTTTTGCTAGATTTGTTTTTCTAATATATTTGGTTGTTTCGAAAAAATTAAACCAAAAAATATAAGCTTGGGATAAAATGAGGTTTAAATACCGGAAAAGAATGATGTTCCTTGAATTGCTATATTATAACTTGTTGTTTCAACTTTCAATTATAAAAAATTTTGTGCCATAGACCCATCTCAAAATAAAATGTTTTTTTTCTTCCAAAGCAATTCTATTATTTAGAATTAGCAAATTTTCTTGACAAGTGAATCTTTTGGAGAAATGATGAAGGTTCTTACAATGTTGAAAATAATGGATTTCTTCTTCTGATGGTTGTGTTTCAAATTAGAAGAAACCTTTGATGATAATTTCATAAAGCGTTTCTGAACAAAAGGAAATCATTCTTTAGGAGAATATAAATATTGTAAAGAAATTTACTAAATAAGAAAAGGGAAAAGACATCATTCAAGAAACTACTAGAATTTGACTAACAAAGACAAGATCATGTCCAGAGCATCAAGCTCAATTTGCATCATGCTCTCTTGACATATCAGCTCCTGGTGAGACTACATGGGTGTTATGTATGTTTATATTTTATAGAGTCTACATGGGTTTAATGTATGTTTATACTTTATAGAGTTATTGAGTGTAAATAAAGACTTCAAAACCAAATCATGTTAATCAAATCGAAGCTACTACAACATACGTGATATATATATATATATATATATATATATATATATATATATATATATATATATATATATATATATATATATATATATATATATATATATATATATATATTTGTTCAGGTTCATTTGAGACCATGTTAATTTTGTAAGACCGTAAGACCAAATGTAAAAATAATTTTAAAATGCAAAATAAAAGGAAAAATCCAAAAATTCTTTTATTAATTATTATTTTCGAAACTTTAATTATCTAAAAAGAATTAAAAAAAATACATTTTTTTTTAATATGTGAAATATTCTAATAGAATATTACACTATAAATATTCTAATGTGATTTTTAGAATGTTAGAATATTCTATTAGATTTGTCATATATGGAGAATATTCTAATATTCTACTAGAATATGTAAGAAAATATTTTTTTTTTGTTTTTTTTGGAAAATATAGATTCCGAAAATAATATTTGAAAAAAAATTTTCAAAAATTTTCAATTTTTATGTATTTTAAAAATGTTTTTTTAGCTACTAAATGAGTGGTTAGGATTGCGTCTCACGGTCTCACAAAATTAGACCGTCTTACATGAACCTACCCATATATATATATATATATATATATATATATATATATATATATATATATATATATATATATATATATATATATATATAAAAGAGAGAGAGAGAGAAAAGATAGAGAGACACACACACATAAAGAGAGAGAGAAAAAGAGAGGAGAGACTATTAATTTTATAAGATATTGGATACCATCCTAACCATTTATATTGGAGGTCAAAAAAATAAAAATACTACTACAAAATTAATTTAAAAAATAAAAAATTATAAATTGAAAAATAAAACGAAAAATCCATAAATTCTTTTTTAGAATATATTTTTTCGTAATTTAATTTATCCAAAAAAAATTTTAAATATATAAAAAATAAATAAAAATAATAAAATCAATGTTTTTTTTTTCACGCACCAAACTATCTATAGGGCAGTTACACACCAATCTATTTATAGGGCTTTTTAATTACTCAATGAGTTTTGATTAATTTTGATTGGAGACGTATGGAGTCTGGACACATTTTCCGCATTTTTTTTCTTTTATTAAAGATGACTTCAGTTTTTTCATTTTTGAAGTTGAGCCTGAATTATTATTGACCACCAAATGCCAGTAGTGATATTTGGGTTTTTCAAATTTGAAGTTTACTCCATAAAACCTATCTTCTCTTTTTATTTTTTTTTTATTTCACTTTTTTATCCATGTATGTTCACAATTTACCCACTTTACTAATTATTATTTTTTTCATTCTAAACTTAAACCTAAAGTTAAAAAAAATTATAATTAATTGTTATCTTTTAATAATAATAATAATAATAATAATAATAATATTATTATTATTATTATTATTATTATTATTATTATTATTATTATTATTATTATTATTATTATTATTATTATCATCTAAAAAAATTCAAATTTTACTTAAACCCTACTACACACCAGTCTATTACTATTAACCTATTGTTTGACTCTGACTTCTTTTTTATTTACCAATTTTTCATATATTCAAGTTGATATTTTCAAGAAAGCTGTCAATTTAAATTTTCAAACAAAAATACAAAAAGCTATAAAGTTTAAGTTTATATTACACCTATAAATTTTACTGTTCATATTACATTTAGAAAAAATTTCACAAAAGATAAACTGTAAGCTTCATATATCGCCGGAAATACTTTAGGAACCTAAATATCTATCATCGGAGCCATCATTTCTTGCCGAAAATACATTATCGGAGCATTCGCTGTAAGTTCTTTCTCTTTCTCTTAACTTGTCCTAAATATTTACCTTTCCTTATTGGAGTATTTATGTTGCCGCCATGGATGAGAGACAAAATCAACTGTAATTGAGTCTCTAGATTTCATGGATGAGGGCCAAGAAGATCGAATAAGTGTTTTGTCAGACTGTTTGCTTATTGAAAGTGAGTCGGCAGTTGTTCCACTAGACACTACCGGAAACACTAGACGATGTCGAAATCGCAAACTATGTATAAGTCGTGTCTAGAATTTTATAAGCTACTTAGACCTATGAAAAGATCTTTTATAACTATAGATGATTACTTGTTTATTTTTGTCTCGGAATTTTGTTATGTAATATTTAAAATTAAAAAAAAAAATGATGAAGATTTGTTTCTAAATTATTTTTCTTATAATATTATTTATACTATCAATGATATTACATTGGTTGATGAAAATTTATATAGAATTGTTTTTATAATATTATTTATATTATTATATTCAAAAAAATAATATTATTATTGTTATTTATCTTAATAAAAAACAAATTTAAAGTTATTAATATTAATAAGGTTAATAATAAAATTGTAATTATTAAATAATAATGGTTTTTTGATTAGGTTATAATGAATAATAATAAAAATAAGTCAAATAGTAATTATATGGTAATGATTACTTAAAAAGTAAAATCAATATTAATTATATGATAATAATAACTTAAAAGTAAATCTAATGGTGTATGATGATAATATAGGTTAGTATAGATTAGTATGCATGAAGTTGGACCCTTCTTGAATAGATGATGCAAGGTTGTGAAAGTCCTAAACAAGTAAATGTTGAGGATGATTATTTTCTGATAAAGCACTAGAAAATGGTTATTTTATTGGGAAATTAAGTAATTTAACCTATATAAATGAGTTTTTTTTCTAAATAATTTATTTTTTGAAAAAACATCCACTTTTTGCTAAATGCTTCGTTTTAGACTATTATTTATATTCCAGATTACTTTTCAATTTTTTTTTATCAAAGAATGCTCTCTATTCTGAAGGTTCTATTTCAGGTTTGATTTTCAAATTCTGGATTTATTTTTTAGTTTTTTTTAATTTTTTTTTGAAAGAAATATTTCCACTTTATGTCTGAAATTTTCATTTCGGAGTGTTTAATATAACCGTTTTCAATAAAATGTATGATTTTATGAACTAATATTATGTAGTTCATATTTACTATGTTTGTTTACATTTTTGTTATATTTAAGTAAAAAAAACAAATTTCTTTTAAAAATTCCAGAATTGTTCATCGGATTCCAGACTTGTTCTTGAACTCTAGAGTTTTTTTTTTTTTTTTTTTTCCGAAATCTGAAACTTTAGTCAAATTTCTTTTAAAAATTCTAGAATTTTTCATCGGATTCCAGACTTGTTCTTGAATTCTAGAGTTTTTTTTTTTCGAAATCTGAAACTTTAGTCCGGAATAACAATCCAAAATGTACTTTTTTATCTGAAAACGTATTTTTCTTGATCCAAAATGCTCATTCCAAACCAATTGGTTATTAATGTTAAAAAAAATTATTTTGGAAACTCTTTCAAATAAACATTAAATTGTGGTTAGATTACTTAATTTCCCTATTTTATTTCTATTTTTGGAGCATGAAAGCGACATGAACAAGACTTGTTCGACCTAAATGGCACTTCTAATGTTAGGGTTTGGTGGATGGTACTTAATCATGTCCATAATATACATTATAAAATCAACCTCTTAAAACAAAGACGGAAGGAAGATCAACGCTAAGGTTCTTGGATGTGTGGGAGAGAAACTATATTATTTAATTAAACGAAGTAACAAAAATAACTCATTTTAATAAACCAAGATAGCGTGATTCATAATAATAACACCATACACAAAGATTTACCCAAAAAAGAAGCCATATAAATTTTTACCATAACCTCTTAAAACAGAAACGTGTAAAACAAAAACTAATACATCTGCCTATAGAAGAGCACATACGCTTGATCATGAAGCACTTTGTTTGTAGAAATTGCAACAACCGAAGCATCATCATATCTCAACCACTTCCCACTTGTTTCATGCAACACATCAGCACTGTAATGACCCTTCCATGGCTCTCTTCCATGATGAGTTATCGTTGCCACCAGCTCATATCTTCGACCCTGTTTTTTTTTTAAATTAATAAAAAAGGTAAAATTAATTGATACATATATATTTTATACAAATACTAAATACATACCTCTGGCGATGATAAAACAAGGAGATCACGATTGAGAGTAAGGTGAAGAGGAAAGTGGATTGGTTTGAGTAATTTTGTGCTTCCTTGACTTCCATAGCTAAACCTCATTAAGTGTAGTATTATTATCTCTGGAAGCTCTAGGATTTTCACTGATTTACTTGCACTTACTAACTCTGCCTGATAATCAGATATATATATAAAAAAAAAAAAAAATTAGATATTCATGAAATTTACAATCTTGAAAAAGAAAAATACCTTTCCTGCTGATGAAGCACGATACCCTTCAAGTGTCTCTGGAGCTGAAAAAAGATGAAGTGCATCTTCTATTGTATGCACAGGATCTGGACATATATTCAAATGGAGCAAAAGAAATGGCTGAATGGTTGCAGACGCTTTGTTACCTCTTGCTTTCACAACACTTTTTAGTTGGCCTCCGAAAATCTCACTTAATTTTGAAGGAATAAAGCTTTGTGTTCTTGTGATTGCAGTTTTGTTCTTTGGTCCAACTGTTTCCCAACTCTCATCATCATCTTCATCGCTTACAGATGAAACCAATGAAACTTTTCCACCATTGAAATTACAACCTTCTCCTTCAAGTTTAAGAAGCTCATCATGCATTTGGTGCATTACAAAGCTTAAAAACTCCTGAGCATCTTCTTGCCTTTTTAAAAAAACAAAATTCAACTCAGCATCCGAAATTCCAAACACGATGTATATATAAATTTTATAGCATTAACACAAACCTTGGTCTTCCAGAGAAGCTGTTTGGCATATCTGGAGAGAAATTGTTTAAAACAGATTCAAACATGATAGGTCGAAAAGGTTTCCCAGTTTCTAGAAGAATGTTGTCTTTCTTCTTTGAGTGAATGTCAGAAGGCATGTCAAATCCAGAAATGAACTCAACGAATGCATGTAAAGTTGGGTAACCAATCTAAAATAAGGTAAAAACACAAAAGTTAATAATATATCACAATTCATAATCACAAAAATGAAGATAGTTATTACAGTTTACCTCAGGTATATTGCGTGTTCTTAGCTCTTGTAAGAGATGTACAAAGGGAGAACAAGCAAGAAGAGCTTGAAGAGTTGAATTTAGAAAGCACAAATTTCCAGAGTTGACTAAGCCTCGAGGGAGTAACTCTGTTGCAGCTTTATGGAGACCATTTGATGCAGTGATAAGGTTATTTTTGGGATTTATCAAGTTCAGAGCTTCAAAGGACTCCACATAAGTTTCACTTCCAATGCTTTCAGGTACAAATGATACAGGGAGTTGTGCATTTTTTGGTTCCTGTTCTTGTACACCATTGCTATAGAAAAGAGAGCTTGAATCATGGATGTTTCCATTTTTATTTACAACTGCAACAGGTGTTCGTGATGATGATGATGATGATGATGATGCATGAACAATTTCATCATTGTTACTTTTCTTTACTGGATTTGAATTTGATGGTTGGTGGTTTTTGGGAGTTTCTGTAACATTTGGTTTGTTTTTGAAGATGCCCACAGATCTTAGAGTTGCAGAGTCCAAAGAACCAAACATAAATTCTACATCATTCTGTTTTGAGGTACTTTGTAGGGATTTGATCTCATCCTCTGTAAATGATCCAAACACGAACACCTGAAAGTTTGTAAAAAGATATATATGTTTTATTGATAATAAAGGCAAACAACACAATTGATATGGATTCTCAAAAGTATATGAAACTTACTAGGTTCTACAATCATTAAAGTGTAACCTTTTTAACTTTTCCCAACCTAAGAATCTAGAGATATATAAACTAATATACTATCTTTTAAGAATGCGAATAACTTAATTTGGAATTTTACTTCTGTGTATGGGCTAGATGAAGTGACACTCTACAATCGTACAAATTAAACCTAAAATAAAAGCCCTAACAGTTTCATCATCAACAGAAGCAGTAACTAACAGTGATACTACATAAAATACAGCTCATCGCATACAAAATCGAAAATACATATAGTATAGATAGAGAAAGAAGAGAAGGAATTTACGTTGTGGTCAGTCATCTCGAGGAGATAAGAAGGGACGAAAGCTCAATGAGAAGCTGGAGAAGTGGTGACCATGATGTGAAAGTGAAACAGAAGACTGCCGTTTTTGGGAGGAACTACTGGCACTACGAGCACGAAGATGATGGAGCAGAACAGCAATGGAAGACATATGAATGTAAGGGCAAATATCAATAAATTTCTGCGCAATGGGATTATTATAATTATATGTGTGTATGTATATGCGAGATGAAGATGATGATGATGATGATGATGGAGAATTAGGGTTTTTGTCTCTACCTGAAATTTTGGCGTTCAACGATTGGAAAGTGAAAAGGGGGGCAAACTTTGCTTTGGGTGGGCGAAGGGGGATATTGGTGTATAAAGGGTTAAATCGTGGAGACTGGAGATTATTATCTGTTTTTTTTTTTTTTTTTTTTTTTTTTTTTTCTTTTATTTAAATAAATACTTTAGTCAATTTTATTTTTAAAAAAATATCGATATCTATATGTTATATTTTCAGATCTATCTACATTGATATTTACATATATATATTAAAAAAGTAATAGTAATAATATATTCCAAATTTAAGCCTTGTAAAAATTTTGAGGCACTTAACTTATGATTTTTCCAAGTATTTTTAAGATGACATAGTTTGTGGATAGATCCTATGATCCATAAGTCAAAACCGGCATAGTTATATGCATTGACTAATGACAAGTGAAGTAACGAGCCATGTTGTTCAAAAAGAAGAAGCATTAGCATATAAAGAACACTATAGAGAGCACAACTAGTCTATAGAATATGTGACAACTTTTGTAAGTCAAAGAATTAAAACTATGCATAGGAAATTACAGCCTCATCATATGAAATAAGAGGACATATGATTAACGTACGAAAAGAAGACAGCAAGAGTGTTGATCATTTCCTATGAGTCAAAGTGTTCATATCATTTATCACCAAAGTCAATAACATAGGCTAATTGGATAAAACTCACTATTTTTTCTAGAATTGAGAATAAAGAAGATGGTACGGACATCTATACCCAAGAAGATTTCGAAATTGATCATATAACAAGAACTAACTTCCTATCTTAAAACTGTCATATGGTAGTTATAGAAAAAAAACTTCCTGTCCAAAAAACTGTCACAAACTAACATGAAAATGGGTCTATAGCTAGGATCACAAAACTGATTTTATTCCAAAAAAAATTGGATTTCTAAGGCATTTTTATATAGCAATATAAGACAGGGGTTGTCGCTCCTTGGACCCCGCTCCCAGAGGCATTTCCCCCGGGCCCCCATCAGTTCAGGGGCGAAGCCCCTAAATAGCAGTATACTTTCAACAAAGATAATGTTAAACAAATATGCACTCCGCACCATACTAATTTGTTCAATAATTGTCAAAGTGACATTAATCAACAAATTAACCCCATTATTGTAACATCCCGCCTCTGGCACGTATCTCAATATTGTCCGCTTTGTGCTCCCGGCAAGAAAACTTCCCAATGGGTCACCCATCTCTGGATTGCTCTCGTCGGGGTACGCTTAACTGTAGAGTTCTTATGGGATCTGTTGCACTCACGACTTTAAAACGCGTTGTGATAAGGAAGTTATGGATCAGGTACAACCTACCTTCAAACCCCCCCCCCCCCCCCATTATAGGGTTCGACATCCTCGTCGAACACATCGACCCGTGCCCCAGCTCTGATACCATTTGTAACATCCCCCCTCTGGCACGTATCACAATATTGTCCATTTTGGGCTCCAGGTGCGAAAACTTCCCAGGGGGTCACCCATCCCTGGATTGCTCTCGCCTGGGCACGCTTCACTACAAAGTTCTTATGGGATATACTGCCCTTATAGCTTTAAAACGCGTTATGATAAGGAAGGTATACACACCCCTTATAAGGAAATGTTTTGTTCTCATTCCAAGCTGATGTAGGATCTGGTACAACCTACCTTCACAGTTGTAACACTCCAAATCAGATAAATACCATTTACACCCTTGAAATAATAAATTATAATATATTATTCCCTTAGTACACTGGGTGTACTTCAGGAATACGCTTAGCGTACTAATGATGGATGATCGCGGAGGTTGGTTGTGTATGTTGGGCATACCAAGAGGTACGCGGGGCATATGCGACAGAAGAGCAAAACCCTAAATCCAGACTTGAAACCTATTTATTCATCCTTAAGCCACTTTGACCAAACCCTAATCAGCCTCTAGAGTCTCATTTCGTCCTGTTGCCTTATTTTTCCTTTGAGAGTGTGATTTTGGAGCATAGAAGTGTGTTGGTGGCCATTTTAGATCTTATTCAACAAGAAGAAGTTAGTTAGCAAGCTTGGTGTGGCATTGGGCTTCAAGAACCTGCATCTAGTTCACCTTGAGGTGCTTCTGGAGGTATAAAGTCTTAATATTTCCATCTTATTCATTAGATTGAGTTAGGGTTTTCTATATTGTCCCTTGGTTCTTGGATCTTCTCTTGAGAGTTGAGCAACTCAAGAGACTAAGATGGTTAGATTTGAGTTTTGTGAGCATGCTAAATGCATATAAGTGCTAGCTTGAAGGTTATCTAGACTCCATGCATGAGTTTGAAGCTTTATATGAAGTTTTGAAGTCCCTTATAGCATGCAAGGGGATAAAGTTACCAACTTTATGCCCTAGGACGTCTTAATGAGCTCAAATATGATATTAGACGTTAGAATATCAAGTATTAGGCACTTAATGGAAGTGGTGCATAATCTGCTTGTACGTTGGACGTAATATAGCGTACATTGTGCATACAACCAAGGACTTGGTACACTGAGCGTACTGAAGTGGTACGCTTGGCGTATACACCTCAGTTGGTTTTGGGCTTCGTGTGGGCATGTAAACTCTTTGGGCCTTAATCAGTTTTGGGCCTAGTTATATTTTGGGTTAGTGGTCCGATTAATCTATTTGGGCCATGATTGTCTTGGTTGGGCCTTATTGGGCCTTGTGGCCCATTAATAGTTTTAGACATAGACTTTGAACCCATTAGCAAAGGAAAGACTATTGGGCCATTATGGAAGGACTTAGGCTTAGGTAATTGGGTTCTTTAATTAGATTGTATTTTATCCTAATTTTGGGATAATGGTATTATTGTTCAGCACCGGTGGTTCGGAGTGTTAGGCGAACAACTTTCGTATTTAGCAGACTAAGATGAGTTTACTCACCATACCAATGGGTCGAAGGCACCAAGGCCGGCTCATTACATGTTATGTGGTATGTTAGTTGATTATGTGGTACGTGATATGCTAGTTGTATTGTGATACTTGCATGGAAGACCCAGGGGGAGCCCATAGCACTTGGATGCCAGACCATGTGGGGGTGCCCATGACATTCCAAGTAAAGACCATGGGGGTACCCATGACACTTGGTTATAAGACCATGTGGGGGTGCCCATGACATTCCAGATAAAGACCTTGGGGGTGCCCATGAAACTTGGTTATAAGACCATGTGGGGTTGTCCATGGCATTACAGGTAAAGACCATGGGGGTACCCATGGTACTTGGTTAGGGGTGCCCATGGCATTCCAAGTAAGACCATGAGGGTGCCCATGACACATAGGTGTTGGCTCTGGTCTCGGTTGTAAGGTGAAAACAAACGGAATCATCATTACTTAAACTCTTAAAAATTTAATTTAGAATATTTTTAAGTTAATTTTATTTTCTGGATCTGGGTTTTGGCTCGACTAGATCTGAATTATTAAGGTTGTGATCATATGTATTCCAGATGTCGATGTTGATTGTGAAATTGAAGTGAGTTTGTTTATGGACTAGAGTTGTTAAAGGAAATAGTTGTACAAATGATTATACACAATTCAATTTCTCAATTTGATTTCTCACATTTTAGATTTGAACCTTGAAACAAACTCAAATAACCGAAACTCATTGTTTTCTTATATATTTGAATACTGAAAATAATTAAAATGATAAATAATATATTGGGATTGAAATAGGAAGCTAATGTTATCTACAAATCACAAATCACAAGTACATTATATGTATGTTTATTAAACTTTAACTGAGAACTATTATTGCTTATCAACAGATGAAAGTAAATCCTCCTTAACATGAGACACAAGTACACAAAATCCTACTTCCATAACACCAAACACCAAGTAGTCATCTTGATCAAGGAGAGAGATTCATGCAAACCTCTTTTTTCAATATATCACCACCAAAATTCAACCCCATAAGAAAACTTGATAGGTTGGTTGTAATGATGTTCAATAAAAATGGCTAACATTATGATATCATATTCCTACCAGTCAAAAGTAAAGTAACACTGGTTTGGTTTTAAATAAAGTGGAGAATGAACCTTTTGAATGCTTAAAACGTGTACAATAACCAAACGATAAATTTATAGAATTTTCTTATGCTGCTTTTTATTTTGACATGAAAAGATGAGTGTGAAGAAAGTGCTACCTGGTGGTGTATAGAAAGATAATGAGGCATAACGAAAACATAAACAAAGAAATAAAGAAAGAGAAAAGAGGGCTACGTTAGAGAGAGTACTTTCTATAAAAAGAAATCATGTGAGGGTATAATAAGAATGCTAGAGTTTATATAATGAAGTGTCTGCTTTTTGTAAAAGTTCAATATATAATCCTATTATTTTTTATTGACTAATTCTTATTCTCAAGTATCATCATCTTAGACCATTAAAATATGATCCAAATCATATAAATTAGATCCAACGCCCAAATCCACTCTAATTGTATTTTAAGACTTAGTCTTAATTTTGGTAGGGCCCACATATATATATATATATATATATATATATATATATATATATATATATATATATATATATATATATATAGAGAGAGAGAGAGAGAGAGAGAGAGAGAAACTTTAAAAAAATATTGACATCAAAATTATTTAGTGTTATAATACCGTGACAACTTTCTATAATGGTGTTATAATATAGAGGGTAATATGTAGGGGTGAGTAAAACCGAACCAATAAACCGAAAAAAAAACGACAAAACCGAAACCGAAAAACCAAAATCGACTTTGAAACCGATTGTTTTCTTATATATTTGAATACTAAAAATAATTAAAATCATAAATAATATATTGGGATTGAAATAGGAAGCTAATGTTATCTACAAATCACAAATCACAAGTACATTATATGTATGTTTATTAAACTTTAACTGAGAACTATTATCGCTTATCAACAGATGAAAGTAAATCCTTCTTAACATGAGACACAAGTACACAAAATCCTACTTCCATAACACCAAACACCAAGTAGTCATCTTGATCAAGGAGAGAGATTCATGCAAACCTCTTTTTTCAATATATCACCACCAAAATTCAACCCCATAAGAAAACTTGATAGGTTGGTTGTAATGATGTTCAATAAAAATGACTAACATTATGATATCAAATTGCTACTGGTCAAAAGTAAAGTAACACTAGTTTGGTTTTAAATAAAGTGGAGAATGAACCTTTTGAATGCTTAAAACATGTACAATAACCAAACGATAAATTTATAGAATTTTCTTATGCTGCTTTTTATTTTGACATGAAAAGATGAGTGTGAAGAAAGTGCTACCTGGTGATGTATAGAAAGATAATGAGGCAGAACGAAAACATAAACAAAGAAATAAAGAAAGAGAAAAGAGGGTTACGTTTGAGAGAGTACTTTCTATAAAAAGAAATCATGTAAGGGTATAATAAAAATGCTAGAGTTTATATAATGAAGTGTCTGTTTTTTGTAAAAGTTCAACATATAATCCTATTATTTTTTTATTGATTAATTCTTATTCTCAAGTATCATTATCTTAGACCATTAAAATATGATCAAAATCATATAAATTAGATCCAACGGCCCAAATCCACTCTAATTGTATTTTAAGACTTAGTCTTAATTTTGGTAGGTCCCACATTTATATATATATATATATATATATATATATATATATATATATATATATATATATATATATATATATATATATAGAAACTTTAAAAAATATTGACATCAAAATTATTTAGTGTTATAATACGGTGACAACTTTCTATAATGGTGTTATAATATAGAGGGTAATATGTAGGGGTTAGTAAAACCGAACCAAAAAACCGAAAAAACCGAAACCGAAAAACCAAAATCGACTTTGAAACCGACAGTTTGGGTTTGGGGTTTTCAAAAACCAAAATTTTCGGTGTGTGTCGGTTTCATAAATTTAAGAAACCGTGAAAAGCCAAACCAAACCGAAGTTTATTAAATACATAAAAAACGTATTATACATATATATTATATAAATATATTATGAGAAATAAGAACATCTATAGCTTCTTCGTGGCTTGGTAAGCCATTGTCTTTTATACACAAGAGATCAAGGTTCGAATCTTGCTAAGTGTACTTGGCAATTTTATTTTTCTAGTATCCTAAAGTTATCCCACATCGACTAGAACAAAACTTCTTAGTAAATACTATGATTAAACTCACCTTAATATATTCTTGACAAAATTGCAAAAATGATCATTGTGGTATGCAAAATTTTGGGGTTTCAGTCCAAACCCCAACTTTTTTTGATTAGTGGTCCTTTTGAGCTAGTTTCGTTGCGGATTTGGTCCCTCGGTAAATTGAAATGACTATAATGCCCTTCTGATTTACTTTTTATGATTTTTTCTATTTAATTTAAATGAAAAAGAAAACAATTAATTAATTTGGACCCACATATCTCTCTCTCTCTCTCTCTCTCTCCAGCTAAGAAAAAAAACCCACGTATCTTCTTCTCCCCGCTCACCTATAACTCAAAGCCATTAAAAATCAGATTAGCAAAAAGGATGATAATATGAAAGTAACGAAATTGGTGGTGTGTTGAGGTTTATCAAAAGGAAAGAGAAATGTTTTGGTACTCGATTCGGTTTTTTATTAATACAACTAAAGGGGGAGACGGAGGATCTGTGTGATTTGCAGGTGACGAATGAAAGTACAAAGGGTTCTTGATGGGTGATTTCAGAAGTAAGCGGTGAGAGGGGATGAAGTGCAATATGAAGAATGGGGTTTAGACATCAGAGAGGGTCGTTGATTTGGACCTGGAAGACGAAAGGAGTGGATAGAAGACAACAAAAAAACATCACACCTCCATTACTAGCAGCTGCTTCATCTTCATCTAGTGGCAAACTCTCCGGTGAGATCTCTACAGGTATTCTGGTGATTTGCTCCAATTGATTCAAGGGTAAAAGGATAAATTGAGATGCACCTATTATGTGTTCAAGAACTGAGCATAACTTAATTCAAAAATCAAAGTTACAGGTGGTTGAGGGAGATGATGATGGACCACGAAAAGAACCAAACCCACCAGAGTATTGTGAAACCGGAGTCGGAGCCTTGTGAACTTCTCAAAGTGTCCAAGAATATATAAATCTACACTTTTGTTATACCTTGAAGATAACTTTTACACGTGAAAGTTCTTTTGTTTTTTCTATCAATTTTCATAGTGCTTTGATAATTAGCCTCCCACCTTTCCCTACTGATCACCGTCTCTGTCGACATCCTCCCATAGCATCTTCTTTTTACCAGTAACGTGATCTTAATTTCAGGTATGAGCTGAGATGATCAGAAACAAACTGGCATGAGAGTTGTCTGAGAGGATGGATTAAGGAATAAAGGCATGTATTGGGTGACGATTCAAGCACGAATTTACTAGATATTCTCGAATTAAAATTAAGGCCAACTACAATTATCTCTATTTTTAGATACCAACAATCTTAGTGTCCAATTTTCAGGGAATCTTTAGAAGTCCGGGTAACAAAGGGAAATTTTTCATTGGTTTGGGTTGTATATCAGAAATGGGATGCGTCTACTAACAAATTACATGTTGAAGTAGAGCGTTGAATCTCGCACAGAAGGTGTTTGACAAAAATCCTCAAAAAAGAGATCATCATTGTTTTTGACCAGCCTCTGATCTTGTATGTTTACCTCAGAGAGAGAGAGAGAGATGTCCTTTATTATTTTTTTAATTGTTAAAATAAATAAATAAATATTAAATTTTAAGAAAAATGAAAAATAAATACCCCAGGGGTATTATAGTCATTTCAATTTTAGGAGGGACTATTTTCACATACAAACCACTCCAAAAGGACCATGAATCCAAAAAACTCGAGGTTTGAACTAAACCCCAAAAAATTGCATACCACAAGGACTATTTTTGCAATTTTGTCTATATTCTTCTATATAATGAATTCATTGGATGTGGGTTGATCCATTCACCGGATATGGGTTGGTTCGAACCTAATAATTCCATGGATGATATTTGGTTATGAAGTTTAAAGTTTGTGGTTTTAAAACCGATTAAACTCGAAACTAAACCCATCGGTTTTGGGTTGGGATCAAATTTTCTTAAAGCCGATAGTTTGGTTTTGGGTTTGGTTAATGCTCAGGCATAATATATGGCATGGCATGTTAGATATTTTTTAGTCTTATAGCACCATGTTGACACTCATCAACCTTAAAATATAAATTATATTTCCATCAGATTTTTATTTTCAAAATTTATCATTATAATCATTATAATTAAACCTTTTCTTATAAACGTACAATTTTTTTAATGTTAAGTAGGATTTCATTGTTTTGAAATTGAACCGAAATCCATTTCTTCCCGACAACAAAACTTTTACCTCTTACATAATAGATTAATAGGCATAAAAAATGAAGGAATAAAATTAAAATAAAAGTAATTTAATTTACAATATTAAATAGTTAAATACTACTATTTAATTCCATGCCCGTTATTATTAACTAGAGAGACTGTAACGAACTCTGGATAGGACTCGGCGCAGACACATAGAGTAGGAGAGATATGGCGTGTGCCTGTATGCGCCACTTGAGCGCCATCAGGACTCCGACGGTGGCTTCCGCCGGACCTCCAAAGGAAACCGCCAATTCAAGGGTTCTGATACTAGGAGGAACCGGTAGAGTCGGTGGCTCTGCCGCCATCGCTCTCTCTAAGCTCTCCCCTGACCTCCGCATCACCATTGCCGGTCGTAACAGGTTTTGCTTCCATTTCCAATTAACAATCCCCAATAATTTATTAATTCTTCTTTTTCAATTTAACTCCCCTAAACAAAGCACGTTCATAGCAATTTCAACTGCAAGTAGAATCACACAATTTCTTCTCGTTGTTTGTGGTAGAATCGATTGAAGAAAGAAATCCAATCGAATCAGTTAGCTGTGTACTGTGTATCTTCATATCTACCCCTTATAATCATAGCTTTGTAGTAAAATTAGCCATAGCTAGGCCAGGGTGCATTTATCAAATTGTATACTTGGTAATCCAGAAGCATCACTTTCATTTACTTCAAGTACCATTAACATAAAGGACACATGATGTTTTAACCTATTTTACTTCCAAACCCTATAGGCTTAATAGCTAATACTCATGTGTTTGCTTCATGATAGGGAAAAAGGTGCTAGTATGGTGACAACACTCGGGAAGAACGCCGAATTTGCTGAATTTGATATAAATGATGATAAATCACTGGAATCTGCTTTAAATGGTGTGTGTGTGTGTGTGTTTGTTCTTCGAAAACATATGAAAAATTACATTTTTGTTTCTCCTACTTGATCTAATTCCTTGATTCATATTCTACCTTTGTAGATGTCGATCTTGTGGTGCATGCTGCAGGCCCATTTCAACAGACAGAAGATTGCAGAGTCCTGGAAGCTGCAATTCGGGCCAAGGTGAGATCAAGGTAAAAGCTAATTACAAATCTATGATATGATTAATTGTATGTAGAATTTAATTTAAGTTGACTAATAATTTTGATTAATATTCAGACAGCTTATCTTGATGTGTGTGATGATACATATTATGCCTTGCGTGCAAAAGCATATAATAATGAAGCAATTGCTGCAAAAGTTCCAGCAATAACCACTGGTGGAATCTATCCTGGAGTCAGCAATTGTAAATTTACACACCATTTGATTGTATAATAACTAAAAAAGTTCATAAAACTTGATTGTGTTGATGAGGGGTATTTTCGTAATTTTGACAGTGATGGCAGCTGAGCTAGTTCGTGTTGCAAAAACCGAAAATAAGGGCGAGCCTGAACGCCTAAGGTATTTTCGTACTTCATTATTTATTGATGATTGATAATTAAGTTATAATTAAGTTATTTTGTTGTACACTTCCAAATATTATATAACTTTTTTTTTTTTTTCAGATTCTACTACTATACAGCAGGAACAGGTGGAGCTGGGCCCACAATATTAGCCACTAGTTTTTTACTTCTTGGAGAGGAGGTTATTGCATTCAATAAAGGTCTGTTCAAAAGTTAAAAGTTAAAACATTGTAATATTATACATTTTTTATGATGCTAATTAGTAATTAGTAATCAAATCATATAGGAGAAAAACTGAAATTAAGACCATATAGTGGAATGATGAGCATCGACTTTGGAAAAGGAATTGGGAAGAAAGATGTGTATCTCTTGTAAGTTTTATTTAATGCTTCAAGCTTCATCAATGGAGGCATGACGTGTCATTTTTGTTATTTATTTATTTATTTTTTTTGAAGGAATTTACCAGAGGTGACAAGTACCCATGAAACCCTAGGAATTCCAAGTGTGAGTGCTCGATTTGGAACTTCTCCATTTTTCTGGAATTGGGCTATGGATGCAATGACACGCTTTGTTCCTTCTGTAAGATTGCAATCTATTTTATTTTTTTATTAAAATTAAATTCAAAACAAAAAAAAAAATTGTATGTTTTGTTGTAATGTTGTTAGGAACTTTTAAGAGACAGAAGCAAAGTAGAAGAAATGGTTAAGTTATTTGATCCAGTGGTTCGCGTTATAGATGGATATGCTGGAGAGCGTGTCTCACTACGTGTATTATAACTTATTCTCAAATCTTTTAATTTTTTTTTAAATTTATATTTTCGTAACCTAAATTTTAATTATTGTAAATTTATGAACAGGTTGATTTGGAGTGTTCTGATGGGAAGCATACGATTGGTGTTTTCAGTCATAAAAAACTATCTGTGTAATTCTTATATCCTTTAAATTTATTTATTTATTTATCTTTTTTTTTTTTTTTTTTGTGTGTATCAATTTCTTTGAGAATGAATGGTGTATGCAGATCAGTTGGAACTTCCATAGCTGCATTTACTCTTGCTGTTCTTGAAGGTAGCACACAACCTGGTGTATGGTTTCCAGAAGAGGTATTTTTTTAAATGATTTTTTTTATAAATAAAAAAATTCATCAAAGTAAAATGCCTTAAATAATGCATTTATTGTTTTTCCATATTTTCAATAGCCTCAAGGAATTGCCATTGAAGCTCGTGAACTTCTGCTTCAACGTGCTTCACAAGGAACAATTAACTTCGTTATGCACAAGTATTATTCTTTTTTTTTTTTTTTTTCCTTTCGTATTTGTTCAGTTTTATATATAAAAAAAATAACTTTTGTTGTTTGTGTCTACAGGGCTCCATGGATGGTGGAAACAAATCCTAAGGAGGTCGGACTTGGAATATATGTGTAACAATAATAATTCAGACTACACAAACCAAAAACTTGTATGAGTTATAATTGTACAATATTTTTTTAATACATTAAATACATATTACTCAAACATTAAAAAAAACTCACACACAAATATGCATTAGTGGTGGGACCCAGTTCGTGTAAACACAGCGTTTTGGACATCTGTACCCATTCTTGATGACTTGCTTCTACTAAAGCTTCGACCTTCATTTCTCATTTCTTCATCATGATCATATTGTGACCTCTACAAAAACCAATAATGTAATCATAAATAAACTAAGTAAAAAAATCAAAAGTATGAAATTGAATTATTATTATTATTATTATTATTATTATTATTATTATTATTTTACCTTGAGAGGGTTAGAAAGCACAGCATATGCTTCACCAATCATTTTAAAAAGCCTATCAACATCTTTATGTACATTTTCAGCTATCTCCTTCCATAGTCCATCATCTCCATCATCACTTCTAACCACTGATTGTGCAGCCTACATCATCATAAACCCTAATTTCACAATCCTGTTCAAATACACTTTTACTAAAATGTTTCAAATTTTCACACAAACCTTATCAGGATGATGTCTAAGTGCAGCTTTTCTATACGCCTTTTTAATATCCGATGCATTAGCATTTAATTCAGTTCCCCTACAAAGTTGAAAAACATTCATATCACTTCACAAAACTCTTTTGTAAAATTTACATTGAGAAGAACTTACAATATGAGGTACATGTTTAACGGGATTCCCTTTCTAGATTCTTCTTCAACATTAGAAAGCCAAATCCGAGTTTGTTTTATCTCATTAACACCCTTTTCATCCACACGTGTAGTTAAAAGAGACACAAGTCTTTCTAGATCTTTTGCCACCTGTCCATAGTCTCTAATCATCTCATGCAAGCTAGCTCGTCTAGATATTGCCTGTTTTACATCACCAGGGTTATAATCGTCTTTTTCCAAATATATTTATAAAAAAAAAAAAAAATCAAACCTTGAGATAATTTGGATCAAGCGCTATAGCTAGGCTACAATCTGCTATAGCATCAGTGATTTGACCTAAACCTCTGTATGCTGCAGACCTATTGCAAAAACAAACTGATGCAAATGAACGTGATTCAACACTGTGTGATAAAGCAGCAGTGTAATGTTCTATTGCTTCTGTGTGTTTTCCTGATTTATATGCTTCATTTCCAGCTTTCTGCATATAAAATTATGATTCAAAATCAAAAATTCAAAACTTGCAAAAATTAAAAAGTGTTTGTGTATATTTTACTAAACATACCTTGTAAGATAGAAGCTCACGTATTGTATCAGATAAAGGTATTATACAGCTTGAATTCTCTTGTTTTTTGATAAATTCTAGAGCATCATCTAGCTTTCCTAAATAAAAATATGATTTAACAATCAAGTTTGATGCTTCATCAGAAGTGATCTGTTCACACGTCTGAATCACCTCTTCATACCTCTGCAACTGCAAAATAAGACAACACTATTTGATATAACTTTGACCGAATTGACCATTAGGTTTGGTGATTTTAAAATTTTAAATTTTTAATACAAACCATGAATAGGGTGTTTGCTTTCATCTGGAGCAATTTATCTGAACAAGTGCTTATCTGTAGAGCTTCATTCATAACTCTCAATGCAGATTCTAAGTCTTGAGAATCTTGTCTTTGGGAAAGATCGTTACATTGCTTAATACATTCAGACACTTTCTGATTAAGTAAAAAACTGAAGATGTTAAAAACTTAAACATACACAGCTCAAGGGTGTTTAAGTAATTTGACTCACACTTCATATTACCTGTGCCTTTTCTAGACCTTCAGAGGCCTCTGCTATTACTTTCTTGTCATTTCCAGGTTGCATGCACTTTGTATATTGCTGTTTTGCATTTTCAGTTTCTCCAATAGCAAGGTAACAACTGTAAACAGATTATAGATATTATATTATGATGCAATGAAATTTTATAAGATTAATAGATAAGGTTAGTAAGGCTTACTGTGCAGCTCGAAGTTGGACCTTGAGAAAGCTAGGATCTATGGTGGAAGCCATTAAACAGTCTTGTAAAGCTTCTTTCATCTTTCCAAGAGAAACCCTAGTTGCTGAACGATTGCTATAGCATAACATCAAAGCCTTAAGACAGCTTCTAGATTTTTCATTTTCAGATACTGAATTTAATCCTTGTGTATAACAATCCTCTGCTTTAACCAGTTCGCCATTGTTGTAAGCTTGGTTTCCCCTGATTCAAATCATCGTCTTAGTTCTTTGAAACATCATAACATTGTTAGCTGATTAATAGAAATGAAAATGTGTAGAATCTCACACCTCAATCGCCATTTCTCACAGGCGTCCTCAGCTATTTTGCTGGAAGATGAAGTAAAAGCTTGATCATTTACTGGTTTTAAGTCGACCCGTTTTTTGCTTAAGAAGTTAGACAAATCAACTTCTTGACCCTTTATACCTGATAATCTAGATAAATCAGCTAGTTTTTCATCATATGGAGGACTATTTAGTGGTAAGTATGCTTCAAATTCAAAAGCATCTGGATTTTCAGATGGATTTCTTCTGGTAAACCCATAATCTTCTTGAAGCCTTGAATGACCAACAATGGAGTTTTTTGACTTGTCTTTCTTTTTCTTTGACCTTGTGTCTTTAACAGAATCCTTCTTTGCTTCGAATCTATTCATCCCAGAAAACAAGTTACTTCTCATGTCTGGTGTTCTGAATTCTACCTGTGGAGCCCCTAGATCATCCAATTTGCTTGTAAAAGCAAACTCACCCATTTTTTCCGATTGAACAAAATCGATGAACTGGCTTTCGTTTGTTGAATCGTGTATCTTCAACTTGCTAACCTCGTTTGGCAGTTCATCGACTGAAGATTTGTCGACATCAGCTTTGTTCTGAGTTGGATTTGCATAACCTTTATCGGAATCGATCTTCATTTTCAACATATCATCGAGAATGACATTGGAAATCTCGCTAGAAACTCTCCTTTCCGGATTCCAATGTGAACTGGAATTGGAATTGTTTGCACCAAATAGGAACGTCTCCTTGGGATCATTTTCGAAACTCAAATTGCCTAAAACCGCTTCAGATGAGCTCGTAAATTGGTTAAACCCTAGAGGATTAGTAGACTTATGATTATGAGAAGATGCTTGATTTCTCACCTTCAAAAACCGTGTCGAAGCTGAACTAGTAGCAGCACCGGGCTTCCTGGAGGCCGTCAACGCCGGCGAACTAAACCCCAAAATGGGATTTGCTTCGTTGAAACCCGAGAATCCATTATTTGAGTTCGATGACGAAGAGTTCATGTTGCTCTAATGAAAACAAAATCGATCAAGCTTGATGGACTGGGTCGCTACTGCGACATACAATCAGCAGAGTTTCTGTAGCTGGATTTGATCAGTGAGCGGAATCCTCATTCGATAGTAGGTTGATTGGTGTTTGCTCTTTGATTGATCGGAAAGAATCTATCGTGCCATGGTTCATTCTATCCTTCACTGGGTTTCATGTTCAAATGATTCATGGGTGTCCCCATTTCAAAAAGCTTGCCTTCACGTTCACGAGGTGAAATGTTCTCTTTTAGCCCCCGTACTTTTAACAGTTTACAAAAATGGACCTTCCGTTCAATTCAACACAACAAATATCTTTAAGACTATCTAAATCGGATTTTAACCTTTTGACCTTTTGACTCTCTAGACGTCAATAAGACAAAATTAAAATTGCTTAAAGAGAAAGAAAAAAAAAATAAAGTCGGAGGTGGACTTTTTAAATTTTGTATAACTTAACGAAAATATAAAACACAATAAATATATTTCATAAAATTATTACAAACAAAAATTATAAATAAATTTATAAAAAACTAATACGTTAAAAACACCTTATTTATGTTTTGGAAGGGTGTGTTATATGGGGATGGTGAGCGGCTGTACAATTTTCAATGAATTTTAACCATTTAATATCAGGATACAAACAAAACAAAGAATGCTCATAATTTATATTTTTACTGGTTTTTTATAAACAATTCTAAAATATAGAAGTGTTTGTTTATTGTATGTAGGGCTGTAAACGAACCAAAACGAATAAGGTCTTGTTCATGTTCGTTCGTTTAAGTTAGCCGAACAACAAACGAACACGAACGAATAAACGAACGAGATTTTCTTGTTCATGTTCGTTTATTTATGTTCGTGAACATGCTAAACGAACATAAACGAACAAACATAAACGAACAAAGATAAAAAAAACACAATTGAACAAATATGAACATAAACGAACATATAATATAACAATATAATAAAAAATAATTGAATACAGATGAATATAAATAAACTTAAACGAACGTAAATGAACATCATAAACGAACGTTCACGAACATAAATGAACGAACGAGACCATTGTTCATGTTCGTTCATTTAACTAAAAGAACGATAATTTTTGTTCATGTTCATTCATTTATTAAATAAACGAACATAAACGAACTTCCCGCCGAACAGTTCACGAACGGTTCGCCGAACGTTCAATTCGTTTACAGCCCTAATTGTATGACTTATATAATTACCAAAGACTAACGGGATAGGATGAACAATAATCTTTTTTTACTTATATTTATTTTTCGCCTAGTTTTGATTAAAGTTGTCTCACCTAAATAGTCAAGTGCTTTAAGAGCATCTACAATCCACTCTTATTTTCCAATCATTTCCTCAATTTCTTCCCCATTCTTCTTCAATTCTCCCCCATTTATTCCTCCATTTTGGAAGATATGAATACTATTATACCAAATATGGTATTATACTATTCATTTCTCTCAAAATGGGGATGAACTTTACGTTGTTGGTTTTAATCTCTCTATTTATATATTTATATATTTCTACTTCATTTTTACCTACTCATTATAATTTAAATATAATAGTTAATATTTATAATATTTTGTTATATATTAAATTATATTAATTAATTATAAATATAAAGTTTGTTTTTTTTCATCAAATTCATATAAAAATTTAAATACATATTGAAATTTTAAAAAATGATACCGTATTTTACAAAGCTTATAATTAAAATTGTGTATGTCTAATATTTATATAAATGTATGTATAATATTTATTTAAAAGTGTTTATGTGTAATGTTTTCTATAAATGCATATATAATATTTATTTATAAGTTTATTATAAATATAATCTTTTTTATTTAATATTAATATAATAAAAAAATTATACATTATATATTTGTTAAAACTAAATTAGTAGAAGGGTGTGTTTGATAATGTATGTAAGTTAGAATAATGAAATATACTAGGAATATACTTTGAGAGTAAAAAATAGAGTAGAACTGGAGAAGACTATTTATCCAATTTTTTACTTTATTTTTTTGAAAAAAACAATAATAAAAAAGAATGTGTTGGAGATTATCTAAATTTAGTTGTTTGGGTTTCGACTTCGGATCCTTCCCCTTCCTTTTTTATTTGTGCAAGTGGATTTATTTACATGGGTTAAACAAACACCATGGATCCGAATTTACCTACCCCTAGATGTTCAAATCCGGATCCATGTCTCCCAAGTTTTTTTTTTTTTTTAGGCTTAGTGCTTCACCCTAACTTTTAAATTTAGTTATGAATTTGGTTCTATAATAGTGTAAAAACAGTTGTAGCCCAACTTTTAACTATTTTTACGAATTTAATACCTCATCGAATCTAAGTCTCCAAATTTATTTTTTTAGAGTTTAGATTTTGTTTTTTTTACAATTCCGTTTTTTTTTTTTTTTTTTTTTTCATATTCGTTTTTATGCATTTTGGACTATTTTTTCAAATGAACACTGGATCTCCACTGCAATTTGCGGGGTTACAAACCCTAGTTTATTCTATTGAAAACTTACATATTTTCAATGATTTATTGTAGAAAACTTCTTTTACAGACTTTTTTGAAAAGAAAAAAAGAACATCTAAAATATAAGAGTTTGTGGCAAAATTCGGATAATTTCTTATTTAACCTTTATATATCAGACAACCACAAATTTAACAATTTCGACTCATTTACATATAAAATTATTTTATGACGTAACAAATGATCCATAGCAGCAATATTTTGACATGTGTGAGACAGCAAACAAAGATAGCCCCATTTTCAATGATAACATATAAGGTCATAAGTTTTTTTTTTGTATAATACAAGTCTGAATACAGTGGCTTAATAAGTAATGATATGTCGTGATAAACCGTATAAAAACAATCATATATATATATATATATATATATATATATATATATATATATATATATATATATATATATATATATATATATATATGTATATATATATATATATATATATATATATATATATATATATATATATATATATATGTATATATATATATATCGTTGACAAGACTAAGTTATTAACTCATAAAAAATACATACTTTGAATATATATGGCCATAAATTATATAAAAAAAATTGTCAAGCTCAAGGGTCTCAATCATATGGTTTTGTATCATTATAACAAGTCTCCCACACAGCTTCCATTGCATCCTTAGCAGCTGCTTCTGAACAGTAAGGATTATTGGCTAATGACTTCCTTACCCTTCTTCTCACACACTCCTTTATACTTCAAATCAAATAAAATAAAAACAGGGTGGGTAATTTTTTAAAAATTGAACAAGTAGTAAAAAAAAAAAAAAAGATAAACTTACTTGTTCATGGCCTCTTATTTTGACAAAACCTCACAATAGCTCCCTTTTATAGTGGCAATCACCACTGACATGATGAGCACAATTAGTCCAATCTAAATTTGCAGCTCGACAATCATCTTATGCGTGAATTAGTTTATGGATAACCACTTGATTTACCTCATCTTTGAATGTTTATGTGATTGCTACATACCACTATCTACAAGTTGCATGCAAAAAGGTGAAATGTTTCTAGTCAAATTGAGTTTCAATTGTGTAAGAATCGTATATGGCACTTCAATCTTGATGTATAAAGTATAAACTATGAATAGGTTAAAGATAAAATTGAGGGTAATCTAATCTAAAATGGATGGATATGCAAAAATTATCACTCGTCTATGCAATTAACACCTTTACAGCAAGTAATAATTTTCAAAGTTTAAAGTGAAGGGTTCAAATTAATATTTTAAAAAGTAAAGGAATTGAAAAGTTACAAATTCATAAACATAAAATATAGAAAAAATTACATAAATAGTCTTTATGATAGTCACAAACTTAGTCTACTTGAAAAGACAAAAATATCTTACACTAATGGATCAACAGTAAGAACATGAGCAAAAATGGTCATTCATGCAAGTTTTGGAAACCATAATGATCATGTTCGTCAAAAAAAAATTTATCAGACACTTGCTTTATGACTTTTGTAAACCATAAAGACCATTTTAGTAATTTTGTTGGATTGAATATAAAGTAGATAAACCACCGATTGCTTATCACATATTCATATTTTTGCGAAAATTTTATACTAAATATTCAACATATTTGTAAAACAATGAAGATTTTCTCTTATAGTATAAGGACATAAGCTTTGTGGAGGAGCTGTTTCTTTTGTTAGTAAATACTCAAAATGTTATTGTTGTGAAATTAAATACTAATTTGATTATTATATTGTGAGTTTTTTATTTTGTTGTTTTGTACCATTTTTTTGTCATTAGTTCAATGTTTGCCTCATAATAAATTATATTTTGCACCTTTTGTTTTGTAATTTTTGTTACATATATGTTTTGTGCATCGTACATTACATACATAGGGGCATTATCATTCATATCACCTTGGACATTGAAAACCAATGAAGCAGCCCTGCATAGCTGAGTGATTGAAATGAGATTCTTCTTTGTGATATAATTGTATCATTAACACACATGCAAAGCAATATTGATCGTACGCCTCTAGAAAGAAATTGCAATGTCATTTTAAGTGGCACTTGAAAGTGCATGCATGTTTACACATTTTATATATCTTCCTTTATATTTTAATGTCACAAACTTTAGGAAAAATATATTAACTCACCTAAGTCTCAGCACTATTGCTTCTGAATGCATGTGCAACTTCCATTATATTTCTCAAGGAATCGACACGCAGCATACGAATATGAATCCATCCAATGTCATACAAGGAATATTATCAAACACAATATTTAAAAAACACAACCAACTTATTGTTTCATCTCCATGGTCAAAAGAAAATCATTATCGTAGTCTCCTTTGGCAAGGAAATACCAATGTTTTAAAACCTGGGTTTTTAGTTGATCCGGTGTGATGATCGGTTCACGGGTCAACTCGATTTATGTTCTTTTTCTATTTTTATATATTTTTACTTTCATGCATAATGCATAAACATATAAAACCAATAATTTGATATCCACAAAGTTTAAACATTAAAAAATATTGAAGAAACCGCAAACGGCTCGTTGTTTTGGCGTTCGCTATTTGTATCAAACTATCCAAACCCTATTAAAACGGGTCAATCCGATTTTAACCGGTTCGACATAAGTGGTCGAATCGCGGTTTTAGGGAAACCCGGCCAGTTCGATCCGGTTTGTATTTTTACAAAAAATCGATCTCAATTGACCTGCCTTCTATCCCGGGTCACAGTCCAACTGGTTGAACTGGCCGGGTCGACCCGGGTTTTAAAACATTGGAAAATACCAAAACCCAAGTGGGTCTTAGACCCACCCTATTCCTCGATCTTGATCTTTCCAATAGCTACCTAAGATTGTTGGTTGGCACTTGTTTTCATGGAGAAGACAACCCACCAGAAACAATTAACCTCATGTTGCTCTCCTTCTTTCCTTTGCTATTTGATAGACTCTCAAGAACAACTCAGTCCCCTCTAGTCTATCTTTCTCGTTCCTTCTCCTTGGGGTGCCGCTAGGGGAGACGCCCCAACCAACTAAAACACATATATGGGTGTAAGTTGTTACACAGTTGCTTGAAAGTGGAAACCGGAGAACAATCTGGGACAAGAAGCTTTTGACAAAACTACCCTCTAAAAACCTCTTTTTTCTTTCTCGTTCATTATTATCCTTGTCGTGCCAAATTACGGAAGCATTAAATGATAATTAAGAAGAAATTAGAAGAAGAATGAACAAAGAATCACCAGAAGATGTTTATCTTGAAATATATTTAATTACAAAGGAGATACAGAGAAGAAAGAACACCAAAAAATGAAACTTTCTAAAAGACTAAAATTAAGACATAAAAGCTACTATATCTTAATTGTACATAAAAGCTACTATGATCTTAAATATACACAAAAGTTTGAACCTTTAACCTGTTTACACTAATGGCTCTTACACTATAGCCTTATTGACATATTAGAACCTAAACATAGTTTTAATGCCACATTTTACTATAATCTCCACCTTGGCATTCAAACTAAGTATTCAAAATTGAAAATCAAACTTTTATAGCAAACTTGAAATAACTTTGGACAACCGACCCTTATCCAACCAAACTTCTCGAATTACCCATTTCCACACAGGAACACTAAGACTATCTAGAGTTCCGTAAGGATTTTGGTGCTTTGTTTTGACTTGTAAGCCTACTAAGCATTCCTGCAAATATCTTCCAATGTCTTTCTTTAATCCAGGACACCAATAATCAGCCCGTACATCATAGTATATTTTACTGGTACCAGGATGTATAGACAGCTTAGATTTATGAGCTTCATCTAAAATCTTCTGTCTTAATCCACTAATCTTTGGAATCCATAACTGATTCTTAAATACCTTCAATCCTCGTGGATCATCAAGTAAAACATCAGTATAATGTATCATCCATTCCTTCTTCACATTTTCTAGCTTTAAGGCCTCTTCTTGCCATTTCTCTAGTTCATCAAGAATATTGAACTTTACAGTAGTGTGAGTAATAGTATAACAAATACTATTACGATAACTTTTCTGCTAAGAGCATCAACAACTACATTGGCCGTTCCAAGATGATACAAGATTTCACAGTCATCGATCAGTTCCATGGCTCATTGTTGTCTCATATTTAAAGTTTGTTGATTGAATATGTACTTGAGACTTTTGTGATCGGTAAACAATTGGCATTTTGTACCAAAATGATAATGTCTCCAAAGTTTTAGCGCAAATACCACTACAGCAAGTTCAAGGTCATGAGTGGGATAATTCTTTTCATACTATTTTAGTTGTCTTGGGGCATAAGCTATTACTCTACCATGTTGCATCAACACATAACCGAGTCCCAATCTTGAAGCATCGCTATACATAGAAAAATCATTATCATCTTATGGGAGTGATAAGATCGGAGCATGAGTCAAAAGATCTTTTAAAGTCGAGAAAGCTTTTTCTTGGAATTCACCCCATTCAAACTTTTCTTCCTTTCATGTAAGACTTGTGAGAGGTACAACTATACGTGAAAAGTCTTTAATGAATCTTCGGTAATATCCCGCGAGACCCAAGAAACTACGGATCTCATAAGTGTTATAACACATATATAACATTGAGTTATCATAGTCAACTATAATACTTGTACTCTAACAATACATTTATCCTATCATGCAAAGGATATACAATAGGATACGTGGCATAATGAGAAACTCACCTGAACTGAAGAACCGGAGAAGCACAACAACACTCTCACACCTTGCACTGCTCAATCTCCTGAACTGGTTGACATCAAAAGAGATAAATCTTCAGTCAACAATCCAAAACCTCCAAGTTTGACCCTAAGTCAAACTGGCTAAAAGTCAACGGTCAACCAAGACAACAACCACCACGTGTGGGCATGCCAAGACAAAATAAACAACATGCAGGACATCGCCATGTCGTGGGACCTCCTTGGCCATGCCGTGGGAATGTCAGGACAATATCAGCATGAATTAACATTCCACCACATCATGATTACTATCAGAAGCTATTTTTCTCATTAAGGGGTTAATCCATTAAGTCCTTTGCTCCAACATTACAAAAGGATTCATTCCCTCAAATGAACTATAAAAATCCTTACTTTATGGACATGTATGTCCAATACATGTCTCTTCCAAAACTAGGACAAAATAAGGTAAGAAATAGAATCAAGACTCCATGCATGGCACCAATCAACATGTAAGTCTAGATCTGAAACATATGATGACCTAGGGATCTCAAGAAGTGATAAAGTTGCCAACTTTATCAAAATCAACCATTAGTATCAACATAACATGAAGGAAATGATCTAAAAAATATAGATCTATAAGGATGAACCATAAATGTGAGAACTTGGAGACTTACCCAAGTCCAAAAGATGCAACAAGAGATGGCGACAATATGCTAGTTGATCCTTTGCTCAAAAAAAGCCTTCCTTCAACCTTCAAATAACCAAAACACCAACAAAGATCTTAAAGGACAAGAGGAGAGGGTAGGGTTTTGAGATAGGAGGGTGAGGGCTAAGGGAAATGAGCTAACCCTAGAGATAAAACCTTTAAATATAGAGGAAACCCTAAATATTATGGGTTTGGGCTACAATAATTGCAATAGTTGCCATGTCGTAACATCACTTCATGCCATGTCGTGGCAGCCACCACATACATGATTCTTGAATTTTCCATGCCATATCATGGTACCCGATTTACCATGTTGTGGCATATGGTTTTACTCAAAAACCATATCTTTGGCCCGATTGAGTCTTCAACTGATGCATTTTGGAAAACGGGTGTTACATATGTTTTTCCAAGTTCGGTATATATACTTAAATAAACTTGTTAAGTGGAATGTGTTTTGCCATATTTAAGACATGTTGGTCTTTTCCCAATGCTATAAGACCAAAATCAAAGTCAACATCAGGAATCCTAAAATGATAGTTAGGGGTACAGAGTAACCAAGTTCCAGCATTATAACATCAAGTTCATGTATCGAGAACTCATCAATGTCTGCCAAATCAACATAGTGCACTTCACCTCCAACATATATGACTTTTGGAAGTTATAGTGTAGCTTTATGGTAAATATTATGGAATTTGCATCTATAAAAAAAATTGATCCAAATGTTAGTAAAACGTATGTAATTTGACTATAATACTCAAGAGCATACGAAATTTCATAATAAGAAAAGGAGCAACTAACCATAAATTTGTGAAGTGTCAAACTCTTGATTTACTAGTCTTATTGTCCACATTATGTACACCATTTGCATTTAAAATGTAGAAACAATGATTTTCTTTGATGGTTGGATTAAGGTTTTTTTTTTTCTGCATAATTGTTGTATAGAGAAGAAGATAGAAGTTGAATAGCCAACTGTGACTTAAGGATCTTAAAAGGGATTTCAGGGATAATATTTTGTTCATTGTGATGCTAATATAGAGACAATAACACAAGAAAAAAAATACATATTTTCCCTCACATGCCGAGGGAGTTAACAACTAGAAGTTAACATATGTGAGTTTGGAAGACCAATTCCACATGGAAACTAGCTTGAAATGACTATTTCTCCCATTTTTGAAAGGTTTGGACTAATTTTCTGAAAAAAATGCAACTATGTAGACCATTTTTGCAGTTTTATAAAAAACAATCTCATCCACCAATCCATGTTAAAATCAACTTAATAATTTATATGTTGGATTAAATTTTTTAACCCATTTAATTAAAAAGATTGGGTTATGGTTGAAATTTCCAACCAGATTCCAACCTGCCAACATGTTGTGTTTATTATAGTTATATTTAATTTATATTTATTAAATATTAATGTTTCTAATGTTATTTGGCCACTTGATTTATGTTTGTGGGTTTAGTTTTTTAAATTTGAACAATTATTGAAGCTTATAATAAGGATGATAATTTGGCTTGAAACCCCGAAACAAACCAAAACCCGAACTGAACCAAACTAAATTAGGTCTGAATAAGCAATTCGATTTGGGTTTCGGGGATCTATATTATGCGTATTCTGTTCTCGGGTTATTCGGTTCGGGTTACCCAAATAAGAGCTTATTCGGTTCTAAATACCTGACCCGAATAAGCATTCCTCGTCCCTTTTTCTGATCGACAAAAATAAATATCACGATTCACACTTTTGTCCTTGTTGTTCATAACAAAAAAACCCTACACTCCTTCTCGTTATATTAAAATCGACAAATCTTCTCATCTATTTCCAAACTCGAAATCACTTTTTTCGATCTTTCCTCTTGTTTCAGACTTTCAAAAATCATCCCTTCCTATTGTGTCTAAGGATTCATGAATTCATATTTTTTCTGGTAATGGAAAATTGTTCCAACTCAAGAAACTCAAATAAGAAATTAATTCACATTATATTAATCTACTGTGTAAATGTTATTCTTTGAATGTGTTATTGTGCTATGTTATTCTTTGAATGTTTTATGTTGATGTATAAAAATACATTATTTTTTTATTATTTGGGTTATAGAATCATAATATGATTTATTTGGTTTCTTTCGGTTATATTAGGTCCTTAATCATCTTGTACATGTATTTCAGGATATTCTGGTACAAACTGAATCGAATCGATTAATACCCGAACCGAACCGAACCCGTATTAATTAATCGGTTCAATTTTTTGGTTCATGCAATTACCCTTATTCAGTTTCAAGTTATTTGGGTTTGTGTCGACTCGATTCGATCTGGTTCCGAACCGAATAACATCTCTAGCTTATAACTTTTTTTCATTTTAATTGAATAATAATTGGAGTATTTAAGTTTTTTTTTTCAAATTTAAATGTTCCAACCTGAATTCAACCCGTTTATCAAACATGTTGGGATGAGAAAAAAAAAACAAACTTGTCAATCCGGTTTACACCTATTTTCCAAACATGTCGGGTTAAGTTTACATTTTTTCACCGATTTATTAATAATGTTAAGTTGAGTTGAAATTTTCAAATCATTTAGTTAAATATATCTACTTTGAAATTACCTAACTTAAGTGTCAGCCTTTTATTACACCACAAGGAATGAGGTCTAGACATCGACGACACTTTCAGCCACTATGCCGATGACAGGTCGTCGGCAAAGTCTATACCGACGACTTTTGTCGTCCACACAAAGTCGTCAATAAAAGTGGAAAATGCCGTCAGGATAGATGTCGTCGATACAGAGCCACCAGTGTTGACGACTGGTTGTCTGCAAAAGGTCGTCGGGAGTGATTTTCAAATATATATATATATATATATATATATATATATATATATATATATATATATATATATATATATATATATATATATATAATAAACCTAGTCCGATGATGTAGAGATTCAAATTCAATCAAATTCAAAGAAGTGGTTGTTATCATATGCAAAATAACAAATACCATTGCATCCTTGCATTTTAATTAACCTACACATCGAAACATCAAAAACAACACTACTAAAAAGCCATAATTCAAATCCTTAATTAAGTTGCTTTGTTCCTGATTTCTGACCAAGGAGCAAATTATATTCTTCTCTTAATTGCTTATATTTTTCACTTAAGTTCTTCGTAGCTTCGATTTTATCATATACATTGCCATTCTTGGTTTCTTCTAGTTGACGCTTCACGTCTTTGATTTGATTCTTGAGCACGCGGGTCCTCTCCAGTTTTGTGTTGTGTTCTTCTTGCAAAGTTTCCATTGTTGAAGATGTCCTATTTGCTGATTGATGCTCGATAAACAAATAAACAAGTATGCTTTTAGAGTAACAGTAAAATTATGAGAATAACAAAAATTATGAAAACTCGAGTTTTTGTAATTTCTTTTACATATCAAGTGACCATTATTAATTAACCAAAAATGTCTTACTTACTTATTTATTAAACTAAACTATACATTCTGAATTTGATTTTACAAAGCACCTTGTGATTTTGATGTTGTACAAAAAAGCACTAGTCCAAATAAAACACAAAAAACATAAACGTTACCGAAGAAACTGCTGTTGTCTTCCATGACTTTGAAGGCTACTCCTAATAAACATGAATATTAATTAACATAAAAGCAATAAATAATAATTAATATAAAGAATAAATGTTCTAAAATATAAGAAATGATTCGGAACCGTAAGTACATGTCTTAAGACACAATCGCTATTGATTAAAAATTTATACGATTATTAGTAATAGAGTAATAAGTGACAACAATATATCAAATAATGTAGATAGGGTGTATGCATTAAAATTAGTAGGTGTAATTAAACTCGTCGTCTTCACACATTTGTAAAGCTTTTTCGTCTCCTTGTTCTCAAGTAATCACAAAGACATGTATAGATTTCCCTTGTATATGTATTGATTCTCTCAGATGTATTTTGATTGGTTCCTAATAAAGATACATTTGAATTGTTGTTGATAATATGCAAGTTGTTTGGTTACGAACTTAATATATGCATCACAGAATCACACTATTAGTAATACTCGGTGATCTTGATACTTTTTATGAAAACATGAACTCTTGCACTTACTACTGGGACTTCAAAGCAGTCTTTCGCTCAAAGTTGATATATATATATATACTTGATTATATAGCTTAATGAGATATAAGCTCGATATCAACTTCAAGAAATTTCACGTTTAGTTCAAGAGTTTCCATAGCTCAATGAAAATATCTTATGTTCTATAAATATATTATTCACGCTGGAGTTAAAAAAGTATAACGGATACTTAGAGTTGGAAAATTAAAACTCGATAAGAACTTAAGTTTGAACATTTTAAAACGAACTGGACTCACTGATAAGAATTTAAGTTCGAACTTGAATCACCCGGTGATAAAAAGCT
Organism: Lactuca saligna; assembly: GCF_052625555.1. NCBI lineage: Eukaryota > Viridiplantae > Streptophyta > Magnoliopsida > Asterales > Asteraceae > Lactuca > Lactuca saligna. Next base: position 26,296,051 of record NC_136422.1, read on the forward strand.
CAACTCATTTATAAATAATATAATCATTAAAGAAAATAAGTGTTCGGGCTTCTTAGCACAAGTTAGGGATCATATGTCTAAATTACATGATTAAACATGTCTAATCTATTATTGAAAATACAATAGTTAATGAATTGGAAAAGTTCCACAAGACAAATGCAATCCATAAAAAAATAATATAAAATCAAACCTGATACGATTGAAGACTAAAAGTTGATTTTGCTGCAAGAAGGATGCTCTCTTTTCTTTGACCGGTCACTCCTTTGAGTTTGCAGTTTGCACTGACCTTACACACATGCAGGCTTAAATAATGATATCACAAGATAGGACAAGTACACATAGAATCAGACACACACACACATCCATGCACACATTTGAACAAAAAAACAAGACAATTCTACACACACACAATATATATATATATATATATATATATATATATATATATATATATATATATATATATATATATATATATATATATATATATATATATATATGATCTTGAAAGAATATGTGGTTCTTATGTAACTAATGATACCTATAAAACTATCAAAAACTACATAGTTTTAAAAAATACAAGCAAATCTTTCTACTATCTTTTTTGAATCCTCTATTAAAGCTTATTCTAGGCTTTGTATAAATTTTTATAGAGTTTTATAAGTTTAATTTTGCACCACAAACCATGTACAATAATATTTTACCAACTACCTGGAGGTCTCCGTTGTAATGTCCCAAAAATAGTAGTAAATTTTTCATTTTTAAATCATTAAATTCATACAAACATTTGTTCCGAAACCAATCAGAGTAAATTGTATTTTTCAACCATCAGAGTAAAACATTGATAATTAGTGCGGAAAAGACATCAGTGAATGATGTGCAGTCAAGCCGGGCATTTCCCTCTAGAACTGGAAGTATCTAAAAAAATTTTAAACCAAAAATCGTTACCACAAAGCTTAGTGAATTTTCTAAAATACCACATACCACACAACGGGACCAACCCAACATATCCATGGGCACAGCCCAATGAGCATACCAATGGACCCAACCCAACATGATAATGGGCCCAGCCCAACATGCATATCAATGGGCCTAACCCAACATGCAAATGAGCCCAACCCAACATACATATAAATGGGCCCAATCCAACATATAATAAATAGGTCCAACCTAACATGCACATAAATGGGTCCAGCCCAACATACACATGAAAGAGTCATAAAGACAACTAACATCCTACACAGTATAGTAAGAAGAGTCACCTAACTCATGAGATCAGTTAAACCACAGCTCAATACCCCGCAACTGATGCTACAACACTCTTATCAAAACATATAAGGTCCAACCTTAGTTTACACACTAAATCTAGTAATCTTGGCCAAAAGCCAACCCAGGTCAACAAGGCAACAATCAAAGTCAAAGCCAACCAACAATATCAACCAATGAGCCTCACATCGTGACCACCCCTTGGTCACATCGTGAGAACACACTCAACCCGATTCCAACTCGACTCGTTCCAACTCAGCCAACTCGTTCAGGGACAACCCACTCAAAAAGCATCATGACGTGAAACCTCCTTGTTCATGTCATGATCATAACATGACAATATAGTCGCGAAATCCATCCTCGGCCATGTGGTGACATCCTCATTGTCACGTCATAACCACGGTTTGAGGAAACCACTTAATGATTTGAGTCCTTAATCCATTAAGTCTTCCACTCCCACTTTCCAGAAAGCCTTAAAGGACTCCAAAAGTTAATAAAAATGATAACTTTATGGACATGCATGCTCTATGCATGTCCTCTATCCAATCTAGGTCAAAGGCCAAAAAATGACTCAAAACTCATGCAAGGTTCCCAATTCACAACCAAATCCCAGATTTGAACCAAGTAACACTCAAAAGGCTTCAAAGATCCATAAAGTTGCCAACTTTATGGAATCTCATCACTTCAACTTGCTCAAACTTGAAGATGATCAAACAAGTATGTAGATCTAGCAACCTAGAAGCATAAAGTCTGAATCTTTGATACTTACAAAGGTCTAAAATATACACAAGAGGATGATGATGGGGTTTCCTTGCTGGATCAACATGTTATAACACCTTCTTCTTCTTTACCCTACCAAAGCATCAACATGGGCCAAGAACCACCAAGAGGGATTACGGTTAGGGTTTTTTGAGGTTTGAGGCTGATGGAGGATGATAATCAACCTTAAAATCGAGTTAATGGGGTTCAAATATGAAAGGGACCCTAAAAGATCACGGGCTTGGGTTGCAGCCTACCTCACGTTACGTTGTGACCACAGTCCAGATATGCATTCTTAACTTTTGCTTGGCACGTCATGACCTCTTTATGGTCACGTCGTGACACCCGATAAAAAAACCAAGCTTTTGACTCCTTAATTCCCTAAGCGGAACCATTCTAGAAAACGGGTGTTACAACTCTTCCCCACTTCAATTTGATTTCATCCTCAAAATCTTTCCTTACAACTTACTCCGTCACACCAGACGAACCTTCCAGAATGTCCTGAATTCTGATTAGAAATGAGAAGTCAACTCATACCGATGACCACCTACCAAAACTGCTATCGAAGCCCCAACTTAGAAAAAATCATATACCCTGGCGAAGAACGAACCTTAACACTCCGCCCTCAGACAACAAAAGAAAATCCAACTACTCTGCCCGAAAACGAAAAACCCTAAACCTTGTCTGACTTCTAAATAGACAGATCCATACCAAACCACAACCATAATGAATTCACTCTGCAACCCGAACCAAACGAATCCCTCTGACCCTGAATTATCATGGTGTAATTGGAAAACAAATACCTTGACCATTCATCGATGCTGATAACCTTGAACCTTAAAACAAATGTGACTCCCACTACAAGTCTCAACAATTGTTGCCAAACCAATACACAACTCACACCCTCCCCCGATTCCATGCTGACCTTTTAATAAACTGGGATGCAGAAGCCTTACTTGTTTGCTGAGACTGGCAATCTCACGCACGGTCGCACAACAAGACTCCACCCAAGAGTCTAACTGACAAAGGCTACCCTAGCCAATCTACCACATAGATCCAACTAGATGATCATTAATTTTCCCTACTCCAAAATTGCTCCAACTCCCCAACCATGCAAGACACTACCGCCTCCCTCCCTCATGAGTCATACACTTACTGATTCACTATATACCATGACACCAAGTAATCCACTTAAACGTTAAGATCAAAAAACACCCTAATCTTACCAATGCTCCATCATTGGCTTGGGGACTTACCATCAATACCATATGCCACGATCATGTTCTCAAATGTCTGAACGATCTACTAACCCAATATACATAACCAACTGGGCCTCACCAGGGATCTCACCCCATCTAGCATAACCAAACTGGCATCACCCTTTAGTGTCACCCAAGATAGCATAGCCAAAAAGGCCTCGCCTACTGGTCTCACCCAAACTAGCATAGCCAAACAAGCCTCTCCCACAATCAAATGTTATACTATTCTAATAGTTGATACAACTCTAACAGTCCTATTACCTAAACACGAAGCAACTAAATAATAATAACGAATGTGACTCAATCAGAACAAAGGTTGTGATCCAATGACAGTCTTACAACCATTGCAATAACAACCAAACTCATCCTAGCGGATACTATGGACCAGCCCATAGTCATGCCATACATTCACTATAGCCATGGGCCTAACCCATGGTGTTTCCAACAATCCACAAACCGAGCTAAAATAAACACAGGCTGAAACCCCAACCTGCTAAACCCCCAAATAGGCGTTCAGGTCGTGTTTTGAACCCCAAATCCTTCATCATACAACAACAAGAAGAGAGGTCCTAACGCAATCATCAACCTGATCCTATCCATAAAACTATAATGTGCCACTCAAGATGCTTCACATCCTCAGACAATATAACATGAATCCTCAACATTCACCTCCCTGATTATGACCGAACAATAAATATTAGTCCTGGGATATTCCTCGAATCATACCACTACCAGAACTAGTTCCCCACTTACACTACAATATGAAATTACACTTTGTTACACACTTGGAAATATTCCCATGAATACCAAGCTAGTTTCCCCCACTTAGATTCAACTACACTCTGCCAACCTCATATACGTTGGATCTGAACCATCTTACAAACTAACTATTCCACTACTATCATCTTGAGCTTACAAGAGCTAAGAATCCACAACCGAAAACTCTAGAGTACCCACACCCCAAACTAGATCAAGCACTTCGCTAATCTTGACTAAAGATGGTTGCCACCAAAGCACCTTCCCCTAATAACATTCCAAGTCCTAGAACAATGTCAACTGACAATAAGGAGCGAATAACCCACCATCAGAACAGACGGATAACCAATCAACCAACTTAATTTCGGAAAGATCGATGCACCAAAAACATCTTCAAGTGATACAACTCGAACACTCCTAAACAATCCCAACATATGAACGAATCCATGTGAAAATGCATCACCCACACCCAGAAGTTGATAGGTCACAACTACTCTTATCTTACTAATGAAAGTGATCAGTTCAACGAGCTAAGCAATCCTTCAACTGAAATTTAACCTGAACGGCACAGTCACCGCTAAACACTATCTTAGTTGTCTCAAAAGGTATAACCGACTACAACAAGATCTTTTTCTAGAAGCTCCATAAGTGAGAACCACACGTATAACCCTCGAAATCCTGAAGTTTACAGCAAGTCACCCTGCACTCGCGTTCTGACCAATCCATTATACCCCTCAACAACAAAAGATCTCAACCATATTAAATTCTAAAAATCTATTGAACTTACATTGCAACTTCCTCCGAACCATTGCGTTGAAGCCATCAAAATCATTCTGACTTTTGATCCTCCAAGTAGAATACTCATTTCACTCCCACCTAGGGCTTACGTCATCATTGACCGTCACCTCCCAAAATGACGCCTACAACTAGCTAAACCATATACCCTTTAAACATGATTCTCAACATGTAAAATGACATAAAGAAACTATGATCCTTAGGTGGAGACTTATCTAAAATAAACTAATGTCTCATACACACAATCCATGATCATAAGAATAAATAATAAAGTCATGAAGAAAGCGTACACAATACATACCTGCAACAACACCACTGGAGACTCCGCCCTTCCCTCACGACCATCAGTAATCCTCGATGTAGCTGTAGCAGGTTCTGTAACATCCCCCTCTGGCACGTATCACAATATTGTCCACTTTGGGCCACTCGGCACGAGGACTTCCCAGGGGGTCACCCATCCTGGTACTACTCCCGCCCGAGCTCGCTTAACTGCAGAGTTCTTATGGGATCTGCTGCCCTCACGGCTTTAAAACGCGTTGTGATAGGGAAGGTATCCACACCCCTTATAAGGAATGCTTAGTTCTCCTTCCCAGCCGATGTGAGATCAGATCTAACCCACTTTCACCCCCCATTATAGGGTTCGACATCCCCGTCGAACACATCGACCCGTGCCCTGACTCTGATACCATTTGTAACATCCCCCTCTGGCACGTATCACAATATTGTCCGCTTTGGGCCACTCGGCATGAGGACTTCCCAGGGGGTCACCCATCCTGGTACTACTCCCGCCGATGTGGGATCAGATCTAACCCACTTCAAGTTCATCAGCATTCAAAAATTCATCATTTTTAACAATACCATAAGCAAATCTATCATCAGCCACTTTGTTAAAGTTTGCTATGGTTTGTTCACAATCATAGGACAAAATATCAACCTTCTCTCTCTCAAAAGTAAGAAAAGGTAATAATTTCCTATGTTGTTCTTTACTAATATCACTTGAATGATGCAAAGCAATCAATTTAGCATAGAGACGTTTAGCCGAATTACAATATATGTTTCGTTGTGCAAGCAACATCCTTACATCTTTATCCAAATTCTCTCTATCATTATTGACATTTTTTATTTGTAATTCTAAATACTCTACCCTGCTACGTTTCGAATCTAGAAGTTTTTGAGAGTCTAGCAGTTGAGTATTTAATTTATTGGCTTCATTACGAGCTGACACAACAATAGTATCAAAATAAGCAACAGTGTCATCAAATGCAACTATCTCAAAATCATAAGCTTGTAAAAGGAATATTAAAATATTGGAGAATATTATGTACCTTTGTTGTCATTGGAGACTTACCAGCAGATTTTGACACGAAGCATCGACCCGTCACCTCTTCATCCGAATGTTCCTCCAGCTTCGCATACATGGCACCATGCGTAGGATTACGCATTTCTTCATCATCTGATCTTGAAGACCAGATTTGATAAGTGCCATCATCCTCACCTTCTCCTTGAGCAACCAAAGATATCCCTTTTGTCTTCGCACAAACTTCTTCCAATCTTTATGCTTCGTCCTTGATTCTATTCTTTTTCTCCTCTTTCTTACGAAACATACAATCATTAGCTAAATGATTAGCTCCGTTACAATAATGGGAATCCACACCCGAACCTCCTTTCAGTTTCTTCTCTTTCATTACCTCAGTAACTTTCCCATTATTCTTCTCAAACTTCTTCTTCTCCTCTCTAGCAGCCTTGTTCACGAAACTTCCTTTTCCCTCACTTTGCTTCACTTTTGGATTGAACGGTTTCTTGAAAAACTCTTTGACTCGGTTTTTCGAATAAAAAGCTATTGCCTCATCATCCGAATTCATGATAAACCCCTCTTCATCATTAAAATCACCTTTTCCGACTGCTTCCTTTTCAAACACTTTTGAGACAAGTGCTAATGGACCTCCCAGATTAAGCTTCGACTCTTCTGCCATTTTGTTCACTTCACTTTTGTGAGTTTTTAGTTGATTTTACAAATCATTTAGAGAAGATGTGTCGAAACTCTGTTGATTCTTTACCACCATGCTTACACTTCTCGGCTCCTTACGAAGTCCCATCACAAATGTAAGATTGAACTCCATGGAAGACCTTGTAATCCCATAGCGATTACACCGTAAATCAACTCATTCAGATGATCATAATAAACTTCAATTGTTTCATTCTCTTTCTGTCTGAATTCCTTCAGCTCAACCAAGCATTGTTTAACAGAGTTGATCTTTGTTTTCTCACTTCCCAGATATTTCTCTTTGATAGTATTTTAGATCTCTTTTGCAGTTTTACAACCACAAATGTATTTGTAAACAATAGGTGGCAAAGCACCTCTCAGCTCTCTCATACAACGTTTCTCATTGTTTTTCTGCCTTGTTGCTTGTTCTTTTACAACAGAGGTTGAACCAGATGTTCCTAAATTTTGTGCAATCGGTGGTGATTGAACACCTCCTTTGATTCAATTCCACAACTCTTCATCCAATCCATTGAGATAGTCTTCCATACGATCATCCCACTGATCATAGTTATTTGGAATCAGCATTGGAATTTTTGTTGATGATCCAAGCAGGTGAGAATACGATGCCATAGTATTCATGTTGAAGTTCTCTATTGTTGTACGGATGATGATTTTCAGAAAACTTTGAGAAACTTGAAGATTGAAAGAATGAACTGATTAGAAACTTGTAATCGATCACTCGATTATACAATTCGAACACAGAATCTAAACAAAACTATTGATCTAAGACGATTTTTAGAATCGAAGTGTGTGGAATCTTTTGAGACAAACTTTTGACTCAATAATGAACGATTCAAATGAAAATCAGATCATTGCAGTTTGAATCCTGCTATGATACCAATTGAAGAAGAATTGTAACGAGTAATCAAAAGTAAATCAGAGTAATTCAAGTAGCGATTTAGAATGAACATACAATATAAATATGATCTGGTTTCAGCTTTGATTACTTTTAGAAACTTGAGTACAAAAATAGATAATACAAGTTGTGTGAAAACTCTCTTACCTACACTCAAGTTCATACCCTATTTATAGGATACTAAAAGTACAAAAAATACTAAGGACTTAACAATACGTTTCGACTAAACATGTATCTTAGTAAATACATAAGAAATTTCAATACAAACACTTCGACTCTTTACAACATTTCGACCCAAACAAATAGTTGACCTAAACTATTACATCATCTACCAATGCTTAGTCCCGATACACGGGGGTTACATACTCCACACTTGATGAGTGTTTTTAAACGTACTGAAGACGTATCACTCAATACCACAATCCCAGAGTACGATTCTAAGACTTGATTTTAGAACGAAGTATGATCCACCTTTTGATTTAACCATTTCAACAACTCCTGATTCCTCTTCTTAGCCATACTAGTGCACTAAGATTCACTTAGAGGATCAATTGTGATATGATTACATAATCAATTAGATGATCATAAAACATGAGACAAAAGTACTCCCCCTTCTTTTTAGATTGGAGAAACTTCTATCTTTCTGCCTAATTGATTATTCTTATTCGTTCTGCCATACATTGAAACTTTTCAATGATTCAGAATTACACTTAATCTTGTAAGCATAACCATATTTACAAGATTTTTAGTAAACCATGACGAATATTCTATCATTCTTTGTGGTGGACTTGACCAGTGTACAACATTGTGTACCAGTTCTCATAGTCCTTCACTTGACTATTTGTCAAGGATTTAGTCTTAATTTTCCAAATATGAAGGTTCTCATTCATCATACAATACAACTTGTATGATTCCAAGTTTCTATCAAATTGAAACTTGGGCGATAAGAATCTTTCCTTATTTGGTAAATTCTCGACATTACCACAAATAACATAACTAAGAATCACATCCACTGAATATTGCTTACAATAGAAACACACAAGCATCAATTTTCACAAATGACATCGCAAGGATAAATAAATAAGAAAAAATTCAAAATTTCATTTATTTATAAAAAGCGGAAAAACTTTGTCCTTATAATGCAATTAAAATGAAAACTATGTTATTACATATTCCTAAGCAATCTATCATAACTCTATAAGTAGCAGCTCAAAAATTTGATCTTTGAATCCATGCGGTAATCCATAAAATCTTCGTGATCAAACTTAGCTTGCTCTTCCTTTAAGTTTCTTTTCTCTTCTTCGATCCTACAAAACATCAAAATGTAATCTTATCACATCATGTATTAAGAATCTACAAAAAAACAAAAACTTAATAGAGTTAGATAGTAGATTTTACCTGAAGTAGAGTCATACATCTTGACTCTCTCATCTCGTAGATCTCTCAGGTAGTTAGGACAGCTTCGTAACCAATATCCCTTCTTTTGGCAGTAGAAACATCTGGATTCTTCTGGAATGGTACACGGGACTATCTCAGACTCAGACTTTCTCTTGCATAGAGAAACTTTTTCTGGATTTCCAATGTTACCATTTCCCATAGATTGTTGGGATATTGATTCAGACAAATTTGCTCGACCAGTGCGCCAAATCATTGTTGATTCAGCAGCAATAAGCAAATATGTCAAATTGATGAGAGTCACGTCATGGTCCATCATATAGTACTCTCTAACGAACTCACTATATGAGTCGGGAAGTGATTAAAGAACCCAGTCAACAGCCAACTTCCTTGAGACATCGACACCCAACATTCCCAATCTATCAATATACAACTTCATATCCAAGACATGAGCATATACATACTTTCCATCTTCATGTCTCTTAGCCAATAGAGCTTGAGTGACCTTGAACTTTTCAAGTCTTTGAATGTGTGGGTCAGGGAGAATTATTGGAGGAGGTGGAGGAAGTGAAGAGTGATTTCCATTTCCATAATCCACTCGTGGAACATCATCTTCAAGCGGAAAACTTTTTCCAACTGATTCAGGAAGACCATAGTTGTTAGACTTTGACATCTACAAAACAGGAGAAATTCAAGTTAGTTGATAAAATCCTCAATATAGCACCCAAATGAAATATTATGGCTAGGATTCAACACAATATTCTACAATTTGGAAGAGGGATGCCGTAATCCAAATTGCAGAACATTTGAAGGTATGTAAATGGCGATTTACTAATTTCCACCATAAAAAAATGAAAATTGAAAATTAGGTTTTAAATGAATTGAAACTCCTAGATCCTTTGAGATTCATTTAATTTTTCAATGTCATGTTTAAATCTCGATTGTGCCCTTCAAGTTTGCGACTGGGATGCTGAGGATCACAAACAATGTGTGGATAACCATGTAAATATACTTGGTACCCTCGAAGATGCATATCACCTAATCAATGTGTCGGTTAACCACACACGCTTCATTGATTTATGATAATCTACGAGTTACCCCTTGCCACTCTTGCCAGTCCCAAATTAGGGTGCCGTTAACCACACACTCTCCACTAATGTCTTGGCAAGATACAAAGTGTAATTCATGGAATAGCACCAAATCCACATTTTTTATAAAGTAACTAAGATTTGGGAATTTATAAAAGTGTTTAGTTACTTCGTATTTCATTATACTTATAATGGAAGGTTGTGTCCTATCCTACCCATTCGACCAACGACCCTCCACCAGTCAAGAGTGCGGTGGGTAAGAGTGGATACCCAATGGCGGTCATTTTATAGGTCGCTTTCTTAAACACCCCTTATGGACCAGCTTCGTGAATGAGGCCTACTAAAGGTAAGACCGACTCTTTACTCATACACATATAATATTAGACATTTAATTTTATATAGTATAAGGGTGTATTTTTAAATTTTCAAAAGACTAGTTGGTCTAATTTAATAAATTATACTTTTGATTTAATTAAATGTAAACCATATCATTGTAGATTTATTAACTCTCTTTTAATTATACACTTAATTAATTTAATAAAACCATAAGGGTGTAATTTGAACTTTTCAAAATATCAGGGTTTAGAATTTTAATATGTTCAAAATTAATACCTTTTAATTAAATGTTAAATTCCAAAACTTGAGGACAAAATTTGAAACTTTTCAAAACATTAGGGATTAGAATTTAAATATTTCAAAATTAAACTTTTAATCAAAACTTTAAATTCCAAAACATGAGGGCAAGTTTTGAAACTTTTCAAAACTTCCTAGATCAAATTACAAATAATTCAATTAATCAAATAATTAGTGATTATCTAAATTTGACCTAATTCAATTTCTTGCAAGATAATTCAAATCAATTAATTCAAATAAATCAAGTTTATCATATAAGACAATGATTATTCAATTAAATGACAATTATCTTCTATTTTGGTAAGGATAATCACATATTATCAATAAAAATCGGATTTTATCAATAAAAAACATTTATAGTAATTATCCAACATCAAAAACAGTCAAAATCCTGAAATTCCCTCTGTCTGACGCTCCGACTCGCCGAGTCACTGATGGTACTCGCCGAGTTTAACAAGTGACTCGCCGATTCAGTCAGACATAGTGCAAAATTTTCGATTTTCAAGCAAGCAATGAGCAAATATAGCATCAAATACATCAAACAAACAGCTTATGCTCTGATACCACTGATGGGTTTTGAGTAGTACATCAATCATATGGTGTACATGCAAACCCTAAAGCTTTGGATCTAGTTTGCCTAATGAACATGCAATAATCATCCAAAGCTCATAAACCCTAGATCTAGCATACAACAATAGAATTAACATAAGAATAAGGGTTTAGATCTTACTTTGATTGTTATGTAGCAATAACAATCAATAACCTTCTTGATTTTGACTTCTGAAAGCTTAGTGCCACAAATGTTGCACCTCTAGTGGAGCCACAAACACCATAAGCAACAGGATGAACAAGGAGAGAGGGAGAAGGAACCAAAAATGTCCAAGATACTCCAAGGAATGGTTATCCACGTTTTTTGGAGCCCTAGGGGTCCTTTTATACATGTGTGGGCTGCTAGAGTTTTAGGTGAAACCCTAATTCTCTGCTTAGGCCTTAAGCAACCCTTGGAGTCCTTCTAGAAAGCCCTAGGATGAAAATCGTATGGGCTTCCCATAGACTTCGTCCAATTCCTTTTCCATTAGGAATCCATAGCCCACAATGCAATTATCTTATAATTACAATATTAGTCTCCCAAGTTTAATTAATCTTTTTTAGCCACAAAATCAATTCTAAACTAATTCTTGATTAATATTAATTAAACAATATGATTTCTCATTTAATATATTATTTTTATAATATATTAATAAATCATAATTAATCCTCTTTCTCCTTAATTCATCCTATCAGTTGCTATGGTGAAGGCAACCCAAAAGGGCCATGCTCATAATCGGGTCAAGTATATACCAAAATAGTTATGGGCTTAGACACCTAATCCAACAGTACTTTCTATCGATATGCCTAGATCTACCATGATCTCTTCGATGAAGTTTGTCAACCATATCGCCTCCTTCGATGCTTCGCTTGCTGCTATGTACTCTGACTCGCACGTTGAATCAGTTACAGTCTCCTATTTGGATCTTTTCCATGTTACTGCTCCTCCATTCAGGGTAAACACCCAGGCCGAATGAGAGGGGAAATTATCTCTGTTGGTTTGAAAGTTGGCGTCTCTATACCCTGTCACTCTCAAGTCATCACTCCCACCAAGGGTAAGGACCTAGTCCTTCGTCCTCCACAAGTACATAAGAATGTTCTTAACCGCAGTCCAATGAGCTTTACCAGGATTTCCTTGATATATGTTGACCATGCTCAAAGCAAGGGTCACATCAGGGTGAGTTAGCATACATGATCGAGCCAACTGTGGAAGTATATGGTATTCAACTCATCTTTGATATCTCAACGTCTGTACTCGAACTATGAGTCTTACTCAGTTTGGTATTGCCTTGGATGGGTAAGTCACCTCTCTTGGAGTTCTCCATGCTAAAACGCTCAAACACCTTGTCCAAGTAGGTACTTTGACTAAATCCTATTAGTCTTTTACTCTTGTTTCTCAATATCCTTATCCCTGGGATGTAAGCAGTTTCCCTAAGGTCCTTTATAGAGAAACACTTCCCAAGTCAGGGCTTAACCTCCTACAAGGTTGGGATGTTGTTTCCTATGAGCAGTATGCCATCTACATATAATACCAGAATGCTCACTATACTCCCACTAGATTTGACATATACACATGACTCATCCTTGCTTCTCGAAAATCCAAACTCTTTGAATTTCTCATAAAAACAAAGATTCCATTTGCGAGATGCTTGTTTTAATCCATAAATGGATCTCTCAAGCTTACACACTCTATTAGGGTACTTTGCATTGACAAAACCCTCTTGCTAACTCATGTAAACATCTTCAGCCAACTTTCCATTAACGAAATCGGTTTTGACATCCATTTGCCATATTTCATAGTCATGAAATGCAACTATGGCTAGCATAACCCTTATAGATTTAATCTTCGCTACTGGTGAGAAGGTCTCATCATAGTCAGCTCCATTAGTTTGAGTAAATCCCTTCGCAACCAGTCGCTCCTTATATGTATGTACATTACCATCCATGTCGGTCTTTTTCTTGAAGATCCATATGCACCCGACTGTCTTACAACCCGATACATTGTCAACCAAGTTCCAAACTTGATTGTCATACATGGACTAAATCTCGTTGTCCATAGCTGTAACATCCCCATTTTCGTGGCCAACAAAGACCGATTTTTTTATGCTTTATTTTGAAAATCATAGAATCTCGTTGTTCCAGAAAAAAAAACATGATAAATACGTTATCAAGCATTTTTGAAGAAAATGTATTTTATTCATTTTAAAACATTGGGATGTCATCGTCAATATAGAAACATAAGCATAAATAGAACTTACGTTCATTAATACTAGTGATTTACATCTCCTTAATCTCTCAGTGTAATGTAACTTCATATCGACACTAGTGATATAAATAAACTGAGTGGGTCAGATTGGGAAACCCGGTGAGTACATAGGGATATCAATCTCACAATGTTATATCATATATATAATTTAGAACTCACAAAATACACAATTTCACCATATATATAAGCAACTCTTACCCCCACCCCGTCAATCCTCTCAACGACACTATCCATACTCTCAGACCTTAAATTTTACCTCTTAATTAATCCATACACCCTGATCTATGCTCTCGGATTAATAATTGTGACTATTCCATACTCTCGGACTAGGGACAAATGTCTAAATCCATACCCCCGAATTAATTTCAAATAACTTTCCTATCCATACTCCCGGACTAAGGACAACTAACTATGTCTTAATCCATACTCCCGGATTAATGACAACTGACTATGTCTTAATCCATATTCCCAGATTAATGAAAATTGACTATGTCCAACTCATACTCTCGAACTAGGGACAATGACTGTGTCTAATCCATGCTCTCGGATCAATAACATAATTTACAGATCTATTCTCTATGTATAACTCACTTGTAATCATAAGAAGATACTACCCAATATTCCCCATAATTAGTTTAGGCTTACTCTTGATCCTAAATCATCATATATAATCAGGTATGTTCTTTAACACGTATTTTTGGCAACATCAAATAACTCGCACATAAACATATATTTAATACTTCAATCAATACTTGTATTAAAATCATGTTCATGAAAGGGGCTTTGCACTCACTTGTCAAAGTGATTATTCCAAATTCGAGCAACGCTTCGCTTCTTAACAATATGATTTCCTTCAACGAAACAATGAGTTTTTCTCAAAACCGGGCTTCGCTGAAGCAGCATTTATGAGCCGAAAGCTCTTCTTTTTGGAGCCATCGGGGGCTCCGGGGCTTCCTTCTCGTGCTAGGGAGTTACACTTGGTTTTGGGTGGGTGGGTGGGGGGGTTTAGGGGCTAGAGAAAGAGTCTAGAGAGAGAGAGAGAGAGAGAGTAGAAGTGGAAGGTGTGAAGAATTCGGTAGCCCTCACACCCCTTTTATAGGGACTGAGCTGCGGAGTATGTTGGGCGTACCTTAGCAGGTATGTTGCGCGTAAGGGCAGCTATCCAAATCTCGGTGGGGCGATGTGGCGCTCTTCGGTCCAAGAAAAGTGAGTTCGATGGGCGTAACTCCATCCGATGCGGGGCGTACCTGATACACGAGGCGTATGTAGCCTATGTTGGGCGTACCGAGGTGCGACGTGTCATCATCCTATTCGAGACCGCGGGCAGCAAGCGACGGTCCTGATTCATCCACGTCATCAAGTCTTGCAGATTTGCCTTCCGATTTAGAAAATTCATAAATGTCGCATACGAGCTCCATTTTCGATGTTCTTTATATCCATGTGTAGGTGGGACCGTACTCTACAACTTTCGTTTAGACTCCATCGGCTAATTTTCACGTTATTTTTAACAGTCCGAGATAGGACTAGCCCGTTAAAAACCCATAACTTCTTCATCCGATGTCCATTTTCATCTGTCTTTTTATCGGTATGCTACTATTAACGAGATAATTGATTCTCTTTTCGGTTGTGTCTATTAAAAATCACTCGATTTAATATTCAAACTTCGGGTTGTGTACTGCTGAGCTGAAACTTGAAAAATCATAACTTCCTCATACGAAGTCAGATTTGGGCGTTCTTTTTATGCTTGCTCTTGGTTTAATGAACACTACGACTTTCGTTTAGATCGCTAAGGCTAAAAATCTCTCTATAGTAAATTTACTATTTACGTCACGCAATGTCGTGTTGGTTTTGTTGCGAAACTTTGACAGGTCATAACTTCTTCGTTATAACTCGGATTTCAGCATTTTTTATATGTACAGAACCCTTGTGACATATGCTATAACTTAGTTAACATTATTTATTGTAAATAATATTCTATCAAAAAAATCATTTTTTAAGCTTACTATCTCTAAATTGACTAGTCCGGATCTGCGGGCGTTACAATTATCTCCCCCTTAGAATGATTACGTCTCGGAATCATCAACAAAAAATGTCTTGTATAATGACTCCATATATTATCTCTTCATCCTATGTAATAATCGTAACTCTTATGTCATTTCAACTGAGTATTTAACTCTTGGACTTTTTAACTATTGGCGGTTAGGGGTGTAAACGAGCCGAGCCGAGCCCGAGCCTGACCAAGCTCGAGCTCGACTCGTTTAATTTGAAGAAGCTCGAGCTTGAGCTCGAGCTTGATTCGAGGCTTAAAATGAAGCTCGAGCTCGGCTCATGAACAATTTAGTGGGCTCGCGAGCCTAATCGAGCCTAAACGAGCCTCTCTCTCTCTCTCTCTCTCTATATATATATATATATATATATATATATATATATATCTGTGTGTGTATGTATGTGTGTATATATATATATATAGGCTCGTTTAAGCTCGTTTAGGCTCGCGAGCCCATTAATTGAAGCTCGGCTCAAGCTCGTTTAATAAACGAACCTCATATTTAGGCTCAAGCTCGGCTCAGGCTCGTTTAATTCGATCTCGAGTCGAGCTTTTAACGAGTCGATCCCGAGTAGCTCACGAGTAGCTCGACTCACTTACACCCCTATTGGCGGTGCTCAAGCCTGCACCCGCTCTTCATATGGTGTTGGATTTTCAGTTGTAACCTTCGAGTTACAATCTTGATCCTTATTGGAAACTCCTGATCCTTTGTAAACAGACTTTTCTTCGATTATCATCATAGACCGATGGGTCATGTTCTAATGACCTCTCATCATATGATGCAATGCTTAGACTCATGTCTCTTAGAGTTAAATTCCAGAAAGGAATATACATTCCATCATGTTCTAGTGTGAGATAATCATATTCTAGCATGTAGCACTTCTAGATACAAGCTTCTTACTTTAACAACGATGTGGAACTTCTATTGATTGCTTCCATTATCTTTCACTTCAATCTCTTGGCTTAGGTCAGATGCTACATCGAACTTGGTTCTCTGAACCATGTAACATACTCATCTTAGTCAGAATCAATTTGATATGACCAGTTGGATCAGAATAACAATCTTCTTCTTAGGCATTACCAAAACAATGGTAATGACATACTTGAACAAAATGGAATCAATTACTTGCTTCTTGGTAACCTTGTTACTTTCCTTGATCCAAGCATGAGTCCTGTGCTTCTAGTAGTATAGGCCTCTACTACCATTGACACTTACTCATACTCATCCTAAGTATTGTCTCGCAGTTTTCCAACTCACCATACAAGAAAATCACATAACAACTTAACACACCAGATAACAAAATGAATGTTTTATATTATTCCTTGAAATAATTACATAGGTGTTCAAGTTCACCCTAGACTATGCCTCTAATAGGCTACACCATACGATACTATCCATATAGATACTGCATAACTCGATCTTTGGATATGAAGTCCTCATCCTTGATTCCTTGTGTTGTTTTCTGCTTCGTCAAGGAGAATCTGAAATGCTTTTGCCTTTGGTTTTGGCGGCACATTCGGCTTTGTAGTTTCTTACATGCTTGGGCAGTCTTGCTTGAAGTGTCCTTCTTCACCACACTTAAAGCAGACTTCTCTCTTAGTTATGCATTCGTTGGCGTAATGACCAGTCTTCCCGCATTTAAAGTAGGTCATCTCTTTAAATCAGAATTGTAACATCCCGGAATCGCAAGAGTAGAGTTGAAGGGCTAAAAGTGTAAGTTTCGGAGGGCAACTCGGCGAGTCCATGGATGGACTCGGCGAGTCAGGTCGCGACTTTGGTCGCGTATCAAGTGGCCTACTCGGCGAGTCCAAAGATGGACTCGGCGAGTAGGTGCTCTGTGGAGAAAAACCTAATTCTCGGGGTTGAGCCCTATATAAAGAGCATTATGTTTCCTCCCCATCCTCTTAATCACCCCCTTTAGTCCCAGAAACCCTAGAATCATGGAGAAGCACCATTGCTGAGTGGATTGAAGCTTGGAGAAGTAATTGTTGAAGAATGTTTGGAAGTTTGAAGGTGTGGAGCAAGGGGCTTTGCTTGGTTTCGAGTTCCTTGCAGATTGGGGCATCCTTTGAAGGTAAAATCTTGTTCTTGAGCTGCTATTGTCTAGATTCTTCACTTTTGGGTATGTTGAGATCACATCTTTTGGTGTTATGGAGTCTAGAGGTTAGATCTGAGGTTGCTACCTTAGATCTGGAATGGAGAAGGGTTGGGATGCCTGAAAGTCCCTGTGATTGAGTATGTAGAGAAGCTATCTTGTCCCAAACTTTATCCCTAATGTGTATTATGCCTAGATCTTCATGGATTCACGTAAAGTTTGCCACTTTACGTGATGGATGGGTTGTAGGAGGCTAGATCTATGTTTTGGATCAACTGCATGGCCTGGAATGCTTCTGTATGGATTCAGACCGGTGGTACTCGGCGAGTCACAAGGGTGGACTCGACGAGTTGCTTGAAGATGGCCTGGAACTCGGCGAGTTGGAAGAACAACTCGACGAGTAGGTTGAAGGTAGCCTTAGACTCGGCGAGTCTGTTCTTGGACTCGGCGAGTCTTGTCGAAGAGTCCCAATATTTTCTGGTTGAGTCGAGAATCAGTGAGTCAAGGGATGACTCGGTGAGTTGGGTGCGAGTGGACTCAGAGTTGTTGGACTCGGCGAGTCTTGGGGTGACTCGGCGAGTTGGGTCGCTGATTGAGGGAAGTTCTGAGCATAGGGACTCGGCGAGTCATCGGGTTGACTCGGCGAGTAGGGTCAGTCGGGGGTTGACTTTGACTTTGTCCAAGGTTGACCAGTTTTCTTCTAGGGGTATTTATTGAATTGAATGTTTTGATGTTCAGTGGAGGAGTTCATGTCAGATTTGGAGCAGCGGGATCTTATCCTTTCAGCCGGCAGTTTCGAGGTGAGTTATCCTCACTATATCAACAGGGTCTAAGGCACCAAGGCCGGCCCTTATCATATTGAGATCAAGGTATTTGTTGTTAATTTGTTGTTGTGTTATGCTTGCATCCTGAGAGTTAGGACGGTATATGTTAGAGACCTGATTGAGATCAGTATCCTGAGAGATAGGGAGATGCTATGCTAATGACCTGTTAGGTCGGTATCCTGCTTAGAGTATGTTATGCTATGTGATCTGCTAGATCGGCTTGTTTGAACGTGAACTGTTATATGATTATATGTTTATGTGTATATGGTTGTTTGGACTGGAGATGGGTTGAGGCGGTCCTGCTTTGTGCTGTAGGCCAAGATACTCAGGGCGGACCGGTTGTTCCGAAGGCCCAGCGAGCGGTCCGGATATGCTATAGGCCCCACGCGGGCGGACCAGACGTGCCGAGGCTTGGAGAGTGGACCAGGCCGACTGAAGGCCCGATGCGGGCGGACCAGTCATACTGTAGACTCAGAGAGTGGACCAGGTGAGTTGAAGGCCCAGTGTGGGCGGACCAACCACACTGTAGACTCGAGGTACTTGATTGGACTCGGAGGGTGGACCAGGTGGACTGAAGGCCCGTCATGGCGGACCAGTCCCATAGTAGATCCGTTATGCATGACTGTTCTGTGATTCGTTATGAGATAGTATGATATGTGTATGGTATATGAGGTTGGTATTTTGGGGGTATCTCACTAAGCTTTCGGGCTTACAGTTGTGGTTTAATATTTTTCAGGTTCTTCAGGGAGCAGTGGCAAGGCAAAGGCGTGATCGTACCGCTCCTCATGATTTTGTAGTAATGTGATTCTGGGAATACTCTAAATGATTTGTATTGAAAGCCTTTTTGTAAACAATTTAATGAAATCGGGTTGTTTTTGAAAAATTTAAATTGGTTGCATTTTTCGGTCGTTACAAGAATTTCATCTATGAACACTATCACAGATTTATCAAGGAATGGTTTACAAACCGTGTTCATTAAATCCATGAACGCCGCTGGAGTATGGGTTAGCCCAAACGACATAACCAAAAACTCGTAGTGTCCATATCTTGTTCTGAACGCATTTTCCTCAACATCTTGCTCTCTCATCTTTATCTGATGATATCCTGACCTTAGATCGATCTTTGAAAATTAGCTTGAACCTTGCAGATGATCGAACAAGTCATCAATTATTGGCAATGGATACTTATTCTTTATTGTTGGCTTATTCAACTCTCTGTAATCAATACACATTCACATGCTTCCATCCTTCTTTACGAATAACACCGGAGCTCCCCAAAGAAATGAACTAGGTCTAATGAAACATTTGTCCAATAACTCCTGAAGTTGCATCATCAGCTCCTTCATCTCTATTGGTGCTAATCGGTACGGTGCTTTTGCTATTGGCGTAGTTCTTGGAAACAAGTCGATACGGAATTCTACTTGTTGATCAGGGGGTAATCCAAGAAGATCTTTGGGAAATACTTCTGGATAATCACACACCACTGGTATGATGTACATCCCTTGGCCAAACACTTTCTGGCTTTCATTATGGAAATAATTCCAGAATTTACTCTACATTTGTCCCCATACACCATAAATGACTCTTTCCCTCGTGGGTTTACTCTTACTGTCTTCTTCTTGCATAATATTTTGGCATCATTGGCGCTAAGCCAATCCATTCCCAGCACGATGTCGAAATCATTTAACTCAATAGGCAATAATTCCTCGTGGAACTTATTCCCATTCAAGTCGATGAAGATGTCATTCATGCGGTGGCTAACAGGTATAAACTTGCCACTAGTAATCTCGACTATTAAAGCATTAACTAGTCTATCAACAGACAAAACTAGTTTTCTACCAAATTCATGTGGAATAAAGGAATAGTTGGCTCCAGAATCAAACAAAATTTGGGCAGGTAATTCATTACATTAAAGGTGCCTGAAGCGACATTAGCTTCTTCCTTTGCAACTTCAAGTGTCATCTGGAAAGCTCTCGCCTTCAGTTTTAGTGGAAACTTTGGGTTTTGCTACCTCCTTTTTTTTTTGGACAGTCTTTCAAAATGTGTCCTTCTTCGTTACATCCAAATCATACCCTCATGTTGGACGAACACGCATTGGCATAATGCCCAGTTTTCCCACACTTGTAGCAAGTCACCTCCTCACTACACTTCCCAAAGTTCTTTTTTCTTGCACTTATCACACCATTTTGCCTCGCCTCCTCTTCTTCAAATTAGACTTCGAAAAATTGCTTTTCTTGTTAGAACCTGAAGTTTCTTCAGACTTTCTCTTTTCGCCAACTTCAACCTTGCTGGCAGTTCTTCCCTTGATCATTTCCTCAACAGACTTCGTAGCCCAAATAGCTGCCTCTAGAGTAAGAGAAACACCCCATTTCTGGTATGTAATTTAAATAAAATATTTTCCTTTCTTAAGAAGTACTCGACGAGTTTGTAGCCTAACTCGTCGAGTAGAGGTGAGATTTGCACGCATTTTTAGCGGGCGACTCGACGAGTCCATATTCCGGACTCAGCGAGTTCGCCTGTCTGGAAGAAACCCTAAATCCCAGGGTTTGTACCCTATTTAAACGTTATTATAGCCTCCCATCCCAACCTCCAGCACCTCTAGAGCATTTCTTTGTAAACCCTAGTCTCCATTGTTGAGCTTGAGTGTTTTGGTGTTAGTTTGAAAGTTGTAGAAGAGAAGGAAGGAAAGAAGACCAATAGAAGAGAAAGGAGATCCATAATCTACTTCCCATTTGCTACATATTCTAGTAATAAAGCTATCACCTTGCTTATTCTTCCATTTAGCCTTCTTTATGGTTGTTTATCTTTCTCTTGGAACTTTATATGATTCAAACTCGATATGTGAACTCTCCTTAGGATGGAAACCGTAGATCTGGATGTTATTGAGCTCTAAGAGCTCAATGTAGCTACCTTTATGAAAATATAGCCTTGTTCCAAACCCTAAGTGCTTATTGTTGGATGATTTTGGTGTTTTACCCCCACTCTCTTGTGCATGCACGTAAAGTTGGAAACATTATGTGTAAAACCATCCCTAGAAGCCCAGATCTACGGATTGGATGCACTGAAATCGACTAGAATCGACTATATAGTAATGGCATGCATGGGACTCGACGAGCCGTCCGTAGGACTCGGCGAGTCCAAGGCAATCTTCTTGCCTCAAGAACAGACTCAACGAGTTGTTCATACAACTCGGCGAGTCACAAACTGGACGAGTTCATATGATGAAGGAGAACTTGACGAGCTGTTCGTACAACTCGGCGAGTCGGATGAAGTTAGACTCGATGTTAGTATCGAAGAAGAACTCATCGAGTCTTTGCCAAACTTGACGAGTAGAAGCGGGTAGAGGATCTGAAAGAATGATAGGGACTCAGCGAGTTGGCAGCCCAACTCGGCGAGTCCGGTCAACTGAAAGATGACTTTGACCAGGATGTTGACATTGACCAGGGGTAAAATAGTCTTTTTACCCTGAGATTAGTTATCAGTATTTGATTTAGTGTTTATGGAATTTGTAGTCGAGGAGTTCTGGAGCAGCAGTCAGACAGTTTCATACTAAGCATCTCAGCAGCCAGCGTTATGAGGTGAGTTTCCTTCCAGTAGGAACGAGTCTACGACCACAATGTCGGCCTGTTTAGTTAGCAGTAGTTCCGTACTTTGGTCTGATGCAACAGCTTAGTGTGCTTGATGTTTTTGTGATTCAAGCATGTCTTTGTGTTATGTGTTCCGGACTTCGGTCTGATGCAGTATGCAGTATATGTGTTTATGCTAGTAGTTATGTTATGCTATGCTATGTTCAGTCAGTTTCCGGATTTCGGTTCGATGAAGAGGGGAAGGCCGTGGTTAGTTCCGTACTTCGGTCCGATGCAGTTTCCGGACTTCGGTCCGATGCAGAGGGCAAGGCCCTGGTTAGTTCCGGACTTAGGTCCGATGCAGTTTCCCGACTTTGATCCGATGCAGAGGGAGAGGCCCTGGTTAGTTCCAAACTTCGGTCCGATGCAGTTTCAAGACTTTGGTTCGATGCAGTGGGCAAGATCCAGTAGTTGCTTTATGTGTTATTGTATGGTATGTGGTAGTTTGGGGGAGCTCACTAAGCTTCGTGCTTACAGTTTCAATTTTTGATTTCAGGTACCTTAGCTAGCAAAGGGAAGGGTTCGGGATGATGGCATGGCACACACCATAGTTTAGCCTGGGAGATAGACTCTAATATTCTGATATGATTTTGACACTAGTTTCGATTTTATAAATTTATTATGATATTTTGAGATACATAATTCATGGTTTTATCTTTTGGTAATTTATATTATGGTTTAGTAAAGTTTTCAAACGAAAATTTTTAGGTGGTATTTTTGGGATGTTTCTGTATTTTTGGGATGTTTCAGTGGGTGCCCGTCGCACTGGCACAACGTACTCCCATGTAAGTCCTTTTGCATACCGGTCAACTTTTGTTAGCTCATATGGAACGATGCGCAAAGCAAACACCATTTTTTTTGTAAAGGCATTGGTGTATTCACCAATGGACATGTTGTCCTTCTTCAACGTCAGGAATTAGTTCTCTAGCTCTAGCAGATTTTAGGCCGAGTAGAACTTGCGTTTGAATTAGACCAAGAACTCTGCCCAAGTTAGTTGCAGTGGCTCATTAGGGCTTAGGGTCTTCCCCAGAATGTTCCATCAATGAACAACGCCACCTCTGAACTGACGTACTGCATATGTGGTTTGTAATTTTCCCTTGCAACCACATGTCATGAAAGCCAAGTCCATTTCTGGGATCCAATCCATAACTCCAATCGGATCTTCCTTACCAGTGAAGGTTGATGGTTTGTAAGTCATAAAATCTTTGTACTTGCATCCAAGTCCATCATTTCCTCCATCTTGGTTGTTTCGTCTATCTATAGGTGGGTTGCCTTGGCCAACAATCCTACTGAAGTTTCCTCCTTCCGACTGCCCTTCATTCAATTCTGACTGTTCAATTGGTATTGTAAGTTCTTCACGATTATGGTGAAGCAGACGTCTAGTTTCTTCCATTTGACGATCCAACATCGTCTAAATCATCATTTGTACTCAAGCCATTGTCATTGGATCAGGTGTTGCTGCTGCAACAGGTACTTGCTCAATCGTTGGTGGTTAAGGCTGTTGATTCTTCTTTCCGTTTGTGTTTCTAACTCCGCTTCTAGTTCTTGCCATTTTTTATCTATATACCGAATAAGGTGAATTTAGATCCTCATTCGACGATAGATATTTAAATCATCTACTTCACTCCGAAACGTTTACATGCTAGTTTTAATATTGTAGTCATACGCTTAGAATCCTACACACATAAGGTTTCTAGATCCGGTCGGCAACAGACCATAGATCCGAACAAATAATATCATATATGGCAAACATATAGCATTTAGCACATAAAAGCATTTTAGGCATTTTCCTAAAATATTCTAGTGCTCGTGTCTAAAATATGATAGACACTCGTCTCATAATCATCACTTAGCATTCTAAGTTTAAGTTTAGAAATCCTACAAATTTCTAGTTCGCTTAAACTAACGCTCTGATACCAACTGTGACATCCCCAATTTTCTTGGCCAGAAAAGACCGATTTAATTTATGTTTTTTTTTTAAATAAAATCAGAGTAATTTTCCAAAAGATGTTGCGGAATTTGTTCCCAAAACAAAATATAATAAAATCTTAACAAAACATTTCTTAAAGAAAAAATATTTTCATTATATATCAAAAACCTCGGGATGTCATGTTCTGAAACAGACCAAAAACATAAACAGTAAATTATAAGCCTTGCAACATATATTTACAACTACTGGCTTATAATTCAAAAATCTTACTTCAACCTTCAAACTACACTCGTGGTCCACTACCTGTAATACAGAAAATTGAGTGGGTCAGGCTTGGGAGTCTAGTAAGCATATAGGGTTTTCAACCCACAATAAATAAATTTATTAATTTCATCAAACAACAATAACCTGATTACCCATTCCTGTTATCCTCACTTTATGTTCCTAAAACAACTATCACAATGTACCTAGCCTAAGGATTTTCATCGAGGCGACAACACTGCTTTGGGGGTTTCCCAGCAATTTATGTCAAATAAGGCAACCATGTGTGGGATGGAGTACAGAAAATAAACACCCAAGTTCATTAACACCTACAAGTTTCGAGCCTGCCAGTGATCCACAGGACTGTCCAGAAAAGTCTGTGGTTGTCATCCATACTCCGCTAGATAACTGGATCACAATAACATCGAGGCATCTCATAATTTTATCACACATCAACTATATACCCATGTTTTACCCAACATATATATATATATATATATATATATATATATATATATATATATATATATATATATAGTTTAAAATCTGTACAAAACCTCCATTCAACAACCATCTCAAATAAACAATCAATATATATACACATAGCACGTATTTTAATCGGGCAATACTTCGGCTCTAAAACTAATATTCTTCAATGAAACACGGAAGTATTCTCAAAAACCGGGCTCCACACGGGCAGAGTTTTGGCTTCAAAATGTAATTTTCTCGGGAACTTCGGAGCGTCAGGAATAATCTCGGGACTTCGGGGGTTAAATGTAGGCTAAAAGGTAAGTTGGGAGTGAAAGACAATTGGGTTTGTATACAAAAACCCGTAAGCCCTCGAGTTCTATTTATAGGGGCTGAAACCTCGATTTACGTTGGGCGTAAATTTAGAGTACATTGGGTGTACTGCGAGGCGATCCAGTACACTGGGCGTACACTGAGTACGCTGGGCGTACTAAGGGATTGTACCAGACGCTTCAAGGCTACGAGCACGCGTCGATCATATGAAGTAGTAGGCTACGTGGCCCAACTCAGACCATAAACATGAGTACACTGGGCGTACTCCTGTACACTGGGCATACTCCGAATTTCCAAACTTCTAAAATTCGTAACTTTTGCATACGAACTCCATTTTTAAGGTTCTTTATATCCACGCGTAGGTGAGACTATGCTCTACAACTTTTGTTTAGACTCCGTCGGCTAATTTAGACTTTATTTTCAAAGTTATATTTTTAACATGCCGGGATATGAAAAGTCCGTTAAAAATTCATAACTTCTTCATCTGACGTCTGTTTTCGTCTGTGTTTTTACCGTTAAACTATAATCAACAAGATCTTGTTTCTCGTTTAGATTGTTTCGGCTAAAAATCACTCGATATAAATTTCGAGTTTCGGGTTGCATACTACTAAGCTGATGTGACATCTCCAATTTCACGGCCAGAAAAGACCGATTTGTTTATGTTTTGTTTTAAAATCGGAGTAATCGTTTACAGAAAACAGTTGCGGAATTTGTTCCCAAAACAAAATGTGATAAGAATTTATCAAATCATTTCTTTAAAGAAATGTATCTTCATTATATAACAAAATCTCGAGATGTCATGTTCCGATACAGACACATAAGCATAAACAGAACATACATTTAATTACACTAGTGATTTACATCTCCTTTAATCTCTCAGTGAAATATGTCTTCGTATTGATACCTGTGATACAAAGAAAACTGAGTGGGTCAGGATTGGGAGCCTGGTGAGCATATAGGGTTTTCAACCCACAATGTTATATCATATATATATATATATATATATATATATATATATATATATATATATATATATATATATACACACACACACACATATAGAACTCACAAACTTATATTATTTCACCATATAAAAACAACTCTTATCCTACCCCATCGATCCCCACAACGACACGATCTAACTCCCGTATCTAAAATTTTCCTCTTTACCTGATCCCTACTCACAGATCTAAAACTAATATCTTCACCTGATCCATATTCCCGGATCTAAAACTAACATCTTGGTCTGATCCATACTCCAGGATCTAAAACTGTGCCTAATCCATACTCCCGGACTAGGGACAATTTACTATACCTAAATCCTGATCTGATCCATACTCCCGGATCTAATAACAAGTTTATCTTGTTTATTGACAGTATCATTCTCGACATCCCTTTCGCAATACATGTCAATGGGTTTTTAGAGTACACCGGTGAACACATCGTTCACAAACACCTACAAGTTGCGAGCCTGCTAGTGTTCTAATGATTGTCTAGAATAGTATGTGGTTATCATCCCTACTCTGCTGAATGACGGGGGCCATCATTTGGATAAAGGTTTCACTCATTTTCCACTTGTCACCCTCAGCTCAAGATCTATATCACCTCTTATCTCATTATCCAGCTCATCCTTTAATCACACACTAACTATCCCATCTACCCATGTTCTACCCAACATATTTGTAGATATAAAATACATATACAGTTTAACTCATTTAAAAACTATATAAAACATCCATTCCACACTCAAATCAAATAAACAACAATATATAAACACATAGCACGTATTTCATAACAAATACTTCATATTTATGTGTTAGAAGAAAGTGATTACACACTCACACAAAACATATTGTGACATCCCCAAAATCACGGCCAGAAAAGACCGGTTTTGTTTATACTTTATTTCAAAATCAGAGTTATCTTTTAATAAAAGGGTTGCGGAATTTGTCCCAAAACAATAATATGATAAAGATTTATCAAAAGCATTTCCATAGAAATGTATTTCATTAAAAGACTCGGGATGTCATGTTCGTACAGATCAAAAGTATAAACAGTACAATATAAGCCTTACTACATTATTTCATATCTACAGGCCTATATCCGTAATCCCTCGTCCAAAACATCACACCTATGCTCATGCGCCACTACCTGTAATGCATAAAACTGAGTGGGTCAGGCTTGGGAGCCTGGTGAGCACATAGGGTTTTCAACCCACAATAAGTTTATTAATTTCATCAATCAACAATAACCCGATTACCCGTTCCCGTTATCCTCACTTTACGTCCCTAAACACCTATCATAAGGGACCTAGCCTAAGGATCATCATCGGGACGGACACTACTGCTAAGGGGATTCCTCAGCAATAAATGTCCTAATAGGCAACCATGTGGGGGATGGAGTACACCGGTGAACACATCGTTCACAACACCTACAGGTTGCGAGCCTGCTAGTGTTCCACTGGACTGTCTAGAAGAGTCCGTGGTCGTCATCTATACTCCGCTAGATGACTGGATCAACAACAACAACATCGAGGCCTCTCATCATTTTATCACACATCACCTATTACATCTACCCATGTTTTACCCCAACATTTTCGTAGATATAAAATACATATACAGTTTAAATCATTGAAAACATGTATAACAACGTTCATCTAGCATAGATAGCAAGTATTTAGATAATATGCACACATAGCACGTAATTTATATAAAATACTTCATATCTATGTGTAAGTTGAAAGTAACTATGCACTCACTTGATTAGGTGGTGACTCAGCACTCAGACAGCGCTTCGATACTCTCAAAATGATATTCCTTTGATAAAACCTAGTATCGATACCACTAGGGTTTAGTCTAATGATAACCGCGACAAATTAATTATCTGACTATTATTATTATTATTATATAAGCATTAATAACACTCAATATAACTCATAATAATAGCCCAAATAATTATTTTAAGGACCTAATAACATTCCTATATTAAAACATAAGCTAAACTAAAGATAGGATAGGTACAGCTCACTTACAGCGGGTTTTTCTCGAAACCCGGGCTTCGCTGGAGCAGCGTTCCCGAGCCGAAAGGCTCTTTCCTCGGGACTCCGGGAGCCGCGGGGCTTCCTTCAGGTGCTAGGGGGTTTACCTAGGCTTTTAGGGGGGTTAGGGAGCTTAGAGAGAGAGTTTAGAGAGAGAAAGAAGAGGGTTGAGGGGTGAGGAAATGAGGAAACCCGACACCTCTATTTATAGGGGAGAAATCTGATGGACTTGCCGAGTCTGAGTCATGACTCGCCGAGTTGGTCCATGTGGTGGCCTTTTGGTGGTGCCACGTGTCCAATTCTGGTGGTGCCACGTCACCCCCTATCGCGCATCAGCCTTCAAACTTATAAAAATCATAACTTTCGCATACGAGCTTCATTTTCAACGTTCTTTATATCCACGCGTAGGTAAAATCAAGATCTACAACTTTCGTATAGACTCCGTCAGCTAATTCTCGACCGATCTCAAATTTAACAGTAGGAGGCGTTTAGACTGTTAAATGACCGCGAAGAGTTCATAACTCCTTCATACGGACTCCGTTTTCGTCTGTCTTTTTACCGTTGAGTTCCTATTAATGAGATCTTCAACTCTCATTTAGGTCGCGTAAGCCAAAAACCGCTCGAACTAAAATTCGAGTTTCGGGCCGTGCACTACTAAGCCAAATCTTAGAAAAATCATAACTTCTTCATACGAAGTCAGATTTGGGCGTTCTTTTTATCGTTATTCCTAGTTTAACATATTCTATGACTTTTGTTTAGATTGATAAGGCTAAAAAGTCTTCTATCGTAAATTCACTATTTACGTCTCCCGGTGCCGTGCCAGTTTTGCCGTAAAACTTCGGCGGGCCATAACTTTTTCGTTATAGCTCGGATTTCGGCATTCTTTATATGTACGGAAACCTTGAGACATATTATTCAACTTTATGTAGAGATATTGGGATTATCTCACACTTTAATTTTGACGCTCATTTTTATTCTTTATTAATTATACATTTATAATTAAATAATAAACACATAAACACACATAATTCACATAATACTCAAATATTTCATATTTATTACTTCAAAAAGAGTTACAATAGTTGACCTAGACTATTACATTGACAAAAATGCTTAGCCCTGAAACCCTGGGCGTTACACATATACTTAATACATTCAAACAATACTTGTATTAAAATCGTGTTATGGAAAGGGACTATACACTCACTTGATTAGAAGATGATTGGGCAGCACTATGGCTTGTAAAAATAGTATTCTTCAGTAGATCTGGAAGATCTTCACAAAAACCGGCTTCTCGTAGGCAGAGCTTCGGCTCGAGAATTTCACGTGTTGGGATCTTCGGGTTTCAGGAGTTGCTTCGGGGCTCGAGAATGATACCGGAGCTTCGGGGGGTTAAAATAGGGCTTAGAGAGAGTATCGGGAGTGGGAGAGTAAGAGATGAGCAACCTAAATCGGCTGATCCTTGATTTCTATTTATAGGGTGAATATTCTAGGTTCAATGTTCACCTCGTGAGCTACATATGCTCACCTCGTGAGCTCGATACGTCATTGCCTTCGTCATGGCCACTTGACCTGGAAGACGTCCATCATCTATTCACCTCGTGAGCCACTAATGCTCACCTCGTGAACTACATATGTTCACCTCGTGAGTTCTGACACAGCCTTGGGGTTCACGCCCCGAACTTCAGAAATTCATAACTTTCGCATACAAGCTCCATTTTCGATGTTCTTTATATCCATGCGTAGATGAGATTATTCTCTACAACTCTCGTTTAGACTCCGTTGGCTAATTTTGAATTTATTTTTAATATATTATAAATATATTATTTTTAGTAGGCCGGGACACTAAAACTTTGTTCAAAATTTATAACTCCTTCATTTGAACTCCATTTTTGTATGTGTTTTTGTTGTTACGCTAATATTAACGATATCTTCTATTCTTGTTTAGGTTGTGTCGGCTAAAAACCGCTCGATCTAATATTCAAATTTCGGGCTGCATACTGCTAAGTTGAAACTTCGGAAAAATCATAATTTCCTCATACGAAGTCAGATTTGGGCGTTCTTTTTATGCACACTCTCGGTTTAATGTATTCTACGACTTTCATTTAGATTGCTAAGGCCAAATATCGCTCTAACGTAAATCGACTATTTACGTCGCGTTGTGTGTGCCGATTTTGTCGCGAAACTTCGACAGGTCATAACTTCTTCGTTATAACTCGGATTTTGGCGTTCTTTATATGTACGGAATCCTTGTAACATGTACTATAAATTAGTTAAGATTAATAAATCTAAATAATCTTCCATCAAAAAGTCATTTTTGATGTTTATCGTCTCTAAATTGACTAGCCGTAAATTACGTGCGTTACAGCTGAAACTTAGAAAAATCATAACTTCCTCATGCGCAGTCAGATTTGAGCGTTCTTCCTATGCACGCTCTCAGTTTAACGAACTCTACGATCTTCATATAGATCACTAAGGCTAAAAATCGCTTTATCGTAAATTCATTTTTTACGTCATATAGCGTTGTACTGGTTCTGTCGCGAAACTCGACATGTCATAACTTCTTCATTATAACTCGGATTTCTGTATTCTTTATATCACCGAAATCCTCTCAATGACCACTACCTCTTCATGTAAAGATATTTGGCTTATCTAATATTTTATTTTCGATGCTCATTTTTATTCTTAATTCATTAAATTATAATAATTAAGCAAATAAACACATAATTCACATAATTCCTCTTTATTACTTAAAAATAAGTTACAAAGGTTGAACTAGACTATTACACCATCATTAATTCTTTAGCCCAGAAGCACGAGCCTTACAGCGAAACCCCGAGATTACGATTTCACTCTGGCCGAGCTACTCATCGAGTCGAGGGCTCTTGACTTGTCGAGTAGATAGCTCAAACCTCACGCAAAAACTGTCGTACTCTCGAGGAGTTAGGGCCACCAACTCGTCGAGTCCCTCATTTAAAATAAATAAATAAATGGGTTAAATGCATACCAGGAACCGGACGTTACAGCATAGTGTCATAAAAATGCAAGCTTTGTCATTTCCTTTCATCCATGTATGGGTTATAGAGTTTTTGGTGATGTTAGAAGTTGCGGTTTTGGGATTAAGATCTCTTTAGCCATGAAAAAGCATAAAGTCAGAAATTTTATGGATTAGGATATCTTTTAGAGTCAGATTTGAGGTTAGGGTGAAGTGTCTTAATGATTAAGACCTTAAAAGTTGTGTTTTGACTTAAGATGGAATATGCCGAGCGTAGTTTTGACTACGCCCAACATAGCCAGTTGCAAACCTATTTCCTTCCATCCATGTGCTCTAGGCTCAGCGTAGAGTTGAGTACGCCACGCGTAAAAGTCAACTTCGTTGGCTTTTAACTTTTTGACCAAATTGTGACTTTTGACCATTTTGTGTGGGATTTGTTCTTTGAAGTGTCAAGATGTTCTCTTCTCCCAAATTATGGATTAGACTTGGCTTGAGACTAATTGAGTATGGAAAAAGTACCTTAATTGTTAATTAGGGTTATTTGGTGTAATTAATAGGCGGAGTCTAATTCCAGAAGTTCGGGTGTGAGTTTTACTAGTCATCTGTGCAAGGTAAGTCTCATCATTGTTCTTACATGTATGGTAAAATATATGTGTTGAACAATTGGGTCTATGTGGTATTACTGTGTTATGTGATATTGTGTGTGTTGAGACTTCGAGGATGCTAATAACCCACAGGGCATGCTGTTTGCCCACTAAGACTTCGGGTAGTCTCCAAGGTTGCTAATAACCCATAATTGTTCTTTTGTGTTGTGTTGTATGTGGTATTTTGGGGAACTCACTAGCTTTGTGCTTACAATTATTGATTACATGTGTTTCAGGTACTTCTGATAATCGTGGGAAAACGAAGGCTTGATTATACACATTCGTCTGCAATTTATGATTCCGAATATTTTGAGACACTCCTATATTTTGATAGATGATTTGTATTTGACACTTGCGATTTTCTTGGGATGGTTTTTATGAAAAATGTTTTATGAGAATTTTAAAAATAAAAAATTTGGTTTGAATATTTGAATGGTTCACAAAGCATTTGTTTTTTAATTTCTTGATAGCTCAACAGATTTGGAGTAGGGTGGTGATGTGGGTGGACCAGCCTATACCCACATTTTTTAATGTTATTGATCAAGGTTGATGGCTTGACGTCTGTGCGATTTAAACGGGTTATTATGGACTCAATTTGCTTTATCTTGATTTGGATGCTACAAAGGTTTCAGAATGATCTCCTATTCGGAACCAAGAATATGAAAAAAGAATTTTTGGTTAATTTCATTTTCTTTTAATTGGTATTGTTATAGGAATCGTAAGGCTAGTCGAAACTATTATGAGTGGGTGAAAAATCCCCTCATGAACAAATTGTTTTTCTTTTACTAGTTTTTCGCTAGTTTTTAATACATACAATCGTTCAAAAAAATCACAAGTTATATAACTTGCCAAAAACAATATTGTAGTCCCAATACCTCCACATATTCGTTCCCTAGGCAGTGTTGCTCACCAAAAACTGGAAACCACCGGCCACTCCATTCATCCTAATTTTTTTGGAAAACAGAAAATAAATATATTATAATAAACCCAACATCAAGCTCATGTGGGGAAATAGTACAAATAGATAGTTTTCATAGTTGGAGAAATTACAAACAATGGAAAGGACAAAGATTCCACACTTTCCATTCCATCCTTTTGCACGAAGTCCTATATTTGCACCAAGTAAACGTTAGAGTTTTTATCTTTTCCACTATAAACTCCGGTCTCATAGGGATATTCTCGAAAACCCGTTTATTTCTACCAACCCATATGCACCATAATGTTCCGCACAATATCATGTTCAACATGCTTTTTTTTCTTATTACACCCGTATCACCTTGACACGAAAAGTAACATGTCCTTTACCGAACTAAATCGTTCGCAATTAATTTCACACCAATTAAGTATAGTATCTATGACCATCATCGCCATCGGACACGTAATCAAGATGTGGTAGCCCGTCTCCTCTCCCTGATGACAAGCACCACAGATCGTAGATGGCATGGTAATCCCGCGGTGGCAAAGAGCCACTGCAGAGGGAATTCTTCATTGCTTTGTTCTCCAAATAAATAAAAGAATCTTGAACGGAGTCGCTTTTTCCTAGTCAAATGGTCCATCATTTACCACATGACTTGCTAATTCAATTCGCTCCCGTAACAAACATACCCTGAAGCGACTATCTGATGTAAACTCTGATTCCCGTCGACCATCCATCGAATTCCATGATATGATTTCATTGGGATCTATGTTTATGTTTTTCAGAAACATCCTGATCCTAACTATATTTTTCCAAACCCCATTAACTGTATTGTTAGCAAGGATGGACCAGTGCCTTCCGTCTAATTTGTGAATACACCTGCTTACATTCGCCCACAAAGTTGAGATGTCAATTTTCAGTCGTTACATCCACTTAGCTAACTGATTGAAATAAAATGAAACTCTCATAATCATTGAAAAACTTATAAAAAAACTAGCTAATATTACATAAAAAATCTGAATTTTTATAATATTTTCCGTCTAAATCTAAATTTTAACTTTATCATAAAACCTTCAAGTGCAGGGTCTCTTTTTGGATTAATATTTATAAAAATCCTTATACTATTGGATTTTTCTATTTAAACCTTTTTTCGTAATTACCAAACTTTTTTTTTTATTTTGATCTTTTTAACATGTTTACCAGCTTTTTGTAATATTTTTATAGGAACTTAACTTTTTTCAAAAAACTGCCATATATGACAAACTTTTTGTTTGGGATCAACTTTGTTGTTTGGACTCATTATACACATATTCTTGTGGTTGATGTTGCTTATGATGTTATTAATGAAGTTAATTTGAGTTTGCAAATTTGGAAACTGAACATTTTATATATGCAAACTAATTATATAACTAATGGTTTCATGTCTGCTGATTTGGAGAGTAATGGTTGTGCGTCTACTAACATGAAATCATATCACAAATGGTATCGTGTTTGATAATTTGGAGACCGAAGGTTCTCCACGCACTAATTTGGAGAAAGAAGGTTCTCTCTATTAATTTAAAATGAATAGAAAGGCAATGCCTAAGGGATGAAATAGGCCCAACATGCAATAACTCATGATTCTCATGTGTAAGCATACATCATCCCAAGTGTCTACATACAAAAACTAGATCATATTGTTTCATCCCAAGTGTCTACATACAAAAACTAGATCATATTGTTTCATCCCAAGTGTCTACATACAAAAACTAGATCATATTGTTTCATCCCAAGTGTATACATACAAAAACTAGATCATATTGTTTTTATGTAACTGCTTCATTGCCATGTACCGTGGGCATGCTTCATCCCTTGTATGTTTAGGACATGAGGGTTGAAATAGAACCAAGCACATATATACATGAGTGATGAACCTCAAAAACCTTGTAAAGCTTTCGCACCACACAAAATCATTTCGACCACAATCATATATATACGTGAGATAAAAAAAAATTGCATGATTAACTTAACATTTGTAACATCATTTACCTTAAAATTTCATAGAATAAAAATTTATAATCTGGAAATGCAAAGCGTCATAATCATCATAGTCACCATAAATTCATCGTTAAAGAATCAATGTATCGTAATCATCAACAACAAATCATCATAAAAGTTAGAATGATGGAAGTTATCCCGAAAGAAATTATCAAAATATTGGGTCATTACTTGTTACTCAAGTATTATATGTGTTAATTTTTTATAATAAAAAAAAATTAAAAAAAAAAAGCCTAAATATAAATGTCAAATGATGACGTGCCTACGCTGGCACGGAAGAGTCATGCCCGACCGAGAAACCTGGCGCCCTGGCCGAGCGAAAGAGAAGCGGGCTCAGCGCCCGCCAACACCCCGGTGAAAGGCTCGTGCCCCTACACAATACTCCAATCAGCACCTCTGACATAGTCCCCAAAAAGCGATCTTGTCCCGTACGGACGAGTAGGATCGCTAGGTATAAAAGGGCGCTATCAGGAGCCCCTAAAGGTAAGCACTTTTCACCAAGCTATTTCTATCAGAAATACCCTAAACACCATCTAACTTGACCGTCAGAGCGTTCTTCCGGGAGTCTCCTCCCGAAAAGCGGCTAACAGCAATTTTCTCTTGTGACCTTGCAGATACTTCCCAGCACCACGCAAGAGCACCGGAGCAAGGTCGCATTATTTGGCACCATCCGCGGGACTTGAACCCACGACCACGTGCTTTATAAGAAAATAAGAAAAGTAATAAATTATTATAATGAAAATGTTTTATATTTTTTAAATTTAAACAAATAATTTAAATAAATAAGAGAAACTAATAAGTTTTAATTTTGAGAATTTTTAAATTAAAATATAATTTATTAATTAAATTGATATTCATTTATTACTATATTTATTGTAATTATTACATTAAAATATTATATGGAATTTAATAAAATAAAAAAACTCATAAAATGACATGTGGGAAAAAATTCAAAATAACTACGAAATGATATTTGACAAATTAAATGAGAATGTGACAAGTGGCAAAAAAAATGAATAATGACTTAAAAGGGTAATGTATTCTTCGATTTGTACACATTTGGTCACCGAGTTTATTTTTTGTTCACATTTACCCCTTCAACTTGTTAAACTGTACACATTCAGTCCTTATGACCGGTTATTTCAGGTTAACTGGTAAAAATGTCTTAATAGGGTAATATATTTCTCATTTTGTACACATTTAGTCCTTGATATTATTATACACATTTAGTTCTTAATTTTTTTTGTTGCAAAATAATTTGTTTTTGTTTTTGTACTCATTCAATACTTATGAATGTTTTTTTTTTTTTAAGTTTTTCTCACAACATCTTACATGGAACAATCATTAATGATGTGTTATAGGTTTTGATGCTTATGTCTATCGCGATCTCGACTACTTGGTTGCTTAGGTCATGTATTTTAAACGTCATAACTTTTTCATAGTATCTCAGATTTTAACGATCTTTATATCTATGCGTTTGTATTTCAGTCTACTACAACTTTCGTGTATATTACTCCCATTAAAAAGCAATATATTTTTTAATTACGATCTTTATATCCATACATTTTTTATGAAGGCATGTATGGATGTTTTTTTTTCATAAAATCGTAAGTAAAAATATATTATATTTTAACGGGAGTAAGCTGAACGAAAGTTATAGCAGACTTAAAAAATGAACACGTAGATATAAAGATCGTTAAAATCAAATATCGTATGAAGAAGTTACGAAGTTCAGAATACAAAA
This sequence comes from Lactuca saligna, assembly GCF_052625555.1. Taxonomy (NCBI): domain Eukaryota; kingdom Viridiplantae; phylum Streptophyta; class Magnoliopsida; order Asterales; family Asteraceae; genus Lactuca; species Lactuca saligna. The sequence goes on from NC_136422.1 coordinate 26,332,713, forward strand.
CCTAAGCCAAACCACAAGACCTATACAACCAATCAGTCGAGACTATGATGGATATAAGCATCAACACCCTCAAACACCTCATCAATCAGGGACGGGCGCAGGATTTAGTAGTAGGTGTTGCTGGTCCGTAGTAGATGTTGCCGCTAAGTAGAAAAAAGAATAAAATATCGAAAAATTTACATTGTGTATAGAAAAAGCAAGGGTTGTCGGTGCCACTGCGGGCACCCAAAGAGAACCGACCATGTCATCAATGATAGTCTCATGTTAGATGTCGTGGAAAAACCCCTAAATAAATCATTCATAATTACTGAATTTGTACAAAAACAAAAAATGATTTATTTTGAAACAAAAAAATATTAAGGACTAAATGTGTACAAAAATATTAAGAACTAAATGTGTACAAAATGAGACATATATTACCCTAATAAGATATTTTTCCTGAGTAACCTGGAGTTCCCGGTCATAAGGACTGGATGTGTACAGTTTAACAAGTTAAAGGAGTAAATGTGGACGAAAAAAAATCTCAATGACCAAATGTGTACAAATTAAAAAATATATTACCCTTTTAAATCATTATCCCAAAAACAAACATTCATTTACTAAAGATGACTAGAGAAAAAAAAAATCTAACCAAAAATTAACTTGAAAACCAGCTAAATACATCAAACAAAAAATACCCCTTTTGTGGGTTTTCTAGAAAAAAAAAAAAATTAAAGTTTGGGTCTAAAGTAAAAATAAAAATAAAAATAAATAATTGTTGGATCTCTATTTAATTAACTCAAAAAGTAAATATAATATTTAAATATTATTTGAAGAGATAACCTCAAAATAAATAGAATCTTACATTACATAATTGAAACATATACTATGTGAGATGTTATGTCAAAATCACATGTGGGTTTTCTGTAATCAAATATAGAGAGAAAAAAACAGTGGTTCTGGTTTGATATGCAAACCCACAAAACCATTGTCTTTTCTTACATTCGAGGATTTTAGATAATTAAAAAAGTTCGAAACATCGTTGTCTTATTCATTGAAACTTAAATCTCTAAATGACAAACAAGTCTATTTTGGGAGATAACCTTTTAGCATTTTCTATTTCTAATCTTTTGTTTTTTATAAAACTAAATCCACTTTCGTATGATTGGCTAGTTGATTAACAAATAAACTCGATAACTATCAACAATTAATATTTATCTTATCTATGAGTTAAAGACTATGTTCAAACGAAAACACTTGTAAAATTTAAAAAAAAAAAAAATTGATATGATCGTTTATTTTAGAATACAACTAGATTATAGTTAACGTTAAACGCGGGAAACGCATAAAAAAACATATAATCGTTTATAGATATTGCATAATGATTATAAAAAAAAATATGGTTATTGGTATTATTAAAATATGTAGAAAATACATTGAAAACGATAAATATATATAATTATTAAAAGATCTCTTTGTAGACGTCATTTTTTGTTTTATTAGTTGAACGACTTTCCTCGTCTTATATAGTTATGATATTTATATATTTATAAGCATTTTAATTAGACGTTTTTTGCATAATAATGTTACCTAATTTAAACATATATTGACAATTAATATACCGTTTTTTCTAATGCATTAAATATTAACTATTTCATTTATTCAAATAAAGTTATGTAATATAATTTATAAAATGTTAAATGTTATATAGATTTAATTTTAGTATATCATCAATGGAGATTCTTTTCTAACCATGATTGGTTTATTTTAAATTGATTATAAATATAAATGCTAGCTTTTATGTTTGTTCTTATTTATTTAGTGTTCGCAAAAACTTTGCATTAGTTTTGGCGTAACTTTGAATAATTTTAGTATATCATCAATTTAATTTGATATATCTGTTAATTATATGAAATATCAAATAACAACATTTCATTATTATTATGATAATTTAGTTTATATATTGTATTTTCACTAATCTTAACGGTCTTATTTTTTCTAATAACCGTAACGTCTTTACTAAATGTACTTTTTACAAATCTCCTAATATCTTATAAATTTAATCTTACTTTATAATTTTTCATAACTATGTTATTTTCAAGATTGACTACTTTAATAATGTTTTTTTTTTCAGTCTATTCAATTTTATATTTCATTGTACAACATCATCGTTTGTATGTATTCTGAAATTTCACTTTAAAAATGCTTAATGTTTACACCTTGATATTAATTTTTTTAATAAACTCATGTGATAATTATGGAATATATATCTCATTTTAATTAACATTCACTTCCTTTATTATATCAAATTCCTCATTAAACGGATATACTTTTGGAAAATAATAATTATAATAGGGCAGCATTATCTAAAACGTAAATGCTTGATATACTTTTGGAGAAAAAAAATCAGGATCATTAAAAAAATTTATATAAAGAAAATACAAATTTAAATTTGTTGAAATTATGGATGAAATTACTGGCGAAAATTTATTTTGGAAGGAGTTGTATTTTGAAAGGTATAATAATATTACAAAATTTGAAATATCTATATTTGTTGTGTAAATTAATAAATTTTATTGTTACTATACGAAGATAAAAAAGTAGGTTAATATGATATACAAAAACATAATAATTTCAATGATATTTTAAAATCATGACAAAATTAACCAGATTCTTAGGACATAAAAATTAAAAAAAAAAATCATAATCATCTCTAATATATAAAAGTAACATTTTCGTAATGGAAAATGATATTTCCACTTGATAAGTTGATTAATCCATTTGAAATGTATGTTTTACCAACTTGTACGATAGTTGTAAAAGTATTGTACCTCATGTGGATGAATCAAATTATTAAGTGGGAATATCACTTCCCTTTCGTAATTAATGTCAGTTCCCGAGATAGTTAATTTTTGTTTTGTTAAAGGTACCTAATACCTTTTCATGTTTATTTGAAAAGTTTCGGAAAAGTAGTTAACTGATTTCATGTAATTTGTGATAAAGAAAATTGAAATATATGAATACATACATTTTATATAGGAACAAAAAATGATCGAAAAAAATATAAAAAGCGAAAGAAGGTACTGACCTTCTAGCGCACAAGAGCGAATGTTGATAGCAGAGAAAGATGATGAAAGTTATAAGCAATATTAACGATGTTGTAGGAGAAGGTTTGAAGAAAAGAAACGATTGAAAATAAATGTGAGTCGCGAATTCAATGATGAATCGTATATGTATGTGATAATTTGAATATGATTTTTCGGTATTAATGATTTCCTAATAAAAAAAGAATTTATATTACTGGTTTACTAATATAAACGGATTTATATTAATGGTTGATATTAAGGTCTTGATTGAAATTATTTATTAGTAATATATTTTTAAAATTGATCATATTAAAATCTTCATAACTAAAAATTCAAGATGTAAAATATGGAAAGTTTTTATTGGAATTAAATACATTACATTTCAACGAATGTAAGTTATTGATTAATGATTGGAAAGCATTTATTGGAATTAAATACATTCCATATGAGGAAGATGATGTCAGTAATTTGATCTAAGGGTGGAAAAAATAAGATTGAAATACAATCAATGGTCCAGATTATTTAAGATGATGTCATAAAGTTTCTCTTTTAGTAATATTTAAGATTTTGACAAAACTGGAAAAATGTCCCTGTGGTATGCATTTTTTGGGGGTTTTAGTCCAAGCCATGACTTTTATGGATTGGTGGTCCTTTTGAGGTAGTTTCGTTGCGTTTTTAGTCCCTCGGTAAACTGAAATGACTGTAATACCCTTACAAATTTTTTTCTATGTTTTTTCTATTTAATTTAAATGAAAAAGAAAATATTTAATTAACTTGGGCCCACATCTCTCTCTCTCTCTCTCTCTATCTCTCTCTCTCTCTCTCTCCCCCCCCCCCCATACACTATTCTCCTGCACCAGATGAACTCTAAATTGAGAAGATGAACTCCAAATTCTTCCCCACTGACTATCGATTTTTCTGTGACATCCTTTATTTCTTTGATTCCATTAACCCCTACACCTATAAATGATATAAAACACGCATACGACAACGATTTTTCAGAAATCAATTGTTCTTGAAGACCTATAAGCCTTTTTTCAGATTCATAAATTGATTTCTAGTTCCAAAAACAAACCCATACATCCGATTTTTCTTGAAGAGCAAACATAAAACTGATTGTTTGTATGCGTGTGTGTTTGACTTGAAGAGCAAAAATTAAATTTATTTTTCAAAAACCGATTGTTCTTGAAGACCCATAAGCTTTTGATCTGGGAATTTTCAGAAAAAATGCATCCAAACACCCTCCTTGTCATCATTAAATTGATCATCCAAACATCATTTAAATCTGGATGAAAAAACCCATGATTCCATATCCAAAATCAATCAACAAAGGTTCCAGATCCAAAAAAACCCATTAAAGGGCACAAATCAAAGTATCTGCGAAATGCCTACTTGTATCTCTACATCCAACCTTGTAAACATCATATAGTATCCTAAAGAGGTGTAAAACATACATGGTAAAGTGATATTGAGTTAGGAAAAAAAATTCAAATCGAACTATGGAGTTTGGGAACAAAATCGTAATCGAAATCTGGAGTTTGGGTTACAGTGGAGAAATACGAAAAGGAAAGGAACAAAATTGAAATATAAAGTTGAGATCGTCATCGGAGGTGTAGATGGAACTTCCATCGTGTCATCGTCCCCTGAATTTGTAAGAATTTGGGTTACAGGGGAGGAAGACGTAGACAAAGGATTGGGTTTGGTCATCGTTGATTGTAGATTGTGATTCAAACAGAAAAAATGGTGAATCTTGAACCCTTTGTGTTTTTACATCTGAACTCTTCAAAGATGTGAGATTACTATGGTTCATCTGAGGAATTTTGGCATACGAGAGAGAGAGAGAGAGAGAGAGAGAGATAGAAGGTGGGTCCTATCTTTATTTATCAATTATTAAAATAGATAATTATATATATATTAAATTAAGAAAATGAAAGAAAAATGAAAAATAAATACATTAGGGGCATTTCAATCATTTCAGTTTACCGAGGGACCAATTATGCATCGAAACTAGGCCAAAATGACTACCAATCCAAAAAATTCGAGGTTTGGACCAAACCTCAGAAAAAATGCATAACACAGGGACCATTTTTGCAATTTTGTCTAGAATTTTTATTAAAAAAATTCAAATATTTAAAATTAATTTTTTTTTTATAAATTAACAGTAATATTGATATATTGGTTTTATAAGAAAACGAGTTCTTCAACTTTTTTATAATTTTTTTTTATTATATATATTAATCACATCTGATTAAGTTACGAGAAAATAACAAATATAGTCAAATTTCCTAATGACTACTCACTTTTTAGCAAAAAATCAGGAAATAGTCCACAATAACCACTAAATCCGTATGTATTAAAAATTACCTACTTTTTCACCCGAAACCTACGGTTTTGGTCATTTGTAATTCATTTTTTTCAAATTTCATTACAAAATTATATGATTTTTATGGTATGCTCTCACTAGCCTACGATTTCCCAAAGAGTAGGTTTCGAGAAACCTACGGATTTGGCCAAAAACCAACGGTTTTAATATATTTTTTGGGTACTTAACTACTATTTGGTATAAGTTTGACTCCTACTTCATGTTGTTTAACTACCATATTGTATATAGTATATATTAAAAGAAGGTTATTTATTAGATTATACATAAGTGTTCCTTTTTTTTTTCAAATATTTTCTCTCAAAAATCTTACTATGAGTCCAATTGAGTATTTTTGTATTATTTATCGTTGACAGAATATAGGAGTTTGTTAACTCCCAACTATCATATGTATGACCACGAGGATATATGCCAAGAATGTTCTATTATGGTGTGGAGTTTTACGAAACCACCACATTCACTGATTTTGTTTAGACAAAACTTCAAAAATGGTCCCTGTGGTTTCCAAAAATATCAAGTTTAATCCTAAGTTCAAAAAACCTCAAAGATGGTCCCTGTGGTTTTAAAACTTTTAACAAATGGTCCTTCCGGATCACTCCGTTAGCATTTCACCGTTAACTCATTTTTTAATAAAATATTGTAGGGGTAATTTCGTCATTTCAGTTGTAACCTTCTCTCTTTAAAAGAATTTGCATGTTCGATTTTTGGTTTCCCCTTTAGCTATATCAGTCCTCATCTCTCCTCTCCTCCTTTCCACTGTTGCTCGGCCGACCGTTGCACCCTTCACGACATCGAATCGCTTCTGATTCAAAGATGGTGACTTGCAGGTGTGGGAATGAAGCAACGAAGATCACTTCATGGTGGACGGATTGTAACCCTGGAAGATAATTTTGGAACTATAGAAGATGTGGTTTCATTCGATGGTCTGATCCTCCAATGTGTGCTAGGGCATTGGTGGTGATTCCAGGTTTGGTAAGATCAAAGAATCGATTGGAAGTGATGGTCGCCATTGTAACTGCAGAATTGTGGAACTACCAACTGATGTTGTTTTGTTCATGGGTGTTTTTTTTTGCTATTATTTTAATCTCTAATTATCTTGTGAAGGTTTGGATGGTAATGGAGTTTTGGTTTTTGGTTTGTAACCATTGCAGGGTTTTTTTTTATTTTAATCGGATAAGGGTTTTTTTGCTTTCAGTTTATGTAGGTGGTTTTGGAATTGGTATTGTTGTATTTGGTTTATGTATCAAATTAATGTGTAATGCAGTGGTAATGGTAATGGTAATGGAATGTTGTTTGTTATAGTTCATTGTTCAATTTCTTTAATGTTTTTGAAATGCAATTGTTAAGTGTATTGTAAATGCATCTTGAAGATGGTTTTCATTTGCAATTGAAATGTACAATGTTATTAATTGATCTGTGAAGGGTAGTACACTAAACATATTAATTCATTACCAAAAAATGCATACACACCATTACATTCAAAGTTATAAAGTTCTTAACACAACCATGATGCAAATTTTTCAAAAGACCTACAACACAAGCATTACATGCAAAGTTTTCAAGTTCTTAACACATCTTCAAACAAGTACACATAACTTAAGTTTCTAAATACCTACAACACCAGCATCCTAATAACCACTAAAAATAGTTTTCAACCCCCTCCAACTTCACCACTACCTCCCTGCCCTTTACATGTTCTGGAATTATGCCCTTTGTTATGGCACTTTGAACAAGTGACTGCCAAATATTTCCTGCTCAATATAGCAGCTTGGCTTTTTAGCTCATCAACACCCCTCCTTCTCTTCTTCTTAGGCCTCCCAACCTACACATATTGATATACTGTAGTTAAAATTGAATTCATTCCATGTTCACATGTATACTATATATTTGATGTACTTTAAATACAAACCTGTGTCTTATGTTTTGGTGGAAGTAAAGTGAATGGGCAGTCACTTTTAGACTACATTGTACATCCATTCAATGGTTTCCATGTTGATAACCTATAGCAAGGATGGACCCATTCATCAACATGTGGGGCATTTTCACCATTTTCAATTTTGTCCCATATAGCACAAACAGCATGTCTACATAGGAAACCTGTAATCTCCTAAAACCTACAACTGTAACTTTGATCATTCAAGTTTACCACATATTGGTCTTGCCATGTGCTTGTCACTTGGTACTTTCCTGCCCCATTGTATTTAGCCACATACTTTGATGCATCAGTCTTAGTCTTTTCAAACAGTGTAGTTGCAGTAGGGGTTAGAAGTCCTTCACACTTATCTATTTCCTATTGCACCACACATATCCTCTTCATGAGATACTCTCTAATATACTCTAAGCAAGTGATGATAGGTTTATCCCTACCTTCATCTAGCTTAGAATTGAATACCTCACAAAGGTTATTCAACAAACAATCAGTATGTGCCCTTCCTGAATAATAGACATTAAGAGAAGACAATTACACATATAGTAAACACACAACAGGGAAGATTAACATTTCTCAATAAATTTCTAGAAACTTACCACTAAAGTGAGATTTAGCCCAAGTGTTTGTTGGGATCTTAGAGACCCAAGCATGAGCCTCTGCATTGATCTTCTTCAACTCATCCATTGCCCTGTTAAAATGATTGACTGTTGTTGCTCTACCACACTCCCAAAGTTGGTCACTTAAGTCTTTTCCTTTCCACTGTTTCTTCATGTTTTCCTGGATATGCCTCAAACAGAACCTGTGTTCTGCACTAGGGAATACCTTCTCCATTGTTGGTATTATTCCCTAAACAAAATTCAATGTAAGCAACATCAGTTAACCAAATGTATTTAGAAAAGGTAATAAAAAAAAGTTAGGTGATACACACCTTTTGTCTATCTAAAATGAAGGTAAAGTTTGAATTTGGTCCCAGATCCAAATCTTCTCCTAACAGTTCCAAAAACCAGGTCCAACTACTTGTTGATTCTGTCTCTACTACTTCATATGCTATAGGGAATATGCCATTGTTTGAGTCCAACCCTACAGCAGTTAACACTTGCCCAGGGTAAGGGCCCTTCATGAAAGTACCATCCAGACCTAGAAAATCTCTTAAACCATATTTGAATCCTAACTTCAATGCACCTAAACAGACATATATTCTTCTAAAAGTTCTTGTGGTAATAGACAAGGAGGTTTTTGGATACACATCAATCCAAACTGTTGTACCAGGATTAGTGTTGAGTAGCTCCAACACATAATCCCTCAAAAAACCATATTGTACTTGGTAGTCCCCACTAATGATACGCTCAGCCATTGACTTTTCCCTAGAAACCTTTTGCAATGACATTCCTACCTCCAGTTTCTTGCACAACTCTTCGTGTAAAGCTTTCACTGGAATTTTAGGGTTACTCTGTATTTGTTGAACAATTCATTTTGCTACGTACCAAGAAGTGCAAGCTTTAACCGCCCTTGTTTTCAAACATTTATGCTCATCCTGTACTCTTTTCACCAACCAATCCTGATTTTTATTAGCCCTCAATATTTGGACTTCCCGTGGACATGTACCTTTATTGGCAATTACATCTTTACCCTTGCACTTTTCCCTACTTCTAGTTGAGGGCCCACCACCATCAACTCCTGTAGAAGTCTTACTTACAACACCTTTACATTTCACCCTAATCCGGATTTTGTCATTTTTGGCTAGGTATAAAGACCTCCTTGTTGCTACAGCATGTGAGTTCATGTAGTTTTTAACATCAAGCTTGGTTTTGAAGACCTGGCCAATCTGAAATGGTTTAACATGAACCTTTCCATGTGAGCATGTACTTAACTTACTCAACTCTTTTAGCAATCTCTTCCTATCATCTTCATGAAATCCTATAAATTGATAATCATCAGTGGCAATAACTTCCAAATCATCATCAACCATGTCAATCCCTTCATCTTTTGAATGATTGTTCAAGATTCCATGTTCATCTACATCAACAGCATTACGGAATTCACTCATGTCTACATCTACATCAAATTGTATGTTAGACTCATCCACATTGTATTCACTGTCATCAGAATCATCTCCACTATCCTCAGAACCATGCCCACTCTCAGAGTAGAAAGCTTCTCCACTATCATCACTCACCATACCCTCTAGATAATCCACTTCTGGTTGTTTTTCAAATGAAGTTTCAACATTAAACTCAGCATCATAATCAGCATAAAGTGAGTAATCCTCTATAAATGGTTCATAATCATCAACTGTTGTAGTATTAGCTCCATCATCAGCTTGGCAGCTTGGTTCCTATACATGGTAAGTTCCTAATGGTTCTTCAGTTTCAACTGCACTAGTGATCACTTCTTCTTGAGTTTCAATTTCATGATTCACCGCTTCCTTTTGAATGACATGACTTTGTTTTCCTTGTGGCCTTATAAATGGTACAATACTCTTTGAGTAATCATGGCCTTCATCAACATCTAACACTTGTGACTGCTCATAATCAGGGTTCATAGACTTGTTTAGATCAAGCTTTCTACTACATGATCCTGCTTCTCTCCTACAAGGTTTCTTTCTATTCATTTCAGGTGACACACTATCAAGCTCCAACTCTTCAATAACAACTTTAGAAGGAGACTTGTAATAACTAGCTACCCTTGTCTGACCAGTTTCAATATACACCCTAATAAGTTTGTGTTTAGGGACAGATGATACCATTTTAAGTACATCTTGATCATTACCTAAAGGCATTAAGCCATAGTCCAAAGGGTATTCAGGGATACAAAAATGATAGTAAAGGGTTTGCTCAGTTTTGTACCCTAGTTCTCGAACCATGTCGTCAAGCTCATGAATTGAAAATAAATCAGTGACAACATCATCTACATATGCTACAACACCATCAACGTATTTCCTTCCAGGTGCTTTGGTGAAGATACCAATGTAGTGTATCTTCAACGTGAAATAGTTGTCATAACCTTTTGTAAACACAAAAAAAAGAGTAAAATCAATGATTTCCTTACGTCAACACAATAGACCAAGAAAAAACAAGTTTTGTTGTAGTATTGTACCGTATCTTTTTCCTAAGTCCTCCACGTTTACAAATTTTTCTCGAAAACACCATATTGATAGCACCATTGCAATTTCTGCAGCTTAAAATCCTAAATCCCAATTTCTATTCTTGCTTCTACGATGGGAATGAACCTGATGACTAAACCTGTAACTGGTTATCTTCTTGGGAGAGGGACGGGTAGTGATGTGCAAGCAACAGGTAATCATTTCATATTACAGAGAGAAGGTTACAACTGAAATGATGAAATTAGCCATGCAATATTTTATTAAAAAAATGAGTTAACGGTGAAATGCTAACGGAGTGAGCCGGAAGGACCATTTGTTAAAAGTTTTGAAACCACAGGGGCCATCTGTGAGGTTTTTTGAACTTAGGGACTAAACTTGATATTTTTGGAAACCATAGGGACCATTTTTGAAGTTTTGTCTTTTGTTTATTTGATGAAAAGTCAGACTAATCTTACAGATGAATCAAAAGTTAGTATGTCTTACCAACATCTTGTAGAATTGTATTATTATGCTATTGTGATGATCGTGATATTAGAAAGTTGATCAACATAATCAATGTTGTTAGTGGTAATTTTGTCTGTGTATGTGGTGGTTGAAAAAGGTGACAAGGCTAACAAAATTTTCAATGGAGAAAAAGCATATGCAGCTAATGTATCCAGCAGAAAAGGGAGCAACAACGCAATGGGTACTTTTATAACTCCAAGTATGCCTTAATATCATAGTGTTGCTAAAAATTAAACGTAGTGCCAGAACCGATTATGTATGTGGAACTGTAGAATTATAATTATGTAGATGATGATGATGATATTGGTACATATCTTAATTTGGGTGCACATTATTACTTTGACCAAAAATCACAAGCTATGGTTAATCGATTAGGTAATGAAACTGGGAATCAAAAAGTTCCTTTTTTTAATGATGGTGAACTACAAGGATACAGGGGGTTTGTGGATTGTGAAAAGTTAGATATAATAGATCTAGGTAGTAGTTCTATTGTAGAAGAATCGGACAATAAACCTAAACTTATGTATTCAGATACCATGTTTCAAGGTATACCCATATTGCATTCGTGTCCCGTCAATGATGATGTCAACATTTCATCGCAGAGGTTGGATATAAGTGAAAAGGTCAAGGTTCTAGACATGTTCAATAACAAAGCGTGCTTAAGTTTGCAATTGGAAGAAAAAAAATCATGGCAGAGGGTAAGCAGTATAGGACTAGCAAATCGACTAAAGAAAGGTTCAAGTGGTTTGCTTGGTTGAAAACTATGCATGGTTTATTAGGGAAAAGGCAATCAAATCTACTAGTATTTTTTTCACATCTAGCAAATTTAGGGTTGTGATGGTGATTCATGTACAAAACAGTTTCCTCTATGTAACCTTGCAAAATCAAATTAGTGAAATTCAAACTACAATGTTATTTGAATACATATGTGCACACACTTTGTAACGCCCTATTCTGAATCGACTCCTAGTCTGAGGCTATGCCCGAAGGCCGATCTTCATAAGGATTATGGCTTTTGAAAGGGTAAGATGTAGGCCATTTTAGGTGCGAGTGATGCATTAGAAGTGTTCTGGATGTTCGGTTGTGTTTCGGATCCTAAGGGTATTTCGGTAAAGTGTCAGTTTGAGCTTTTGTGGAAAATGGACTTTTGTTTCGAAGGTATTTAGGAATATATGAGTTGATAGAAGTGTAGGGCTTCTCATTACCTTTTCATGGATATAAGGATCGTCGAAAACGGATTTATAATGAAGAAGTTATGGCCTTCGGAGGTTTAGTGGTTTCAGGCTTAGCCAAGTACGTTGGGCGTACAGAAAGAGTACACTGGGTGTACTAGTGAAGAAGGCAGTACGATGGGTGTACTGACCAGGATGTCGCGAATGTTCTTCAGAGTATGCTGGGAGTACCATATGAATGATGGGCGTACGCCAATCATACCTAAACCCTATTTTAGGGTCTTGGACCCTATTTAAGCTCCTTATCTCATAACCTAACCCTAATATCTTCAGCCTCCACCCTCTAAACCCTAGAAATCGACCCTTAGCCCTCATTTGAGTGATTTTGGAGCTTGGATGGCCATTAGAGGAGTATTTTGGTGTTTTTAAAGAAGAAGGTGTTTAGAGAAGAAGCAAGAGATTGAAGTGAGCTTGTAGATCCAGAGGTTTTACATCATTTCCAGCCTATTGAAGGTATAAAGTTCTCATCTTGGTGCTTCTACATCATAGATCTAGGTTCTCATGGATATTGTCCCTTTTGGTTTCAAGAATGGATTTTTATGATACAAATCCATTTCTGGACTTAGGGTTGCCACCCATTAAGTTATTTGAGTCCCTTGAGCAGTAAAGTTGCAATCTTTAAGTCCCATTTTCATCCATGCAAGAGATCTAGCCATTTACATGAAGATGGTGGTTATTTTTACAAGTTTGATCTCATTGCAAGCCACCAATTGATCAACTTTATGGGTTAAGAAGGGTTATTGGACTTAGATTTGCAGTTTGGAAGTTGTGTCTTAAGGGATTAAGCAATTTTGAAGAATATGGTTTATCAGGGGAGTAAGTTAGGCGTACACGCCAGTACGTGCAGCGTACAAGCCATGCAAGCTGTACACACAGCGTACAGAAGAGTACGCTCAACGTACACTCAGACTATGGACTTTGCGTTATTGTACCTCGGTTTGGGGTCAGGCCTTGGGTTAGCAGATGTTGGGCCGTGTTGGGCCACCAAGAGACAGTTAAGGGCCTAAAGGCTAGTTTGGGTTTGGGTGGAAAGCCCATTTGAGTTTGGAAAGACTAGAAAGGATTGGGCCTAGGTCATGGTCCAATTTAGATCAAAAGGGGTAAAATAGTCATTTTATACTTAGATGGATTCTCAGTTTTTGACTAAGTGTTTATTTTTGGTTATAATAGTCGGGGAGTCGTTGGAGCAGTTGATAGAGATACCCTCGCCTGAGTTTTCAGCATCCAGTTTGAGAGGTGATTTTTCCTCCAGTAGGAACGGGTCTAAGGCACCAATGTCGACCCGTTTAAGTAGTAGAGTATATCGAGGTGAGCCTGATGTTCGGGTTAGACCGATACAGTCTATATGTTTCTTGACTTCGGTCCAATGTCGGGATGGTCCCCAGAAGTAGTTATGTATGCTTGATGTCTTTGTGATTCATGCATGATTATGTGTTATGTGTTACGTGTTCCGGACTCCGGTCCGATGTCAGGCAAGCCCGATGCAGTATATGTGATTATATTATATGTTATGTGTTCCAGGGTAAGCCCGATGTTGGGGTAAGCCCGGTGTAAGTTAGTCATTATGCCATGTATTATGTATTTCGGGGCAAGCCCGATGTACGCTAGTTTATGTGTTATATGTATTTGTTCCGGGCTTCGGTCTGATGCTGGGGCAAGCCCGATGCAAATTATGTGATTATGTTATATGTTTATGATATATGTTATGTTGTGTATGTGTCGGGGTAAGCCCGATGTCGGGGAAAGCCCGATGCCGGGGTGAGCCCGATGCCTGATGCGGTCGGATGCCGGGGTGAGCCCGATGTCGGGTAAGCTGATGTCGGAATTCATCTCGATGCAGTGGGAGTAGTCCCAGAGTTATGTTATTTGTGATATGTGCTTGGTATGGTATGTGGTAGTTGGGGGATCTCACTAAGCTTCGTGCTTATAGTTTCAGTTTTGATTTTAGGTGCTTCAGTTTTTAAAAGAGGAGCTCGGGAAGATTGCAGCACACACGCCATTTGTTCAGCCTGGGATGTTTATACTTTGATATATTTGACAGATGTTATGTTATTCTTGAGATACACAATTTATCATTTTTATATGTTGAAAGATAATTATGGTTTTGTTAATGAGTTAAAAATGAAAATTTTGGCTTGTGTTTTTGGGATGTTACACACTTAGAATCAAGTTGGCATAACCTCATGAAAGCCCATTTTGAACCAATAGTTAGACAAAATCAAATTTGGGCTTTGCTTAGAGTTCTCGACCCAAATACCTTATTGGACAGAAAACCCCTTCTTTTGGGCCCTCCTTTGGCCAAAAACTTCTTTATTTTGCCAAATTAAACCCAAAAGCCCATACCCATCTTAGAACCGACAACCTTGTAGGTATGTAGGGTGTTCTCGGCCACCCAAAAACCAAAAACCCCTCTACACACTTCATAAAATCGGTTAGAGCATGGGACAAGAAAAAAAAAACAAAAAAAAAACGATAAGGATTAATGTTGACACCTAATGCCTTTACAACCTATTACCCTTCATGCTCCCACACATACAAACATCTATCTTCCATGCATCCATGCATGGTTCTCAATTGTCCAACATACATCAAGGAAGCCATTTTCCCCCTTATTTTAAGAAGGTTCGGCCGAACAGCCATCACCCACACCCAAAGATCATTTTCACTCAAACATTCTCTCAAGTTCTCTCTCACTTTCCTCTCTAAATTTCGTGTGTGCCAACCTCAAAGGTTTTCTCTTCAAGAAACTTATAACAACTTGGTAAGTTCTTGTAAAACTCAAGTGTTTTTATACAATATAGTGTTAAGATCATTCCATTTACACACTCATTTTCGTGTGTATGATTCTTAGAACATCAATCTTTCGAGAATCTCTCCAAGATCAAGATAGGATAAAAAATTTCCTTCTTTTCCTTCCTGTCACACGAAATCAAGGTGAGCTTCATACACCATGCTTTTTCGTGTTTTTTATGTATTTTTTGGGGGTAATACAAGTCAAGTTTCGTTTAACCATTGGATATTTGCATGCACCTACATGTTCATGTATCAATTTGAGCTTATAATGTTGAATATCTCATGTTGATACACCATCAACTCGTGAATTACAAGCTTCAAGTATGCTAGATTAAGTTTATCCTTTGGATAATTGCATGCATCATGGTTATGTGTTGAATGTGGAATAAATACTTGTGTAAAAAGGGTTATTATCTTATATAGCTTCATAAAAATCGTGATTAACATTTTCATTAACATATTTGTTATATAAAAATTTGTGGACATGGGTTGGTCACTAAAAATTTTCGAAATCATAGTATGTGTATATTCATGCATGTTTACTTTTGGATACATACATACTCGCCTTTTTAAAAACCTACACTAATATTTGAATAAAATATTTAGTTTATCATTTATGGTGATACAAAAGTCGTGACATATTTGAATTAAACTTAAACAACATATTTGGTGTTATAAACTTTGCAAAAATCAGTAAAAAGTATGTTAAACATAAACACAAAGTTTGATATTTTACTACAAATAATATTATTAGTAAAATAGTCGTAAACTTGTCGTTATCATTTTTTGATGGTTTATAATCCAAGATAATATGCTATTTTTGCAACATATGTTACAACTTGACATATTCACTAAAGTCTATTTATATAAAATGTTGTAAATAATTTAACCGAAATCATATACAAAACAGTTTTATGACAGAAAAAATGTGTGTCATAAACTGTCTGTCATAAAACTCATATCGCATAAGTAATAAGTTGAATGTCATGAAACCTAGGAATCGCGTGTCATAAAACAGTATATTATCAAATTCTGTAAAATGCGTGTCATAAAACATCTGTCATGAATTTACACTACTAATGTTATTTCAATATTTAATAAAGAGTGTAGAATCTTGCATAAAACCGTTAATGCTCTAGTAAGACTCTATCTTCATCGTACCTACCTAGCGTATAACCTAAGTCTTGTAATTATAACCATAGTCTCCTGGAGGGAGAGCGAGGTAATTTTGTATAGATCTATACGGGGATTGACACCCCCACACCTAAGTTGTTCGCTACAGCTAGATGAGGCCAGTCTAGAGTGACAAATATCTTACCGAAACTGACGCCTGAAGAACGTCGTGACAGGTATAACAGTAACATCTAGCATGGTTATAATGACTCACATAGGGATTAACAATTCCATCTTGATTTACGGGAAAACTTACACTTCACTAGTTTTATAAAGTATAAAAGTACACACAATTTTTAGTACTCAATTGTCACTATTTCAGTCTTAGGGTCTAAGACTACGGTTTCATACAATCAAAAAAATATGGGATTTTCTGGGAACATACATTCATATGATTCAAAGAAACGTGCATACATATATTCATGGTTTTTCGAAATGAACATACAATTCACTTTTATCGAAAATATTGGATTATTTGGAAGCATACAACATTTTTGTCAAGCAAAACAGATACATACTATTTTCATACAAAAATGCTTATGAAATCACCAACATTCTATGTTGATGCTTTTCAAAACGACTTGTATTCTCATGAAAACAGTAAGCAGATACTCGAGCCATGGATTTTGGATATTTTTCTACATTATAAAATTTACAATTTTGTCGCTTTTGTATAACATTTGAACAATTACAAATTGTAAACTCATAAAGATTTTAATCTTAATGTATGTCGTTTGGTGGCTATGTCCATTTATATTCAATTGTGATGATACAATACAATAACGTCATCCGCCCCCGGACGTTTCCGTCGTCCTGGGACGGGGTTGTGAGAATTTTCCAACTTAAAAAATATTAACCAACACACATGTTTTACTACAGAGTTGAAATGCTAGCATCGACAAATAAATGAAAAAGTGCTCGACCACTTTATCACCGAGGTTATAGACATAGATTATAAGAGAGTTTATGGGAGGAATGAGATTTTTAGGGATATGAATTCCAAATTTCTACTTAATATATCATACCAACAGGCTTGGCGGATACAACAATATGTTCTCTTATTGTTAAGAGGTACCAAAGAAGATTCATTTACCAAACTCCCAGCGTATGTGCATAGCTTGGTCAAACATAATCCCATAATGGTTACTCATATTAAAACAAATGAGGATGATCGGTTTGATTCGTGTATATCGTGATTGGTTGCTTAGTATGTAATGATACTTATGGTAAAAATACTATACATGATTTATAGTTATTTATTTTTAACGCAATTTTAATATATTGTAGGTACGAGCTATCCTCAATTGTTGTAGGCTAACACTTATAATAGATGTTGGCCACCTGAAGGGTGAATTAAAGGGTACAATGTTGCTTGTAGTGATGATGGAAGGACAGAACCAAATAATGTTGGTTGCTTATGGCATATGCAAAAGTGAGTGTACAGAGAAATGGCCATGGTTCCTTCAAAAACTGCATGAATATATAAGCATTGTGGAGGACCTTACATTCATATCTGATAGGGCTCCATCAATAGCAACATCCATTGCAAATCAATTCCCCCGTGCCTTTCATGGAATATTGGTATCCATTTGTATTTCAGCATTACATCTGAATTCAGAAGGAGTAATACATTAAACTCGTTGTTTTGGGAGACTTGCAAGGCTTATATTAAATATTTCGATGATGGTATAAAAAATGAGGGAAATGTCGGTGTATGGGAATACCTACGAAAAATAAATCCAAATAGGCAAGGGAAAATTTTCCTAGGAATGGATCTTTTCTTATGATGTCAAATAGTGTAGAGTCGATAAATTCAATGTCAAAATTTGCAAGGAAGATTCCAATATTGATGTTGATTGATTTTTTCGTGCAACAATGCAACAATAGAGTTTTCAAAAGCAGAATTTTGAAGATGCAAATCTTTTATATTAATGAGTATATGAAGTGTTTTCTTTCTTACTTGCATGAAATTGTTATTACTTGTAGCGGAAGCAAAACGACACTCACCCCATGGGCTGAGGAGATTGTTAGAGTAAACAAAAATGCTTGTAATAATTAGATGTTGTACCCGATCTCAAGAAATAGATTTCAAGTTAAAAGTTCTACTCACATTAGTGTGATTGTTGATTTTGAACACAAAACTTTTACATGTAGGCAGTGGCAAATAGATGGCATACTTTGTGGTCATGTCATAAAAGTGCTAACAGTGAACAATTATGAAGATTGTTTTGGGTTTGCTTTAAAAGCTTATGATATAGAGACACTTAGGAAAACTTGTGAGGAGTGTGTGAACCCTTTGCCAAGTCCATCTGAGTGGGAGATCCCCGATGATTTGATGATTGTAAGGCCACCTATAATGGAGAGATTTCAGTCCAGAAGGCCAAGAAACACGAATCGCAGTATGTCGCAAGGTGAGTGTCTTATACGAAAAGAATGTCTTACGTGTGGTCAGGTAGTACGCGCGAGGAAAAACTATATGGGTAGGGATTTCGGGAGCGGATTTAGGCAGAGTAAAATATCGACAAAGAACGAGATAACGAATAATAAATTGGAATCCGGGAGCGGATCACGGAATGAACATGTATACTCCACATTTGATTTAAACAACACTTTTGATTTAAACTACCCTTAGATAAAGTGGGAAACTCTTATGTAATATTTATTTAAGTTCTAATTTTCATTTGTTATTTCCTACTATTTTATAAAATAACGTATTTAGCATTTTAACAGTGAATTACATGTTTATTTTCTATATTTGGCATTGGTAACACATAGTTATTACGCTTGAAAGTAGACTGTGTGTTGTTAAAACTATATAAAATAGCAAAACATAGTATTTTTAGCCTATCAAAAAGCTATCATTTAAGTCCGATTTTCATTTTTTTTTCTAGATTACGTTCTTTATACTTAGTTCTTCAGCCTCATATATCGGGATCGTAAATCTGATATCGGTAACGCATAGTTATTACGCTCCAAAGTAGGCTCCATGTTTAAAACTACATAAAATAGCAAAACGTAGCATTTTTAGTTTATCAAAAAGCTATCGTTTATAGTTGGATTTTCATGTTTTTTTCTAGATTACGTTATTTGTAACTAGTTCTTCAGCCTCACATATCAGGATCGTAAATTTGATATTGGTAACGTATAGTTATTACGCTCCAAAGTAGGCTCTGTGTTTTTAAAAACTACATAAAATAGCAAAATGTAGCATTTTTAGTCTATCAAAAAGCTATCGGCTATAGTCTAATTTTCATGTTTTTTTCTAGATTACATTCTTTGTACCTAGTTCTTTAGCCTCACATAACGGGATCGTAAGTCCAATATCGATAACACATAGTTATTACGCTCTAAAGTAGGCTCTGTGTTGTTAAAAACTACATAAAATAGCAAAATGTAGCATTTTTAGCCTATCAAAAAGTTAATGTTTAGAGTTAAATTTTCATTTTTTTTTCTTGATTACGTTCTTTGTACCTAGGTCTTCGGCTTCATATATCGGGATCATAAATATAATCATGTACGTAAAATGATAACTTTTACTAAATGATGTGTCAGAGAGTCATTGTTCGATATGACAATACATTAAATAGTAGTCAAAGGCTACTAAGAGTAGTCAAAGCCTACTAAAAAGTAGTCAAAATATAACCATGTACGTAAAATGATATGACTTCTACTGGAAGATGTGTCGAAGAGTCACTATTTGATATGACAATACATGAAATAGTAATCAAAGGCTACTAAAAATAGTCGAATCCTATTAAAAATAATCAAAATATAAGCATGTTTGTAAGATGATATGACTTCTACTATACAATGTGTCGGAGAATCACTGTTTGATCATGAAGTAGTAGTAGTCAAAAGCTACTAAGAGTAGTCGAAACCTATTAAAAAATAATAAAAATATAATCATGAAGTAGTAGTCAAAAGCTACTAAACAGTAGTTAAAACCAATTAAAAAATATGCAAAATGTCTTTTACATATATATCTTCGACCTTTACAATATTTATCAAACATATATTTTTTTAATCAAACCACCATACACCTACAATCATGTCTACTTTTTTAAAAAAAATGGTGGTTGATGCCAAAGGAAAAGAGAATACAACTCTTAACAAAAAAAAAAAAAAAAATAAATAAGAGATCAAGACAGAGAGTACAGGTATTAAAGAAGATAGAAAATGATTGGAAAAATTACAATCTCAAATATGATAGAAAAGGGGTCGGTTACAGACAAAGAACGCAACATAAAAACTGCAATCGTTTGGGTACGAGAGGCCATAGAACACGCCAACAAAGAAGACGTAGAATTAAAGAGGATTATCAAAGGGATACATAAAAATAACAATCGGGTGATTTCAAGAAAAATAAAAATATCTTATTGATTTTTCAACTTCATATCGTTGATTAAATGTATGATTTCTCATCAACTAATTTTATGTAACACTTACTACTAAATCAATGTAATATATAATGTTTGCTTGTTTCTTATGATTAATGTTATTAAGTATGAATGTATTATCTGTAAAAGTAATATTATCCATATTAGGGATCATTTTGCTACCATAAACTAAAATAAAATTACATAACATAATATTTTCAAATTTTTATAAAGTAATTGTTATGAAATAGCTTCTAATCAAATTATTGTAAAATTGAAAATTTCCAAGATCTCTAATATATCATGGACATCCTATTGCAAAACTGCGGAGCAGCCCGACGACTGAAAAAAAAACTGCTTCAAGAACATAACATAAAAACACGACACTCTGCAAACTGTCATTCATGTTGCGGCAAGTCAACAATGTCGTTAACATTAATAGAGATTTTCAGATTTTCTGAGTAGGCAACTCTTATTTTTGGCTTTTTCCCTTCCATAATGAGAATACACTGCAATGCTTCACCTCGCTTTTTTTTCTTTCCTTTGTTTTTTTCATTTGTAAATTACAACATCCTTTAGTATATTTAATGGTTAAGGGTGAGACATGAGAGGTGATCATTTAATAGGTAAACTGAAAAATGAAGGAAGGAGAATAAGGAGTGATGAAGCGCTGATATGACAAAAAAAATGTGTGTAAAAAACAGGATGAAGTTGCACACCTTTGCCGTTTGAAAAAACAATAATATTGATGCCTTGTTAGTATTCTTTCTCTATTATTTGTCACACTTCAAGATTGCGTAAAAAAGTATTAGTAGCGAAAACAAACATGCAAGATTATAATTTTAAAAATGGAAGACATCCACAATTTTTGACAAAAAGATGTACTGAAACGGCTAGTAAAAGTATTCGACTTTTATGAGAATTGAGAAGTCCACTAGTGACAAGTCATTATTGCATAAACAAGATCTTTCTTTTGTTACACGATGGGTGATTAAAAAGTGAACATAGGTTTCAAAGGTAATAATAACAGATCACTGACGTACAAATATTACTAGATTTTATTTTTGGCAAAAGTAAATAGGAAAAGAAAGACATTGATGTAACCACATGCCTACATTTTATTATAATATTCCTTAACTTTATGTTTGAGTGGTATATTTTTTTATAAAGATTAACCCATCAATCAAATAAAAAACACCACACAATCATGAAATCATGAAAGAGACTGAGAAACAGCAAAGATCCACCAACATCATCTCACCCAAACCTACCCCTAAAACACGCATCAAAATGTTGTACCACATGCCTAATTGGTTGTACTTCAACCATGGTCAATTATAGCATTGGAAACCCCATTTCACATCCTCCCATTTTAGTCTCAAAACCTTGAACTCTACATTCAAATTCCCAGGTCATTAAATAAAGCGTTGTACCTTATGCATCTCGGGTTGTACCTTACACCTTATCTATGGTTCTTTAACTCTAGAGGTGTACCATGTGCATCTTTTGTTGTACCTCATCCATAGTCAATAAAGGTATGCAAAACGTATCCTCTAATTGGGCCCCAAAATCCTCAACTCTACAGGAATAACATTTACATGCAAGGGCAGTTTTTAAGTGTAAGCCATTTGACATTTTGACTAAGCCCAAATGTACAAGTTTTATTGCATGATGTACAACTTGCATAAAATTATTGTTATCTCTTTGAAAGGACATGTACCATCAAGCCATAATTGAGAAAACATGCCAAAACAGAAAGGCACTAATGCATCTATCAAAACAAAAGGCCAAACACACACTCACACACAATAATATGTGAATGAAGCCAGAAAATACTGAAAGTGAAAGCAGTGTGTGTGTGTGTGTGAATGGTACTCTGAAGATACCAATTGAAAATGGGTTGTCAGCCTCCATGTGACATGGTGGACCTATACCCTTCATGTCCACCCTCAAAGAAACCAAAAAAATCGGACAAAAGACTACTACCCTAAAGGCCTAAACTAATCTTTAAATAAAAATGTACAAGTTTCCATTGCACAAGGTACAACTCACACTAAAAAGATCAGATCAGTCAAATCTCGATTCATTTACCCTTTTGGATCTTGTATCAATATTGACGATCAAAAGGACACTAGAAAGGTCAAATCAAGTATACAAATGGTTGTACCTTAGGGATTAAGAGTTGTACCATACAATAGAGTTGAACATACTAGGGCAGAAAAAGAAATTACCACATAAGTAAAAAGAGAAAGTTGCTAACCACTACTACCCTTTTCTTTTGATTTGTTATATGCATGGTTCAATGAGTGTTTGGTGGGGAGGGGGAGGGGGAGGGGGTCCAGCACATAGTTTGAAGGGAAGGGTACAAAAGTAAATAAAGAAAGATACCCTACTCCCATTAAATCAGTTCATCTATCCTTGTTTTCTTTTATGTATTGCATATTATGTATAGTTGTAAGTAGTATGGGGAGAGAGGTTTTGAAGATGATAATCTTGATGTTGTTGATGTTGTTTTTTTATAATCCTGCTCCTACTCCTGCATAAAACAATATATAAAAAAAAATTAATATAAAATACACAACATAATTCACATTGGTTTAGCTAAAACATGATTTAGGGTTTGTTTCTTTTTTCCCATAAGTAATGATGTTTATCCGGTTAAAATGTTGTATACATAAGATATGTTCGTTATCTAGACCGAGTTAACCGTCAGAATGAGACTAAATGACCATTTTACCCTTGCATCGTAAAAAAACAATTTTCACAATATTCATCGATTTTAACTCCCTAAGCCCATTAGAATGCTATGAGGACATTTGTTTATGTTTTTGAAAGCAATGGAATCTGTCAAAGGAATTGGAATCTGTCTTGTGTTTAGTTGGCAGGAAATGGAATCGAACTCGATAAGAAAAAGGATTTGGACTAAGGAAACAAAATGCACCACGGAACGGAATCTCAGATTCCGATTCCGTAGGAATCTAAAAACAAAAGGCAAAGTGAGTACTTGATTATTGAAATAAATATATATAAATCGTACTCTAACTTTAAGCATCTGATGATATATAGACCTAACGTTTGTCCTTCAATAACCATAAAGACGTAACATTTGTCCGACTCAATAACAACAACATTGCGTATACCCCACACATATTTGGTCCACAAAGGAGAAAAATAAAAAAAGTAAAACAGGTGTTGACCAAATTGACTTTCGGTCAACGGTATCATTTTGACTTTATTTATAAACACGAATGTACGAGTTTTTTGTTATTTTTTTTTTTTTGTAATTCTAAACTAAAAGGAATAATATATATAAATATTCTTACCAAGCAAAGTTAAATCGCTCCATGATGACAACAATGCAGCTAAATTCACCTACATTTTAATGGCTTCTTGCCACAAAAAAATAAAAACTGGTAAATATAAAAAATCAAAAAAAATGTTGAGAGATATGAATTGAAGTTTAGATTTGAAGCAATCTTTTGGTGATTTTTTATATACCTTGGCATTTGGAAGTAACATGAATTGATAGAACCCCGCATGTCGATGGCGGTTGAAGAGGTGGGAGGGTGGCGGGTGGTGGCGGCACCACCGCCGGTTTCAGCCTCCGGCGTATCAGTCGAGAAAATCGTCTGGTGGTTGGTGGCGGCTGACTTTGTAGGTGATGCAAATAAGTTATCAGGAAGGTTGTGCTCAAAACTGTAATTTAAACAAGAAACACATGATCATAAATTCATAATCAATTATAACATCAAAATTCAAAATTCAAAATTCAAAATCCAAACCTTTCTTGTTTATCAGTTTCATTCTGACCGGATTTCTCCTCCTTCCCGGAGCCATTGCCGCCACTATTCCCGCCATCATTCTTCACTTCCGGTGGTGGCACATTTGGATCGGATTCATCTCTTGGTGAATTTGTATCATCTTCAGTGCTAATTTTTGCTACATATGTGAAACCGATATTGTTAGTAATAAGAACATGAAAAAAAAAACAAAAAACAAAAAACAAAAAAGGATATATATTATTTGTTAATTATTATTTATTATTTACCTCCAGAAACATCTTCATTGTTGACATCTGATGAAAACGTTGAAGAAGCAGATAAATTGTGGTGAAACTGATGATTTTTTAGCTCATTTAATTGCAAATTCATCATTCTTCTATCTTGGATTTCAATTGCATGTTGTAATTCTGCACGTTCCTCTAACTTTCTTCTCAAAATCATCTCATGATTAAACATTCGTGCACCTGTTTTATATTTATAAAAATCATCTAAGATTAAACATTATATTATAAAATTTAAAATTAAAATTAAATGTTTATATAGATATGATATTTTTGCTCACCAAAGGGGATATGATCGAATGGCTCAGCAGATTCAATTGCAGTTGGACTCAAACACCCAGAAAAATCTCCTCTTTCAATTTGTTGCTGATGCTTCCTACATAAAATAAGGGGATATTTAATATTTTAATCATTTGTGACAAAAAAAGAGAAAGTGTCGCGAATGGTGGTTCATACTTGTCTGGGATTTTGCCCTTTTCTTTATAAGGCTTAACAAGAACCCGTGAATCACATACAAAATGTGGATTTCCTTTTGCTAAAATCGCTTTGACAGTTTCAGGAAGCATAAACGTGACAAATCCAAACATTCGTTTTTGTTGATATGGGATTCTCACATCTTGAACAGGTCCAAACATGCTTCAAAAGATTAAAGAAATGGGAAATCTTTAGTTCATGAAAGAAAAGGGTTAAAATCAAGAATTCAAGATTGTTTGTTGATGAAATGAGACCTGAAGTAATTTGAAACATCTTCTTCTTTGAAAGTACTGTCAGCTGGAAATGTCAAGTAAATTTGTCGCGAACTTGAATTTGAATTCGCAAACCCTAAAAAATCATTCCGATCAGGTCGACAACGACCAAATTTGTGAAATTCATCTCCCATCATCAATGCTGCTGCTGATCTAAAAGACAGAATAAATCCATATGATCAAACATTAAGTTTTTAAATACAGAAAGTTTTATATATGTATGTGGTAAAGCCAAACATGACCTAACTTTATCCACAAAAACGAGAAAAGATTCTTTTTTTTTTTTCTTTACCCTTTTCTTCTATATGCATTTCAAGAAGAAATCCAACACGAGAAACGGAAAAAGAAGGCTTTAAAGAACTAATAATAGCATATAATTGCAGCATAATTATGCTGTTCCTCTTTTTCCAGATACTAAAGAAATCCAACATACGAAACTACAGGGTGAAGAATAACCAATAAAGTGGTAATTTTTGAGTAATAATGAGGGAGATGACTTTAACTTTACCTAGGATTCTCATTGAGAAAGTTCATGCACCTGTTGAAAGGAAAAGGAGGAACTCCGCCTCCGGTCATGGCTGCAATTCGTTGCTGCTGCTGTTGAATGGCTTTAAACCTAAGCAAATCTTCGAAAGCATCGATTTTTCCGGTGGGAGAACCGGCGACTGCTGTAGGTGAAGATGAACCGAGCCCTAGTTCTTCCCCGAAACCGCCGTTACCATGAACGAACTTACAGGAAGTACCGTTTTTACAAAACCCTCGAGCGAAGTACATGCAAGGTCTCCAGCCACCACCCATATCGTCGTTTCCGCCTCCACCGCCAAGAAAAACATCGTTCACCGAGCAACTCCTCCGGTGTAGATGATGGTGATGCAAGTCGCCACAGTTACCCGTTTCGACAGACCAATTTGAACTATCGTTAGGGTAGGGGAAGAGAACCGAGTCACTACGACCACCGGGGCTCACCATTGGGTCTATAAAGTCGACATTTTTAGATTCGTCGAAGAAGGAAAGCTGATCGGGAACAACTTGCAGTCCATTGTTAGTACTATACTCCTCGGTGGGATCGTTAAAATTGTTGTAAAACGACGAAGCAGAAGAACCACCACCGTTTACCACAGCAGCGTAAGAAGCCGGACGAGGGCTACCACGGTGATGATGATGATCGGGGAAAGACCCAGATAAAGACCAAGGCGAACTCGGCGAAGATGGGTTCATGTGATGAAACCCATTGTTGGGAATGATGATTTGAGGGGAATTTCGGTGCATAAACAGCGAAGGAGTCGAAGGTGCAGAAGAAGCATTCGACGAAATGTCTAAGAAATTTTTGGCTTGTTTTATGACGGAAACCAGAAGGTTTTCTGGGCCAAACGCCAGCCTTATCATCTCATTTTCTCCTTGGTCTTGTATGAGTATGTATCCCATGATTTTTGAAGCATTTTCTGGATCTAATTTTTGGATCCTTGACATCACCATTTTCGTAGCTTCAACTGTATCCATGGTGGTGTATAAACCCAGTAAAAAAACACTTTTATTTCAAAAAGAAAACAAAAACAAAACACAGTCGCTCTCAGTCACTCGACCACCATTTTTGTTTGCTTCACCTTTCTCTCTCTACAACAAAAAAAGCATCGAATTTTAGAGAGAGAAAGAAGCGGAGGGAGAAGGAAAAGGTGGGATTTTTTTTATTTTTTTTTTTTGAACAGTGAGTAAAAACCTTCACTTTAGTTACAGAGAGAGAGGAGATATAAGATAGATGATATAGAGCGAGAGAGAGAAACGGAGAGAAAAACGTTCAACGGTTCGGCTTGTTTTTGGGGATTAATGAGAGAGAAGATGACAAAATGTACAAGAGATTATGCAACACGTACAACTCCTGTAAGCAATCTTGATGCTTTGCTGTATCCCACATACAGATTATAAGTTGGATGAGTCAAAGAGGGTTTGTTTGTTGTTGCTGTTTAAAGCTTTTGGTTTTGGTGAGAGGGTTTGGAATTGGAGCTTTGGGGAAGATGAAGCAAAGGGGGATAGGTTGTGGGGTGGGGTGGGGGGAGTGTGTGTCAGGTGTGTTACAATCTTTTTTTATTTAATTTTTTTTTATGTAAGTCTATAAATATTCTAAAAGATTGACTATATTATTATTTTTGTTATTATTGTTATTATTAAAATATGATATATAAAATTAAAACTGTAAAAACAACAGTGTGGGCTTTGGGGTTTGTTGTCTTATGAGTTGCAGCCACCACAACTTTTGATATTAGTGAAAACTTTGCAGAGGTTTTTGGGGCAGAGGAAAAGAAATTAGGTAAAGAAAATAAATGGGAGTGGATTAAATTTATATAAATTATCTTGAAAAGGACAAAATACGATGGTTTCATGTTTTTTAAGTAATTTGTTTAAGGGACAAAATAAACAATTATTATAATATTGAAATTGGTCAAAATAAGTGTTGGGACTTTCTTGTAATTTATACGAAAAGGGTTTTAAAGGATTTTTAAATTTTAATAACCAACAAGTGTATTTACGAAATGAGTATTGATAACTTTTAGCTTAATTTAAAAATAAAGTTTAGCAAATGGAAAATTTAGTTAATAATGTGGATGTTAATTACGCTTCTTTTATTGAATAAATATATTTTTAATAGCAATTGATCATGTGTATTTTAGAAAAGTTTTGTTTAATTATATTTTGAAACTTAAAGTATGAAAAAACTATAAAATTGTCCATGTGGTTTCGTAAAAGTTATGATAGAATTCGAAATAAATTGAATGTTAAAAATCAAGAATTTTATCTAAGTTTTACTTGAAAGGTCAATTATTTTATTTCTTTTTTTCATTTATTTATTTATTTTAGTATTTAAATAATTAGAAAATTTCTCTCTCTCTCTCTCTCTCTCTGTGACATCCCCAAAATCTCGGTCAGAAAAGACCGGTTTCATTTATGTTTTTTTAAACATTTTTAGAATAAATCCTTTTAATTTTAAAAGAGATGCGGAATTTGTTCCCAAAAACAAAACATGATAAAATAGATTTTTATCAAAACATTTTATGAAGAAATATAATTTCATTTCATAATCAAAAATCGGGATGTCATGTTCCGATACAGACCATAAAGCATAAACGATAACATTACAAGTCATTCAACAAATATATACATATACTGACTTATAAACAAAACAACTTGATGGTTCATTCATCTTATGCCCTTGCACCACTTCTTATAATACAAATAAACTGAGTGAGTCAGGCTTGGGGGCCTGGTGAGCATATAGGGTTTTCAACCCACAATAGATAATTATATTTAATTCAACAATAACCCGATTACCCATTCATGTTATCCTCACTTTACATCCTTAAAATAACATCTATCTCAAGGGATCTAATCTAGGATTTTCATCGGGACGGACATTACTGCAGAGGGGCTTCATCAACAATAAGTGTCCTAAAGGCAACCATGTGGGGGATAGAGTACACCGGTGAACACATCGTTCACAACACCTACAGGTTATGAGCCTGCTAGCGTTCCACAGGACTGTCTAGAATAGTCCGCGGTCGTCATTTATACTCTGCTGAATGACTAGAATAACACCAACAACGAGGCCTCTCATCAATTTATTTCATTGCACACCAACTATCTACCCATATTCTACCCAATATATTAGTAGATAAAAATATACATGTTTTATACATAATTTTAATAAAAAAAAAATTAAAAAAAATTAAAAAAAAAAAAAAAAAAAAAAAAAAAAAAAAAAACTGTATAGCGTGCTCTTTCAATACTCCATCCAAATAGCAAGTAATACGTAAAAACATAACAAGAAATTTCAAGGAGAATCATATAAGTCTATGTGTTAGAAAGTAATAATAATACCCTCACACAACACGTATTCTTAAATACATTCAACGATTACTTGTATAATATCGTGTATTTGAAAGGGACTATACACTCACTTTGATCAGAAGATGATCGGGCAGCACTACGGCTTGCAGAAGTAGTATTCTTCGGTAGATCTGGAAGATCTTCACAAAAATCGGGCTCCTCGCGGGTAGGGCTTCGGCTCGGGAATAACGCTCCTCGGGATCCTTGGGACTTCGGAACTTACTTCGGGGCTCGGGAATGATATCGGGGCTTTGGGATATAATTGGCACGCAAAACGATGCAAA
The DNA here is from genome assembly GCF_052625555.1 of Lactuca saligna. Taxonomy (NCBI): domain Eukaryota; kingdom Viridiplantae; phylum Streptophyta; class Magnoliopsida; order Asterales; family Asteraceae; genus Lactuca; species Lactuca saligna. The sequence goes on from NC_136422.1 coordinate 26,362,241, forward strand.
ACTTAGAGAGAAAGGAAGAAAAATCGCAAGGAAAATGGTTGATCTCGGCTTCTATTTATAGGTTACTGGGCCTGGGATTACGTTGGGCGTAATCTTGGTTACGCTGGGAGTACGTTTCTGATAAGCTTTGGTATGTGTACCACGATCTTCAAAAATTCATAACTTTCGCATACGAGCTCCGTTTTCGACTTTCTTTATATCCACGCGTAGGTGAGATTATGCGCTACAACTTTCGTTTAGACTCCGTCGGCTAATTTTGACTTTATTTTTTATTATTTATTTTTATTAGGCCAGGATAGAAAAATTTCGTTAGAAATTCATAACTTCTTCGTTTGACGTCCGTTTTTGTCCCTCTTTCTGTCGTTGCACTACCATCGATGAGATCTTCGATTCTCGTTTAGAAAGTTTCGGCTAAAATTCGCTCGATCTCAATTCGAACTTTTAAGTTGTCTACTGCTAAGCTGAAACTTCGAAAAATCATAATTTTTTCTCATACGAAGTCAGATTTAGGCGTTCTTTTTATGCACGCTCTCGTTTCAACATTATCTACGTCTTTCGTGTTGATCACTAAGGCCAAATATTACTTCTTCGTAAATTCACTATTTACATCACGATGTGCCACGCCGGTTTTGTTGTGAAACTTCGACAGGTCACAACTTTTTCGTTATAACTCGGATTTCAGCATTCTTTATGTTTTCGGAAACCTCGTCTCAACCACTACATCTTCGTGCATCAATATCAGGTTTATATAACATTTCATTTTTACGCTTATTTTTATTATAGATTAAATCAAATCACATAATTAAGCAGATAAGTATAAAACGCATAACTCGCAAATAATACATTCTTATTATTTCAAATTGGGTTACAAAGGTTAACCTAGACTATTACATTGCTAAAAATGGCAAGCCCAGAAACATGGGCATTACAATTCTCCCCACCTTAGGATGATTCCCTCCCCGGAATCACACATCAACAAACAAATGCGGGTAGCGACTCATCATGTCACTCTCCGTCTCCCAGGTGAGATTTGGCTCATTCGTATGTTTCCATCGGACAAGCACTAACTCGACCATCTTGCGTCGTAACTTCTTAGTCTTTCGGTCAACGATTGCCTCTGGTTCTTCAATCAACCTTTTGTTTTCGTCAATTCTCAATTCAGAAATTGGAATCATGTCGAGAACTTCTCCCGTGAACTTCCTCAAATAACACACATGGAAAGTGTTATGAATTCCATTCAGTTCTTCTGGTAGTTTGAGCTTGTAAGCTTGGTTCCTAATTCTCTGAAGAACTATAAACGGTCCAATAAACCTTGGAATTAATTTTTCCCTTTTACCAAATCTTATAAGTCCCTTCCACGACGAGACTTTAAGCAAAACTGAATCTCCAACTTCAAAAGTCATCGGTCTTCGCTTTTTGTCGGCATAGCTCTTTTGACGATCCTGAGCTGCTAACATTCTCTCCCTAATTATTTTCAACTCTTCAGCAGTTTGATGGACTATCTCTGGTCCCATAAACTGCTTTTCCCCAACCTCAAGCCAACAAGACGGCGTACGACACTTTTGCCCGTACAAAGCTTGATAAGGTGTCATCTTAATGCTCGAGTGAAAACTATTATTATAGGAAAATTCTACCAATGGTAAATGTTCATCCCAGTTACCTTGGAATTCTAAGGTACATGCTCTTAGCATATCTTCAAGTGTTTGTATCATTCGTTCGCTCTGACCAACAGTCTGTGGATGGTAAGTTGTACTTAAACGCAACTTGATACTTATTTCCTCTTGTAGACTTTTCCAAAACCTTGAGGTGAAACGGCTATCACGATCCGACACAATCGTTAACGGAACACCATGAAGCCTCACAATTCCTTTACGTAAGAATTCGCAAGCTTCTCCATAGACCATTTCTCGTTGGCTGCTATGAAATGCGCACTAGTGAATCGATCAACAACCACCCAAATCATGTTGTGACCATTCTTTGTCCTGGTCAGTTTAGTGACAAAATCCATCATGATATCCTCCTAATTGTCCATAGGCACAAGCAAAGGTTCTAAACTCCTGTATGGTTTCTGATGTTGTGCCTTGACTCTCGCACAGGTCACACACTCCGCCACATACTTCGCAACATCAAGCTTCATCGTCGGCCACCAGTAATAGGGTTTCAGATCCCTATACATTTTAGTGTTGCCAGGATGAATTGAGTACATGGTTTTGTGAGCTTCTTCCATCAGAATTTCTCTGACTCCTCTTGTCTTAGGTATCCAAATCCGATCTTGGAACACCTTCAGTCCATGACTGTTTATACCAAACACCAACGTTTTGCCCAAAAGTTCTTCCTTTCGGTCATTCTTCTCAGAAGCTTCCTCTTGAGCTTTCTTTATACTCTCCATAATTGTCAAGACAAGTTCTATTCTCAACGCTCTTGGCCTTTTTCTTTCAAGATTGACCTTCCGACTGAGAGCATCAGCAACAACATTTGCTTTACCGGGGTAGTAAAGTATCTCACAGTCGTAGTCCTTAAGTAACTCTAGCCAGCGTCGTTGTCTCATATTCAATTCCTTTTTACTAAAGAGATATTGAAGACTCTTATGATCAGTGAACAATTTGCACTTTGTTCCATAAAGGTAATGCCTCCATATTTTTAGAGCAAAAACTACCACTGCCAACTCCAGATCGTGAGTCGGGTAGTTCTTTTCATGCTCTTTTAGCTGTCGAGATGCATACGCGATCACCTTATCTCTTTGGATCAAAACACAACCCAATCCAAACCCAGACGCATCGCTATAAATAGCGAAGTCTTCAACTTCATCAGGTAGAGATAGTATTGGTGCCTCACATAGCTTCTTCTTTAGCAACTCGAAAGCTTCTTTGTGCTTATCATTCCAAACATAAACGGCTCCTTTATGGGTCAAAGATGTTAATGGACTAGCGATCGAAGAAAAGCCCTGGATAAACCTCTGGTAATATCCGGCTAATCCCAAAAAGCTCCGGATCTCCGTGGGATTCTTCGGTTGCTCCCACTTTGTCACAGCTTCAATATTTGCCGGATCAACCATTATACCTTCTTGGTTGACCACGTGACCCAAGAATTGGACTTCTCTAATCCAAAAATCACATTTGGAGAACTTAACATATAGCTTCTCCTTCTTCAAGACTTCTAACACTTCTTGCAAGTGTCTGCCATGCTCTTTTTGGCTTTTGAATAGATCAGAATGTCATATATGAACACTATCACAGATTTATCAAGGAACGGGTTACAAACTCTGTTCATTAAATCCATGAATGCTGTTGGAGCATTGTTTAGTCCAAACGACATAACCAAGAACTCGTAGTGTCCATATCACGTTCTGAATGTAGTCTTCTCGATATCCTGCTCTTTCACCTTTAGCTGATGATATCCTGACCTCAGGTCGATCTTTGAAAAATAACTTGAACCTTGTAGTTGATCGAACAGGTCATCAAAACTTGTCAACGGATATCTATTCTTTATTGTTGCCTTGTTCAGCTCTCTATAATCGATGTACATTCTCATACTTCCATCTTTCTTCTTCACGAATAACACCGGAGCTCCCCAGGGTGATGAACTAGGTCTTATGAAACCTTTGTCCAATAACTTCTGAAGTTTCATCATCAGCTCCTTCATCTCCGTCGATGCTAGTCGGTAAGGTGCCTTCGCTATTGGCGTCGTTCCGGGTAACAAGTCTATTATGAACTTCACTTGTCGATTAGGAGTCAATCTAGGAAGATCTTCGGGAAATACTTCCAGATAATCACACATGACAAGAATGCTCTATATCTCCTTTTTCTCCTTCTTAGCATCGATCACAAATGCCAAATATGATGTACATCCTTTGGCCAAACACTTTCTTTCTTTCATTAGAGAAATGATCCAAGAACTTACTCTGCTTTTGTCCCCATACACCATAAATGACTCTTTCCCTGGTGGGTTTACTTTGACTATCTTCTTTCTGCACAATATCTCGGCGTCATTGGCACTAAGCCAATCCATTCCAAGCACGATGTCGAAACCCTTAAGTTCGATAGGAAATAATTCCTCGTGGAACTTATTCCCATTCAAGTCAATTAAGATGTTTTTCATACGATGGTTAACAGATACAAACTTGTCACTAGCAACTTCGACTAATAAAGCATTATCTAGTCTATTGACAGGCAAAGCTAGTTTTCTACCAAATTCATGCGAAATAAAGCAGTAGTTGGCTCCATAATCAAATAAAATTTAGGCAGGCAATTTGTTTATGAGAAAGGTACCTGAAGCAACATCAACTTCTTCTTTGGCAGCTTCCAATGTCATCTGGAATGCTCTCGCCTTCGGCTTTGGTGGAATATTGGGTCTAGCTGCCTCTTTCTTTTTCGGGTAATCCCTTGAGATGTGACCCTCATCACCGCAACCATAGCAAAATTTCTTGGCGAGGGTGAATTCGTTGGCATAATGCCTTGGCTTTCCACATTTGAAGCATGTGGCTTCCCCGCCACATTTCCCATGATGTTTCTTCTTACATTTGTCGCACCATTTCGCTTCGCCTCCTCCACCTCCTCTCGAACTAGACTTCGAGAATTTACCCTTTATGTTGGACCCCGAGGGTCCATCGATTTACCTCTTTTCACCAACCTCCGACCTCTCTATACCTTTCTCCCTGATCCGGGTCTCAATATTTCTAGCAGCCCAGATGGCAACTTTCAATGTGGTTGCTTGCTTAATCATTGGACCATAGTCCGCTGGTAGTCCGAGGGAAAACTTGTTGACCTTAGAGGGTTTTGTTGGTACCAAATATGGGATAAACTTCATCTTTTTTGTGAAACTAGCATCGTATTCAGTAACGCTCAATTTACCCTTCTTCGAATTCTGAAACTCATTACTGATTTCCAGAAGGTCCTGCTCGGAGCAGTATTGTAGTTTTAGTTGTTCCACAAAGTCTTCCCAAGACATTTTGCTTGCTTCTCCCTTGGGCGTAGAGTCAGCTAACAGCTTCCACCAACTCAACACGCCAAATTTTAGTACAGGGATCGCAAGAGCGATCTTCTGCCTGTTGCTGCACTCGCAACTTTCAAACATAGTCTCCATTTCGGAGATCCAATTAATCACTTCCATTGGCGCCGAGCTTCCCGATAGACATGGTGGTTTGGATGCCATGAAATCCTTATACTTGCACCGACGACCATCATTACCTCCATCTTGGTTGTTCTGCCTAACTATTGGTGGGTCGGCTTAACCGATAACCCCACTGAAATTCCCTCCCTCCGACTGTCCTCCATTTACTTCGGGCTCTTCCACGTTAATTGATAGTTCTTCACGATTTTGTTGAAGCAGACGCCTTGTTTCTTCCATTTGGCAATCGAACATAGTTTGAATCATCAATTGTACCCCAACCATTGTTATTGGCTCAGGTGCTGCTGCTACTATAGGTACTCGCTCATTCGCTAGTGGTTGATTGTTGTTTTCATTAGCATTTCCAACTCCACTTCTTGTTCTCACCATTTTTGATCTATACACCGAATAAGGTGAAATTAGATCCTCTTTCACGATAAGATTTCAATTCATCCTTATTACTCTAAACGATTACATGCTAGTTCTAATATCATATACACACGCTTAGAATCCTAAACACATAAACCTTCAGATTCGGTTGGCAACAAACCGTAGATCCGAACAAATAATATCATATATGGCAACATATAACATTTAGCACATAAAATCATTTTAGGAAGCTTCCCAAAATATACTAGTGCTCGTGTCCATAATATCACAGACACTCGTCTCACAATCTTCACTTAGCATTCTAAGTTTAAGTCTAGAAATCGTACAAATTCCTAGTTCACTTAAACTAATGCTCTGATACCAACTGTGACATCCCAAAATCTCGTCCATAAAAGACCGGTTTCATTTATGTTTTTTAAACATTTTCAGAATAAATCCTTTTAATTTTAAAAGAGATGTGGAATTTGTTCCCAAAAACAAAACATGATAAAATAGATTTTTATCAAAACATTTCATAAAGAAATATAATTTCATTTCATAATAAAAAATCGGGATGTCATGTTCCGATACAGACCATAAAGCATAAACGATAACATTACAAGTCATTCAACAAATATATACATATACAGACTTGTAAACAAAACAACTTGATGATTCATCCATCTTATGCCCTTGCACCACTTCCTGTAATACAAATAAACTGAGTGAATCAGGCTTGGGGGCCTGGTGAGCATATAGGGTTTTCAACCCACAATAGATAATTATATTTAATTCAACAATAACCCGATTATCCATTCCTGTCATCCTCACTTTACATCCTTAAAATAACATCTATCTCAAGGGATCTAATCTAGGATTATCATCGGGACGGACATTATTACAGAGGGGCTTCATCAACAATAAGTGTCCTAAAGGCAACCATGTGGGGGGATAGAGTACACCGGTGAACACATCGTTCACAACACCTACAGGTTATGAGCCTGCTAGCGTTCCACATGACTGTCTAGAATAGTCCGCGATCGTCATTTATACTCTGCTGAATGACTAGAATAACACCAACAACGAGGCCTCTCATCAATTTGTTTCATTACACACCAACTATCTACCCATGTTCTACCCAATATATTAGTAGATAAAAATATACATGTTTTATACATAATTTATAAAAAAAAAAAAAGAAAAAAAAAACTGTATAGCGTGCTCTTTCAATACTCCATCCAAATAGCAAGTAATACGTAAAAACATAACAAGAAATTTCAAGGAGAGTCATATAAGTCTATGTGTTAGAAGGTAATAATAATACCCTCACACAACACGTATTCTTAAATACATTCAACGATTACTTGTATAATATCGTGTATTTGAAAGGGACTATACACTCACTTTGATCAGAAGATGATCGGGCAGCACTACGGCTTGCAGGAGTAGTATTCTTCAGTAGATCTGGAAGATCTTCACAAAAACCGGGCTCTTGCGGGCAAGGCTTCGGCTTGGGAATAACGCTCCTCGGGATCCTTGGGATTACGCTGGGTGTAATCTTGGTTACGCTGGGCGTACGCTTCTGATAAGCTTTGGTATGTGTGCCACGATCTACAAAAATTCATAACTTTCGCATACGAGCTCAGTTTTCGACGTTCTTTATATCTGCGCGTAGGTGAGATTATGCGCTACAACTTTCGTTTAGACTCCGTCGGCTAATTTTGACTTTATTTTTTATTATTTATTTTTATTAGGCCGGGATAGAAAATTTTCGTTAGAAATTCATAACTTCTTCGTCTGACGTCCGTTTTCGTCCCTCTTTCTGTCGTTGCACTACCATCGATGAGATCTTCGATTCTCGTTTAGAAAGTTTCGGCTAAAACTCGCTCAATCTCAATTTGAACTTTTGGGTTGTCTACTGCTAAGCTGAAACTTCGAAAAATCATAATTTTCTCATACGAAGTCAGATTTAGGCGTTCTTTTTATGCACGCTCTCGTTTCAACATTATCTACGTCTTTCGTGTTGATCACTAAGGCCAAATATTACTTCTTCGTAAATTCACTATTTACATCACGATGTGCCACGCCGGTTTTGTTGTGAAACTTCGACAGGTCACAACTTTTTCGTTATAACTCGGATTTCAGCATTCTTTATGTTTTCGGAAACCTCGTCTCAACCACTACATCTTCGTGCATCAATATCAGGTTTATGTAACATTTCATTTTTACGCTTATTTTTATTCTAGATTAAATCAAATCACATAATTAAGCAGATAAGTATAAAACGCATAATTCGCAAATAATACATTCTTATTATTTCAAATTGGGTTACAAAGGTTAACCTAGACTATTACATTGCTAAAAATGGCAAACCCAGAAACACGGGCGTTACACACACACACACCCTCTCTCTCTCTCATCGAAGACCTTCCCATTCTCATTGCTAATCCCTTCCACCTTCAAAACTCATCTCCTCAACTTACGAATCTATCTCCTCCATTAACGAATCCATGTTACAAACACATAAATTGAAAACATTAAAACCTACAACTCAAGAACACTCACTCACAAACTTATATCCTCCATTAACTAATCCATCCCTTTTGTTTTCTGTAATCACATATATGAATTTGAACATGATTTACACATGTGTTTTTGTACATTAAGTCGAAATTGAAATTGAAGAGAAACACACAAAAGTACACAAAAATACATTAAAAATAGAAGTTGAAACATCTATGCACACCCAAAATCAAAATCAAATTCATAGCGTTAACTTCCTCTTCAAAATCATTTTATACCATAACATTATGAATATTGTTTAAAAAACCCAAATTTGCTAACAATAGATATGTACAATCGACGAATTCTCCTTATTCTGCTCCGAATCCATTGACTAAAATCATAGAACAAGCAATCTACATCAACAATCGAGATTGAAGGATGTTTCATTGGGTTACGAGTGGAATTACAAGACTAGGGAAAAACGAAACTAGGGTAAACGGTGAAGGTTGGTCGTCGGCAAAAATGAATTCGAGGTTGGTAGAGATGGAGGAGTGTGGTGGTGGATAAATTAGGATAGGGTGGTTGGTGTCGTTTGGGATAAGAGAGTATAGAGGAGTGTGGTAGTGGTGGTGAGCCTTTCTCAAATGCACGAATTTCAGTCATATCTTCACCAAAGTTCAATCCATTATCTGTGTTTGTGCTTTGCTAATCATCCTTATTTTCCTCCTCTTCACTCTCTCATCTTTCGATCCTAACAACAACTTCATCTCCTCTTATAATCTTAATCAATATTGTTAGTACCTCTCTCAAAATAACCCCAAGTTGAACACGAAACAAAGATGGAGCCCATCGACGTTATAAGGGCTAGGTACTCTATATACAGGATGCACGATGGTTATGAGCATGTTTGTGTACGGTAAGTATGTGAGAGAGAGAGAGAGAGAAAGAGAGAAAAAAAAGGCAGGGTTGGGTGGGGCTGACAGGGGTGGGGTAGGATTTCTAGGGTTTTTATTTACTTTTAAGTTTGTATGTATTAAAATTAATATTAGAAAATGAAAAAAAAAGTAAAGGGTATAAAAGACATTTGAAGTTTTATAGGACCAAATTTACAGAAAATTCTTGATTCCGGATTGTTCATGCGAGTTGGAAACTTTTTTGACCCTATACACAATTTTACGAAACCACAAAGATCAATTTTGGAGTTAACTCTTGAAGTAATTATATTATGTATTTTAAAAGTGTGCCTCTAGATTTATTTATTTTAAATAGAAAAATAAGATAAAAAATGTATGAAGACATGAAGTTATATTATTTTTAGAAAAAAAAAGATAAATAATATAATCCTAGGAATCATTTTTCAAGACTTAGCTAAAAATTAGTAAAATGATCCAAATAGCCTTTATTTTTGCAAGTGGCCACCTGTTAAAAGTTGAGATTGTCGTAGGTACAAACCTGCAAAAATCTTAAATTATAGCCAACTTTGAAGCTTACTAGTTTTGTCATAGAAACTAACTGATATTTTTCAAAAAAAAATTGTAACAATTGTTATCCATGGATATATCATACTCCAAATTTGGATATTAGAAACTCATGTTTTTAAGCTCTAAATTAAGTTATTTTGTGATAAATATGAAAAATGACCCAAGTTTGAACCTTCCTAAATTTCTTATACGAACTCCAATTGAGCTAATGATTTTTCATTGTCTTCTTTATAACAAAGGCTATCCATGCATATATCACGCCTGCAATTTAGAAAATGAGAAGTCGTACTTTTTAAACTCCAAAGTAAGCTACTTGGTGTTTTACGTAAATTTTCCAAAGATCACCATTTTCATATGGATATCAGGAAGTTATACTTTTACTATATAGTATATATTATTTTTATAATTCAATAAAAGTTTAAATTATGGTATAACATGTATCCGTAATATAAAAAGCGGGCATTAAGCTTGATTCTATAAGATGTAGTGATTGTTCTTCTGAATTACAAAAGCATACCTAAATTCAATTATAAAGGAGGTAACATGATTGATAGTATGTTTGGTAATTCTCATTGAAGAGGAGGTCGTTGAGGATTCACCATCTCATTTCAGTATGTTACTCGATAAACTGCAAAAGTCGAATTAAAAGTGACCATTTAATGAATGTGTAACATGTTGAACGATTACAACACCGCAATCACGTGCCTATAAGGTATACCATATTATTGGCATTACCAATATGTACAAATTTTATGGTTGAGATCGGTAAATATGGTCAGTAAAATTCAATTACTTCAAATCTAAAGCTAGAGATGTGTTTTATCTGCCAGGTTTGAGACTGACACATCCTCCTTTGAAAGACCATTGCAACATAAGGGGTGACATCCCCCCCCCCCCCCCCCGACACAAAAAATAGGATTATTGTCGTTCAATGCTTAAAAGTAACAATATATCCATAGATAACGATAATAACTCTATAAAAAATTATTTACCTCCCACTTTACTGTGTTGAATATATACATGTTGAATTAGCTCACGGATAACCTCAATGATTGTTGTTATCGGTAAATCATTTCTACCCACCAGTAACCTTTTTAATGACCATGAGTATATTAACTAACATTACATTGAAACAGACGTTAGGGAAAAAGGCCCTTTCCCATTTCGCATGAGCAATATTGTCAAGCTAAAAAACTTCATTTATGTTAACTTGATTCCTGATTACATATTGAAGTCTACCCAAATACTAGTTAAATTTAGACATTTTTTCCATAAACTCTTAGCCACATTCATATAACAATACTCAAGATATGAATCTTGGAAGACATTACTAGGGGAAAAGATTATGGAATTAGACATATTGCTTATGAAGGCGACTTTTCTAATGTCCTTAAGACATCCATTTAGCATCCATAGGAACCAAGACTAAGTGGTGATATTCTCTATCATTCACAAACTAAACTCTACGAGTAGACGCTCATGGTTATGTCCACATAAACCACTATGAACATATATCATAAGTAGTTCTCATTTAGTGGGACATTGCCTACAAGACCATCGGTTACATGAAACTAAGAACTATATGAATCTACGAAGAATGGTACCTGTAACACCCTTAAAAATCATGACAATTTTAAAATTTTTAAATACAACTCAAATCCATAAAGTGTTTACAAAAATAGTTTTCATAAATTTCTTACATCAGAGTTTTCCCTAAATCATAAATCATAACAAGAGAATGTGTATGGTCACGTCTTCGCCTTCCTGCGATCATTCGAAGTACCTGAAACATAACCTAAAACTGTAAGCCAACACTTTGTGAGCTCCCCCAAAGTACCAAAATATAACCAAATAACATATACAATAACATGTAATGGGTCCACAACTAAAAGAATGGATTACCCCTGAGCCCACATCATAATTCTAACATGCCCTCGGGCCCACAACTTATGTCTGGCTTGCTCCCTGACCAGATCAACCATTGGACTGAAATACTATCTGATGGGTTTTGAGCATAACAAACAACCATATGTGTGCATGCAACCCTAAATTACTTGATCTATGTTTTCTCTAATTGAACATACAACTTGAACAACAAAACATAAAACCCTAGCAAGCTACTATGATTTCAAAATTCACAACTTAGGGTTAGAATAATCATACCTTGATCACTATATAGTAATAGCAATCAAAATCCTTGTATTGTTGAAGCCTTGAGAGCAAGCGTCGCAAATGTCACGCCTCTAATGGTTCACACCCAACACTAGCTATGGAAGATGATTGAGGAAGAGAAGAAAACTTTAAAATTTCAGCTAGATCTCTTCTAAAGAGGGTTGGCCGAAAATCATAGGTTTATACCTTTTTATAGTGTAGTCAAGAAACCCTAGATAAGCCCAAATATAATATTATCTTAAACCGGGTAATTATCTACTTTCCTGCTTATCCATTAGGGATTATTCTAGAACCCTTAGGCTCCAAGAAATCATCCCATCCCTTATGGAGGGTTCTAGATTGCCTCTTGCTCAACTATTAAGCAATTACAATTCAGTCCCTACACTTTTAATGTAACGACCCAAAATTAAAGACCAAAAATTTCTTTTAATAAAACATTACTTTAAGCAAAGTCATCATTCCAAAACATAATCAGAGTATTAATTTTCAAAACACATGTTCATTATCAGAGTAAACATTCCCAGGCTGTCTAATCTATGGTGTGTGCCATGCGATCACCCCGAGCTCTTCCCTCCGCTACCGGAAGTACCTGAAACCAAAACTAAAAACCGTAAGCACGAAGCTTAGTGAGTTCCCCACCCTACCACATACCATGCATAACCACATATTGCACATACTGGGCCACACTCGCTATCCTGGGCCTCGCACCCTGCCTCAGGCCTCGCCCGCTAAAACGGCCCCGCCGCTCCAGGCCCCGCATACTAACTGAACTCCTGCTCCCCTTGCTCCCCGAACTACCAATATCAAAGCAACACTGAGCCTAACTGACCCCCGAAAGACAACCAAGTCAACTCTGGTCAAAGTCAAAGTCCTGGTCAAGGTCAACCTCCCAGGTCAACCCTACTCGCCGAGTCAACCTACTGACTCGCCGAGTTCATATATTCAGAATCCTTCCTTTCGCGTCTCGACTTGCCGAGTCAGTCCATGATTTGTCGAGTCTACCGATTTCTGAGTCCTGACCTGTCCAACTCACCGAGTCTCCACCCGACTCACTGATTTGAGTCTCAACTCGAAGGGTTTGGGGTTTCACAGCCTGACTCGCCGAGTCCAAGAACAGACTCGCCGAGTACAAGGCAATCTTCATTTGACTCGACGAGCTGTTCATCCCACTCATCGAGTTGCTTCTGCTATTCATGCTACTCGCCGAGTCCACTCAAAGGACTCGCCGAGTCCATTCAGATCCCCTTACATGCAGAGGACTTTTGAGTCATGCATGGACTCTAAATTGTAGATCTACCCTTCCCAAGCCTATTCCTCATGTAAATTTGCAAACTTTACGTGTAGAGAAGGAGATCTAGGCAAAATACACCATAAAGTAGGGTTTAAGGCAAAGAGGCTCCATAATCAACTCAAGGGTTGATACTTTATGCTTCTCAAGACCATAAAATGCTTAGATCCGAAGTAGCAACTTCAGATCTGGCTTCTAATTCAAATGAATAACATTATGGCTAAAAAGACCCAACAACCACACGTAGATCTAGGTGCAAAAGAGTCCAAGAACTAGATTATTACCTCCAAATGCTCAGAAATACTCTCACAATCCCAGATCTCTAGTCCTTTCTTGCACCTCCAAGTTCCTTCATCCTTCTCCAAGCTTTGATGCACCCTTCAAGGCAACAAATGGCTCAAATAATGGATATGGTGGCTAGGGTTTGGTGTTCTGGGTTAGAGAGGCAGTAAAGGAACCCTAAGGAGGAGAATGAGGTGCTTAAATAGGATCAAAGTCCTGGTTTTAGGGTTTTCCTCGCACATAGCAGACTCGTCGAGTCCCCTTGGCCGACTCGCCGAGTCGGTCACTTACTCCTCGACCCAGATCCCGCTCGGACTCACCGAGTTCCTCCTTGGACTCGCTGAGTCGCCCTTTAAAATTAGGGTTTTCTTTCCTTTCTTGGCCTTCCAGACTTCGGGTGCTACAACTCTCCCCCACTTAAACTAAACTTCGTCCTCGAAGTTTGCTATGATCCACCGCCAGCGATCTGCCTCCAATACCCCACCAATTAGTCTAACACCAGCTGCTTAACTTCACTGGCCTTCCGCTCAGTCATTTAGACTGACATCAATCCTTACGGATAATAATCTCGGGTCCATCCTGACCCTGAACATTCTGGAAACACAAGTTACTCAACCGACAATCCTTTTGGTACTCTCCGAGTACTGCAACTGAACCCATAGGGTTTCACCCCTTCTTTCCTTGCACGATTTCATCGCCTCCCCAAGGCAACGTTCCATAACCATGTATCTCCTCTGCCACTGTGAAGACCCTGTCTTCACCAAATCTATTACTCCCGCTACTCCCAGTACGGGTCATCATCGCCAGTATCCACAGGGCATTCTTTCTACTATCATTTAGTGTCGAGCATCCCACGATCAACTAACCAAATTCCACCATACGCTGCATACTCGCACTGCTACTGACTGGAAATTCTGTTATTCCTTATCTGGCTTCCGGATAAACTGAGACCACCTTGGTCCCTACGATTACCGGCTCCCACCGATCGCTGACCCAACACAACCACTAGTCGCTCCCAACGACTTTCGAAGAAACTTCAACCACCTATACTGATCAATCTATTCTACCATGCTGGCACTGCAATTTCCTGGGATTCCCGATCCCCTATCTTGAATCTAAGATCCCTACCAGGTCCCACCTGTGCTGCTAAAACTCACGGGCCTCACCCACGGGTCTCACCCGCCCCTATCCTTCTAGTCTCACTTACCTAACTACTCTCGTAAGGGCCTCGCCCACGGGTCTCACCCAACCATACTACTGAGCAACCCTGCTCTCAGGTTTCACCTACACTGCTATTCTCATACGGGCCTCGCCCGTGGGTCTCACCCACTATATCCTAGAGCAACCTCTCCCAAGGTCTCACCTCACAAGGGCTATACAAGCAACTCCATACCATTCTCATCCATTACCCATTCCTGATCCCTATCTGAATGCTAGGAGATAAGGGCCTCGCCCCGACTCCGCCAACGAAGCTACTACGGAATGCTATGGCTTACCCGCAGTCTTACATCACCCTCTATCACCATCTGCTAGTGAATGTTATGGCTGCCCCATAGTCTGACAACACTTTCCACCACTGACTGCTAGTGAAAGCTACGGGTGCCCCGTAGTCTTACAACACCTTCCACCACTAACTGCTAGTGAATGCTATGGCCGCCCCATAGTCTTACAACACTTTCTACCACCGATCACTGCTGAAGAAGGCTGAGGCTCTTCCGCCGCTCTTCCATGCTCTACCTGCTGCCTATGCCACTGTCTACTAACATGAAAGCATCCCATGCTATATGTCCTCAAGATCTTCATTCCGACTCACACGAGTTCTACAGGCGATCCATCAACCTGAATTCCGAACCACATCCTCACCATCACCATTACGCGCATGACTGATGGGGAGTCTCTCAAATTCCCAACCCTGAACTACTCAATCCATCAAACACTGAACTACCTCTTTTCCTTCTCAGGAATCGCGTACTCGTTCTGGATTTGCATGCTCTCACACTTGTACACTCGGAGGATTCTCCCCCACTTCGATCCTGCTTACACCTCGCTGCTCAATGAATAGAAATCTCAATCCTTGCTACCATTCCATAATCAATCTGTTGAGGAATCCCAAGCTTACCATAGCTAGGGATCTAACCTGTCCATCTCTAAAACTTATACGGCTCTGAACTAGTGAGAAATACCAAGTCCCTCCAAGGCATACTACAGTTACTGCTCCCTAAGTAACCTTTTCCAACAGAACCCATCCCTTAACTACTATCCAAATATCCAAGGTATGCAGATGGCATATAACTCGATCACAATCAAACCGCTCAAAAATAAAATACCCATACTGATAATGATGCAGAACCATAACAATATAATCATGCATAAATAAAAGAACTGAAAATGGAAGTCGCATACCTGCAACGTCCGGTGCTGCTCGCGTCTCCAAGGTAGCCATCTGAAAAGCCCTGCCTCCTACCGCAAGCGCCTCTCCACGGCCCTGATGGTCGTCTGTGATCCTCAAGGTTGTAGGGACAAGTGCCATCACCCGTCCTGCTGAAAACAAATTGGGGCACTGAGCCTTCTCTTGGCCCCGCTGATTGCAGTGAAAACATATCAAGTCTGATCCCTGAGTCGTGGTAACAATACAATCCCTGCTAAAATGACCAATCCGACCGCACTTGAAGTAGCCAGACTCACCACCGCTACCACACGTGCACGCACCCCCGTGCGCCCTGCCACACTTCCTGCATCGACTGCGGTCCTGATAATCCCTCGATCTCGAATCCGATCCCTTGGGCCTTTTGCCCGAACTCGCGGCTACCTGAACCTCATCCGGCTTCCTCTTCCGGATCTGCTCCAAATCAATTTCCCTCTCCCTGGCACGAGAAATCATATCTTCCAGCGTCTTTTAGCCGGAACTGCTCACGAACTCTCTGATGTCAGCCCTCAAAATCTCGTGATATCGGGCCTTCTTCATCTCCTCATCCACGACATAATACGGTACGAGAAGAGCCCTCTCCCTGAACTTGGCGGTGATCTCCGCCACAATCTCAGTGGTCCGCGTCAAATCCTGAAACTCCCGGGCCAACTGCTGCACCTCAATAATTGGCGAAAACTCCGCCTTGAACCTAGCTGAGAAATCGCTCCAAGTCATCGCGTCCAACGCGACATCATCACCCAAAGCATGGCCAATCTCTTCCCACCAATCCCTCGCTCTGTCCTTCAAGAGACAGGAAGCGAGTTTGACCTTGTCCTCCTCAGGACACCGGCTCGTACGGAATGCGTTGGCAACATCAGCCAACCATCTGCTGCTAGCGATAGGGTCCCTAGCCCCATGATAATCTGGTGCCCCGCAAGCCCTATACTCCCGAAATGTCAAGGTACGCGCTCCCATCAATGCCATCATCTCAGTACGGAAGGCTCCCAACCTCTCATCCAAAATCTCCAATATACCCCACTTGACCGTGCCAAAGATCACAGGAGTCTGAGCTAGAATATTGCGCGTAACCTCAGCTGATATCAACTCTCTCATCTGCTCCTCGAGCTGCTCGGCCCCTGAACCCAAGCTTGATCCCTCTCCGGCGCCTGATCTCCTGCTGGTCTCTCTCGCAACGTCACCATACTGAAACATATAACATAACCACTATCATAATACTCCTCACTGCTGCGAGACCAAACATACTCACTACCAGGTTCCTGGTCTTATCTCGGCCTTTCCCAAACCGAGTACGAATCCTCTGCTTTTAGTAGTACGGGCCTATACTACCTTCCACATCTATCCGTACTTTCCTCAAGAACTGCTTCGACTCCACCAGGCCCCTTTTCTACTACTACTGCTCCCAATACTATCTCATCCTAGGCTTACCCTAGGGAAACCTCTGACTCAACTCAAACCAGTCCTCAGCTGCTGAAGGTCTCCTTGTGATGCCAATTAGCCATCACCTGGATACCATCACATGTGACGAGGCTCAGATAATCCTTCAAGTAAAAGACTCGTCCCTACAATGGTTGGACTCAAACAAGAGCTGCGCAATAGGACCAAATCCAACACTCTGAGATTATTCAACCCTGATCACATGTGACGTGTCGTATCCACCTAATGGCTAACTCCCATCACTTAGAATCCCACAGGGCACAAAGCAAGCAACATTCAGACAAAGGGAAAAATCTAACCATAACCTACTCAAGCAATCATAATATCATACCAAGAATCTGAACTAGCATGCAACACAAACTCATAAACTCAGGCATAACCTAAACAAGCTATCCTACTACTGTCTAACTAGTACTATCATGCAGCTCAAAAGCACATATAACAGGCACATAAGGCATCCTCCCTAGATCCTTAGTCCTAATCTAGCATGCTGTTCTATTACCTGATAATCAAAACATAGACTTGTATGGGTATTTTGGGGTACTTACATGAGCTCGGTTGATTGCATGCACCACAACTCTTTTCTCTTTTCAAAGTTCTTTTCTTTCTGAATTCTTTTTGCTTTTCTAAAACTGTTTTCTTTCTCAAAACTCTCTTTTTACAAAACTGTCTTTTCATTTTGAAAACTTCTATACCAATTCCTCAGTTTGAGTTCAGACACACCCGAGAGCATGTCTGAATCCCTCAAACCAAGGCTCTGATACCAACTTGTAATGACCCAAAATTCAAGACCAAAAATTTCTTTTAATAAAACATTACTTTAAGCAAAGTCATCATTCCAAAACATAATCAGAGTATTAATTTTCAAAACACATGTTCATTATCAGAGTAAACATTCCCAGGCTCTCTAATCTATGGTGTGTGCCATGCGATCACCTCGAGCTCTTCCCTCCGCTACCGGAAGTACCTGAAACCAAAACTGAAAACCGTAAGCACGAAGCTTAGTGAGTTCCCCACCCTACCACATACCATGCATAACCACATACTGCACATACTGGGCCATGCCCGCTATCCTGTGCCTCGCCCCCTGCCTCGGGCCTCGCCCGCTATAACGGCCCCGCCGCTATGAAGCTTCGATCACAGGCATAGGTGCAATGTTGATGTAGCCGGGTCACATGGTAGCATACGCTTCGAGGCAGTTGAAGCCTCACGAAGTGAACTACCCGACACACGATTTGGAGCTGGGGGATATAGTGTTTGCCCTTAAGATTTGGCGACACCACCTCTACAGGGTTCGTTGTACCATTTACACAAACAGTAAGAGCTTGTGGTATCTGATGGACCAGCCGAATCTGAACATAAGACATCATCGGTGGTTAGATGTGGTTAAGGACTACGATTGTGAGTTCCTTTACCACCCGGGGAAGGCCAATGTAGTGGCCAATGCGTTCAGCTGTAAGGCGGTTGCAACTCTGATTTGAGATGTATTTTTGAGGATGATAGTGATTACTCCATTGCTGGAACGAATCCGGGAGGCGCAGGTCGAGGGTATGAAGGAAGAGTTCCAGAAATATGAGCGGATCATAGGCCAGGCGGCCTCATTTAATTATGATGGTTGTGGGTTGTTGACCCTGCATGTGAGGGTCTGGGTTCCATACTGCAGCGGTGTCTGCCAGGTTCAAATGGATGAGGCCTACAAGTCAAGGTTCTCCATCCATCCCGGGGTGAAAAATATGTACCAGGATCTTCACTCTGATTACTGGTGGCCCTACATGAAGCGGGACGTAGCTTGGTATGTAGAGCGGTGCTTGAATTGCCAGAAAGTCACGGCCGAACACCAGAAACCTCACGAATGGATTTAGCCATTGGATATTCCCATCTGGAAATGGGAAGATATCACTATGGATTTCATCACGAAGCTTCCCACGACCGCACGTGGAGTAGATTCGATATGGGTCATTGTGGATCGGTTGACTAAGAGTGCTCATTTCATCCCGATCGAGGAGAGTATATCGGTTGAGAAGCTAGCCAAGATCTATGTGCGTGAGGTTGAGGCACGTCATGGAGTGCCGATCTCGGTTGTGGCAGACCGAGATGTTCGTTTCACTTCCAGATTCTGGAAGCGGTTTCATGATGATATGGGTACTCGTCTTCACTTTAGTACCACTTTCCACCCTCAGACGGACGGGCAGAGTGAGAGGACGATTCAAACTCTAGAGGACATGTTGTGTGCATGTGTATTGGATTTTGGCGATAGTTGGGATACATATCTTCCGTTAGCAGAATTTTCGTATAACAACTGCTAGCACGCTAGCATAGATTGACCTCCCATTGAGATGCTCTATGGGAGGAAGTGTAGGACCCTAATCTGTTGGGGAGATGTCAGTCAGAGAGTCATAGGGGTACTGAGGTAGTACCCAAGACCACTGAGAGGATCCAACATGTTCGGAGCAGGCTCCAGACTACTCAGAGTCGGAAGAAAAGCTATGCCTAAAAGTGTCGTTTAGACTTGGAGTTTCAGGTGGGCAACATGGTTCTCCTTAAGGTGTTAGCATGGGAAGGTGTCATCTGGTTCAGGAAACGGGGAAAGTTGGGCCCTAGGTACAACGGTCCATTCAGGGTTTTAGCTCGGGTGGGCTGGGTTGCTTATCGTTTGGATCTTCCAGTAGAGCTCAACCATATCCACATCACTTTTCATGTCTCCCAGCTGTGAAAGTTCTTAATGGATTACTCCGTAGTTGTGCCTTTTGAGGATATACATGTTGATGACAGCCTGAAATACATCGAGAGACTCGTAGCCATTCTTGACAGGAAGATGAAAAAGATGAGGAACAAGAGGGTAGAGCTGGTGAAGGTGCAGGAGATGTACAAGGGATTGGAGTGGACTTGGGAGCCAGAGGAGGAAATGAGGGAGCACTACCCAGAGTTATTTGAGGCAGCAGACTTTGAGGACAAAGTCTAAAACAAGTGTGGGAGAACTGTAACACCTAGTTACTGGTATGTATTTAATTAAAATGTATTCGCTTTTGTGTAGAAACTTGATGAGTTGGAGGCCCCAAACTTATCGAGTAAGGAATGGACTTGGACGCGGGTTATGAAGTCTACTCGAAGATTTGGGAGCCTCAACTTGATGAGTAGGACTGGTAGAATGAAACCCTAAGTTCCGGGGTTTACACCCTATTTAAGCATCTTAAACCCTCCATGTTCGGCTCATTTCCAGCCTCCAAGTCCCAAACCCTAAATCTCGAAACCCTAATGCATATGTGTGAGTTTGTGAGCCATCTGTGAGAGAGTTTTGTGTGTTAGAAGCTTGTGGAAGAAGAAAAAGCTTGAGGACTTAAGAAGAAGTTTGTAGATACAAAAACTTCATCCCATCCCCATCGCTTTTTGGTAAGCAAGTCTAAAACTTGTTAAATAATTGTTTAGATCTCTTCATTTTCACTTTCATTGGGTTCTGGTCGAAGTAGCATGGTCCTTGGGAAATGGACGTCCTAAGTGAGTATACATCCAAATATTGGACATTAAAGGGCTTTCATGGCATAAAGGTGTAATCTTTATGGCCATTGAAGCTCCATGCAAGCTTTAGGATGTCATTTTGACATTTTAAGCTCTAAAAGGACATGCATGGAGAGAAAGTCAGAGAATTTAAATGTTCATGTAGTATCTAGTAGGGGTGTGCGCGGTGCGGTTTGGTGTTGTTTATACCCAAAACCCCAAAGCGCACCGCATATGCGGTTTGAGTTTATCGGAAACCGCAAACCACACCGTGAGAGTTGTAAACCGCGTTGTGCGGTGCGGTTTGATGCGGAAGATTTCGTGCGGTTTGATAAACTCCCCTACAACCTAATATATTTACAAATCAAATTCGAGACAACAATATATAACTTATGCATAACACGTATAACATCTTATTAATCTTAAATTCGTAGTTACAAAATGACATTCTCTCATTTCATTATGGTTTACATATGGAAAATTAAGTTCCATGCAGCATTTTGTATAGCGTTTATGTCTTTGTTTATTGATTTTATGATGCAATATCCATTTGTAGAATTTATATGTCTGAGTAATAGTATCACTTTTAACAAGAACTATAATTATTGATGGTATTAAAAAACAATAGTATTAAGAATTAATTAATATCATAATAACACTAATTAAAATACATAGATAGTACTTAACAATGACATTGAGGCAAAAATCATATACATAAAATGTGAAAGTTCTTTATATTCAATCATGCAAATCATAACAAATATTGGTTACAGCATACCCATGCAATCTTGAAAATTTAAAGATATATAAGGATAAACTATAATAACCATTTGGTTATCAAGTTACGCATTTCCAAGAATATATATATATATATATATATATATATATATATATATATGTATGTATGTATGTATATGTATATGCGATGCGGTTTGGACTGCAAACAACACCGTAAAGTGTGGTTTAATAAAATTTCAAACCGCAAACCACACCACCAAAGTTCTAAAACGCATAATGCGGTGCGGTTTGGTGCAGTGCGGATGATTGATGAGGTTTTTGCGGTTTTATGCACACCAATAGTATCTAGGGTCTAGATCTCAGTCTGTATGCCTTAGCTTGAAGTATTAATGGCTTTTAGATCAAGATATAGGTCTTAAAGAGTTAGCGTTTGAGCTAAATCTATTAAGGAAGTGTATTAACGGGTAAAGATTGAAACTTTACCCTTAAAAAGGACATTTGCATTCTAAATCTGAAGTATGGAGCTTAGATCTGAAGATTAGTGACTTAATCCATTAAGAAAACTTAACAGGCTGAAGAACTCGGGGAGTTCATGAAGGGACTCGACGAGTTGTGTTAAAATGGCCTGACCCTTTATAAGGCAAGAATCGACGAGTTCAAGGACATACTCGATGAGCGGATTTGGATAGTTCCGATTCTGTTGATAGGAGAAACTCAACGAATTTGCAAAGAACTTGACGAGTTACATCACAGTTTCAGTGTTATTTTTTATTTATGGAACTCGACGAGTTGATCGGTCAACTCGGTGAATTGAGCCAACCAACATGTTGACTTTAACCAGGGTTAAAATGGTCGTTTTACCCTAAGAAGTATTATTGGACTTTGACTAAGTTTTATTGTGATATTGATATCCAGGGAGTTGTTGGAGCAGTCGTTAGAGATTCCTTACTGTGAGATTCGGCAGTTAGCTTTTACGAGGTGAGTTTCCTCCTGGTTTGAACGGGTCGAAGGCACCAAGGCCGACCCGTATATGTTATATGTATTCATTAGTAGCTGAGTGTGGGTAGGGCCCATATCTCATTGGTAGTTGAGTATGGTCGAGGGCCGTATCTCATAGCATTATTTGAGTATGGATATAGGAATGATTGATAGTTATCATTAAACTTATGTTTGTGTGATACATCTATGTATGCTTAGTAGCTGAGTGTGGGCAAGGCTCGTATCTTATGTTTAGTCGAGTGTGGAAGGTGACCATAGGTCGTAATTAGCTGAGTGTGGGCGAGGCCCGTATCTCATAGTCAGAGGAGTGTGGGCGGGGCTCGTATCTCCTAGTTAGCGGAGTGTGGGCGTGACCCGTATCTCCTTGAGTGTGGACGGGGCCCGTATCTCCTAGTAGCATGATTATGCGTATGGTATGTGGTAGTTTGAGGAGGCTCACTATGCTTCGTGCTTACAATTTTCAGTTTTGGTTTCAGGTACTTCCAATAGCAAGGGAAAGAGCTTGGGATGACTGCAGTGCACACACCAATTTATTTAACCTGATATGGTTTACTCTAATATGTTTAACATATGTTTATGATATTTTGAAATACATGACTTATGATTTTTATGCAATGATTTGTTAACTACGATTTTATTAATAATTGAAAACGAAATTTTTGGACCGTATTTTTGGAACGTTAAAAATACATACACACACACACACACACACATATATATATATATATATATACACCTCAATAAGCATTTAGCCTCAAATGCTGAATTTTAAGAGGTACAACCCTTAAAGCATTATATACAACAAGTTTATGGATTCCAAAGTAAACAAATGTTATCCAGTCAACAGTTTAAAAAGTCAAACTTTAGTTAAACTCTTACCCCCCGATCTCGCCTAAAATCTGTCTTTTGCACCTTCACATATATATGGCCTCTACCTCAATGGCTCTTGACCAGGTCCTCATTCATTATCCCGCCTAACAACGTCTCCACTATATCACCCTTTCTTTCGCTCAGTGACGCTATACGATTATTCATCTTCTTCACCATTTATATAACTTTCTCCTCTCATTCACTGTTGACTACCTACCACCTTTAACTAACTACTTCTCTCACCACCTCCATTGTATTCTTTCTCTCAATCTCAAACCATATTCCTCTTTATCCCATCGATTTGATGGTATCGATCTTAGATTGGGTGGATCATACAAACAATGATTTAGGTATTTAATCATCACCATCATCGACTATCCCATAATCAAAAAAATATTTATCATCAATTAAAGGAAACCACAACCACTCTCCTCATTCTATCTTCCCAAACGGCCAACCTTCACACCACACACTTCCGTCTCTATTGGTTATTTATCTCTGGCTAACTACCACTCAAATTTGGAATCGGTCACCCTTATATTCAACCGATTGAATCAGTCAACAATAAATACACTTTATAAGGAATCACTCTCTCATTTCGGTCACAATCATACCCAAGAAAGCTTTCACCACCATCATCAGATCATTCACAACTCACTGCCCTCTCCATCGCCTGTTGCTGTCAGGAAAAAAGCCTAATGAGGTTTTCTTTTCGTTTTTTATTGCATCTTTGTGTGCTTCCTAGAAACCAATCACCACCACCTCCTAACCCTACAACCTTTATTGGTTCTTTATCGCATGATTCCTCGTTCTTTTTTTGTTACTTCAACAGAACCCTAGAGATATCGTAGCTAATTGTATCTCTAAGTGAAAAAAAGGTTAGTCGGAGCTAAATGCAAGGTGATAATTTCACCAAGACGCTGCTTAAAATCGATTTTCTCTTAATCTAAGGGAAAACTACTTCCAATTGCTAATGTTTAGATTTAATTTCATGCTTTTTATTTGGTTAATTCTTGGAAAGTAACTTAATCCCATATTGATGTGCTTGGTGATTGGAAAGGAACGAATTTGTAGATCTTTTGTAGAGAAAAGGTAAAAAAAGCCTCAAATTTCTATGCCTATGACATTTCTTATTTTTTTGATTCAGATACCACCATTCAGAAAAGTGTGTTCAACTACATTCAACTGACTTATAAGCACTCTGATGACCTTTTGTCTCCTTAGCACCTTATAAATAATTATAATAGTTGTTGTTTTATGTCATTTTCAGACACTGGGAAACTTTAAAAAAAATCCTTTTTTTTGTAAGATTTTTAGGTACTTGGTTATGATCTTATGTTAATCTACTTTTATATAAGGAATTCTTGTGTTCTATCTGTATGTTTGTGCAAGATAATCGTCAGGACAACAATAGTTTGACAGGAGTTTTCCCAAGTTTGTTAATTACGATATAATTGCCACAAGTTTTGTGAGTACTTGTTCATTTTTGTTTATTTTACTGCTAAGCATTGCAAAAAAACTAAAAATTCTTAAATTGGTGTTTATTGCAGTGATCTATTGATATAGGAGGTCTTGTACCAATTATTCACAATTAAAAGTTATAACTTTTCCAACTATTTTCATGATTTCTACTTTGTTCCCTTTTGCTTGGTGTAGGCTTTAAGTGGTTCCAAGCATTATCATTGTCTTTACTCTAATTTTTCTATTTCTTCTTCACTTTCAAATTATTCATCTTAATCTCATGTGATGTTTTCGGTGGATGTTGGGGGTTTAAATGGAATGTGGGAACTCATGAATCTCGATTATGATATTGATGTTTAATATCATTTGGTGGTTATGTTTATAATTGAACTGAGTTCGTTTGATCATCCATAGATTCATCAGGTAAAATTTTATTTTAACTCATTTGCTTTTTTCTTTCCATAGTTTTTTTAAACTAAATTGTTTGTCCTTTTTTAGCAAATGAGAATTGAATGGTAAAAAGTTGATTACTTTCATTTGTATGTATCAATTGTGGTTGACTTCCTTATGTATTTTTTTTATCAAGTTTGATTGGTTTTGGAAAAATGCAAGGCTGGCGGGAAGATAGTTTATCATGTGGAGATTCTACATGTAAATTTACCAATTTTTTACATATCATAGATTTAAACATTATGGTTCTTGATGTCCCTTTTTTTATATTTACATGATCATGATCCCTTTTTCAAAAGGTATCTTCCTTGAATAAAATGTAACCAATATTACACTCATTGGGATACAAGATTAAGATACTTCAGATATGTTCAAAATGAAGTATGAAGTGGAGCCCACAAGTACCAAATGCAGTTTTTTTTATTGTTCATTTGCTAAAATCGTGATAAGATTTAATGTTATTTGATTGGTTCAACTGATTTATGATTGGTCGAACCGTAAGTATAGTTAAAATCAAAATAACAAGCGTTTCTATTTCTATCAAAAATTACTACGGGGTATATTTTAACCGTTTGTTAATAGATTGGAATTTTTTTGGAATATGTAGGCCTTTATAAATATCATTTTCGATGTAAGAAATAGCAACATACTTTTATTAGTTTGTTTAATATAGTTTCATAATTTCATTTCTTCATGTTATGACATTGTACTATGGAAATATATCTAATTATAGGCTTTTTTTTTTATTAATATCTAAAAGCTGGTGACATTCATAACACCAGGTATAACAACCCGTCATTCTTAATGCAATAAGAGCCAAAAGCTACATTTCGATCCTTATGTTTATATATATCCTCGATTATCCCAAGGGATTAATTATAAGCTAATAACTAGATATAGCTCAAGCCTTAAGTGAATTATGATATTATAACGTAATATAAGGGGATGGTCTAAGGTTTAAATCATAAAAAAAAACTCCCAAAGGTGTTCACGGTCAAGAAAATAAATCCAAAAGGAGCTCATGGTCAATAAAACAACTCTAAAGGGAGTTCACGGTCCAAATATTAAAGGAAACAAGTTGTTTACGGTTTGGCTTTATTCAAAAAAGAGTGTTTACGGTTGCCTTTAGACCGTAAACACAATCTAAAGCCTATTAAGGGTGAAAACCTAAATGGTAGAACCGTAAACATAAAGGCCTTGACCTATTATGACCGTAAACACTCCTTATATATGTATTCACCCGTAAATCAATTCATTTACCACCTTTTCAACCATGAAAACTCCCAAAATCCTCTCAACTACCATCCGTGAACACCCTTTTTCTCTCAAATCTTCAAGAGTTTACGTCCAAATTTCCTTCAAATCTTCATATTTCCATCAAGAACATTCAAACCCACCTTCAAATCTTCATAAATTCCCAAGAACACCGTAAACCCATTTAGCCAACCGTAAACCCTTATTCCCTACCGAAAACACCTTGCAACATTTCCATATAATTCCAAATAATTTGTAAGTATTCCTTACATAATTAAATTATTATTTCACACCTTATTTAAATTAATATTTTTATTAATTTAAATACGACGTCGAATATAATTATTTTTAGGATAGCGTTATTTGCGCGTACGCTAGTTCGAGGATCATTTCTACGGCTCGATATTCAAACTCAAACACACATACGAGGTAAGTTCATACCCTTATATTTTAATGTTTTTAATATTTTATGGGGGGATACAAGTAAAACACAAGGACTTTTGTGTTTATACAAATATTTTTAAATAGTTTTAAAACCTTTGTAATTGTTTCAGGCCGAGTATTAGCTACATTTCCTAAAAATATTTCATATATTTTTAACCCTTTTGTAATATGTCGAGCATAAGAGTATTTTGCTTTCATACAATTAAATTGTAAATGTTTTCATTTCACTGCAGAACATTTGAATTAAACTATAATTAGTATAGTTTGATATCTAATACACTATTTTGCTAAGTACAACACACGAAACAAGAAGATAAAAACAAAATAATAGGTATAGTTTGGGAAACGCTACTCTAATACATCGATACAAGTATACACTACTAAAATAATTATTTAAGTATAATTATTTTACACTACAAGGTACATTAATACATGACAATACATATAGTTTCTAATACAGGAGAACACTACAACACTACGACACTACACGTAAAGTAGTTAATTCAGGGTTGTGAGGCGCTACTTCACTACTATCCATCAGGGTACGTGTCACACCCCCAAACCAGAATGGCGGAAACATTCGGGGGTGGATGACTTCACGTAGTATCACAACAATTGAATATTGTAAAGAAAGTAACACAACCATCATATATATAAAATGAAAACGTATATTGTTGCGTTATACATGTTATCAAAAGAATATTACAATGTGATGATAAATGTTCAATAATAAAAACATCCTTTGTGTTCCTTCTTCCAAAAGCTGGTAGTTACCTGTATCACTGATTCCCTGAGAAATACAAGTGGTTTTGAAAAGGGTCAACAATTAAGTTGGTGAGTTCATTAGTGTTTCGAGTTGAAAAGTATATCCTTTTTGGTAGTAAATTGGTAAACGAGGTTTTTAGAAAGTCCAATATTTTCTTGTAAGATGATTCAAAAGTTTCCAAAGTTGGAATGTGTTAGTATCTTTTATACTCGAATGATAAAAACAACTTTGTATGAAAAATAATGTAGAAAACTGCAATGCACATATGAATCTCGTAAATCAATCTTGTTTTATACTTTTATGTGTGTTTTATAACCATACTATTGACACTCACGGCCTGTAACAACATTCTTCAGGTGTTGCAGTGTTATGACATTTGTCACCCCAGACCTACCGGTCTAACTATAGCTAGTAGTTTAGGCGCGGGATTGTCAATCCCATATAGATCTATACACAAGTATCACGCTCTCCCTCCAAGAGATTATGGTATATAATACAGGACTTGAAATGCATACAAAAATGTACGTTGAAGTTTGAATATCTCACATTTGCCTAGTATAAGTAGATTTACAATGAAATGACCTTACTTCTTTTGAAAGTGTTTCGTTCTTCAAGATGTATATGTAAAATGTAGGACTGACTTGTTAACTATACCCATTATAGTTTTTCAGATAGTATGTTCCATTTAGTAGAAATAACTTAGTGACATAATCGCTCTTGTATACATAAGATGTTTGTATCGATATTCGAAGATAGAAATTTCATTTATGTTTATAAAATGATACTTTAACGTGTAATGTACTTGTATTCCCCCCCTAAAACATGAAAAAGAATTGAAAAGTAGGGATATGAACTCACCCATTAAGTTTGAAGAGAGGGACTAGAGTTAAGTAGAACTTCGATCGCGGATAGTTGCGTCGTCGGGATCTTCGGGGATCTCTGCAACGTAAATCTTTCGTCGGGGGCTCGAGTGTGGAAACTGTAACAGCCCGGAATTTCAGGTATTGCTTTAAAACTATTTTGGGACAATTTTAGGAAGGGACTCGGCGAGTTGGTGCCTGACTCGCCGAGTAGGACCACAGGCTTGGTCGCGGGTGCGCGACTGGACTCGACGAGTCCAGATATGGACTCGGCGAGTCGACGTTGTTCAGCAGAAACCCTAGCCGTTTGGTTTGGATCGTATATAACGCCTCTTAGGCCGTCATTGTCCGTTTTTTTTGGCCGATTGTGAAGAACCTAAGCATCTGTGGACGTCTAGAGGAGAAGGGAGGGCTATTGGGACCTTGAAGAGATTGTTAGGCAAGAAGAGGAAAGGTTTTGGCCAAAGGAAGATCAAGGGGATTGAGTTATGAAGTTTGGGGACACAGAGAATACGTTTTTCAGGTAATACTTCAGATCATTCCTGTTATTTTGATGTGTTCACGGATTTAGGGTTTATGAAACCCATTTGGTGATTAGATAGGTTATAATGTTGTTACCCAAGCGTTTATACCCCAGTAATAGAATGTTTAGAGGTCCAGAAAGTCCCATGATTGCATATTTCGGGACCATGCGTATTTCAGGAAGCAGTTGATCGACTGCATGGCATGGACTCGCCGAGTCCAATGATCAGACTCGGCGAGTAGCTTGAAGATCCACTGAGACTCGCCGAGTTGTTCTTCAGACTCGGCGAGTAGCTTGAAGATTTACTGGGACTCACCGAGTTCTTCTTCAGACTCGGCGAGTGGAGTCGGGGTGGCCCCGCGATTCTTCCACGAGGATCTCGTCGGGTCAAGTGGGGTACTCGACGAGTAGAAAGGGGACAACAGGGAAAGATGGGGAGGACGTCTAGACTCGCCGAGTCGCCCTTGCACTCGACGAGTCCGGTCAAGTTGACCGTTGACCAGAGTTGACCTGCATGTAATTCGTAGGGTCAGTTGTCTTGAATGATAAGAGTATTAATAAGGGTATATGGTATTGTAGGGAGCCTGCAGATCGGCGGATCGAGTGTGAGTGGTTTCAAGGGTTGATAGTTTACATTACTACGAGGTGAGTCTTCTCACTATACTTCACCCGGAAGGGTTTGACTGTGAGACCGGAAGGTCGTATATGATATGTGTTATTTATGCTATAAATAGAAAGGTAGTTGCTATGCATGATATGTATGTTTATACGGGCCGGAAGGCGATATGTTATGTGACAGAAAGGTCAGGTATGATGTATGATATATGTGCTATGTGTGTTATCTTAAATGTATTATATGTTGTAAATGTTATGGGCCGGAAGGCAATATACTATGGGCCGGAAGGCAATATGATACGGGCCGGAAGGCAATATGATACGGGCCGGAAGACGAAGTGTTGTGGACCGGAAGGTCAGGTCCTGGAAAGGCGTATATGTGTAAGTCGTATACTGGGGAACTCACTAAGCATTTATGCTTACAAGTTGTTATGTATGTGTTTCAGGTACTAGCGAGGACCGTGGGAAGGCGCCGGCATGATGCATACACACTGCTGCTATTTGAGATCTTGGGGGATTTTATATATGTATTTGATATGAAACATGAAATAAATGCTATTGGTTGAATGAAATTACTTTATTTTAAATGAAAAAATTTATTTGAAAATTTGCGTTGTTACAATTGGTATCAGAGCCTTGGTTTGAGGGATTCGGGTGTACCTTCGGGTGTAACTGAACTCAAACCGAGGATTTGAGGAAAAATCTTTTAAATTAATAAAGACGTAAATTTTTATAAAGGGTAAAGTGGTAAACAAGAACGGAGCAGTGTGTACGATCAGCCAGCGCCCGAACGGTAAAGATCCCCAGAATACCTTACAATGTTATGTTATGCACTGAATTATGAATTGTTATGCATGCTAGAAGACTAGGTATACATGATAGGACTAGAATGGCCTGTTTTGTGATGCCTTAGTCTAGGGAGATTGCTGATATGAGATATTCGGTAGCGTGCAAGTAGATAGTGCATACTAGAAGTAGAGTACTCATTATTCGGGGTTTGGGGAGGAAGATTTGGGACGAATACTGATACGGTGTGGTCGGTAGTATTGGGCCCATACTACCGAAGGCACCGGGTCGGTGGAAGACCTAAGTAAGAATCCCTGGATATCGGAGACTGAGTAGGGTTACGTTATCGAGTACAATTGTACTTGATGGAGTCTCTGATAATTTTATGTTGTATTACAGAGACATCATGGTTACCACACGTCATGGGGCGAGTTCGAGCAGTGTGAGTGACGAGGATATTCGTCAGATGATCCAGGAGGAGGTAGCTACAGCGATCCGGGCTGAGATCCCGGAGATGTTTGGGTCTCTTAAGACCACACTGATGGAGACGTTTGAGGAGCGGTACGCCGCACTGACTGATGCTGCAGCCGCTGCCGCTACCGCAGCTGTGGCCGCTGCCAGGCCGCAAGGGGGCGATTCGTTGTTGTTCCGGGAATTCAGCAACACGAAACCCCCTGAGTTTGATGGGACGCAGGATCCGATTGCTGCGATGAGGTGGATCGCCGACATTGAGGGGTGCTTCTACACTTGCTCATGCCCGGAGCACTTGAGGGTACGAGTCGCCTTGAACCAGCTCCGTCTGGGAGCGAAGGATTGGTGGAAGTTCATGACGGCGAACTTCACTCTAGCGGAGATTACAACAGTGACATGGGAGAGGTTTACCGAGATGTTCAGGGACGAGTACGTTCCCCCAGTGGAGAGGGAGCGATTGATTCAGGAGTTCTTGACCCTTAAGCAGGGTACTGATTCCGTTGCAGTGGTCACACGGAAGTTTCATGAGAGGGCGATGTTCTGCCCCGAGCTGGTATCTACAGAGCAGTCACGGATGAGCCGGTATTTGGGCGTTCTGAGGAGGGATATCCGGGAGTTTGTGTCAAACTCCACCTATCGTACTTTCACTGAGCTTCAGGCGAACGCCAGGAAGCGTGAGATCGAGTTGGAGACCCAGGCCAGGGAGGAGGCCGAGTCTCGGCAGGTGGATCGGCGGCCGGCTCAGTCTCAGCCGGCAGCCAAGCGGATCAAGTCCGCTGATTCGAGGATGGGAGGTCCGAAGGGCCGCACTTGCGGAAAGTGCGGTAAGGGTCATGAGGGGGCGTGTCGAGCTGGTGGTTGCTACAAGTGTGGCAAGGAGGGACACATTGCCAGGGATTGCCCTAAGGGGTTTATGGTTTGCTTTCACTGCAACCAGACAGGCCATCGGAAGGCCGAGTGCCCGCAGCTTCGTCAGGGATCTACACCGACTACCAGGACTACTAAGACCCGACCGGCGAAGGTCGAGGCCCCGAGGGCTCGCGGGAGAGCCTTTCAGCTGACTGCGGAGGGATATCCGGGAGTTTGTGTCAAACTCCACCTATCATACTTTCATTGAGCTTCAAGCGAACGCCAGGAAGCGTGAGATCGAGTTGGAGACCCAGGCCAGGGAGGAGGCCGAGTCTCGGCAGGTGGATCGGCGGCCGGCTCAGTCTCAGCCGGCAGCCAAGCGGATCAAGTCCGCTGATTCGAGGATGGGAGGTCCGAAGGGCCGCACTTGCGGAAAGTGCGGCAAGGGTCATGAGGGGGCGTGTCGAGCTGGTGGTTGCTACAAGTGTGGCAAGGAGGGACACATTGCCAGGGATTGCCCTAAGGGGTTTATGGTTTGCTTTCACTGCAACCAGACAGGCCATCGGAAGGCCGAGTGCCCGCAGCTTCGTCAGGGATCTACACCGACTACCAGGACTACTGAGACCCGACCGGCGAAGGTCTAGTCCCCGAGGGCTCGCGGGAGAGCCTTTCAGCTGACTGCGGAGGAGGTCCGCGCTGCGCCCGATGTTGTGGCAAGTACTTTTCTTGTGAACTCTATGCCTGCTCTAGTGTTATTTGATTCGGGTGCGAGTAGATCCTTTGTATCTTTAGCTTTTAGTCAGCATATCAGCATTAGTCGTGAGCCGTTAAGTCGGCCTCTGAGCATTTCTATAGCGGCCGAGAGGGTGGTTTGTGCCACGGAGGTTCTTCGGGGATGCGTACTAGAGATTTTCGGGGTTGCGTTTCCGATTGACCTAATTCCTATTGCGATGGGGGATGTCTGTGTCATCGTGGGCATGGACTGGTTGAGCCGATTCAGCGCTGTCATTGACTGCGAGCGTCAACTGGTGACTATACGAGACCCTAGTGGGGGAGTCCTTACGGTATACGGCGAGGGTACCCGTGCGGGATCAGCTTTTTGTTCGGCCGCTAGGGCGAGGCAATGCCTACAGCAGGGATGTAAAGGTTTTGTGGCGTATGTGATGGATACGCGGGAGGCTTCCGAGAGATCGAGGACAGTGGAGGAGGTTCCAGTGGTGCACGAGTTTCCAGATGTCTTTCCCGAGGATTTGCCGGGAGTACCTCCTGCGAGGCAAGTGGAGTTTGGTATCGATCTGGTTCCGGGGGCTGCGCCTATTGCGAAGGTGCCTTATCGTCTTGCACCTCCAGAGATGCAAGAGTTGTCCTCGCAACTCCAGGAGTTACTGGGGAAGGAATTTATTCGGCCGAGTAGCTCGCCGTGGGGAGCACCGATTCTATTCGTCAAGAAGAAGGATGGTTCACACCGGATGTGTATTGATTACCGGGAGTTGAACAAGGTGACGGTCAAGAACCGCTATCCGTTACCGAGGATCGATGATCTATTCGATCAGTTGCAAGGGGCATCTTGGTTTTCCAAGATCGATTTGAGATCAGGGTACCATCAGGTAAGAGTGCGGGATGAGGACGTCCAGAAGACAGCATTCAGGACGCGGTATGGGCATTACGAGTTCGTGGTGATGCCTTTCGGGCTCACCAATGCCCCGGCAGTGTTCATGGACCTCATGAACAGGGTATGCAGGCTGATGCTGGATCGGTCTGTGATTGTATTTATCGACGACATCCTAGTGTATTCGCGAACTAGAGAGCAACATGAGGGACATTTGAGGGAGGTCCTTGAGGTACTGAGGTCGGAGAAGCTATATGCAAAATTCTCCAAATGTGACTTCTGGTTGCGGGAGGTCCAATTTCTTGGACATGTTGTTAATCAGGCAGGGATATTGGTCGATCCGGCCAAGGTGGAAGCAGTGATGAGTTGGGAGGCACCGAAGTCACCTTCCGAGATCAGGAGTTTCCTTGGGTTGGCGGGGTACTATCGGAGGTTTATTAGGGACTTCTCCAAGATCGTGGTACCGCTCACCAGATTGACCCGGAAGGGTGTTACATTCTCATGGGGACCCGAGCAGCAGACTTCCTTCGAGACACTTCGTCAGAGACTGTGCGAAGCCCCGGTATTAGCTCTCCCGGAAGGGATGGAGGACTTTGTCGTATATTGCGACGCATCGATTTCGGGACTGGGTGCAGTGTTGATGCAGAGGGGCCATGTGATAGCTTATGCATCGAGGCAATTAAAGTCTCACGAGGCGAGGTATCCCACTCATGACTTGGAGTTGGGGGCAGTAGTGTTCGCTCTCAAGATTTGGCGTCACTACTTGTATGGGGTTCGTTGCACTATATACACGGACCATAAGAGTTTGAAGTATTTGATGAATCAACCC
Organism: Lactuca saligna; assembly: GCF_052625555.1. Classification (NCBI taxonomy): domain Eukaryota; kingdom Viridiplantae; phylum Streptophyta; class Magnoliopsida; order Asterales; family Asteraceae; genus Lactuca; species Lactuca saligna. The sequence continues at coordinate 26,396,325 of NC_136422.1, forward strand.
AACCTAAATATGCGTCAGAGGAGATGGTTGGACGTGGTTAAGGATTATGACTGTGAGATCCTATACCACCCAGGCAAGGCTAATGTGGTAGCCGATGCATTGAGTCGTAGGGCGGAGAGCACTCCATTACGGGATGTATGTCTGAGACTGACGGTGATGACTCCGGTATTAGATGCTATTCGTGGGGCACAGGCCGAGGTTGTGAGATCCGAGATGCAGAAGAAGGAGCGGGCCGTTGGGTTAATTTCAGAGTTCGTTAAGGATGGCCGATGACTTCTGACGTTTCAGGGTCAGATTTGGGTACCATTCGTGGGCGGTACGCGTACTACTTTGATGGAGGAGGCTCATAGATCGAAATTCTCGATCCATCCCGGTGCTACGAAGATGTATTTAGACTTAAGGAAGGAATATTGGTGGCCTTGTATGAAGAGAGACGTCGCGTGGTTCGTTGAGAGGTGTTTGACCTGCCGTAGGGTTAAGGCCGAGCACCAGAGACCGCATGGTAAGTTGCAGCCCTTGGAGATTCCTGAGTGGAAGTGGGAACAGATTACGATGGATTTCATCACCAAGTTGCCGAGAACTGCCAGGGGAGTCGATGCAATTTGGGTGATTGTGGATAGATTGATGAAGAGTGCACACTTCCTTGCCATTAGCGAGAGTTCATCAGCGGAGAAGTTGGCAGAGCTATACGTGAGAGAGGTGGTATCTCGGCATGGAGTGCCGATCTCGATTGTTTCAGACCGTGATGTACGCTTCACTTCCAGGTTCTGGAAGAAATTCCATGAGGAGCTGGGTACTAAATTGCATTTTAGTACCGCATACCATCCCCAGACAGACGGTCAGAGCGAGCGGACGATTCAGACATTGGAAGACATGCTGAGAGCGTGTGTGCTAGACTTCGGGGGTAGTTGGGATGTGCATTTGCCTTTGGCTGAGTTTTCCTACAACAACAGCCATCATTCGAGCATTGGTATGCCACCTTTTGAGTTATTGTATGGTAGGAGGTGTCGGACTCCCATTTGCTGGGGAGAGGTGGGACAGAGAGTGATGGGCAGTTCAGAGATCGTACTCCAGACGACCGAGCAGATTCAGCAGGTTAGGCAGAGGTTATTGACCGCCCAGAGCCGACAGAAGAGTTATGCGGATAGACGCCGGTCCGAGCTCGAATTCCAGGTTGGCGACTTCGTTCTCCTAAAGGTTTCTCCTTGGAAAGGAGTGATCCGGTTCAGAAAGAGGGGCAAGTTGGGGCCCCGGTTCATAGGTCCATTTCGTGTAATTGCAAGGGTAGGTCGGGTAGCTTATCGATTGGAGTTGCCAGCCGAGTTGGGACAGATTCACAATACCTTTCACGTATCACAGCTGAGGAAGTGTATAGCCGATGAATCGGCAGTGGTTCCGTTAGAGGATATTCAGGTGGATGCGAGCCTGAATTACGCCGAGAGACCGGTAGCTATCAGGGATCGGAAGATCAAGGTTCTGCGGAACAAGGAGGTACCTCTGGTGTTGGTTCAGTGGCAACACCGGAAGGGATCGGAGATGACTTGGGAGCCGGAGCGTGAGATGCGGGAGCAACATCTGGAGTTATTCGCAGAGTGAGACTTCGAGGGCGAAGTCTAGTTCTAGTGGGGGAGAGTTGTAACAGCCCGGAATTTCAGGTATTGCTTTAAAACTATTTTGGGACAATTTTAGGAAGGGACTCGGCGAGTTGGTGCCTGACTCGCCGAGTAGGACCACAGGCTTGGTCGCGGGTGCGCGACTGGACTCGACGAGTCCAGATATGGACTCGGCGAGTCGACGCTGTTCAGCAGAAACCTTAGCCGTTTGGTTTGGATCGTATATAACGCCTCTTAGGCCGTCATTGTCCGTTTTTTTGGCCGATTGTGAAGAACCTAAGCATCTGTGGACGTCTAGAGGAGAAGGGAGGGCTATTGGGACCTTGAAGAGATTGTTAGGCAAGAAGAGGAAAGGTTTTGGCCAAAGGAAGATCAAGGGGATTGAGTTATGAAGTTTGGGGACACAGAGAATACGTTTTTCAGGTAATACTTCAGATCATTCCTGTTATTTTGATGTGTTCACGGATTTAGGGTTTATGAAACCCATTTGGTGATTAGATAGGTTATAATGTTGTTACCCAAGCGTTTATACCCCAGTAATAGAATGTTTAGAGGTCCAGAAAGTCCCATGATTGCATATTTCGGGACCATGCGTATTTCAGGAAGCAGTTGATCGACTGCATGGCATGGACTCGCCGAGTCCAATGATCAGACTCGGCGAGTAGCTTGAAGATCCACTGAGACTCGCCGAGTTGTTCTTCAGACTCGGCGAGTAGCTTGAAGATTTACTGGGACTCGCCGAGTTGTTCTTCAGACTCGGCGAGTGGAGTCGGGGTGGCCCCGCGATTCTTCCACGAGGATCTCGTCGGGTCAAGTGGGGTACTCGACGAGTAGAAAGGGGACAACATGGAAAGATGGGGAGGACGTCTAGACTCGCCGAGTCGCCCTTGCACTCGACGAGTCCGGTCAAGTTGACCGTTGACCAGAGTTGACCTGCATGCAATTTCATAGGGTCAGTTGTCTTGAATGATAAGAGTATTAATAAGGGTATATGGTATTGTAGGGAGCCTGCAGATCGGCGGATCGAGTGTGAGTGGTTTCAAGGGTTGATAGTTTACATTACTACGAGGTGAGTCTTCTCACTATACTTTACCCGGAAGGGTTTGACTGTGAGTCCGGAAGGTCGTATATGATATGTGTTATTTATGCTATAAATAGAAAGGTAGTTGCTATGCATGGTATGTATGTTTATACGGGCCGGAAGGCGATATGTTATGTGACAGAAAGGTCAGGTATGATGTATGATATATGTGCTATGTGTGTTATCTTAAATGTATTATATGTTGTAAATGTTATGGGCTGGAAGGCAATATACTATGGGCCGGAAGGCAATATGATACGGGCCGGAAGGCAATATGTTATGGGCCGGAAGGCGATTATGTTACGGGCCGGAAGGCGAAGTGTTGTGGACCGGAAGGTCAGGGCCTGGAAAGGCGTATATGTGTAAGTCGTATACTGGGGAACTCACTAAACATTTATGCTTACAAGTTGTTATGTATGTGTTTCAGGTACTAGCGAGGACCGTGGGAAGGCGCCGGCATGATGCATACACACTGCTGCTATTTGAGATCTTGGGGGATTTTATATATGTATTTGATATGAAACATGAAATAAATGCTATTGGTTGAATGAAATTACTTTATTTTAAATGAAAAAATTTATTTGAAAATTTGTGTTGTTACAGAAACCGAGGTGAGGGGAGGGTCTCTAGACCTTAGAAGTATGAGAGAGTGACTTAGGGCTTGTGATTTGTGTGCAAAAATTCGAGCTTATGCCTTCTATTTATAGGGCTGGAAACCCTCGTATGCGGCGCGTACCTCCGAAGTACGCGGGGCGTAGTCAGTACGCGGGGCGTACTTCGGTTACGCGGGGCGTAACAATACATCATGGCTTACGACTCCTAGCTAGCTAGGTGTAGCTTGGGCGGGCCGATGGGACTCGACTCTGGGTCTAGTACGCGGGGCGTACTCCCAGAGAACGCGAGGCGTAATTCGCCCTGTCCTCTTCTAAATTCCGTAACTTTCGTGTACGAGCTCCGTTTTTCATGTTCTTTATATCCACGCGTAGGTGAGATTATGCTCTACAACTTTCATTTAGACTCCGTCGGCTAGTTTTGTCTTTATTTTTAATGATATATTTTTAATAGGCCGGGCCTCCTAAAGTTCGTTTAAAAACTCATAGGTTCTTTATCCAACGTCGGTTTTTGTTTGTCTTCTCATCCATTTGTTCCTATTGCGGAGATCTTCAACTCTCATTTGGATTGCGTTAGCTAATTTACACTCGATCTTAAATTCGAGTTTTTAGCCCTCTACTACTGTTACGAAACTTCGAAAATTCGTAACTTCTTCATATGAGGTCCAATTTGGGCGATCTTTTTATGCACGCTCACCTTTTAACGAGGTCTACGATTTTTGTTTAGATACTTAAGGCTAAAATGCACATTATTGAGATTTTACTTTTTACGTCAAATAATTGTTTTAATGGCGTGTCGTAATTATACGAGTGGTTATAATTTCTTCAATATAACCCGATTTTGAGCATTCTCTATGTTTTCGGAAACCTTGACACGTTATCTAGTATTTGATGCATCCCAACTTAGATATTTGAATACTTTATTTTCAAGGTTAATTTAGTTGTATTTGACTTTTGAGCGTTACCATGCTTTTGGAAAATATAGGGTTGTCACATCATCCCCCTGTTAAGGGAATTTCGTCCCGAAATTTAATCTAAGATAGAGTTTACAAATTAGGAAAAAGATGCGGGTACTTTTGTTTCATTTGATCCTCTCGTTCCCAGGTGTATTCAGGTCCTCGCTTGGCGTTCCAGCGGACCTTTACGATAGGTATGCGGCTTTGTTTAGTTCTTTTGACTTCCCGGTCCATAATCTCTACTGGTTCCTCTACAAAATGGAGGTTTTCATTTATTGTAATTTCGTCTAGAGGGACGACAAGGGTCTCGTCGGATAAGCACTTCTTTAGGTTTGATACGCGAAAGGTAGGGTGTACGTTGTGGAGTTCCTGAGGTAGTCTAAGTTTGTAAGCCACTGGACCGATCCTGGCAAGGATCTCGAATGGTCCGATGTATCTGGGGTTCAGTTTCCCACATTTTCCGAAGCGTATCAATCCTTTCCAAGGCGAGACTTTTAGTAGGACACGGTCTCCAACCTGGAATTCCAAGGGTTTTCGTCTCTTATCTGCATAACTCTTTTGTCTATCCCTTGATGCTTTTAGACGTTCTCGGATTTGAACAATCTTCTCCGTAGTTTCCCGTATGATTTCTGGCCCAGTAAGTGTGTTGTCAGTTGTTTGTCCTTTTGTTAGTTGTGTGTCCCCCACTTCGGCCCAACATAAAGGTGACCTACACTTGCAGCCATAGAGGGATTCGAACGGGGCAGCTTTGACACTGGTGTGGTAGCTATTGTTGTACGAGAACTCGACCAAGGGTAGATGTGTGTCCCATGCTTTGCCAAAATCGATTATGCAGGCTCTCAGCATGTCTTCTAGGGTTTGTATGGTTCTCTCGCTCTGGCCGTCGGTTTGAGGGTGATAAGCGGTACTCATGTCTAGTCTTGTCCCCAAAGCTTTTTGTAGCGACTGCCAGAACCTTGAGGTGAATCTACTATCTCGGTTCGAGATAATGGATACGGGCACACCATGCAGTCATACAATTTCTCTGAGGTATGTCCTTGTTAACTTCTCCAATTTATCCGTCTCTTTGATCGGTAGGAAATGTGCTGATTTAATTAACCTGTGGACAATTACCCAAATGGTGTCGAGTCCGCTTGTCGTTTTGGGTAACTTGGTTATGAAATCCATAGTTATCCGCTCCCACTTCCATTCGGGTATTTCTGGTTGTTGTAGTAAACCCGAAGGCTTTTGGTATTCTATTTTGACCTTAGCGCACGTCAGACATTTACTCACGTAGGTAGCAATTTCAGCTTTCATGTTCGGCCACCAGTACAACTTCTTGAGGTCGAGATACATCTTGTCGGAGCCGGGATGTATGGAGTATCGTGTTTTATGGGCTTCGTCCATGACAATTTCTCTGAATCCACCAAAATTTGGTGTCCATATTCGATCCATGAAATAACGAACTCCGTCGTTCTTGGTTTCAAGGTTCTTATCCATTCCTCTTAGGGCTTCTCCTGCCACATTTTCGGATTTCAAGGCTTCTATTTGGGCTTCCTTGATTTGCGTGGACATGTGTGAATGGATCGTCATAGTTAGGGACTTCACTCGGCGACCTGAGTATTCCTTCCGACTGAGTGCATCAACCACTACATTAGCCTTTCCGGGGTGATATCGAATTTCGCATTCGTAATCACTTAGTAGTTCTACCCACCGTCTTTGTCTCATGTTGAGTTCTTTCTGGTTGAGGATATGTTGAAGGCTTTTATGGTCAGTGAAGATCGTACATTTTGTGCTGTAGAGGTAGTGTCTCCATATCTTTAGAGCGAAGACGACTACTCCTAGCTCAAGATCGGTGCGTTGTGTAGTTCACTTCATGCGTCTTTAGTTGTCTTGAGGCATAGGCGATGACCTTCCCTCGTTGCATCAGGACACACCCGAGTCCTTGGTTTGATGCATCACAATAGACCACGAAGTCCTCCGTCCCTTCTGGCAGGGTTAGGATGGGCGCACTACATAATGCTCGTTTAGCGTTTGAAACGCGGCATCTTGTTTTTCTCCCCAGTCGAAGGTCACATTCTTCTGAGTTAGTGTGGTGAGTAGCTTGGCAATCTTGGAAAAATTTTGTATGAACCTTCGGTAATACCCGGCGAGTCCTAAAAATTGCCGTATCTCTGTAGGGGTTCTTGGAATCGTCCAATTCTCTATTGCCTTAATCTTCGAGGGATCCACGTGTATTCCCTCCTTGCTTACTACGTGTCCTAGGAAATCCACCTCTCGAATCCAAAATTCACACTTGGAAAATTTTGCGTAAAGTTTCTCTGCCCTTAATGTTTCCAGAACCTGGCGGAGATGTTGGCTGTGTTCTTCCTGGTTTCTAGAATAGATGAGTATATCATCTATGAACACGATCACGAATTTATCCAAGAAGGGACGACATACTCGGTTCATCAAATCCATGAACACTGCTGGAGCGTTTGTCAATCCGAAGGGCATTACTACAAACTCGTAGTGACCATATCGTGTTCGGAAAGCCATTTTGGGGATGTCTCCTTCCAGTACTCGTAGTTGGTGATAACCGGATCTTAGGTCGATCTTTGAGAAGTAGCTCGCTCCTTGTAGTTGGTCGAACAGATCGTCTATACGTGGAAGGGGATATCGGTTCTTGATTGTCAGTTTGTTCAGTTCTCGATAATCGATGAACATGCGAAAAGACCCATCCTTCTTTTTCACGAATAGGACTGGTGCTCCCCATGGTGAGAAGCTTGGTCTGATGAATCCCTTGCTCAACAGCTCGTTCAATTGATTGGACAGTTCCTGCATCTCGGCTGGAGCTAAACGGTAAGGTGACTTTGCTACTGGGGTTGCTCCGGGGATTAAGTCGATTCTGAATTCGACTTGACGTTCCGGTGGGATTCCTGGGAGATCTTTTGGGAAAATGTCTGGGAAGTTGCAGACTTTCGGAATGTCTTTAATGTTCTTTGGTTCTTGCTTCTGGTCTATTACGTGGGCTAAAAAGGCATGGTATTCCTTGTGAAGATATTTTTGTGCTTTAATACAGGAGATGATTTGCAAATTTGAACTAGGTTTATCTCCATATATGATAAGATTTTCACCGTTGGGCAGATTGAGACGAACGGCCTTTTCATGGCAAAGAATGTCGGCATGGTGAAGACTCAACCAGTCCATACCGATGATTACATCAAAACTTCTTATCGAAATGGGCATAAGGTCGATTTGAAATAAGTGTTCGTTTAAATTTAATGTGCACCCAACGTACATATCACTTGTGCTTTCTGTTTTTCCATTAGCCATTTCTACAGTGAATATTTTATTAAGTGGTTGGGGTCTTTGGTTAAGTAAATGTTTGAATTTATGACTCACAAAACTTCTCTCCGCACCGCAGTCAAAGAGTATGCATGCATAAATGTTGTCGAGGAGAAACGTACCCGTAACTACTGGTGGATCAATTATTGCTTCATTTTGACCTATCGCCAGCACTCTCCCAATACCACCAACATTCCTTGTCTTGGGGCAGTCCCTCTTGAAATGCCCGGTTTCTCCACATCCATAACATGCTTGGCTTACCCCCGTACCAGGAACTTGAGTGACTGGCCGCGTTGGCGCTTTACAGAAACGGGCAGTGTGCCCTTTCCTGTCGCAGTTCTTACAGTACATCTCGCGGCAATTACCGTGGTGATGGTAGTTGCATTTGCTGCACTTTGGCAAGTTCCCTGCATATTGTTTTGTTGGCGTCGGGGTTGTAGGAGTTGTGACGGGAGCAGTAGCAGCATGAACCGCCACCATTTGTTTCTTTGAAGGTTCTTGCGAGGTTTGCCCCTTTCTCTTGTTCCAGAATTTCTTCTTGCTGTTGTTGTTGGCATTGTTATTGTTGTCGTTGTTCCCTTTGGTTGGTTCAGCTACGATAGTCGTGACTCCTTGGCAGACGCCATGATCAACGAGAGATTGCGCCAGTTCCTTGGCACTGTCGAAGGTCATGGGCTTGGAAGCTAGCACACTTCCTCGCAGTTGGGGTGATAATCCCCAGATGTACCTCTCCACTTTTTGGTTTTCTAGAATCAACATCCCAGGACAAAGTGTTATCAAATCGCTGAACCTGTTGGTGTAGCCTGCGATGTCCGAGCCTACCATCGAAAGGTTCCACAATTCTTGTTCAACCTTCTGAATCTCGCCTCTTGGGCAGTATTCCCGAAGGAGCATTCGCTTCAAGTTTTCCCAACCCATGGAGTTCGCCACCACCAGGGTTAGTGTCTTAACGTGGCCGTTCCACCATGTCAAGGCGCGTTCAGAGAATGAACAGGCAACAAATTTTACTTTGCTTTCTTCAGGGCATGCGCAAATTTCAAATACGGCTTTCGTTTTCTCTATCCATTGGGACAGAGCCAATACTCCCCCAGTCCCATAAAAGGGAATAGGTTTTCCATTGGTGAAGTCTTTGTAAGTGCAGACTCCAGAACGGCCTTGGCTTGGGCCATTTGTAAAGCTATTTATTCCTCCTCCTGACCCATTGTTGCTCATTTGAGCCATCGCCGCGGTTACAGCGGCTATTACAGAAGTTTGGAACATAGCTGCATCCATAGTTGGAGGGGGTGGTGGAGGTGGTGCTGGAGTTGAGTTTCTGCGTGTTGATCTACGAGGAGGCATGTTCTGGTAGAGAAAATAAGAACGAATTCTATAAGTTTCTAATGTTTTGACAATCATGTAGTTGAGGGTTAGTCGTATCTTGTAATTTGTTTTGACTTTAGTTTTTGGTTTCAAATTAAATACAACAATTTAGTTAATTTCAGAGGTTTCGAGAGGTATATAAAGAAGTACTGCATATTTATATATATATGTCACACCTAAGGTGTGTTACATTATGCTTCTAGTTTTTAGGAAAATTTGACCTATCTAGGGGTCTCCGTTTACAGATACAAAAGAAAATAAGAGAAAAACTTTATCCGAGGTCCTAGTCTATATCAAAATTGTTGGAGCTTGAACAAACTCTACTTGTGGCGTTTGGAGCTGGATTCGGCATCTGACCGTTTGACTCCCATCAGTCACCTCTCGAAATCTGCTTGTTGTTCTTTCATCCCTCTTATTTCGTCTAGAGCTGTTATCATTTGGTTCTGAAGTGTCCCCGTGTAGATTTGGGTATTCTCATGTAGTCCTTCCAAATGGCGGATGTCAGCGGCGTTACCTTGGGTAGCAGCATTGATCTCGCGAACTCTGGCTGCTTGTTGGTCTGCCTGGTAGTTCTGGTTAGCTATAGCGTTCACGACAACAGGAAGTGCTCGATCAGCTGAGCCTCCCCTACTGACGTTGTAAAAATCCCGACACATGCCGAATGGAGGGCGTACACCTTGTTGACGGCTCCAGTAGTAGAGGTGGCTTCCCCAGATGGGAATGGGTCCCGGTTGATATGGTCTGATTACGGGAGGATGGGGGATGGGAGGGTCGATTACTTCCGGTTCGGAGTCTATTCCGCTAGAAATTTCCACGATCTCCTCGTCGACTTCGTATTCTTCTCCGACTTCGATTTCGAATTCTTCTTCGACTCCCTCCTCGAACTCTTCTTCGATTTCCTCTGGGTCTTCCTCCGGGTCTTCTTCTATCCAGCCGCCGTTACCTTGATTTAGGTAGTAGGGGTCTCCCGGTAAAGGAAATCCGGCCATTTGTCTGTACTGGGATAGAGGTATGAGATTTTTATAAGAAAAGAAATTTCTATTTAACGACTTCCTAAGCCTATTTATATCTTTACTGAGCGCAATATTTTATCGTTCAATTATTTTTAACAATAGACTTATAGTATTTCAATTTAGCGAATCTAGATTTTATAAGTTTTTGGCTTGTTGACTACTACGACCATTCCTCGACGTACATTGGTCAAATCCAGGATAAATATAGTTGATCAGGCTATATTTATTCTCGATTTGATTACATACTCCAAGGCCCAATCGTGGTATCGCAACTTGCCATACTTCTTTTTAGAAAAACTTGTCATGATACGAGGCTGATACGTGCGGGTAAAAATGTATATATTTAATGAAAATATATTTCTATGAAAATGTTTTTATCAGAGGGTTTTTGGTTCCCGTTGTATTTATAGTTTGTATATCATATGTGGTTTGATATACTTAGTTCACTATAAACAATGCTCTAATACCAATCTGTCACACCCCCAAACCAGAATGGCGGAAACATTCGGGGGTGGATGACTTCACGTAGTATCACAACAATTAAATATTGTAAAGAAAGTAACACAACCATCATATATATAAAATGAAAACGTATATTGTTGCGTTATACATGTTATCAAAAGAATATTACAATATGATGATAAATGTTCAATAATAAAAACATCCTTTGTGTTCCTTCTTCCAAAAGCTGGTAGTTACCTGTATCACTGATTCCCTGAGAAATACAAGTGGTTTTGAAAAGGGTCAACAATTAAGTTGGTGAGTTCATGAGTGTTTCAAGTTGAAAAGTATATCCTTTTTGGTAGTAAATTGGTAAACGAGGTTTTTAGAAAGTCCAATATTTTCTTGTAAGATGATTCAAAAGTTTCCAAAGTTGGAATGTGTTAGTATCTTTTATACTCGAATGATAAAAACAACTTTGTATGAAAAATAATGTAGAAAAATGCAATGCACATATGAATCTCGTAAATCAATCTTGTTTTATACTTTTTATGTGAGTTTTATAACCATACTATTGACACTGACAGCCTGTAACAACATTCTTCAGGTGTTACAGTGTTATGACATTTGTCACCCCAGACCTGCCGGTCTAACTATAGCTAGTAGTTTAGGTGCGGGATTGTCAATCCCGTATAGATCTATACACAAGTATCACGCTCTCCCTCCAAGAGATTATGGTATATAATACAGGACTTGAAATGCATACAAAAATGTATGTTGAAGTTTGAATATCTCACATTTGCCTAGTATAAGTAGATTTACAATGAAATGACCTTACTTCTTTTGAAAGTGTTTCGTTCTTCAAGATGTATATGTAAAATGTAGGACTGACTTGTTAACTATACCCATTATAGTTTTTTAGATAGTATGTTCCATTTAGTAGAAATAACTTAGTGACATAATCGCTCTTGTATACATAAGATGTTTGTATCGATATTCGAAGATAGAAATTTCATTTATGTTTATAAAACGATACTTTAACGTGTAATGTACTTGTATTCCCCCCCCCCCCTAAAACATGAAAAAGAATTGAAAAGTAGGGGTATGAACTCACCCGTTAAGTTTGAAGAGTGGGACTAGAGTTAAGTAGAACTTCGATCGCGGATAGTTGCGTCGTCGGGCTCTCCAGGGATCTCTGCAACGTAAATCTTTCATCGGGGGCTTGAGTGCGGAAATCGAGGTGAAGGGAGGGTCTCTGGAGCTTAGAAGTATGAGAGAATGATTGAGGGCTTGTGATTTGTGTGCAAAAACTCGAGCTTATGCCTTCTATTTAGAGGGCTGGAAACCCTCGTACGCGGCGCGTACCTCCGAAGTACGCGGGGCGTAGTCAGTACGCGGGGCGTACTTCGGTTACGCGGGGCGTAACAATGCGTCATGGCTTATAACTCCTGGCTAGCTAGGTGTAGCTTGGGCGGGCCGATGGGACTCGACTCTGGGTCTAGTACGCGGGGCGTACTCCCAGAGAACGCGAGGCGTAATTCGCCCTGTCCTCTTCTAAATTCCGTAACTTTCGCGTACGAGCTCCGTTTTTCGTGTTCTTTATATCCACGCGTAGGTGAGATTATGCTCTACAACTTTCATTTAGACTCCGTCGGCTAGTTTTGTCTTTATTTTTAATGATATATTTTTAATAGGTCGGGCCTCCTAAAGTTCGTTTAAAAACTCATAGGTTCTTTATTCGACGTCGGTTTTTGTTTGTCTTCTCATCCATTTGTTCCTATTGCGGAGATCTTCAACTCTCATTTGGATTGCGTTAGCTAATTTACACTCGATCTTAAATTCGAGTTTTTAGCCCTCTACTACTGTTACGAAACTTCGAAAATTCGTAACTTCTTCATACGAGGTCCAATTTGGGCGATCTTTTTATGCACGCTCACCTTTTAACGAGATCTACGATTTTTGTTTAGATACTTAAGGCTAAAATGCACATTACTGAGATTTTACTTTTTACGTCAAATAATTGTTTTAATGGCGTGTCGTAATTATACGAGTGGTTATAATTTCTTCAATATAACCCAATTTTGAGCGTTCTCTATGTTTTCGGAAACCTTGACACGTTATCTAGTATTTGATGCATCCCAACTTAGATATTTGAATACTTTATTTTCAAGGTTAATTTAGTTGTATTTAACTTTTGAGCGTTACCATGCTTTTGGAAAATATAGGGTTGTCACAGTACGAAACTAAATACTATACATTATAACTAGAGTCTCGTGGAGGGAGAGCGTGAGATTTATATATAGATCTATATGGGACTGACAATCCCACACCTGAACTGCTAGCTATAGTTAGGCCGGCAGGCTTGGGGTGACAAATGTCATAACTTTCAAACGCCTGAAGAACATCGTAGAGGTCACTAGGTCATATCAAGCATGGTTATATGAAACTCACAATAGTATAACTAACACATAGCTTTACTGTATTAACACTACTTTAGTGGTTTTATTTTATTTAATAAAACTATAGTATTCTATGATACAGTACCTTGCACTATAGCTGGTGATAACCAGACATTAATACTAAGGTTTTCATACAAACGCTATTACAGTACACTAATTTCACTACAACTGGTGGTATCTAGGTATACAAACAAAGGTTTTCATACAAATATAGATGCAATACACAGTTTTCTAGTACTTAGTACACTAATACAATATACATTTAGAAGGAACATACATGATAACATTACATTCACTATAGAAAATATTGGATTTTCTGGAGAAACATACTAGCATTTTCAAAGTACAAAGACAAGTTTTCCTTCACTAAAACATACTTATGAACTCACCAACTTAAATGTTTATACACTTTCAAAACTACTTGTATTCTCAGGGAACTAATAAGAAAGGTACACCCGCAGGTTTTTGAGAAGACGTAGCCTTATAGAGTCACGTCTTCGTATACTTTTGCTATACATTTTGAAGTCAAACAAACTATGTATTGAACAGATGTAAATACTTTACCTTATCAATGTAATGATTGTGTTTGCTTTGATTCTTATTATACAATTGTTGTGATACTATACATGACATCCTCCGCCCCCGAACGTTTCCGCCGTTCCGGTTTGGGGGTGTGACAGATTGGTATCAGAGCATTGTTTATAGTGAACTAAGTATATCAAACCTTACATGATATACAATGATAGACATTATAGGGCCGAAGCGCACTAAACTAAAACTATACTTTAAAATCTATGTATATTATAAGAAGTGTACTAACACTACATACATACCAGAAATAGTATCACTCAAAGAACGAAACAAAAGTATTTAGATGTTGGACACTACGGTTAAACCTGGATAGTTATGTAATCATATCTGGGATAAATATAGTCTGGTCAACTATATTTATTTGAGATATGACCAACATGTGTTTGGGAGTGATTGTGGTGTTGAAATATGTCTAAAACTTACCAAAACACTATCCAAAGGAACACTAGAACCAAACATACATTTAAAATATTATAGGAAACACATGAAAACAAAGAACTCTTACTGACAGATCTATAATTGCTAAGTGTATACATATATAGACTTAGAATAAGTGATTTAACTTTACTTCCCGTTCCTTGTTTGGTTGTGGACTTAGAGAAGGATCAATTAATCGAAGGTCTATTTTGTATTAGTTATATATAATTTGTGTACACTATGTGATTCTAGGGACGTCAGGCACCAATCACATTGTACAAGTTTCATTCCAAGTGTTGCTATTAATTTCAAGGCGATCGTTTACTTTTATTAGTAAACTTCCATTGTAAATTGCTTAATAGAACACTATAACTGTCAGGATAATATATGCCCTGTTCAGTATCACCTGACTCATAACCACTATATAGGACTTGTCATCATTTTCTCTTAAATTATTTTAGAGAAAGATGCCTCCGAAGAAGTCCAACAGAAAGAACAACAATCCACCCTCGCCACCACCTCCTCAGTATGATCATGTTGTCTTCCAAGTAGCAGTAACAACTATCGTGGCTGCCACTATGTCATAAATCAATGCAAGTGGCACTAGCAGGTTGGGTAGTGGGCTAACCCTTCTATCCTCGGGGACAATCATGGACACCCGAGGCAGTGTTCGTACAAGGATTTTACAAATGCTAAACCTCGATCTTTTGATGCCACTAGAGGTGTCATTGCCTTAATTCGTTGGTTCGAGAAGATGAAATTAATCTTTGAGATCTATGCGTGCCCCGAGTCGAGCAAACTGAAATTTGCAGCATGCACCTTCATTGATAGAGCTCTGACTTGGTGGAATAGCCAAGTTAAATCCCTAACTCTCCCAATACCTAATGCTATGAGTTGGGACGATTTGAAGGAACTGATGTTGGCTCAAATATGTTGGACTAGTGTCTAATTCCATAGCTATATTTGGTATATACTTGACCCGGTTGTGCATGGTCCTTTTGGGTTGCCTTCACCAAAGAAACTTGAATGGATGAATAATAGAGAAAGAGGATGTTTGGTTTATTAATACATTATAAGAATAATATATTAAAAGAGAAATCATATTTATTTAACTAAAATGGGTCAAGAATAAATTAAGAATTAATTTTGTGATCAAAAGAGGTTAAATGAATTAAGGGGACTGAACTTGTATTTATGTGATAGTTGTAAAGTTGGGTAAGGAAACCCTAAAGCATAGGGTGGACGAATTCTAAGTATATGGGCCTTAGGAATTCGTCCAAGGGGATTCTAGAATGATGCTTGGGCTACTTGGTGGCTAAGTAACCAGATAAGGATAACCACTGAAACCCTAATTTCCACACCCTATATAAAGACCCCTAGAGCATGGGATTTCGGCTACACTTGAACCCTAGGAGTCTTAGAGCCGATTTTTCCCTCTCCCCTCTCTCTCTTGCTTCATCCAATTGCTTTGGTGTTTGTAAGCCATTAAAGGCACAACATTTGGGGTGCTAAAGTTTTCAAAGCTTCAAGATCTACAATCAAAATTTTGCATGTACAATAGAGAAACCTAGATCCAAAGCTTTAGGGTTTTGCATATGCACATAGGATGTTATTTTGCATAAAACCCTATGAGGCAAACAAACCTATGTGTCCATTAAACAATTAATAAGATACCACTGATGGGTTTCATACATAGCAAACAATCCTATGTGTGCATGCGACCCTAATTTGAGGATCTATGTTTTCACTATTAGACATACAAGCATTGAACACAAAAACTAGAAACCCAAGGAGGCACATTTAATTTTTGAAATTAACATATAATTAGGGTTAGGATACATACCTTTATTGTTATATTTTAATAACAATCAAATCCTTGAAGATCTTGAGCTTTGGTAGCAACCACCACAAGTGTCGCGCCTCTAATGGCTTACAAACAAACCTAACAACCAAGTGTTACTATGGAGAAAGAGAAATAGTGTAGAATTTCGTCCCTTAGCCTTTCTTGGAGTGCATGGGACAAAATCCAACCCTATAGGGGTTTATATAAGTGATAAGGAAGGTTTAGGATAAGGTAGGTGTATCTTAGATAACCCTAATCCCTTAACTTCCTCCCTAAGGCTTCCAAGACACCCTTACAACCCAAGGAAACCCTAGGACACTCTAGATTTCGTTCCCCACCTCTAAGGGAGGTTCTAGAATATTCAATGCTCAACTTTTGAACATTTTCACCTTTAGTCTCTACAGTTTCAATTCATTCCTTTAATCCTAAAATTTATTCCAAATTAAATTTTAATTAAACAATATGATTTATAATTAATATATTATATTCATAATACATTAATAAATCATTTATCTTGATTTCAAATTAATTTATTAACCAAGTAATAAATTAATAAATGATTCTTCTCTCTCCAACCGTTATCTTATTCAATTTGCAGGTTTGAAGGCAATCCAAGAGGATATTGCTACTATCAATTCAAGTGCATACCAATTATAGTTATGGGCTTAGACACCTAATCCAATAGTCTCCCACTTGGATAAGTCTAATAACTATAGTTGCAAGTATAACTTCAAAAATTGACTAGCAAATTTTAGCTACCAAAAGCCATTGTCGAACTCTGACCTAGTCAGTGGCGTGTCCTTAAGTAAGGGATTAAATATTCCTCCATTCTACAAGATATCATATAAACATGAGACATGGATTATGATGAATCTCTGTCCAATAGTTGTTTCCTGATTTCTAATTTATGACGACTATCTAATTGAACAAATCAAATCAGTTCAGGCTTGGCAAAACGCTTAAGGGAGTCATCACTAAATCATCGAGGGGCCCAAATATATCGCTTTTATCCCACATTGGGTAAAAGGAATGGATAAAATTTGACTCATATGCTTTCTTTATTTACTCATCAAATCACACACTACAATATGTTTTATAACACCATGTTACTGTGCGTTAACATATTATCAATGAGCAACCGAGTCGTAAACTGCAACTATATGTCTCCGTTTCAAGAATATAAGATATTATCATCTCACAATCACTCGTGATAAAATCCATGAAGTGATTCATGTGAGCGTGGGTTTAATCCAATATTCAAATCTTATTTTAGGAACACTCATGAACACTACAACAAACTTTTGCTATGTATAAACGCATTAGACAATCTATAGTGGGATTCACGATAGTCTTACCACCATATTGATTACACATTATTCATTGTATAATGTTTCGAGTAATCAACTTAATACTTGAATTGAAATAATAGTCATCCCATGCTCCAAGCATGCACACTATGTTTACCTATGGTCCTTACTTTATGATATCAATCAATTGAACACATTTCCAATGATGCTCATTTCAAATTTCCCAATTCTTATCACAAGTGTAAGAATACCAAATTCTTGCTATGTGTTAGATTCTAACATTTTATTCAATGATCCTTTTATAATGACATATCACAAAATCCACAAAGACTTTGCCAATGAAATTGGAGACTGTTACAAGACAACTCCACAGATATGAAGTCTTACATTCAAATTATATTCCTTTAAACATCTTTCTTGCATAAAAGTTTATAATCTTCATAAATTCTTAATATCCAACTCCCATTATGGAAACATTTGCATATTTTCCATATGAAAACACATTCTAAATATAATCATATCGTAATAATCTCAATATGATCCATCTAATACTATACTTCCAACTGCCCATAAGTGACCAATCTTGGGCGAACCTTAGATCGTCGTTGACAGCTGTTTAACTTTAGTCATATCCGGTTCCAATTCCCTTTTCCATCTTAATTCCATAGGCATTTGGAATAGACAGGTTGGTCGAATATTATAGCATATGCAATAGATCCTATACCCGAAGCTTATGGGATACGATACATAATATCTTACATAAAGACATGATACCTTACCAGTCTCCTGCTACAATATTGCTATATATTGAATTCCCTTATGTTGAATGTTTTCAACATAACATTCATGTATGTCCTTTGACTAAATTTGATTAAAATTTCTTCATCTAAGCTTTTAGATTTTGAAATGAAGTATAAGTTCCTCTCCCTTAATTATATCAAAAACAACTTTTCAACCCCTGCAACTTTTGGAATTGAAACTTTTGTTTTCTATAATTAATATTGCTAACTTGCAACAAAATAATCATGCTCCCAATAACATGATAATTATATCTTTACCTGCATAACACTTATGCTCCCACTAGCTTTGACATGTATTCATAAACAGTTGGACTTCTAGAAATCAATGCTTATTGACATTCTTACCAAAGTTCAAATTTCTGATACGTGATGCTTCGATAATACTTTATCTAAGCTTATACACCTTTTATTAAAAATCTCATATGTGTGTCTAAACTATTTCAAAACTTATATCAATAAGTTCCAAATGTTCATACTAATTACCAAATCTAACAATTCAAACCATGAAGAGGTATGCCGTAATCATGATCGGATTTGAGAATGCAATATACACAATCACTATATTCTTAAAATCTTCCTAGTGAGAGCGTTTCTTCACAATCATTTTCATGAAGGATAGAAACCTTATGACACTTTGATTTTATGGTGTATGTGTTCCTATCTATGTGAATTTGTCATAACCATAATCATAAGATAGGGTTTGTGACAAATCCAAAATCATATGGACTGAACTTGTGCAATCGTTATTTCTTGCCGTCTAGCAGCACAAGGGCCTACCATGTCTTCCAATTAGTCAAAAAACTCACCCATATAGATCAATGAACTTTCACCATTCAAGGTGCTTTGCTTTATGCAATCAATTGAGAACTCTTAAAACTCACATACATAGTTAACTTTACTGGAATGGCACAGAAACAAGAATATGTGAACATGATAATTAAGTACTATCCCTTCTTTTCATATTGTAGAAACTTTTATCTTTCTGCCTAATTGATTCTTCTTATTCGCTCTGCTATACATTGAAACCTTTTCAACGATTCAAAATCACACTTAATCTTGTAAGAATAACCATATTTACTAAACATTTAGCAAATCATGATGAATACCCTTATCGTTCTTTGTGGTGGACTTGACCTAGTGCACAGTAATGCGTACTAGATCCTTTATTCATTCACTTGACTCACATACTTATGTGAACAAGGAATTAGTCTTAATTTCCCAAATACGAAGGTTCTCATTGATCATACAATACAAGTCACATGATTCCAAGTTTCTGTCCAATTGAAACTTGGGTGATGAGAATCTTCCTTATGTGTAAATTTCTGACACTACCACAAATAACATAACTAAGAATCACATCGATTTTCAATATTGCTAACAATAGAAACACGCAAACATCAACTTTCACAAAAGGTATTGCAAGGATATATAAATAAATAGGACAAAACAAAATTTATTTTATTTATAAAAGTGCGGAAAAACTTGTCCTTACAATGCAATTACAAATGAAAACTATGTTACTAAACATTTCTAAGCAATCTATCCTAGCTCTCAAACAACAGCTCAAAAATCCGATCTTCGAACCATGCGATCCAAATCCATTTCTTTGTGATCAGACTCAACTTACTCTTACTTTAAGCTTCCTTTTTTTATTCGATCCTACAAAACATCATAATGCAATATTATCACATCATGTATTAATAATCTATAAATAGGAACTTAATAGAGTTAGATAGTGGATTTAACTAAAGCAGAGTCATACATCTTGACTCTCCCATCTTCGTGATCCTTCAGGTAGATACGACAGCTTCACATCCAATGCCTTTCTCTTGGCTGTAGAAATGAATGGAGTCTTTTTGAACAACACATGGGATAATCTCAGATTTAGCCTTTCTCTTTACCATCCAGTTAAATAGTTTAACTATGCCAATCCCTTTCCATTGAGAAGAGAAGACTTTTTTGGACTTCCAATGTTGCTATTTTCAATATCCATGGAAGTTTGGAAGGTTGATCTACCAGTCAAATTTGCTTTACCAGTGCGGCAAATCATTACCGATTCAGTAGAAATAAGCAAATAGGTAAGATCAATGAGGGTCAGGTCGTGGTCCATCATATAATAATCTTTAACAAACTCACTATATGATTTAGGAAGTGATTGAAGAACCAAGTCAACAGCCAACTTCCTTGAGACATCGACACCCAACATCCCTAACTTGTCAATATGCAACTTCATATCCAAGACGTGAGAACATATAGACTTTCCTTCTTAATGTTTGATTGCCTATAGGGCTTGAGTGACCTTGAACTTTTCAAGCCTTTCAACACGTGGGTCAGGGAGAACTATTGGAGGAGGTGGAATGATTTTTTTTCCATGATCCGATCATGGAACATCATCTTGATGTGGAGAGATTTTTCCAAAGGATTCGGGAAGATCAAAGTTGTTAGATTTTGACATCTTCAAAACGGGAGAAATTCAAATTAGTTGATTCAATCCTTAATATAATACCCAAATGAAATATTAAGGCTAGGGCCCAACATAATATTCTACAAATTGGAAGAGGGATGCCATAATCCAGTTGTAGAATATTTGAAGGTAGGTAAATGAAGTTTTACCAATTTCCACAATGGAAAACGAAAAATTGAAAATTAGATTTTAATGAACTGAAACTCTTAGATCTTTCGAGATTCATTGAACTTTTCAATGAAATGTTTAATCTCAATTATGCCCTTCAAGTTTGTGACAGGGATGCCGAGGATCACAAACAAGGTGTGAATAACCATGAAAATTAGCTTGGTACTCTCGAAGACGTATATCACCTAATCAATGTGCCAGTTAACCACACACGCTCCATTGATGTATGATAATCTACGAGCTACCCATTTTCATCCTTTATTGGTCCCATACTAGTGTGCCGGTTAACCACACATGCTCCATTAACAACCAACAATGTGTAATGTGCAATTTCATGGAATAGCACCAAATTCACATTTTTTCTAAAGTTACTAAGATTTGGGAATTCTGTAAAAGCATTTAGTTACTTTATATTTTTGATTATACCTATTAATGTATTATCCTACCCGTTCGGTTAACGACCTTCCGCTAGTCAAGGAAGCGGTGGGTGTGATTGGACACCAATTCAATCGTCATTTTATAGGCAATTTCCTTATACCCCTTATAGATGAACTTTGTGAATGAGGCTTACTAACGGTAAGACTGACACTTCTTATATATATATACACACACACACACACACACACACACACACACACATATATATATATATATATATATATAAGTATTATGCTTTTAATATTATAATAGTATAAGGGTGTATTTTATACATTTCAAAATACTAGGGTTTCCCTAAAATTTTGAAATCTAATCTTGGGGAGGAATGTATTTTCGAAAACCCTAGGGTTTACCAACCCTAAAATTGAAAATATCGGGGCAAAGGAAAAGGGTTCAAGAAATCCTAATAAATTTCGAAAATCCAATGCCCTAGGGTTTATTTGCCATAAACCATAATTTGTCAAATTCATACTTTAATAACAAATCAAATTGAAAACAACAACCAAAAGATCTAATATCACTGATGGGTTTCATACATAGCAAACAATCCTATGTGTGCATGCAACCTTAATTTGAGGATCTATGTTTTCACTATTAGACATACAAGCATTGAACAAAATAACTAGAAACCCTAGGAGGCATATGTAATTTTCGAAATTAACATATAATTAGGGTTAGGTTACATACCTTTATTGTTATATTGTAATAACAATCAAATCCTTGAAGATGTTGAACTTTGGTAGCAACTGCGACAAGCATCGCGCCTCTAATGGCTCACAAACAAACCTAACAACCAAGGATTACTACGGAGAGAGAGAGAGAGAGGGAGAGAGAGAGAGAGAGAGAGAGAAGTAGAGTATAAATTCGTCCCTTACCCTTTCTTGGAGTGCTTGGGACAAAATCCAATCCTATAGGGGTTTATATAGGTGATAAGGAAGATTTAAGATAAGGCAGGTGTATCTTAGATAACCCTAATTACCTAACTTCCTCCCTAAATCTTCGTAGGCACCCTTAGAGCCTAAGGAAAGCCTAGGACACTCTAGATTCCATTCCCTGCCTCTAAGGGAGGTTCTATAATACTTAATGCTCAACTTTTGAACATTGTCACCATTAGTCCCTGCAGTTTCAATTAATTCCTTTAATCCTTAAATTAATTGCAAATTAATTTTTGATTAAATATTAATTAAACAATATGATTTATAATTAATATATTATATCCATAATACATTAATAAATCATTTATCTTTATTTCAAATTAATTTATTAACCAAGTAATAAATTAATAAATCATTCTTCTCTCTCCAACAGTTATCCTATTCAATTGTCAGGTTTGACGGCAACCCAAAATGACATTTCTACTATCAATTCAAGTACATACCAATTATATTTATGGGATTAGACACCTAATCCAACAACACTGTTGGATTAGTGTCTAAGTCTATAACTATATTTGGTATGTACTTGACTAGGTTGTGCATGGTCCTTTTGGGTTGCCTTCACTAAAGCAACTTGACTGGATGGATAATAGAGAAAGAGAATGTTATGGTTTATTAATATATAATAAGAATAATATATTAAAAAAGAAATCATATATATTTAATTGAATTGGTAAAGAATTAATTAAAAATTAATTTTGTGAGCAAAAGAGGTTAATTGAATTAAGGGGACTGAACTTGTAATAATGTGATAGTTGCAAAGTTGGGTAAGGAAACCCTAAAGCATAGGGTGGATGAATTCTTAGGATAAGGGACTTAGGAATTCTTCCAAGGGGATTCTAGAATAATCCTTGGGTTGCTTGGTGGCTAAGTGACCAGATAAGGATAACCACTGAAACTTTAATTTCCACACCCTATATAAAGACCCCTAGGGCATGGGATTTGGGCTACAATTGAACCCTAGGAATCTTGGAGCCAAATGTTCCCTCTCCCATCTCTCCTTTGCTTCATCCAATTGCTTTGGTGTTTGTAAGCCATTGGAGGCTCAACATTTGGGGTGCTAAAGTTCTCAAAGCTTCAAGACCTACAATCAACAATCAAGGTATTCATCTAACTTGTTTATTTGAAATTTAATTAGTTTCGTTGTATGCTAGATTAGGGTTCACAAACTTTTGATTAATTTGCATGTACAATAGAGAAACCTAGATCCCAAGCTTTAGGGTTTTGCACGTGCACATACAATGTTCTTTTGCTAAAAAACCATCAATGGTATTAGAGACAGGTTAATTTCCATTGTATTTGATGCATGGTGTATTTATTCATTGATTAAAATCGAATTTTATGCTATCTTCTTGATAGACTCGTCGAGCCCTATGAGGTACTCGACGAGTAGGTTGAACTTGGCGAGTCATGTAAGGGACTCAGCGAGTCGGTCTGTCAGACAAATGAATTTTCGGGATTTTGGCTTATTTTGACTTGAGATAATTACCAAAAATGTTTTTGATTAATAAAATCCTAATTTTATTGATTCTATGTGATTATCTTAATCATAATAAAAGATATTTATCATTTAATTAGATAATTGTTTCCATATATCATAATCTTAATTATTTGAAATATTTAATCAAATATCTTGCATGTAATTGGACTAGGTCAAAATTAGATAACCACCCATTAATTGTTTTGTTGTATTTGAATTTTGATATACGTAGTTTTCAAATGTTTCAAAACTTGCCATCAAGTTTTGGAATTTAAATTTTTTATTAAAAGTTTATTTGAAATAATTAAATTCCAAACCCTAGAATTTTACAAGTTTAAAATTCAACCCTATATATCACACCCCAAAACCGGAACAACGGAAACGTTCTGGGGTGGATGACGTCATGTCAAGTATCACAACATATGCAGTATAGTAATCAAAGTACAACAACCATTGCATTAATAATAATAGTTTTACGTAGGTTACATTTCATAGAAACATCAAAGTAATACAAGAAATAATATAGATGCAACTCGGTACTAGGCTGTCTCCGCAAAAGCTCTCGGGATGTACCTGTCTATCGATGACCTGAGAATACAAGTTATTTTGAAAGCGAGTATCAACATTTTTATAATCCTGGTGAGTCCATAAGTATTTAGTGTCATTTGTATAAATAAACATTTTTATTCAAAATAACTTTATGAAAGATAGTAATCTAGAATCTACGGTGTATTAGCGTTCTTTCCAGAAAATCCTATATTTTCTAAATAAAACCAGTCTTCAACCAAGACCCGACAGGTTTATGTTTTAAGGAGTAATTCTCCCCAAGATACTATCATTACCAAAATATAGTATTGACTTTAAAGGAATTATGAGAAAACACAAGTAAAAATACTAGTGGAAAATAACATATACTTCAGCAGTAATACTGCTGACTAAAGCAAATGAAAACATAGACTCCAGGAGAGTATTGAATAACTGATATGCCTGGCTGAATCTAACAAAAGGAAGCACAAACTGTAGACAGTATTGAAGGAACGATACAACTAGCAAGGTATAAAACAAAGGGTGAATGTGAACTCGTATGTAACCATGCTGATCGATGATAGAGTATCCGATGACCCCCCAGGTCACGCATAGAGGTAGTGGCATTTTGTCACCCATGGGCCATACCGGCGCGGACTGTAGCTAGTAGTCTGGGTGTAGGAGTGTCAGTCCCGTATAGATCTATACACATGATGTTCGCTCTCCTTTCTGGAGACTCTGGTTACACGGCGATGGCGCTATGAGGTGTCGTAGAGGGAAATAGTGTGTCACATACTAAAGTAAAAGAGAGAGATAGAGAGAGAGAGGAAGAGAGAGAAAGAGAGAAATAGAAAAAGAGATAGAGAGATATAGAGTGAGAGATAGAGGGAGAGATAGAGTGAGAGATAGAGATAGAGAGAGATAGAGAGAGATAGAGTCTCCTAACTATTACTATAATAGTTACTAGGGTTACAGAAAAATGAATAATAGAAGGATGCCTGTACTACTCCAGGCGATGAATTGGTTGAGAGAGAGAGAGAGAGAGAAAGAGAGAGAGAGAGAGAGAGAGCTTTTATGTCCATACATGTATACACGATATATAATTAATGTTTAGACGACCTTCGGACGGATAACCGATACCCACCAGACCACATTCCAATGAGGAAAAGGAAATAGGGCGAACTAGCCTTCCTAAGTCCTTTAAACATTATTTGTATAACTATACAAATATAGGCATGCATTTAACGAAATAAAAGCATATAAGAAAACTTTGGTAAAACCTTTTGAAAAACCTTTACACTTAAGAAATTTATGACCTGATGTCATTTTGTAAAAAAAGTTTTGAAAACCTTTGGAAGTCCTTTGAAAAAAAAACCTTTCATAAATAGTTTTGAAAACGATTGTTATAAAATAGTTTAAGTGAAGAAAACCTTTGGAAATCCTTTTAATAAGAAGTTACGACCGGATGTCCCTTTAGTAAACGAACTTTGAAAAGCTTTGGATAACCTTTAATTATCTAAAAGGGATATTCATACTTTAACGAGATTCGAAAACATGATTTGGAAATCTTAATTCGGATAAAACAGTTTAACATGCAAAAGTCTAATTTTCTATACAGTTATTAATCACCTGTGATTTATCCAATAACTGTATAGTACAACTTGTATTCCCCCCCCCCTATAAAAGTAGTTGAAATCATTTAAAAAGGTTAATTCAGGGGTATGAACTCACCTGTGGTGAGTGGATCGGATGGAAGTGTCATTCGAGTGCTCAGTGTCAAGTGAAGACTTGAACACACTTAATGACCTAGTAACATATGAAGACATATGTTTACATACAATTAGTGATTATAATACTAATTAAACATGTATAAGCATCCTAATGTGCGGAAAACACTTTGGTCAAGTGCTAGGAGGCTATTGGGTTGCAATAAGGGAGTGTATGGCGTAGTTAGGAAGTTTACTCTTCAAGAGTAAACTCTTATGGAGATTTTTCCCCAAAGACCATTTCCCCATGAGTTTATAGCCGTAAACTCATGGGTGGTGTGTTCTTGGATGTTTAAAGGTCTTACAACACTTGTGGAATTAGGCTAGGTTCAATTATAGGGCATAGGAAGGGGTTAAGGCTCCAAATGAACCATTTAAGGGAGTTCACGACTGTAAACATAGAGTTTATGGCCATAAACTCTCACCTGGTCCTTCAATTCATGATTTAAGGTCTTAAATGAAAGAATACAAGGTTCTATGCATTATTCCAAGCCATAGGGGAAGTTAGGGCATCATTTGGCCTCCTTAAGGGAGTTTACGGCCCATGGACCAATCCTTGGGGGGTTTACGGTCGTAAACTCCTAATTTCATAGTTTCTTTGATGTTTAATGCCCCTACATCAATGGTGGTTGATTCTAGACATTTACCCAAGCCATAGGAGGTGTTTAAGGGCAAATTTAACACCTTAAATGGTGTTCCCGGCCCATGAAGAGGGGTTTACGGTCCAAGAGTGTTCTTGGGCTATAAACTCATGTTTACTCCTCAAAAGACAAGGTTTTGGTGTCCTAAGCTCATACATGCAAGTCCCCAAGTCATACCTAAGCCCTAGGAGTGATTTGGAAGGGTTTTGGGGCTTCAAAACCCCATTTATGAGTGTTTGCGGTCCAAGAGTGTTCTTGGGCCGTAAAAACATGATTTTGAGGGTCTTGGGTGATTTAAACACGAATTTTCATGTTTATTAAGCTAAACAACAAGCTAGGATAGATTACTTACGATTATTGAGCTCGAAATGGGTGTTTTTGGATCGAAAGCAACTTGTAGAGAGAGAGAGAGAGTAGAGAGAGAGAGAGTGAAAAAAAGTGCAAATGAGGTTCACTCACCCTTATATAGGGTTGAGTTTGTGGCTCGGAGGAAATCTACCCGATACTGACGGTGAACGGGGCTTTTGGTTGTACCCGATTGGATGCTCGTAACTCGATAGGGTCATGAATTAGAAACTTTTAAAAAAATATCGAGGGCTTTTCACGTGTTTCTAATGCATTTGGACACTCATGAAGTTATAGTAAAAGTCCCAATTTAATTAACCTAATCCAAAAAGGTTAGCGGAACAATTTAATAAAACGAGTTTTATTAGCGAAAAAAGGGTTTACTGTGACGGAAAATTTCGGGTTGTCACACTATACTATTATAATATTATAAGAATAATTATTATATATGTATAAGATAAATGCTAGTCTTACCGTTAGTAGGCCTCATTCACGAAGCTGATCAATAAGGGGGGTATAAGGTTGCTGCCTATAAAATGACAGTTTAACGGGTGTCCACTCTCACCCACCGCTTCCTTGATTGGTGGAAGGTCGTTAGCCGAACCGATAGGATATGGCAACTAATTTCTCATTAAAAGTATAATGGTTAATAAAGTAACTTGATGTTTTTATAAAATTCTCAATCTTAGTTATTGTACGCAAAATGTGAAAATGATGCTATTCCATGAAATTACACTTTGTACCCTTGCTTAGACGTTAGTGGAGCGTGTATGGTTAACCGGCACACCAATTTGGGTCTAATCAAAGGTGGAAAAGGGTGAATTGATGTTTTTCATAGATCAATGGAGCGTGTGCGGTTAACCGGCACATTGATTAGGTGACTGTAACATTGAGGGAACCATGTACATTTGCATGGTTATTCACACCCTGTTTGTGATCCTCGGTATGCCAGTCACAAACTTGAGGGGCATATCGAGATTTAAACACACCATTGAAAAGTTCAATGGATCTCAATCAATCTAGAAGTTTCAATACATTTAAAACTTAATTGCTTTTGTGTTTCAAGGTGGAAATTAGTGAATCATCATTCACTTACCTTCGAAATATTTGTTGTTTAGATTACGGCATCCCTCTTCTAAATTGCAAATAATGTTGTTGGGTCCTAGCCCTAATTTCTCATTTGGGTGTTTAATTGTGGATTCTTATCTAATAAACTTTGTCTCTTTTCATTTTAAGATGTCTAACCCGAACAACAACGCTTCTGGATCAAGCTCTTCCGACTCATTCTCACTCATGAACTTGTCTAGGAGGGTGATCTTCGACGGAAACAATTTTAACGATTGGATCCGCAACATAAGGATGGTCACCCACTACGAGGAAAAGGAGTATGTCCTTTACAAGGAGCTGAAAGAGGTGGATGTAAACACTACTACTCCCGAGGAGATCACTGCCTTTGAGGCCCATGAGTGTGATGCCACGAAAGTCCATTGCATCACGCTAGCACCCATGACTGTTGAACTCAAAAAGTCGTACGAGGACTTTTATCCCTATCAAATGCATTGGGATTTACTTGATAGGTACCACCAGAGTGCCAGGAAGGAGAGGTATGAGATCATCACTTCGATGATCACGACCAAGATGAGAGACAGAGAGTCTGTTACTGCTCATCTACACAAGATGCAAAGATATGTCGACTGCCAACAGAAGTTAAATGTTAACTTTGATGAAGATCTGGCGATTGATATCATCCTTCACTCATTGCCTCCTTTCTACAACCAGTTCCGTATGACCTACCACATGAATAAAGAGGAGGTCACGTTGAGCAAGCTTCAAGCGCTATTGAGAACAACAGAGAGAAGCCTCAAGGACAAATCCGTTGCACAAAATCCTACTCCTACTGCTGCCCCAGTCTTGGCTATTAGGCAAGGAAAGGGTAAGAAGATGAAGAATCCCTCAAAGAGCCACCATAAGCGAAAGTCCCAAGATGACACCTCTTCTAGTGGAACTAAAGCTAGTCGTCTTGCACCCTTTTCAAACCTAAAAGATGCAAAGTGCTATCACTACCACGACAAAGGGCATCGGAAACGAAGCTACCTAAAATATCTTCAAGATATCAAGGACGGAATGATCAAGCCGTCCTACGTAGGTATTTATACTATTTAATCTAATGATTCATCACATGCTATTTCTTGGGTTCTCGATACAGGGTGTGGTTTTTGCATTTGTTCTGATTTGCAGTGCCTAAGAAGAAATAGGGATGTGGAGCATGGGAAGATAAACTTGATCATGGGGAATAGAAGAGCGTCGCCTATCACCAAGATTGGAGTTTACTCTTTAGTGCTTAGTAATGGATTAGGACTAGATTTGAATAACTATTGCTATTCACCTGAAATGACATGAAACATCATTTCTTTCCATGGTTTGTATAGACAAGGATTTAGATATTTATTTGATAATGAAAAGGGTTCTATTAATGCTTATATTAATGTTGTTTTCTGTTCTAAAGCATTGCCTTGTAATGGAATATATGAAACTGTGATGGTTGTATACAACTTAGGAAATGATGTGTTGCATGTCGATTCCTCCAGTAGTTTGGACAAAGCATGCTTGTGGCATTGTTATCTTGGACATGTCAACAAGAAACACATAGCTCAACTAAAAAAGGATGGAGTGTTGGAGTCATTCGACCTTCGAGACGATGACGTGTGCGAGTCTTGTTTACTTGGAAAGATGATCAAGTCACCCTTCACAAGTTCTTGTGAAAGGGATGAGGGTTTATTGGATCTCATACATACCAATGTGTGTGGGCCCTTTAGATATACCACAAGGGATGCAAACCGCTTCTATGTGACTTTTACCGATGATTATAGCATATATGGGTATATCCACTTAATCAAGCACATGTCAGAAACGTTTGAAAAATTCAAAGAGTTTAAGCAGGAAGTGGAGAATAAGTTGGGCAGGAAAATCAAGATGCTTCGATCTGATCGATGTGGAGAGTACCCTAGTCTTGAATTCCACGACTACCTCAAGGAATGCGGGATCATTTCACAATTGACGCCACCTAGGACACCGCAGTTAAATGGTGTGGTTGAGAGGCGCAATTGAGCCATGCTAGACTTGATTTGTTCCATGATGAGTCATGCTTCACTACATATCTCATTCTAGGGGTATGCCGTAGAAACTATCATCCATATCCTTAGCTTAGTCCCTACGAAGAAGGTTGCCAAAACACCTCACGGGATGTGGATAGGGAAAACTCCCTAATTGGCACATATCAAGGTTTGGTATTACAAGGCTTTCGTAAGACGAGAGACTCATGACAAGCTCGAACATCGTAGTGAGCGGTGTATTTTCATCGACTGCCCACAAAATTCCTTTGGATGTCTCTTCTATAGACCGGGTGTCCATGTTCTATTCGTTGTGAGGAGAGGGGTTTTCCGAGAGAGAGAGAGAGAGAACTCATAAGCCAAGCGGACAGTGGGAGACAAATCGATCTTGAAGAGCTTCAAGAATCGAACGATAAAGGAACCTCTAACACTGGCGTTCAACCTGAGGATGAAACTCCGGTTGAACCACTTGACGAATCCTTACCTCTTAGACATTCCAGTATAGTTATTGTTCCACATGTGTTATATGTTTTTCAAATAAAAAGTCAAGGTGATACGTTTATTAGTGACAGCACACTGATAAATTTGGATGAAGCTAACAGTTACAAGAAAGCCATGGTGTCACACCCCGACCGTCGGCGGAAACACCAGGTAGTGTAACGTCATTTTTCGTATCACAGTTATATAACATACATTGAACAATACTTAAAAAAATACATACCTTTATTGATGATTAAAAGTTACATTATTGCTTTTCCTAGTATTTATTACATAATATCCGACTATGACATACTTCTTAAGGAACACAAAGATAGTAGTAAAACTTCTCCTGTTCTAATACATACCCACTTTTCAAGTTCCTGAAAACACATGCATTTTAAAATACATCAACATAAAGTTGGTGAGTTCACAGGTTTTGACTCCATAAAACAATACATTTTTACACATTCAAAAATATAGTTTTGAAAGTATCATTTTGACTCTCCAACATTAGGTATAATAGTATACTTACCAATTAAGTGTTATACCTACATATTTCTTAATCTTAAGGTATAAGTAGGGGAAAACTTATACTTAACATTAATACTTGTATACGAGAAGGTATAATGTTTCTAACAATATGCTACCATGAGCCTGTAACCGCTGCTATGACATAATACCTCTGATAGAACAATACCCTCATGATTTACCATGAGAACAAATACACTCATGATTTAACATGAGAAACAACACCGTACGCTTCATCGACGCCGGAACAATAACAAATAAAAGGATAGTTCATCACTTGTTTTTGGTTGACTGTAGCTAACAGTCACAAGTGGGGTGGTCAACCCGTATACTAATTATACACGACTTCCTCACTCACATGGGATTAACGGTTACATTTCAGAGAATTTCCGCTAAGATCCCCAATCTTAGTTTATGAATACAATTACTCATGTAGACTTTGTCGGCTTCCTATAGCGCTAACAACAAAAGCATCTTCATGTCTAAAACGCTAAGTTACTAGACTATGCTTTTAAACATTACTCCTAACTTCATAATATTTAGGCAGTATAACAGCTATATCTTGAAGTAAAAACCAGGTTTTATCTTTACCTAAAACCAATAATAACAACATATAACATTTCTAGTTTTATCTTGACATAAAACTAACAATAAAAACATATCCAGTATTATCTTGACATAAAACTAATAATAACAACATATAACATATCTAGTTTTATCTTGACATAAAACTATTAATTGCAACATACTATATAACTTAACATATAAAACTTCTGAATATAACTTCGGAACTATATCACACACAATATATATATATATATATATACATATATATATATATATATATATATATATATATATATATATATAATCCTAAGTATATCTCAAGATCTACATTAATATAGTATTATAACAATAACATGTTAACAACGTTACGATAGTTGTATATTTTCAGATATGAAATAACTATATCCCGAATATTATAACTATCTATGTTAATACTAATATACTATCATATAGACATAATAATAACATATATACAATGACTAGCATGCGTTTTCCCCTGAAATATTAGAAAGTGGGGCTGTGAAACTCACCTTAGCAACGTGATTTTATGTAATCTAGGTAGAAATGGTCAGCGTGCAAGATCGTTGGGGCTCGGGATGTGAAACGGCTCCAGCAAACGAGAGAGAAAGAAGAGAAATGGTGTAAGGAAGTGAATGGGTCGATCTTACTATTTATAGTAAGTTTTTATGACACTACATCGTGAGTGTCATAAGACTCACGTCATGAGTCTACCTGATTCACTCCGTAGACTTGCCATTTGCGTCCCTAGCTGCGGAAGGTGGCCATGACTCCTCACGTCGTGAGTGTCATAAAGCTCACGTCGTGAATTTGGATCCTCTCCTCTCGCAGCTTCTAGATTCCGAATTATGATAGAATGACTCCTCACGTCGTGAGTGTCATAGAACTCACGTCGTGAATTAACTTAGGGTTTCTAAAAGCTGAATCTTCGGAATGCCATAACTTTTGCATACGAACTCCGTTTTTGACGTTCTTTATATGCACGCGTAGGTATTTATGAGTACTAAAACTATCTTTTATACTTAAATAGCTAATTCTAAGTCTATTTTAAATTCCTCTTTTTATAGAGATTTATAGTGTTCGGTTTATCATAACTTCTTCATGCGAAGTCAGATTCAGATGTTCTCTATATTTTTTGAATCGTATGGACGTATACTTTGAGTTGTATCATAAAGAAAGTTCATATTTGTATTAGAATTTATCATGAACTACATAACATTCTTACCACATTACTTGGTTAACATAATCACATTACATGATTGGCATAATCATATGTGATTGTCTATTGACCTATTTTGACTAGTGTTACATTCTCCCCCTGTTAGAACAATTTTGTCCCGAAATTTATCTTGTGGTTAGGGTTTTGTCAAACAGTTGGGGGTATTTTTCTTTCATCTGATCTTCATGTTCCCAAGTAAATTCAGGTCCTCGCAAAGAGTTCCATCGAACTTTCACTATGGGAATACGATTTTGCTTTAATCTTTTGACTTCTCAATCCATGATCTCGACAGGTTCTTCTACAAAGTTGAGCTTGGTATTGACTTGTATCTCGTCGAGAGGTACCACAAGAGTGTCATCAGATAGATATATTTTGAGATTTGATACGTGAAAACATCGTGTACATTACTTAGCTCTTTAGGCAACTTGAGTTGGTATGCGACAGAACCAATTCTAGCTAGAATTTTAAAAGGTCCTATATACCGTGCGTTTAGTTTGCCTCGCTTACCGAATCAAATTACAACTTTCTAAGGAGAGACCTTCAACATTACTTTATCTCCAACTTGGAATTCTAAAGGCTTACGTCTTATGTCAGCATAGCTCTTTTGACGATCACATGCAGCCTTTAATCGATCCTTAATTTCGATGATCTTTTCAGTTGTCTCATGTATTATTTCTGGTCCAGTATGTAAGGTATCGCCTTTAAGTTCTCTGGCCATCTGTGTATCTCCAACTTCTGCCCAACATAGTGGGGAACGACATTTTCGTCCATAAGAGCCTCAAACGGTGCAGCCGTGATGCTGGTGTGATGACTATTGTTATAGGAAAACTCAATTAACAGTAAATGAGTATCCCACGCATTTCCAAAGTCTATTACACAGGCTCAGAGCATATCTTCTAAATTCTGAATGGTTCTCTCACTCTGACCATCAGTCTGTGGATGGTAAGTTGTACTCATGTCTAGACGTGTTCCTAAGGATTTTTGTAGAGATTGCCAAAATCGTAAAGTGAATATACTATCTCGGTCAGAAATAATAGAACTTGGAACTCCATGCAATCTATCAATTTCCTTAAGATAAACTCTAGTCAGCTTCTCCATCTTGTTGTTCTCCTTAATTGGTAAGAAATGGGCGGACTTAGTCAATCTATCGACTATTACCCATATAGTGTCGAACCCATTAGGAGTTTTGGGTAACTTAGTGATGAAGTGCATTTAAATCTGCTCACATTTCCGTTATGGTATTTTCGGTTGCTGAAGTAAACCTGAAGACTTTTGGTGTTCTGCCTTTACTCTAGATCACATCAATCATTTGCTCACATAAGTAGCAATTTCTGCCTTCATGTTTGGCCACAAATAATGTACTTTTAAATCCATGTACATTTTGTCAGAGCCTGGATGCACGGAATATCTGGACTTGTGGGCTTCCTCTAAGACCAAGTCCCTGATTCCACCAAACTTAGGCGTCCAAATTCGGTTCATAAAGTGTCGCGTTCCGTCATCTTTTTCTTCTTTTAGAGCCTCAAGTTGAGCTTCTCTAATTTGTGCAGTAAAGTTAGAATGGATAGTTATAGTTAATGTTCGTACCCACCAGGGTTTAATATATTATTTCCGGCTCAAGGCATCTGCTACCACGTTTTCCTTTCCAGGATGATAACGAATCTCACATTCGTAATCATTCAAAAATTCGACCCATCTTCGTTGTCTCATATTAAGATCTTTTTGGTCGAAAATGTGTTGGAGACTCTTGTGGTCGGTAAAAATAGTACACTTAGTACCGTATAGGTAATGTCTCCAGATTTTTAGTGCAAAAACTACAAGTCCCAATTCAATATCATGGGTAATGTAATTATTCTCATGCACCTTAAGTTGTCATGATGCATAGGTGATAACTTTTCCTCTTTGCATCAACACACATCCTAATCCTTGATTTGATGCGTCGCAGTATACAACGAAATCTTATGTCCCCTCTGGAAGGGATAGGATTAGTGCACTACAAAACATTTGCTTTAGTTTCTGAAAAGCAGCTTCTTGTTTGTCTTCCCAGTTGAACTTCGTATCCTTCTGGGTTAGTGTTGTAAGCGTCTTGGCTATTTTAGAGAAATTCTCTATGAATCTATAGTAATAGCCAGCAAGTCCTAGGAATTGACGCACCTCTATTGGCATCTTTGGTGCTTCCCAATTCCTGATTGCTTCAACTTTGGATGGGTCAACATGAATTCCTTCATTGCTAACTACATGACCTAAAAATTGTACTTCTCTAATCCAAAACTCGCATTTGGAGAATTTAGCATACAACTTTTCTTTTCTTAGTAGTTCCAAGATTATTTGCAGGTGTTGACCATGTTCTTCTTTGGTTCGTGAATATATCAATATATCATCGATAAATATGATCACGAATTTATCCAAGTATGGTTTGCAAACACGATTCATGAGATCCATAAACACTGTTGGGGCGTTGGTCAATCCAAAAGACATAACTAAGAACTCATAATGACCATAGCGAGTTCTAAATGTTGATTTTGGAATGTCGTCTTCTTGTACCCTAAGTTGATGGTATCCTTATCTAAGATTTGTCTTTGAGGAGTAGCTAGATATTTGAAGTTGATCAAATAGATCATTAATTCTTGGAAGCGGATAACGATTCTTGATCGTTAGCTTGTTCATCTCCCGATAATCAATACACATTCAAAACAATCCGTCCTTCTTCTTGACAAACAATATTGGTGCTCCCCAAGTTGAAAAACTTGGTCGGTTAAAGCCTTTGTCAAGAATTTCTTGTAGTTGCTAGACAATTCTTGCATTTCAGATGGAGCCAACCGATAAGGAGATTTCGCTGCTGGTGTTGCTCCTGGAATTAAGTCGATTCGAAACTCGACTTGTCGGACGGGAGGTATTCCAGGTAGATCTTTAGGAAATACGTCAGGGAAATAACATACTTGAGGTATGTCCTTGATTTCTTTTATCTTTCTTCTCTTATCTACAATGTGGGCTAAGAATGCGCTACATTTCTTATGTAGATATTTTTGTGTCTTGGTACAAGAGATGACTTTGAGGTTCTTCCCAGATTTATCACCATAGATAATCAGGGCTTCGCCGTTTGGTAAGGGTAGTCGTATGGCTTTCTCATGACATAGAATTTTGGCGCGGTGTGAAGATAACCAATCCATGCCAATTATGACATCAAAACTACCGATAGGCATTGGCCGTTAGCGATTTCTACTTCATAAATTTCTAGGATTTCATGTGTTTTCTCGGTTTGACCGTTAGCGATTTCTACTTTATTAAGAGTTAAGAGACAGTTTTCTAGGATTTCATGTGTTTTCTCGGTTTGACCGTTAGCGATTTCTACTTCGTAAATTTCTTTTAATATGCTAGACTTATGACTTAACAATGATCTAAATGTCGGAGTTATATAACTTCGATCTGTTTCAGAGTCGAAGAGTATTCTAGCGTATAAATTATCTATGAGAAACGTACCAGATACAACCGAAGGGTCCTGGATAGCCTCTCTGCTTCCGATCACAAATGCCCTTTCACACCCTATGCCTCCTTGACTCCTTAACTTTGGACATTCTTTCTTGATATGTCCAACTTCTACATACTCATAACACTTTCTTCACCACAACCTGTCCCATTATTGGTTTGTTGATTGACTGTTGAAGGTGTTGTGCTCCTGCAGTAACTAGCAGTGTGCCACTTCTTTTTGCATTTCGTGCAAACAAAACAGTCACCTAGATGATGACGGTTGCAGTGGTTGCACCATGCAGACTTTGGTTGGGTAGGTACTACTGTTGTGGCTGCGTAGTTGGTTGCCAATTCTTGTCTTTTCTCAGATGATTGTTTGGGATTCTTCTTATTAAACTTGCGCTTGTTTTTTCTAGCTTTGGGAGACTCAGCCTTTGAGACCACTTATGTTCCTTGGATCTATGTGAGGGTTAGCTGATGAGCTATCCTCTTGGTGCTGTCATAAGTCATAGGCTTTGATGCGTTCACCATGCCTTTGATTTGCGATGCTAAACCCCAGATATATCGCTCAATCTTTTTATATTCATGGGTCACAAGTGTTGGACACATTACAGCAAGATCATTAAATCTAGCGGTATAAGCTTTTATCTCTGAACCCTTCATGGTTAGGATCCACAGTTCTTGTTCCAGTTTATGTATTTCCTCCCTAGGACAATACGCCTCTACTAGCATCATTTTTAGCTCCTCCCATTTCATCGAATTTGCAGTATCAATCCCCATTGTATTCACATGGCTATTCCACCATGTAAGTGCTGCATCAACGAAAGTACATGCTACAAATCGTACTTTACAATTGTCTGGACAAAATCTTATTTGAAAGACGAACTCTGTCTTTTTTGTCTACCTCATCAAATTAACTACCCCTTCATTTCCATGAAAGATTTTTGGCCTACAATTCATAAAATCTTTGTAGGTATATGTTTTAGCGGTCCCTACATGGCCTTCATTTCTAACTCCACCTCTTGTGACATTAGATAGAGCTACAACAATTCTTTGAACTATGATTTCTTCCAGTTGCATTGTACTCATTGAGGGGTTTATTTCTGGCGGCAGTTGTGGTTGTTGTTGTGGTGCTGAGGGTCGGTTAGGGTTTAGCCGATTACTCCTTCTAGGCATTTTGTTTTAGTTCCTATTATAAATAATAAGAATTTTTATGAGTTTTGTTGATCATTTAATACACAAGTACTAAATACTCTAGTTATTATTCACAGCGTAAAACATAATAGACAACATAATGATTACTATAACGTATGCTTCATATTATTACCAGTGGTTACATCAGTTTATTTAGGCATATAGGAGAAAAGTTTCTATAAACATTACAAAATTTGCAAGGTTTTCTACACCCTTGCTATAAAATTTTACTCTTCTTGCCTTAACTAGTCTGCTTTTCTATATTTACATAACCACTAGTTGTAACTTATCTACCAGAAACCTAAGTGATGACCCAGCACATCAGTGACATTAACCACTTGCTCTTCAAGTGCTTGAGTTCTCTGCTCAAGATCTCCTGTGCGCTCCTCGTTTCTCGTGGTTTAATTGTATAGCTCTAACTCTGCAATCCTTGCATTGTGAGTAATCATATCGTTTTAAGCAAAATTTATACGATGATGGACATCCATCACTGATTCCCGATCTCGTGTCCTTTGTCCTTCTAGCCTTCGCACTCTTCCAGAGAGATGAGTAGTCCTCCCTTTGACAATTTCCATCTTATCTTCAATTTTCACACTTTTCTCAAATAATTGCGATAAGGCGTTCACTTCAGTATAATGTGGGTGATGTGGTCGAGATGATTGACCAGTCTCATACATCTTAGCAGCTCTTTATTTTGCCACCCACCTATCGACGGTTTGGGCTATCTGTGCAGGTTCATATTGAGCTCTATGACTTCCTGAAGATGTTGCCTTCCGATTCTTCTTAATCTTTTTCCATATTGGTATGGATTTACGTGTCGTGCGTTTCATCTTTGCTCCTCCTGGAACTTGACGATAAAGAGTGTTCAATGGTGGTAGAGATGATGCCACCGATTCTGTCTCCTCCATTGGTTCGCTCTCTTCCATTGGTTAACTCTCTTCCCATTCATTGGAAGGTAAAGGTGCTCCATTGTCAGAAGGTATTAGATGAAAGGTGGTTGGATTTATAGGGTAGTAAGGATCACCTACCATCATAGGGAATGAAAGTTCCTCTTCTTCATCCATATCTTCGATGATTATCCATTCTCGTGAATGTGCCATGTTGGATTCCTATACATTTTGGATCATCAAGAGTTTAGTTTATCAAATATTTCTCCCAAATTAAATATTCCAAACGATCTGATCATAATAAAATGTAGTTGCGCACCTACACCTAGTTGTGATAGGATCTATGCACATATAAACTTTAGTTGGAATATTTGATCTAAATCCTTGAGATCAAAAACATTCCGGGTATTAAGGTGTATTCTCGTCGCGGGTATGAGTCTTTATATATGACTCTATATTCTTATTTATTATATTCATGCTTTTACAATTGTTTGTTACTTCAAGTCTATCTGATAAGGCTCCAGCCAATCAGAACTTGTCGAAAGGGAATGATCATTTTAGCGTATAGCGTTTCTGAAATCCACCAACCCAAATCGACATGTCTATCCTTTTCACCGCTCCCGTAAGTAGTCATTCAGTAGTATAATTAATAATACTTTTCATTTATAGGCTAAGTGATATACCTAATAGAGTAAGTCCTAAACTATAGTCGTGCTTTCCTAAGAAAGTACTAGTTCACTATAGTTAATAGCTCTGATACCAATCTATCACACCCCGGCCGTCGGCGGAAACACCGGGTAGTGTAACGTCATTTTTCGTATCACAGTTATATAACATACATTGAACAATACTTAAAGAAAATACATACCTTTATTGATGATTAAAAGTTACATTATTGTTTTTCCTAGTATTTATTACATAATATCCGACTATGACATACTTCTTAAGGAACACAAAGATACTAGTAAAAGTTCTCCTGTTCGAATACATACCCACTTTTCAAGTTCCTGAAAACACATGCATTTTAAAATACGTCAACATAAAGTTGGTGAGTTCACAGGTTTTGACTCCATAAAATAATACATTTTTACACATTCAAAAATATAGTTTTGAAAGTATCATTTTGACTCTCCAACATTAGGTATAATAGTATACTTATCAATTAAGTGTTATACCTACACATTTCTTAATCTTAAGGTATAAGTAGGGGAAAACTTATACTTAACATTAATACTTATATACGACAATGTATCATGTTTCTAACAATGTGCTACCATGAGCCTGTAACCACTGCTATGACATAATACCTCTGATAGAATAATACACTATGGATTTACCATGAGAACAAATACACTCATGATTTAACATGATAAACAACACCATACGCTTCATCGACGCCGGAACAATAACAAATAAAAGGATAATTCATCACTTGTTTTTGGCTGACTGTAGCTAACAGTCACAAGTGGGGTGGTTAGCCCGTATACTAATTATACACGACTTCCTCACTCACACGGGATTAACGGTTATAGTTCAGAGGATTTCTGCTAAGATCCCCAATCTTAGTTGATGAATACAATTACTCATGTAGACTTCGTCGGCTTCCTATAGCGCTAACAACAAAATCATCTTCTTGTCTAAAACCCTAAGTTACTAGACTATGCTTTTAAACATTACTCCTAACTTCATAATATTTAGGCAGTATAACAGCTATATCTTGAAGTAAAAACCAGGTTTTATCTTGACCTAAAACCAATAATAAGAACATATAATGTTTCTAGTTTTATCTTGACATAAAACTAACAATAACAACATATCCAGTTTTATCTTGACATAAAACTAATAATAACAACATATAACATATCTAGTTTTATCTTGATATAAAACTAATAATAACAACATATAACATATCTAGTTTTATCTTGACATAAAACTATTAATTGCAACATACTGTATAACTTAACATATAAAACTTCCTAATATAACTTTGGAACTATATCACACACAAAATATATATAGATTCCTAAGTATTACTCAAGATCTACATTAATATACTATTATAACAATAACATCTTAACAACGTTTTGATAGTTGTATATTTTCAGATACGAAATAACTATATCCCGATTATTATAACTATCTATGTTAATACTAATATACTATCATATAGACATAATAATAACATGTATACAATGACTAGCATGCGTTTTCCCCTGAAATATTAGAAAGTGGGGCCGTGAAACTCACCTTAGTAACGTGATTTTATGTAATCTAGGTAGAAACGGTTAGCGTACAAGATCGTCGGGGCTCGGGATGCGAAACGGCTCCAGCAAAGGAGAGAGAAAGAAGAGAAATGGTGTAAGGAAGTGAATGGGTCGATCATGCTATTTATAGTAAGTTTTTATGACACTCATGTCGTGAGTCTACCTGATTCACTTCGTAGACTTGCCATTTGCGTCCCTAGCTTCGGAAGGTGGCCATGACTCCTCACGTCGTGAGTGTCATAAAGCTCACGTCTTGAATTTGGATCCTCTCCTCTCGCAGCTTCTAGATTCCGAATTATGACAGAATGACTCCTCACGTCGTGAGTGTCATAAAACTCACGTTGTGAATTAACTTAGAGTTTCTAAAAGCTGAATCTTCGGAATGCCATAACTTTTGCATACGAACTCCGTTTGACGTTCTTTATATGCACGCGTAGGTATTTACGAGTAATACAAATCTCTTTTAGACTTAAATAGCTAATTATAACTCTATTTTAAATTCCTCTTATTATAGAGATTTATAGTGTTCGGTTTATCATAATTTCTTCATGCAAAGTCAGATTCAGATGTTCTCTATATTTTTGGAATCATATGGATGTATACTTTGAGTTGTATCATAAAGAAAGTTCATATTTGTATTAAAATTTATCATGAACTACATAATATTCTTACCACATTACTTGGTTAACATAATCACATTACATGATTGGCATAATCACATGTGATTGTCAATTGACCTATTTTGACTTGTGTTACACATGGCAAGCCCGGAGTCTAAGAAATGGAAAGTGCGTATGGACAACGCGATTCAGTCCATGTACTAAAACCAAGTTTGGAATTTGGTGGAGAATGTACCAGGTCGTAAGACAATCGAGTGCAAGTGGACCCTCAAGAAGTAGACTGACATGGATGGGAAAGTGCACACTTATAGAGCGCGATTGGTTGGAAAGGGCTTTACTCAAACTCCCAGAGTTGACTATGATGATACTTTCTCACCAGTTGCAAACATAAAGTCTATTTAGGAGATGCTAGCCATAGCTGCGTTTCATGATTATGAAATATGGCAGATGGACATTAAAACCACTTTCCTTAATGGGAAGTCGGCTGGGGATGTTTACATGAGTCATCCAGAGGGTTTAATCGATGCGAAGCATCCTAATATAGTGTGTAAGATTGAGAAGTCCATTTATGGATTAAAACAAGCATCTTGCAGGTGAAATCATTATTTTGACAAGAAAGTCAAAGAGTTTGGCTTCCTTCGAAGCGAGGATGGGCCATGTATATATGTCAAATCCAGTAGGAGTATAGTTAGCTTTCTCGTATTGTATGTCGATGATATACTACTCATAGGAAATGACATACTGACCATGCAGGAAGTTACGTCCTGGCTTAGGAAGTGTTTCGCTATGAGGGACCTCAGAGAGGCTGCCTATACTCTAGGAATAACGATAGTGAGAAATAGGAGTAAAAGACTAATAGGACTTACTCAGAATACTTACTTCGACAAGGTACTAAAACGTTTTAGTATGGTGAATTCCAAGAAATGGGAGTTATCGATCCAACGTAATGCTAAGTTGAGTAAGACTCAAAGCCCGAGTACCGAAGTCGAGATAGCAGAGATGAGTCGAGTACCTTACGCTTCCGCAGTTGGATTGATCATGTATTCTATGACTTGTACTCGCCCTGATGTGGCATTCTATTTGATCATGGTCTGCAGATATCAAGGGAACCTTGGCAGAGCACATTGGACCACATTCAAGAATATTCTTAGGTACCTTCGGAGGACCAAGGAATGGTTTCTAGTCCTCGGTGGGAGGGATGACTTAAGGGTACAAGGGTATAGTGATGCCAATTTTCAGACCGATCGAGACAACTACCGTTCTCAGTCAGGCTGGGTCTTTGACCTCAATGGAGGAGCGGTGAGTTGGAAGAGTTCCAAGCTAGAGAACATAGCTGATTGAACGTGCGAATCATAGTACATAGCGGCTAGCGAAGCATTAAAGGAGGCGATATGGTTGAAGAACTTCATCGGAGACCTTGGAGTTGTGCCAGCCATAAAGGACCCTATGGAAATTTTCTGTGATAATAAAGGAGCGGTTGCCTTGACCAAGGAACCGATGGATCATGGCAGATCCCGACATATCGACAGGAAATATCAATTTATTAGGCATCGGGTAGAAGAGGAACTCCTCGTAATGAAGAGCATATCGTCAGAAGAGAACCCAACAGACCCCCTTATGAAAGGAATGAGTAGGGTTAAGCACTTGCAGCACGCTAGGAGCATTGGGCTGAATGACGATATTAGTTTAAATTAGATAGTTTCGAAATGTGTAACAGATAAATTGTAATTGGCATTAGATGATTAAATAAAGGAGTATTATTTATGAGTAAAGTTATTGTCTTAAGTTAATTATTTACCTATTGTTTCACTTTGCATGTTTTGACTTCCTAAATAATAAGATTATTCATATAGTCCACAGTCGCTTATACTTTGGAAGTAGGTATGAAAGAAGATTGTCATGAATTGGCGTGTAGATTGTCTAAAAGTGTATTACACATAGCAAAAGTTTGTTTTAACGTTCATGAGTGCTTACGCAATAAGATTTGAGCATTAAATTAAACCCACGCTTCATGGAATTTATCACGAGTGATCACGAGATGATAATATCATATGGTCTTGAAACCTAGATATATGGTTTATTGTTTGCAAGTTGGTTGTGTATTGATAGTGCGTAAACGCATCAGTAACTTGATGTTATAAAACACATTGTTGTGCATGATTTGATGAGTGAATGATAAATGCATATAAGTTAAAGTTTATATGTTACTTTTATCCTAAGAGGGTAAAAGCGATATCTAGGCTCATCGATGATTTGTTTTGACTTATGTGCCAGGCCCAGTCAGGATTGAATTGATGTGTTCAATTAATTTCTATAACAGACAAATCTGAGATCGAGAAAGAAAATGCTGGACAATAAGTATGACTATGTTCCATGTAATTGTCCGTACGGTATCTTGAGAACACAGAACTATATGATCCTTTATCTAAAGGACAGGTTATTGATAAGATCAAGAGTTTGGAGAACTGCGATTGCTAATCGGATCCTGAAGTCGTACTTGGACTTATAGTTAATAGACTTATCCAAGTGCGAGATTTTTGAATTAGTGTCTAACTCCATAACTATATTTGGTATATACTTGACCGGTTGTGCATGGTCCTTTTAGGTTGCCTTCACCAAAGCAACTTGACTGGATGAATAATAGAGAAAGAGGATATTATGGTTTATTAATATATTATAAGAATAATGTAATAAAAGAGAAATCATATTTATTTAATTAACATTGGTTAAGAATTAATTAAGAATTAATTTTGTGATCAAAAGAGGTTAATTGAATTAAGGAGATTGAACTTGTAATTATGTGATAGTTGTAAAGTTAGGTAAGGAAACCCTAAAGCATAGGGTGGACGAATTCTAAGGATAAGGGCCTTAGGAATTCATCCAAGGGGATTCTAGAATGATCCTTAGGCGGCTTGCTGGCTAAGGTGCTGTTTTTTTTTTTTTTCTAAAAATCCTCTTCTGGCCTATTGTTGTTGCGTCGCGCAGCACATGCGCAACACTTAGCCCTTCGCAGCTGTTTGTTTTTCAGAAGACTTCTGACTTAAAAACTGTTGCACGTGTGCTGCGTGGTGTAACAATAAACTAACTGCTTCAAACCTCTTCACGTCTTATTTTAACTTACTGCAGCAGTCTGCAGACGTTAAAAAACAAACAGATTTTTTTTAAATGTTGCAGCCGTTTGTTCCACCTCTTCTGTTTCAGAGGATTGCAGAGGTGGTCCGCAGACTTCAGACATTTTTGCTTCGAAAAAACAAACAACACCTAAGTAACCAAATAAGGATAACCACTGAAACCCTAATTTCCACACCCTATATAATGACCCCTAGGGCATGGGATTTCGGATGCACTTGAACCCTAGGAGTCATGGACCCAATTTTTCCCTCTCCCCTCTTTCTCTTGCTTCATCAAATTGCTTTGGTGTTTGCAAGCCATTAGAGGCACAACATTTGGGGTGCTAAAGTTCTCAAAGCTTCAAGATCTACAATCAACAATCAAGGTATTCATTTAACTTGTTTATTTGATATTCAATTAGTTTTGTTGTATGCTAGATTAGGGTTCACAAGCTTTGGGTAAATTTTCATGTACAATAGAGAAACCTAGATCCAAAGCTTTAGGGTTTTGCACGTGCACATAGGATGTTCTTTTGCTCAAAACCCATCAAATAGACCCAACGGAAGGTCATAATGATGCTTATATAGGCTAAGAACCCCAAAATTAGGGTTTTGCTCTGATGGTAGTACGCCTCGCGTACTCATTGAACCTCTAAAACCCTAAACTTCACTTAGCTCTAACTTCTTTGTTCTAAGTCTGTTTCTGATGAACTTTATATCCATAGATAGGTGACGAGAAGCCCTGCACTTCTAAAAACTCACCATCTCCTTAATACATCCCGAACAATAACCCA
Organism: Lactuca saligna; assembly: GCF_052625555.1. NCBI lineage: Eukaryota > Viridiplantae > Streptophyta > Magnoliopsida > Asterales > Asteraceae > Lactuca > Lactuca saligna. Next base: position 26,441,140 of record NC_136422.1, read on the forward strand.
AATTTCATGAAGACCCAAACTGTCCAAATTACGAATGTACTCATGGGCTTCGAAAACACCATCGAACACTTGGATCACTTAAACCATAACATCCATATTCGAAAAGGGTCAAATCCTTTCTTATCCTAAGCTTCATGATAACTCATGATTGTGCCATAACCCCGACTAATGAAGCAATCTGAAACCGAGTGTTACATGTAGAGAACAAAATCGTATAATAAAGTGTTGATAATCGCTTTTCATATATAATGGTTTATCAAAAAACATGAATATTCTTCATTTATTTAACTTATTTTATACATAAAAAGTGTTGATGATCGCTTGTCATATGCAATGATCTCGAACTTCCATTTTTTGTTACTCCTTGTGCGATAAAAATAGAATATGATGTCTCCGTTATTAAGAAAAGTGTTGATATTGTTTTGTATGTCAAACCAGCTTAACTTAACGATTCTTCTAACATTTTCACTGATCATATCTATGTGTTTATAAACACATAAGAACCAACTATATAAGGGAAATGTTCGATAAACCAAAAATTGTAAGATTTGTATACATAACTCCTATTTATAAAATACTTAAATATAACGAACCATGGGTATATTATGAGTTTATATATATATATATATATATATATATATATATATATATATATATATATATATATATATATATATATATATATATATATATATATATTCTTTTGGTCCATGTACTTTTCAAATAGATAGAAATGATTTTTTATGTGTGATTTTTTGTACAGAAATATTCTATTTTTTTTTTCGAACTTAAACCCATGATAAACCAACCAACTCAACTTTCGAAAATTTCATTTTTTGCCTCTTTCTTTTTTCAAATTTTGTATTAACTTTTCAACTTTATTTTTAGAGTAAATTACATGAATCGTCCATCGTATAGGTGCCGAAATACACGTTCAATCCTTATTTTCAAAAATTAGCTTGGTTCGTCTCTGAGTTGCGATTTTCTTACACAGTTAGTCCCTGTCGTCATTAGTCGTTAATGGCTGCTATTTAAGTTCCCCACGTGCAAAGCACGCAAGGGTATTTTTGTCCTATTAACGATTTAGGAAGAAGGAGATGTATCAGGTTTATGGGTTTTTTTATTTTTATTTGTATGTATGATTTAAGGAGATGCTCAATCTGCAATTAAGCAATAGCAAACACAAGAGTTAAACATTGTATAACCATGTGAAACATCACAACCGGGTGGAAATTGAAGATAATAACGGGTTCTCTCTAAGGATTTTACTCAACTAATGAAATTACCATGGTGAAAAAAATCACAGCCTCTCATCAACAATGAATTGCTGATTTTGATGTGCAACGGTTAGAAGGTTTGAGTATTTTTACCAACGATTATTTTTACCAACAATGAATTGCTGATTTTGATGTGCAATTGGGACTAACCATGTAAGTAAATGGAAAACTCAGGACGGTCCAAATTAATTTTTAGAAATAGAGATTGAGCGTGCTTTTTGGTACCCGTACGAGGGATAATTCGTGTAATTTACTCTTATTTTTAGATGTTTTCGATTTGTTTTGATAAATAGTTTTCTATCGTTTTTTTAACATTTTTTTTCCTGAAATTGCAATTTTTATGAACTTGTTTCTATAAAATTGAATTTTTATAGAATTATTATATATATATATATATATATATATATATATATATATATATATATATATATATATATATATATATATATATAACATTAGTTTCTTTTAAATATTTGTCTTCACAAATTAATATATTTATATTTATAATTATTAATAGGCATTTTTATTTATAATTATTCATATCAGTATCATAAACCCTAAATTATGTCTTGTTATAGTTAATGAGGTTTTAAAAGTATAATGTTATAACTATGTATGTGTTTGTGGTTATGTGTGATCTAGTATGTTTGCATGTGAATGTGTTTATGTATGTATGTATGAGTGTAGTTTCTATATGGTTGTGTGTGTTTATAGCCATAAAAGAAAGTACATTATTAATTTTGATTTGGGAAAGCTGATAAAGTTTATTTTTTTTTTTTTGTTAGTTTAAGGTTTAATCCAAACTTTTATTTTTTAAATAGAAAAATCTTGATTATTTTATATTTTGTTCAAATTAACGAAATAATATATATATATATATATATATATATATATATATATATATATATATATATTCAATAGAAACTGATAGATTATCATATAAAATAATCGAAACTTTTCTATTCAAAAAATAAATATTGGGATTAAACCTAAAATTAATCCAAAATATTTTGACTTTATGGAAGATTTCCTTTTTGTTTTTGCAACACTCATTCCATCTCTCTCTATAAAACAAAATCAATTTTTACACACACACAAAAAACCTTTGGCTTTGTTTAAATCAACTAATTCTAATGTGTTAATATCATTTTAATTTTAGTATCATTATGGACTCGATCATATTTTTTTATCTTTATGTTAAAAAAAGGTTTATATATTACATATTTTTGTTTAAGCTTGAAAGCTCACTAATTGAAGCTAGGGCTCACGCTCATTTAATAACAACCTCCAAAATAAACTTCAGTCCGGCCGAGACTCGTTTAACACCATCTCGAGTCAAGTTTTTAACAATCAAATATTGAAACCTCGACTTACTTACATCCTAAGTGCAACTTCTAATTTTCAAGGGTTAGTCCAACGACAACCATCATGCTACTTGTCGTTTCATAAATTAAAAGGCCTTTAGTTGATTCTACTTGAATGTTACTATTTCCCTTGTGGGTCATATCCATCTTCAAAACACAAATATTCTTCTGGTTAAAATATATAAGATGAAGACAGAAGACTTAAAATGTTAATTATTTAGTTTTTGTTTGGTCTCTCTCTAGCATCTGTTGGTATATTTTGTGGGGGCAGAAGTGGAGGGGTGAAGATCTGGACAAAAGAGGATGAGTGAGGAAAGCAGATTTAGATCTGCCCAAAAGAAAAAAAATATAAATTCATGTGGCCCACACTCACTCACTTTCAATGTTTTGTAAAAAAGATTAAATCTCATCACCTTTTTATAAACTAGTTATGTAAAGGATGTTGTTTCGTCAAAATTTAACGCAAAAAGTATACATATGACCTTAACTAAATTCGAATAGGCGAGTGACGGGGATCATACCTACAAAAGTTTTACTCATTCATTCGTGCTGATGTTGTATATAAAATTCGTTTTGTCTAAGAACCATCTACATGCATTATATGAATCTTGTCAAAAGTACAATAAATACAATTGAGTATCCAAATAATCATAATCTTATATATATTATTTACTACATTATTAAACATATTGCTTATTTCTTGAAAATTAAAAGGAACACCTATTATAACACCATGTATAATCTTATTAAGCATAATGAAAACGTCTACAAACGTTCCTTTGATTGTAACTTACAGTAGTACCTTCTACCTATGTTTAAAGGTGGAAAACCCTAATATTATCAACATACCATCAATCATTGTTTCTTCCAAATCTCTTCTCTCTCTCTTCTTACTTTTTTCAATCTTCGGTATGCCTCTGTTACCACAATTCCACAACTACTGTTCACAACCCACAGATGAACGTTACCCCCGTACCCTTACACCGTCACCGACCATCACCTGGTTCTTCTCCCTCTCTAAAATCCTCCACCATCGCTTCTGATTCTATATGTCGAAAACTAATCTACACACCGGAAACGCTGCTGTCATTCAGAGTCTCTCTTAAAACCCTAGAAGTCGGGTTATCACCATCATCAAGGTATGCTGGTATGCTAATGAATTCATACTTTTTTAGTGTCATAATTATTTCTAGCCAATAAAGGTTATAAAAGATAATATTCAAGAATTGTATTTCGCTATTCGTCGTAGAAATGTCTTGAGTTGTGACTGATTCATGTTTTGATTCTGATTTTTGGTTACAAGATTTTTACTGGTTCACAAGATCAAATTTTGATATTTTTACAACAATCTGATTTTTTTTCAGGTTACTGTCATCAAATTCACATACTAAGCTTCATACGTTTTAAAATTTTTGGATAGGTTAAAACAATATGTTTTCTCTATTTACAAATGTCTTAATATTCGATAAGAAAGAACAGTCTCAATTGATTGTCTGTGACCAACTCTTTTTAATAATCAATGAAACTTTTCATGCAGTTCATATCAATCTATGCCTAATATTAGGTGGAAGCCTAAACATGATCTTTTAAAATGTTATCTTTGTATGTATTTTGATTTTTGATGCTTCCAGAACTATAAATAGATGCAAGCACAATATGCTATTAAATATCTTTATATTTTTATTTGTTGGAAGCCTATACCTTTTTGATTCAGTTTTAAAAATTCAAAGCCTTTGGAAAGAGGCATGTTAATATTACCTGATGATAATTTAATAGAAAAAGTTAACAAATGTTGTGTTTGAATTACATTCTGGAATGGAGACGAAGGAGGAAAAGACAATACAAATTCAAAACCCACCAGATTTTAGTTTTAGGTAAGCAGTTATATTTTTCTTGCTTTCTGTAGAATCATATTTGCAATACAGTGACATACATTTTTGGTAATCGAGTTTAGTTATAGTTTTCGGTTTTGGTTCCTAAAGGAATCGGGTTATAATTCAACCATTTTTTGGAGTTTTTCAATGATTTTGGTCCATATTCCATAAGAAATGATCATAAATTCCATTCCAGAACTTGAAGCTTCTAGAGGAGTGGTACCATAACTAGAGAACAATAACAAGAACCGACAAAAGTTCGTCTTAAGGAATGTCAAAGTTTAGCATAATATGTTGTTGGAGGGTAATATTGGAAAAATATTGGTTTCTTAATTTGTATTTGATTGAGATTGTTTTTTTTTCTTTTGCGGCCACATGTTGATGGAATGACATTGATGGATTATATGCACACAAACTCTTTGCCGCCTGACGCGGGTGACCGGCTAGTGTGTGTGTGTGTGTGTGTATATATATATATCTTTATACCTTAATAAACATTTACAACATTTTGCTGAATTTTAAGAGGTACAAGCTTTTATACAATATGTACAATAACTTTATGCATTAAAAATAGTTCCGTCAACATCTTATCTAAATACCTCGAACTATCAAACTGTTTTGTGGCCAATTGAATCGGTCAAACTTTTAACCCAGATGGCTCACCTATCTATTTCCTTTCTCTTATCTTTGACCTTTTCTTTCCCCTTGCCCAATTTGTAGTTTATAATACACAGAACATTGGAGAATCGCAATTTGAATTCCATAAACTGAAAATATACTCTCTCCAAACTCATTCAACACTCTGTAAACCTAACCCTTTTCACCATCGCTGACACCATCCTTACCGACCACTCTCATCCATGGATCACTTCTTCAAATTGTCTTTAAAGACAACACCTGTGTCGTAACTCATCCCGATCCATTGATTTCTTTTCAATTCAAAGAAATAATACCGGTTTCTTATGCAATTGATGCTCGGAGGGTTACCCATTCCACCACCAGAAGATTATGACTTTTATGGGGGTTAAAAGGGAGACCGATCAAACATGTGGAGACGTTTTTTTTTTCTTTCGATCCCATCGCCCTCTAGAGTTGAACTACTAACAACTTCAGTACTTTCTTATCCTTCACTTTCTCTTTCTCTAATAAGAAGTAGGTAAAACTCGATCTGAACCCTCTAGGACTTTTACAACACCATCGGATCAAAACCACTAGAACTTTGGTGTGTTTCCTTTTGCAGCCAAACACAAAGAAAAAAACAGACGCCTACTTCTTCTTATTTTTTTCTTTGTTTGTCCGATAAAGGTTATAGTTTTGGTTCTCGATGGTGCTGCGGTGTTCATCGGCTGGAAAGTGAGGTTCACGGAGGTGACATCGGTAGTTTAAGGAGGCTGTAATAGATTGCGATTTTCAGTAGTGGAGGATTGTGGTTGGCGGTGATTAAGGCGTGCATCTAATGTCTCAAAATTGATGTCTCCATAAACACTTTGACCATCGATTACATCCTCATCTACACACCATTGATGCTCTGAAAACGAAGAGCCCTAACCTTTTATTTGGATTTTTGAATATTGGTAATATAGCTTTGATTTTTATTTTTATATCTGGTTCTATAGCTTTGACTGAAGGTAATATAGCTTTTCTGTATTTGAATGTATGATTTATATTTTAGACTCTGATATGTAGGATTGTCTTTCTTATTAGGCTCCATAGGATTTAACAATTTTGATTAAATGTGTTGATATAACTAAAATGTAATGTTGTTTATGTATGCTCATATGTTTTTTGCAAGCTTTTCAATATAACCTTACAAAAAAGATACGTTTTCTTCATCATCCTTTCTATTCCTAGGCTTTCTTCTTCATCTACGGTTTTTGTGAGTTCTGTTTTCTATGTAGGTAGAAACAACCCACTCTAATGTTTTTCTTTATTTCTGTTTTTTTATAGTTTTCTTATTTTTATGTGATAATTGGTGTTTTCTTATCAGGTTATTCTACATTGCGAGTGTCTGTGTGAAACACACATAAGTCGATCTTGAAATAGGTCTTTGTCAGGAGATGAACCTGAGATGTATTTGAGTTTTTTTTTCATTTTTTGTGCATGTAGCTGTTTGTTCATTTATTTTCAATTTCAGGTTAAGTAAATCATATTTTAAGTTTGAAGCACTTACTAATTGTATTTTTTTTGGGAAAATTAAAAACTAATTTGTTAGTTATGGTTGAATGGATTTTTTTAATATTTTTCCTTAGTTTTATATGCTATAGTTCAAGAGATGATGTTGGGTTCTGGTTCATTTTAACTTTTGTGATTTGTCAAAGGCTTTTTTTGCAGAAGTATTTAAAAAGACGATACAAAAGCATGGTCAAAGTGGTGGTGTAATTTCTCTGAGTGAAGGTAAATCGAGAGAGTTTCCACAAGATGTGTTTTAACTTTTCTAGAATCATAAAAATTGTGAGATTCTTTTATATATTTTTGGTTTGTTTTTGGCATTTTTTTGGTTATTTGTTTCATTCTAATCCATATTTTGTGATATATCATTTTTTATTTCAAAAATAAATGTTAATATAGCTCTATGTTTTGTTGTTTTTTAATAGAGTACTCTTTTAAAGAGTCGAGGATGGCTGCTAGATCAAGAAACAATAGCAGTACATATTCAATTAGAAAATTAAAGAGATTGTCTATTACAATCCTATCATTTTCTTATAGTTATATAGGTATAGGGTTATCATGTTATGAGCTTCTCCTTTATCTTTTTACATTTTTGGGTGCTTGTAAATTATAGCATTATTGTTTTCAAAATCTACACTTGATACTCATAAACCCATCCAACAATCAAACCATGTCGGCTAAAACATCATTAATGGATTTTGATCTTGACTTGAAATTGATAATTATCAAGTCTTTTCTTTATAGGACGATGCAAATCTTGTAGTCTCTTAACATGACAATAGTAAAAAGGTACATTTTAAAGGTTATTCATGTGATATATGTTACTATAAACAGGTACAATGGTAGGATAGTTTCCTAAAACCGATGTTTTCTTGGCTACAATAAATTTTGGATCAATGTATTTCTTACATCAGCTACAAGGTATTTCCTAAAAAACTTGGTAGTTCATTTAGATATTTAAGAGCATGTACTTTGGATTAAAAGACTGCCATGCTTCCACATTGTGGATAAAAACACCAACATTTTAGGTCAAAATAACATGTACTCTCAATTCTTTTCTTATTTACACTACACATGTAAAAGAATCTACTTAGCATTAACATTGTAGTTTTAGTTCTTTTCTTATTTGGACATTATACTTTGAAAAATCTACCCAAGTATAGCATCACTAAATGTTTTGTATATGGATGAAGTTACGTGTGGATAGATCTTCTAAATGGTTGCAATAATAAGAAATAAAAGTAGGGCGCTATAATGATAAAACTAATGAAAGTGATATTAATTATTGAATTTAACCTTTGGCTTTTGACTTTTTAGCTTAATCATATACCGTGCATTTTCACTTTTCTGGTTGATTAGTTGAAAATAGACCATAAAAATTTTCTATGGAAAATAGATCCCTTGCAAATGGAACATCGGGTGGAATTGGTTTCTCTATTAGTTGGTTAAACAAGGTCTAATATTCTTTTACTTAACTGGTGTTGGGGTCAGGTTTCCTATTAATCATTGTGTAGATATGTGATATAACAATAATGTATTTAATTTTCTTTTCATTTTATGTGTGTTTTTGTTGTTTATTATTCAATATAATTTTGACTTGGTTGATGAAGAAGTCTGATACTTTCTGTTGGGGGCCTGAGCAGTAGGAGGTATTTGAGACTTTAAGGTGGAAATTATGTGAGGCTTCGAGATTGACCCCGCCAGAGAGTGTGGATGATTTTGTAGTGTATTGTGATGCCTCGAATTCGGGATTGGGTGTAGTCTTGATGCAGAGGGGTCGTGTGATAGCTTATGATTCGTCATAGCTAAAGCCTCATGAGGCGAATTATTCCACTCATGATTTGGAGCTGGGAGCTGTGGTTTTTTCCCTCAATATTTGGCAACATTACTTGTATGGGGTTCTTTGTATTATTTACATGGATCACAAGAGTTTGAGGTATCTAATGGATCAGCCAAATCTGAACATGAGGTAGCGCAAGTGGGTGGATATCGTGAAGGATTATGATTGTTTGATCCTTTATCACTCGGGAAAGGCCAAAGTGGTGGTTGATACTCTTAGCTGCAATGCAGCCAATTACTCCTATCATGGATGTTTGTCTAAGGATGACTGTGATTACCCTGCTCTTAGAGTAGATTCGAGAGGCTCAGGTCGAAGATATGAATTTGGAACACTAGAAGAGTGAGTGTATAGTTGGTCATATTTTGACCGTTCATCGGAGATTTTGGGTCCAATATTTTGGGGGTATGTGTTAGATTTGATGTAAGGGGAACTTAAGTCGCAGTTTTCTACACAGTCCTCCGGTCAATTATTGGTGGCCATGCAGGAAGCGGGATGTGGCCCAGTATGTAGAGAGGTGCTTGATTTGCAGGAAAGTCAAGGCCGAGCATCAACGACCTCATGGAAAAATAGATTCGTTAGGTTTTACCGTCTGGAAATAGGAGGAGATGACAATGGATTTTATCACGAAGCAGCAGTGGACCGCGAGAGGAGTGGATTCGATTTCGGTCATCGTAGATCAGTTGACCAAGAGTGTGCATTTCATTCATATTTAGGAGAGAATTTCCATAGAGAAGTTAGAGGATGTCTATATCCGGGAGGTTATGCCATGGCCTGCGGTTCCTGTCTCAGCGGTTTCTGATTGGGATGCTCGATTCACTTCTAGGTTTTGGAGGAGGTTCCATGAGGAGTTGGGTACTCGGTTGCACTTCAGTACAACTTTTCATCCTCAGACCAAAGTTCAGAGTGAGCGGACTATCGAGACCTTGGAGGATACGCTTTGGGCATGTGTGTTGGATTTTAGTGGTAGTTAGGATACATATCACCTACTGGTTGAGTTTTTTTTACAGCGACAACTACCACGCCAGTATTGATCGACCTCCTTTTGAGATGCTTTACAGAAGAAAGTCTTGGACCCTAATTTTTTTGGGCAAGGTCGGTCAGTGAGTTATGGGTAGCACTGAGGTGGTGCTTCAAACTACTGAGTTGATCTAGCAAGTACGCAGGAGATTGTAAACCGTGTAGAGCCGTCAAAAGAGTTTTACGGATAGACACCGGTCAGATTTGGAGTTTTAGGTTGGGGATATGGTACTCCTAAAGGTGTCATCCAATTCAGGAAGTGGGGTAAGTTGGGCCCCATATATATTGGTCCCTTCAGGGTTATTGCCTGATTGGGCATGGTTACTTATCGTTTGGAACTACCCAAGGAGCTCAGTCAGATTCACAACACTTTTACTGTCTGTCGGCTACGAAAGTGTTTCGTTGATGATTCTGTAGTAGTTCCTTTTGGAGGATATTTAGGCAGATAAGTGTATGAATTACATAGAGAGACCGGTTGTGATCCTAGACAAGAGGATGAAGATCTGCGAAACAAGGTTGTGGGTCTAGTGAAGGTGCAATGGCAGCACCGAAAGGGTTCATAATGGACACGGGAGCCTGAGGATGAGATAAGAGAGCACTACTAAGAGTTGTTTGTAGAGTCGAACTTCGAGGATGAAGTTTGATTCAAGTGGGGGAGAATGTAACGCCTGGTTTTCAGGTAAATTTCTTAAATTATAAAGTCTTTATTGATTTTATGCATTGGCCTAGTACGTTGGGCGTAATCATGGTACGTTTGATGTAGCATGGCGAACCTTGGACATGGGGTTTTGCCCCTAGAATGTTGGGCCTACCTATGGTATGTCGGGCATTATCAAGCCAAAGGCAAACCCTAAATTTTAGGGTTGTACCCTATTTAAGTACCTTATAACCTATGGTATCATCCATAATCAACCTCCTTCATCCAAAGTAGTTCCCACGAAACCCTAATCCCATTTTAGAGTGTTTTGAGCCTTTTTTTGTGTCTTTTGGTGTGTGTTTGGTATGTATTGAAGAAAGAAGAACCCTTTGGAGAAGCCTTTTTTAATTTGAAGCTTGTGGATCCAAAATCTACTCACCTTTATCATCTTCTAAAAGGTATAAAGTCTCAATATTCGTGATTCTTTGTTTAGATCTAAGCTAGTTAGGTTTTTTGTTCTTTTTGGCACCATGGATTGATTCATGTGAGTATAAGTTACTCTAGAAGCTTTTATTAGTAGATCTTGGTGTTTTTGAGGTCCATTGTTCATAAAAATGGCATATTGATTGATCTAGCTCAACCATATAAGAGTTGATGATCATATTATGAAGTTAGAGCGTTAGAAATAAGTGTTGGGCCTTATTGAGCCATGTAAAGGTATCAAGTTTATGACTTTATCATTTAAAACATTTCCCAAGAGCTACATATACAATTTGGACGTTTGGACTTAAAGAATTAAGTGCTTAATGGTGTTTTGGCGATTTGGGTAGTACGTAGGGCCTATGTAAGCATACTTTGAGCGTAACACGCCTGAGCCCCGTTATCCCTTTTTTGTGTTAGCTTGTACATGGGACGTAATTACCAGAGGCCTTTTAGGTCACTCATTGGGCCTAAGGTCTTTTACACTTGGGCCATGGCTTTTTGGGCTTAGGGTAGAAAGGGTAGAAGGGTATTTTACCCTTTATGTGAGGGTTTGTGATTGGACTTTTAGTTGTGGTGAGTACCCTGATTAGTTATTAGATTTAGTTTGGATGTGTTCAGTTGAGGAGCCATCGTAGTGGGCAGCCTATATGTGCGACTGTTCATCATTTGATTGAGGTGAGTCTTCTCACAATGTTTTGGCGGGTCGAAGGCACCAATGTCGGCCCATTGATTATTGTTATTATAAGGCCAGTTGTTTATGTGAATCTTGCATGTATTGTTTGTATTTGCATGTATACCGGGCCTGATAAGTGTGTTGGGCGGGGCCCGTCGCATGCTATTGATAGATCTTTACTGGGTGGGGCCTAATGTTGGGTGAGGCTCGACGGATGTAAGGAGAGGCCCATTATGTATGATATGTTGTATTTTGGGGAGAACTCATGACTAAGCTTTGTGCTTATGGTTTAAGTTTAACCCTACTTGATCAGAGCACATCCATCCATGTTTCCGCACGTTTATGATTTTGGGATTTTACTTTGATAACTATTTTTACACTGACATAATTCTGAATGGTTGATATGAATATTAGATGGTTTTTAGGTTTAATTAAAAATAAAATTCTTACTTTTGATTTTGCGGCGTTATAAATAATCAAACAAGTAGTAGCAAAGTAGAATTGAATTTTTGTATTTCTCTTCAAATTAACTTGTAATTACAATTCAGCGTACTTCTCCTTCTCATCCAACTAGAGAACATTATGTTTCCTCACCTTCATTTGCAACATCACTAATTCAACATTGTTGTTCATTTGCTCAATATTCATCTTCTTATACAGAATGTAATCTTGGTAGTGTTGGTTGTGTAACCCCCGATTTGTCTGGTAAATTCTTAGCAAAACTATCTCATTTATTTGTTTGACTTGGACCCGAGTACGTTGGGTGTACGTATAGTACGTCGGGCGTACTCCAATTCATGCATGAGGTGGGGTGTTCCCTTGCGAAAACAGGTCATATGTGAGTCACTGGTAAACCCTAATTTTTAGGGTTTACAAACTATTTAAACACATTAAGCCCCCCTCCCCCCAAACCCTCGCCTTATCAGCCTCCATTGCCTTTTAGAGCTAACCTCGAAACCCTAATTCATTTCCTACGAAATTGACCTTTCAGTGTGTGTATTGGTGTGTGTGGTGCATATAAAAGAGGAAAAAGACTTGTAGAGAAGCCTTAGACAAAAGGGAGATTGTAGATCTAGAGATTTCGCACCCATTTCAGCTCATTGGAGGCATAAAGTCTAAAATTTGTTCATCTTATGTCTAGAATTTAGCATATTTTTGGTCCTATGGGTGAACTCTTATGAGTAAATGCTACTCCTAATGTTATGAGACATCCTTTTTGTTGTTATGAGGTCCTTGATCCATAAAACTTGTATCTTGATGGTTGTAGATCAACCATGCATGAGTTAGTGACCATTTAATGAAAGTAGAGTGCTAAATCTATGACCTGAGTCCCATTAAAGCATGCAAGGGAATAAACTTGCCAACTATATTGTTTAGGACATCCTTAGGATGTTATATTTGAAGTTGGACGTTAGGTCTTAACTGATTAAGACCTTAATGTAACATCCCAAAATTACTGACCAAAAATTCCATTTTAAATTAAACGAATATAAAACCATTTGTCTGAAAACCTCATAGTAATAATATATATCAAACCCAAGGTATCCAAAGTCAAAACATGTCATAACAAAATCATATCAAAGTATAAATCCCATAGATCTCTGGTGTGGAAAATGTGGTGTAATGTGTTGCGATCATGACGGGACTTTCCCTACGAATAGGAAGTACCTGAAACTAAAACTTTAAACTGTAAGCACAAAGCTTAGTGAGTTCCCCCATCATACCACATACCACACAATAAACATATTGTCTAACATATCTGGGTACTAGCTACCCCTTCAGTCTCTTTCAACCGGTAACTTGCATAGCATATCAGGGTGCTGGCCTACCCTTTCGGTCCTTTCGTTCCGTATCTTGCCTACAATATCAAGGTGTTGGCCTACCCCTTCGATCCTTTCGACCGGTACCTCGCCTAGCATATTAGGGTGCTGGCCTACCCTTCGGTCCTTTCGACCAGTACTGGGGACTATTTCACCCCTACTTCTACCATATAACATACTACTACATAAACACATAAGTCATATACTGCCTAGCTTATCAGGGTGTTGGCATACCCCTGCGGTCCTTTTGACCGATATTGGGGCCTATCCTACCCCTCCTACCACTATCACATAATATCATAGCATACTAGCACAAAAAACATAACAAATAGTGGCATACCAAAAAAATTATCACAAAGGCAATCATCTCTACTATAACTCTTATTAGTGGACCGACATTAGTGCCTTCAACCCACTTCTAGTGGAAGGCAACTCACCTCAATGTCGTGAAGTATCTGAACTGTCCTCGGCATGGGATCAACTCTCCTCAAACTCCTACACATAAAATCTCTTTTAATTACTCTTACATACTCATAACCCCTTTAAGGGTCAACTCTGGTCAAAGGTCAAAGTCAAAGTCAACATCCTAGTTGACTCAACTCGCTGAGTTTGTCCATCAACTCGTCGAGTTCCTTGATCCATGAAACTCTGGAAATATCGATCCTACTCATCGAGTTCCCCTTCATACAGATTCGGTACATCTTACTCACAACTAGTCGAGTCTCTCCTTGAACTCATCGAGTTCCTCAATCTTCATAACCCAAAACCATGGCTAACTCGCTGAGTAATCTCCTAGACCAAATGAGTTTACTCACTAACAGAAAAGGTTGGGGTACTAAGACCTAACTTGCTGAGTTGTATGAACAACTCGTCGAGTCCCCCATAGTATAAACTCATTCAATCGTTTCTAGTTGGGTTCAGTGCTTCCAACCCATAGATTTGGTCCCGTAGGACTAAGTTACCACGTAAACTTGCTAACTTTATGTTCATGCATGATGCCATGAAGCTAATAACACCAAAAATCAACTCCAAAAGAGATCTCAGGAATGGAGATGGGCCAAGACTAAATAAAGTTGGCAAATTTGAGTCTCATAAGGCCATGGACATCTAGATCTGAAGTCATAATTCCAAAACATGCTTGCATCCATGAATGGTTCCACAACAAGCTACTTAAGGCCCTAAATTACTCCATGATGAGATCTAGTAAATGAATAGTCAAGGTATAGACTTTATACATCAATAAGGTTGCTTTGACAAAGAACTCTCTGGATCCAAAGCTTCTTCCTTTAACCAAGCACTTCTAACTTCCACTCCTTCAAGGAAATACCAAGCAATCACTCACTTTTAACTAACACACTCAAAAGGCTCAAGATCACAAATTAGGGTTTTGTTGGACTGAGGGAGGTGATGAGGGAGGCCAGAATAAAGTGTTAAGGTCCTTAAATAGGGTGTAAATCCTAAAAATTAGGGTTTCACTCTGGCAGCCCTACTCATCGATTTGAGGCTTCTCAACTTGTCAAGTAGACTTCACGTCCCGCATCCAAGATCTGTTTCTACTCGACGAGTTTTGGGCTCTAACTCGTCGATCCCTTTGCAAAATGAATAATTTTGCTTAAAATACATACCAAGATTCGGGCGTTACACTTAAAAGGAGAATTTGGCCAGCTGGGGGATACGTCGGGTGTACACAGATGTACGCTAAGCGTACGTGTCTAGGATCCTGATCATGTGAAGCATTTGAGTATGTCGTGCATACTGATGGTATGCTTAGCATACTCACCATAGGGTTTTGGGATTTTAGTTTCAGGACATCTTGGGCTTTAGTGTTTTGGGACCTTGTTGGATCACAAGTTTTTCTAAGCTAGGCCTTTATGGATTTTGGCCCATATAGGACGTGGAATGCCTTTTGGACTTTGGGCTAGTTTGGATTTGGGTCTTGGTATATTAGGCCCAATAAGGGAAGGGTAAAGTAGCCTTTTACCCATAAAGTCGGGATTTATGGTTTGGACTCTCAAGTTGGGTTAATGACCTAATTTCTAATTAGGGTTTTATTATTTGTGATTTAGTGAGAGGATTTCATTATCCAACTGCTCGGGTGTGTGTAACATCCCGACTCCCAGAAACATGAAGAGTAAAGGGCTTGGAACAAGAAGGAATATTTGGATCTGGCATCCATTCAATGGTAGCAGTCATTTGAAGGTAAAAAGCCATTATCTTGATCACTTGTTTGTGAGATCTTTCCATTAGAGATTTTATGGCCATTTCTAGCTTCTTCTTGAGTCATTATTGGTTTTGAGCATGCCTTGAAGCTAAGATTTCAGATTTGTACACTACTAGGACCTTTAGGTCTAAAGACTCAAGCTTTATCAAGCTTTGGCCAATCTCCATACCTTAAACCCCTTGTTGAGCCTTGTTTTGGCAAAGTTATCCCCTACATGCGGACATGCCATGCATGGACATAAAGCTTCTAGCTTTACATTGTATCTCAGCCCTAGAAAGCTAGATCTAGAGTTTGGGGCCTTAGTCTCGCTTAAAAGCATCTAAATGAGGGAAAGAGTTGAAAGAACTCGACGAGTTAGTTAGCTAACTCGATGAGCTGGTTAGGGTTTTCGCTAATATTTTGGACACTGTACAAACTTGATGAATTGATGAGACAACTCGGCGAGTTGACTTGAATTTTCCCGATTTTTCTGAGAACAAAAGGAACTCGATGAGTCGCATAGATGCACTCGACGAGTTGAGTCAACATGGACTGTTGACTTGAGTGTTGACTTTTGGTGACTTTTTAGGGTTTGCTCCATTTGTGAGCAATGGAGACCATGGAAGGGTAAAATGGTCTTTCACCCTTTCTAAGATTAAGTAAAGGAGTTAGCTTAACACCTTTGGAATTGTTAATATAAATTGTTAATTAAAGATGATTATTGTGACATCCCTAAAATCACGGCAAAAAAAAAAACCAATTTTTGTTTATGCTTTATAAAAATCAGAGTACTTCATTTTATAAAAAGGTTGCGGAATTTGTTCCCAGAAAAACATGGTAAATACGTTATTAAAACATTTTCGAAGAAACGTACTTATTTCATTTTAAAATGTTTGGGATGTCATCGTTAATACCGAAACATAAGCATAAACAGAACTTACAATGATTTACACTAGTGATCTACATCTCTTTTAAATCTCTCAGTGTAATGTCACTTCACTTCGTCACCTGTGATATACATAAACTGAGTGGGTCAGGTTGGGAAACCTGGTGAGTACATAGGGTTTTCAACCAACAATAATATAATTACTATGTTCAATCAAACAATCAACCCAATTACCCATCCCCATTATCTTCTTTACTCTTTAAGGATTTAACCTAAGAGTCATCTATCCTGCATTCGTTTATTCCGGAGTCCCTTACCTCCAGGGTTATAGGACTGACACTAAATCCATAGCTGCCAATGTTCGTTCATAAAGCACTAATTCCATAGCTGCTATGGTCTATTCATCAGGTACTAAATTCATAGCTACCAGTCTTTATCTAATAGGTACTAAGTCCATAGCTACCAATGTTCAACAGGTACTAAGTCCATAGCTACCAATTCCCAACAGGTACTAAATCCATAGCTACCAACGTTTAACAGGTACTAAGTCCATAGCTACCGGTTTAAGTCGGACGCTACATTGAACTTGGTTCCCTGAACCACGCAACATACTCATCGTAGTCGGACTCAATTTGGTATGACCACTAGGATCGGAAATCAACAATCTTTTTAGTCATTATCGAAACGATGGTAATGACATACTTGAAAAAAATGAAATCAATTACTAGATTCTTGGTAACCTTGTGACTTTCCCCGATCCAAGTGTGAGTCCTGTGCTTCCGGTAGTATAGGCCTCTACTACCATTCACACCTACTCATACTCGTCCCAAGTATTGTCTCGCAGTTTCCCAAGTCACCATGCAACAATTCATACAATCATTCAACACATCAGATAACAAAATGAAGGTTTTATATCATTTCTTGAAACGATTACATAGGTGTTCAAGTTCACCCTAGACTATGCCTCTACTAGGCTACATCATACGAAACTATGACTACTGCATAATCCGATCCTCGGGTAAGAAGTCCTCATTCTTGATTCCTCGCATGGTTCTCTGCTTCGTCAAGGATCATGTGAAATGCCCTTGGCCTTGGTGGCGTTTCTGGTCTTGCTGCTTTATTTTTCCTTGGGCAGTCTTTGGACATGTGCCCCTTGCCTCCACATCCATAGCATACTTTGTCATTATGCGTGAAGTCTTTGGAATAGTGACCAGTCCTCCTGCACTTGTAACAAGTCACTTCTTCGTTGCACTTTCCACCATGCTTCTTCTTGCATCTATCACACCATCTTGCTTCACCTCCATTTGCTCCTCCAAGATTTGAGAATTTGCTTTCCTTGTTCGGCCTCGAAGATCCTTCAAACTTCCGCTTCTCTCCTACCTTATCTTTTTCTAGACCCTTTTCTCTTATCTGGGCCTCTACGTTCTTAGCTGCCCTAACAGCTGCTTTCAAGGTAGTTGTCATTTTGACCATTGGGCCAAAGTCAGTGGGCAGCCCGTTAGCAAACCTATCAATCTTGGAGAGTTCAGTAGGCACCAAGTAGGGGAATAGCTTCATCCTCTCGGTGAATGCGATGGCATACTCATCAACACTCATCTTTCCTTTCTTCAGGTTCTGAAACTCGTTGTTTAGGTCTATCAGATCTATCTCCGAGCAGTATTGCATTTTCAACTGTTCCAAAAACTCTTCCCACGACATCCTTAAGGCTTCTCCTCGTGGCATCGTATCTGCCAATAGCTTCCACCAGCTCAAGACTCCAGTTTTCAGTTGTCTTACTGCGAAGATAGTCTTCTGTTTCTCGTTACAGCTGCAGCTCTCAAACACCATCTCCATCTCAGAGATCCAATCCATAATCTCAACCGGCTTCGGGCTTCCTGAGAGACTTGGTGGTTTCGCACCCAAGAAATTCTTGTACATCCGCCCATCCTTGTTGTTTCTCCCTTCTGGGCCATCCCTTTGCTAACCTTGAGTCCTTACTTGACTCACTTGGCGGCTGTAGTTCCCTTCCTCAGATTGCTCGGGAACTGGCTCCGTCAGTTCAACATGTACGGTAGGTTCGTCCCTGTTCAACATTTGTCTCATTTCTTCCCTTTGTTCAGCTCACATAGCTCGAATCATGGCTTGAACTCCAGCCATGGTGACTGGCTCAGGCGCAACTTCTTCAACAACAACTATTTGCTGAACCACTGGGGGTTGGTTTCGGTTCCCATTCGCATTTACGTTTCTGCTACGGGTTCTTGCCATCTTGATCTCTACACCGAATAAGGTGAATCTAGATCTTAATTTAGGATTGACGTCTTAAATCATCCTTATCACCCCGAAACGTTTATATGCTAGTTCTAATATCGTAGTTAAACGCTTAGAATCCTAAACACATAAGGTTTCCAGATCCGGTCGGCAACAGACCATAGATCCGAACAAATCATATCATGCGCAAAGCATTTAGCACATAAAAGCAATTTAGGCATTATTCCTAAAATAAGCTAGTGCTCACACCTCACAATCATCGCTTAGCATTCTAAGTTTAAGTCCAGAAATAAATCCATATTCCTAGTTCTCTTAAACTAATGCTCTGATACCAACTGTGACATCCCCAAAATCACGGCCAGAAAAGACCGATTTTTGTTTATGCTTTATAAAAATCAGAGTACTTCATTTTATAAAAAGGTTGCGGAATTTGTTCCCAGAAAAACATGGTAAATACGTTATTAAAACATTTTCGAAGAAACGTACTTATTTCATTTTAAAATGTTTGGGATGTCATCGTTAATACCGAAACATAAGCATAAACAGAACTTACAATGATTTACACTAGTGATCTACATCTCTTTTAAATCTCTCAGTGTAATGTCACTTCACTTCGTCACCTGTGATATACATAAACTGAGTGGGTCAGGTTGGGAAACCTAGTGAGTACATAGGGTTTTCAACCAACAATAATATAATTACTATGTTCAATCAAACAATCAACCCAATTACCCATCCCCATTATCTTCTTTACTCTTTAAGGATTTAACCTAAGAGTCATCTATCCTGCATTCGTTTATTCCGGAGTCCCTTACCTCCAGGGTTATAGGACTGACACTAAATCCATAGCTGCCAATGTTCGTTCATAAAGCACTAATTCCATAGCTGCTATGGTCTATTCATCAGGTACTAAATTCATAGCTACCAGTCTTTATCTAATAGGTACTAAGTCCATAGCTACCAATGTTCAACAGGTACTAAGTCCATAGCTACCAATTCCCAACAGGTACTAAATCCATAGCTACCAACGTTTAACAGGTACTAAGTCCATAGCTACCGGTGTTTGTCCCATAGGCACTAAGTCTATAGCTGCCAATGTATCATCTTCTATCTCTCATCATTCATCTACCCATCTCATACCCAACATATTCGTATATATAAAATACGTATACAACTTAAACTCTTTAAAACATGTATAAAACGTTCATCCAGCATAGACAGCAAGTATTCAGATAATATGCACACATAGCACGTAGTTTATATAAAATACTTCATATCTATATGTAAGATGAAATGGACTATGCACTCACCTGAGAAGGTGGTGACTCGGTACTCGGACAGCGCTTCGTTTACTTTAAAATAATTTCTTTTGACGAAACCTAGTATTATCACCACTAGATTTTAGTCTAATATTACCGTGACTAATTATTAGTCTTATTATTATTATTATTATTATATAAGCGTTTAAACAATACTTTCCAACTACTATGTACAGACAGGGGCCAGACATAAAACACCGGAGGGCAGGACCATTTTGGCGTATAGCACTTCTGAAATCCAACAACCCTATGCGACCCTTTAAACTAGATTCCCCGTACCGCGAGTAGTTAAAAGATATTATAACGACACTTATATAAGTCATAATAATAGCTCAAATATTTATTATAAATTTATAATAACAATACTAATTTTAAATATAAACTATATTTAAAATAGGGTAAACATAACTTACTTTCAAGGGGATTTTAGCTAGGAGTCGAGCTCTGCAGGGGCAGAACTTCGTCGCTGAATCTTTTCTAAGAAAGATTCGTGTAGCGCTTCAGCGCTCACCTTACTATACTAAAACTACAGAAAGAGAAGTCGAATCACGAGGGACCGAAATGCTCGGGGGATAAGGAGAGAAAGACTCTTGAATCAAGAGAATGGTGCAAGAAATATGAGAGCCCAAGGCACTTATTTATACTAATTGAATTTTCAAAAACTACCCTCCATAATTACTTAATGACCTTTTAGTTATATAAACAACTAAACACCCCTCTATAATACTATTTTAAATGGATTTAATGATATTTGTACTAAACTAATGTCGAAAGAACTCAACATTAGTCTTATAATGACCGCATCGTCGATACCTTTCTAATGAAATATACATATGTATATATATATATATATATATATATATATATATATACGTATACATGATTTATACTTTATTTTAATACGTAAATATGCTATTATAATTTGTAACTCGTTCATACGAACTCCGTTTTTGACGTTCTTTATATCCACGCGTAGGTGGAGACGTACTCTACAACTTTCGTTTAGACTCCGTCGTCTAATTTTGACTTTATTTTTAAAGTTATATTTTTAACAGGCCGGGACAGGATTGGTCCGTTAAAATCTCATAACTTCTTTATCCGATGTCCATTTTCGTCTGTATTTTTATCGTTATGCTACTAATAACGAGATCTTCGATTCTTGTTTAGGTTGTGTCAGCTAAAAATCAATCGATCTAAAATTCGAATTTCGGGTTATACACCGTTAATCCGAAACTTCGAAAAATCATAACTTCTTCATACGAAGTTAGATTTGGGCGTTCTTTTTATTGATGTTCTTAGTTTAACATATTCTATGACTTTCGTTTAGAGCGCTAAGGCTAAATCTCTCTCTATCATAAATTTACTATTTACGCTTCCCGGCGCCGTGCCGGTTCCGACGCGAAACTTCGACGGGTCATAACTTCTTCGTTATAACTCGGATTTCGGCGTTCTTTATATGTACGGAAACCTTGTGACATATTCTACAACTTGGTTAAGATTAATTGTTCTAAATAATCTTTTTGTAGAAAAGTCGTTTTCGACCCCTATTGCCTCTAAATTGACTAGCCCGGATCTGCGGGCGTTACAATTATGATATATGTAGGCGGAGTCTAGACCGACTTTTGAGTACGAGACATACTTGCTTTACTTACAAGGTGAGTCTTCTCAGTATACTTACCTAAGTGGTAATTATTATGCGATCGGAGGTCTTAATTGTGTTACTAACCGAAGGGTCTTATGTGCTTATACTGAGATATGTGATATTATGCTTTTTGTCTTTGTGATTTATGTTGTATATTATTTTGTGCATTACTAAGATTGGACTAGAGGATCCAAACTGAGTTGTGAGACTGGAGGGTCTTCACTGAGATACAGGACTGGAGGGTCCAACCCGAGTTGTGAGATCAGAGGGTCTTCATTGAGACACATGACCGGAGGGTCGTTATCGAGATATAGCCATGAAAGGCTAACTATTTGTGTGTGGTATTTTGGGGAACTCGCAAAGCTTTGTGCTTACAGTATTGTGTGAAATGTGTTTCAGGTACATCTCAGGATTATGGAAAGGCACCGACATGATTGTACACATCGTCTAGTTGATTTGTGTTTTGAGGATTCTGGGATAATTGATAAACAATTTTATGTCTTGTGTTTGAAACAATTTATATATTGAGTATTAGAAATGTTAAACTATGTTTTGTGTGGATTTAAAAGATGAAAATTTTATTTGAAAATTTAGAGTGTTACAGTGTGATTTGTTTACTTTCAGACCGAGGTGAGTTTCCTTCACTATACACGTGGGTTGAAGGCACCAATGTCGGCCCACTAGATTATGTTGATAGGATAGTAGTTGTCATCGTGACAATTTCCTGTATTGCTTGTATTTGTTTGCTATTTCTGTGACTCTTACTGTTATGATTATATGCTAGTTGTAGGGTGTGAAAATAGACTCGATACCAATTGTAAGAGACCGAAAGGGTTGAAGTAGACCCCGTATCGGTTGAAAGAGACCGAAAGTGTTGAAATATACCCAGTACCGGTTGAAGGAAACCGAATGGGTTAAAATATACCAGTACTGGTTGAAAGAGACCGAAGGGGGTGAAATGGACCTATATATGTTTTGATTGTATGTATGTATGGTATGGAGTATTTTGAGAGAGCTCACTAAGTTATGTGGTTATGGTTTTCAGTTTATGTTTCAGGTACTTCCAGCTGGAAAAGTAAGGGTCCGACTTGATCGCACCGTATCCGCCCATGTTTTCCGCTTTATGTGATTTTGGGATTTGTACTTTGATCTTATTTTACTATGATACACTTTCGGCCATTTTTGACATGATTATGAAATGTTTTGAAATGAATTAAAAACAAAATTTTGTCTGAAATTCTGGGATGTTACAGGTTGAGTGGTGGGTCTATCCACTTAAAGAAGTTACATTTTTCAAGAGATGTCTACAACAATAACAGATTTATCGACACATAAATTGTAACGACGAGATTTTCAAAACAAAAATTTCATTTTCAACAACCATAATTTAAATATAAAACATTCTCAAAAAGTGTTTCACAATAGTTACTAATCAGACATGTCCCCAAGATCATAAATCAAATCTCCTCTCGGTGTGTACGGTTCATGTCGGCGCCTTCACACGGTCCTCGCTAGTACCTGAAACACATAACACAACAACTGTAAGCATAAATGCTTAGTGAGTTCCCCAGAATATCACATACAACACATAACACAACAACTGTAAGCATAAAACTTAGTGAGTTACCCAGAATACCACATACAACAACTACAATTTAAATATAAAACATTCTCAAAAAGTGTTTCACAATAGTTATTAATCAGACATGTCCCCAAGATCATAAATCAAATCTCCTCTTGGTGTGTACGGTTCATGCCGGCGCCTTCCCACGGTCCTCGCTAGTACCTGAAACACATAACACAACAACTGTAAGCATAAATGCTTAGTGAGTTCCCCAGAATACCACATACAACACATACGCCACTCGAGGCTACTGTACGACCCTCCGACCGATGTGTCTCAGCGGGACCCTCCAGTCCAGTAGCTCGTTGGACCCTGTGGTCCGATCATAGCTCGTTGGGTCCTCTGGCCTGGTCTGGCTCGTTGGACCTCTGGTCTGGTCTATACAATTATATATCATACATACAACACATAGCACATAATCTCATACATGGCACACAATCTCATACATAGCACATAAGACCATCCGGTCAACTTATAATACCACTCTAGGTAATGTATAGTGAAAAGACTCACCTCGGATGTCTCGGTAATATCCCGCTCGCGTAACACTGATCTAGCCTCTGCCTAAACACATAAACGATCACCTCAATTAATAATGGCTCTCCAGGCTAGACTAAATCCTCACATGACCTCTAAGAAGGCTAAAATGCCATTTTACCCTTCAAACAGTTCACAAGTCCAATTGTTGACCAAACCCTAAAAGTTAAGAAAAGTCAACGTTCAACCCTTTGACCGGACTCGCCGAGTGCACAATTGTGACTCGGCGAGTTCAGTCATGAACTCGAGTCCTCAAAATCCCCAATGACTCACCAAATCACTTCCCCAACTCAGCGAGTGACCAACTGTGTGATTCATGGGGGAAAACTATCCTACTCGTCGAGTCTGTTCTTGGACTCGGCGAGTTCATGCCATGCTCTTGAGGTCAGATCTGCTCCTTCAGTCCATAGATCTGGCCTTACCAACCACTATAATCACGTAAAGGTCTAACCTTTACACTCATGTAATGACCAAAAAGCTTCTTTGGGTGAAATAACCCCTAAAATGGCAACCTAGGGCCATATCTCTAATGGAGTAGCAAAAGCAATGTGAATGGGACTCTCTGGACCTCTTAAGGTCCAGATCTAAGAAGAACTCCACCTTAGGACCTCCCATACTTCGAATCCAATCCAAAGAATGCACAAGGAAACCCTAGATTCAACTAGAACACCAAATACACAAGTTTGAGCACATATTAGTACCTCTAGTAGCCTCTTCTTATGAATGGATGATAGATCCGAGCTCCTCAACCTTCCTTGTTTGTACTTCTTCCTTCTTTCTTGCTAATTCACACTTAGAATGATGAAATAGCCCTCCTCTTGCACTACAAGCCTTCTCTCTGCTCTCTAGGGTTTCTCAGGGGTTTGATAACCGCAAATGGTGACTAAAAGGTCCTTAAATAGGGCTCAGGCCCCGGAGAATTAGGGTTTCATTAAACAGCGTGGACTCGTCGAGTCCACGCATGGACTCGCCGAGTCCGCCATTAAATCAGTCCGACCATGCGCGATCCTACTCGGCGAGTCTGAGCGCCTACTCACCGAGTCCCTCTCCAAAACTCAATGTAAAAGAATAAATAAGATACCTGGGAGTCCAGATGTTACATAAATTAGGGTTTTCAATAACAAAATCAAACCTCTGTTTCGAACCAAATATACTACATAACTTGATGACATATCTACAATCGACCCAAAAAAACACCATTTTTTTTCAATTTATTAGCATACAACTCCTTATAAATGCTTACAATTGATTTCTAGCAGTTGAAGAACCGCCTAACAGGGTTATCTTCGCTTGTAGACACATTCTTTTGAAAGCATTGGTACAAGACATAAGTAATTGGCAGTTTGACTAACAAGAAAAACAGGAAGATATTGAGATGATGTAGAAGATGAAGACGAAGACATTCTTGAGAGAAGCGTGAAAAGGAAACTATGTCTAATGTCTTGGTCTGCTCAAACCATCGAGAGGGCTTCTTAAGGGAGTTGACTTGAGAGAAGAGCATATACATGGTCGTCTACATGGCCTCAATAGTCCAACTCATACATGTCCAAATATGTTTTTGACCTCCTAACATACTACGATACCTTCATAAATAAGTTGTTTATAATTTAAATGACTTATAAGGTTAAAAAAAAAAAAGTTAAATGACCATTTAAAACTTAAAGTCTAACTTTATGGGGTTTTTATGAAAATATTTTTTTTTTGAAAATTAAACTAAATAAACCTATTACTTTAGGTAATAATAATGATGTTTTTGAAAATTTACATAAGTTTAATAAGTTTAATGTATAATAAATAAAGTTTAAAACATTTTGTTGGTTAGCATTGCAAAATGACCTATCTAGTATTTGTTTCAAAATAAATTTTCCAAAAGAATCAATAAATTGAAAATTTTCTTATTGAGAATCGAAATGAGTTGTCTGAAAGCAACAATAATTTTCTATTAATAGTTGGGAATCATTTTTTCTTCTTCCTATTACAATCGCACCGGTGCAAAATAAATGGTAAATTTATATAATATAAAAAGGTTAATTATTTTTTTATATAATCATGCAAGATATGATATTTTCGCTCACAAGAAAATAAATTTTTTATGTCATTTGTCATCAACTTAGATGGACACGAAAAAAAAAATGCAAACATTCTAATTTAAGGACTATCAATATAGTTAAATTTCTTTAGATATGAGATCAATAATTTTTAATATATTATAAAAACCCTTTTGTATATTTGTATTCATACCCAAATATATCCATCGAAGGATACAACAAATATACAGAGAATGGATACAAGTTTTATTTATTTTTTAATGCAAAATGGATAAAGGGACAATCTATTTTCGGGAATAGGGCCGGGTCAACATGTTTGGTCTCTATGTTTGTGATTATTTTGTTTAGTATGCCATTAATACTAGAAACTTGTACCTTTAATCCTTTAATAATGATAGTGAAATCAATACTTAGATAAGATTATCCGTGTTTGGATTATTAGTCTATTAAGTATACATGTTCTATACCTTCCAAATCGGATCAAGAAACGTTCGACCAAAGTCGGATTACTCCTACAAAGGTTGCAGACATTATTAAGTCATTGGTGTTCATCTGATTCAAATACCGGAGTAATGGATGTGTTTATAATTGGATAGGAGTTGATGTTTCTCTTTTTGTAATAGTGGTGTTGTGAGAATTGTTTGGTTTTGTACCTCTTCTTCTCCGCCTAGTCACTTGTTTGGTGGAGCTCCTATTCTTTTTTTAATAAAATTTGTTGGTTGTAAAAATAACCTTTCAAGTACATAAATCCTTTCAAAACATATTTGATTTTTCAATCTATTTATGTGAAAATTTAATATAAGAATAATCATTAATCAATAAAACAAAATATTCAAAACTCTAACATGCAAGTAAAATAAAGATTGAGTTCATGACTGATGAAGTCTTTTTTTATAAAAGGTGTCACAAACGAATATACATATCCTAAAACATACTCTTATATAATATTATGAAGATCGAAATCTTATATAGCATTATTTTTCAATTTGTAAGATTATGCTTTTAATATCGGTTCACGATTGAAATATCCATCAATTTGAAATATTTATAAGTTTAAAAATCAAAAGTACATTTTAATTAAATGTTCACAGTTATATAAAGTTTGAAACATTTGTGATAAGTTTACAAGTTAATACATAAACTTCAAAACTAACTATCGAATATAATTTTAAATGACAAAAGTTTTATTGACATTATTTCTCCTTTTAAAGCGCAATTATCTTCTTCTCATAAAACGTTTTTATCATGAAGATAGTAAAAAATAACATATGAAAAACTTATCACTGTCAATAATCGTAAAATCATGGGGTAAAGGGAAAACAACTAACCAAGATATAAGCCTTTATGTGCCTTCATGCAATTAATGATGCTCGATTTCGAGCTCATTGGATTTGTGAAATGATATTTGAGATTAATTTCTGTTGTTAGGAAATACTTTATAGTTTACACTTATAGATACAAAAGACCATATTAAAGAAAATGGATAGGACCATATGGATATATGAGCTTATAATCTTATATACGATCCTATAATTTTATATATGATATTGTTACAGAATTGACCAATTACGATCGGAATAATTTTTCTTGTACGATTGTATAATCTTATGATCAATAAATCAATCTTAACAACAATAGTCTTATATACGCGTACTCATATTAGGAATCTAATCAGTAAGATCAATCACATTCACAACTTATGCTAATAACTTTGAAGTCCTAAAGTTACCAAAAAACAATGTTTCCAATGATTTTTATTATAGATGAAAAAACTATGATGAAACGAAAGCATACAAAGGAGTTTTGTCAAAAAAAACCAAGGTTAGAAAGTTATACTTAATTAATGCAAAATATATAAGTTTAAGTACCATTAACAATTCAATGGGAGGACATGTTTGTTAGCATATTTTTAACATCTATTTATTCTATTTAAGTTTAAGGCTAGTTTAGTCCTTTTCTTAGATAGCTTTTCCCTTATTGTGTAGCTATAAATATTTCCATTTTCCTTGCTTTGTATGTACTTTTTTCTTTGAGAGTAAAAACCTAGCCATGTTTTGGATCTCAGTCTTTATGGTGTCAAAGCACAAACTGAACAACGGTTTTCTAATTTTTTGATTGTAGAAACGTTCAATATAAGCACCATTTTTGCATAAAGGGTATGAGGGGAAATGTTTCACTCTTGAGGTATATAACAAATCGATTTTGTGGATTATTCATCGTATTGAACATCTTTTATATGGGCATGTATTTCATTGTAACATCCCAAAAACTCAACCATCAAATTTTGAAAATCAAAGTATAGGTTTTGCCCGAAGGTTTCATTCATATTAATTTATAAAAAAGGAAATCATCTTTCATGTACATTAACATGTTCATAGTAAAAATTTGGAAGCTAAGTTTTGATTTGAAAATCATAATGTAACATAAAATGGTTAAACTAGATGTCATGCCCCTCCAAAAATGTCCAGATATCCCAATCATGCCAACTCCTTGTCCTTCGAACTTGAAGGACCTACAACTAAAAACATAGAGTAGAAGTTGTAAGCCTAAGGCTTAGTGAGTAATCACAACACTTAATTACTATATAAATGATAGATATTCTGAAAACTTACACATAAACATATAACTGAACACATATACACATAACTAAAACATATAACCTATTAGCTGAAACACTAACTGAATTAGCAAGCTAACATAACTGATCACGATCACTAGTTTCCCTTTGAGTCGTCTATCTCTAGTTGACATGGCGTTGACCATTTCCCTCTGGTTGATGTATCATGGTCTTGACCACTTTCCTCAAAGAGGTGTTTCATGGTCTTGATTCCACTATATTCCCTCCAATAGGTCTATCTCTAGTCTGACTGGCATATAACATATAATCTATATTATAAGTAACTCTGCAAGAACTCACCTAAGTGACTGATAAGGTAATCCACACACGAACCTGAGTGATACCTATATTGTCTCAAACCACTACACAAATAATTACCCTAATTTAATAATTGAGTGCATCATGAAATGAACTCTTCTTAACAATATGGTTCTAGAATAAGCTAATCTAGGAACAAAGACCTATTTATCCTTTTAAGACTCAATCTAATATAGTTGATCCAAATATCAAATTTGGTCAAAGTTAACAGTCATTATGTTGTGGTACATCCTTGGCCACATTTGAAATAAGTAATCTAGGAGCAAAGACTTATTTATCCTTTTTAAGACTCAATCTAATATAGTTGATCAAAATATAAAACTTGGTTAAAGTCAACAATCACCGCGTAGTGGTACATCCTTTGCCGCGTTGTGGCCAAGGCACGACAAGACATACATGACCCTCTTCACCACCGCATCGTAGTTAGTTCCTGAGTGCGCCTTGGTGTATCTAGAAGATTAATACTTAAATTAAGCAGTTAATTCGTTGAGTCTAAGTCCCATACTTTCCAGAAGGTACTAATACTATCTCATGGTCAATAAAAATCAAAACTTTATGGACATCTCTAGGACAATAATGGTGAAAATACGGTCATAACTCCATACATGGTACCAAATGGAGATTAAGGACTAGATCCTTAATACAAAACACTTATAGTACCTTAAGGAACAACAACGTTGCAACCTTTATTCTGGAGCTTACCCAAAATCCATCTATAATCCATGAAAATGACCAAAATAAGCTTAAATCTGAAAATCTAAAGAGCAACAATCATGAAGGTCGAGTCTTAAAGACCTACCCTGTAGAAGAAATGGTCTTGAGCTAAGAATGAACACCAAGACCAAATCTAATACCATGAGTTCTTTTTGATAAGCAACAACATCAACAACTCCTCAAACATGGAAAATGGAGCTAGGGTTTCGTCTAGGGAGATGGAGTAGAAAAAATGGAGGAAACCTTGGGCTAATATCCTTTAAATATTAAAGAAACCCTAAAAACATGATCTTAGGCTACAATTGAAATCGCGTCGTGACACCTTATTCACCACCCTGGCCCAGCAAGGCCCAAAACCCAGTTACGCCCAAACTGACTTCTAGTCCAAAATTCAACCTTTAGGCCCGATAAACTTATTCATTTAGGGTCCAATTTCCAACTCCATAATCCTAATGCTTTAGTTGGTCCAACAAAGCTTATTATTATGAAGTAAGATACATTCGGAAATTGGGTGTTACACCGATGATTACTTTATTTATGTGTATTGATTGGTGATCATATTTTTTATTCATTTCATAGTTGTTTTCATTGATTTGGGGTTTTTGTTTGTATTTCATTATTGTTGATATGGTTATTATAAAGACATTTCTCTTTGGTACATTAGTACTCAACTAGATGGTAGATGTTATGTTTATTGGACTTACATTTCCAAGAACTATATATGTGGGAACTTTATGTGGAGTTATGCTACTATTACATAAGTAATGTTACTGGTACACGAGTTAAACATACTAATGAGAAGGTTCCATATGATACAACCAAATTGTCTATAGTTATTTGGATAGATTGTACGCTCAATCAAATTTTGCTAAATAGCATCATCTGAAAACATTCATTCGATACCTTAAAGAGAATGGTATGACTGTTCAATACTTATTTTTAATATGTCTAACAATTTCCATTCACATACTCTGCATAACTGAAATCACTCATGTGGTATACTTCTAAGAGGGAAGAGAAAATTTTGGTCTAATTCTTGATCCATTATAGTATGATTTTGAAGGATTACATGAGATAATTCTTCATGACACTCCTCTTCCAATGGTTGATTTGATTATCCGTGAAATTTTAGCAAAAGAGACTCATATCAAGTCTCAGGTCAACAAGGGGCTTAAAACATCTATCGCCTTTGTTGTTTTTGTTATCCTATGTTGATCTCAATTTACAAACCAATACCTAAACTTTTTTATTATGAATATGCTTTCTACAAATAATAGGTCCATTAGTGGAAATCTTATTGACAAATGAAAACAAAAAAATGACCCCTACAACAAAATAGGGGGCCTTAAACATCTACTAACTCTGTTATTTTTGCAATCCTACATTGATCAAGCTACAAACAAATACCCATAATTTGCTATTAATAAGCATTCTTTCTAAAAACAGCAGGGCCAATGGAAGTCTTATTATATATTCTATTGACAAAGAAAAATAAAAAGGACCTCTACAGCAAAACATGTCATCTTAGCATTCCAACCACGTTCTTTGGGTCAGACTTTATAGGTACCCCGTCCACCTTAGTTTAACACTGCAACTACTGTGCGTTTACCAAGAACCTAGTTTTAATACAACCACCATGCTAGTATTTTATATTGCTCTTTAAGTTTTAGAATTTCAAATAGTTCCTTTCCTTCATTCCTACAACTATTTCAGACTCTTAACATATAAGCATGTCATCCTCTAGTACTTCAAGTATACCCTCTTCTTTATAAGGTTTGGCTTCAGTTGCATCTTACCATATCTAATCACTTTTCTTAGTTTCTCATAATCCATCTATATATTATGACCACATGTAGTATATTTATTCCATTAAAGGGTGTCACTATCTTGTCACTCCTCATGTATCTTGTCGATGTCTATTATATTCCAAACTTGCTTAAAACCTTACTTAAATTAGTCAATCATGTACATTTTATTATTTAGTTTTGTTTTCTAATTTTGTTTGTTTTATCCACATCTCACAATGTCAAACTATCATTAGGGCCGACCATAAGCTAAGTGAGCATTATGCCACGATGTCAAACTCAAAGTATTTGATGTTTCTTGCTTCTAATATTGATTTATTTTCTTTACATTCGATTCACTTATTCGCTAACTTTTATCGGGTATATATAAATAGTATATCATGCAATATAAAGATCCCATGGATGTATATTCATAAGTGAAACTCATGTATTTCACTCAATATAATAAACGAAAAACTTAATGAAGTTGTCATGTATCAGCGTCGTTGCCCTGTACTGTGATATTTTACCATTTTCATATTTCCCCTTTAGAAGCCTTAAAACCATCATAAGAAGAAAGGAAGAAACATGTTTGATTCTATTTCACGAACTTGCAAGAACATAACAAAATGATCTTAGTTTTTTTAAAGAAATAGCAATGCACTTTCATTAATATGTGTTATGACAACCTATATGTACCATCCCGAAAAACAATGACAAAATTTTCATTTTTAATAATGCTACATTCAAAAGAAATCATTTGTTTTAAAAAACCACTATTCAAAAATCATAGTTATAATGAAGACAACGCACAATCTCGAATCATAAAGTTGTTAATATCTATGTACAATCCCGTCTTCGCAATCCAATAAGTACCTAAAAATATTTAATTCACAACTGTAAGCACAAAGCTTAGTGGGTTCCCCAAATATCTCATATTGCACAGCATATAATAACAACTTTGGAACTAATAGAAATTTTGAATATCACATACAACACGTAATATAACAATTATGGTTCTCAACAACCCTGGGAACTATCAGCAGTCCCAGTGGACTAACAACATGCCATGAGGGTTAACAGCACACCTCACAGGTTATCAGCAACCCTGGGGACTACCAGTGGTCCCATGGACTTATAGTAGTCCAGGAGTTATCAGCAACTCAATTCATATACAACAATAATCAATACATAAGACCCATCTGGTGAACAAACATACACTACCAAACAGGCAAATGTAGTGAGAGGACTCACCTCGTAAGTAGCAGCTAAATTCCATAACTCTCACTAAGCAAAGACTGGTCCTACATGGCACCTAACAACAATAAGAGTACCCTCTCAGTCTAAAATCTTAAAACCATTAGTTTGACCAAAAGTCAACCATGGTAAAAGAACTCAACATCAGCCAATGGTCACGTCGAGACTAGAAAAATACAAAGTAGTCGCGACCACCACATCTCACAATATGAGAGGCTATTGCTCACATCGTGAGATCTGCTCTATCCGGATTTGAGCATTAAGCTCTAAATCCATTAAGCCACTACTTGAGACTTTCCAGAGGGTCTACCCCAACCCTAAGGACCATAAAAATTGAAGCTTTACAGTCATTCACGTCCAATGCATGAGTTGAAGACCAACTAGGTCAATAAGAGGGGAAATGAGGTCCAGGCTCATGCTTGGAGTCTAAATCAATACCAAATATAAGATCTGATCTCATACTAAAAGGAAATGCTTTAATGACCCACAAACATGCTAACTTTATGGATCCCATGCATGCTACCAAACCCATCCATAAAAAGGAAAGCATAAACCTAAGATCTAGCATGCATTAGAGATAAAGGTAGAAGATTTATGACATACAAGGGTCCAAAAGCACTACAAGATGATGAGATGGGAGCTTTATTTCCAAAAGGATGCACCCAAGGAGTCTTCTTCTTCTTCATAGAGCCAAAAATCAATAAATAAACACTAAAAACCACCATAAAGAACTAGGGCTAGCATTTATGAGGTTTATAGAGATGGAAACTGAGAAATGAACCCTAAAACCAAGTTTAGGGTGCTTAAATATGAATCAAACCCTAAAAGATCATAGGATTAGGTTGTAGCAGTCTCACATCGTGAGCCTCTATGCCTCACGTCGTATGGTCAGTCCCTAACATAATTTACATTATAACCCATGTCACGTCGTTACCACTCAAAGGTCAAGTAATGAGACTTCATTTCATCCAAAAATCAACCTTTTGACTCCTTGAAACCCTAAATCAATCCATCCAGGAAAATAGGTGTTACAACTCCCCCCCACTTAAATTAGATTTCTCCCTCGAAATCTTCCCTAATCAATCATTCTAAAACAACCTCATCCTAAATCCCCTCGGGGAATCCTCCAGACCAACTACTTTTTACTCGAGCCACTGCCACCCCGGATGCCCACATCAATGACTAAGAATTCGATGAATTTCCAAAGCTAGGCATGTATGCTAAACCTAAGCAGAGACTTCCCAAAGGGCAAAATTCGCATCCACTGCTCAAGAAAGAAAATTAACACGTCACAACCAACCGATTCGAGAAGATTTGGCTCCCAGCCTCCCACTCTCATAACTTAGATTCCACAAGCATTTATGTCTCTCTGGCAGACAAGGCCTCCCTCTGTTGATACAAAAAGTGAGCCTCATTAGCTAAAGGAACCGCGGTCTGGATAGTTATTGATACCACATTGAGAGTTGATACCGTAGTAGAAATTGTTTACTGCAATTGGAGAAGATTTTGTGTTAAACCGCAACCACAAGTGAATCGCAACCGTATTTTCTACCGCATAATTGAAGAATGCATGAAGATCTATTTTGTCTTTTACTGACTTAGTGTACGCACTTCGTATTATCTAGTGAACCTTTGATGGTCACTGAATTTTGTAGTTTAATAGTCTTTTATTTCGATATGTAACTTTTAGGACTCTATAAATAGAGTCTCCAACTTCATGTAATCTACACACATCTTCACGAAATTTCTGAACTTTCATTGAAATAAAATGATCATTCTTCTCTATCTATTATATTTTGATAAGCCGAATTCCTCTTCGCCTTAAGTTGTTTGCATTTACTAACTTGTGTTTGACTGCAAACCTTGTTATGAACCAACTTGGTGTATATTTCATATAACTTGTTGTCATTTATATTTCCTTTACATTTCCGCAACTAACTATCTTGTACTAACGTTTGTTCAAGTGTTCCTCAAACGTTTTTCTCTTAACAATTGGTATCAGAGCCAAAGTGGTTGCTTTTTAAACAAAACTTTGATTTTGAAAAGCCTTCGATACCACTAAAGCTCATTCTTGAAAATTAAAAATAAAATAAAAAACAAAGGGAATATGGCACAAGATTTATCATTGAGCGTTTCCAACAGTGTTGGAGACTCGAACAAAGCTCCGATACTGGTTGCAAATGAATACCACCATTGGTCCCAAAGAAAGGAAAAGTATCTTAAGAGGCTCGGTGGAGACGTGTGGAGATCTATGGAAGAAGGACCCCATGTCCCTATTCTTACTCCTATTCAAGCAGACAGTGCCTAAGCATGCCTAGGTGGAAGTCCGGCAGCAATGAATCGACTAACTAAAGACGATCTTGACAAAACGGAAAATGATGCCATATCCTTTCATGAAATCTCCTGCGGTGTTGCTCCAGATAATTTTGACATCATCATCAGCTATAAGTTTTCCAATGAAATCTAGGATGTGCTCAAGAGTCTCTATCAGGGGTCAGAACAAGCTCAGGATAAGAAAATCACCGCATCTCTAAGTGAGTTAAACAACTTTAAATCTCTTCCTGGTGAAAGTCTTGATGATTCATTTAAACGATTCAATCTCATTGTCACGAAGTTATCAGATGTTGGTACAATTCGTAGTAATCATGAAACAAACTTGCTGTTTCTGAACGGTTTGGGAAGACATTGGTCTACTGCAAATATGAGTATGCAAGGGGATAGAAAGATTCATATGTTATCCTTGTTCAAGTTATATGGAGAACTTCAAGCATAAGAATCAATTATGTTAAAAGATTGTGCAGACCTGGGTGGACCACTCGCCCTGATGGCTCAGACTCCACTAGTATTTAGACGACATTCAGACGAATAATCGATACCCTAAGGCCACATCCCAATGAGGAAAAGGAATTAAAGCGAATTAGTCGTCCTAAGTCCTTTAAACATTACTTATATAACTATACATATATAGGCATGCATTTGACAATATAAAAGTATAAAAGAAGTTTTGTAAAACCTTTGAAAATTTTAATAACTAAGAAATGATGACTTGATGTCAGTTTATAAAATGATTTGAAAGTAGTTTGTTTAATAAGACAGTTTTGAAGTATAAGAAAAACCTTTGTTTGAAACACAATTGTAAAAGAGTTTGAAAGGAAACATACAGTATGTAAGACAGTTTGATAAAGAGTGTTAACATGTAAAAACGTTTGAGAAAGTCATTTGAAGTGATATGTTTGGTAAAACAGCTAAAAGTGTAGTAAATCCATTTGTATGCTAGTTATTAATCACATGTGATTGATATAATAACTAGCATGATTCAACTTGTATCCCCCCCCCCCATAAAAGCATTTATAAACATTTAAAAGGTTAATTAAAGGGTATGAACTCACTTGATAGATTGAAGAAGGTGAGACAAAAACTAAGCAGAACTTTGACTAGAAAAGTTGATTTTCTTGGGATTCTCGGGAATCTCGGGAGCGTATAACTTCCTTCCGAACATGGATATGAAAACCAGGACTTCGGGATGGCTTCAAGGGTTTAAATGCAGAGCTTCGGCATGAGAAAGAGAAGAAATAAGCAAATGTGCCCGGAACCCTCGCACCCCTTTTATAGGAGGCTAAACCGCCTCGGTACGCTGGGCGTACGGGGTTACGCGGGGCATTCTCGTGCGTCATCGCTTACCGCATCCTCGGAAAAAGCATTTGATGGGAGGGCATAGAGGAATAGGCACAACATGGACGAACCGAGGACTAGCACCTGAGTACGTTGACATACGAGGGTACGTTGGGCGTAAATCGTCTTGGTGTGTGTGCCTTGAACTTGTAAATTTCATAACTTCCTCATACGAAGTCAGATTTGGACGTTCTTTTTATGTACGTTTACGGTTTAATGATATCTACAACTTTAATTTAGACACCTAAGGCTAATAATTATTGTATTGAAACTTCGCATTTTACGTTTACCAGTATTGTCGGTTTTTGCCGTGAATCTTAGATTGGTCATAACTTCTTCGTTATAACTCGTATTTTAGTGTTCTTTATATTTCTGAAACCCTTGAAACGATATCTATCATTTTATGCAACCCAATAGAACCTTTCGAACATTCTAATTTTGATGCTAATTTCTTTAAATAAAAAGAGATTACAATTCCTGACTTTTTAGATCATTACATTGATTCGAAATATCGGGTTGTCACATCATCCCCCGTTAGAGGGAATTTCATCCCGAAATTTAATGTAAGGTAAATATTTGTGGATTAGGGAAAGGGATGTGGATACTTTTGTTTCATTTCATTCTCGCGTTCCCAAGTGAATTCAGGTCCTCGCATGGCATTCCAGCGAACCTTTCACTATCGGGGAACGACTTTGTTTCTTTTGTTTGCCTTCAGTGGGTTGATAACTCTTCCTAGTCAGATGTTTGTTGCATGTTCTCGTGGTCTGTGAATATAGTACTCCTTGGAGGTGTTAACTATGCTCCTCCTTACTTTGGGAGTAGATAAGGATGTCATCGATGAAATAATCCGTCTATCTTCTTCACGAACAAGACCGATGCTTCCAATGGTGAGAAGCTTGGCCTAATGAATCACTTCCTGAAAAGTTTGTTAAGCTGACTGGGAAGTTTATGCATCTCATCTGGAGCTAGACGATAAGGCGATTTGGCTACTGGGGTAGTTCCTGCAACTAAGTCGATTTTGAAACTCGACTTGGCGTTGCGGTGGTAATCCCAGTAGTTCTTCTGGAAGGATGTTGGAAAAGTCTTGTACTTCTGGAATGTTTTGAATGTCTTTCACTTCTTGGCTCGTATCGACGATGTGTGCAAGGAATGTATGTCATCCCTTTCGTAAGCACTTCTGAGCTTGCATACATGAAATGATGCGAAGGTTTGTACTTGATTCGCCGCCGTAAATAACTAGAGTTTCATTGTTAGGGAGGTTAAGACGAACTGCTTTCTCAAAGCACATGATGTCAGCTCGATGTAGACTCAACCAATTCATACCGATTTATGACCTCAAAATCTTGGGGTGGATTAGATGTCGTGAAGATCTAAAAGAAAGTATGATTACTCATGAATTAAGGAAAAGGATAGGTACTTCTAAGTTTATTCTCACGGAAGCACGATCACTCACAGTCTTGGGCAGTCTCCGTCCTGAAGTTCATAGTAGGACTCATACCTGGTTCATCAATCATAGTCTCGGGTATACGAGTCGTATATAATTAAGATTGAAA
Source organism: Lactuca saligna (assembly GCF_052625555.1). Taxonomy (NCBI): domain Eukaryota; kingdom Viridiplantae; phylum Streptophyta; class Magnoliopsida; order Asterales; family Asteraceae; genus Lactuca; species Lactuca saligna. The sequence continues at coordinate 26,478,712 of NC_136422.1, forward strand.
CGGTAGTCGAATAAATGATTCTTCTCTAAGCTCACATCCAAACAAGGAAAAGAAGTTAAAGCAGAATCATCAATTCTAAACCTGTAGAACCTTGATAATATACCACCCTTGTGTAAACATTCTTCAGCGATAGATCAACCGTACGGGTCTTTGGATTGAACTTGACGTACTGTATGAGTGGTACTTCAGGGAGGTTTGCTGATGTTTCTTCAGAAAGGATAAGAAACATGAGGTACTCTACGCATGAGTACTTCGGAGTTCTGGAATGACGGCTTCGCTAGAAAGGCGATTTTGGAGAAAGATATTTACGCACGAAATTGGTATTGTGAGGATCGAATTGACTCAAGTTGAATGATAATATCGGAATCACATGGAAATAAAGGCATTAGATTTGATCATAAAGGAGTTACAGAAAAAACACAACAGTGCAACTTTTAATAGAGTTACAATACTTTAGATTTGCTACAAGACTATTGCTGCGAACAAGGTATACTACAAAAGACAAGTATACGCAGCACGAGGGTCCCTTAACTAATGGGATCTCGCAAAAGATAAGACTCGAGTTGCACTAGTTTTAAATATGTTTCAAAGCATACTTAATACTGACGATTGGAAGTGAACCTATATTATAGTAGGGTCCTTCGTTGCCTTTTTCCATTCTGAGGTCAAACTCCTCCTGTTCCACCGTCATTCTTCTTTGTTGGGCAGTCCCTCTAGAAGTGTCCCATTACGCCACATAGATGGCATATCCGAGAAATTTCAACATTGGTGGTTGAAGTAATGTGTTGGATCCGAGTCCTACAGAAGCGGGTAGTGTGTCCGTTCTTGTTGCAGTTATAGCAGTGTAATAGACGACAACTACCTAGATGATGGAAGTTGCACTTATTGCACTTTGGTAGGTTTCCAACATACTGTCTGGCTGCGTTGGGGGCAATTCGGATAACAGAAGAGATGGTAGTAGGAGTTACAGATGTCGTGGCTGCGAAGGTGGCCACGGGTTGTTGTCTTTTGCTCGCCCCTTAGGGTGATTTGCCTTTAACTTTAGCCCATAACTTTTGTTTATTATTCTTGGGCTTGAGATTTGGGGTGTCGTGGTAGTTCCTTACTTAATGAAGTACTTGATCGTTACCTGGATTGGAATTATTAGTAAAAATCCCGCTAACAATTGTGTTGTTAGCGTTAAGGTGAGTCAAAACAGTTGTCACAGCAGCTGAGACTGCAGCTTGAAAGGTAGTTGCATCAATCTGAAGAGTTGGTGTTTGGTTGATGGGTTGATTTCTTTTCTTCAGTGACATGATTCTGTTACACGAAAGGAAAATGAATTCGTGAGTGATTATGGTTGAACCTAGATGTATTTTGATCGTTCATGTAAAGAGTATAAGTATGTCCTCGAGGGCTTGATCTGCATCCCTATGATGCAGTCCTAGTAAAGAGTAGAAGTAAGTTCATAGAATGGTCTTAATGTAACGACCCAAAATTTAAGACCAAAAATTTCCTTAAATAAAACATTACTTTGTGCAAAGTCATCATTCCAAAACATAAACAGAGTATAAGTTTTCAAAACACATGTTCATTATCAGAGTAAACATTCCCGGGCTGTCTATTCAATGGTGTGTTCCATGCGATCACCCTGAGCTCTTCCCTCCGCTACTGGAAGTATCTGAAACCAAAACTGAAAACCGTAAGCACGAAGCTTAGTGAGTTCCCCACCCTACCACATACCATGCATAATGACATACTGCACATACTGGGCCACGCCTGCTATCCCGGGCCTCACCCCTTGCCTCGGGCCTCGCCCGCTATAACAGTCCTGCCGCTCCAGGCCTCACCTGGCTTCGAGCCCCGCTCGGATACAAATCTGTTTCACTTAGGCCTCGCCTATCACAGGGCCTTGCCCACCGATATATAATAACACATAAACGTATCACAACACATAAGCTAAACTCATACGACTGATCTTGTGCTAAGGCCTCGCCTATCCTGGGCCTCGCCCCTATCCTGCTACTAATGAGCAATGGAACCCCATCCACGCTCCTACTGGTAGTGAGATACGGCCCAGCCCACCCTCACTCCTTCCTTAACTTGGGCCTTACCCCTGTTCTGCTACTAGTGAGATGTGAAACCCCATCCACACTCTGCTATTGGTGAGATACGGGACCTCGCCCACACTCACCTCCCTACCAGGCACATACATGTATTACACAAACAACAAGTATAAACTATCATATAAACAAATCCTTGGGCACCCGCCCGCTATTAATAGACCTCGTCCTGAATATCATACAAGCATACTGTGCCTAGGGCTAACCCTCGGGTCTTCTACTCATAACTACATGGGACGGCATTGTGGCCTTAGACCCACTCACACAAAGGGAAACTCACCTGCACTGGCTGAACCTACTGATGAACTCACTAGCTGCTTCCCGGCAACTCACTGAACTCCTGCTCCCCTTGCTCCCCGAACTACCAATATCAATGCAACACTGAGTCTAACTGACCCCCGAAAGACAACCAAGTCAACCCTGGTCCAAGTCAAAGTCCTGGTCAAGGTCAACCCTACTCGCCGTGTCACCCTACTGACTCGCCGAGTTCATATATTTAGAATCCTTCCTTTCGAGTCTCGACTCGCCGAGTCAGTCCATGACTCATCGAGTCTACCGATTTCTGAGTCCTGACCTGTCCAACTCACCGAGTCTCCATCCGACTCACTGATTCAAGTCTTAACTCGAAGGGTTTGGGGTTTCGTAACCTGAATCGCCGAGTCCAAGAACAGACTCGCCGAGTACAAGGCAAACTTTATCTGACTCGACGAGCTGTTCATCCCACTCGTCGAGTTGCTCTTCACCATCATGCTACTCGCCGAGTCCACTTTAAAGGACTCGCCGAGTCCATTCAGATCCCCTTACATGCAGAGGGATTTTGAGTCATGCATGGACTCCAAACTGTAGATCTACCCTTCCCAAGCCTATTCCTCACGTAAATTTGCAAACTTTACATGTAGAGAAGGAGATCTAGGCAAAATACACCATAAACTAGGGTTTAAGGCAAAGAGGCTCCATGATCCACTCAAGCGTTGATACTTTATGCTTCTCAAGACCATAATATACTTAGATCTGAAGTAGCAACTTCAGATCTGGCTTCTAACTCAAAAGAATAACATTATGGCTAAAAAGCCCCAACAACCACACATAGGTCTAGGTGCAAAAAGGGTCCAAGAACTAGTTTATTACCTCCAAATGCTCAGAATGAACTCACAATCCCATATCTATAGCCCTTTCTTGCTCCTCCAAGTTCCTTCTTCCTTCTCCAAGCTTTAATGCACCTTCCAAGGCAACAAATGGCTCAATCAATGGATATGGCGGCTAGGGTTTGATGTTATGGGTGAAAGAGGCAGTAAAGGAACCTTAGGGGAGATAATGAGGCGTTTAAATAGGCTCCAAGTCCCGATTTTAGGGTTTTCCTCGCACAGACCAGACTCGCCGAGTCCCCTTTCCTGACTCGTCGAGTCGGTCACTTACTCCTTGACCCGAATCCCACTCGGACTCTCCGAGTCCCTTCTTGGACTCGCCGAGTCGCCCTTTAAAATTAAGGTCTTTCTTTCCTTTCTTGGCCTTCCAAACTTTGGGTGTTACACTTAACACGTTGGTCATTCAAACCAGGGTATTATTGGTTGGTGGATAACATGATCCAACCTTTGAAAGAGATTTGGAAATGATTCCGGAGTTAAATTACCATAGTCCAATAACTTGACTATATGGGGTTTCAGATAGACTCCAATGAAAGCATGATGAAAGTATTTGAACAAAGAGTGACACAGAAGTTAGCCAACTGTCAATATCATCGATGTTTAAGATGTAATATGTTCGGGAAAATTGACCTTGTAGTAGGTCTTACATCATATCCGGAGTAGAAAAGTCTTTGACAGCTTAAGGCCTAACTAAAAGTACTTACAGTACAAGGTAGTCACATAGAAAAGTGCTACACGGAACATAGATAGGAACACGGTTCTTTAAAACAAAGAAGGAAAGTAAAGCATCTCCTACTGGCGACGGTCACCCCTATGGTGAACCCTTAGTTCAGTTAGTTGACGTTCCATATCAAGCAAGTATCTTTCGTACACCCTCTAGCGTACTCGGAGCTCTATGACTTCGGCTTGAGTTTCATCTAGTGCTTGCAGCAGGGTCTCATGGTTTATCTCAGATCTCTCACATGTGTTTTCGATATGATTGGTGTGGATGGTATGCATTCTTACTAACCACTTCGATACGATGGAGAGCCTTCTTGTCCTGAATTTCGTTTCGGGCAATTCTACGGACTAGGATTGGTAGAACTCTGTCTGCTGAGCTCCCTTCGATTACAATGTAGAAGCTTCGGTCTCCATTAAACGGCATAGGTTGATCTTGCTCTTCGCCCCATGTTTCCAAGCATTCTACCCATGGAGGCGTCGGGCCATGAAAAGCTGGACGAGGGTTAGGATTTAGAATGGGAGCTACCGGGGGTAGGTTCTCAACCTAGGGTTCAGAGTTATCATCATCCGAAAGGTCTTCATCATGGTGATCATTCAAAGGGATTAGATGATCATTCTCGGGTTCTTCTCCAAACCATCCAGCATAGCCTTCGTTCGGAAGGTACGGGTTGTCGTGGGGATGGAGTCCAGCCATGTTATCTACGCGAGAATTGAGGTAAGGAAATAGTTATTAGACGAACTAACTAGATAATTATTAAATAATCTTCATTAGTTATATCACTATTTTTAAAGTGCATACCAGTTATATGTAATCAAAACAGGATAGGCCTTCGAATAACTGACCTTAACTCCAAATTCACAAGGAACAGGGGTAAAGCAAAATTTCACAGATTCTAAGTCTATGACATCCTAGTTACATATAACCTTAGTGTATCCACTTAGCAACTATTGACCTAGTAATGAAGATCTTTTTAGTTCTCAAGTAAGTAATTATAGTAACACGAAATACTCCTATAGTATTTTAGACTTATGTTCTATTCTAGTGTTCTCATTGTGGTAGGGTTGGTAAGTTTTTAGACTTGTTGCCACATCACAACCATTCTTGGGCATGTGCTAATCACTCTTCGGACCAGCATAGTTGATCAGGCTATGCCACTCCAAAGACTGACCATACATCCCCGAGCTTACTTGTGATATTCAACAATCGTAATATTTTTGTTCTTGTCATTGTGACACGAATTTTAGTATGAATGCAGGTATGTATACTTAGTTAAATATTTTATTACTTAAAGTATAAACTCTTGGTCAGAGTAATTTTAATCCCATTGTATTTATAGTTAGTATATCTTTTATGGGTTGATATACTCAATTCACTATAAACAATGCTCTGATACCAATCTGTCACACCCCAAAATCGAGAACGGCGGAAACGTTCTGGAGCGGAGGACGTCATGTAATGTATCACAACAATGCAAAGTAGTAAACAAGCAACAACATCCTCCATTGAATTAAAAGTATAATTTTAACTACAAGTGTGTTCCTTCATAGTATAAAACAACATAATGAATATTCAAAAATAAAAGACGAGTCTTGACTGCTCCGTCTTCACAAAACCTGGTCATCGTACTTGTCTATTTATGACCTAAGAATACAGTTATTTTGAAAGCGAGTATCAGCAATAAAGCTGGTGAATTCATAAGTATTTATGTGTCTTTGATTTGTAAAATTGTAAAGAAAAGACTTGTAATTGTTTGGAGAAAAGTTTCTATAAGTATGAGAATGTTTGTAAGTAATTGTAAACGTTTGAAAACGCTAGAAAATCTCATATTTCCTACTAGTATAAAAAGTAGTCTTTTACCAAGACCGAACTGTTTTGAAAGTATGCATCACTGTAAATGTGATGGTTTTTCCCCAGTATAACAATTATTATTATAAAACTATCGTCTACCTCATCGTTTATGTGTATATGTCACAAAATAAAGGTAATAAGGAAAATAATATATCTATATCAAATATATTCTACCTCATCATTCATGTGAATGTGTCACAAAGTAAAGATAAGAAGGAAAATAATATAATAACTAAAATTGTATCGTTTTGCACTAGGATATTCACGGTGTGGTAACTCGCCAAACAGTACAACCGTAGACACCCGTCGATGTGCATTTTCCCTACTGTAGCTAACAGTCTTGGGGTGGAATGGTAAGTCCCGAAACGTATGTAATAGTATCTATGTAATAGTATCTATGTAAACGTATCTATGTAATCATATCTATGTAAACGTATCTATGTAATCGTATCTATGTAAACGTATCTATGTAATCGTATCTCTTGTAATTGTATGCAATTGTATCTCTTCATATAGTATGTAATGTATTCGTATGTCTGTAATTGTATTTATGTAATTGTATCTCTTCATTTAGTATGTATTGTATTAGTATAGACTCATGAATGAACTAACTCTCGTGTGATTCCTTGTACTTGGAATAGTAAGTAGTATCTTCTAACTATACCTATTATAGTTACTAGTAATGTATGTGTATAACTAAAAGTATGCCTTTGCTACCCAAAGGTACTGAACTGACTGATGAAACTTTTATGTCTATATATGTATACATGATATATAACTAGTATTTAGATGACATTCAGACGAATAACCAATACCCTAAGGCCACATCCCAACGAGGAAAAGGAATTAAAGCGAACTAGCCGTCTTAAGTCCTTTAAACATTACTTATATAACTATACATATATAGGCATGCATTTGAAAATATAAAAGTATAAAAGAAGTTTTGTAAAACCTTTGAAAAGTTTAATAACTAAGAAATGATGACTTGATGTCAGTTTATAAAATGATTTGAAAGTAGTTTGTTTGATAAGACAATTTTAAGTATAAGAAAAACCTTTGTTTGAAACACAATTGTAACAGAGTTTGAAAGGAAACATACAGTATGTAAGATAGTTTGATAAAGAGTGTTAACATGTAAAAACGTTTGAGAAAGTCATTTGAAGTGATATGTTTGGTAAAATAGCTAAAAGTGTAGTAAATGCATTTGTATGCTAGTTATTAATCACATGTGATTGATAAAATAACTAGCATGATTCAACTTGTATTCCCCCGATAAAAGCATTTATAAACATTTAAAAGGTTAATTAAGGGGTATGACCTCACTTGATAGATTGAAGAAGATGAGACGAAAACTGAGCAGAACTTTGACTGGAAAAGTTGATTTTCTCAGGATTCTCGGGAATCTCGGAATCTCGGGAGCGTAAAACTTCCTTCCGAACTTGGATATGAAAACCGGGACTTAGGGATGGCTTCGAGGGTTTAAACGCAGAGCTTCGGCACGAGAAAGAGAAGAAATAAGCAAATATGCCCGGAACCCTCGCACCCCTTTTATAGGAGGCTGAACCACCTCGGTAAGCTGGGCGTACGGGGTTACGCGGGGCGTTCTCGTGCGTCATCGCTTACTGCATCCTCATATGAAGAATTTGATGGGAGGGCATAGAGGCATAGGGGAGACGTGGACGAACTGAGGGCTAGCACCCAAGTACGCTGGGCGTACGAGGGTACGCTGGGCGTAAATCGTCTTGGTGTGTGTGCCTTGAACTTGTAAATTTCATAACTTCCTCATACGAAGTCAGATTTGGACGTTCTTTTTACGTACGTTTATGGTTTAATGATATTTACAACTTTCATTTAGACACATAAGGCTAATAATTATTGTATTGAAACTTCGTGTTTTACGTTTACCAGTATTATCGGTTTTTGCCGCGAATCTTAGATTCGTTATAACTCAGATTTTAGTGTTCTTTATATTTCTAAAACCCTTGAAACGATATCTATCATTTTGTGCAACCCAATAGAACCTTTCAAACATTCTAATTTTGATGCTAATTTCGTTAAATCAAAAGAGATTACAATTCCTGATTTTTTAGATCATTACATTGATTCGAAATATCGGGTTGTCACACATTGATTGTACGAAACCACATTGGTAATTTGATGTTATAAAACGTGCATTTGTGTATGATTCAACATTACATTGAGTTGATCGACGTATATTGGATATTCAATTGTAATTAGATTATATCAGTTCCAAATTTTTATATGTAAATTAGATTGGTTGGTTGTTGGATGACAATCCATATCCAATCCCAAACCGGAGCGATTTAGTTCAATTGAATATCTTATTAGATGTATTCAATTATCATCCAATTAGTATCAAATATTAATTATAATTTTTAAATATTTATAAAAAAATACCTAAATTATAAGAAAGTGATGATAACATTTTGTTTACTTTTGAACTTTGAAATGTATGTTTTTAATTCTTTTTAATATAACGAATTGCTATTGTATTTATGTTAGGAAACTTGTAACTTTGAACTTTAACTTTGAAGTGTATGTTTCTTCCAGGATCATATTTTGGTTAAACTTTCAATTTTGAATATTTGAAGTATATTTTGAAATATATGTTTTTAAAATACTAAATGAATGTTAATTTGGTTAGTTGTAATGAATGTAAAATTTCATGAATATTGGGTGTTCATCGGATAAATTTGGTTAGTTGTAATGGATGTAAAGTTGGATGAATATTGGGTGTAAACTTGGATGAATATTGGGTGTAAACTTGATAGATTTGATTGGATTCTAACATTAAATATCCAATGGAGAAAACTCATCTAATCCAATTTTCAATTGGACCGGTTTAGTTCGGGTTCAGTTCAGTTGTCAATAATTAATTGGATGGATCAGTTGATAGTATCTGATAGATGACTAGATTGGATCGTTTGTATAAAAGAACATTCGATATCTAAAAATGAATTGTACAATTTCAAGAGCTTTAGGAGCATTGCACATATAAATTGATTCGGAATTTCAAAAAATATTTGGGAGCTTTTGTGTAAGCACTAGTGATATTCGATTAAAATGATAGGTTTTGAACAACATTAGTGAATTTAAAATTTCAAAAAGCTTTTCGGAACTTGTAATATTCGATTAAAATGATAGGTATTGAACTACATTAGTGAATTTAATGGTAAAGTGTGTAGAAAATAATCAGATATTATATACACGACATAGTTCATTACCTTAATAAACTATTAAACCTAGAAAATACTCACTTCAAACGTCGTTGATTCACTGGACAAAAACAACACATAATTCCTAAAAGATGGTTTGGTTGATGAGTTCAACAAGTTACTTTAAAGTTCGAAGGGAAAATAATTTATGAGGGTAATGGAGTTTTGATTTTTTTCATATTTAGGATGTCTTTAGTGCGTCACGGTTAGCTTATTTTTCGAGCTTTTTTATGTTGTCGTGTTTGGTAAACCAAAAAGTAGCTTATAAGCTATCTTATAAACTAGCTTTTTGAAAAGCTACTTAGACTAGCTTTTTAGGAACTTTTGTAAAATTTTCCAAATACACTTCTTAATTAATTATAGAAACACATACCCTTATATGTCCTTTTATGTAATTTTATATATTTTAGCTAGTTTTATCAAACGTTATTTTTTATTAGCTAGCTTTTCAGCTATCAGCTAGTAAGCCAAACATAGTCTTAATCACTTTTTTACACCATTTACTAGTAAACTTATTTTTGTGTTTAAAAAAAATATCATTATGATCCATTACTACGAACCATAAGGGTATTTTTTTTTACATTAAAAATAAGTTCCCTAGTAAATTATATTAAAAAAAAAAAAAGTGACTATACAAGTAAAACTATATTACCTCGTAGTTCATTATTTCTTCTTAATCTTTTATTTTAACTTTGTTAAAAAAAATCCTTTAATTTGTAATTCATTTTTACAAAAAATTATTTCGTAAATCTTTTTTAAAATCTCTTCTCGTCTTGATAAAAAATAATTAAACACTAAAATTTGATTTATCAACCATCGTAATTATAATAGATAGAAATTACTATGATGATCATTCAAACATTATATTCAAACTTTTTCAAGTTTTTTTTAGTATCTTATCATTTGGAAGTTCACTCTTTTTCAAGCTTTTGCAAACAAGATTGTCAAGTGGATAGAAACATTAAACACTTGTACAGTGATACATAAAAGTTTAAGAACATTATCTTTCTCGCTTAGAACATTAAACACCAACTCTTAGTTAAAATCTTAAAAGTTTAGGAATAATATTTTTTCTCTTCCGTAACTTTGTGTCTCGCTCAAATGTTGGTACAAGTATTTGATGTTAATATCCACTTGACATTCTTGCTTGTGAAAAAAAAAAGATGGAACTAAAACTCACAATTAATCGCTTAATTGTTTTTATCGGTATAAGAAGGAGATTAAAATAGATTTATGGGATATAGTTTTATAAATATTTATAAAAATATTTGTATTTATAAAAAAGTTTTCCTAAGTTTGAACTTCAAATTTCTACTTGCAAAGAACACCCATGTTTACATTTTTTTTTTTTTTTTGCAGCACAACTACGCTCTTCTTGTAGAGAAGGCCCCTTAACTTCATTATTACAAATAATGCTCTTGTAAAAGTTATAAAAGACATCTTACATAAATTTAAAATTTTAGAAATAAATCGTTAATATGATTTATTTACAAAATAACATTAGTTACGAAGGAAACCAGACATTTAGAATGTCACAAATCGGCAACAATCAAAAACTCAATAATAGACTAATAGTTACCGATAACAATAACAACAGATTATCAACAAATCGTCTTATAACAACAAAACAGATTTATGTTGACCCAAGTCCAAAACAAATGAATAGAAAATATAAATAAAAAAAGATTTACAAATTACAAGAACAGTTGTCAGCAGACTGATTAAATGTCTACTGCTGTAGCGAATTGAAATCCTCACTTGATGCGACAACTTATAGTATATATGTTTGCGACATACACCAAAAAAGATTCAGGAGGATCAATGAAAATTTAGGATAATGTTGTGAATGCTATGTTAAATATAATAGAAATTATTTGCTGTGAATAGTTTCCCTTCATTTTTAAATCAAGGGAAAATGATTTGTGAAGGCAAAATTATTTGCTTTGAATAATTATCTTTTCAATCTAGTTCATATTTAGGTAATTTTTTTCTAATTTGTTAAATTTGTTCATATATTATTATTATAATCTGCTATATAGCAAGTGACAATGATAATATATAAACACATTTAACAAATTAAATAGTCAAATGAATACAAAAAAAATAAAAGTTGCTTAAATATGAATAATTTTTTTTATAAATTTCTTAAGATTTTTTATAATTTCTTACAATATTTTTTTCTTATACGTTTTTCTAAGAGCATTGGCTGTGGACAACAAAATTCAATACCAAATTGTGTCACCTCACATGTCACATAAATAAATAATGTTATAACACCAAGTGGATAAATAGTTTGCTTGTTATAACACAAACTTTTTGAGAATAAATACGTTTTATTTTTAATTTTTTTTTTTCGAATTTGGTTTTTTTCCTTTTTTGTTTTTTTTTTTTTCTTTTTACGTTTTTTTAATCACTAAAATGAATGTATTTTTATACAGCATAAAATTTTAAGAAACAAAAAAAAAAGACATAATATTTAAAAGGAAAAACTACAATAAAGTCCCTACATATTAGCCTCATAATCGATTTAGTCCCTATATTTTTTTTTATTCAATTAAGTCCCAAAAATCGGTAATCGTATTCAATTTAACCCTTTGACCCAGTCAACAGGTCATCTAACTTTCAAAAATTACATTTTTGGCCCATATTTCAAAAGTTATTACAAATTTGGTCCAAAATTTATACTTTTGGTCTAGATTTTAATTTTTTTTTTCACAAATTTGGTTCACAATATACCCTTTTGGTCCAAATTTTAGAATTTTGTTATCAATTCATCCTAATTTTAGTTATTTTTACAACTTTTTTTCTTCAAAAAAAAAATTGAATGTTTTTTCTTTATGAATTCAAATGTTTTGCGTTTGGAAGCATAGTAATTCATTTATTAAAAAAAATAAACATGTAATCTTTTTAGTTATATTTAACATTAAAAATAGATGTTCAGTACTTTCAAACTTCTACCAATGAGTTTTATTAATATTTTCTTTTTTAACTTGTTTAATATGTTAAACAATATATATTTTTTGTTCTATATTCAACATAAAAACATATGATAAATAAAGAAAGAGTTAAATGCAAGAAATAATAGTGTGCTTAATTTCATTGATTTTTATTATAGCATTGTATTTTGAACAACCTACCTAACCATAAACCAAATATAAAGATTTTTTTTTAAAGTACAACGAAGATATTAAAGCACAACATCATTAGGTAGACTTTTTAAAGTACGTTGTCTTAGTTAATAGCTCAATAAATAAAAGTGGGTCATATTTATAAACGTTTCAAAGTTTATCAATAATGTCGTTAGGTTTACAAATGACAGAGTTTTATGTATTGTTGACATGTTACATTTTGACAGTTTCTAGAGCATTTCCAATAACATAAAATATTAAGTATGTTTCTTTTTGTCTATAAAAACAATGTTTTTTGTGTGTTATAGTGCTACGATGACATTTTTATACTGCTACATTGACATAAATGGCTTATTGTCAACAACAATGCGCTTATTAGTCTTTTTTGGCTCTTAAACTTAATAGTATACTTCAAAAAAAATATTGATACTAAAAGTTGTTTTTCACTAATTTAAATCTCTTTATTGTGTGAAAATAATGTTTATTTGTGTGATAACAATACCACAAAATGAATGACCTATTGTTAGCACTATGTAACTTTCGTTTTAATGTAAATTATTATATTTTCTACCTAAATTCATAGTACACTTCAAAAATAATAGAAGATAAAGACGTGTACATTTTTTTGAAGAAAAAAAAGTTGTAAAAATAACTAAAACTAGGAAGAATTCATAACAAAATTCTAAATTTTGGGCCAAAAGGGTATATTTTGGATCAAATTTGTAAAAAAAAAATTAAAATCTGGGCCAAAAGTGTAAATTTTAGACCAAAATTGTAATAAATTTTGAAACCTGGGCCAAAAATATAATTTTTGAAAGTTGGATGACCAGTTGACCGGGTCAAAGGGTTAAATTGAATACAATTACCGGTTTTGGGGACTTAATTGAATATATATATATATATATATATATATATATATATATATATATATATATATATATATATATATATATATATATATATATATATATATATATATATATATATATATATATATATATATAGGGACTAAATCAATTATGAGGACAATATGTAAACACTTTATTGCAGTTTTCCCTATTTAAAATCTAAAATTACGATTACAATTAAAAAAACATAAAATGACGACGTTTCAAACGTCAAACCCTCATCGCTCGTCCGAAGAATTGACAACTGATGTGTCATTGGTTCTCTCTCTTTTTGCTCCTGCTTCTCCCGTGTCTACCTTTCTAGGAACTCCAAATGATGACGTTTCAAGTCATTTTTTTCTTTTATTAATAAATTGTGCTTATCGAATTTCGCTCTCATTTCTGCCCTCCTCTTTTGCTTTCGCCTCAACCTCCTCCTCATGCCTTGCAGCGCGCCTCGCTTATATCGCGTCCGGGCAGTCGTCGTGGTGGGGATATCTCCTCGGTATCATCTGGGGTCTCATCGATATTGGCGTTTAGGTCAATGAGAGTCCGTGCGTCCGACACATCGACCGAACTCAAATTGCGAGACCTTTTGGATTGAACCTCCAATGATCTAGGCATTTTATTCCACTTTGGATACGCTCTCAACAACTCCCATGATTTCTCAAACTCGAAAACATGTCCCATTTCAACCTGATATTGTTCTTTTGCATATTTGAACAATTTAAAGTCGTTGGTTCCGCTTTGCTGTTGCGCCTCAAGTTGGTTGTAAATACCGTTGAATTTGTTGCACCGCTTAGTTATTTGACTCTATTTGCTACTTAACATGTCATTGTTGCGATATGGTTTTTTCTTCAAAACAGCATGAAATATGTCGTGCACCTCTCCCCAATAAGCTGCTTTCTTCATTCCATTTCCACGGAGTTCGTCTTTTGAAGTCGTACACCATGTCGCCGTCAAAGCGTATTCCTTCTCCGGTGTCCACCATTGTGGAACGTCTGTATTTTCTGTTTCAATTGCTATCGATTTCATTTTCGTTTTTCCTTTCTTTTCCCTTTCCTACTATCTCCCGCTTCCACTTCAACCGACGGTTGTGTTGTAGGTGGTGGTTGGTTGGTTGGTTGGTTGTTACATTGAACCAAAAGTGGGGAAATATTTTGTTGTAAATTTATGTTTTGACCAAATAGATTTTGTTGAAGGTAAGGTGATTTGGGAAATGGCAGTGGTGGTGAAGCGGGATTGAAAGCGACGCCTTGGAATGAGATTTGTGGTGATCCTTGTTACAATAAAATGTTGAAATAATTTTCATAACTCGTAAATCCGAGATGTGGGGTTGTGTTTGGTTATGTGTTTGGGTTTGATGATGGAGGGGGTGTTTGGGTTTTGATCCATTTTTTGATTAAGAAAGTGTATAAAATATAGAGAGAATGAGAGAAAGATGTAAAAGTTGAATTGACTTAACGAGATGCAACGAAAAGGGCACTAGAATTGGCTTAACGAGATGCAACGAAAAGGGGGGGGGGGGGTGTCCCCCCCCCCTACAACGTCGTTTTGGCGGTCCACGTAAGCCCATAACGAGCAAAACAATATCCATACCATTCAGTCTAATACAATATTTTAAACTTTCTTAATAATTTTTTTTATACTCTCATATAATTTTAATACAAATGCTTTTAAACCAAATATTTTATAAATGTTTTAAAATTTCTTACAAGTTAGAAACTTTTTTTTACATTTTGTTATATATATATATATATTATATGTTTTTATAACATTTTATATGACAATTTAATACTTTTTTATAACATTTTAAAATACTTTCGTTAGATACTAGTTTAAAACTTTGTATTAAAAAATTTATAAATTTATAATTTAAAAGTATTAAAAAGTGGTATTAATTTTAAAACATTTAGATTATATATATATATATATATATATATATATATATATATATATATATATATATATATATATATTTTGCTACGTAGTATTTTCTTTTTATTTTTTTAAAACATCATCCATACTTATTGTTATATATTTAACTTATTTAATTTTATTGTTAGATATTATTTACTTTATAGCTATTGTATATGCTTAAAAAAGAATATATATATATATATATATATATATATATATATATATATATATATATATATATATATATATATATGAGACTACATAAAATATTTCACAAAACAAAAAACGTTTTTTTTTAATTAAAAATGTAAACTTTAGAATTGATCAATATTTAATTAACTTTTAGAACATTATGGATACTTTAAAAATAATGTTTTGAAAAAAAAAATAATAAAAAATAAAAACAAATATGAAAAATTAAATCGCTACTAAAATTGGGTAAGAAATTGAGAGTTTGATTGCTTTAAACTTTTATTTTCTGCAAAAATGGTGGTGGTGTTTTCCTAACAATAATAATCTTATTTGGGTCATGATTACTGTAACATCCCAATGTCAATGTAATTTAAATATCGGCCCTATGTTTGAATAATGTTGTATTTTTATCCCTTGGAATTGGAAAAGATTACATGAATGGCCTTTATTGGCATTATGGTAATTTGGGCTTTGGGTTGGTACGTTGGTCGTACGAAGCATACGCCGAGCGTACTAGGGCGGACCCTAGTACTTTGGGGCATACCCACGGATGTCCAAACCCTAATTTTTAGGGTTTTGGCCCTATGTGAACTTCATTATAACCTTATGTCCCCTTCCTTCTTCATCCTCCCTCTGTAAGAACAATCCTAAGAAAACCCTAAGTGAAAGAGTGCCTTTTTGAAGCCCATTTGAGTGTTTAGAATGTTCTTGAGGGAGAAAATTGTGGTGTGAAGAGCTTGGAATTGGGAAGCACTTTGGATATGTGATTTCTTCCTTGATAGCAACCTCCAGAAGGTAAAAAGTTAGCATTTTGATCACTCCATCTTGTTGACCTAGACTCTTTCTCTTTGAAGATACTTTTTGGTCCCAAAGTGGTGATTCTTGAGCATGGAATGTTCTTGACCTAATAAGTAGTCCTTTCAGACTTTATAGAGGGTCTTGAGTCATAAAAATATAGTTTTGTTGGTTAGTTTTGCTCCATGCATTCTTTAAATGGTCTTAATACATTAAGATGTTGTACTTTGGAGTATTGGGCACTTAATGGACATGAAAAGTCATAAAGTTGGAAACTTTATGACTCTCTATGGTATTTTAGCCTTAGATCTGGTAGTTGAATGTGAGAACTTAACACATTAAGTTATTAATGTGTTTTTGGGAAGATTGGGTGTACGCCCTGCGTAATCTGAGTACGCAACACGTACGTAGTCAACCTCCCCAACGGTGGTCAATGCTTGAGTACACTCCGCATACTTCCAGAGTACGCCCCGCGTACGCGCCTTGAGTTGACTCGGTTGGGGTTGACTCAGTTGACTTGTTGCTTTTGATCAGTTTGGATTTAACTTTGACCAAGGGTGACCCAGTTTGACTTGAGTGTATTTTGGGTATTTTGGAGTGTGTTTGAGAATTGGTCATCTAGATGGATACGTGTCGGTCAAAGCTGAGATTCGAAGTTGGGACCTCATCAGCTATTTTTCAGATTGAGAGGTGTGTCTTCCTCACTGTACTTATGGGTCGAAGGCACCAATGCCGTCCTAGTTGATTATATATCATGTTACATGATAGTATGTTGTTATACTATAGAGATCTATTAGATCGGTATCCTGGTATATAGAATGTTAGCTTGCGGTAGTGATCTGTGAGTCTGCATGTTTGTCTGATGCCTGGTTATATGTTTATTTGTTATGTGTATGTCGACATGTTATGGTTGGTTGGGTTGAGGCGATCCTGTTTTGTGTTGAAGACCAAGATACTCAGAACGGTCTGGATAGACCGTAGGCCCTGAAAGGCAGTCCAGTCAGGTAGAAGACCCAACAAGCGGTCCAGATAGGTTGTAGGCCCTGCGAGACGGTCCAGTCATGCCAAAGGCTCGGGAGCGGTCCAGATAGGTTGTAGGCCCTGCGAAGCGGTCCAGTCAGGCTGAAGGCTTGGTTATGCATGTTGTTGTTTGGTATGCTTTATATGGTGGTACTTTGGGGGGGGGGGGGGGACTCACTAAGCTTCGACTTACAGTTTAGTTTGTTGTTTCAGGTACTTCTGATGATCGCGGGAAGGCGAAGGCGTAACCGTACGCATCCTATATTTTTTTATGTTGTTGATTTTGAGAGACTCTTATCTTAAATAATATTTTTGGAAACAATGGTTTTGTGAACACTTCTATTAGTAAAAGGGACGTTTTAAAAAGTTTTAATTTATTATGATTTTGAGATATTACAATTGTAAAAGCTATCTATCGGGATTATAGTGGTTTTGGTTGTGGTAGCAATAGGTTGACAAGTTCGACTCCTTAGGTGAGAATCCTAGCTTTTGTGTCGAAGCTAGAAGAAGAGCAAGTTTTTTCAGATCAAGTAGTCAGAAAAAAGATTAGTAATGGTACTTCCAGTAAATTCATAACTGAAAACTGGATTGGATATTATAAATTGGCGGATGTTTTCCTGTATCTGTATTAGTTAGAGAACGATAAATATTGTCTGATTTCAGATCAGAAATTGGGTGTTGACTGGGTTTAGCAGTGGCATCAAAATATAAGAGGATGTAGGGAGGAATCTTAATTTATTGGTTTGATTTGATGGTTAATGATGTTGTTCTTTCTGATCATGGGTGGATTTGAAACTTAGGCTTGTCATGTGAGTTTTTTTTGTCTCAGTTTTAAGGAGATGGGTTGATAAATGCATTCTTCCTTCCATTGATACGCACACTAGATAAATAGATTCTTTGCTCGTAAAGTAAATATTTTGGTTTGGAGAATTAGAATGGATAGACTTCCTTCTCTTATAAATCTTGATCTCAGGGGAGTGGATGTTTCTTCTACTCTTTATCTAGTATGTAATTTAGAAGTTGAGCAACTCAGTCATCTTTTTCTCATATGTGAGGTGACAGCTAGAACGTGGGATGGAGTTTTTAGATGGCTTGACATTCATGTTGTCCAATTTTCTTCCATTATGCGCTTATTTGATTATGTTGATGCCTTGTATTTTTGTCATATAAAGAAGATTGATATTGATGCGGTTGTGGGTACTACTCTATGGTATATTTGGCGGTTTAGGAATGACAATGTTTTTGCTTGTGGAAAGTTTAAAAGAGGGGATATTTTAGACTCGATTTGTGAGTTTTCTTTCTTACAGTTTAGCAATATAAATAGGAATTGCTCTTTTAATTAGACTTGTTGGTTGCAATGTCCTTTTAGACTCTTTGTAATTGTTTGTTTTTTCTAGCTTCTTGCTAGTGTGTTTTTCTTAATTTTAAGTTGGTTGTATAAAAAAAATGCTTAAACTTCAATCAAAAATCAAAATCTTGAACTAGAATATAAAACTAAACTCGAAATCACAATTCTAAAATCAAATTGGAATCCAGGGCTCCATCGTCGTTAAGGCAACGTCGGATATGGAGATTGGGGAGATGAATGCATTTGGATATAACCATTGTCTTTAAGGCGGCACCAAAGATGGAGATTGAGGAGATGAAGTTGTGCCGAAAATAGGCAATAGACAATGCGACACATCGATATATGACTCCATCGTCTTGAAAGCAATGCTAGAGATGGAGATCGATGAGATAAAAGCGGCACCGAACAATGGATAGATGAAGGTGATGATGAGTTTTCTCCAACCGAATGTGGCAGTTCTATATATATATATATATATATATATATATATATATATATATATATATATATATATATATATATATATATATATATATATATATATATATAAAAAGAGAGAGAGAATAGTGGGTTTTGAGGCTAGAGGAGAAGTGATGCATTCTCTAATAAATAAAAGATAAACTAAAATAGAAAAAAATTAATAAAAATATCAAACATGGCTAAAATATAATTTTAGATCAATTATTAAACAAAACCAAACTACATTAACCAACCATTCAAGAATTTGAAACCACAATCCAAAGTAGCAAAGCAAAGCAAAAAAAAAAAAAAAAAAAAAAAAAAAAAAAAAAAAAAAAAAGCCCTTTTGTAAACCACATGGACTGATAATTTTATTTTAGAGTATTTGTAATCGTGGTCGACCTCTTGAATAACATTTTTGTTTTGACATATTATCTTTCCACTCACTTTATCAAAGCTATCAACTTAAATCATCTCCAATCATTGACCATTTTGAAAAGTTATTTTTTTATAATTACCTAATATATCTCCATCTATATGAAATAAATTATAAAACCCCTTCATAAAAATTTGTTGGTTTTTACATAAATGTCAATTTTTTAAAATGAAATATTACATGACAAAAATATTTAATTAAAATAACATATTAGATTACGAAAATTTGGACAGTTCAAGAGAAAATATATTACAACACATCACACATAAAATAATAGACATAAACTTACATTCCATATTTCAAAAGTATTATATTATAATTAAGAATTTAAATATTTAATATCAAACATTAAAATAAACCATTATTTAATATTTATTAAAAAATAATTAGTTAACAAATAATAGAGATTGAGAATTTAACTATGACTAGGAATAATTGACTGAGAGGAAATTTTAGTTATAATGAAGACAAACTAAAAGAACATTTCGTTCATGTCAATTGATAGAATTATTACATAAAAATGCATGGTATCCAATGATAAAAATATAATTTTAAAGTTGATTCTAAATATTCAACATCTCCATCGCCATTATTTTTTAAATGACGGAGTATTCGAAAGTATATGTAACTTTTGAAAATTATTAGACATACTTGTAGAGATACAAAGAACCCTATAATTTATGTAAATAACGTTTTGCGTAAAATCACACTATAGACATAGGTATAGAAAATTCGTAACTTACACTTACCAAATATATAATTTTTTTTAAACGGCTTCATATTCAAAACACCAAGGTTTTCTACTTTTCTAAAATAAATAGCATACATTGACTCCATAACATAAACATCATTAGTCCAAAAGACAAGCATTCGATACATTTTAATGACATTTAAGATCAAATGGACTCGCTACATGTTATTTTCTTTCATTATATTAAATGTTCACGATCACACCTTATTTCCTCTCAATTTTTTTTCTTATAATAGAAAGGGAAATATTTCATCAATTCAAATTAAATAACATAGCAATAATTAAAACAAGCCTAATTGCTGTATTATTCCTAGTTTCCACTTTTACCTTTAAAATCAAATGAAGTTTTTCTCTGGAAAGATGGTTAGTGTTTTCAGGAAACAAACAAAACAATGCATCAAACCAAACATAAGAAATGGGTTGGGTTGAATTTACAACAAATAAATACGATAAATAGTAATTTATAGTAAACAGTAATATACCATACCCCTCAACTTCCATTTTATTCCATTAAAAAAATACATTTTATTCCAAAACAAAACAAAACCAAAACAAAAAAAAAAACTCACCATACTGGATCGATGATGATGACAACGATTAAACTTGCAAAAAGCTTGCATACTTTGCCCCCAAAAACAGCCTCTGAATACAAAGCAATGCGTTTTTGGTGACCTCAGCATTCTCATGATTCATCAGCTTCATCACTCTCTCTTTCGCTTTCAGATCAGTCACAATCACACGTCCAGCTGGATGGTATTGAATAAACTGCGACAGGTCATAACACGCAACCGCAAGTGCCCGTGGGTCCCCAGAAGTTTCCAGAATAGTCAGCAGCACACGAAGAGTCTATATAGTAGTTGTTAATTAAATTATCCAAAAATAATAATAACTGAAAAAGATTAAATAAATAAACCTGGAAATCATTTTCTTCAAAGTTTGTGATATTGTCGCGCCAGAAATGAGGATCTTTGTGCATTGGAGACCAGTCGAGGTGACCCAGAAGGACTTCTTGTTTGTACTTATCGAAAGAACTTAATTTCTTTATGTTGTCTTTCAGACCTTCTTCCAGATTATTTAAAGCCTCCAACAGATCCTATGATAAATAAATAATCCTTCAAAATTACTTAACAGTTTTGGTCCCTCAAGTTTCCATTTTTAGTTACATCAATTAAATTTCTTACCTCATCACTCCATGCTTGAGCTTTCGAACTTTGAACAATTTGTGGAAGTCCAAGATCCACCATTTGAGCTCCAAAGCTTCCTTTTGACAGCAAGTTCTTGAAAGTCAACACTATCAACCTCACAACCTAACAAATTTAATAATTAATTAATTAATTAATTAGTATTTCAATTTCAAATAAAATAAAGTTAAGGGGTGGTAGAAGTAGAACCTTTTCTTTGGTTGAACCTTTGACCACTTCCAACAATCTTGGAAGGGCTCTGGATGTAGCCAAGTATTCAATTGCAGGCTCATAGTAAGACAGAAGCCAAACACACAGGCATGTTTCATACAGAAGCTGTTTGTTTAATCACAACACAAGTCAGTAATTGGAATTTGTGATTCCATTCCGGAATTGGAATTCAAGATTCCATTCCGTATGGACACGATTCCATGGTTGATAAATTTTGTTATTGTGAAGAATGGTGGAAGGAGTTTGATTTCATTCTTTGTTTTTTATTAAAAGACGAAAATACCCTTGTAGGTGGTTACCTGAATTGACTGTTGAGTGGATGCTGGAGAAATTAGTGGGACAAGAAGTTTGACTCCATCTGCTTGAACAAATGAAGACCTCACAACTGGCTCCTTTAACAAAGTTGCTAAGCAGTTGACTGAAGCTGGAATGCTACGTGTAGGATGTGAAGGCTTCTTCAGCTGTAAAAGTAATCCAGAACAACTATTTCAATTTTTTTCTTTTTTTCTTTTTTCTTTTTAAAAAAAAAAAAACTTATGGACATTATAATATAGTTCATAACAAACAAACCTGAATACAAAGCCATTCCACCAATCCTTTCAAAACATCATCACTTGCAGTGATTTTCTTCTTTGAATCTGTAGCTTTTCCATTTGCATTCAGACCATTCTGCTTTGGCCTACCACTATATAAAAGGAAATAGAAATTAATATGATTTAAAGCTTAAAAGAATAGAATTAATAAACCCTTTTGTATTGTGAGTATTTATTTAGGTACCTCACTACAGAAGTGAGAATCTTGGAGCTCTTCTCTTGTATAAACCAGCTACCTTTCCATAACAATCTGTAGTGCAAAAGGATTTGGAATATGGTAACAATGTATATTACGCAAAAAAGATGTTTTCTTTTTTGAAATTGAAAGAGAAAAAACCTCAGGAATGGTTCATAAATATCTTCATCTGCAAGAGTCTTGTCATGAAACAACTTTGACCTTTTAGGGTTTGCTGTAAAAAGAGATAATCGTTAGGTCAAGTGATTGCAAGATCAACTTATTTTATGAGAAAGAATGAAATGACACCTGTAAGCATGTCATCGATTAAAGCCAACACATATTCAACTGTATCCTCTTTCTGTATGTCACGCAAGATGCTAATAAAAACATGAATATAAGAAGGACCATCCTGTGAAAAAGACACATTTTTTGTTAGTGCAAAAGAAAATCATAACTATGCGAAGAATTCAAGATTTAACATGATAAAATAAAACTGATAAACTTGTTGTTGTGGTTGAGAATTGAGATGCATGATTGTTTTAAATACATGCTATGCTAAATTGCTAATAGTAATAGAGGAATCAAACAAGTATAATAACACTTTCCTATTATGGTATTAACACAAAGGAAAGAAGAATGAGGATAAAAAATATAGGCTTACATTTTCAAGCAGTTGTGCCCTATCAAGTTCTGACTTTTTGTCATAGCGCCTTAAAAGCTGAAGGGATGTTCCTGTGATAAGCTTTGTTGTCATGTAGGTCTCCCATGGGATATCCCTCCTCAAAACCTTAACATAAGAGTGTAACAATATGGAATCAATAATGTAACTGAAACAGTAACAGAAACAAAAGTTGGTGAAAGTTTAATTGATGGTGTAATTGTAAAAGTTAAGGTATTTAATAGCACAAATTTCCTCCAATGTGAGGTTGAGAGTTCTCCATAGCTGGGCAATGTGCCTTATAACACACAATTTCCTTACTCCTATCTATTTTCTAGTTCTTCCTGCAATCCGCCCTTACTTAAGAATCATATGCCTATTTTAGGTGCAATCCATCAGTAAAATCCAGTTATATGTCCCCACTGTTACAAGCTCTTAAACTTTAAGGTATATGATTTTGTTCGTTTTCTATGATCACCAGTTCAGATTTCCTCAAATTTGTTGACCACACCTGGTCGCAGTTTCATAACTGAACTTTCAGAACTAAAAACATTAATGGTGCAACGAGAATATAGAACTGGAAACATTGATTATCCTAAATCCTGGGAGGTGTCAATGGAACTGCAAGTATGAATTCAATCCTCAAATTACATTCCATTCAATCTAGTTATTTACTAAAAGTGAGGTCCAACTCCGAATTTACAATTCCACATCCAATTAATCAATAACCAGTCCCTCTTAGTCACCATATACCTACAAGTAGGATAGGTGATCTGCGTCAAAGATTATCGTCTTACATTCATAACCTGACACCATATTGGGTCCGTATAACAAAACAGACAAACAGAAATTGGCGATCTGATAAGTCTATCACCGTTCCACATGAGTTATATGAAACCACTGATCTCATATCAGATTAAAAATTCAGTAGAGATCTGAATCGCAACGCAACTGCGAAACATAATCGATAATCACTAGGGTATGCCTGCCTACGATTCCGACGAATTGACAATATTACAAAAAAATGTGATTGATATATCCGGATCGAGTAATACCTGTTCGGAATTGAGCTCGGCTTGATCGGTCGGCATTGAAGAGATTTGGCGTTTCAGTTAGTATCGTCCAAATCTAGAGTGTGTTTATGTGTGTGGTGGGTTGGAGATCGGGGATTGATTTGGGGTTAATCTCTCGCTTGTGTTTGTCCAAAATGATCCAAAAAAACAATGACAGTTATTTCTTCTAAACACGCCTCCTCCTTTCCATATGTTATCACTAGCCTTTTTTACTTTTGCATGGACTTTGATTAGCAAAATGTTTTTTATGCAACGTAATTTATTAAAGTAATTGAAATTCATTTTGGCTCAATAAAAAAAATGCCAAATAGTAATATTTTATTATGTCAAGGTCTAAATATGAACCTCATGTATGAAATTTTATTTCTCAACCGCTATTATTTTAGGGGCTAATTTTCGCTCGATAATATAATCGTTCAACTCGATTTCGATTTGAACCGAATCAATTTTGAGTCTAACTTTACTATCTTACGAATTCTTTAGACTTGATTATATCAGACCTACCGCAATATAAATTAAAAACTATTTATAGAAAAAAAAAAAAAAAGGTCACGACTAAAATCAAATAAACTGAAACCACAAAGATGTAACAAAATACAAAATTGAAATATAGTTACAGGTTTTTATAAAATACATGTCTATGTATTTATGTAATTTTGCTTTCAAAGTTCTATCTTATAAGTTGACAATGCCACGAGCCCACGATGGCAACCCAAAAAAAAAATGTTAAGGGAAAGCATTACAAAACCACTCAAGAGAATTAGGAAAAAAAATAAGAAAAGTCAAATGCAAGATCTAGAGGGGAGGATGCTATGGACCAAAGTTTTGAGCCCGATCAGAAGTGCCTAAGCCCAATCGATATTTAGCAAAGGCCTCTAGATATATTCCTTTATAAACATAAAAAGAAATTGTGTACAACATGTTTATTTTTCAATTGTCTAATTGTAATCACTTAGAAATCAATTAAAACTATTAGAAAATATTATCGTTTCCTTGTTTATTATTGTATTTATTTTTCCCTTTCATTATGGGATCATATGTATTGTATATATACTCACGTTAAGATGAATGAGAGGTTTGTCAAAATTACAATTTATATTCACTTTGTTTAATGGTATCAGAGCAACCCTAATTCTCTTCTTCCCCAACGGTTCTTCTTCTTCTGCCGATATTTTTTTTCTTGCCTTTTCATACGATGATAGGTAAATCTTCCAACCCACGTAAAACACATTTTCATCCTGCTTTTGGTGTTAATAACATCAAAAACTTGATCCTCATTCTTCTTGATCGAACTGATGGTCATTATACCTCAGGATGGAACTCTTTAACATCCATGTTTGTGCTTATAATGCACTGGACCACATCAACCCCGATTATCCTCGTCCTACTGATATCAATGCAAATATTTAGTCTTGTCTATATGCAATTGTGAAACAGTGGATCTACGCAACAATCTCCACATATCTTATACAAACTATCATGAAACCCGGTGCTACCGCTCAAGAACTTTGGAATCGTCTTGAAGAGGTCTTTTAAGATTATAAAGTAAGTAGAGCAGTCTACTTGGAGTAGCAGTTAAACACTACTCGTCTCGATTCCTTCTCAAATATCAATGATTACTGCTCTCGTCTCAAGAACTTGGTTGATCAACTCGCAAACGTAGGCAACCCTATTGCTGAAAATAGGATGGTTCTTCAACCAATTTTTGGTTTAACAAAAGGTGATTACGACATCATTGTCACCCTCATTCGACAAATTGATCTGTTACCAAGCTTTAATAAGGCTTGCTCTCAGCTTCTTTTGGAAGAAAATGGGAGGAATAAGTAAGCCTCTCACAACTCGCAAGCATTGGTTACTGAAAAATCAGTCGCTCCTTTCTCCGACAACATCTCTCAACTCTCTGAAAATCATAGCAACAACAGCAAATCTTGGGGTGGTGGTAGAGGTGGCTACCGAGGAGGTTACCGGGGAGGCCGTAGCAATCAACGAGGAAGAAGATGAAGACGTGGATGCTTTAACAATTATGTGTCGGCTCCTAATACTTGGCAAAATCCACGGAAATACCCATCTCCTTAGACTATAACACCTTGTCCATATCCAACAACATCCCAAGGTTCTCAAATGGGTCTTCTCGGCCCAGCTCCACATCAACAGGCCCAACAGCAACAACCCAGTGGTTTACAAGCCTATTACTCTACTGATGAAACATCCCAAAAATACAGACCAAAAATTTCATTTTAAAATCATTAATAAAACCATAAATCATTCATAGTCGTAAAGAAAATCAAGTATCATGTATCTAAGGGTAAAGTTTCAAACTTTACCCATCCATAACTATTCTAAAAGGGTTTAGACAAAACCCTAATTCCTATAATACATTAATCTTGTCCAAAAGGCCATAGAGTCTCGAATCCACACATACAAACCTAGATCTAGGGTTTTAACATCTGTTGGACCCATAAAGTTCCGAGCTTTCGTTCCATGCATAGTCTTTTAAGGCTAAAAAGACCATAAACTTGCTCATATGCTTGCATGGGGCTTCCATGGTCATAAAGTTTGCACCTTTATGCCATGGAACCCTCCCTAAAGCCTAGATCTGAGATATGAGCCACTTGGGACATCCCAACTCCAAGGACCAAGGTTCTTGAACCAAAACTTTCATAAGATGGAAACAAATAGATCTAAGAAAATGCGGCAAATGGAGTGTTGTTCCTGGATCTACTCCTTGCCTCTTGAGTCTTCTATATTCTACTTCTTCCACAAGCTTCAAAAGACACAAAATAACACTCAAAATGGCAAGAAATAGCTCAAGATCACTTATAGTGGATTAGGGTTTCGAAGTTAGTGTTTTGGAGGTGATGGAGGCTGGAATGGAGGCCTGATATGATGTTTAAATAGGGTGCAAACCCTAAAGATTAGGGTTTCATCCAGCCTGTCCTACTCGTCGAGTCAGGGCTGCAACTCGTCGAGTAGCTCACTAAAATCCCCGCATACAAACTGCCTTCCACTCGACGAGTCAGGGCTACCAACTCGTCGAGTCCTTCCTTCAAAATAAATAGATAAATACTTAATTAAACGCGTACCAGGAAACCGGACATTACAATTCTCCTCCACTTGTCTTAGACTTCATCCTCGAAGTCTGTTGTGTCTGAAAACAACTCTGGGTAGTGCTCCTTCATCTCTTCCTCAGGCTCCCAAGTCCACTCCAAGCCCTTGCGGTGCTGCCACTGTACCTTCACTAGCTCAACCCTCTTGTTCCTCAGCTCCTACGTCTTGCGATCCAGAATCGCCACCGGTCTCTCAATGTAATTCAGGTTGTCATCAACCTGAATATCTTCTAAGGGTACCACTGATGAATCATCCACCAAGCACTTCCATAGTTGGGAAACATAGAATGTGTTGTAGATCTGGGTGATCTATGTTGAAAGATCTAACCGGTAAGCAACTCGACCCACCCGGGCCAAAACCTTAAACGGACCAATGAACGTGGGTCCCAGCTTGCCTCGCTTCCGGAATCTGATAACACCCTTCCAGGGTGACACTTTAAGGAGGACCATGTCGCCCACCTGAAACTCCAAATCCGAACGCCGATTGTCAGCGTAACTCTTCTACTAACTCTGCGCAGTCTGGAGCCTGCTCTGGACCTCCTGGATCCGCTCTGTGGTCTTGAGTACTACCTTCGTACTCCCTTATGGCCCTCTGACTGACCTCACCCCAACAGATTGGGGTCCTACATTTCCTCCCGTATAGCATCTCAATGGGAGGCCGGTCTATACTAGCATGGTAACTGTTGTTATACGAAAATTCTGCTAACGGAAAATATGTATCCCAACTGCCACCAAAATCCAAAACACATGCTCGAAGTATGTCCTCGAGATTCTAAATCATCCTCTCGCTTTGTCCGTCCGTCTGGGGGTGGAAAGTGGTGCTAAAGTGGAGACGAGTACCCATCTCTTCGTGAAACCGCTTCCGAAATCTAGAAGTAAAACGGACATCTCGGTTTGACACCACCGAGACAGACACTCCACGACGTGCCACTACTTCTCACACATATATCTTGGCCAACTTATCAACCTATATGCTCTCCTGGATTGGTATGAAGTGAGCGCTCTTGGTCAACTGATCCACGATGACCCATATCGAATCAACTCCACGTACGGTCCTGGGAAACTTAGTAATGAAATCCATGGTCATATCCTCCCATTTCCACACGGGAATGTCTAACGGCTGCATCTTGTCATGAGTCCTCCGGTGCTCTGCCTTGACCTTCCTGCAGGTCATGCATCTCTCCACGTACCAAGCTACGTCCTACTTCATACAAGACCACCAGTAATCGGGTCGAAGATCTCTATACATCTTCGTCACTCCCGGATGGATGGAGAACCTAGACTTGTGGGCCTCATCCATCAATACTTGCCACACTCCACCCCATTACGGCACCCAGACCCTCCCATGCAGGGTCAACAATCCCTGGTTATCGTAATCGAAGGAGGCCACCTGACCTATAATCCACTCACACTTCCGACGCTCCTTATTCAGGCCATCGACCTATGCCTCTCGGATCTTCTCTAACAATGGAGTAATCACTAATCATCCTCAGACAGATGTCTCGGATCAGGGCCGCTACCGCCTTGAGGCTTAGAGCATCAGCCACTACGTTGGCTTTGCTCGGGTGGTAAAGGATATCAAAATCATAATCCTTAACCACATCTAACTAGGGGTGAGCATTTGGACCGGACCGGACCGGACCGGCTCTTGGACCGGACCGGTTAGGGAGAAAATCATGGACCATGGACCGGACCGGATGCATCGTGTCCGTGTCCATGTCCGTGTCCGTGTCCGGGTCCGGGTTTTCCGGTTTTTGGACACGTTTGGACCGGTACCACTTTAGTTGCGTAAAGTATAAGTAATCTACATTGATGTAAAATATTATAACCTGCAAACTTAATTTTCCAAATAAAAACAACTAACATATATTTCAAGTTCACCAACAAAAGTTAACAATTTAAACACAAACATACAAAAATAATACCATAGCAACAAAAAACACAGTTTAAAGTTTAAACTTTAAAAGCAATCAAAACAACAAACTTCATAAACTCGTAATCTAATCTTCCATTGGCTTCTTCCCCTTATCATTGTCATCAATATGTAATATATTTAAAGCTTGTGCAATCTCTACATAAACACAAATGAAAATGTTGTTAGTATTTAATAAAAAGTAATATTGTATAAAAAAAAGAACAAAGCTTGTAATTTTTTTTTACCCAAAGCTATATCATCACCGTTCAAGATGTCATCAACGTTGTCAATTATCGGATTTGTAGTTTTTCTCACCCAATCTTGGGTGCATAACAAAGCTTCAACTATCAACGTCGATAAACTAGTCCGATACTCACTTACAACTCTACCACATGTGCTAAACGCGGACTCGGACGCTACACTTGAGATTTGTATCGCCAATATATCTAACAACAAAGAATTAAATTGTAATAACATTAATTTATAAATAAATTATGAAAGTATAAAAAAAAGTAATCACCTTTCGCCATCCGAGCAATTGTTGGGAACCTAATTGCGTTTACTCTCCACCACCCGAGAATTGAGAAATCTTTTTTATAATTAACTATATTCTCTTTCAAATAAGTCCGTAACTCGTTATCCGTTGGATCCGAGTTGCTACCTCCCGTACAAAGAAAATCACCGAAAAAATCATTATCATCATCAACATCAATGGCTATTTGACTCGCTTCTTGTTGAGATGATCCACCGCTGTCAAATCGTTCCAAGTAGGTCATAAATAAATTTTTCATCCTATTCTCAACCTCTCGGACCATTTGACATGCTTTTATGTCTATGCTCGCGGGGGTCAATGATGGTTCCATGTACCCGATCATTTTTTTAAAAGCATGTAACAAAAAAGGTGATTTGGTGGTAGGATCAAGTAAAACTGCAAAGTACATAAAATCATTCATCTTGTTATATGCACCCCAATACTTTTCGTATTTCGTCCTCATATCTTTTACCATATCGAGAAACATTGGTTTGGTTGACCACTTTCTTAGATGTATGTCCACATCTAAGACTTCCCTGATAAAAAGATTTACCAAAGGTTTTGATGTAGCCGAAACAAGCTCTGTTTTTGTTTTGAATTTTTCAAAGAATTTCACCATTTCGGTTACAACTTCAAAGTCATAATTTTCCGGTACTCTACCGAGATCCCTTTCATATGATTTATCTGTCAAAGATACATAAACAAACAAAATTATAGTCTAAACAAAATCTTAATAATTTTGCTGAAAATATGATATATAACTTAAAAATAAATATTACCTCTTATGCCAAATTCCGTAAATGCCTCTCGTAACTCATATGCGGACTTCAATAACTCGAAAGTCGAGTTCCATCGGGTAGGAGTGTCACCACATAGAAACTTCTTCGTTTGTAAGCCACAATCTTTCATCGCCTTCTTGAACTTGTTTATTCTTTGTGGTGACAATCTAATGTACCGTACCGCCTTTTGGATACACTCAACATGATAGTTTTGGTATTTTAGTCCATCCTTTACGATAAGGTTTAAAATGTGAGCCATACACCTAACTTGGAAATGCTTTCCACCCTCGTAAAGATTGGGCAACTTTTTGACCAAAAAGTCCATTGCCTTGTCGTTTGTAGCGGCGTTGTCCAAGGTAATGGTCATGACATTTTTCATTCCCCATCCACGAATACAATCGAGTAATTCTCGGCCCATATCCTCTCCCTTATGGCTATCTATCTCCCTAAAGTTTATAATTCTCTTGTGCATCATCCAATTCTCATCTATGAAGTGAGTCGTGACCACCATGTAAGTAGTCCTTTGACAAGAAGACGTCCAAGTGTCCGTTGTCAAATGTATAGCGGTCTTTGGGTTACTTAAAAATTGAAGCATTTTGGTTCTTTCTTCTATGTAAAATTTGGAAACATTTCGGGATATTGTATGTCTAGATGGCAACACAACCTTAGCATTAAGTGCATTGGTGTATTCCACAAAAGCCTCGTTTTCAACGAACTTGAAAGGTAATTCGCCTACCACAAAAAGGTTAAGTAATGCTTTTTTGATCCTTGCATCATCGTGTTTCCATGTTTTAACACTAGTATCTCCATTTGACTCCTTTTTTAGATTCAATTTGGTTTGAGTTGGATCTTGTAGCTTATTCGGGTTTTTTTGACACCGATCTACGTGTTTGAGTAAACTAGAAGTCCCATTCCTTTCCCCATCCGCCTTTAGTAGCCTTTCACACCATTGACATTTTCCATATCTTCTTTCCATACCATCATCTTCTTTTATCATAACTTTATCAAATGAGTCCCAACAAGAGGATGTTTCTTTGCCACTTGTTTGTTTTTTTTTGTGACTTGTTTTCGTTTTGCTATTTGTTCTTTTTCGTTTGTTAACATTTGATTGATCATCTTTTGCCGAATCATCAACTAAATTGATTTGTGGTGTATCCTCAATAAATTCCTCTTCATCAACATTCGTATCCTACATTACATATAGTCGCAACAAAAATGTTTTCACAATTAATCAACAAAATATAGCAACATACTTTATAACTTTCAACAAATATTAACAAAATTCAACCAAAAAACATACCCTTACTTTACATACAATCACAATAAGTTTATTTTACCAACAAATAACCTAAATATAACAACATACTTTATGACATTCAATAAAAATTAACAAAAATCAACAAAAAAATCATAACCCTAGTTTACATGCAATCGCAACAAAAATGTTTTCACAATTAATCAACAAAATATAACGACATACTTTATAACTTTCAACAAATATTAACAAAATTCAACCAAAAAACATACCCTTACTTTACATACAATCACAATAAGTTTTTTTTTACCAACAAATAACCTAAATATAACAACATACTTTATGACATTCAATAAAAATTAACAAAAATCAACAAAAAAATCATAACCCTAGTTTACATGCAATCGCAACAAAAATGTTTTCACAATTAATCAACAAAATATAACGACATACTTTATAACTTTCAACAAATATTAACAAAATTCAACCAAAAAACATACCCTTACTTTACATACAATCACAATAAGTTTTTTTTTACCAACAAATAACCTAAATATAACAACATACTTTACGACATTCAATAAAAATTAACAAAAATCAACAAAAAAATCATAACCCTAGTTTACATGCAATCAAAACAAAAATGTTTTCACAATTAATCAACAAAATATAACGACATACTTTATAACTTTCAACAAATATTAACAAAATTCAACCAAAAAACATACCCTTACTTTACATACAATCACAATAAGTTTTTTTTTACCAACAAATAACCTAAATATAACAACATACTTTATGACATTCAATAAAAATTAACAAAAATCAACAAAAAAATCATAACCCTAGCTTACATGCAATCAAAACAAAAATGTTTTCACAATTAATCAACAAAATATAACGACATACTTTATAACTTTCAACAAATATTAACAAAATTCAACCAAAAAACATACCTTTACTTTACATACAATCACAATAAGTTTTTTTACCAACAAATAACCTAAATATAACAACATACTTTATGACATTCAATAAAATTTAACAAAAATCAACAAAAAAAATCATAACCCTAGTTTACATGCAATCAAAACACAAACTTTTTCACAATTAATCAACAAAATATAGCAACATACTTTATAACTTTCAACAAATATTAACAAAATTCAACCAAAAAACATACCCTTAGTTTACATATAATAACAATAATTTTGTTTTGACAAGTATTCAACTAAATATAACAATATTGTTTGTTATTTCAACAAAATTTAACAAAAAAATAACCATAAATCGTAACCCTTACTTGAATTTCATCATCATCAAGTGCAATCCAATTAGCGATCCCGGTTTTTGATTCCATTAATTGTGAATCGAGACTTGAGTGAATCGAGACTTGAGAGAAACCACACTTGAGAGTTGAGACTTGAGAGAAAAGAATTGGCTACTTGCGATTTGAGGTTACAGATTTCAGATTTCCGATTTCGCTTGGCTGCTTGGCATCGACTAGAGTACTAGACGAGTAGAGGACTATTGCTTGGCTGCTTGGCATCGACTACTAGACTAAGACGACTATTGCAGTATTACTTGCTGATTGCGGTGCCATTCAGGTTTCAAAAAAGACCATGGCCGATTAAGGATTTGAGAATTGAGATGATCGACTTCGAACGAGGGTTTTTTTGGTTTGCAAATTATCGGTAATACTAATAGCCGTATCACGTGTTATGGGAAAGGGAACGATCGTTTTTGCAATTGTATAATTAGGCCGATATATATATATATATATATATATATATATATATATATATATATATATATATATATTTTACCATGTCCAACCAGTCCCGGACCCGGTAAAAACCGGACCGAACCGGGTACAAAACTTAGAACCGAGAACCGGCCCGGAGGTCCAAAAAAACGGTCCGATCCGGTCCGGTCCGGGTCACCGGTCCAAATGCTCACCCCTACATCTAACCACTAACATTGCCTCATGTTCAGATTCGGTTGATCCATGAGGTATCTCAAACTCTTATGGTCCGTGTAAATGGTGATGGGTTTTATACAAACAATCCTATGTGTGCATACAACCCTAGATTTGGATCTATGTTTTCACTATTAGATACACAACGTTATGAACACAAGAAGAACCCTAGCATGCATCTAGGTATTTCGAAATTTAGATGGTAGAAAGAACTACATACCTCTTGTTGTTATATTGTAATACCAACTCAAGTCTTCAATCTCCTTGTCTTTGAAAGCAAGTACCACAAGTGTAGTACCTCTAATGGATCACAAACACCAAAAGCAAATGGAGAGGCAAGAGAGAGAGAGAGAGAGAGAGAGAGAGATGGGAGAGGCAAAAATCGGCTCTAGGTATTCTAGGGATCAAGTGGCCAATTTTCCTAGGCCTAAGGGGTTTTTATATAGGGTAGTGGTTAGGGATTGAGTCCTTATCCTTATCTGGTTACTTGCCCACTAAGCAACCCATAAGATAAGCCTAGAATCCTTATCTTGGATGAATTCTAAGGCCTTATCACCTTGAATTCGTCCACTCTATCCATAGGGAATCCATTGCCCTATTTTGCAACTATCACATAATTACAATTCAACCCCTCTAGTTTAATTAATTACATTTGATCACAAAATTAATTTTTAATTAATTATTGACCAATATTAATCAAACAAATATGATTTCTCTTTTAATATATAATTCTTATAATATATTAATAAACCATAATAACCTCTTTCTCTATTACTTCTCTAGTCAAGTTGTTTTGGTGAAGGCAACCCAAAAGGACCATGCACAACCGAGTCAAGTACTTACCGAATATGGTTACGGGCTTAGACACTAATCCAACAAATGCTACAATGGACCCCATAGAGGTAATGTCGCCAAATCTTGAGGGCGAAAACCATAGCCCCCAGCTCTAAATTGTGTGTCGGATAGTTAGCCTCGTGGGGCTTCATCTATCTTGAGGCATAAGCTATCACATGACCCCTTTGCATCAGAACTGCACCCATACCGGTGATCGAGGTATCACTATAAACTACGAAGTCATCAACTCCCTCTGGTAATATCAAAACCGGTGCCTCGCTTTGTAACGACCCAATTTTTCAAAGAAAATTTTCATTTTTTAATAGTCAAATACATTTCCATGATTTAAGAAATCCAAACATAATTGTTTTCAAAACATATGTCAAATACAACTTTTATTCCAAACATCAGAGTGCCCATGAAAATGTCTGGGAGAGAGTGCATGCCGTGCCATCACACCTTGCCTTTGCCTTTGGGATCTAAAGTAGTTGAAACAAATCCACAACCTGTAAGCTAAATGCTTAGTGAGTTTCCCAGAGCATACCATACACAATACACATATCACATATTGTGTTAGTTATAAAAACTACATATAACACATAAGTCATGCATACATAAACCTGTAAAGATGCCATGGGCTCCTTCCAAGGTCTTACACCACATGGTATTTACCTAGGAATGCCATGGGATACCCTACATGGTATTACATATAATGTCATAGGCTACCCTACATAGTCTTTACCTAGGAATGCCATAGGCTACCCCACATGATCTTACATCCAATGTCATAGACTCTAATCCCAAAAGTGCAATAGATCGCACGATCAATCCTCGCCTCCCGATACAAGAGATACAAGGCGAACTCCAAATCCTGGCAGTCCTTCCGCTAACTGACTCACCAATGGAGCTGGGACCAAACCCTAGTCCTTCCCCTTGTATGCTCATCCACATTCAGCACATCAGCTATCCCCACGGTCCAATCATAACCAAGATTTCTCCTTCCCATGCTTCTTAGATTCTCCAAGACTTTCCCCAATTCGAGTATGGATATTGTGCTTTCGGTAGTACGGGCCCAATACTACCTTCCACATTTATCCATACTTTCATCCGAAATCATCCCGAATCCTCTAAGTCACCTACTCCCCTGATGTACTAAATGTTTGCTAAACAGAAACACAATATCCACTGATGCACCTCCTAGTTCCCCCTAGGTTCCCAACCCTCCTAGTCCTCAGCTGCTGAAAGATTCCCAGTAATGTCAACTAGCTACCTTATAAATATAGCCACATGCAACAAAGATTGGATAATCCTTCGAGTAACATACTCAATCCTAGAACGGTTAGATTCAAACAAGAGTTGCGTAATAGGGCCAAACCCATCACTATGGGATTATCCAGCTTGTGCCACATGTGACCTAACATATTTACTTAGTAGCTAGCCCACATTGTTAAAAGTCCCACAAAGCACAAAGCAAGCAGCATTCGGACAACGGGAAAACTAACCAACATATTCCAATCAAACAATTCTAGCTATACATATAATTCACAATCAGGTGACTCTTATCACTAATCCCATCATAGGCTCACCCTAGGGTAATCTCCGACCCACAAGCTATCATAAAAAATCTAGCCCACATACCACAACCTATGCTGTCGGCTGCCTTATGCATGCAAATTGTACACAGAACAGGAAACGAGCCAAACCAGTTATTCTAAGGCCATGAGATCCTAACCGTATACAATTTTAAAAACATACACGTAGTAATTACCAATACCAATAACCATTCACATTCTAGCATGGCATACCACGTAAGGTCAACACTAGCATGCAAGTCTAAAAGCTCATATAGCATACAAAGGCATCTCTCCTAGCCCTAACTAGCATGCGATATTCAGATTCATAATCAAATCATAATAGATAACAATTGTGGGTATCCTAGGGAAACTTACTTGAGCTCGACTGATTGCATGCACCATACCCTTTCTTGCCTTATAAGTTCTTTCCTTCAAACATTTTCCTTTTTAAAAACTTAACAAATCCTCAGTTTGAGTTCGGACACACCCGAAAGTATGTATGAATCCCTCAAACCAATGTTCTGATACCAACTTGTAACGACCCAAAAAAAATCAGGGGTAAAATTTTCATTTTTAATATAACCTAAACACAGATATCATTTATTCCAATCATTCCAAAACATTGTTAATTAAAAACGTTTATTAGAGTTCATCCTAAAATCATTCTTTGCGGAAAATGTGGGTGTGTGCGCTGCGATTAAGCTGAGCCCTTCCTTTCCAAAACAAAGATACCTGAAACCATAAATAAAATTGTAAGCACAAAGCTTAGTGAGTTCCCCAGAGCATACCCCACATATTCCACATAATCACATAAGCCATATCAGTTGTAACAACTATATAAACCTTATCAATCACACAAGCCATGCATACAAACATATAAGGATGCCCTGGAAACCCTCCAGGGTCTTACACCGGGTGGCATGGGAACCCCCACATGGTCTTACCCCAATGTCATACCAACCATACATATAAGGACGCCCTGGAAACCTTACAGGGTCTTACTCCGGGTGCCATGGGAACCCCCACATGGTCTTCACTAAGGATGCCATGGAAACCCTCCAAGGTCTTACACCCTAGTACCTCGGGACCCCCCCCCCCCCCCCCCCGATGTGTTCCATGCAAGTATCACAAAGACAACTAGCATATCACATAACACATAATCAACTAGCATACCACATAACACGAAAATCGACTAGCATATCACATAATGCATAATGGGCCGGCCTTGGTGCCTTATACCCATTGGTATGGTGAGGAGACTCACCTCGAATGCAGAAGCTTCCCAAAAGAACTCCTTAGTTTCTGCCCTGCCAGCTTCCCGGGTTGTCACTAACAATCAATATACCTAATTAGCAGTTAGGTCCATAGCATAATCCTTAATCCATGCATGGGGTAAAATGACCATTCTACCCCTGGCCTTGTATGATTCAAACTAAGGCCCAAACCCAAACAAAAATCCCAACACTATAATGTCCATAAATCCATCAATGGACCAATTTTCCAAATTGGGCCCAAGATCATCGTGGGCCTCCACAAATAAAATATCAACCTAAATTCTGATGGCCCAACAACGCCCAGAACAATAAAGCCAAGAAGATGGCCCAAACTGAAGCCCAAAAACCAAAATCCTATTATGTTGAGTACGCGGGGCGTACTCAGCTTTTACGCTAAGCGTACTAGCTTAAGGGCTTGTACACTGCACATACAGGCTTGTACGCCTAATGTATTCCTCCTGTTGACCAACTCTCAATCCTAGCTCTTAATCCATTAAGCTAAGATGTCCAGAACCTCAAAATGGCTAAATATAAGTGACTTGATCCATAAAGTCAAATGCTTTAAGCCTTTGCATGGCTTAATGAATCCCAAACACCAAAGATGAATTCCAAAAGGTCAAAATCACTCCTAAAATGTCTTAAAACTTCTTAATACCTTAAGACCTCAGTCCAAACTTTCAGATCTGATTTCAAGGGACTTATTAAGTCATAAAGTTTCCAACTTTATGACTTAGCATAACTCAATGGGATCTAAATCTAAACCCTAAGTCCCTAAGTCCCAAACTTCCATCAAATAACTACCAACTCATGCATGAAAGGTTTACACTCCTCAAGATCCAAACTTTATGACTCCATAACCTCAGTAAGGACCAAATAAGAGGCTCAAAGGTTCTGGAGTAACTTGTACTCACAAGAACCACCTAAAAGGGACCAAAATCATAACAATGTACCACTTAGCTAGATCTACATGAAAGAGTTGTAAAGGTTGAGAATTTATACCTCCAGAAGATAGATCTAGGTGTACAAAGCTTGAATCCAAAAGCTCCAAGTCAAACAATAACTCTTTAAGAAGTTCCCTCTTCCTCTTCTAGCACTAAAACACACCAAAAATCACTTTGAAGCTCTACAATCACTCAAATTGGGGGCTAAGGTTCGATTTCTAGGGTTTGGAGGGATGGAGGCTGAAGATCTTAGGGTTAGGTTATGAGATAAGGAGCTTAAATAGGGTTCAAGACCCTAAAATAGGGTTTTGATCTGACTGGAGTACGCCCAACGTACATATGGTATGCCCAGCGTACTCCCTTCTTCCCTAGTACGCCCCGCGTACTCTTTGTGTACGCCCCGCGTACTCGGCTAAGCCTGAAGAACCACGAAACTTCTAAAGGCCATAACTTCTTCGTTATAATTCTGATTCCAATGATCCTTATATCCACGGAAAGGTGACGAGAAGCTCTACACTTCTAACAACTCAAACCTTTCTTAAGACCTTCCGAACAAAAATCCATTTTCCACAATAGCCCGAACTGCCACTTTACCGAAATACCCCTAGGCTACGAACACACGAACCGAATACCCGAATCACTTCTAATACATCACCCGCACCCAAATGGGTCTAGTTCTTCCTTCCCAAAAGCCATAATCCTTATAATGACCGACCCTCGAGCCACAGCCTCAGACTAGAAGTCAATTCGGATCAGAGCGTTACATTGATGCCATATATATTTTTTTTCAATTTTCCTTACCACTACATATACAAACATAAACAAAAACCTATTCAATCAAACCTATATTATTTCTTTTATACATTTACATACCTTTTCTAAAAAATCCTCTCATAAAAATGGCAAATCATAAGAAGTGATTATGGATACGGTTCAAGAACAAGAAGAAGAAGAAATCCAACTTGGGACACGGAAGATGCTTCTTAGAGATCATTGGGATGCAAACAACCGTCTAATGGCACACTACTTCAATGAAATTTTTTTTAAGGGGAACACCAGTTTTTACGTCGATTTCGAATGGTGAAACATTTATTTCTTCGTATAGTCGGTAACGTTACCAACATTTCCAAATATATTAGACAACATCGAGATGCAAGAGGTGAGGATGGGTTTTCAAAATTACAAAAATGCGCAATTGTGGTTTGTGTAACGCCCGCAGATCCGGGCTAGTCAATTTAGAGGCAATAGGGGTCGAAAATGACTTTTCTACAAAAAGATTATTTAGAATAAATAATCTTAACCAAGTTGTAGAATATGTCACAAGGTTTCCGTACATATAAAGAACGCCAAAATCCGAGTTATAACGAAGAAGTTATGACCCGTCGAAGTTTCGCGTCGGAACCGGCACGACGCCGGGAAGCGTAAAATAGTAACTTTATGATAGAGAGATATTTAGCCTTAGCGCTCTAAACGAAAGTCGTAGAATATGTTAAACTAAGAACATCGATAAAAAGAACGCCCAAATCTGACTTCGTATGAAGAAGTTATGATTTTTCGAAGTTTCGGATTAGCGGTGTACAACCCGAAATTCGAATTTTAGATCGATTGATTTTTAGCCGACACTACCTAAACAAGAATCGAAGATCTCGTTATTAGTAGCGTAACGATAAAAATACAGACAAAAATGGACATCGGATAAAGAAGTTATGAGATTTTAACGGACCAATCCTGTCCCGGCCTGTTAAAAATATAACTTTAAAAATAAAGTCAAAATTAGCCGACGGAGTCTAAACAAAAGTTGTAGAGTACGTCTCCACCTACGCGTGGATATAAAGAACGTCAAAAACGGAGTTCGTATGAACGAGTTACAAATTATAATAGCATATTTACGTATTAAAATAAAGTATAAATCATGTATACGTACATATGTATATATCATTAGAAAGGTATCGACGATGCGGTCATTATAAGACTAATGTTGAGTTCTTTCGACATTAGTTTAGTACAAATATCATTAAATCCATTTAAAATAGTATTATAGAGGGGTGTTTAGTTGTTTATATAACTAAAAGGTCATTAAGTAATTATGGAGGGTAGTTTTTGAAAATTCAATTAGTATAAATAAGAGTCTTGGGCTCTCATATTTCTTGCACCATTCTCTTGATTCAAGAGTCTTTCTCTCCTTATCCCCCGAGCATTTCGGTCCCTCGTGATTCGACTTCTCTTTCTGTAGTTTTAGTATAGTAAGGTGACCGCTGAAGCGCTGCACGAATCTTTCTTAGAAAGATTCAGCGACGAAGTTCTGCCCCGGCAGAGCCCGACTCCTAGCTAAAATCCCCTTGAAAGTAAGTTATGCTTACCCTATTTTAAATATAGTTTATATTTAAAATTAGTATTGTTATTATAAATTTATAATAAATATTTGAGCTATTATTATGACTTATATAAGTGTCGTTATAATATCTTTTAACTACTCGCGGTACGGGGAATCTAGTTTAAAGGGCCGCATAGGGTTGTTGGATTTCAGAAGTGCTATACGCCAAAATGGTCCTGCCCTCCGGTGTTTTATGTCTGGCTCCTGTCTGTACATAGTAGTTGGAAAGTATTGTTTAAACGCTTATATAATAATAATAATAATAATAATAATAATAATAATAATAATAATAATAATAATAATAATAATAATAATAATAATAATAATAATAATAATAATAATAAGACTAATAATTAGTCACGGTAATATTAGACTAAAATCTAGTGGTGATAATAATAGGTTTCGTCAAAGGAAATTATTTTAAAGTAAACGAAGCGCTGTCCGAGTACCGAGTCACCACCTTCTCAGGTGAGTGCATAGTCCCTTTCATCTTACACATAGATATGAAGTATTTTAATATAAATTATGTGCTATGTGTGCATATTGTCTGAATACTTACTGTCTATGCTGAGTGAAAGATTTTATTCATGTTTTAAATGATTTAAACTATATATGTATTTTATATCTACGAAAATGTTGGGGTAAAACATGGGTAGATATAATAGATGAAATATGAGTTGGATGATGAGTTGAGAGGTGATATAGACTATAAGGTGTGGGTGAGAGGTGTACGATGTGAGAAGCCTTTTTCCCAAACGATGTCCCCGTCATTCAGCAGAGTATGGATGACAACCATGGACTATCCTAGATAGTCCAGTGGAACACTATCAGGCTCGCAACCTGTAGGTGTTGTGAACGATGTGTTCACCCGATGTACTCTAAACCTTGGTGATCATGCAGACTTGATACCTAGACCCTGGCGATCATGCAGACTTGGTGCCAAAACCTTGGCGACTATGCAGACTTAGTGCCTATTGTATAAATTCTGGCGACTATGCAGACTTAGTGCCTAAACCCCGGTGACGATGGACTTCGTGCCGATTCCTGAGGATGATCCTTAGGAATGTATGAACGAGGAATAGTTGATTCTTAGGGTAGATCCTTAAGAATAAAGCAGATAATAGGGATGGGTAATTGGGTTGATTGTTTGATTGTTTGAAAATAATAATTATATTATTGTGGGTTGAAAACCCTATGTACTCACCAGGTTTCCCAACCTGACCCACTCAGTTTATTTATATCACAGGTGTTGATATGAAGTCACATTACACTGAGAGATTTAAAGAGATGTAGATCACTAGTGTAAATAAATCTAAGTTCTGTTTATGCTTATGTTTATGTATTAACGATGACATCCCAAATGTTTTAAAATAAACAAAATACGTTTCTTCGAAAATGTTTTTCTGCAGTTAAGCGTGCTCGGGCGGGAGTAGTACCAGGATGGGTGACCCCCTGGGAAGTCCTCGTGCCGAGTGGCCCAAAGCGGACAATATTGTGATACGTGCCAGAGGGGGATGTTACAGTTTGTCAATTAGCTTACAGTTTTGTTTCTGATTCATGGGACGAATATTTTCAAATGTCTAAGCGAGTAGCTAGAGACAGTTTGGATGAGTTTTGCAGATGTGTTGTCACTATTTACAGTTCAATCTATTTGCGTAAACCCACTTTTACTGACGTCCAATCATTATATACACATCATGTTAGTGTTCATGGCTTTCCTGGTATGCTTGGAAGTTTGGATTGTCTTCATTTTGGCTTGGGGTAGTTGTCCTAATGCATGGCAATGGCAATTTACACAGGATGATAAGGGTCACCCCACAGTCATACTTGAAGTTGTTGCGTTACAGGATCTTTGGATTTGGCATTTTTGTTGAGCTCCCGGCTCAAACAACGATATTAATGTTTTAGACATGTAGTCCATATTCAATGGGTTTTGTGATGGGTTCGCACCTAATTTTTCCATTTCAAGTGAATGGAACGATGTACAATTGTACGTACTAACTTGCTGATGGGATATACCCTGAATTTTTTGTGTTTGTAAGAACACTTAAATGTCCAGGTGATCCAAAACACAAAGTATAAAGCGCACCAAGAAAATGCTAGGAATGATGTCGAACAAGCATTTAGAGTCCTCAAGAAGCGTTGGCGCATACTAGAACATTCGACTCGTCCTCGAAGTGTCGAAAAGCTCGCTTGTATTATGTATGCGTGTATCATTTTACATAATATGATTTTGGAAGACGAGCACAAAATAATTTAACAGTTTCAACCAAATGACAATGCATTCTCTAGTGTGCCAATACCGCCTGGTTTTATCCCATGGCATGCAAGAAGAAAGATGGTACGTGACAATCAAAAACACCACGGGCTTCACAACGATTTGGCGGAACACATATATCAGGTTAATGAAATTGATTTAAATGAGCCAATCGACAATGATATTGGTGAATATTCGGACTGAAATATTTTATTAAGTTAGTTAATTTAATTTTTGTTTTATAATTGTTAAATCAAATGTAACATTTTTA
Organism: Lactuca saligna; assembly: GCF_052625555.1. Taxonomy (NCBI): domain Eukaryota; kingdom Viridiplantae; phylum Streptophyta; class Magnoliopsida; order Asterales; family Asteraceae; genus Lactuca; species Lactuca saligna. The sequence goes on from NC_136422.1 coordinate 26,521,705, forward strand.
ATTTATGAAATATTATGTTATTTTAATTAGTATTTACTTTTATGTTTATGTAATTATTTAGATTTTTTAATTAAAAAAAAGGAAAATTTGGTAGGTAAAACATCACCACACCCTACCTCCCCTACCTCGTAGGTAAAAAATGACGTTTATGTGACATCTTTTTATTCACCATTGACAAAAATTATACTACACCCCTTAGCCTTATAAAATTTTTAGTGTTTTTCTACACAAAAAAGAATTTTGTTTATTAAAAGTAGAAACAGACAAGATGATTTCACTGATCGCAACATATTCATATATAATTAACCTATTTAAATTATCTTAATACATATAAAGTAGGGAAATTAAGTAATTTAATCGATTTTTAATATTTATTTGAACAAAATAACTAAAAAAAACTTTTTGATATTTTGGATTAAGAAAAAACATTTTTTTCATTGATTCTAGAACAGTATTCCGGACTAAAATTCTGGATTTCAAAAAAAAAAAACTCTAGAATTTCAAAACAAATCCGGAATCCGAAGTACAATTCCAGAATTTCTAGAAAAAAAAATCATTTTTTAGTTAAATTTAACAAAAAGATAAACAAACGTATTATTGTGAGCTATGTAATATATTAATACATAAAATTAAACATTTTATTGAAAAACAATGACATTAAACATTTCAAAATATAGTATTCGAAATCCCAAAAAAAATAAAAAGATCTTCGCTAAAATAAATAAATAAATAAAACTCCGGAATGAAGAAATTCAGGATTATTTTTCAAAAAAAACAAATTATATGATTACCCATTGAAATATGATATTGAGTTTTGATTTATTCACTAATATCCAACGACGACTTTTCGTCCTTTCATGTGTCAACTTGCACGTTGAGTTTTATAAAATATGTCTTAGTCCATATATTATTATGATACTTGCCTATAGTTTATGGATTAGATTCCAAACAGCCGGAATGCATTAATTGAATTATACATGTAATTAAAGAAACCATGGCTATATATGCTATGAAAAACTACATGGTTAATATCATCAAACCCTTTTCTTTAATTTTTCTCTTTGCTAAAATGACGATGATACGTAGCTTCATAAGATTTGGTAGAAGGCAGTTTCACACAATCGTATCCAGAGAAATCATCAAACCCTCTTCTCCGACCCCTTCACACCTCAAAACTTACAATCTTTCATTGATTGATCAACTCGTTCCCGATACATTTGTGCCAATGGTTACATTCTACCCAAACACCAGAATCCATGGTAGAAGTAGATCCCATGATAAAACACTTGATCTGAAGCATTCATTATCTCAAACATTAACCAAATACTACCCTTTTGCTGGTAGGCATACTAAAGTCGCACCAGCTTGTATAGATTGCAACGACAATGGAGCTGAGTTCCTTGAAGCATCGACTGATATCACACTCTCAGATTTCCTTCAATCCTCGCACCATGAAGATCTCGACCAGTTATTTCCACATGGTCTAGTAAATTACAACTCCAATCGTGGAGACGGAGATCATGATCTTCACAACGACGAAGTGATCCCACTTGCAGTTCAGCTTAATCATTTTGAATGTGGAGGGGTAGCAGTTGCAGTGTCGTTGTCCCACAAGGTAGTAGATGGAAGCAGTTTGGTTCATTTTTTAAACGACTGGGCTATGATGACACGACTTTGCTCCAAAGAGCAGAAGAAGAATGAATTTTCAATTGATCATGACCCACAATTTATTCCTTTTCAATACATGAACGTAAACTTTACGTCGCTTTTGCTTGAGAGATCAAAGGATTGTGTAACAAGGAGTTTCATATTTCCTAACTCAAAGTTAAACGACCTTAAACTCAAAGTCAAAGCCATGACCGAAGAATCTAGTCAACCCATCACCAACCCTACTCGTGTTGAAGTTTTGAATTGGATACTTTATAAGTGTGCAGTGGCTGCAGCTACCAAAAACAATTCAGGGGTTTTCAAACCCAGTGGGGTTAATCATCTAATAAACATTAGAGGAAAAATGATCGAGTCATTGCCTCAAAAGAGCATAGGAAATTTTGTCATGGCAATGGAGATTGTAACAGAGAACGAAAGTGAACTGAAGCCCGAGTCATTCATCAACAAGCTCAAGAAAGAAAAGATACAAATCCAAGGCCTAAGAAATATGGAAAGTGTGTTTGGTCTTTTTTCTCAACCCGTTGTAGAAGAAGGGCAAAGAAAACTTGATGTTTTTTATATTTGTTCAAGCTTTTGTGGGTATCCTACATATGAGATTGATTTTGGGTGGGGAAAGCCTGTAAAAGCAACCCTTGCTGGAGATCTAAAGAAGAATAGCTTTATTTTGATGGATGCTCCAAATGGTATTGAAGCACTTGTGTGTCTAGGAAAGCAAGACATGGCTATTATGCAAAATGACCCTGAGCTTCTTGCCTTTCTCTAGTTTGACTCATGGCTTTTATAGCAAAATTTCTAGAATCTAATTTGCTTTGTTAAAAAATAATTACAAGTGTGTTTTTTTTTTACATGTTTGTAAGTGTAGATACCTAATCATATCTATGGCATTGATGTTATTAGTAAGATCTAATTTCCTCTTATTTTTAATATTTGATTAATAAATGGTTCTTAGTAATCATGTGAGTTTGGGACTAAAGAAGATTTCTATGTGAATCTTTGTTGGGTGATCTGGGATTGAAACTCCACTGTGTCCGATTTGAATGAGCTGAAAAAAATAAAATGGTCAAAAATATTTGTTATTATGTCAAGTTATAATAATATCATTTAAAGGGTTGTTTGATAGTTGGTATCTAAAAGGCTAACTGAGTATGAAGTTCCGACTAAATTTGTCTCTCATTGAAATCATATTTGTTTGTTTCTCACTGAAATCGTATTTATTTGATTACTAATATGACGGAGTATGTTAAATGTTGAATATGATTATTTACCTTTTTATTTTGTTTTGTGTTGAATAACATATTTTAAGTTGATAAAATATATGAATAAAGTTGCTAAATAATTATTAAAAATATCAAATTCAAGCAAATCATAATAAATCATACATGCGTTACATAACTCCAAGTTCTCGATTTAATTATTTGGACTTTCATAACTCTATACCAATAACAATTTAATTTAGTTCTTTCAATCCATAAAATAAAAGTAATCTAGTAGAATACAATAGAGAACCAGGTGGTAAATCTATAATTTTAAAGATTATCGTGGAGTTTAATATGTGGTTTACCTTACCCATATGAGTTATATATTCACTATAATTTACAAAAAAGGCTTCAACTTTGTATATTTTTTTCCATGTGATGTTCATTCTCCAGTACTTAATGAAAAAGAACAAAATATCAAACACCTAGTAGCATTCATAAACTTAAATGAAAAGAAAATTTTGTAAGGGTTCACAAGAACCAAAACAATGCTAAAGAATGTTGATCCCAACATAAATGATTGGCATAAAAAAGAACTTGAAATTAATGGTGGTAGCCACTATGGTAACCTAAAATGTTTAGAACCAAAAGGAGTTTGAGAAGCTATGTATTACAACAAAACTATGAAGAATGCAAAATTAGAACATGATTGTTTCAAACATATTCTGAGTCGAAGGAAGGAGAATACAAGTCCCTTAATATACACGAATTTCATTAACTTTTTTTTATAATAAATCAATAATTGAAAAAAAAAAATTTGTACTAGCATCCAAATATAACATATTCGATTACAAAAAAATTTATACATACATGATTCCTAAATAATATATATATATATATATATATATATATATATATATATATATATATATATATATAATAATAATAATAATAATAATAAAGTCCATATAAAATTTGGATCCCTTTAAAAGATAGTCTTGAACGGTTGTTTCTATCGCCTATCTTTTAGGACGGACCTGAATCAGAACTAGAAATTAACAAATTGTGTTTATTGCATGATAATCAAAATTATGCACACAATTTTATCAATGAGCTCACCACATAGAAAAGGGAAAATAAGGGCAAATGATGTTCTTTTCTTAGTTACATTCTTTTCATAATGGACCGAATCACACTTTAAGGAATAAATAAGAATTTTGAATTAACGGTTTCAAAACGTATTAATCTAACCGAATCAGATCCTACATCTTACCGAATCAATAAGAAGCAAAACAAACAACCCCTAGGACACTATAAAATTGATTTAATATGGAATATCAAATATAATTTAGAAAAATATTTATAATGTCTTACAATTGTAAATAACGAGTTTTGAAAACAACCTACAAGTTATGATATGTTTTTTCAATGAGATAAAGAACTGTTTCTTCTCTATTATATTTTACAATTTTAAAAAATCAAATATAAATCATGATATCTATAGAAAAAACTTTTATTTGTTAGCCACCTCCTAAAATACAAGTATATGTTAATGTATAAATTTTCTTCAACGCCATTCGAATAATTTTTTTTGTTGGGTTGGTCTTGCTCACAAGTCATATGTGTCCATAACTTTTTTTACAATATAATCTATAAAAAGAATTCCTACAGGTGTTTAAAAGGCAATTTGCACAAAAATCTAACATGAATTATGACCCATTTTAAATTTTTTCAAAGATAATAACACGGATCTAGTATAGAATCCGGGTGCTCCGAATTTTGTAAAATCATTGGTAAGTTTTCCTAGCACAAAAAACAACCTATACGAGAATATGAGATACAGCCCTTACACTTTAAAGGTATGCCATAAACCACCCCTCACCAGTCACCACCACCCGATTAACAAAATACTAAGCTTTAAGGATTTACTGGCAATTTGCGATTGCTGAATTTGCCGGAATGTCGAATGCTGCCGACGTAGACGCGTTGGACTTTGAGCCCGATGACGACGATCTCATGGACGAAGAGGCCGCCGTCGACGTCGATGCCTCTTCTCCTGGTGCTGCTGCTACTATCCCTAAACTTAAATCCGCTATCACTGGTGGATCTGCCGCCGCTGCCGCACCGAAGAAAACTAAAGGCCGTGGTTTCCGTGAAGAAACAGACACCGGGCGAAGTAACCGTATGTCCGGTCGTTTCGATTCCCTCGATTCCGATGGCGGACCCGGTCCAGAACGATGTTAGTTATCTATCTACTCTTTCTCATCTTGCTTGTTTGCGATAGTTGTTTATGCACCTCTAGTTGAAGTTCGTGATAATGTCTAACCTTTGTTTAGGTTTAGTTTTGCTATATAAAATCATTTCTATCTTCAAGTCTTAGGTTATTCGCGAATAGATCTGATATTTTACTCTGAAAACCTATAAATATAGCTATTTCAAGGTGGACGTTATTTAATTGTTCAAGGTTTGGTGCAAATGGATTAGGGCAAAGTAGTCTGTGACACTCATGCTTAAGAAACTGTCTGAATTGGAGAATGATTTGTAAGGAACAGAGTTTAGTGCTTAAATTTCATGATACAATGGTAGCTCAATGTGTTAAAATGTGGAAAACTATGATAAGTTATACTGAAATACTAAACAAGATGAAACTTTTGTAGCAATTGAAGGATGGATTATTCTAGTTACTGGAGTTCATGAAGAAGCACAAGAAGACGACCTACAAAATGCATTTGGAGAATTTGGGGAGATCAAGAATCTGCATCTAAATCTTGATCGAAGAACTGGATTTGTTAAGGTAGAGTAAAGCTATTTTATCTTTATTACAACTCCTATTCTATGCAAGAAATATGACAATTGATTACTGTTTTCAAGGGCTATGCACTCATTGAATATGAAAGTTTTGAAGAAGCAGAGAAAGCCATAGCTTCAATGGATGGAGGTGAGCTTCTCACTCAAACAGTCAATGTTGACTGGGCATTCAGCAGAGGCCCTTTTAGAAGGAAAAACAACAGAAGGAGGTATGATTCATAATTTCATATCCATCAAAATACTAAACTATCAAATTAATATACTTTTTTAAAAAGGGTATTCGTTTAAAAAGATATAAAAATGTGTTAACAAATGATATCATTTGTCTGTAGATCGCCACATGGGCATCGTTCAAGAAGCCCTAGAAGAAGATTTTGATTTGTATGCTTTTCAAGCAACCAATTAGGGTTTCAATTGTACTAGTAAACTCCATATGCAAGAGAGGATTCTTTTCTTGTTTTTACTTTTCTGATATTTCTGTAATCTGAAGCTTTTTAGACCATTTAAAATCAGTTTTTACAAAATGCGTTTGTTCTCCATGTATAATTTTTACAATAGAAGCTTTCATTTTTACAAGATGCTTATTGTTTTATGTTTAAGCCTGTTATATATACAAAACTAGACTATTTAAGTTTGGGTAAATTACATTTTTGGTCCATGTCTCTGTTTTTTTTTTTTTTTTTTCCAAAATGTTTTCTATTGCATATTAGGTCCTTATTTGAGGTTGTTATAACTCTTTGGTCACTATCACAAATAAAATAACTATTTTTAGTCCCTCATATGTTATCATTTTATTTGGAGCAGTGACCAAAATATTACAAAAACCTCTAAGAAGGACTAAAATTTCAAGAGAAAAAGTTTTAGGTCCAAAATTGAAAAATTCAGCTGTATCCAGGGACCAAAAATGTAATTTACTCTTTAGGTTTTGACCGATCAACTATCTTCATGCTGCTACAGCCGTCCAGTGGACAACATTGCAACGGCTCACCGGAGTTCCTATGGTCTGCCACCACACCCAATGCAAATCCTCGGTTCTTTGCATTTGTGCCAACTGCATGCATCAATAAACAAAATCTTAAAACCCAAACACATTAGGTGTATGCTGAAATTACGAAATTACCCTTCCATCTCTTAGCTCAAATATCACCGAGTTTTCCATGAATTGAATTGGTCGTGTGCCCGATACCTTTGAATCACAATTATCAGTTTCATTTTTTAGTTCTTGATTTGGAAACCCGCAATCGCTCCATTTCCATGTTTCTTGATCCAAATCCAAGTATCTTATGTAAACATTCCCATTTGAACCGATCAAAAACAAGTGGGTCCCACCTACACATGGTCCGGTTGACCCAACCAGTGTCACCCCGAGCCACGGTGCACCGTGTTCCACCCAACCCCAACCATCTATTTGATTCCAATGATACTCAATGAGCCTACCGTCTTCTGATATCATGAACAGAGACCCGGTCAATGATTTTGACCATGGTCTCATTGCGGTCCCGGGCTGTCTCGATAGCACCATGTGTTGTGATTGATGGTGCCCGTGCCATAGCCCGGTTACCTTGTTGTACTGGTACAACCGCCCGTCTTTTCCAACCACAAAAACTACGTTTTCTCTAAATGTTTCTTGGTCGATTATACCCTCGATCTTTACGTTCCAAGGGTTTCGACAATCTTTCCATTTCAACTTCCTTAGCGCAACCTAAAAACACCATTAATTCATTATATTTTGGTTGTGTTATAAAGGGAAATCTTCGAAAAAGTCCCAATATTTCAGATTGGTTTACGGTTTAATTCTAACATTTATTTTTTGAACAGAAAAATCTCGTTTATCTAATTTTATTCGATAATCTGTAGTTTTCTATTGAAAAATAAGGATTGATTCGTTAATTTGAGCAAAATATAATATAATTGATGTTTTTTGTTCAAAAAATAAAAGTTAAGATTAAACAATAAACTGATTCAAAATATTATGACTTTATCATAGATTCCTTTTTTAAAACATAAAAAACTAGTGCATTATTGTGTCACTTATGTAAATAAAAATATTAGGACTTTATCATAGATTCCCTTTTTAAAACATAAAAAACTAGTGCATTATTGTATTACTTATGTAAATAAAACGACTAGTTGCGTAAATAAAGTGACTAAATAAATGATGATGTGTATGTCTAGATAAGGCGCTTATACATAAGATTTATGTTTTTCTTGCTAGACTTAATAAATTGTCTTAATTTTAGAGTAAGTAGCAGTTTTACGTTAATATGAGATGGGTTGGGAAGGAAAAATGATAAATAGTAAAAGGTTAATGTCTTAACCTAATAAGCTCATTATGTATAGTTTAAGTGAAAAATAAACAATCATAGATTAAATGATTAAACAATTAAAGCTCATTAAGTAAAAAAAAAAACATCCACTTACTGTTAATTGTAGCAACCCCCCGGTTTTGCTAATGAAGAACAACGAGTCCTCAGGTTTAACTTTTCCAGGCAGTAGATTCCATGGCGGACCTCCGGTGACATGTCGTCCTTTCTTAATCGCAGTGCAATTTATCCACGTCAGTTCATTCCCGAATCTTTCTCTAATAAGTAGATTGCTATTTTCATCCACCAAAAACAAACTTCCATTGTAATTTCCAACTGCACCTTTCATACCCGTAGGATACACATGGTGTAGCCAAAACCACACATTTTCAACATTCAAATACTCAAAAACCAACCCGTTTTCCGTCACAAGAAAAAACGATCTACTATCGTGCATCACTCGTAAACGAAAGTTTCTTTGGAGGGGTAAATACGTCACATCTTTCGATTTTCCAGGGGGCGTTAGGTAATATTGATCTTGGGGTTTGCTTCCGGCTCGCTTTCTCGACCATGTATCATCTTTCACCCCGGAAATACAATTCAACGGACCACGATCCTCCGTGCAGTATTCCGCGTTCCACCCTTCACTCTCGGGGGCGTCTATTATCGACCATGTGTACTTATTATTGTATACTCGTCTTCGTGTGTTTACAATCGGGGTGGGGCCCGCTACATCACCACTAGTTTTTGATTGATGGAGCTCTGCAAGCCGTCCATCGTCCAAAGGGAATACGAGACGGCCCATTTGATAATTCATCCCGGAAATGCCCTTGGCGACTTTGGAATGTGGTGGGTGCGTATGATCTATCCAATTTTTATCAGCATCTGTCTTTACATGCATTTTTTATCATGAAATTAGATACTTTTTGGGAGGTGAAAAATGAAAATGATTGGAAAAAATGTCTTGAAAAAACCTTGTTGTTTTGAAATGATGTATTCAAAGACGGATCCTGAGGCGGATGTTAGAAATAAGGAGAACGTGTTTGTGTGTGTTTCGTCGATTGACACGAGTGTGATTGATGTGAGGTGTTGATCTTTCGGGCTTCCATGAAGTAGCCATTTCCATTTTCTTTGATATAACTTTCTCTCAACCAAGTTGCCACCCTGTATGTAAATAGTAGATTTCAATAATAATAATAATAATAATAATAATAATAATAATAATAATAATAATAACAACTAGAACCAGCAGTTGGTTTGTATAATAATTATTGTTGAAATAAAATATATCAAAAAGATTTAGAATATAAGAATATTGGAATTTGATTGATTAGAGCATGACAAGACTGAAAAATAATGGAATCCAATAATAAAAATGAAAATAGAATAAAATGGAATTAACTTTTGAATTTTAAGTTTTATATATATATATATATATATATATATATATATATATATATATATATATATATATATATATATATATATATATATGGGGAAGAGTTATATGGAAAATGAATAATTAGGGCAACACATATTTGAACCAATGAAAAAATGACAACACATCACTTCCACAATAACTTCCACAATAACCAAAATCCGAATCTGATTCTAACCCGAATCCGATCCGATCCGATCCGGATCCGAATCCGATCCGGTTTCGCTTACATCATCAAAAATCCGATCCAGTCAAAATCCGATCCGAATCCGGTCAAAATCCGATCCGGTTATAACCAAAATCCGAATCCGATTCTAATCCGATTTGAAACCGGTTTAAACCGATTTTAGTGGGTTTTAATCGGATTTTGGGGCGGATTTGGATCCGGTTTTTAGCGAATCCGGTTTACGATCCGGTATCAAATCCGATTTGGAATATAGGATTAGGATCCGATTGAAAATCCGGTTTTAAATCCGATCCGATCCGGTTTGGTCAAAACCGGTTTTGACCTGATTCGGTTTCGGATTGGATCCGGTTTTGAATAGTGAAACCGGTTTTTGTGTGCATCTCTACTTGTGAAGAAAGAAATGGACACATGTCATTTGATTATTGATTCCGGTAGATGTTGTCCTAGTTATTTGTTTTCCATAGAACTCATTCCTATATATATATATATATATATATATATATATATATATATATATATATATATATATATATATATATATATATATATATATATATATATATTATACTAAATTACAAACATTTTGCGATATTTAGTTCAAAACTTGATATAAATTTTATGTATTATCCGTTTCAGATTTTGGTCAGTGAAACTTAAAAAAAAAAAAAAAAAAAAAAAAAAAAAAAAAAAAAAGACCAAAATCCATACAAAAAGTTGAAATAAAAATCAAAATTAGAAAATTTCTTAGTATAAAATCTCGTAGTGATTACCAAAAGATTATAAGAGGGCAGTGGACTTTTTTTCTTAGTATCCTCCAGTTTTTTTTTTTAGTTATCGTGATCATATATATTTAACTTCATATTTCAATATAATTAGGAAAGTGATCCATACATATCAAAATTTTCCTACATACAACAATTTATGTTTTAAAAGATTGTATAATTTGTATATTATATAACCATTTAAAACATAAATTATTGTGTATGTCAAAATATACGGATCAACTTTCATATAATTAGGGCATTTTGGTCTTTTAATAAATATAAATAAAAACAAAAGTAAATATCCAATTCCGTCCATTTGGCAAACAAATTTTAAAATCCTCTACGGAATGGAATCCATCAGTTTCCCAATTCCGTACTTTGGTCAAGAGAAAGAGAGAATCGGAATGAGGCCCGGTTTTTCGGTGTACACTACCACCACTCGATGGTGTCAAAGCAGTGTCTTGACCCGATTCTTTACTCCGTATGTGTTTCTTCCACACTGGCTTTGAATTCCTATCAAATTCGTACAAATCCCCCGACAAACTGCATTTAATTATAAAAAAAAAAAAAAGTACAAAAATTATGTTCCAACTTCAAATCACATTAACAAAAACAGAAAAAATAAAAATATGTAACCTTATGGTGAATACGACTTGTGCCCTAATTCCAGGAGCATTTACTATGGCTGCAACATCTGCACCAGGAGGCTTCCCATGGTTTATCCATCTACCCATTGTGAAAAGACATAAACACCCTTTACCCATGTTTATGAAAAGACATAAATACCCTTTTCAGAATTTAAAAAAAAAAAAAAAAGAGATAACCTTGGAGGATCAGCCTCAGTAAGCTCCAATAGCATCCCATTTTTCGTGCAGAAATAGATACTCCTGTATTCATATTTTATAATATGAATTTGATCTAATTAATTTATTGGTTTGAAAATAAAACTATTTGATCTTACTCACTCAGTATTATGTGATATAACACCAGATTTGATGAACATGGTTGTGCTAGAATCTTGAATTGGTGTGTACTCGATCCATATCGGCTGTGAATTTTCACTTAGTTGCATCTGGAAATTAGCAAATTAGCAAATAAAAATGTTTTTTTTTTTAATATAATATCAGTTTAATGATTAAAAAACACAACAAGACAAGAATCAAGATTCCACGGAAGAACCTGGTATAAGATTCCTGCTTCAGAAAGAGCAAGAACTGTGTGATTGATCAAGAACACAGAAACAGCATAACCAGCTTGTACAGGGAGTTCATGAGGTGCAATCACCCACTGCACACCATTCCAGAATCTCTCATAGATCGAACCACTAACTCCAGTCACCCAAATCGAATCTTCCGACATTTTTATCAATGAAATTCTCTTCCTCGATGCCAAACCCCCAATCTTTTTATCATCTTTTTTAATCTTCTTCTTTTGTTGATCACCATCCTTTTTTGACTTTTGTTCTTGATCCAATTCAATCGGGTCAATGACGCCGACTTTGGCACAGATGGTGTCGTTGACACATGACACAAGATCATAAGGTGAATTCACTTGAACCCAAGTTTTGGATTCCTCTTCGAATTCCCAGAAAATGGTTGTTTTTTGTTGGAATTTGTGATTGGTGTCGTGATCATGAGTGTGGTGGTGTTGGCATGGTGATGAAGAAGAAGGTAGAATCTTGGATTGGATTATGATGACGATGATGATGATGGCCCATATGAGAAGTGATCTGGGAGATAGTCTGATCATGGTGGTTTACTGGTTTATGTGCATGAACAGGGTAAAACCACACGAATTAGATACAGAAACATGTATCTATATATACATATTTGTATGTATGTGAGAGTTGAGAGAAGAAGGATTACAATTGTACCTTTGTTAGTGATGATCCCATAGATGGGCCATAGCTCATAGATGTTTAGATATGTTGTAGACTGAATCTTTTTCCAAATAACCAGGCGAAAACTAACTCACTAACTGTGTGCGTGAGAGAGAGATTAGGTGGGGCTTAATTCATGGCCATTGGAAGAATATTAAAAGCTTAAAAACAATAATGTAGATTATTGTATTAGTTTAAATAAAGAAATAATACATTTCACTTTTCATATTAAAAAAATATTTTATAAAATTAAATCTAATTTTTCTTCTTTCTTTTTTGGAGAACCACTTTTGAGGTTACCGGGTTACCAACTTGTTGCGTCCCACGTTCTGTCCTCGATAGATGTGGGTTGTAGATCGATTAATTTGGACTGCGAGACCGGAATGCATACACAATTCGGAAGTTGATGACCGGGAGATTGACCCAGGCCAACGCTCCGATGCTTAAATCAGAAAACCGTTTAAAGAACAAGTCGAAATTCGTATGCAGAATTGTCTAAGAATCACGTACCTTATGGATTATGTGAGCGTCGTATTTATACCCGGAATATCGGATCCTCGTCCCTTGTCGAACATGTGTGAGGTCTTGTCGCATTAATGGTTCCTTACCCAAAGGTACGTAAATATGTCATTTCTAGACATTTAACAACTAGCTCTTGGAAGTCCAAGGATATATCAGTTGTTAAACGTGATGCAGACGACATTGAATGTTAGTTCCAACGTGAGTTTGGTACTTTACCATAACTAAATATTGTGATTATGAGATATGAAAAATATATTTATTGAAATATCACCGGAGGTTTTCTTAATCCAACTTATCATAACATAATTTGTAAGACCTAAGACTTAGCATGACCATTTAGGCGTATTGCCTTTTCGAAATTCAACAACCAATCCAACATGTCTATCCTAGATACCGCTCTCGTAAGTAGATTAATCAGTATGATAAATGAGAATAAGGACTAATCTTACACTTATTAAGTTCATAACAACGATTATGAATATAATAAGAGTAAATGTGACTTACTCGATTGATGTAATCCACACGATTGCAATCGTAACTTCGATGCTTACCTCCCTTATAAGTATCCTTCTAAAACTTCCAGCGCTTCGGTGGTGATACTTCATAACAAGAAGTCAAATCATGAGGGATCGAAATCACGAGAGGGAGAGAGAGATTTCCGAGAACAAAGGGGGTGAGGAAATGAAGAGAGAAACAAAATTTCCATGAGAAACGTGAGAAATGAACCATTTGCATGTTTTTTGATGAAACAACAAACTGAATCATTAGATGATACAAAAATAACACGAATAAGAAATTTTTTTCCCAAAAAACGTCTGGATGATTTAATTGTTTAGTGACTCAAGCTATGATTTTTTTTTTCCGGATAATTTTAGTGAATAATCTTTAAAAAAAATGAAATGTCTCGATGATTCAATTTTTAATGACTCAAACTATGATTTTTTTTTTCGTATAATTTTGGTGACTAATCTTAAAAAAATAAATCTGTGAATATTTTTTTTTCGGAAGAATTTTTGTAAATCATCTTATCATTGTATCATCTAATGATTCATATTTTTTGTTTGTCAAAACACATGCATTTGATTTATTTTTTATGAAAGTTTTGTTTCTCAAAGGATCCAAACTATATATATATATATATATATATATATATATATATATATATATATATATATATATATATATATATATATATATACAGAGAGAGAGTAAGATCAAATAAGAAGGAAATTTTTGGTAGGAAAATAAGAAGTTTTTTTTCTACATATTTTTTTCGCGAACAAACAAAATAAATCATTAGATGATTCATTTGTAATATGATTCACAAGAAAAAATTCTCAAAAAAACATCTCGATGATTCATTTATATAATGATTTTGTTGTTATTCACTAAAATTGTCATAAAAGTGGATTTTTTCTTAATTTACTTAAAAATGAATCATTTAGATGTTTTTTTGAGAATTTTTTCTTGTGAATCATCATACAAATGAATCATCTAGTGATTCATTTTTTTTGTTCGTCAAAAAAATATGTAGAAAAAAAACTTTTTACCTTCCTACCAAAAAAAATTTTCTTACCGGATCTATATATATATATATATATATATATATATATATATATATATATATATATATATATATATATATATAGATAAAATTTCATATTCTATGCTAAGTTTCATGAGCCTTTTTAGCTAAAATAACTGAAAATTACCAAAAACATATTATGTAAGGGACATGAACATTTCTTAAAAGAAATTGAGAAACAATTATTTAAGACGTTTTTTTGTTGGTAGGGAATGAATGAAATTCGAACGAAGAGAATTCAATTCCCTCGAATTCAAGCATTTGGTTGGACTTAGAGAGAATAAAATGATTCCTAAATGAAATAAAATTTCCACCATAAGTTGGATGGAAAACATTCATTTTCATCAAGGATTGTGACCGATTACAAAAATATTCTTATACTTATCAGAAAACCACGCACCCACCATTATTGTTACGGAGTACTGACCACCAACTGACATTGTTACTACTACCTACCACCACCAATGCTACCACCGCCACCACCACCCATCACCATCGACACCACCACCACTGCCCCAGACTCCACCACCTACCACCATTATCACCACCACCACCACTACCAACATCCACCAGCACCGTCACCACCACTACAATCACCCACCACCACTACCACGACCACCACCTCCGCCACTACCACCAACACAGCCATAACTGATGTCGCCACTACCACTATCATCATTGCTACCACCACCACCATCACCACCATATAACACCCATAAAATTTAAGCCAAATTTATACATTCCAAAAACATCTAAAAACCAATAGTTACTACAAATTTGTTTCCAAAATAGTCTTTATCAGAGTTTTTCCCAGAATACATATCAAAATGTGAGGAGCGGTATGATCACGCCTTTGCCTTGCCTCGATCCCTTGATGTACCTGAAACAATAAACTGAAACTGTAAGCCCGAAAGCTTAGTGAGTTCACCCAAAATACCCATATTCATAAATATACATATTATCATAAACACAATATACAATGGGTCTAATCAACCATCGGGTTAGAAAACCCCAGGCCCTCAACCAGCAGGTTGGAATGCCAACACACTATGGGTCCAATCATCCTCGGGATGGAATACCCCAGGACCTCAACCAATAGGTTGGAATGCCCCGGTCTATTGGCCTCCTCACGAAGTAGATAAACCTCAACCACCAAACAGATATGTGCACATATAACAGATAATCATATAACAGTCTACAGATAAAACTGATCTAACAGATCATACCACATAGCTCATCATAACATCCTATCTACCAGGATACTGATCTAACAATTCATACTACGTATCATATAATATTATCCTACCCTCTAGGATACCAATCTAACAGATCATACTAGCATAACATAACCAGATACATTCCAAAGGGCCGACCTTGGTGCCTTAGACCCTTGAGTATAGTGAGGATAACTCACATTGCAATGCCGACTCGCAGGAATAAGCTCAAACTCTCGGATCACTGACACAAACACCGCCACCTATATTTATTACGAACCAAACTCGTAAATCTTCAATCTTTCCAAAATTATCCTCAAAAGTCAACGGGTCAACTCATGGTCAAAGTCAAAGTCACCAGTCAAGGTCAACAGTCCATGTTGACCTTAACTCATCGAGTACCCTCAGCTGCTCGCCAAGTTTCTTTAATACTTGCCCACTCAACGAGTCACCAGAGTGACTCGTCGAGTTCCTAAGGCTTGCGATCGAAGCTCTGAGACCACTCGTCGAGGTTTCCCGCATGCAACTCGACAAGTTTATACACGCCTAACGATTTGGGAAAATCTTAACCGACTCGCCGAGCTGCTCTACAGGCTCGCCGAGTCTAAGGCAATCTTTATCAAACTCGCCGAGTTGTTCATCCAACTCGTCGAATCCATGACCATTTTCAAATGACTCGCCGAGTCGACCATGCGACTCGTTGAGTGCCTTAAATACCTCTGTAACACCCTAAAAATTTAAGACAATTTTTCACATTTTAAAACACATTTCCAAACACATTCATTAATAAAATCTCATTGTATCGTATCATTGTTCACAAAACATTTCCTAAGATCAAATCATAATAAACTCTGCGGGTGTGTTTACAGATCATGTCGGCGCCTTCCCGAGATCATCACTGGTACCTTAAACACATAACACATAACACTGTAAGCATAAAGCTTAGCGAGTTCCCCAAAATACCACACATAACATACTAGCCACTCGAGGCTATAACTCTGTGGGCCCTTGGGCCCTAACTTTGTGGACCCTTTGGTCCTAGCTCTGTGAACCTTCCAGTTCTAACTCTGATATACTCTGATATACACATGGCATAAATCACATAGAAATAATGCAGTGCAACACATCACATAAATAACATACAATAACTCTGTCACATAACTCTAATTACCACTCAAGGTAAAGTATAGTGAGAAGACTCACCTCAGATGTCTCGGTAAATCCCTGACTCGGTAGCAGTATAGTCTAGCCTCCGCCTAATCACATAAAGTAAAATACGCTCATAAATATAACTCTCGAGACTAGACCCAACCCTCTCTTAGTATCCTCAGATGGGTAAAAGACCATTTCACCCCTATCTTGACTCAAAGACCCCATTGTTGACCAATCCCTAAAAGTCAACAAAGTCAACGGTCAAACTTTGACCTGACTCGTCGAGTGCACTTGGGCGACTTGGCAAGTCTACACGTGTCCACTACTCGCTAACCTCTCATGACACGTCGAGCCTTCTCCTGCTCGACGGGTTACACCTGGCATGAATTGCGAGGCCACCCCGACTCAATTCGTCGAGTTCAATTATGGACTCGGCGAGTTCCAACTGTAGTCCTCTACCCCTTTCTGACTCACCGAGTCATTCCCCCAACTCGACAAGTTACTCATTGAGTGACTCATGGGAAACCCTAGCCCTACTCGCCGAGTCTGTTCTTGGGACTCGGCGAGTTCATGCCATGCTCGAGCTCAAATGAGCTCCTGAGGTCAGAGTCGTTCCTCTAACTTATAGATCTGGCCTCCTAAAGCAATAAAAACACGTAAAGTTTGGATCTTGATGCCCATGCAAGGACCCCATGGCTCTATTTGAGAAATGGCCTCAATATGCCATCCAAAACTCATATCTCTCTAAGACACTCAATAAAGATCAAGGATTTAAGGTCTCTGGACCTCTTTGGATCCATTTTCGAAGCCTCAACACAAGAAGGGACCAAATGCACTAACAATCATACTCTAAATGGGCTAGAAACCCTAACTCTCAAGGATTAACACCCCAAACTGAAGAAGGTTCGAATATGTACCTCAAGATGAAGTCCTTAAGATCTGAAATCCACAGATTAGCTCCCTCTTCAGCTTCCTCTTGCCTTGGTCACCTTCTTCTTGCAAAATCACCCACACAAGGATCAAAAATGGCTTCCTTTTTCTCTCAAAACACTCACACACTATGGGGTCTCTCTCTATCAACTAGTAGTCGCAAATGAAGGCCATAAGGGCCTTTAAATAGGTCTCAAACCCCGTAAATTAGGGTTTCATTAAACAGCGCGGACTCACCGAGTCCACAAGTCGACTCGCCGAGTCCGGTCATCAACCCAGATGAAAACTCGCGACTCTACTCGGCGAGTCTAAGCATCAACTCGCCGAGTCTCACTCAAAATCTCCAAAAATAATAATTAAATAATGTACCTGAAAATCCGGATGTTACAACTTCATTCATACAGAAGCTTTTTAAGTCATGCAAAAGCTCCAAACTGCAGATCTAAGCTTCTAGGGCATGATTATCACGTAAAGTTGCAAACTTTATGACCCAAAACAAGCTAAAAGGAGTGCCTCATGGAAATGGGATAGGTCATAGCTTGGCAAATACTGAACTTTATGATAACGAGAGGCTAAAGGAGCCCAGATCTGAGGTTGCAACCTCAGATCTTGATCCAAAACAGAGAATCACCACAAAACCCTAAAAAGGGCTCTAAACCCAACCATGAGGGGTTCTAATCAAAGGAGAATCAAGGTAACAACTTGTTACCTTCAAAATGATGCAAAGCCAAGGAAGAATCCGGATCTACAACAGCCACTAGCTCCAACTTCTTGAACTCCAAGCTCTTAACTCCAAAGGATCTTCTTTCAAGGTAAAAAGCACACATAAAAGAGGGTAAACATGAATTAGGGTTTCTGGATTCAAGAGAGGCACTAAGAGAGGCTAAGGAGAATATGTGATCCTTAAATAGGGTGTCAAAACCCCAGGATTTAGGGTTTCATCTGCCAACTCCTACTCGTCAAGTCCCTACTTGGACTCGTCGAGTAGATCACTAAACACACGGACCAACCCGTTGCTACTCGACGAGTAGGGCTACTAACTCGTCGAGTAGACTTTGAAATCAAAAAAGTTCTTATGTAAGTCAATTACCTAAAGATCGAGGTGTTACACACCACCACCCCAACAACAACATCACCACCACCACTACCATCACCACAATCGCCGCCACCACCACTACTACTCATATTTTGTTATTTTTATAATTTATATAATGTGTGTGTGTGTGTATATATATATATATATATATATATATATATATATATATATATATATATATTAGAAAATAAAGTAAATTAAACAAATAAGACAAAAAAATGTAATTCTATCAATTTACATGTATTCCAATTTCATAAACCAAATAGAATAAGAAATTAATTCTAATATTATTTCTTATCAGCCAAACATGATATAGAATTACATTCAAATTTCTGACAAGTTTCTTTTTCAATTCCGATCGAAATCATTTCAAAAACATTCGAAGAAACAAACAATATCTTAGAAAAAAAATAATATTTTGTGATGTCAAAATATCATATTCTATGTTAACTTATATGCACAAAAAATTTCAAACAAATAAACCTGAAATGGCTAAGTACATATTTTACAGGGGTCAAATAAACCTGAGAAATATTTTTGCATCTTGAAAGTTTTTATATATTCAAACTAGCATATAATAATTAAACGACATAATATAACTGTTTTTCAAAATAATTGTTCCTCGTAATGCCACGAAATTTTTTAACAACGTTTCATACGGCAAAAAGGACGTCTCATTTCACAGGTCCTCTCCCATTTTGCAAATTGATGGTCAGTGGGAAAATTTTCCTTTTGAAAAAGTTTAAAAGAAATGAGTATTTTGTCTTTTTCAATTATTTCTTGTATTTGGTACTTCTAATGTTTTTCTTAGCAGAGAAGGAGTTCCTTTATAGGTTTTCTAACCTTACGTTACATCCACTTTTAAAAGCTATTTTATTGGTAAAAAAATAAGGTAATTTAAATAGGAGTTTGAGTTTCTTATACAAATTACATAATAACTAATAAGGTATTCATTTTATAGATATTACTTTTTACCGGATAACATCATTTCTAACCCATTTTTATTTTTTTTTCTAAAAAATGATATAAAAAATAAAAGGAAAAACATCATAAATGGTCCCTGTGTTTTTCCATATTCTGAAGTTTAGTCCCCGTGGTTTAAAAATCTCATAGATGGTCTCTGTGCTTTCAAAACTTTTGATGATTGATCCTTATTGCTAACTCCGTTAAGTTTTGTCTGTTAACCGAATGATATTTTCGTCATTTCACACCACAGGGACCGTTTATGATGTTTTCACTTTTTAAAAAAAAAAAGTTGAAATAATAGGCAAAATGGGTCTCTCTCTCTCTCTTTCTCTCTCTCTCTCTCTCTCTCTCTCTCTCCATCGCCTGATATTCCCATTGTGTCCACCAAGATAAACACCTACATCTATCGACGTCTCCTAAATCTCTTTGATCATAAGTCATCGTGTCCGACTAAGGTTCTAACTTTTATCTTCTCCACCACGATTTCTGATTCTAGGTTTGTATGCAAAGATCGCATGCAACCTTAGTTATCTCTCTCTCTAGAAGATGAAGATGCAGCAAACACCAGCATAACCTAAACCCATTTGATTTCCCGTTGATGTACAATCCCTACCCCACATGTCGATTTATTGGAATCGATTTCATCATCTCTCATTTCAAGATTTGGGGTTGCAGGCGTGTTATCTCCTTCTTCCCTAAATGTTGATTTTATCATCTCTCGATTTCTCGTCGATGTACACTGTCAAGATCTTCATCTCCATTACAACAATCTGAGAGCCATCATCAAGAATCACCATCAGATCGACGAAACTAAAGCAACGCCATAAATTATTTCTAAGTTCTTGAATCTAGTCTGAAAAACATGAGCCTCCGCTTCTCATCGCAAGATTCGATTTTGATCTTCATTTTTTGAGGTTTCGCTCAACCATTTCAACATCTGGTTCAAGAATAAGTTTGCTCGTAGGTTATAGGCTCCATCTCTATATTTGTTCAAGAATTCCATCTTGTTCGTTTTTTAAACAATTAAATTAAACAGAATTTTTTTTCCAGATTTCGGAAAAAGCAGGTAGTCTCGCCAGAGAAGATGAGGGAATGAGATCCATTCTACGAAAATGGTGGTGCTAGGAACTCGATGTGGAATGGTTGCTTGATTTGTAATCGATTTTAATTTCATCAGATTTCCAGTGAGTAATTGTCTTCCTCGGAGGCTCTGAAAGAATGTATTCAACCATGATCGACTGTTCTTCCTTGGGGATGAATATACAAGCACAAATCAATTTTTAGAAACAAAAACCACATATACAAATCGATTTCATACTTGTTTTCTAGGTTTTTAGTTCCCAAATCAATTTTAAAGGACAAACTAGTTCGTATTCATTTTCTGTGTTTTTTTTTGATGTTCCAGATTTATTTTGGTATTTCGGATTTAATTTTGATTTTTTCTAGTTCTAGAAATGGTTTAGGAGTTATGAAATGTTTTTTTTTATGTTTGTATGTATGTGTTCTTGGTGCCATGGAGAGAGAGAGAGAGAGAGAGAGAGAGAGAGAGAGAGAGAGAGAGAGAGAGAGAGAGAGAGAGATTATATATTAAATAATTATATTTAGTTTTTTTTCTTTTTTTAAAAAAATAATTGAAAAGATCATAAATGGTCCCTGTGGTGTGAAATGACGAAAATGCCCTTCGGTTAACGGACAAAACTTAACGGAGTTAGCAATAAGGACCAATCGTCAAAAGTTTTGAAAGCACAGGGACCATCTATGAGATTTTTAAACCACGGGGACTAAACTTCAGAATCTGGGAAAACCATTTATGATGTTTGGTTTCAGAATCTGGGAAAACACAGGGAACATTTAGTGTTTCATATTCAACCATATTTCATTATTTACCCCCATTTTTTATCCCAAAAACTATATTCCTAGTATATTTTATTCTTCCAACTTACATAGATTGTTAAACACATTCCTATTAATTTGGTTTTAACATATATATATATATATATATATATATATATATATATATATATATATATATATATATCCATTGCAATAATATTATATTTATAACACACGATAAGCTTTTGTAAAATAAATTATCGTTTTTTAAAGTTCCAATATGTATTTAACTTTTTATATGAATTTGATGAACAAAAAACAAACTTTATATTTATAATTAATTAATATAATTTAATATATAACAAAATATTATAAGTGAAGCGTTCCAAAAATTAAGACAAAAAATTTCATTTTAATTATAATAAAACCATCAACCCAAATGTGCTTTATAAAACCATGCAAGAAAATCAAAGTATGCCAAACGACCAATCCAATACATAAGAGTTATATAAAGTGGAAATCATAGTATGTGTGCAATGCGGTCAGCCTGACGTCTTCCCTTTCGAACCAGAATTACCTGAAACATAAACTGAAAACCATAAACAGGAAGCTTAGTGAGTTCCCCCAAAACACCAAATACCATACATATCAAACATATAATGGGCCCCACCTGGCATCGAGTCCCGCTTGGAACAGATCTTCGGTAATATGCGATGGGCGCCGCCTCATCGCATTCATCAGGCCCCGCCCCGTATACATATAAACACATAAACACATGCAAGAATCGCAAAGATAAATAACATATAATACATACATTAGGCCTCGCCTAACATCAGGCCCCGTCCGGTATACATATCAGATAACATACATGCAAGAGTCACGTATACAACTAGGATCCTAGTCATAATACACCATGGGTCGACATTGGTGCCTTCGACCCGCCAAGCACAGTGAGGAAACACACCTCAAGCTTCTGAATGCCTCAAATAAAAGCTCAGGTTGCTGATCCTGAAAATCCCCATGCTAAACAATCAAACAATGATACCTAATTAATAATTAGGTCGAAATTCCTAACCAGGGTCTCCAACCTAACGTCCTCAGCCTCTAGGGTACATTACTAATCTACCTTTTCCCTTATTGGGCCCAACTAGCCTAGTCCAACACCCTTATTGTGGTCAAAGGCCCAAAGTTAATGGTCCAAGCTCTAACAGCTGACCCTCACATCGTGACCACCTCATGGTCATGTCGTGAGTATCAACTCGACCCAGTCCCAACTCAACGGGTCAACTCAGCCCATCAATACGATTCTAATCATTGTCACGTCGTGACCTCTCCCTGAGTTACATCGTGACCTAATCCGGACAAAATAGTCGGGATGGAAAGACTCCTCATGACGTAACAGGCTAACCCTCATGTCGTGTGAGCTGCACTGACCAGCTTTGAGCATTAAGCTCTTATTCCTTACAGCCATAACTTAGGACTTTCCAGAGGGTCTTCCTTCACCCAAAGGATGATAAAAACCATAGATTTTTAGTAATGCATGTCCAATGCTTGACTCAAACTCTCACTAGGTCAAAATGGGAAAAATAAGATCTAGACTAATGCTTGGAGTCTCAAACTATACCAAAACTCAAATCTAAAGACTATATAATAGAGAATGACTCAATGATCCATAAAGTTGCCAACTTTATGGATCCCATGCATGGAATCCATCATCATCATGCAAAAAAGGAGCTTAGAACTTAGATCTAGCTTGCAAGAGGTAAAAAGGTCAAAGCTTTATGACTTACAATGGTCCAAAAGCTCAAGAAAAGGTCAGGTAGAAGTTGAAATGCCAAGAGGTTGCTCCACCAAGGTCTTCTTCCACTTCAATGAGTCAAAAACCACCAAAGAATGCTTCAAAGATCACAAAAATGACTAAGGACTTCAAATAGGTCAAGATTAGGTTTCCAGGAGGCAAGAGAGTGAGGGAGGCTAAGGATGGGCAACCCTAACCCTCTCATTCCATTAAATACCCAAAATATTAGGTTTTTGGTCGACAGGCCGTTCTCAAGTCGTGAGCATTCCAAGTCTCACGTTGTGAGACTCAAAAACACGGGTCAACTAGTCAATGGTCACTCACGTCGTGAGCTTCTTCCAAATCTAAAAATTTAAGAAATTAAGTACCTCCATGATCTGGGTGTTACAATTCTCCCCCACTAGAATTAGACTTCGTCCTCGAAGTCCGTTGCCGCAAATAACTTGGGATAATGCTCCCTCATGTCCTCCTTAGGCTCCCATGTCCATTCTGAACCCTTAAGGTGCTGCCACTACACCTTTACCAGATCCACTGAATTGTTCTACAGAGCCTTCGTCTTCCTATCAAGGATGGAAATTGGTCTCTCAATATAATTCAAGCGATCTTCCACCTGAATGTCCTCCAATGAAACCATCGCATAATCATTAACCAAACATTTTTGTAGCTGAGAGACGTGAAACGTGTTATGGATCTGACTAAGCTCCTCAAAAAGATCCAAGCGATAACCAACCCGGTCCACCTGAGCCAAAACCCTGAAAGGACCGATATACCTGGGGCCCAACTTGCCCCTCTTCCTGAATCGGATGACACCCTTTCAAGGTGACACCTTCAGGAGCACCATGTCCCCAAACTAGAACTCTAGATCTGGATGGCGCTTGTCAGCATAGCTCTTCTGCTGACTCTGAGTTATCGGAAGTCTACCCCGAACCTGCTGAATCAACTCGGTAGTCTTGAGTACCACCTCAGTACTCATCATGACTCACTGACCGACCTCGCCCCAACATATCGGGGTCCTACACTTCCTCCTATAGAGCATCTCAAAAGGATGTTAATCGATGATGGCGTGATATATGTTGTTGTACGAAAACTCCACCAAAGGGAGATACGTATCCCAACTCCCACCGAAATCCAACACACATACCTGGGGCATATCCTCTAGGGTTTAAATAGTACGCTCGCTTTGTCTGTTAGTCTGCGGGTGAAAAGTTGTGTTGAAATACAGACGAGCACCCAGCTCCTCGTGAAACCTCTTCCAAAACCTGAATGTAAAACATACATCCCTATCTGAAACCACTGAAACCGGCACCCCATGTCACGCCACAACCTCTCTGACGCAGATGTCGTCTAAATTCTCTATAGAGATACTCTCCTGAATTGGGATGAAATACATGCTCTTGTTCAATTGATCCATGATGACCCATATCAAATCCACTACGTGCATTGTCTGTGGCAGTTTTGTGTTGAAATCCATGGTAATCTCTTCCCTTTTCCAAACGGGAATGTCTAACTATTGCATCTTACTGTGAGGCCGCTGATGATTAGCCTTGACTTTCCTACAAGTCAAGCACCTCTTTACATACCAAGCTACATCCCATTTCATACAGGGTCACCAATAATCAGCATGGAGATCTCTATACATCTTTGTTGCTCTGGAATGGATAAAAACATCATCTTGTGCGCCTCATCCATCAGAACCTGATACGTAACACCCCAGTAAGGAAACCACACCCTCTGATGGAGAGTCAATAACCCCCGACTGTCATAATCGAAGGAATCCATCTGAACCACTATGTGCTCAGTCTTCTGGTGCTCTTGCTTCATAACCTTAACCTAATCTTCTCGAATATACTCCCAGAGTGGAGTAATAACTGTCATCCTCAAACACACAATCCTGATCAGAGCCGCAACCGCCTTACGGCTGAG
The DNA here is from genome assembly GCF_052625555.1 of Lactuca saligna. NCBI lineage: Eukaryota > Viridiplantae > Streptophyta > Magnoliopsida > Asterales > Asteraceae > Lactuca > Lactuca saligna. The sequence goes on from NC_136422.1 coordinate 26,546,967, forward strand.
AGCATCGGCCACCACATTAGCCTTCCCCGGATAGTAAAGGATCTCACAATCATAATCATTCACCACATCCAACCATCAATGTTGCCTTATTTTTGTATTTGGCTGATCCATCAAATACCTCAAGCTCTTTTGATCTGTGTAAATAGTACAGTGGACCCCATAGAGGTAATGTCACCAAATCTTGAGGGCGAACACCACAACCCTCACCTCCAAGTCATGTGTCAGGTAATTCGTCTCATGAGGCTTCATCTGCCTTGAAGCGTAGGCAATAACACGACCCCTCTGCATTAGAACTACACCCAAACCCGTGATTGAAGCATCACGATTAACCACAAAATCCTAAACACCCTCTGGCAAGGTCAGAATTGACGCCTCGTATAATCTCTGTCTTAAGGTCTCAAAAGTTGCTTGCTGCTCAGGACCTCGGCGAAAAGTGATAGTCTTCTTTGTCAATCAAGTCATAGGGACCACTATCTTGGAGAAATCATGAATGAATCTCCGATAGTAACCTGCCAGACAAATGAAACTCTGAATCTCAGATTGAGACTTCAGAACCTCCCATCTCATCACAACCTCGACCTTGGCCAGATTGACAAGAATACCGTTCTGGTTGACAAGGTACCCCCAAAACTTCTCCTCGCGCAACCATAAGTCACACTTTGAGAACTTCACATAAAGTCTCTCCCTCCTCAAGGTCTCTAATACCCCCCCTCAAATGTTCCTCATGCTGCTCCTGAGTCTTATAATAGACCAGGATGTCACCAATAAACAAAATCACAGACCGATCCAACATGGGTCTGCATAGACCAGGATGTCACCAATAAACACAATCACGTACCGATCCAACATGGGTCTTCATACACGATTCATGAGGTCCATGAATGCGGTTGGAACATTGGTGGCCCCGAAAGGCATCACTACGAACTTGTAATGACCATAATGATTATGGAAGCCGTCTTCAGAAAATCCTCTTCTTTGACCCTCATCTGATGATAATCAGAACGTGGATTGATCTTGGAAAACCAATATGCACCTCGAAGCTAGACAACCAAGTCATTAATCCTCGGGAGTGGATAACGATTCTTCACTATTAACTTATTCAACTCCCGATAGTCAATACACATCTGATGTGATCCATCATTCTTCTTAAAAAACAGGATCGATGCTCACCAAGGAGAACTACTCGATCAAATGAACCCCTTGTCTAATAGCTCATGTAGCTGTGTAGATAACTCCTGCATCTCTAGAGGAGCGAACCGATACGATGCTTTGGCTATCGGAGCCGCACCAGGAACCAAGTCAATCCTAAACTACACTTGCCCAATTAAGTCATCCTTTCAGACCGTATGCGGGGTCTTAAGTCATAAAAATGTGGTCTTGGTGCTTAGTTTTCCTCCATGCATGCTCTAGAAGGTTTCAATGCATTAAAAAGTTGGGATTTGGGTATTAAGCACTTAACGGACATGCAAAGTCATAAAGTTGGAAACTTTATGACTCTTGATGATATTTTAGCCATAGATATGCATCTGGACGTGTTAAGTCGAAGAAATAAGGTCTTAATAGATTAAGAAGGGGGCTGTTGCATATGCTGCACATACACATATTTGGCTCCAACGCCTCGGACAGCTAGTACACCCCGCGTACCTCTAGAGTACGCCCAGCATATAAAGCCTGAGTCGACTCGGTTAACTTGTGGATTTTGACCAGTTTTAATTAAGGGTGTTTTGGAAAAATGTTATTAATTTAGAATGGGAAATGTTTTGGAATTTAGAATTTGGGTTGAGCAGGTTGTCAGAGCTGGGAGGTATTCATACTGCATTCAGACTATGAGGTGAGTTTTCCCACTGGACTTACGGGTCAAAGACACCAAGGCCAACCCATTGGATTAATATCCTAGTTTTACCGTATGTTTTTATGATGCAGTGATCTGTTACAATTGTATCCTAACATATAGGATGTTGCTACGTTGTAGTGATCTATTATATATGTATCATGGTATATAGGATATTGGCATGCTATAGTGATCTGTTAGATTTGTATGATTACCTGTATATGCTAGCTATTGATTGTTATGGTATATATTGATATGTGATGGTGAATCGGGTTGAGGCGGTCCTGCTTTGTGCTGAAGGCCAAGATACCCAGGGCGGTCCAGATAGACTGACGGCCTGCGAGGCAGATCAGTGAGGCCGAAGGCCCAGAGAGCATTCTAGATAGGATGAAGGCCGAGTGAGGCGGTCCAGTCATGCTGAGGGCTCTGTATGCATGTTGTTGTTTGTTATGTTTATATGATGGTACATTAGGGGAACTCACTAAACGTTGACTTACAATTTTAGTTTTCTTTTAGGTACTTCTGAGGACCGTGGCAAGGCGAAGATGTGACCGCACACATCCTTGGTTTTATGTTGATTGAATCTTGGGAGACTCTGATTTGAATAATATTTTGAAAACAATAGTTATGCAAACATTTCCTTTTAGAAATGAGTTGTTTTGAAAATTTTAAATTTGTTGTATTTTTTGAGATTTTACATCAATGGTCACTCACGACATAACCACCGTGTCTCACGTCGTGACCTTTTTCCAAAGCTAAAAATTTAAGAAATAAAGCACCTCCATGATCTGGGTGTCATATTAAGTATTAAATATTAGATTTAAATTATAATTAGTAGGTAAAAATAAACTATAAGTGTATAAATATATAAACAGATGAGCAAAAAATGACAATGTAAATTTCATCCCTATTTTGGGAGAAATAAATACCATAACACCACATTTGGTGTAATACTATTCATATTCCCCAAAATTGGAGAATAAACGAGGGAGAGTTGGAGAAGAGTGAGGAAAAAATGTAAAATGAAAGTGAGTTGGAGATGCTCTAATGTAACTATTTTATTTTTAATTTTTGAATCGCTAATCATAATTAGTTTATAAATTTGTTGTCTTTTTAAATATTTTTAGATCGATATGTCTTTTAAAAATAGGTTATAAACTAACTTATAAGTCGTCTTTTCAAGAAGCCATTTAGATTAGCCTTTCAACAAAATTGTTGAGTTTTCTTATAAAATTTTTTCTGAATATATCCTTTATTAATTATAAAAATGTTATATATATATATATATATATATATATATATATATATATATATATATATATATATATATATATATATGTGTGTGTGTGTGTGTGTGTCATTTAACATAATTTAACTAACTTATTTGTTAATTTTTGCTAAACATCAAATTTATCAATTAGTTTAGTAACTAATAGCTAGTTTTCAACTAGTTTGTCAAACACAACCTTAGTTTTATATTAATAACTATTAAAAATTGTAATAGAATAGACTAATTGATTTCCAAATTAGAAAAAAAATACCCCTTAGTTTTGAATTTACGTAGAAATAAAAATAAAGCGATATATGTAGAAAACATCAACAAATTATCCATGTCAATACAGGAAAAATCTTTATATTATTTTTATTTTCAGAAAACCTTATATTGTTTTTTTACCTTTCAAATAAAACAAAAATACAAAATTTTAAGAGAAAAATATGATGTTGCATACATTTTTTTATAATATGACCTTGATTTTAATTGGAATCAAAACAATCCTTCCTAATAAATAAACAACGTTTTGTCACTTGTGACACTCTCATTGATTTGACCACACGTCATTGTATGGTTATTTTCAAATTTTTTTTCTTTATGTTTTTTTTTTTATTTTATTAATTTCCACATAATATTTAAATGTAATAATTGCAATAAATAATAATAAATACATATCAACTTCATTAATCGACTTCCTTTAAATTTCAAAATTTTTAAATTAAAGTTTCATTTGTTTATATATCTAAACTATTTGTTTAATTTAAAAAAAAACAAACAATTTAATTTTAAAAATTCAATATTTTTTTTTATAAATTTAAAATTTTCAAATGTTTAGAATTTTATATATTTTTTTCTTTAAAATAAACTCATGTAATATATGAGTCTTACATCTAGTTAGCTAATAGATAAGTCAACGTTATAGTTACATAAAAAAACACAATTGAGCAAAAGTAATAGAAATAGATATAGGATTCAACATGTTTTCACATATAATCTTTAAAACATATGATATATATATATATATATATATATATATATATATATATATATATATATATATATATATATATATATCATATTTTTAGCCGACTATTTCTTGGTTTTTTTTAAAACATAAATAATTATATAATAGTCTTTTTAATATAAAAATAATATAGTTCATATATATATATAATTTTGTTTTTCTGTAAATATTTCATTAATAAATAAACTTAATAGAGAAAAAACTTCTTTCCTCTCAAATAAATGTACTTAATACACAATAAAATGGAAATATTTAAAACTATTTTCATACAAGTGCATATTTTTTTAACCAAATTAATTTTAAATGGTAATTATATCTTTTAGTCTTATAATAATGCGTTTGTTTAATACTCACTAAACATTTTTGGGGAAAGGAATGGGCCACAAAGAATTGGGTTCATTTATTAACATGATCGCCTCCGATGCTTATTCCAAAGAATCTTGGTGAATCATTTTAGTGGAACCATGTATTATATTTTAATTTTATTATTTCCAAAGTCTACTTCGCCTTGTTAATTATGATTTTTTTGATATATATATATATATATATATATATATATATATATATATATATATATATATATATATATATATATATATATATATATTAGAAATTATTTATTTTCGTACCCGTCGCTTAACGCAGGTAAACGGCTAATATATATATATATATATATATATATATATATATATATATATATATATATATTATTTATTATAATATATAATATATATTATTTAAGCGACTGTACGCAAATAAATAATTTCTAATTTATTATAGCATATTTGAAAAAAGTATACATTGAAAGGGGGGGGGGGGGGGGGGGTGTATTTTAGTCGTATCGAGTCTTTTTGGAAATCATTCTTAAGGGGATGTATATATTTTATGAATTTTTTTTTTGTAGGATTTAGAATCTGTTAAAGAAATTCGAATTTAAGGGATTTCAAATTAAATAAATATGAAATTCATTGTGTTTCGTTGGTAATGTACAGATTTTAGTTTAATAGACTTTTAGTTTATTCAGTTTGATATAATTGGTTTTCTGAATATAAAAATTACAGATAACCAAACCAAATTAGGTTCGGTAAAACATTTTTTGAGCAATTAAGATTTCAATTGTTCAGTGTGTACCAAGTAAACTGTATATTATATAACTTCTGTTTATAAAAATATATTATAAGAATTTCACATTTATTTTTACTCTTCTTATCAAAATATATGATATCAAATCCATTAAAAACTGCAGTGCCACTATTTTACTAACCCGTTTAGAAGCAATTGAGGGGTATATCGGTCATTTCACTAATCAAAATAACTACATAAAAGAGTAGACATCAAAGGGTAATTTTGATATTATGTCCACTTTACAATTATTGAATCACAAATTGATTTCACAACCAAAGCATATAACTAGGAATATGCCAGAAACATAATGCTATTCAAGAAATGCATAACAGCAAAATACAACCGCTTTTGACATTTCATAGTTATGGTGTAAACAAAGCATATAATAGAAGTAATGTATTTTTGCACATCTCAAAGACTATACATTATCAATAAACATAATCCAAAATACGCATGAAAAAACCTAAAAAGGATAATAAAATGCTATAAAATGGAAAATCATAATTACCAGAAGTCTATTCTTTTAATATATTCTCCATCATTTGAATTTGAGAAAGGTTGAAGTTGGTCCGGTTTTTAATTCTCAAAACAATGGCCAACATTATTACACACATCAATAAGCAAGTTCCGGTTTTCATATTATGACCTAAAGTAAAGAAAAAAAAATACAATTTTTGTACTAGTGTTCTCAAACTACAACCAATTATTGCAATCTATAAATATGAAAAACGATGCAAATTTAATTCAGTCTAGTTATCAAGCATTGAGTAGAAGAACAATAGCAACCAAAAATAGGTACCTGAAGTGAAAAATGGAACCACACATTGCAATTCACCATGTGAGATCAACCCAAGCAAAGGAGAATGAAAACAATACCTTACTGAAAATTAAGTATGTTGCTATTAATGGAAAAAGTTTAAGCAACATTTTCATTATTAGTATAAGTGTAAGAACATCAGTAGATAGACCTCAAAGTGACCTAAGTAAAATGGTTACTTATCTTTGGTTAGTCCCGAGACACGCCTCAAAACTCAGGACACCTCTTCATGTTTTCCAATATTGAGCATTACAATTTCATTTCTTCTGATTGAGCTTGTACCAGACCAAACTTCACATTAACATGCAAATCACAGTTAATATGTTACGCTAAATGGGTAGGAACCTAATAGGGAGACCGAGAACAGTGTAATCGAGCAAAGGTGTAACACCGTAAATTTCAAAACAATTTTTCGCATTTTACATAAAAACGTAATTCATTTAATATTCGAAAAAAATCCCATGTTTGAAATACAATTCATGTCATACAAAAATCCCAAGATCTCATAACATAAAATCCCGAGTGTGTGTACTGATCAAGTCGGTGCCTTCCCACGGTCGTCACTAGTACCTGAAACAAATAACACCAAACACTGTAAGCACAAAGCTTAGTGAGTTCCCCAAAATACCACATATAACACATATTAGCCTCTTAAGGCTATAACTCTGTGGGTCCGTGCACCCAAACTCTGTGAACCCTCAGGTTCTAACTCTATAAACATGCACAGCATAAATCACATAGAATAATGCAGCGCAACACATAACACATATATATAGCATACAAGCATTGTATCACATAACTCTAGTTACCTACTCAAGGTAAAGTATAGTGAGAAGACTCACCTCGTGTATCTCGATAACTCGCAAATCCCTGGAATCACTCGTGCTCGATCCCCCGAACTATAATCTTCGTATAATACAATATATCTCTAAATAACACTTTTACAACTAAGGTTGACTAACCCTATCAAGTCAACACTGGTCAACTCTGGTCAACGGTCAACTCTGATCGGACTCGGCAAGTGCACCAAAGCAACTCGGCGAGTCTAACGCGTTCACTGACTCCCTCGGATCTTTTCTTGGCACATCGAGCACTCCCCTAACTTGACGAGTTCCACCTGGCATGAATTACAGGGCAACCACGACTCAACTCGTCGAGTCTCAAGAACAACTCGGCGAGTTCCGACTTGACTCAACCCCATATTGACTCTCCCTGACTCACTGGGTTATCCCCAAACCCGGCGAGTCCACTCGCTGAACATTTTACGCAAAACCCCAACCCTACTCGTCGAGTCCCAAGAATACCTCGGCGAGTTCATGCCATGCACACACTTTTATTGACCTTCTGAGGTTAGATGTGCTTTCCCAAACCATAGATCTGGCCTTCCCAAGCATGAATGTCACGTAATGTTCGGAACTTGATGCTTGTATAACCCCCACAAGGCATCAAAAGATGATTTGGTCCCAAAAATAACCACCTAGGTCCAATGACTCCATAATAACCCAAAAAGCTCCAATGGTTAAGGTCCCTGGACCTCTTTGAGTCCAGATCCAAGGCAAAAACTCGAAGAGGGACCATTTGCTTCACATAATTACTCTCCAAAGGGTTTATAAAACCCTAACTCTAAAGATCAACCCTATAACTAAAGGAGATTCAAACCATTACCTCAAAATGAAGCCTCTGGACTCTGGATCTGCTGGAATCTCACCTCCTCCTTGCTCTTGCCACCTTCCTTTTTCTAAACAAAGAATACAAAGGATCAAAAGTGACTTCCTCTCTTCCAAAATGAATTAGCTCTCTTAGGGTTTTCTCAAGGGACTGGTAGCCGCAATGGGAGGCTATAAGTGCCCTTAAATTGGCTCCAAACCCAGAGAATTAGGGTTTCATGGGTGGGATACCTCGTCTCATGTGGCTTCAGTTGCCTCGATGCGTATGCTATCACATGCCCTCTCTGCATCAGCACCGCTCCCATCCCCAAGATCGATGCATCACAGTATACCACAAAGTCCTCCATTCGCTCCGGGAGGGCTAACACTGGGGCCTCGCATAACCTTTGGCGAAGCGTCTCAAAGGAGGCCTGCTGCTCGGGGTCCCATGAAAAAGCAACACCCTCCCGGGTCAATCTGGTGAGTGGCGCTGCGATCTTAGAGAAATCCTTGATAAATCTCCGATAATAACCGGCCAACCCTAGAAAACTCCTGATCTCGGAGGGTGACCTCGGCACCTCCCATCTCATCACTACCTCAACTTTGGCCGGGTCGACCAATAGCCCTTTCTGGTTAACGAGATGTCCCAGGAACTGGACCTCTCGCAACCAGAAATCACACTTGGAGAATTTGGAATAAAGCTTCTCTGATCTCAGAACTCCGAGGATCTCCCTCAAATTCTCCTCATGCTGCTCCCTAGATCTCGAATACACCAAGATGTCATCGATGAATACAATCATTGACCGATCTAACATCGGCATGCACACTCGGTTCATGAGATCCATGAACACCGTCGGGGCATTGGTGAGCCCGAAAGGCATCACCACAAACTCGTAATGCCCATAACGCGTCCTGAATGCTGTCTTATGGATGTCCTCATCTAGCACCCTCACCTGATGGTATCCAGACCTTAAATCGATCTTGGAGAACCAAGATGCTCCATGTAACTGATTGAACAAATCGTCGATCCTCAGCAACGGGTAACGGTTCTTGACCGTCAGCTTGTTCAACTCTCGGTAATTAATGCACATCCGGTGTGAACCATCCTTCTTCTTGACAAAAAGGATAGGCGCTCCCCACGGCGAGCTGCTCGGCCGAATAAACCCCTTTCCCAACATCTCCTGAAGCTGCGAGGACAACTCTTGCATCTCTGAAGGTGCAAGGCGATAAGGCACCTTGGCAATAGGCGCGGCTCCCGGAACCAAATCGATACTGAACTCCGTTTGCCTTACGGGAGGCACACCTGGCAACTCCTTTGGAAAGACATCTGGAAACTCACGCACTATCGGAACCTCCTCCACTGACCTCGGCCTCTCGGAATCAACCCGCGTATCCATCACGTACGCCACAAAACCCTTAAAGCCCTGCTGTAGACACTGCCTCACCCTAGCGACCGAACAAAACGCTGATCCAGAACGGGTACCCTTGCCGTACACCGTAAGAACTCCCCCACTAGGGTCTCGTATGGTCACCAGCTGTCGCTCGCAGTCGAGAACCGCACCGAATCTGCTCAACCAGTCCATGCCCACAATGACACAGACATCACCCATCGCAATAGGAACCAAGTCAATCAGGAACTCAACACCGAAAATCTTGAATACGCACCCGCGGATCACCTCTGTGGCATATATCACCCTCTCGTCAGCTATGGAAACTCTCAGAGGCCGACTCAGCGCCTCACGACTAACACTAATATGCTGACTAAAAGCCAAAGATATAAAAGACCGGCTCGCACCCGAGTCAATAACACCAAGGCAGGTACAGAATTCACAAGAAAACTACCTACGCATAACATAATATAAGCATAATATTTCAATCATAAAAATAAATACTCGAAAGAATACATACCAGCCACGACATCGGGCGCTGCGCGGACCTCCTCCGCGGTCAACTGAAAGGCTCTCCCTCGTGCCCTCGGTGCCTCGGCCTTCACTGGTCGACTCTCGGTAACTCTGATGGCGGCAGGGGAACATCCCTGAGGTGCTCCTTGAGCTGATCCCCGCAACTGCGGACACTCCACCTTCCGGTGTCCGGTCTGGTTGCAGTGAAAATGCATTGCAAACCCCTTGGGGCAGTCCTTGGCCATATGCCCCTCCTTGCCACATTTGTAGCAAGATCCAGCTCTACATACTCCACCATGACCCTTGTCGCACTTTCCACAAGTGCGGCCCTTTTGGCTCCCCGATTTGGGATCAACGGGCTCTGCCCGCTTGGCTGCCGACTGGGATTGTGTCGGTCGCTGATCCATCCCCTGAGACTCCGTCTCCTCCCTGGCCTGAGTCTCTAGCTCAATCTTTCTCTTCCGGGAATTTGCCTGAAGCTCGGCAAATGTCCGGTACGAGGAGTTCGCCACGAACTCCCGAAAGTCTAGCCTCAATGTACTCAAATATCGGCTCATGCATGCCTGCTTAGTGGACACGTGCTCAGGGCAGAACATCGCCCTCTCGTGGAACATCCTGGTAATCACCGTAACAGAATCAGTACCCTGCTTGAGGGTTAGAAACTCCTGGGCCAAATGCTCCCTCTCCACCTGGGGAACGTACTCATCTCGGAACATGGCAGTGAACCTCTCCCAGGTCACTGCCGCAAGCTCAACAGGCGAAAAGTGCGCTGTCACAAACTTCCACCAGTCCTTCGCTCCCAAGCGAAGCTGGTTCAGCACGAACCGAACTCTCAAATGCTCAGGAGATGAGCAAGTGAAGAAACACCCCTCTATGTCTGAAATCCACCTCATAGCCGCCACCGGGTCCTGGGTCCCGTCAAACTCTAGCGGTTTCGTGTTGCTGAACTCCTGGAATAGCAACGGATCACCACCCTGCGGCCTCGCAGCAACAACAACTACAGTGGCCGCCGCAACAGCAGCCTCAGAAAGGGCAACATAACGCTCGTCGAAAGTCTCAATCAGCGTGGTCTTAGTAGACCCGAACATCTCTGGTATCTCTGCCCTGATGGCCGCAACCACCTCTTCGTGGATGATCCGGCGGATCTCCTCATCATTAGCCCCACTGCTCTTTGGCATAAGACGTGTCCTCACCATGATCTACCTCTGAAATACAACATACGATAAATTAGAATCCATTCGAGCATACTCACACTCGACAACTCTTCCCTCCTTGATCCTAGGCATTCCGAAGGTTCTTACTTGAACTGTACACCGCCCCGGTGATTTCAGTAGTACGGGCCCAATACTATTGTCCGCACCGTTTCAGTATACACCCCAAATCCTCCTCTTCAGATCTCAAATTCCAAGTACTCTATCACTCTCTAACACATCTCTCATAAGCTCCTCGTTGCTACATATTCACTCTCAAGCATCTCATAGCAGCTCACCTCTCCCTAGGCTAAGGCATCACAAATCAGGGCACTCTAGTCCTAATAGTAATACCTAGCCTACTCTAGCAAGAGAATACATCATATCAATCTCATAAACATATAATATAAGGGTATTTTGGGAAATCACCGTTCGGGCGCTGACTGATCGTACACACGTTTCTACTCTGAGTTTCTCTAAAAATCTTTTACTTCTTTTAGAAAATTTGGTTCTCTTTTGAAAATATTTTCCAAATCCTCAGTTTGAGTTCAAATACTCCCGAAGGTGTACCCGAATCCCTCAAACCAAGGCTCTGATACCAACTTGTAACACCGTAAATTTCAAAACAATTTTTTGCATTTTATATAAAAACATAATTCATTTAATATTCGTAAAAACACCCATGTTTGAAATACAATTCATGTCATACAAAAATCCCAAGATCTCATAACATAAAATCCCGAGTGTGTGTACTGATCAAGCCGACGCCTTCCCATGGTCATCACTAGTACCTGAAACAAATAACACCAAACACTGTAAGCACAAAGCTTAGTGAGTTCCCCAAAATACCACATATAACACATATTAGCCACTCGGGGCTATAACTATGTGGGTCCGTGCACCCAAACTCTGTGAACCCTCAGGTTCTAACTTTGTAAACATGCACAACGTAAATCACATAGAATAATGTAGCGCAACACATAACACACACACACACACACACACATATATATATATATATATATAGCATACAAGCACTGTATCACATAACTCTAGTTACCTAGTCAAGGTAAAGTATAGTGAGAAGACTCACCTCGTGTATCTCGATAACTTGCAAATCCCTGGAATCAATCGTGCTCGATCCCCCGAACTATAATCTTCGTATAATACAATATATCTCTAACTAACACTTTTACAACTAAGGTTGACTAACCCTATCAAGTCAACACTGGTCAACTCTGGTCAACGGTCAACTCTGATCGGACTCGGCAAGTGCACCAAAGCAACTCGGCGAGTCTAACGCGTTCACTGACTCCCTCGGATCTTTTCTTGGCACATCGAGCACTCCCCTAACTTGACGAGTTCCACCTGGCATGAATTACAGGGCAACCACGACTCAACTCGTCGAGTCTCAAGAACAACTCGGCGAGTTCCGACTTGACTCAACCCCATATTGACTCTCCCTGACTCACTGGGTTATCCCCAAACCCGGCGAGTCCACTCGCTGAACATTTTACGCAAAACCCCAACCCTACTCGTCGAGTCCCAAGAATACCTCGGCGAGTTCATGCCATGCACACACTTTTATTGACCTTCTGAGGTTAGATGTGCTTTCCCAAACCATAGATCTGGCCTTCCCAAGCATGAATGTCACGTAATGTTCGGAACTTGATGCTTGTATAACCCCCACAAAGGCATCAAAAGATGATTTGGTCCCAAAAATAACCACCTAGGTCCAATGACTCCATAATAACCCAAAAAGCTCCAATGGTTAAGGTCCCTGGACCTCTTTGAGTCCAGATCCAAGGCAAAAACTCGAAGAGGGACCATTTGCTTCACATAATTACTCTCCAAAGGGTTTATAAAACCCTAACTCTAAAGATCAACCCTATAACTAAAGGAGATTCAAACCATTACCTCAAAATGAAGCCTCTGGACTCTGGATCTGCTGGAATCTCACCTCCTCCTTACTCTTTCCACCTTCCTTTTGCTAAACAAAGAATACAAAGGCTCAAAAGTGACTTCCTCTCTCCCAAAACAAATTAGCTCTCTTAGGGTTCACTCAAGGGACTGGTAGCCGTAATGGGAGGCTATAAGTGCCCTTAAATAGGCTCCAAACCCGGAGAATTAGGGTTTCATTAAACAGCGTGGACTCGCCGAGTCCACTCCTTGGACTCGCCGAGTCCAGACGCGAATCCTCGTCCAAATCGCGATCCTACTCGGCGAGTTTGAGCTCCAACTTGTCGAGTCTCCTCACAAAATACCAAAAAAATATAAGAATGAATAATACCTGGGAATCCGGGCTGTTACAAAAGGACTTAGCAAACTGCAAATATTCTTGTTAAACATGGATCCATATAACGTTTTGTGATTAAACTTTACATCTTTGAATACAAACTTGTTTTTATCCATATGGTTATGGAAGATCGCTACATATTTCCCAACTATGGATAGCTGAAAACCAACATGCCTAGAAATATAATACAAACAATGAAGCACTTAACAAATACATTGACTATTTATTGATCAGATCGACCACCAATTAGGGTGGAAGAAATGATTTCATAATATAAGCACAAGAAGCGATTTCGCCTTTGAAACAAATTAACGGTATCAAGATTTTGAAATAAACCACAAGCACATTAGATAGCAGCTTCAAGCAAACATGTGTGAGCACAGACAATAAATGCAACAGACCGGATGGTGAACCTTTAAATACAATTAATCACACAAATAATTAAAAAAAAACAAAATAAACTAAAACTCATAACTCATGTGTGATTGAAGATTAACAAAGCACACTAACCACTAATCTATATCTAAATAGCTCCGATTCTGGATAAATTAGACATTCAAAACACATTGATTCATGATTCTCAAACTTTACTTGATAACCATCACCACCAACACAGCTAGAAGATATCAAACGAGGAAAAAACTAAAAATCATTAAAAAGAGAAGAGGAAAAATCAAAAGGAAAACAAAGCATCCATGATTGTATAACTTACTGATGTAGAAAGCTCCAAACGTTTCTTCTCAAAACTTAGTCATGTGATGCCTTTTTTCTTAATACTTGGTCATAAAAGTTTCTTTTATTGTAAGTTCAGGGAAATCATATAAAATCAACCGAACACCAAAAGAAAGTGAAAATCAAAGGGAAATCAAAATAAATAAAAAAATCGATGGAGAAAAATACGATGATACTTACAAATAAAACCTGGATGTGTTATACGGATTAGAAATAAAGTAGAAAGCATCAAATGTGAACCTGAAGTTGTAAAGAGTTCATCAAATATGAAACAAAAAGAAAAAACACATGATTGTTCTTGTAACCACCACCACACGAAGTTATTTACCCTAGGTAATTAACATCAAAGTAGAAGTAGTGGTGGCGGCAGCTAGGTGTAGCGTAGCAGATATGGTTGCGTGATTGTTGTGGCTGTCGATGTAGGGTGGAGGTGAGATAGGAGTGTGTAAGCTGGTTCAAATATTGAGTGGAGATGGGGGAATGAGGAGGGTTATATAAATGGGGGGAAAAGAGTAATAATCGTTAGGTTTGAAGAAAGGGAACATAGTTAAGGAGGTTGTTAATTGGATATGGAACAGGGATTGGGTCAATGTATCCGACCTTCTTATCTTGACTTTTTCAGCCATTGGCCGGTAGTATTTTTTATGTATAATCTAATTGTAAATGTTGCTTTAAGGGTTGTACCTCTTAAAATTTAGCATTTGAGGCTATATATATATATATATATATATATATATATATATATATATATATATATATATATATATATATATATATATATATATATATATATATATATATATATATATATGGCTGAGTTATTGTGCGAACAAAAAAAATGTGAAAGCTTTCGAACTTATAATCTACTTATCATTTTTAAAAAACCAAAAACATCAATCTTCCCCAAAATGGTGCGTCTAATATCTAGGCTAAAAAAATGATTTGACAAATTTTTTATTCATTTTGGAAATTTGTATTTATGCGCATTCAACAGTCATATGATTGCTCATCAACAGTCCATATGATTTTTGATTATGCTCATTACCATTCCATATGACTACTGATTGTGCATAAACCCACATTTCTAATCATTATATGGTTTTATGTTTTCCTTTCTTCTATAAAAATATTAGGATTTCGGGTCATCGTAAGCTAGCCAAAAGTCTTATAGCAAGTGATGGTTTTCTTTAAATCTTTGATCATTAATAAGTATTTTACAAATACGGGAAGTTTTGTATGTAAGAGTAAACACGTGTGATCACTGTGGTTTTTCATTATAAGGATAAATAAGGATTTATCGCAGTTATAGTTATATAGTAATACATATAAAACTAAAATAACTCTCCGTTTCAAGTTCTACTTATGGAGAGAAAAGAAAAGAAATGGATGAAATTGAGAAGAAAGTAAAAGAAATTGATGTCTCGAGTTTCATTAAAGGTATGAAGTGGAAGGAAATGAAATGATCATATTTCCTCCTAATTTTCCTTTCGATTTGGAAGGATTTGAAGAGAAAGAACAAAATATTTAATTTTCCTTTCATTTATTTCCAACCCGAGTATACAAAAGACAAATTTATTTTCTTTTTTGTCGTTACTTTCTTTTCTCTTCTTTTTTTCTTTGCTACAACTCTAGAACATGGTGTAAGGGAAATTGAGTAAGTTAACCATTATAAATGAGATTTTTAAAGAAAATAACTATTTTTTTAGTTTTTGAAAAATAATCATTTTCTTCGGAATGACTAATTCTGGAGTACTATTCATTTTTTTTCATTTATTATTATTATTTTTTAAAATTTTCAAAGAAATTATTTTATTTTTTTGGGATTCCGAATGGTACATTTCGTAATGTTTAATGTTATCGTTTTTCAATAAAATGTCTAATTTTATGCACTTATATTGTACATAATTCATATTATTATGTTTGTTTAACTTTTTGTTAAATTAAGTAAACTGATTTTTTATTAAAATTCCAGAATTATTCTTTAGATTTCGACATTGTTCTTCAAATTCCAGGTTTTTTTTCAAAAATCCGAAATTTGAATAGTACTCTGGAATTAGGCATTACGGAATACTGTTTATATTCTGGAATTTTAGTCGTGATTCCGGAGTTAGTCAAAAAAATTATTTTTTCTTGGTTCAGAATGCCTGGTTATGAATAAAGTGGTTATTTTCGAAAAAAATAAAAATAAAAAAGAGGCTAAAGTTATAAATCTTTACGTTGGGGTTTTGGAAAATATTAGACCGTGTATATAACCATCATAGAAAAGTGACATATAACCCAAAACCCGAATCCATGCCCATATCACCAAGATGTCAAATGGGTCAAGTCGGGCTCGTTGACCCGAATGCAACTTTCACCAAAAACCCATTTGCAAAACCCCCTTTCTCCCGTCCTTCTATTTCTCACCGGTGAAGGGTCCTCGCCACCACCGTGTCTGCTACCGCCGGTGTCCACTACTCCGTCAACAGGCGAGTTAGTTAAATCTTTTGATTTTTTCCAATTGACGTTTTTGAGTTTTCTTCCTTGTCTGTCTATATAATGCCTACTGAACTCTGTAATGCTCAATCAAATTGTGTAGTTATAGAACGAAACTTGCTTGAGCGTTATTTCTAAAGGAATCGACGAGTTTTTATTTACTTTAATCATTGAAATTATCTTACCATGGAAGGTTATTGGGTAGGGGGCTTGATGTTTGATATAACTGAACCTAGAACTTCACTTTCAATGCGAAGTTAATTCGATAATACACGATCATGTGTTTGTTATGAATGTTATCTCTTCAGTACCTTATGTTTTACAATTTTCGGTGTACGTGAAATCCAGGGGAGAAAAATGGAGCAGAGGCTAGCTACTTCCTTGATAATGACACTAAACGAAAAGAAATTCATCGAGAGTGCGTTACTTTCAGAAATTAGGGTTGATGGTCGACGTCCTTTTGACTATAGAACCCTAACTATCACGTTTGGCAGGTAAGATATCCTCACATCCCTAATTTCCCTTCATCGTTGGATCATCGATGCCATTGTAGACCTCAATTTCTATCTCCCTTAACGACACGCTGTTCTTTGAAAACCTAAAAGACGAACAACTTCTTGACATGTATTTATACGTGTAGTGAAGATGGTTCATCAGAGGTGCAACTTGGACAAACTCAAGTTATTGGTTTTGTCACAGCTCAACTAGTTCAACCTTACAGAGACAGACCAAATGAAGGATCATTTTCAATATACACCGAGTTTTCACCAATGGCAGATCCTTCATTTGAGACAGGTCGCCCCACTGACTTTGCTATTGAGCTTGGAAGAATCATAGATCGTGGTTTAAGGTATCAATCTCATTCTATTTAAATTTAAATCCCCAACTTTATATAGTTAGCAGAAGTTTTCCATTCATGAAAACATGCAGAGAAAGCAGAGCTGTAGATACAGAATCACTGTGTGTTATTTCAGGGAAGCTGGTTTGGTCAATCCGGATTGACCTTCACATTATAGACAATGGAGGGTAAGCTGAGAAAAGATAATAAAAATCCAAATTCTTGAATTTTTAATTGGATTGAATTTGATTTATGTGAAAACAGAAATCTTGTTGATGCTGCAAATATTGCTGCTTTAGCTGCATTGTCAACTTTCAGAAGGCCTGAATGTACTTTTGGAGGAGAAGATGGTCAACAACTTATAATACATCCACCTGATGTAATTGTTAAACAAAAAAAAAAAAAATTATTCATTTCATCTATAAAATTCAAACTTTATAATAATCTTCAAAAAACCACAGGTGAGGGATCC
The DNA here is from genome assembly GCF_052625555.1 of Lactuca saligna. Lineage (NCBI taxonomy): Eukaryota > Viridiplantae > Streptophyta > Magnoliopsida > Asterales > Asteraceae > Lactuca > Lactuca saligna. Next base: position 26,564,587 of record NC_136422.1, read on the forward strand.
ACTTCCATTGATAATCCACCATCTTCCAGTTGCAGTAACATTTGGATTCATCGGTAAAGAAAACACTATGGTATGCTACAAATTGAATTTTAAATTCTATTTAAGTATTTTCTCATAATTTTTAATTAGTGATTTACTGATTTTAGGTGATTGACCCAACACACTATGAAGAGGCTGTGATGGGTGGATCAATGACAGCTACACTCAACACAAATGGTGATGTTTGTGCTATTCAGAAAGCTGGAGGTGAGGGGGTCCCACACAGTGTTATCATGCAGTGTTTGCGTATTGCTTCTGTTAAAGCTGCTGATATAACAAACAAGATCAAGAATTCTGTGAGTCTCTTTAAATAAAGTAAAAGAAAAAAGTAAATTTTGAAGTGACTAATATTTATTTTCAGGTGGAATCATATAATACAGAAAGGTCGTTACGAAAAGTCAAACGTCACAATCCTTCAACTGTTGTGGTTGAATTTGGTCAACAGGGTTGTGGTGACGTGGCAAAACATCATATGGAAAGATTAAATTTGGGTTCGGATGAATCTAGTGTAATTAGTCTTGGTGATGACGTGGAAATTGGAAGAAAAATAATCGAAAGTTATAAAATGGAAAAGAGGAACATCACTGCGAAAGGCTCTGGTGGTGGGCCCGCAACTTGGTATGGTTTTACATATGATGTTTTGAAGTTGTTTTTTATATGTCACTATAACATGCCAAATGACCTATTTACCCCTCCCCACAACGAAATGACGGGTAGTTTTAGGGTCGTTTTTGTAATTTGGTGTCTTTCTCATCACTCGGCATGTTATAGCAAGACAAATAATGCAAAAAAAAAAAAAAAAAAACTTGTGGGATTGGGCCTTGGATGGGCCGGGCTTTTTAGTAGGGAGAGGCCCATTTCTTAAAATATGAACCTTTATGTTTTAATTTTTCTCTTTTTTAAGGGATCCATATTCAAGAGGTGTTGATGGGAATGCATTGAGAGCTTCTTTAGCTTCTCGTGGTATGTTTCTTTTTGACTTAATACAGAAAGAACGATTTAATAAAGAAACTCTGAAAGTGAAAATCTTTCCCAAATAGTTCCTAACATTTTACAAATTTGCCAATATTTTTTTTCTTGCAACATGTGGTAATAGTAGCTACACCTCTTGAAATACACAAAGAAGAACCAAAACGAGAAAAGCAAAATGAGACCCTATCTTCTCAACAATCTTTAGTGCATGAAGTGACAAAAATTGAATTACAAACAAAGCTACCAAAGACATTGAAAGATGCAGTGAAACCGAGGCACAAGAGGAGAAACAAGTTGATGCCCAATTAACATTGGCTTTGTTTATACCAAATTGGCAAATTATATGATTTTTTTATTTATTATTATTATTATTTTTTTTGTATTTTGTTTTTAAACTTTCAGACTTTGTGTGCATCCAAAAATGATAACTATTTGTGACTAAAAAGAGGATATGAATGATATAGTTTAGGTGATGATCAAGTTAAACAAAGTTCTATGATGAGAATGACCCGGATTCTTATATATTATAAATACTGGAGTCTGGAAAAAGAAAATGAGAAAATAATAAAAATAATCATACTAGAAAGTAGCATATAGCGACATAGCTATCTTCTTAAGTTTTCACAAAGTGACAATAAATTTCGAGATGAGGCCCACAGGTAAATGGGAAAGAGAAATGAGCCCATACAACCGATTCCACAACTAACAAAAAAAAAAAAAAAAAATTGGATTTTGGATATTTTGTACTTTTGTGAATCTTTTTCATAATTTTTGCAAAACAAATAAGAATGTTGCATCATAGTTGGCCAAAAAAGTGTACATTCAAGATTCTTTTCTTAAAGTTCGATTAGGACCTAAATGCCTTCTACAAACAAATTCTCGATAAAATTATAAAACTGATTAAAACACAGTAAAATCGATTAGGACCTAAATGCCTTCTACAAAAAAATTCTCGATAAAATTATAAAACTGATTAAAACACAGTAAAAACAACCAACAAGAAAAATATTATATAAAATAAACTTTTAGTTTACCCAATGCATAGTTAATCTTACAAAACATGATAAACATATAAATATCGTGTCAGTTTTGTGTTGAATCTTGAATAAGAACACAAAACAATGTTGGATTTTTCACACTTAACACGAACATAAATTTTAAATTTTAAATTGTGTCCCGATTTCAATATGTATAGTGTATTCTGCCGTGTCTTGTCATGTGACAATATTTTCAACGTGTCTGGTTTTGAACACTGGATAATGGTGTGACTAGCAGACGAACAACAATAACATGATAAATATTACAGGTGAACTACAAAGTGTCACGAGAAACATTAGCAGGGGCATTGATTGACCTAGAATCGTAACTATGATAATATTTGATCAGGTTAAGGCTAAATTCTTATTTACTAATCATCAAATAAAATTAAATTACAGGATTATACATAAAGTTCGACGAGTCCGTGGTCTTCGAGGTTTCTAAACTTAATTTTGCCTCCTTTATCTTCAACCTTCATGATCTATATATACTTAATGTTTCCAAACAAATACAAATTTTTCCCAAACACCCTTTTATTACTTTAATTAAATTGATATATAGATATAAAACCCTCCCATAACTAGTCTTCGTATACTTTTGACCAATATTTTTTGACTAATATTGGTACAACCATATATATATATGCATCAGCATATATTAATAAGTAGAGATTAAGGCCCACGGTGACTATCATTGCACCTTAAGGATGGGCTCCAATCTAAGGTATGTCGGCCGAAGTTGGTTGAACCTCGTCATAATTAAATTAAATGTCCATTGATTGGTCATAAATCATAATGCAATGATGATCTAGAATTTCTGATCGAGATATGTATTGTCATAAAAAAATTGGATGAGGAATGCATTTGAATGAAGACTTTTTATAATTATATTATAAAATGCTAAAAAACTTTTTTGGAATATTTCTATTTTCGTATATATGTGATGCAATGGACCATGTGAGATTGGGGATAGGAACGTAATCTACAAGAGTTGGAGATATCATTTGTTTTAGTAAAGACAAAATTGATGATTCCAATATGATGGTACTCTTCAACAAAATATAGATAGTGTTGTTTTTTTGAAGAGGAAGATATTTTGATCATATGTTTAGTATATTATTGAATGCATTAGATACACTTTGAATATGCCATATACTTTGAGGGGGTGTTTATTGCTTATTGTTTATTCCTACTACAATAAGCTAAATTTAAGTGTTTGGATATAAATCCTTAAAAATCAGCTTATTGTGGTAGGGATAAACTAAATAAACTGATTTTAATAAGCATCCCACCCCCTTCCTCTCTGCTTATTGCTTATTCCCACCGCAAATAAACTAATAAGCTACATCTGAGTATTCTTTATTTGTTTTTTTTTATTTTATTAATTTACTTATATATCTGGAGTTGTATTTTTGTGAAAATGAATACAAATGTTGTGATGATACACATATTTATACATTTACACTTATAATTAAATATTGCAAAAAAGGATTTATATTTTGTATTAACGACATCAAATTAAACCGTTGGCAATGTATGTCATGATTAATATATCTTAAATTCTCATATTGTTATTTTCATTTGTATTTTAATCGTTTGTTTATAATTTTTTAAATATGTAACACCCGGTTTTTGGTACGTATTTTAATTATGAGTTTTTGCATTTTGTATTGAGACTCGACGAGTTAAGGCCCCAAACTCATCAATTAGGGTCGAATCTTGGACGTGGGTGGAAGAGTTTACTCGACGAGTCGGAAGCCCCGACTCGACTAGTCGATCTTTCTGAACGAAACCCTAAATTTTAGGGTTTGCACCATATTTAAACAACTTATATGGTCTCTACTCCAGCCTCCATCACCCTCAGACCCTATTCTCGAAACCCTAATTTGTTTGTGAATGTTCTTGAGCTTTTTGTGCCATTTTAGTGATTTGAAGCTTGGAGAAAGGAGGAAAGGATTGGAGATTCAAGTAGAAGACAGTAGATCCGGAGTTTTGGTTGCATTTCCAGCTTATTTGAGGTAAAAAGCTTCAGCCTTGGCTTTCCATCACTTAGATCTTCTTTAGGGCTTGCATATTGTCATTTTTGGGCCATTTCTAAGTCACTTTCGGATTTGAGTGTATTGGAGTGATGACTTCAAATTTGGGAGCATTTGACCTCAGGAAGCTCAAAGTTGCCACCTTTATTGAGTTATGGCCCTATCCTATGCATTAGGACTCCTTTTTGGCTTAGTTTTGGTGTTCTAGCTTCATAACACCCATGCATGCACGTAAAGTTTGTAACTTTACATATTATATCGACCCTAGGAGATCAGATCTACGCTTTGGACGCAATAATCCCGACTGAAATCGACTATATGGACTTGGACTTTGGGGGACTCGATGAGTCATTCTTAGGACTCGGCGAGTCGGGTTATGGGTCCCCAACCTTTTTTGTTTCTGATCGACCTGGTTGAGTCTAGAAGAGGACTCAATAAGATGGACGTGAATATGAACTTGAAGATCAAATAACTCGATGAGTTCAAGGCAATGTCCGAACCATATGAAGAAGAATTCAACGAGTTCATGGAGAACTCGACAAGTCCAGGACTAAACGTGCCAACTTGCATGAAGCAGGACTCAACGAGTTCAAGGATGAACTTGACGAGTTAATTGTAGAAGGTCCCGATTCCGTATGAAGGAGAACTCGACGAGTTTCGGAAAGACTCGACGAGTAGGATCGAAATCCCAACACTTTGAGGATTATGGAACTCGATGAGTTGGTGGACCAACTCGGCGAGTTGAGTAAGCTAGATGTTGACTTTGACCAAGGTGTTGACCTGATTTGACCCTTGAAAGGATTAAGAGTATGGAATAATGATTAAGGAAGGTTGTTATGTGTAGGAGTTGAGAAGAGTTGACCTTTGCGTCGAGGACAGTTCAGACACTTCACGATATTGAGGTGAGTTACCTTCCAGTAGAAGTGGGTCGAAGCCACCAATATCGACCCACTAGTAGTTGATTATAGTTGAGATGATTGTCTTTGTTATAATTGTCTGGTTTGCCATTATCTGCTATGTTTACATGCTAGTATGATATGACGTTATGTGATAGTGGAAATAAGGGGAATAGTCCCCACATCTGGTCGTTAGGGCCAAAGGGTAGGTCGGGCACCCTGGTATGCCTGACAGTACGATTATGTTATGTTTTTATGTGGTAGTAGTAGGGGATGAAATAGTCCCCGTAACTGGTTGAGAAAAATCGGAGAGGTAGGTCGGACTCCCTGGTATGTCCGATAGGGGTAGGTTAGGCACCCCGGTATGCCTAGCATGTGTAGGTTGAGCACCCTGATATGCTCAGCAGGGTAGGTCGGGCACCCATATATGTATCGTAGTATGTGTTATGTATGGTATGTGGTATGATGGGGGAACTCACTAAGCTTTGTGCTTACAGTTTTCGTTTTTTTTCAAGTACCTCTTTATCGAAGGGGAAGGAGCCGAAATGGTAGCAACGCATCACACACACACATACAATATTTATGCATTATGAGATCCTTGGGATTGTACCTTGACATTATTACTATTTTATGATATGACTTTAAGATATGTGACTATGGTTTTATGAGATGATGTGACTCGATGATGTTTTCTTATAAATGTTTTTCTAAATCGTTATATAAAAATGAAATTTTTAGTCTTGAAAATTGGGATGTTACAAGTTGGTATTAAAGCCTTGGTTTGAGGGATTCAGTCACACTTTCGGGAGTGTCTGGACTCAAATCGAGGGTTTGAAAGATTTTCACAAGAAAATAGTTTTTCCAAAAGTTAAAATGAAGAGTTTTGAGGAAGAACAAAGTGTGTGAGGCGTGCAATCGGCCGATCTCAAGTAAGTTTTACCCAAGATACCTATGCTGGATTAATGTCTAAGTCAGTAACCATATTTGGTATATACTTGACCCGAGTGTGCATGGTCCTTTTGGGTTGCCTTCACCAAAGCAACTTGACAAGGTAATTTGATATGAGAGAGGAGATATTATGATTTATTAATATATTATAAGAATAATATATTAAAGGAGAAATCATATTTATTTAATTAGTATTAGTCATAAATCAATTAGGAATTAATTTGGTGACTAAAAGAGATTAATTAAATAAAGGGGTATAAACTGTCAAATGTGTGATAGTTGAGTTTTGGGCTAGGAAACCTAATGGACTAAGGGGGAACTAAATTATGATGAAGGATCATCATATTTTCATCCAAGGCCTCATTCCATAAGGTTTCTTGGGCTGCTTGGTGGCTAAGCTGTCCATTAGGGTTTAGACTAAAACCCTAGCACCCTATAGTATAAATACATGCCCTATGCTTCAATTTGAGGCCACTTGATTCCAAGGGAACCCTAGGGCCGAAATTAGCATCATTCCCTTCTCTCTCTTAGTTGCCTTCTTGCTTCAAGGTGTTTGTGAGCCATTAGAGGCACTACAATTGTGGTGCTTGCTTTCAAGAGTTCAAGAGAGTTCAAGAGATCAAGGAAATTAGTTGTTATTGCTATATAACAACAAAGGTATGTCTACTACACTTCTATGTAATTTTCGAAAATTATAGAAGCATGCCAGGGTTTATTTTGTGTTCATAAAGTTGTATGTCTTATACTGAAAACATAGATCCAACTAGGATTGCATGCACACATAGGATTGTTTGTATTAAACCTATCAACCTATACATTTTATGTTATGATATGATATGATTATGATAACTGCATGCTAGATTAGGGCTAAGGATATAGGAAGGATGCCTTTTATGCCTATTGTATGTGTATGAGAATTGCATGCTAGATTAGGGATAAGGATCTATGAAGATGCCTGATATGCCTGTTGTATGAGCTACATGATAGTAATGATTAGTCATTGATATGATAGCCTGGATAGGATATGCTTGGTTTGTGTTACTTGATGCCCGAATGTTACTTGCTTTGTGCGTTAGGTGTTCTAGTTATCTTTAATTAATTAGTAAACGAATGCGCTAAGTCATATATTGCAAGGAATAAATAATTTCGGAAGGTTAGGTCTAGCCTTATTTCACAGCTCTTGTTTGAGTCCAACCGTTATAGGGTAGGACCTCTCATTCGAAGAATTATCTGGTCTTAGTAATATTTGATGGTATGCGCGAGCTAGTTAGGTAAAGGTAGTAGGGACTCCTTATGTAGCTGATGGCGGAGAGTGGGTTAGAGGAGTTACCCTAGGGTAAGCTTAGGATAAGATTAGTACAGAGTGCAACAGTAGTAGAAGGGACTTGGTGAAGTCGAAGAAATCCTTGAGGAAAGTACGGATAGATGTGAAAGGTAGTATGAGCCCATACTACTAAAAGCAGAGGATGCGTACTCGAGTCAAGGAGGGCCGAGGTAGAAACAAGGAACTTGTAAAGTGTGTAGGATCTCTCAAGATTATGTATGACCCTGATAATTGTATATTTGTTTTAGAATGGTGATGATTACACATCACGGTGTAGGAGGATCGGGATTAGGGTCAGGATCAGGATCATGTTTGCGTTCGGGTTCCAAACCAGTTGATGAGAGACTGCGCAAGTTCATCGCATCAAAGATCACGAGAGGCATCCTTGAGGCGACCCCGGTGATTTTCGGGTTGATCAAGGAGGGGATTATTGAGAAGATGGAGGATCGCCTCAGGGTGTTCAGGATCGATCTGGCATCTGGACAGACACGGACACACACTCTCTCCTTCAAGGACTTCATGGGATGTGGTGCGCCAGACTTCCACGGGGTGAAAGACCCCATCGTTGAAAGGAGGTGGATCGCATACATGGAGTCTGCTCAGTTAACGAGCTTTTGCCCTAAAGGGTCGAAGGTCTGGTATGTAGCTGGATGTTTGAGAGACAGATCCAAAGATTGGTGGGATTCAGTTGGTGATTCCTTGGGAGCCTCAACCATTGAGGCTATGACTTGGTCAGATTTTGTGGCCCGGTTTAGGGTTGAGTTTGCGCCGGCTGTGGAGCTTCAGCAGCTGGCTAGGGAGTTCCTTGACATGATACAAACGACTGAGATGGTGGCAAAGATTACCGCCAAGTTCCGGGAGAGGGACTTATTGGTGCCTAATTATACAGGGGATGAGGAGATGCGGAAGACCCGTTATCATGACATGTTGAGAGCTGACATTCGAAAACATGTCAGCTACTCGGCATGTCCGACATTGGATGACATGATTGCGAGGGCGAGGGAGAGGGAGATTTTCATATCTCAAAATTTTAAACTTATCAAATTCTAAACCCTAACCTAACACAAGTGAATCTACATTTCACTCCTTGTCGCATTGTAGCCTTTATAACAATTAGGGCTTATTTATAATCTAGTAACTAAGCAAGGTTTGAAACCTAAGTTGATTATGTTGGTATAAAGTAATATAAATCAAAGGACTTAGATTTAAAATATAAATAAGCACCTTAAATAAGTGTTCTCGGTCAAAGATTCAAGAAAACAATGAGAATTCGGTCCATATATTCTAGCAACACCATGAATTCAGTTTTAGGAATCTTGTCACATGTTAGTTTTCGGCCTAAATCAATTCAATAAGGTGTGTTCGGTCTAGGTGTGACTGAATTCACCTTATAAAGTCCAATAAGGATCGAATTCACCATGTAAAGCCCATTAACGACTGAATTCCCCAAAGCCAAAGCCTCTTAAAACCGAATTCACACTTCTATGTATGTTTGTTTAGATGAACACCCAATTCATCATCCCACTTTTCCAACAAATACACTTCCTATTTTGCTCTCAAAACTCACAAGATTATGCTCAAATCTCCTTCGAATCTTCATAACTTTACCAAGAACACACCTAGAACACCAAGTCACCAAGAACACCAAGAACACTCAACAAGATCTTCAAATCTTCAAGCCTTGCACGAAATCACCCAAACCCCTACCGAAAACTCATTTCAACACTTCGATTAATTCCAAATAATTATTGTAAGTATTCCTTATATTATTAAAGTGTTGTCTAACACTTTAATTATTATTTACTAAATTATTTAATTTATTATTTTAATTAAATTCTTGTTAATTTATACGACGTCGGGGTTAATTATTTTTAGGATACGACTACTGTCACATATTCTAATCCAAGGAGCATCGTTAGCACTTCACAACTCAATCGAGCACAAACATTCGAGGTGAGTTCATACCCCCGTATTTTTACAAGTTTTTTCAATGTTTTCATAAGGGGAGGGGGGGGGGGGGATACAAGTAAAACACAAGTAAGCTTGTGTTTAAAAATATAATTTCGTTTATTATATTCTTGTACCGTTAATATGCATTTAAATGTGAAGTTACTAAATAAGCCAAACACCATTACGGTTAAACTACAAAATATTTTAAGTTGCAATGATCTCTACATCGAAAGGAAACAAACAAACTATTTTACGAACTTATAAACTATAATGGTTATAGTTTATGGAACAAACGAAACTATTTTACATGTTCAGGTTTTAACATGGAAAACAAGCTTATAAACTATGATAATTATAGTTTATGGAACAAAGGGAACTATTTTACAGACCTAGATCATAATACGAAAAAAACTTATAAATTATATTAGGTATAGTTTATGCAATGAACGAACTATTTTACCAAGTTATATGTTACTTACAAAAAGATTTTCTTTATTCTACACATAACCGTCGATATAGCTTTGAGAGATAACGTCTTCAAGTACTTATTTAAGTGCTACCAAAAGTCCTGACCTTAATAACCAGAGTCTCCTGGAGAGAGAGAGCGCGAGTTTGTGTATAGATCTATACGGGACTGACAATCTCACACCAAAGCTGCTTGCAACAGCTAGGCCGGCAGGCCTATGGTGACAAACGTCATGATCGATTTTGACGCCTAAAGAATGTCGTGTCAGGCCATCCATAAAATTATGTATGGTTATGAGAACTCACAATTTGGTATCAGTACTACGTTTAGTGTATGAATATATATATATATATATATATATATATATATATATATATATATATATATATATAAATAAACAAACTTCACTTAGTTTTATTTAATTATAAAACAACAACAAAAAACTTTACAAACCAGTAGGATCTAAAGGACTTGTGTTGTAATTACTAGGATTTCTTGGCTCATACGATAGGGTTATATATAGATAATATCTGATAGGCAGTAGGATGGGTGCTTTCCGCCTTACTTCCTGTTCCTTGTTTGGTTGTGGGCTTAGTGCAGAATCACTCAATCAACTGTCCGTTCGATCTTGATTGTATATAATCCGTATGCACTAAGTAATCATAGAAGGAAGAAATATGGGTCACGTATCAATATAACACACTATTTTCTAGAACAAAACTTACAACTTTGGGGGAAACATATATCAAAGAGGTTTTATCAAGTATCAAAACCACAAGTATACAAACTTAACACACATTAACATTCAAACATTTTGGTCTTAAGGTTTAAGACTACTTCACAAATAAACTAAGTATGGTATTTATACTTGAACCTTTCGGTCTTGAAATGTTTAACATTTCAACTTGGTATCTAAGGAAAATATAGGATTTTCCAGGATCAACATCATTCTTTTACAAGTAAGCAACATGAAATCTAACTTTCTGAAAACACAAGGCGATTACTTATCGAAAACAATGATTTTACACTAGAACGGGTGCAATTAGGAACATGTTTACAAAAGATTCAACAATCATTTACACGTCATTTTACTTATCATTCATCATATCAGGAAATATAGGATTTTCTGGAGGAAAACATTAGTATTTTCAAAGAAAAAAGAACATACTTTCCAAAACAAAATGCTTATGAACGCACCAACTTTAATGTTGACATTTTTTTAAAACCACTTGTATTCTCAGGATAACTATTAGACAGGTACCCTATTGGGAGTTATGAAGACGGAGCATAGTAGCTTTACGTCTTATCTTCTGTTTGTAGTTTTGATGTTAATCATGCAATGTTTTGAACTCAATGTAAAACAATATACTATTAATACAATGGTTGTTGTTGCTTTGATTACTATTATTTAGTTGTTGTGATATTGCGATTTTAGATCGAAAGGTGAATGTTCTGAGGAACAAGGAAGTGCCCTTGGTCCAGGTCTAGTGGCGACCTCGGAGGGGGTCCGATTTGACTTGGGAGCTGGAGTCAGAGATGCAGGAGCAGCATCTTGAATTATTTGCGGAGGTCTGATTCTAGTGGGGGAGAATTGTAACATCCGGATTCCCAAGTATATTAATTAATTTATTTATTTTTGAGGATTTCTGAGTGACTCGACGAGTTGGTGCCTCAACTTGTTGAGTAGAGTCGCGATTGGTGATGTGGATTAATGAGTCGACTTGACGAGTCAGCGTTGCTGAAGGAAACATTAAATTCTCGGGTCTCTGGCCTATTTAAGGTCTCTTATAACCTCCATTTCGTATCACCAGTACCCTTGCACCCTTGAGAGAAACCCTAATGTCCATAGTGAACTAGAGTGGTAAGGATAGCTAATCTTGTATTCATTTTGGCTCATTTCCTTGAAGAAGAAGGAAGGTTCATCAAAGATCAAGAAGGGAGGGCCAGTGGATCTATTTCTTCTTCATCTTAAGCTTCAGATAAAGGTAAAAAGCTTTTACCTTTCTTGTAGGATGATTAGATCTCATGTTCTAGAGATTTAGGTCTTGTAACAACTTCTTGATGGGGCTATGGATGCACCAAGCCCCTCTTTGAGTCAAGTCTTCAGATCTGGACCTTGTAAGGACCAGAGAGTCCAAAAGTTCAGAGCCATAGTTGATCAACCAAGGAGTTTGGTGTTTTGAAGCATTAATGGAGTGGTGATGGCATATAGAGCAATATATGCCATGCATGGTCATCAAGATCAAACCTATACGTGACTTTTGGACATTTGGAGGCTAGATCTAGAGGTTGGGGCTCAACTCGACGAGATGAGTGAAACCTTAACAAGAACTCTGAGGATACAAATGGAATCGACGGTAGGTCAACTTTGTCTGTTGACTCGTGACGATATCTGTTGACTTTGAGGATGGGTCAATTATGAGTATTTGAGACCATGAAGGGGTAAAATAGTTTTTTACCCATCCCAAGGGTTAGAAAGAGAGTAAGAGAACTTGTGGTGTAATTAAGTAAGAGTGGGACATTGATTAGAAATGCTTATCTAATGTTTTAGGCGGAGGCTAGTTCGAGACTTCCGAGTACATGTCTATTACTTGCTAGCTACAAGGTGAGTCTTCTCACTATAGTTTACCTAGAGTGGTAATGATGTGTGACCAGAGGGTCGTATGTGCTTACTTGACTTATGCATCTTCTATGTAATATGTGTTATATGCTATATTATGTGATACTTAGACCAGACCAGAGGGTCCAACGAGCTATGAGATCGGAGGGTCCTCACTTAGACCAGACCGGTGGGTCCAACGAGCTATGGGACTGGAGGGTCCCACTGAGACACATTGACCGGAGGGTCTTGCAGAGCTATAGCCTCGAGTGGCTAATTATTTGTGCATGGTATTTTGGGGAACTCGCTAAGCTTCATGCTTACCGTGTTATTGTGTTATGTGTTTCAGGTACTTCCGAGGATTGCGGGAAGGCACCGACATGATTGTATACACCTGTTCGAGACCTAGTTGAGGATTCTGGGATTTGATTTTTATTGTGGATTTATGTTGACACTTGAGACACTTATGGTTTTATGAAATATAATATATGAGTTTATGTGTTTTGAAAATGAGAAAATAAAATTTGGTTTGAAAATTTACGTCGTTACAAGTGAGTGGACCATCTAGACTTTGGAGGACACACTGCAGGCACACGTTTTACGCTTCGGTGGTAGCTGGGATACCTACCTTCCCTTGGCAGAGTTTTCCTACAATAATAGCTACCACGTGAGTATTGACCGTCCTCCCTTCGAGATGCTATACGAGAGGAAGTGAAGAACCCCAATATGATGGGGTGAGGTGGAGCAGATGGTTATAGGGTGTACCGAAGTGGTACTCAAGACGAAAGAGAGGATCCAAAAGGTCCGGAGCAGGCTTCAGACTGCTCAGAGTCGGCAGAAAAGTTATGCTGACAAGCGCCATTCGGACCTGGAATTCCAAGTCGGGGATATGGTCCTCCTGAAGGTGTCACCTTGGAAATGTGTCATCCGATTTAGGAAGCGGGGCAAGTTAGGCCCCATGTACATTGGACATTTCAGGGTTGCAGCCCGGGTGGGCAAGGTGGCGTACAACCTGGATCTGCCAACCGATCTTAGCCAGATTCACAGTACTTTTCACGTCTCCCAACTACGGAAGTGCCTGGTAGACGATTCTGCAGTGGTGCCTCTAGAGGATATTCAGGTGGATGACAGTCTGAACTACATCGAGCGACTAGTAGTTATCCTCGACAGGAAGTCCAAGGATTTGAGAAACAAGAGGGTCGAGCTGGTGAAGGTGCAATGACAGCACTGCAAGAGTTCAGAATGGACTTGGGAGCCGGAGGACGAGATGGGGGAGCACTCCCCCGAGCTTTTTCCGGATGTAGCAACAGACTTCGAGGACAAAGTCTAAAATAAATGGGGGAGATTTGTAACGCCCGGTACCCGATATATATTTTAATTATGAGTTTTTACATTTTATGATATGGCTTTGAGACATATGATTATGGTTTTATGAGATGATGTGACCCGAAGATGTTTTTCTTATAAATATTTTTCTAAATCGTTATATAAAAATGAAATTTTTGGTCTTGAAAATTAGGATGTTACAGAATAACCGAATCTACTATAATAATTAAAAATCAATTTTGCTACTTGTCATTCTCTCATTTATTATGCCATATATTATTTTGTGGCAATTTTAGATAAATTATATCCATATGAATTTTTTTGATTATTTTGATTTTATTAAATTCTATATAATATATAAATGTAATAAATGTTATAATAAATGCATATCAAATTAATAATGAAACTTTCCTTATAATTTCGAAATTTCTAAATTGAATTTATATATTATAAAATTTTATTTATGTAAATTATTTGTTTAAATTTATAAAAGAAATAAGCACTTTAAATTTAATAATTAAATAATAGTTAAATATTTTTTTGAGTTTTCTTATAAATTCAAACTTTCTAATTTTTAGATCTTTATATATTTTTTTAATTGTTTTAATAAACATATATAAGTTTCACAACTAATATTATTTAAAAACGCTAAAATTAGTGACAAACAAACAATTACATAATATGGATAGTTAATATGGGATTTCGTAACCAAGTCACATATATGTATTTAGGGATATTAATAAAATTAGTTATTATAAATAAGGATGTCGACAAAAATATCAATATTTTATGTGTGTGTTTTCTTTTCAAAACAACTATTTTTTTCTTCTGAACATGGTATTTCAGAGTACCATTCATGATTCTAAACTTGAACATTTCGGATTCTGAGTGAAACATTATCTTTTATAGTTTTTTTCTCTGTCAATTTACTGTTGTAAATCCAATCATCAACTTCTAACAACACACACACACACACACATATATATATATATATATATATATATATATATATATATATATATATATATTAGAACACTACTTTATGTTACTATTCTACTATGAATTTAATATGTATACTATTTTAGTAATTATAATATGAATATATTCAATTTTATATGTTTATTCTACTATAAAATTTATATATATGAGTAGTAATTTAGTAAATTCTAATGTGAATGTTAAATATGTGATTGTTCATATATTCGGTGATGAATAATATCATAAAGTTGTACATAGAAAATTTTAATGTGAATATTAATGTATGATTGTTTGTATATTTGTTGATGAATAATGTCATATCGTTGTATATGCAAATTTCATAGTAGAATAGTAACATAAAGTAGTGTTCTCACGTTCTCACATTAAATAGTGTTCTCATTTCAACTTAACCCTATATATATATATATATATATATATATATATATATATATATATATATATATATATATGAGAAAAGTGAATATGTGGCTGTTATGTATATAATATTAAGTATAGAAACATCTATGTTGACTTTATTTTGATTAAAAAAACATATTTTTCTTTCACGCTTAGCCTCTTCCTATTGCTTTTGAACTTATATGATTGTTTATTGTGGAATTCATCCTTAACATCTATGCATTTCAAATGTTTATTTTTTTTATATAAAACCTCTAGTAGAAAGTTCATAACTTCCTCCGGTACCTAACTTGTGTATGCTTGTATTGTTTATTTATTTATTATTATTTTTATGGATTATGGGAAGTGGTTTATCGAGTTTCTAATGAACAATTTCAATCTTTCACTATAGTTTTCTATAATACATTTCAATATACTTAACTACACGTAGTTGATAAAATATTCTTATATACGGTTTGTGGTGCAAAAAATAAACTTATAAAACTCAATGAAAAATATATAAAAAGTCAATTATAAGCTTTAATAGAGGATACAAAAAATACAATAGAGATATTTGATTGAATTTTGTTAAAATTATGTAGTTTTTGATGATTCTATAACGACCACATATTCCCTAAACTATATATATATATATATATATATATATATATATATATATATATATATATATATATATATATATATATATATATATATATATATATATATAACCAAATTAAACTTGTATAATCATAGAATCAAACTTATAACCTTACGATTATTAAATCAGTGGATGAGAAAAAAAATATATACAATAAAGCTATACACGTTTGTCCATAGAATCATATACCAAAAAATGTGTATTAGGAATCACATGTTATTAATATTACATTAATTAGAAAAAATAAATAGAAAAAATAATTATTTCCTTTCAAGTGAGCCAAATTGGTTTATATTAAAATAACAAAAGATACCATCCCATATGATAATACGGTCCTCCCCTCTTAAACCTAGCCCCACCAAAAGATTTTGTCGTCGTCGATTGCGATCCAACCTCACCGTTGGCGACCATCTTCTCCCGTCTTCCTCCATTTCTATCATCTATCATCACCGACGTCTAGAAGGTGTCTCCGAACTTGCCCGGTCCTCTAATTTACACTACATTTTCTCCGCTATCGACGAAAAACCCTCTACAACTGGGACGCACACACCGTTGAATGCGTCGAAACCCTACACAGCCACACCAATTTCGTCTTCAGTTTAAATTCCAGTGTTCACTCGAATATCATCGTCTACAGATCAATTCAGAGACGATTAGAGTCACCACAAGGATCGAGGCCTATACAGAGGGCAATTAAGGACTCTGTAGTCGTCGGCAAAGCTTATACCGACGGCATGTTGTCTGTAAAAAGTCGTCGGCATAGCTCCGTCGAAAATATCGTCGGGACAGGAGTCGTCGGTATAGAATAATTAATCCAGACAACAAGTCGTCGGCAAAGATCGTCGGGATTGATTTTCGAGAACATATGAAAAAGTTTTATTCGGACCCTATACCAACGACTTGTCTGGACAAGGGTGACCTTATACCGACAACTTGTCGTCGGGAAAAGTATGAGCAATAGCGACGACATGTCGTCTGGAATGGTGAAAACGATTTTTACAGTTATAAAGCTATACCATCGACATGTCGTCGGTATAACTTTTTTTTTAAAAATATTTTTATAGGTTTTGTTAGATATACCAAAGCTGTTTTTTAAAACAATTCCAAAAAAGGATATTTGCAGAATAATATAATCTAAGGATGAGCATAGGCAGGTACCCGCCTCATTTGACGAGAATCGGAACTGGAACCAGAACCACTCTAGGCGGTTCTTAAATTTTTGGAACCAGTCCCGAAACTGTCGGTTCCGGTTCCGGGAGCGGGTAACCTGGTTACATTAACTTTGTTAAATTTTGTCGATAAAACCACAACATAGTTCGATCCAAATTGAATCAATTCATACCAAAAAGGGACATAATTTGACCAATATATTCTAAACCGGTCTAAGTAACACACACATATTTATATGAAATACTAATATATATATATATATATATATATATATATATATATATATATATATATATATATATATATATATATATATGCCGGTTTCGGCGGGCACCCAGTAGGTAGGGTTCTGAAAAAATGAGAATTAAAACCAGAACCGCTTAAGGCGGTTCCATAACTTTAGGAACTGGAACTGGAATAGCTTAAGACAGTTCCAGTTCCAGAACTGGCAGTTCCGAGACGGTTCTGGTTCCAAAAGCGAGTACTCGGTTCTGATGCTCATCCCTAATATAAACATAACATAACATACCATTAAAATCCAAAAACACTTAATAAATATAACATACCATTCAAATTCTACTACATAACAAAATAGCAAAAGAAAGCAAGTTTTTAACAAACATTGTTGTCACTATCATTCTAGTTATCCTCCTTCTCCTCCTCATCACCACCATCATCAACATAATAATCATCATCTTCCTCGTGTTCATTGGATGTTTAGGGTTATTTTGTGAACTCATATTGGGATTAAACTGGAATTGGGGCATTGGCTCTGGATAGAAGTTTGGAATGACGGACGTGAAAGTCTTATTAAACATTTGGTTCATTTTTAGCATTTGTTGTTGCATGATTTGAATTTGTTGGGATAATACAACAACTTGTTGTTGGGATAATATTAATATTAATTTGATTTTAAAACCAATTTAATTTGATTTTATAATTAATTTGATTTTGTTTTAAAATTAAAATTAATTTGATTTTAAAACTAATTTAATTTGATTTTACAATTAATTTAATATTTTATTTTTATTGATTGATTTAAATTAATTCAACTTTACTTTATAATTAATTTAAAATTACTAAAAGTACGTTGCTATTAATAACCTAATTAAGCTAAAGTTGTTGGTAATGACCAACATTAAATTACAACAAAATTAAGCTCTTTGAAACCATGTTAAACACTTTACAATACAAAGAATAACATCTAAATACAAAAGCTATAACTTATCAATTAACAAAAGTATCATAATTTTGTTAATTATAATTTGTAACATCATATTTTTGTTTATTTTCTATTATTGCATCGTACTTTTAATATTATATTACATAATATTTTGGTTTAAAAAGTATAACTTTTAATTTGATTTTATAATTAATTTGATTTTATTTTAATATTAATATTAATTTGATTTTAAAAATAATTTAATTTGATTTTATAATTAATTTGATTTTGTTTTAAAATTAAAATTAATTTGATTTTAAAACTAATTTAATTTGATTTTACAATTAAATCTATATATTATTTTTTATTGATTTTTTAATTAATTCGACTTTACTTTGTAATTAATTTTAAGTTACTAGAAGTACGGTGCTATTAATAACCTAATTAAACTAAAATCGTATTGACCAACATTAAGTCACTAATAAAATTAAGCACTTTGAAACCATATTAATCACTTTACAATACAAACAATAGCATCTAAATACAAAACTATAACTTATCAATTAACAAAAGTATCATATAATCATACATGTATACAATACACTCAATTCTAATTTTCATTTCATTTTAGACATAAAATAAAAATGTATACATCTAAATACAAAATCAAACATCATACAAAATCAAAATCAAACATACAATTTCAATTTTTATCCAATTTCATTCAATCATACCTTATAGCATCTTACACTTTAGACATCAAATTTCAATTTCATACAAATGTACACATCTAAATAAAAAATCAAATATCATTCTTAATTTCATTTTCATGCCAATACACCACAATGAGATAAACAAGTTATGCCTAACTTCATTTTCATTTTCATTCCAAAACACATTTTCATACCTCAAAATGCATATATATAATCAATCAACCAAACAAAATATGAACAAAATTAAATATCATTGTGTATTGAAAGAAAAAAAATCATAAACATCATAATCTTCACGTAACTGCACAGGAAAAAAAAACAAAAAAATTACCTCAAAATCGGAGGTCAAGATAGCACAATAACCGGAATTTGTTTTCTTCGGTGGTGGTGAAGCTCGTTGCCGACCGGCGGTGACAAATGCTTTGATTGAAGGCAATAACGACCAGAAATAAACCCCCAAAATCGGAATAAAACTCAAGCTAAAACAAATTAAGAACAAATCTAGGGCCAACAAACTTACCTTTAGGTTACCGATGAAGCTGCGTGGCCGGAAATCACCTTGAGTCGCCGGAGGTTGAGAGGAAAAAGAAGGCGAGGCGTGACTGTGAAATAAATGCTGCTAGGGGTTTTATTACAGGGAAACCCTATAACGACGACATGTCGTCGGTATAGGTAAAGGAAACGATGTCGTCCCATTTTACCTCATTAAAAAAAAAAGAAATAATTTTCACGTGGATCGGTCCCACTCTTTTCCGACGACAAGTCGTCAGTACAGGTGGACGAGAAAGACATCGCTTTACTTTTCTACGACCTAGATTAAAAATAATTCGAAATTATTTTTTTAACACCCTATACCGACGACATGTCATCGGCATAGGTGGACCAAAACGACGACGTCTTTATTTTATGCAACAAGAAATATAAATAAATTGAAATTTTTTTTAGTATCTTATAACGATGACATCTCGTCAGCATAGATATTGGACATACCGCTACTTTTTTGCCCCTTCCCGCCCAGTCGTCTATACTGGTGACTTGTCGTCGGGATAGCCATTCTGATCAAAGAAATATGGTCAAAGTTGGAATACATTTTACCGACGATATGTCGTTGATATAGCTTGCCTTTTGCCGATGACACATGTCGTCGGGATAAGTGTCGTCTCGATAGGGCTAAATCCATGCAGTGAGTGTGGGACGTAAAAACGGGGACCAATTCTAAAGATAAAGGTTAGGTGTTTATCAATTAATTTTCCAAAATTTCATACTTGTTTCTTGTGCTCTTTGATCATAAATTAATGTGAGCTCTTTGATCATAAATTAATGTGAGGATTTTTCTAATTAAATGGATCTTACTCAGACTTGATATTGATTTTTAGTCAACGGCTTCAACGATTATTAAAATTAAGGAACAACCTTATATCAAAATCTCATATTGCGAAATGGTTACTAGTATAATTGCGATTGTATATTTATGACTTTTAGTGGGGATCTTTGCCATTAATGGAATTTGTAAGAATTGATTTGCACTATAATTCATAAAAATATTGTGCCAACAATTTTTTGAAGGTCCCACTAATAAGTCTCACTTAATTTTTTAATTATAAACTCCACACTTTGTAGAGCAACTGCATAATTTTTTGAATAACTTTTTTTTACCATTATTTTTGTTTTGAACGACATGCATGCCATTAAAATTTGTTATGACAATTTATTTTCTGCTGCAGCCTCCACAATGAACAGGGCATATGTTATTTGAGTGACCTTTTGTGAACAAATAAAAAGTATGCGTTCCTTAAATTACTCCTATGCATTGTGGTTTTTGTAGAAGATGAAAATTGTTAAATTTAGATACTACATAGGTGAAACAAAGATATAACTGTACTTCACACATAAAAATCAAAATTTTTTTTGGCTCTTTCAGTCCTACAAGTGATAGGAGCAATGAAGCAAAATTGAAGCATTTGGGATCAAGTACATGAAGAGAACATGTTCATATACAAAGTATAGTGATATGTATAACACATATAGAATTTGTACATCACCTGATTTTACATGTGTTTAATATATGAATATTGTTCATTTATAAATATATGTTCATTGAGGAAGATAGGTTCCAACAATGGTTTTAATCATGATTTTGTATAAACATTCAATTATGAATATGTATAATATTGTATGAACATATATGGTTTTGTATAAATGTTCAATATAAACATATATGCATATGAATGTTCACTTATGAACATTACCGATTTTTGGAGTTTTGTATAAATGTTCAGATATGAACATATATTATCATTTTGTTACTATAATTTTTGGGTTTTTGTATAAATATTTAGTTACGAACAAGTATGAACGTAACTAATTTATGAATACTTGAGAAATGTGTATAAATGTTCATCAATGAAGGTGTACATTAGTTCAATTTGTAAGTTTTTATATTAATGTGCATAACTACACGTATATATGTTCATAAATGTTCATCAATGAATTTGATGGTCATTTTCTTTTATTTAGGGAAAAGATGATCATGTCAAAATATATACCACCGTTTTTGTGAATAACTCCATATTTAATCCACTATAATCTATGTAACTTACGGTATGTAATTTAGCCCACATGAGTATAAGTTAAAATAAGTATTTGGATAAATTAAAAAAAAAACATTTTATAGCGGTTTGAAACCGAAGATAAATCATTTTTGATCCGTTACTAACCCATAATACCATAACTTATCAAAACTCCTTATAACTTATAGATGTCTAACATTTTTACGAGTTTTTTTTTTTTTTTTTTTTTTTCCTGAAAATGACTTATCAAATTATATGGTCTTGACACTGAATAAATTAATCTAAAACACTTTTTATAAACTCCACCACTATAAGCTAACAAGGAATAAACTTTAGCCAAATACCCTCTTAAAAATGCCAAACCTTTTTAAAAATAACGTTGTATTATTAAAGGTGTAATCTTTATGAGAAGTTGAAAATATCTTATATATGTTGAATTAATGACAGCACCGATTACAGTTATTGAGGTCCCTAATTTTATATCGATATAGTTTCAATGCTTAACTAAAAGACATTTACAGTCACACAACTACCACCCAACCATTCCTTTCAAAATAAATGCAGGGCCACTCCCGCCCCACCCCAGCGCACAAATATGAACTTAAGAGAGCTAACGAATTTTCCCAATTACTTTTATTAAAATTCTTTATCTTCTTTCTTTTCAAGTAAAGGCTTCTTACTTCTTAGTCTCAAGATGGAGATAGAAGTAGGGAGGAGCACCGGTGGTGGTGATGGTAGCCACAACGGCAGTACAATGGCGGAACATGGTGGTAGTAACGACGAAGGTGGTGGTGGTGGAGAAAGTATGGGTCGGAGTCAGAGCATGAAGGAAAGGGCAAGTTATCTGGTGTGGCAAGATCTAAGGGTGATGCTTCCAAGCTCCGGTGATGGACCAACAAAGCGGTTGCTCCATGGTCTTAACGGTTTTGCAGAACCGGGTCGGATCATGGCTATCATGGGTCCTTCTGGTTCGGGCAAATCAACTCTTCTTGATGCATTAGCAGGTTTGTTCCTTCTCTTCACCAGACAACTAGTTTCTTTTTACGTTCTTTTACTACTATGAAATACATATACTAGCTAGTGAGATATAGTAAAAAGAAAGAAGTTATCTTTGTATCTAACTGATCTTTACCCATTTGAGGAAAGTCCAAGATTTGAGACATGGGCAAAAAGATTTAGGGAGTAAAAAATTACTAAAACTAGAAAGTCACTTTTTTCGAAAATTTATGGTACTTTTTTTAGTGTTTTTGTAAGTTCTCAATCATTATCGCGACCCCAGGATTTGATTTTTTTTTCTAGATTCTCTAGATCAAACTAAAAAAATTGTATTATAAATTGATTTATATATTATTGGTAATTTATATAACTATCTATTATGAATTACGATATTTGAATGTGTGATTTTAATTGTTTTTGATAGGTAGACTATCAAAGAATGTGGTGATGGCTGGAGATGTTCTACTAAACGGGGAGAAGAAGAAACTAACATATGGTGTTGTTGTAAGTGACTCCACGTGTACATATATATATATATACCTTAATTGTTTTCTTGTAAATTATATAATAAATTGATGTAAAAGAGATAATTAATGTAGGCCTATGTGACACAAGAAGATGTTCTAATGGGAACCCTCTCAGTGAGGGAAAGCATCACTTACTTAGCTCATTTGAGGCTTCCACCAACATTGACAAAAGAAGAAGTGAAAGATACAATAGAGGGGACAATATTAGAGATGGGGCTCGAGGATTGTGCAGATAGGTTGATCGGAAATTGGCACTTGAGAGGAATAAGTGGTGGGGAGAAGAAAAGGCTAAGTATTGCACTTGAAATCCTCGTTAGACCACGAGTTTTGTTTCTAGATGAACCTACAAGTGGACTCGATAGTGCATCGGCATTTTTTGTGGTTCATGCTCTAAAAAGCATGGCTCGTGATGGAAGAACAGTCATTTCTTCAATTCACCAACCAAGTAGTGAAGTCTTTGCATTGTTTGACGACTTGTATCTTTTATCTGGAGGTGAAACTGTCTATTTTGGAGAAGCCAAAGAAGCTATTGAGGTTTGTGAATTGTCATGAGTAGAGTATACATAGAACTAATTATAAGTTTGGAGAATATATATAATTGTGTGTTGTTAAAAGGGAAAATGACTTAAAAGCCCAACGAAGTTTCCAAACCATTTAAAAAACCCCAATCATGTTTTGTCTGTTCAAAAAACCCAACGAACTTAACCTTTTGTCTAAAAAGTCCAACAAAGTTTCAAACAGTTCAGAAAATTCAAATTTTGTTTTATTTAAGTTCGTTGGGTTTTTTTTTTTTGAACAGTCAAAACATGATTGGAGTTTTTTAAACGTTTTGGAAACTTCGTTGGTCTAACAAGTCATTTTTCTTATACGGTAATAAGCCACGTCATCTGTTTCTCTTATTTGACTTTCGAGAAAGTGTAACTTAGTTGGGCTTTTTAGATAAAATGTTAAGTTTGTTGGGTTTTTTTGAACAGACAAAACATGATTGGGGTTTTTTAAACGGTTTGGAAACTTCGTTGGGTTTTTAAGTCATTTTCCCTTGTTAAAACAACATACATACTATTATTCTACATTTGCTTATAATTTGTAGACTTAATATATATATGCAACAACCTCAATACATGTATAAACTAAAAGAATATTTTCATATGAATATGGTTATATCACCTAGGTTTTAAGTGATGATAACTGTTTATAATTTTGTACAGTTTTTTGCTGAATCGGGGTTCCCGTGTCCCATCAAGAGAAATCCTTCCGATCATTTTCTACGTTGTATCAATTCGGATTTCGATGTCGTGACAGCTACACTAAAAGGCTCATTGAGAATTCAAGTATGTTTTCCTTGTCTTTGTATATATTTAACGTTTATTTTATTTAGTTTTAAATAAAATAAACTATTCTTTTAATACAAATAAGTTTACTGTGTTTGGTTTGCGTTAATTAAAACTAGTTAGAAGGAAAAGAAATTATATGATTGCGAAGTAAATAAAAAACATGCATGTTTGTTTATCAAAAAATGAAATAAAATGAATTATTATCATTCCTAAAAATCGAATATGGGCCATTCATTTTATTGGACCACTTTTTTGGTTTGTTTGTTATTCCGTTAAAACCTACCGACTTGTTTAATTGTTCAAATTGAACTGGACTCATATCATTTAGATATTTGGATTTTTTTATTAATTTGCAACAAACCACATTAATGTTATAGATTTTAAATTAGTTTTGATTACTAAAATGAGAACTAATAGTCCAAAAACCAAAAATAAATATTCTTTTATTTATTTATATTGTTTATTTTTAATATATATCTATTAATTATTAGATAAACAATTGTTTTATTCAATGTATTTTAACTATCTAAAATAGTCATACATAAAGAAGGTAAAAGTAAAAAAAAAAACAGTTACCTTTTTGCAATAAAATTAAAATTTCCTGTATTGTTACAATATGTGATTAAATATAATATATTTCATATGTATATTATATAGAATTTCTTGTATTGTTTGTGTAAAATGACATTTATATCATTTTCAATTTATTTTACATTTTTTTTAAAACTACCGTTGCCTCCATCACCCCGACATTCCCTTAAACATAAACTTGTTGCTTCCATTTAGAAAAAAACCTCCTCCTTATAAACCTGATGATACCTTGATGCCCAAGGAAAAAAAAAGGAACAACAAAGAAAAGAAACAGAGGAATAAAATGAAGAAGAATGAAATTCTAATTACTTGGTGAACAAGGTCTAATTCGCTTGAATTAATTGTGGTTATTAAAATAACTTTATTTAGTTGTCCAAATATGCAAAACTACAGTGTTGGAATAACTTAACAAAATATGAAAATGAAATTACTCAATCTAATTAACTGTAACAAAATATGAAAAATGAAATTCACTTATCGATGTTTAAATGTTTTCATTTGTAGGAAAAACGAGAAGAATCAGACCCGTTTATGAATATGGGAACAACACAGATCAAAGCAACCTTAGTAGAAAAATACCGGTGGTCAAAACACGCCGTGAAAGCCCGAGCAAGGATGAAACACCTCTCCACAATCGTAAGTTTTCCTTCAAACTCAAAACCTTTTCGTGTTTCCATGGCTGCAGCTTGCTTATTATTCCCATTTCCAGCGAGAACCTGCGACAAAGGCAAACACGACAAGCCATGCTGGATGGTGGAAGCAACTTGACACACTAACAAGAAGATCGTTCGTGAACATGTCAAGAGATATGGGATATTACTGGTTAAGAATCATCATCTACTTAGTCGTATCAATATGCGTTGGGACAATCTTCTTCGATGTGGGAACGAGTTACACTGCCATTCTTGCAAGGGGAGCTTGTGGTGGTTTCATAACAGGGTTCATGACTTTCATGTCAATCGGAAGTTTCCCTTCATTTATCGAAGATATGAAGGTACGTAACCTAAGCAATCGTAAGTAAATCAAACCTATTTTATGTTCTTCATCGATTTTAACAATCATGCATGCAAACTATATATTTCAAGATCTTTACTCGAGAACGGCTTAACGGCTACTACGGGGTTGGTGTGTTTATACTTGCGAACTTCCTATCTTCGTTCCCGTTCTTGGTGGCAGTTTCTCTAGTCACCGGAACAATCACATGGAACATGGTGAAGTTCAATCATGGATTCTCGCGCTACGCTTTCTATTGTCTCAACCTGTTTGGCTCGATTGCAGTGATCGAGAGCTGTATGATGATTGTTGCAGCTCTTGTTCCGAATTTCTTGTTTGGGCTCGTAGTTGGGGCTGGAGTTCTCGTAAGATTACATCTGAACCATTTTCATAGCGTTTCTTGTTTCAAAAACGTGTTGTATATATACTGAATTACTTTACGTACACAATGTATTAGGGGGTTATGATGATGACTTCAGGTTTCTTTCGTCAACTTCCCGATCTTCCAAAGCCATTTTGGCGTTACCCTGTGTCGTATATAAACTACGGATCATGGGCAATACAGGTATTCAAAGATAGCAAATTTAATCTGATTGTTAAATATATAAGTTATAGAGATTTAATTTAAGTTATTTGAGCTACTGGAATTAATGCAGGGAGGATACAAGAATGATCTATTGAATTTGGAGTTTGATGGGTTATCACCGGGAGACCCGAAAACCACCGGTAGGGAGGTGATAACGAAGCTGTTCCGGATGCCGTTGACTCACTCAAAGTGGTGGGATTTGTTTGCGATATATGCGCTTCTTGTGAGTTACAGACTGACGTTCTTTTTAGTTCTCAAGTTGAAGGAGAAAGTGTTGCCGTTTTTACAGTCGATGTATGCGAAGAGAACTGTACATCGACTGAAAAGGCGAGCTTCTTTCGTAAAGTTTCCTTCTTCAAGACGATACCAAAACCTTCGCACTTTGTCGGCACAAGAGGGCTTCAGTTCTCCGATCCCATAGCCCAAAAACGCAGTACATTCATTCAAAATACATAGTTGAGATGAGAATAATAAAGTAATTCAAGCACTTGTCGTACACGCATCACTTTTACAATCATTATTACACAATTTGGAGATATATCATGAATCACTGTATAAATCTACAATAGCTTTAACTGTGTTTTACCAGCAATTTGATGTTTCATTCATTTGTATACCCATGCACTTCCATATTTTGTCACAAATGAGTTGATATTGTACTAGTACAAATTCCATCCGTGAAGTTTTAATTTGGTTTCTCCCAAAACGGTACCGTGACATGTAATGTCACAGACGATCAGTGTCGTCGATACAGAGTTGACCACCTTTCTTTGACCTTGAACTGTATGCCGATGATATATCGTCTGAATAGGTTAGGCGGGAACAAAAAGTTTTTCGTGGTCTTCTAAAAACGTATGCCAACGGCATGTTGTCGATATATGTCAATATACCGTTTTGGGAGAGCTATACAGACGACATGTCGTCGCCATGCCACACTGGCAATCCGAGTGAAATGACTATCCCGACGATTTGTTGTTGGTACAACGCTCAATTTTTTCCAGCAATTAAAAAAAACAAGGTAGTGTTGGGTACCAACGACTTATCGTCGGCATAGGGTTTAGCCCCATCAAGACCAGCGACTGCGTCTTTTCACTTCTGATTTCTCTCTTTCTCTCTTTCCGTCGACGACCAAATCTCCTCCGGCCACTCCCATTCGCCGGTAACTAGCAAGTGTGCTTCTTGTTCCTTCTATTCTTCCTAATTTTGTGACTGGCCAATGTTTTTTTTTTTTTTTTTCTTCGGTTGTAGCTTTCACCTTGATTTTGGGGTATTATTTCTGGTTGCAGCCTTCATAGCCTCCATCATCGTTAGCCCTTCACCACCACCGACCTCTACAGCTAGCTACACCGGTCATTTTGAGGTAAGATTCCAACCTCTCTCTCTCTCTCTCTCTCTCTCTCTCCCTCCCTCCCTCCCTCCCTCCCTCCCCTCTCTCTCTCTCTCTCTCTCTCTCTCTCTCTTTTGTATGTTTAGGGCAAAAATGGACAAAATTTTGTTTTGTGCTATTTGTTTAGGTATGAAAATGAAAGTGAACATGATTTGTTTGATTTTGTGTTTAGATGTGTATATATTTGGGTAAAATTGGGCAAAAATGGGCAAATCTCTATTTTGTGTTATTTGTTTAGGCCAATGTTTTAAAAACTGGTTTGAACCAGCCGATCGAACCGTTTGGACCGGGAACCGGAGGAGGGAGCGGTTCAACTATCACCTGTTTTAAGTTGATTTTTGATCCAGATTAAACGACCTGTTTTTAGAAAAACTCGGTTGAACCGTTCAAAATAAACCGGTTGAACTGATTAAACCGAATAAAAATAAATAAAAAATAATCGTTTGCGTAATAAACTCTGGTGATTTTTTTTTCAAATTTAAATAGTTTTCTCTAAATAAAAACATATGGTAAATGTTATAAATTTTTTTTGATTTATTTGTATTCATCAAAAACATATTTTGTTTTGTTATTATATTTTTTTTTGACTTATGTAGATTAATGTAAAACACTAAAACTTATGGTTATGTATTATTATAATGTATTTGGATTGATCCCCAACTTGTTTTTATATGTATTTTTAATGTTTGAACTTAGAACAAATTACACGAATGGTCATTTAGGTGTTGTTTTTTTTCCCCTAAAGTAGTCCATACGAAACTTTTTTTTCCCTCAGATGGTACCTACGGAGCAAACATTGCACACAAATGATCTTTATGACTAACTTTGTTAACAGATTTTGTTAAGTGTGTGTGAAAAGACAAAATTGCCCTTTGTTTTTTTTATATTTATTTTAATATTTTGTTAATTTGTAATAAAAAGGTCGGGGTCCTCTCTCTCTCTCTCTTACATACACATACACATACACATACACATACACACACATACACATACACATACACATACACATACACATATACATACACACAAATATTGACATAAACACATGCATACACAGAGGGTCCGATTAAAATCGGTATCATTCCATCAAAATCAACATGTTGGTGAAGATCTAGTTTCGATTGAAATCAGGTGGGTCTGATTGCATGGGTTTTGAGGTTCGATTTCATGGGTTTCACTTAGATGATGAACATACAAAAGTCGGAGATGGAAGGACTTTGAGAAAGCAGTTTGATAGTTAAAACTTTGAAGGGAATCAAGGAAGTGTTAGAGAAGATGGATCTGAAAGCATGTCCGATGGGAATGATAATGTTAAAGCTGTATCCAATGAAGATGTCCCACCTAGTCCTTCTTCCAGATCTCGTCGGAGACATAAATATCACCGACATATTCCACACACACAGGCTTCTGATTCTTATCAATTGTTTCCGATTTCTTTTTCTATGGTGCATTGTCGCTACTAGCTTCTAGCTCCGACGAGATTGTATTTGTAGTGGTGAGCCAATAAAATGGTGGATTTAGGCTTCTTAACCAATCAAACTCTTTAAATATATTGGAATCGGAAGAGGGGTTCGGCCGTTTGGGTGTTGCTGATACCGGACACGTCAAGTTAAAACCCACCAGAGGGTTGAATCCAGCCTGCATCACCACCACGGAGTTGATATGCTGACAAAAGGAAAGGGGCGAAGTCGATCAGTCCGTAACTGGTAGATCTGTCGGAGAAGATGAAGCCCATAAATTGATTTCATTCAAAAAACGATTCATATATTATATTTTGAACACATGAAAATTGATTATGTAAATTCACACATGCACACAAAAAGATCTTAGGTTTCTTGAACAGGTTCCTGGGAAGACAAACAAATCGATTTCATTAATGGGTTCATAGTTGAACACGATTAACCAAAACCTGCAATCAATTTATAGGTTTTGTTAGGGCTGCTAATTGTTGATTTTTATTAGCTTCTCTGTAACGCCCCGTTTATTTAAATAAATTAATAAATGTAAGTCCCGGAATGATTTGTGAAGAATATTAAAAGTCGAGGTTAAAAGTGTACGTTCGGGACTTAAATTGAAAAGATTGAAGGCTTAAGGGCTTCTTAGTAATTTAGGAATCTATTATGAAAGAGATTTTTGTAGAGTAGGGGTTGATTGGTAAATTTCAACTTTAATTGTAAAGAATTTAAGAAGATATGGTTAAAAAGGTAATTATGTGTTTTATTTTGAAAAAAAATATCATGGGGAGGGACTAGAATGGTTAAATGGGAAAAGTTGGAGCATGGACACGGGACAACTCCCGTCACCCTCCCTTAATCCATGTATATATACATCTTAACTCACTCAAACCCTAAACCTAGTCTCAGCCGCCATCACCGGACTTCCTCTCGTTCTCCAACCGGTGGAAGCTCCGATCAACTGACATCTATAGTCGATCTCGCTGCTGCCAATTCTTCTTCTCCTCTTATGTTAGACATCGCCTGCTGCCAATCGTCAGTGAACTCGTCAGCCGCCTAGATGCCATTGGAGTCGGAATAACTCGCCACTGTGTCGGGTGTTGCTTCTGTGAACCCTGCCGCTGCTGTTGCCGCCACTTCACGACCGGAGCGCCACCACAACTTCTGTATTTCTTCAGCCGACTATGTGGTTATTGTGTGGGTTTCGTGTCCGTCGTGGAAGTCGGAGGTCGAAGACGGAGCTGCCATTGCTGTTTCTTGTTACTCGGAAGTCGTGGGCTCCCCCGAATGCCATCTTCTAGCCATCATGGCACCGCCGCTGCGGACGTTGGTGCTGCTGTTGCCGCCTCCTCGTGTCACCATCGCCACTGTACGCCACCAAGTAGGTGGCTGGAGTTCGTTTGCAACAGAAAACGTATGTGTGGGTGTGTTTATTGCAGTTAAGTGGTGTTTGGGTGTTGTTTACCCGAAATTCTCAAAGAATAGCCACAACCACCACCTTGAGGTGGTGGCTGCCACCATCTCCCACCACCGGCCACCACAAGGTGGCTGTGTGTGTGTTTATGTTGTTTAGTGTGTGTGTGTTAGTTAGTTAGTGTGTGTTTATTTTTGGACAAAAACCTTGTAATTGTAATTAGCATGAATAATAAAAATAATAGTAACCACCACCGTAAGGTGGTGGCCGCCGCTGTGAGCCGCCATCAACCACCACTACCCGAGGTGGTAGTGGGTGGTGCCCGGCTAGCAAACCCTAATGGGCTTAGAGATTGGTTTTGGGCCTATTGGGTCATGTTTGGGTGGAAAACCCTAATTATGAGTATTTGGGCCTTGGACTTATTGGACCCACTTTTGGGCCATTGGGATTGGATTGTGAACTAAGCCCAAATTATTCCATGTCATTTATCAAGTAGAGTAAAGAACTTAATGGACTAAGTCCTTAATGAGCTAATTGAGAAAATATTAATATTTGGGAATTTATTAGGGCACACGAGAATTATCTAATAAGTGAAATATTAAATAATAATCATTGGCAGAAATTAATCTAAGCAATAATGGACTTAATGGATTAAGTCCTTAATTGATTAAGTCCCTAGTGTGTTAAGTCCTTAGTGGATTAAGTAAGAAACACTTAACCCTAGTTATCATTTGATGTGAAACCCTAATTTCACTTGGGCTTTATATTGGGCCATCCGAGAATAATCAAATGGACTAGAGTAATTAGTTGGGCGTTAGGGTAAGGCCCATATGAAGGATTGGGCCCAATTTGGAAAATTGGGCCATAGATGGGCCATAGTTGGGGCCTAGATGGTTGTATGATATTGGGCCCTAGAATGATACATGTTGGACTGGACTGATCAATTGGGCCATATGATGGACTTTGATCCCTAGTTTACTTTGGGCCTATGGATTGGGCCTTGGGCTTGGGTAAGCCAAGCTAAGGGTAATGTAGTAATTATCCAAAGCATGTATTTTTAGTTATGTGTTAGAACCCAATTATTAATTGGGTGTTATTTGGTGTTGACAGTTCGGGAATTTGTCAGCCAGCAGCTGGGGTGGAGTCTGCGGGACTTCAGCAGTGTGGGATTGTGTCTGCGGGACTTCAGCAGTGTGAGGTGAGTTTCCTTCCAGTAGGAACGGGTCTAAGGCCACAATGCCGGCCCGTTTAGTAGCAGTAGTTTCTGGATTTTGGTCCGATGCAATTGTTAGTTTGTTTGATGCCTTCGTGGCCCAGACATGATTTATGTGTTAAGTGTTATGGGCTACGGCCTGACGTAATATGCAGTATATGAGTTTATGATCATGTGTGTTATGCTATTTGATATGTGTTTTTGCTATGCTATGCTATGCCCAGTCAGTTCTGGACTTCGGTCCGATGCAGTTAGTTTCGGACTTCGGTCCGATGCAGTTAGTCCCAGACTTCGGTCCGATGCAGGGGACAAGGTCCCAGTCAGTTCCGGACTTTAGTCCGATGCAGTTAGTTCCGGACTTCGGTCCGATGCAGGGGACAAGGTCCCAGTCAGTTCCGGACTTTAGTCCGATGCAGTTAGTTCCGGACTTCAGTCCGATGCAGGGGACAAGGTCCCAGTCAGTTCCGGACTTCGGTCCGATGCAGTTAGTTCCAGACTTCGGTCCGATGCAGGGGACAAGGTCCCAGTCAGTTTCGGACCTCGGTCCGATGCAGTTTTCGGGCTTCGTCCCGATGCAGTGGGCAAGGCCCAATATGTGTTTATATGTTATTGTATGGTATGTGGTATTTGGGGGAGCTCACTAAGCTTCGTGCTTACAGTTTCAGTTTTGGTTTCAGGTACTCAGTTTTCAAAAGAGGAGCTCGGGAAGATTGCAGTGCACACACCATTTGTTCAGCCTGAGATGTTTATACTCTGATATATTTGACAATTGTTATAATATTTTGAGATACATTGCTTATGATTTCTATATGAGGTTTCTTGACTATGGTTTTATCATTAAATTAAACGAAATTTTCAGACTGTGTTTTTGGGATGTTACATTCTCCAGGATGAATGGGATGAATACAAACCTACAAATCAATTTAATTTTTCCAAAAAATGATTTACATTAACTGCTAATTGATGATTTTTATTCATCGTCGATTGTGTGTGTATGAGTGTATTGTGTGGAAATGGTGACTAGAGAGAGAGAGAGAGAGAGAGAGAGAGAGGGAGAGAGAGAGAGAGACCATCTGTGTGCATAAAACAAAAGGTATTTTTGTCATATAATAAAAATTAACAAAATCTGTTAACAAATTTAGTCACAGGGACCTTTTGTGTGCAAGGTTTGCTTCGTAGGGATCATCTAATGGAAAAAAGTTTCGTAGGGACTACTTCAGGGAAAAAATATAAACTTAAAGGACCATTCGTATAATTTACTCTTGAACTTGTAAACATCAAATTCATTATTTATAGATGTATGTATGTATAGAAAAATAGCAAAAAGATGAAAATTATAGAAACCGGTTAACCCGACGGTTGAATCGATTAAACCGGAAAATGGTCACCATACCGGTTCAACTAAAAAACCAGTTTTTAAAACATTGGTTTAGGCATGAATTGTTTGATTTTGTGTTTTAGGTGTGTACATATTTATATAGAATTTGAATTGGATGTATTGTATACATGTATGAATTTGCATAATTGTATGTCTCATTTGATTGTATGTCTCATTTGAGTAGATGTATTGTATACATGTATGATATTGCATAGATGCATTACATAATTGTATGTCTCATTTGATTTTGTGTTTAGATGATATTTGTATGAAATTGGATGTATTATATACATGTATGAATTTGCATAATTGTATGTCTCATTTGATTGTATGTCTCATTTGAGTAGATGTATTGTATACATGTATGAAATTGCATAGATACATTACATAATTGTATGTGTTATTTGATTTTGTGTTTAGATGTGTACATATTTGTATGAAATTGTAATTGGAATTGGAATTGCATAAAGTTATGAAATTGGAATTGGAATCGGATGTATGGTATACATGTATGAAATTGGAATTCGAATTGGATGTATTATGTGTATTGTATGTCTCATTTAGATGTATTGTATAATGGTATGGAATTAGAATTGGATGTATTGTATACATGTATGATTTTTTTTAGATGTTTAGGTTTATTAGTTTGAGTTCATGTAAGATGAAGTGATAAAGTGCTTAATTAATAAGTGTTTAATGTGTTGTTTAAGTGAATTCCTTAATGAATAGTTGATATTGTTTGTATTATAATGCGCTTAATAGGTTAGTGCCTAATATCATTTTATTTAGTTGATAATATGGTTTTAAAGTACAATGTTATAAAAGAAAAAACAAAAATAAGATGCTATATATACTATAAATATGAAAAAGAAGTGAAAATAGAATGTTTTAATAAACACACTAACAAAAGTACATTGTTATTTAAGAAAACCTCACTACAAAGGTTATTAATATCAATGTACTTTTATTAGTTTGTTTATAAAAGCATTTTATTTTCATTTATATTTTATAATAGAAAACCAAAACATAAAAGTATGTTTCTATTAAAAGTACGATGTTATAATAGTAAACAAAAGTAAGATGCTATAATTAACCAACAAAAGTATGACACTATTAATAACAAAAGTATGAAAACACGTTGAATCATTGATTTTTAGTTTAAGTCTCTTCTTCATAATCATCAAGAGCCTAGAAATACCTGCCTAAAATTGATTTAGAAATTAATTTCGGGATTTCCCTGTTTTGGGACTACTTTTTGATTACTTTATCTCATTTAGGATGTGAATGTGTATTGCATGTTTGTTTGTTTAATAAAAATTTGGTTGTCTATTTCTCTTTGATCATCGAGTAAATATTTCTTTATATACTTGGGAGCTAAGACGAAATGTTGTCAGATTTTTCTCAAACAAACAGTCATGCAATACACATTCACATATGAGATAAGGTATTCAAAAAGTGGGTTTAGAGGCCTATCATTGTGAATACTCTATCAATTCTGTTTGATTTTTACTTCTTGAGTAAATATTTCTTTATATTCTTGTGAATACTCTATACATTTTCGGGTATATATTTCTTTATATAGCCCAAATACAATCTAACTTCCGATAACTATATATACAATATAATTTTTAATAATGAAACATCAATGAAGATCAATAAGAGTTGGATTGGAGAGAACCGAATGTCTTCAAAATACTTGGAAGGTTTAATGCGACCATCCTATGAATTGAAGGCTACTTGTTTAAGTGGGAGATTCTTGGAAATGGGTGTCTATAACACCCATAAATTAGGGCTAGTCAATCTGAATACTATGAATGTTAAAGTTGACTTTGACAGAAGATTATTTAGGATAAATAATCTTAAACAAAGTTAAAGTAGACGTGACAAGGATTCTGCATATATAAACAATGCCTAAATCTGATTTCTTGAGAAGAAGTAGTGATGAGATTTAGAACAGGAAAATCGGACCGGAACCGGAACTGTTAGAACCGGAATATATAGAACCGGTTCCGGTTTCGGGTTTAAAAATTGGCTTTATCCGGGTTTGGGTCCATCAGGTCCGGGTAAACCCGGTCTAAAAACCGGAACCGGAACCACTTTTAGGGCCGGAACCGGTTTTTGTGAAACGTTTAAAAGATGCATATCTCATTCGTTTCAACTCCGATTGACATGCGACTTTTTCCAAAATGTAGTTTAGAGTTTGTACATGATTTTAGACTATAAATTTGACATTTTTAGTTTTATATTCATTGATTTACAGCCTCTCAAAGTCGATATGTTAAAGCTGGATTTGTTTAGTTTTTCAGTTTTTTTGTATTCGGTGAAAGTTTTAAAACATACATATCTAATTCGTTTGAAGTCGGATTGACATGTGGTTTTTTTCAACTTGTAGTTTATAGTTTGGACATGAGTTTAAACTATAATTTTGTCATTTTTGGTTTAATATTCAATGATTTACAGTCTTCCGAATTCGGGATATCAAAACTGAAAATTTTCATATTTTCAGCTTTTTGTTTTTGTACTTTGTATTCTGTGAAAATATTAATACATGCATATCTCATTTGTTTAAAGTTGGATTGACATGCGGTTTTTTCCAGAGTGTATATTATATTTTGAACATGATTTTAGACTATAATTTTGTTAATTTTGGTTCCATATTCAATGAGTTACAATCCCTCAAAGTCGGGATTTGAATATGAAAATTTTCAAAGTTCAACCCACTAAGTAGTAAGTAATTACTAAAAAATTTCGGTTTTCGGTTCTAAAGCCACTTTATCCGGTTCCAACCTACCCACTTTGATGTTTTCGGATTTTCCGGTTCTAGACCCACTTTACCTGGTACCGTACCCGGAACCGAACCGGAACCGGTTCCTATATACCGGTTCGGTTTCCAGTTCTAAAAAATCCCGTTAACCGGTTCCGGATTTTCCGGGTCCGGGTCCATCCGGTTCGGGTTTGGACCCACTTTCATCCCTAAGAGGAAGTTATGATTTTTCTAATATTTCAGCGTAACAGTATACGACTCAGAAACCGAAAATGAAATCAGTCGATTGTTAAAAATAAAGTCAAAATTAGGCGACGGAGTCTAAATGAAAGTCATAGCTCGTCGATAGCTACACATGAATATATAATCTATCGAGAACGGAGCTCGCATGAACTAGTTATGAAGTTTCTAAGAATTCAGGTTTTTCCGCATGCATCCGCGTGCACAGACAGCATCTACGACGCTTATTGACACTTCATCAGATGCTTGACATGTTGCACTATACAGAGAGTGGCACATCACCTTGGCCGAACAATTGCGTGGCGTGTAGGGGAAATGGTGCCCGACGTGCACCCTTTTCAATCCTATATAAACCCTGCGAAATCCTTCATTTCTCTTCACACCTCTCACCATAATCTCTTTGGAAGTCTTTCTAACTTTTAACCCTTTTACTTCTGAGTTTTTGGCCACTTCAGCAAAACTCTGCAGTGTCAGATAGCTGACAATTAGGAGATCTCAAGTCAGAGTTATACCGCTTAATTCTCAGTTTTCATCAGTGTGCTTTGTAAGTTAAGCTAGACTTATTTTATTTAAGTGTAACTTTTAATTATAATCATAGTTGTTATTACAAATCTATAATTAAGATTTTTTCAGTAAATCCAATGTGATATTACTGATTAATCTACTTACGGGGATGATGTCTAGGCTAGATTTAGTATACTACTTACGGGGAGGTGTTTAAAATAGGATTTCCAAACAGTGTACTTTGTATACCAAACGAACCCTACCTCCGATATGATCCTACCTGCTTGTTCCTTACCTGATAGATCTTGATATAGACATTGGGATTAGTGAGGAATCTAAAATATCATTGGTCGCTAGGAATATTAAACTAAGACTTAGTGACATCCGCATCTAGGTCACGTTAGAAGAAAATTCAAGGAGTTTGGCAGAGCATTGTCGAATTCTTCGGTCACCCACCTAAGTCAAGTGAGTGCATATTCCCTTTCATGAACATGATTTTAATACAAGTATCACTTAAAATATTAAATATATGTTAGAAAGTTTATATGTGAGCTATATGATTATTTCATGGTATATGTGTTAGATATGTATTTGAGAATATGCAACATGCGAATCGGATATGACCCTATATATGTTAAACAGTTAAAGGGTATATATCTATTACTACATTATAGCAATAATAGAAATATTATTAGAGAAAAGGATAAAAGTATATACTTCGTGTTAAGTATGTATAAAAATATTGTCTAAACAAAGTTGATATTGGGAACCTAGTAGTTTTTTTCAGTTAATAAGGTAAGGCTTATTATAGATACCTAGTTCAATTAAGTTTGATATCAGGTACTCTTATTGGGGATACGTGTGAGTAGGTTAGAACCAAGAGTAGAGTTCTTCTCCTAGACACTTTTAGGTGTTGATTGTATGAAATAGGTACCCGAGTACAAATCATGTTCCTTCTTGGGTGACCAGAAATGGTGGGCCCAGATCATACAATTGTAATGGTATGCCTGCTTATTTTCTTGGGTGACCAGAAATGGTGGGCCCAGATCAGAAAACTGTAATGGTATGTCTGCTTATTTTCTTGGGTGACCAGAAATGGTGGGTTGGGATCAGACAGCTGAATAGTATGTCTGCATATTCTAAACGGTTCATTAGGTGAGTTAATTTCCTGATAATCGTAAACTAGGATTTATGAGGATAGATTATGGATCTTATATATGCATCTGTCACCAATCTGAGAGTATGGATTAGGCAGAATCATCCTACCCTGGTCTGAGAGTATGGATTAGGTATAGTCATCCGCCACTGATCCAAGAGTATGGATTAGTGTTAGATGCCATTTTATACATCTTTTAGGGAAGTTTTCATTAGAATTTAGGATCATATTTTGTACATTTGCATGTCATTTATTTAAATAATGTTTAGCTCTTGTATTTTCTTAGAATTCCTATACTACTTATGTTTTTATGTCAATTTCAGAAATTTCGAGTGGAGCAGTGCTTTGGGAGCAGTTGAATGCGCGTTTGGAGCATAAAATGGAGCTTGGAACTTATGAAGGATTATGAGGAATTCTTGGAAGTTGTTTTGGTCAAGAAACATTTGATCTAATTGATCACACGAAGATATAATCTGCAATCTGGAGCTAAAGGATGTTGCTGACAGCTTTGACCCTTATCAATATTTTGAACATATATCATGAACCGTAACTCCTATTGACGTGATTCAAAATGTTCTGAAAAGTACACGAAATTTCGGACGTCCTAAGAAAAACAAGCGATCAGAACTCTTGTCCATCTGATCGCATGGAGCCTTTATGTGATCACAACTTCGCTTGCAACTTGTCTTTGAGGTTTTTTAGTGCCAGAAATTTATCTGGAAGTGAAAAATCAAAACATGTGATCGCAACCAATGTACATGCGATTACAACTTTGCCAAAAAGTGTCGAAATAGCTTCCTACTTCATTAAAAAGGTATGTGACGCTTTTTCTTGAGAACCTGCAATGGCAGCCTCAGTACGTGCGATCACATGTTTTGAGGATCTTGTTCCAGAAGCTTCCACCTTGAGTGTAAATACAACCCTCATAATCAGTTGTGAGGGTTGGACAATTCCGAATGAAAAAAAACACTTCTGAAGGCGATTTTTGAATTCTTTTAGCGACTTTTGAAGATCTAAAAGCTACGAATCATCTCACCATTACTAGAAAATATCCCTTTAATGACGCGCAAACAATGACACGCTCTGACGGTGTCTATATACCACCGTCTATATACCCGTCACCATTCTTTCTTCAAAGATGAACGCTTTTTTTTGGGTTGATTTGCGCTGGAGACGGCACTCCTGGAGATAAGTTGATTCCTCCTCCAATAAGAAGGATGTGGGAGCTTGCAAAGATCTTAATGTATACGGTCGTTATCACCTTCGCCTCCCCTCATCTATAACTTCACCGTGGTTCTGCACCTAGCTTTGCCACTGGTCGCTTCTAGCTTTGCACTCATTGGTATGGAACGCTACCTCCTGTTTAGTTTGGAGTGCCCATGTTGAATCACTCTTACTACTCTTATTCCTTTTCCCTTTGCCGCCACCTCCTGCTATGCACCGTTGCTTCTCCGATTCCTCTACCGCTACCTGTTTCTGGCTTTATTACCCAGAAATTTCAGGTTTACTTTGGTTTAGGTGCTATTCTTCTTCCTTTTCACATCGTATAACTTTATCTTCACTCTAATTCTCATCTTTTGCATTCCGATTTTATTTAGCATCTCAAAATCGATCTCAAGGTTGATTTTGCATGTATTTTGACTTTAATCAATTCACTTTGACATTTGACTTTAATCTATTTTGACTTTAATCAAGGTCGCTTTAGTTTGATTATGTGATACTGGTTTATTTATTTATTAAGCAATTTGCTTTCATATTTGGGAATTCAGGATGTTTGACTCTTTATAGTTTAAAGGAGGCAAGAACCTGTACTAAGGTTCAAATTTAACGATTTATAGAATTGTTAAGTGGAGATGTCGATTCACAGACTAGGCAGTGAGACCAACATTTGCACTGGTGAGCCCCAATTACAAAAGAACCTAATCTCACTACATCAATCACAAAGCGCCAGTCACCAAGTTCTCTTCAACTGCTAGGTTGAAATTGGAGGGTTCACGGTCCTTGTTTTCTACAATAGTATGATTGAAACTTCTCTCCTTTTCTTAGATTGTTTCTTATTTTCATCTTTCGTACGTGTTGATATTTGACTCAATATACTGATAAAACAATTGAATTTCTTTTCTATTTGGGTGGTGTTTCTTATCAGACTCTTTATTTTTATAGGAGATATATGATAAAAGAACTAATTTAAATCATACCCTAAACCTTTACAAGAAGCTTATCTTTGACAAGCTAATTTAGTACAATTTTTCTTACTGTTTGTATTAAACAACTATCACATGAGATTATTTTCAACCATACTTGCAAACAATATTTTACTTTCTGGTTTTGTTATGTGTAATTATTCAGTTTGAGTTTTGTTATCGTTGATAAATGTTGAGGTTAGACGTAATGTAAGACTTCAATTTACATGAGCACGAGAATTTCAAGCTCTTCAGATCTCTCATAAAAGGTAAAGGTTTCAATTGTTTTGGATTTTAGTTTGTATGAATCTGTACTTGAAATCTAAAATTCATTTTTTTTTTGTTTCGTTAATTGTTATTCTTGAGTCGTTAAGGACTTAATTCATGAATTAATATACTTGAACCTGGGAAATGGATTTGCACTTGTTTATTTATTGCACGTTATATTCTGATCTTTCAAGTGCGGCATCCTGATTAAGGGATAGATTTTGATTTATGTATATTAGTAATAGTATCTTATAGTGTTGGAAATTTAGATTGATTTTGAGTTTATCGAACGATAATCTATATAGTAATGAACCCCCAGTGAAGGGTTAAACAGTACGAGGAGACAATTAAGTAGAAATGCTTATTGTTTTTTTTCTTTTTCTTTTTTGTGTTGGTGTAGGTACTTGAAACACTTGCAAAGATCCAAGAGCATCATACTAGAGTGAGAGAAGCGTAAAGGAAGCTTTAGGAATGATTGAAGGTATGATTTATTCAATTCATATATAAATCCCGCAGATAGTTTCTCTTTGAAAT
The DNA here is from genome assembly GCF_052625555.1 of Lactuca saligna. NCBI lineage: Eukaryota > Viridiplantae > Streptophyta > Magnoliopsida > Asterales > Asteraceae > Lactuca > Lactuca saligna. The sequence goes on from NC_136422.1 coordinate 26,605,351, forward strand.
AACTGATTCATTCCATCTTGATTTAAAGATAAACTAATTTAACTGAACCACTTAATTTGTTTGAACCGAATCGTTTAAAGTGAATCACCTAAATTGGAATAAAACACCTCATACATATGAAAAAACCACATCCTACATCAGCACAAGGTCAATGATTTATAAAAATTGTTATAAAAGCATTAGAAAAAGCACCAGGTCTTGAAGAAAATAATGGTGATTGACCTCTTGAAAATCTGCTAGGTTTCTTGTGGCTTATCAGAACTCAAGTTTTTGTGGGTGTTATAATTGGGCGGTCTATATAAGATTCACGATGCTATTTTATACCATTTACTCCTATAAATTACAGTATCTTATTCTTTCCCATTACTTTCAAGGGCTTGCTGGGAAATCAATTATTTTTTTATGATCCAGGTTCACTTTTTGAGAGATCAAGGACTTGATGAATCAAACCAAGGTTCGGTTCTTTCAAGTTTGTACTTGAAGAAAAGTAATTTCTTTTGATTTTTGTAACACTAGTCAAAATAGGTCAATAACAATCACATGTGATTATACCAATCATGTAATGTGATTTTGTTAAACTAGTAATGTATTAAACTCACTATGTATTTCATGATAATTCTAATATAAATATGAACTTTCATACATACTTTATGGTATAAATCAAAGTATACGTCCATACGATTCCAAAAATATAGAGAACGTCGAAATCTGGCTTCGCGTGAAGAAGTTATGATAAACCGAACACTATAAAATCTATATAACAAGAGGAATTTAAAATAGGCTTATATTTAGCTATTTTAATGTATTAGAGATTTGTAGTACTCGGAATTACCTATGCGTGCATGTAAAGAACGCCGAAAATGGAGTTCGTATGCAAAAGTTATAGCCTTCCGAAGATGTCGCTATCAGAAACCCTAAATTGACTGAACTCACGAGGCGAGCATAAAAACTCACGATGTGAGGAGTCAAACCGCCATATTTTGGATCTAGAAGGTGTGACGAGGCTGCGGGGGGATAAGATCTAAACTCACGATGTGAACAAGGCATTTTTCACGTCGTGAGGAGTCATTTTGCCACCTTCGGAAGCTACAAGACGGATGACAAGTCTACGAAGAGATTAGCTCGAAACTCACGACATGAACAATGAGATTCTCACATCGTGAGGGTCCAAAATCCTCCCTATAAATAGTAGGTCCGACCTTGTCACTTCCTTACACCATTTTCATTTCTCCTCTCTCCTTTGCTGAAGCCCTCTTGCATCCCGAGCCCCGACGACCTTGTACGCTGACCGTTTCTGCTTAGATTACATAAAATCATGCTATTAAGGTGAGTTTCACGCCCTCACTTTCTAATATTTTTGGGGGAAAACGCATGCTAAATATTGTATATACGTTATTATTATGTCTATATGATAATATATTAGTATCAACATAGATAATTATAATAACCGGGATATAGTTATTTCGTATCTGAAAATATACAACTATCGTAAAGTTGTTAACATGTTATTGTTATAGTAGTATATTAACGTAGATCTTTAGTTATACTTAGGATTCTATATATATTTTGTGTGCGATATAGTTCCGAAGTTATATTCGGAAGTTCTATATGTTAAGTTATAAAGTATGTTGCTATTATTGATTTTATGTCAAGATAAAACTTGGTATGTTATATGTTGTTATTGTTAGTTTTATGTCAAGATAAAACTGGATATGATATATGTTTTTATTGATAGTTTTATAACAAGATAAAACTAAAAACGTTATATGTTGTTATTATTGGTTTTAGGTCAAGATAAAACCTGGTTTTACTTCAAGACATAGCGGTTATACTGCCTAAATATTATGAAGTTAGATTATGTTTAAAAGCATAGTCTAGTAACTTAGGGTTTTAGACATGAAAATGCTTTTGTTGTTAGAGCTATAGGAAGTCGTCAAAGTCTACATGAGCTACCTCATTCATCAACTAAGATTGGGGATCTTAGTGGAAGTCCTCTGACCTGTAACTGTTAATCCCGTGTGAGCGAGGAAGTCGTGTATGAATAAGATACGGGTTGACAACCCCACTCGTGGCTGTTAATTACAACCCAAGACAAGCGAGTGATGATTCGTTCCTTTTATTTTTATTCCGGCGTCGATGAAGCATGCGGTGTTGTTCTCATGGTAAATCATGAGTGTATTGTTCTCAACTTTTCATGGTAAATCATGAGTGTATTGTTTCTCATGGTAAATCATGAGTGTATTGTTTTGTCAGAGGTTTTGTTGTCAAGCAGCGGTTACGGACTCATGGTAGCAGGTTGTTAGAAGCATTATACTTTGTCGTTATACAAGTATTAATGTTAAGTATAAGTTTCCCCCTACTTATACCCTAGGTACTACTTATATTAAGTAGATAATTATACCTAGCACACATAATCGTATAGAATTGAAATAGACTTATACGTAGTGCTTTTTCTCGTATAGAATTGAAATAAGATTTATACGTAGCAATTTTTGTTTGTATGGAATTACAAACACTTATATTTATAGTATATAGGACTTATAGGTATATACTATTTGGTAAGTAAACTTTTATACCTAGTATATATATAGTAAACGTTGAAGAGTCAAAATTATACTTTCAAAACTATACTTTTGAACTTGAGAAAAAATGTTATTTTTATATGGAGTCAAAACCTGTGAAGTCACCAACTTTACGTTGACGTATTTTAAATTGCATGTGTTTCAGGAAGTTGATAACTATGATACGAAAAATGACGTTACACTGCCCGGTGTTTCTGCCGACGGCCGGGGTGTGACAATTTTGCCAAAAACTAAAAGATTTTTTTTATTAAAAGCTAATAACAAGAATCAAAATGCAAAAATGGCTTGCTACATAGATGTAATTGTCTCTCTTATAGATTCTTAATTCAATATTTTTCAACTATAATCCAATCAAATGTGTGATCTATTTCCTATATATAAAGTTAATTAATTATGATGATAATATAGTCGTTTTTTGTTTATGTCACCAACTAATTACCATAATTTTGTTGTAGGACAGATAGCCAAAACCTTTGTGACTCTGCTAAAATAAGAAGAAAAATATATCCTAATAAGGAAAATTATGAAAGATCAAAGGTTTAGGGTATACGTAAATATGTTTCTTAGTAGTCAGGAAAAAAGATTACCATTTTGCCCTTGCAAGTTTGAAACTAACTGGCATCGAAAGTTTTGTTTTTTACAATCACTTCTAATTGGGGTAGAAAATTACCATTATGCCCTTGCAAGTTTCAGCTGCCAAGAAAACTAACTGGCATTGATTTTTTTTCTTCAATATTTAGCTTGCAATTAATTTTTTTAATATAGTTTTGATTTTTTGTTGTAGTAGCACTGTACAAACATGGAAGAAGAAGAAGAAGAAGTAGGGGAGGTCCAGGGTTGGATTCAAATGAAAAATTGTGTTTCTTATGCAGTAAGTATGATTATGATTTCTTCAGTTGATTATTCCTTGAGTTTTATTATCATGTTAAAGTATGGATTTAAATTATGAAAAGTTGTGCTTGAGAAAGCAAAATTGCAGGTGATAATGTACTTTATTTAATTAAAGTCCTCTTGCTTATTATTTGTCTCTTTTAAATTCTTCTGTTGGTTGGTTATTCCTAGCAACTGGGTATGTTTAATAATCTTTAAAATTTTAATCCGACTCAGAAACATTTGATTTGATTGTTTCAAGACATACATAGAGTTCTCGAAGGAGATAAATGAATGAATCTTTCAAGAAATTATTTCAGGTCCCATCTTTTTCTACAAATCACCCAATATTTCTACATATGATGATAATACCCTTGTATAAATATAACATATTTATCTTTTTTTTAATAGAGAACAACTTGGTTGGGAATATTTTACATGTGCATACCTACAGGAATTGCCCTTGGTTATGTTTATGGTGGATGGGTAAATTTGGCAAGAGAACAGTTGGTTTATGAAATCCTTCATTTATTTTCATGATATTATCCAAACAATTTAATTTCCAATTCCAAAAATTTATTTCTTGCTAACTTATTTACCAATTGTTCTTCTTCATTCTCAAGGAATCGGGCCCACACAAGGTTGGAGCACTTATATAGTAAGGTTAGTTCATGTAAATTTTAAGTTTTTGTTTTATGATTTTCAAGGTTGTATTCGTTACATTTTTATTTTTGATTTAAATATTGTGTCCGATATCGTGTTTGTTTGGTTTTGGGTTTTAGTCAGGGAAGTTTGAGCTCGGTATGTTCGGGCAGCATCTATGGTGGCCCGAGCAACATCTATTTCAATATTGATTGTGTGAAAGTCATCTACTAAAGGAAGGTTGGTGTAAGAGTTGATGATGAGAACATTGTTCCAAGACCTTCAGTGAGTTATGATGATGTCCCTTAATAGCAATGTAGTATTAGGTTATATAGTTAGCGATGATTATTTGTATTTGACATTTTAGTGCAATGAATTATCTTTCTTATTTATTGTATTTTATTTTGTATTTTGTATGACATTAACTTTTGTGCAATGGATTGCACTTTTTGTATATGGTATTTTATTTTCTATTATGAGAAATGAAATGCAAATTTAATTTGAAAATTAGTAAATATATAAATAATTTTTTAAAAAATAAAGATAAAAATTACGATACGCAAAAATGCGTGTCATCTTCATTTATGACATGACCTTTCTTGACAGCGACTTTAATGATACACATTGCGTGTCATAAATGCGCGTCGTCTATAGACGACGCGTAAAAGCGTGCCGTCTCTCGTTATGACAGGGCCTTCCTTGACGTGCATTTGCGCGTCGTCTGAGCATTTTACGACGTGCAATGAGCGTCGTAAAAGGCTTTTTTCTAGTAGTGCACACATTTAGTTTATCTAGATTATTCAGTAAATGTTTCTTTTATCTAGTTTGATTTTGTTTTTGGCCATGTGTGGCTAAACTTTAGTTTTCAGTTCTGCAAAGACTAGTACTTTTCATGTGATTAGTTGTTAGATCTGATTTTCGTTTTGTGTTTCTATCTAGATTTTTGAGTTTTGAGCTTGATAAATGTTTGGTTTTAAATTCTTGTTAGTCTGATCACCTAGGTAGGGTTTTATCATTCCAGTTAATCAGTTAAAGAATCTGTAATTGTTCTTATCAACTAGTAAAAAGTAACAAGTATCAGATTGGTTCCATTTTGGGATTTAACTCTAGTATAAACAGTAAAAATCATACCTTTACGCTTCCGAGCTTGTGAGAAGTATTGGGTATTGCTGGGAATTTTACAAACAACTTAACACATTTTTTCTGATTTAATTAAGAGATTGTTTAATTAAACAGTAAAAAGTTAGGGTTTATTCAAAGAGCTTGTTTTGATTAACTAATTTAGGTAAAAGAGAAATTACTAGAGCTGCTTAGTTTTTCTTAGTACCAACTTAGAACGTATCTCAAATAAGCAGATCTGGATTAGTTTCATGATTAGGAAAGTCACAGCAGAACTGAAACCACTTTTATTATTGATTTTCGTTTATTTTAATATCATTGCATTTTTTAGTTTTTAGTTTAACTCAAATCCCTTTTTATATTTTCTGTTTCCTGACTAGAATGTGCCTGATGCAAAAAAAACATTGGCCAGTAGACTGTATCCGTGAGGATTCGACCCTGCTTCCCTGTGCTATATTTTTAGTGCAACCATCATGGATAATTTATTTGTTTAATACGTGCGCAACAGCGTGTTAACAATTAGGCATAAACATTTTTCCTTAGTTTGAGAGTATAGATTACGTATAGTCCTCTGCCACTGATCCAAGAGTATGGATTAGGAATAAACATTTTTCCTTGGTCAGGGAGTATGGACTAGGCATAGTTAATCATTTATGATTCAAGAGTATGGATTAGACATAATTGTTTATTCTTGATTCGAGAGTAGGGATTAGGTAAAACCATTCATTTCTGAATCCAAGAGTATGGACTATGTGAGGACCGGTGGGATTGGGTAAATTGCTTATTAGAGGGAGAGAGATATTTGTATATTGTGAGTTTTAAGATATATAATAATAATAATAATAATAATAATAATAATAATAATAATAATAATAACAACAATGATAATAATAATAACATTGTGAGATTGAAATCCATGTGTACTCACCAGGTTTCCCAACCTGACCCACTCAGTTTCTTTGTATCACATGTATTTGATGTTTGGACCTGAAAAGAGAATAAAGGAGATATAACTCTTTAGTATATTGAGATTTTGTAAGTCTCTGTTTATGCTTATGTTTATTATATTGGTTATGGCATGCCCAACATTAATAAATTAATGGAAACATTTCTTAAGAAATACTTTTACGGGACCATGGAATTATGTATTTCACGGTTGATATCAAAGCATTAGTTTAAGCGAACCAGTAAATTTAGGGAATTTTCTAGACTTAAACTTATAACGCTAAACAATGATTGTGAGGCGAGTGTATATTTCTTGAGGTAGTATACCTAAATTGACACAAGCATTAGAATACTTTATGTAATGTGCCTTAATTGCAATTATGTGCTAAATGATTTATCACATGCCTTAGATTTCATATCTAAGTTGCTATTACTTGATTAGATTTAAGGTTTGTTTCCGACCTTGAATTAGGAAATTTCATGTGTTCAGGTTTCTAAACATTTAATTACGATATTAGAACTGGTAAATAACTTTTCAGAGTGATAAGGAGAATTACCCGTCTAAAACCTTCCTTATCTGTATCCTCATCTCGATACACCGAACGCCTGTTTTGGTGTATAGAACATCATGATAAAGAATCGTAGCAGACTGAGCAAATGGAATAAATGAGAAGGCTTACGATAGTGAATGATACCTATCAGAAGATATCATAAAGAATGGTATCTTGCCTTTAAAATACATCTGGCAAATAATATATCTGGTACGGGAGAAGTACACATTCGATTGGTGGAAGGATAGAACTTTTGCTGTAAATCCCTAAATTCGTCCCATCGTCTGGTGTCACACCCCACACCAGAACGACAGAAAATTCTGGGGGTGGAAGACTTTCATGTATATTATCATAATAAATGAATAGTAGTGATCAAATTATTACAACCATCATATTGAATATTAAATAAGTTTACATTGTATTCAAGAGCATTGTATACTTGATAACAAATGTATATGGCAAAATTAAATAATATGACACGATGATGCCCTATCCACCAAAAACTCATGTGATTACCTGTTTACTGGTTTCTTGAGAATACAAGTGATTTTGAAAAGTGCCAACAATTAAATTGGCGAATTCATAAGCGTATTGTATGAGAGAGATTTGTAACTATTTCATGTAAAATTGATAGTGTATATTTTCAGAAAATCCAATATTTTCCTAAAAATGAGCTGTAAGTCTTGAATCCAAAGACTAAAAATGTACATAATGTTGTATTGGAGAAATAGTGTTATGAAGTTTTATCTTTATATAAAACTACTTGAAAGGTATGTTAACCCCGTAAACCAAATGTTTTTAATACCCCATGTGAGTTATCATAACCATGCTAATGACTAGTTGGCTTGCTACGACGTTCTTCAGGTGTCAGAACTGTTAGACATTTGTCACCCCAGACCTGCCGGTCTAACTGTAGCTAAACGTTTAAGTGCGGGGTTTTCAATCACGTATAGATCTATACACAAGTGCCTTACTCTCTCTATAAGAGACTCTGGTTATAATTTAGGACTTAGTGTGTACTCTGGTAGGTACGGTGAAGCCGAATGTCTCACAAAATCGTTTTAACCGGTTTACGTGAACTGAAAACTCATTTTTCTTGTAAATGAATGCATTACTCTTCCATAGTGGTTACATAGTGTAAAATTAAATATACCTTTAAATAATTATATGTTTCTTCCGTAACGATAGTGTAGTGTTTGTGACTCCCAGACTATACCAATTATAGTTCATTATGTTTGTTTGTTGAAATTATTTATATAATCATTTTTATAAATACATAGTAACTATCTTGTCTAGTTTCAAAATGCATGGTTAAAACATCATATTTTTGGGTTGTTTCCCACAAAATGGTGAAATAACTAAAATGTAACCCTTTTTGTTAGAAAAACTATATGTTGGTAAAAAGTCTCAAAACCCTTGTAGTTTTGTAATCATCACTTTTCTTGTGATTATATAACATAGTTTATGTTTTGTTTTTGTTAGTTTTGCATCTCAAAACTAATATATCACAAAATATTGTCTAAAAACTAGTGATAACCATATATTTCATGCAAATAAGGTTTTATATTTAACATAGAGATGAAACATTTAAATATTTGTCTGATAAACCAAACTTTACTTGTATTCACCTGCTAAAACATGAAAAACTTGAAAATATGGGGGTATGAACTCACCTTGAGTGTGGTTGGGGTTGGTCAAAGAGATGATTGTGAAGATCTCCGAGCCTAAAACACTTGAATATGGTTGATGAACTCTTTGAAGATTATATTATCCTAAGTATTTTAGCACATAATAATGTGTGTAAATAAGATGAAACTAACATGAAAGTGTGTAAAAACACTAGATTAGCAAGAAAACTTACCAAAAACTCTAAGAAAAACCTTGGAGAATCTGGACTTGGAAGATTTTTGGCTTGCTTCTTTGAGTGAGTATAGAGTAATTGCATGGATAACTGTTGGGTAATATTTTCCTAGTTATTTGTTGGGTAATTGCATGGATAACTATTGGGTAATATTTTGTATTGGAAAAGGGTGAAACATCAAGTCACAAAGTCAACCTTCCTTATCTACTTTTCCCACCGAAATATCTTAACATCGCCGGAATCACATGTGATTTCGGCCATGGCCTAACCGAGATCACAATGATGATTTTAGCCATGGTCCAACCAAAATCACATGTGATTTCAGTCCAAGCTCTAAACTAAATCACAAGTTTTTTGAGTACTAAGTCGTTGACTTGTTGACTTTACTTGACTCTTGTTGTTTTGCTTGACTTCTTTTGGATCCAAAATCGACAGTTGTTACATCATCCCCCCGTTACAGGGAATTTGGTCCCGAAATTAGTTCTTGAGTGGGTACTCGTGAGCTAGGGAAAAGATGTGGATACTTCTGTTTCATCTAATTATCGCGTTCCCAGGTGAACTCAAGCCCTCGCTTGGCGTTCTAACAAACCTTCACTATGGGTATACAACTTTGTTTCATTCTTTTGACCTCCCTATCCATGATTTCCACAAGTTCCTCTACAAAGTTTAGACTCTCGTTTTACCTCGATTTCATCGAGTGGGACTACAAGAGTCTCGTCAGATAGACACTTCTTTAGGTTGGACACGTGGAAAGTGAGATGTACATTACTGAGTTCTTTTGGTAGTTGAAGTTTGTAAGCTACCAGGCCAATTCTAGAAAGAATATCAAATGGCCTGATATACCTTTGATTTAGTTTCCCATGTTTTCCAAAACATATCATTCCCTTCTAGGGTGCGCGTGAGACCTTCAATAGAACACGGTCACCAACCTGAAATTCCAAGGGTTTGCGTCGTTTATCCGTATAGCTCCTTTGTCGATCCCGAGATGCCTTTAATCATTCACGGATATGCATAATCTTCTCCGTAGTTTCCCGTATAATCTCTGGGCTAGTGAGAGTGCTATTAGGCACTAGTCTCCTTGCTAGCTGCATGTCACCCACCTCAGCCCAACACAGAGGTGATGTGCACTTGTGTCCGTAGAGAGCTTCAAATGGCGTGAATTTGATGCTAGTGTGATAGTTGTTATTGTAGGAGAATTCGATGAGTGGTAAGTGGGTATCCTAGGCTTTATCAAAGTCTATCACACAAGCTCTCAACATGTCTTCCAGCGTCTGTATAGTTCTCTCACTTTGACCGTCTGTTTGAGGGTGATAAGTTGCACTCATTTTGAGTTTTGTCCCCAAGGACTTCTGTAGGGATTTCCAAAATCGTGAGGTGAATCTACTATCTCTTTCGGAGACGATGGATATTGTCATCCCATGTATTCGTACAATTTCTTTAATGTATGTCCTTTTTAGCTTTTCCATTTTTTCGGTCTCTTTTATTGGTAGGAAATGTGTGAATTTGGTTAACCTGTCAACGATCGCCCATATGGTGTCAAGTCTACCCGTTATCTTGGGAAACTTGGTTATGAAGTCCATGGTTATCCGCTCCTACTTCCACTCGGGTATATATGGTTACTGAAGCAAACCCGAGGGCTTTTGGTATTCTACCTTGACCTTGGCACAAGTCGGGCACTTACCCACATAGGTAGCGATCTCTGCCTTCATGTTTGACCACCAATAAAGTTTCTTGAGGTCCAGATACATCTTGTCTGTGTTGGATTAGGTGTCTAAGCCCATAATTATTATTGGTATGTACTTGACCCGAGAGTAGAATGGTCCATTTGGGTTACATGACACCGGAACAATCTGAAGGATGGATAATTGAGAAGAGGTTATTTATGGTTTGTTAATATATTATAAGTTCTAATATTAATATGAAATCATATTATTTAATTAGTATTGATCAAGAATTTATTTGGAATTAATTTTGTGATCAAAAGAGACTAATTAAATATAAGGGGTTGATTTGGTAAATCATTCATTCTTATAAGCCCACTTTATAAGAACTATGGATCATAAGCCCACTTTATAAGAACTATGGATCATAATCCCTCATGCTCCATGGATACACCATGGAGGTTTTAACCTATGGAGCATGAGGGATATTGAAAGTCATTAGGGTTGACATGGTGTAACCCTAGTTTGCCACACTATATAAGAACCTCTCTAGCTCATGAAATTGGCACTTAAGTGGCACTAAGGAGTGAATAGTGGAAACACAAGAGGGCAAGCTGATTTTATGAGTGAAAGTGACATCTTCTCAAGTTCCTCCATTTGTTGGTGGTGTTGTGTGATTCCATTTGAGGTGAAACACTTGGGGCACTAAATTATTAAAGGTCCAAGGCTTCAACTACATTAAAAGGTATGTCATCTAACTTGTATTTCATGTTGTTTATGCTTCATTGTATGCTAGTTAGGATGATGCTTTGGAATATTGAATGTATGCATGTATAATAGAGAAAACATATATCCAAAGCATATAAGGTTGCATGTACACTATAGTGTGTTAGAATGCTCTAAACCATTCAGTTTGAAGATGGGTGAACGGAGTATCTGGTTTTGTGAGCCTCGTTCATGACCACATCTCTGTACCCTCTAAATTTCGATGTCCAGATTTGGTTCATGAGATAATAAGCCCCGTCCTCCTTGGCTTCAAGGTTTTTATCTATTCCTCTCAAGGCTTCACCTGCGATGTTCTCGGGTTTCAAGGCTTTAAGTTGCGCCTCCTTCATATGTGTGCACAAGTGCGAATGGATGGTCATGGTTAATGATTTTACTCTGCGGCCCGAGTATTCCTTATGACATATGTCGTATGTTACTACGTTGGCCTTGCCCGGATGATAACAAATTTCGCATTCATAGTCATTTAGCGCTTTTACCCAATGTCATTGTCTCATGTTGAGCTCCTTTTGATTGAGAATGTGTTGAAGGCTCTTATGATCTATGAAGATGGTGCATTTGGTGCAGTAAAGATAGTGTCTCTAGATCTTAATAGCGAACACCACTGCTCCTATTTCGAGGTCGTGCGTGGTGTAATTGACCTCATGAGTCTTGAGCTGTCCTGAGGCATAGGAAATGACCTTCCCTTATTGCATGAGCACACATCCGAGGCCCTGCTTGGATGCATCACAATAGACCAAAAAGTCTTCGGTCTCTTTTGGGAGAGAAAAGATTGGAGCACTACATAGGGGTTGCTTAAGCGTTTGGAAGGCAGTTTCTTGTTTATCCCCCAACAAAAGTCAATCCCTTCTGCGTCAAGGTTAGTGGCTTCACGATTTTGGAAAAAATTTATGTAAACCTTCGGTAGTAGCCAGCAAGGCTCAAAAACTGGCGCATATCCATCGGTGTTCTTGGTGTTGCCAAAATTTTCAATCGCCTTGACTTTAGAGGGGTCCATGTGTATCCCTTCTTTGCTGACCACGTGTCCCAAGAAATCCACTCTTCGAATCTAGAATTCACATTTTGAAAATTTTGCATATAATTTCTCAACCCTTAATGTTTCCTAGACTTTTCGCAGGTGTTGATTATGTTCTTCCTTACTTCGTGAATAGATCAACATTTCATCAATGAATACTATCATGAATTTATTCAAGTAAGGTCTAGAGACTCGGTTCATTAGGTCCATGAACACTGCTAGAATATTAGTTAAACCAAAGGGCATCATACGAACTCGTAGTGACTGTAGCGCGTTCTAAATGCCGTCTAAGGGACATCTTCCTATTGGATCCGCAGTTGATGGTACCCCGACCTTAGATTGATATTTGAGAAGTAGCTCGATCCCCGTAGTTGATCAAGTAGGTCGTCGATTCGAGGTAGGGGATAATTTTTTTTTATAGTAAGCTTCTTCAGTTCTTGATAATCTATGTACATACGGAAAGATCCATCCTTCTTTACGAACAAGATCGGTGCTCACCAAGGTGAGAAACTTGGTCGGATGAATCCTTTGCTTAGTAGTTCGTTCAGTTGGCTGGACAATTCCTGCATCTCAGCCGACGCTAAACGGTATGGGGATTTGGTTATGGGAGTGGGTCTAAGAATCAAGTCGATTCTGAACTCAACTAGGCGTACGGGGGTATTCCCGGAAGGTCCTTTGGGAATAAATCAGGAAAGCTACAGACTTTGGGAATATCCTTGAGGTCTTTCACTTCTTGTTTTTCATCCACTACGTGGGCTAAGAAGGCATGGTATTCATTGCGTAGATACTTATGAGCCTTAATGCTAGAGATGATTTGTAGATTTGTGTCGTGTTTGTTGCCATAAATGATGCGAGTTTCGCTATTTGGTAGGTTAAGGCGAATAACCTTTTCGTAACACAAGATATCGGCACGGGAGGACTTAACCAGTCCATGCCAATGATAACGTCAAAACTTCTTATTGTGACCGACATCAGGTCGATTTGGAAAGAATGGTTGTTTAGAGTTAGAGTGTATCCTATGTATATATCTTTAGTGATTTCTGTTTCACCATTTTCCGTTTCTACGGTGAATGTTTCATTTAATGATTGGGGTTTTTGTTTGAGTAAGTGTTTGAGCTGGTGGATCACGAAACTTTTCTATGCACCACTATTGAATAGTATGCATGCGTATGAGTTATTTATGAGAAATGTATAGTAACTTAGCCACATAGTCTAGCGTGTTCCGCCGCCTCGGTCGGGGGCATGGCAGATTGGTATCAAAGCTAAATTGGATATAGAGAACTCGTATCCTCGAAAGAGGAATACAACTATAGCAACAAGCTCCTAATAAAAGTATTATTATTAATCGTACTACTTCTTGACTATGTACGGTACGGGGAATCTGGCTTGAAGGGCTGCATATGGTTGCTGGATTTCAGAACGGCTTAATTGCCAAAATGGTCTTGCCCTCTGGTGTTTGCTGTCTGGTCCTCATCTATAGTTGGTAGTCTTGGAGTACAAAACAAAATTTAATAATACTATAAACCTCACCAACACTAATATATAAGAGTTATATATATATATATATATATATATATATATATATATATATATATATATATATATATATATATATATACTCCGATCCACGATGAGAACACTTAATAAAATTCTAACATACCTCCAACTAAAACTACAAGCTCAACTATTTAGGTCAAACGCCTCCACTAAGGTTTGTACTGTACATAAGTCATACGGTAAATAAACCTTGAGCAAGGAGTTCGATAGATTACAATGGTTGAGAGTTTCAGAGATCGAAGGGTGCTCTCAAGATTCGCTGCAGAAATCTAGTACCTTAAAAACCTTATATCAACTGGAAAACAACGTATACATTTTAAATACTTAAAAACCTGGGATAACCTTCAGATTTTCCTAGTTCACCTAAACCCAAAGTAGAACAAAGAACTAATAGCTCCGTTGTCGTCGTAGCAGAGAAACCCATAGTTCCCAATCGATCATTCAGTAGTCTCCAAACTTCTCTCTCTATCATTTGAAATCGGTAGGGTTTCAATTCTCTTTCTACAATTTGGAAATCTGTAGTATTTCTGGAATCAATCACTCTCTAGTAGAAACATTTTCGAATTTTCAATTTTTTTTTTACCTATTTTTCATGCACCGGAAACACCTACTTCAACTCGGCAACATCTAGTATGAATTTATGCGTCTGCCTCTTCTCCAACCTATAACACTATCTTTTGAACTAAACCTATAACTATTGCGTAAAAAATAGTATCAACACTAAACCTCTTCAATCCATTACATTATAATTAACACTAAAAAAATATTCAAGATATATATTCTTATTTACCTAGCTTTTAAATTTGATTCATAACTTGTTATTAATATAACAACAAAAATTATATTATTAGAAATTCATATAATGAAAATTGATTATTCATATATAAATATTTCTCATTATTGAAGCAATCATTTGTATTAAATAAAATTAAATTAAATTTAACACAAAATTAAAATAAACATCATACATTATTTTTAAAATATTTTACCTGTTTAAATAAATACTACATATTTATGAATTGATATTATTTTTCGATAAATTATAATTATATAAGAAATAAACTAAAAACATGTAAGCTCAAAATTAAGAGACTAAATTGTACTAATAAACTTTAACACTATATTTATTATTTAGTGTTAGATAAATAGTGTAATAGTATATTTAATGTTATATTAGTATGGACGTGTTTCACACAAATTATTTGGAAGCTTCTAGCGTTTAATAAAATGTTTCGTTTTGAATAAAAAATTTCGTTTGACACTATAAGTTTTTAGAATTTAGTTTAAACAAAACACTCTAAATTTAAAAGTTATCTCACATAGTATTTAATAGTATTTAACAAAACGCTATCAGCTACCAGCTATCTGCTAACAACTAGTTTTGCCGAACACGTTCTATATATAGTGTTAAGTTTAGTGTAGAATTATAGTATAGTTTAACTTTCATTATAAAAATATAATTTTAACGTAGAGACATTCCCTAACGATTAAGATGATCATTTATAGCATCTTTTATAAAACCATTCAAGAAAGTGATTTTTTTTTCTTTTTCTTTAGATTTTAATAGGTCAAAAACATATGATTTTTCATTTAAGATATAATATATCAATATAAAATTCAAACTACTTATTTTACATCAACCAAATATTTAAATTTTCTAATAAATATCTATGATAATAGTATAATATATATATATATATATATATATATATATATATATATATATATATATATATATATATATATATATATATATATTATTTCTGATCACATGGACATTGGTCGTAGAGGAGAACCATACTTAAATGGGCCCGAGTGTTTGTTGGGAGAACTTAATATAACAATTAATTAAACCCAATCTGTTCATCTGTTGTGAAGTTAGGCAAAAGTGTATTGTATCGTTTTGAACATAAAATCTCATAAAAAAATTGATGTTTATTGTTAAAGAAATTAGGACCTGCTACTATCAAAAAATGGATTGCAGAAGACTGTGTTAATATATATATATATATATATATATATATATATATATATATATATATATATATATATATATATATATATATATATATATATATATACACAAAAAAAAAAAAACGTTACCTATGTAAAATAAAAAGTAACATATAAAAGATATACAATAACATGTAACAATGCATTATATAATTATGCGAGTACATATAGCTGACACCACCCTACATCTCAAACAAAAAACACAAGAATAGACAGATAAAAAGATGTCGACATAGAGCTACGAAACTATCGTAGGGGTGTGATGCCTACAATAAGGATACGGTCATATTTCGGACCCCTACTTTTCCTAGAATATGATTTTGCTTTACGATTTGAAACTGTTAACAATAGTACACCACAGCCAAGTCATAGATGCTTGTACAGAAAAGAAATAATAAGTACAACTGCACATTAATAATGTACTTGTCTTTTGTAATTAATTTGTCATCGATTTAGTAGTTGATTGAATCATTTGTAGTATCACTTCATATTGGTGTAATATGAGTAGGAATGATCATATTAGTTTTGTGTACTTTTTGTAGATAAAAGTTTTAAAATTATAAGTTTGGCCTAAGAAACTAATCGGTTACAACATATTACTTCATAATGATCCAAACGACCAAAACGACTATTTACAAAAAAACCTCCCCAGAATAACCCACATAAACCCAATTAACCTTTAGATTTTAAATAAAAACACAAAGATGAAAAAAAACTAGGAAGCATAAAACACACACACACATATATATATATATGTATATATATATATATTGGCATTTTAAATGGACTTCTCCACCATGTCCTTTGCCTATATCAGCCATGGAATAACAACACGTTCCCTAGTAAACATTAGGGATCAAACCACCCAAAACCATAATTAGATAGAACCTCAACATAACACCAAAATATGTGATCGGGTTGAAATCGGTACATGATGTGACGATTACTGATTCACTAACTATCACACTCACATATCACCATTTTCTTTACTTTCATTATCGTGTGCTTGATTGTTTGTAAAGCAGAGAAGAAGAAGCAATGGAGGAAGTTGGTTTAAGGAGGAAGAAAAAGGGTGTCTTTGAATTATAAAGACAAAATTGCAAAAATGGTCCCTGTGGTATGCAAATTTTTGGGGTTTTAGTCCAAACCCCGAGTTTTTTTGGATTAATGGTCCTTTTGGAGTGGTTTGTATGTAAAAATAGTCCATCCGAAAATTGAAATGACTATAATACCCTTGAGATATTTATTTTTCATTTTTTTTAAATTTAATAATTATTTATTTATTTTAACAATTAAAAAAGAATAGAGGCTCCCCTCTCTCTCTCTCTGTCTCTCATACCTAATTTCCCCAACCACATCTTAGTCTTCTTTTTCCACTTGCACGCAGCATCAAAAATAGAAAAAAATTTCCCCGAATTCTCTCAAATTCAAAGTAGCTTGTATGCCGTTTTTGAGTTCCAGTTATCAGAGTTTTCATTTGCTCCATCAAAGCCGCCCATATTATGATGTGAAGATGAAGGCTGGTGATAGAGCTTATGATGATGGTGGTTTGTTGCGATGAAGGGTGAAGGTTGTCGATCTGTCAAGTTGTCGCAACCCCAAATCCATTTGCTCAACAAAACCCCACCAAGATGCGGATTTGTTTCTTTCAAGGAGTACTCGTTTGGCCCATCAAAAAACAACCCTACACGACCACCGCCCCCACCGCCACCGAGTACAACATAATATGTCCATATCCATCTCTCAAGAAACTAACAACTGAAACCGAAAACATCAACTTAATTGTCTCCAAACTCTGACCAATCCCATCTCGATCCTTACATTTCACTGCCTCCCAAATCTGGCCTAGACTCCTCGACGCCGCCACCTCAATTGTAACATCCCAAAAACACAGTCTGAAAATTTCGTTTTAAATCAGTAATAAAACCATATTCATCAACGTCATATAAGAATCATAAACAATGTATATCAAAATATCATAACAACTGTCAAACATATCAGAGTATAAACATCCCAGGCTGAACAAATGGTGTGTGCACTGTAATCTTCCCGAGCTCTTCTTTTGAAAACTGAGTACCTGAAACCAAAACTGAAACTGTAAGCACGAAGCTTAGTGAGCTACCCCAAACTACCACATACCATACAATAACATATAACCACATATTGGGCCTTGCCCACTGCATCGGACCGAAGTCCGGAAACTGCATCGGACCGAAGTCCGGAACTGACTGGGACCCCGTCCCCTGCATCGGACTGAAGTCCGGAACTAACTGCATCGGACCCAAAGTCCGGAACTAACTGCATCGGACCAAAGTCCAGAACTGACTGGGACCCCGTCCCCTGCATCGGACCAAAGTCCGAAACTGACTGAACATAACATATCATAAACATATCAACTAGCATGAACACATAAACAACATATTGCATCGGGCTGTAACCCAGAACACATAACACATAAATCCTGTCTGAGCTACGAAGGCATCAGACATGATAAAATCTGCATCGGACCGAAATCCGGAAACTACTACTAGCTATACGGGCCGACATTGTGGCCTTAGACCCGTTCCTACTGGAAGGAAACTCACCTCACACTACTGAAGTCCCGTAGACACAATTCCACACTGATGAAGTCCCGCAGACTCAACCCCAGCTGCTGGATGACAGATTCCCGAACTGTCAACACCAAAATAACACCCAATTAATAATTGGGTTCCAACACATAACTATAAATACATGCTTTGGATAATTACTACATTACCCCTAGCTTGGCTCAACCAAGCCCAAGGCCCAATCCATAGGCCCAAGGTCAACTAGGGATCAAAGCCCAACATATGGCCCACGTAGCGTCACTATACTCGGTAATATTGTTGGGTTATGAGCATTCTAACACTTCTAAGTGTACATGCAACCCTAAATACCTTGGATCTATGTTTTCTCTATTATACATGCAAATATGAACATCCAAGGTATTATCCTAATCTAGCATACAAAACTATCAATATAACAAGATAGAATACATACCTCTTTGATGTAGAATGTCTTCATGAAGCTTGAGTGCCTAGTGCCCCAAGTGTGACACCTCAAATGGTTCACAATCATCAAAAACACTTATAATAACTTGAGAGAGTTCTACACTTCATGAAAATCGGCTAGCCCTTTCTTACTCTCACTAGTGGCCGATTTTCCTCAAGAATAAGATGCTTATATAGTTATACAATTAGGGTAAACCCTAATTGTCATGACTTTCCATTTCCTTGGATCCATGGGTTCAAATACACCATGGAGCATCATATGGGTTTTGGCCCAACTAGATAATCCATGGAGAATTAGCCTACTATACAAGTATGAATGATTTACACAATCAACCCATATATTTAATTAGTCTTCTTTTGATCACTCAATTAATCCTAGATTAATTCTTGATCAATACTAATTAAATAATCTCATTATTCTTATTATTAATATACTAGAACTTATAATATATTAATAACCATAAGTGTCTTATTTATCTCATTATAGTCTATCCAAGTGCATGATGGTATGCAACCCAAATGGACCATGCCGGGTCGGGTCAAGTCTTACCAATTATAGTTATGGACTTAGACATTAATCCAACAGTCTCCCACTTGGATAAGTCTAAAACTATTATTGCGTATGACTTCAGGAACCAACTAGCAATCGTAGCTCTCAAAAGCTTCTGTCGAACTCTGACCTTGTAGATGAACTCTGATCTTGTCAATGACTTGTCCATTAGATAAGGGATCATATATTCCTCCATTCCAGATATCATATGGACTGAGACATGGATTATAATCATTCTCTCTGTCCATTTGTTGTTTCCTGATTTCCGATTTACGACGACTGACTAATTGAACAAATCAAATCAGTCATGGCCCGGCCGAGCACTTCCATTTGTCATCATCAAATCATCGAGAGGCCCACATATATCGCTTTTATCCCGAAGGTAAAAGGAATGGATAAACTTCGACTCATATGGCTTGTTCTACTACTTGTTGAATCATACACAAAGGCACGTTTTATAGCACCGAGTTACCAAATGCAGTTTCGTGCAATCAATGTACAACCAACTCATAGTAACAACTCATATCTCTAAGTTTGAAGAATATAAGATATTATCGTCTCATGATCACTCGTGATAAAATCCATGAAGTGATTCCAATGAGCGCGGGTTGAATCCAATACTCATAACTTATGAGCACTCATGAGTGTTGTAGCCCTTTGTCCAACACCTTAGACCTCTACAAGCCAACCCATGACAGTCTTAATTCATATCTACTTCCAACATATGACCGACTGTGGATGGTTTGAATAACTTAGTCATTCCGGAAGAATAACCTAGTTTATTCGGGAAGTCAAAACATGCAAAGTGCAACACAATAATAATTGAATCCAATATCGTATCAAAACCTATGAACATAAATAAAAACACATTTTATTTATCACCATATGATTACACATTATTCATTGTATATTGTTTCAGCTATCAACTTTATTCTTGAATTTAAAACAATAGTTGTCCCATGCTCTAAGCATGTACACTATGTTTTCTAAACACTAGTCATGCCATACACCAAGTATGCATACTATGTTTGTCTATGATCTTTACTTTGTGAACTAGATCAATTGAACATAACTTCAATGATTCTCTTTTCACACTCCCAAATCCTTACTGCAAATGCAAGAATTCCAAATTCATGCCATTTACTGAAATCTGTTAGATCCTAAACTTATATGCATTGATCCTCTTGTAATGATTATGCACAAAGTCAGAAAGACTTGGCAACAATCATTACAGAGTATTCCAAAGGAGATCAGCTCCTTAGAAACATCCTTCTTGCATTAAGTTTCCTAATCTTAAACAGATTGGAAAAAATTCTAACTTTGAAACATTTCCAGATTCCATTTTGACTATCACTTCTGAACAAGAGTTGCCTCCTTACAGATTATGTCAATATGGTCCTTCCAGAATTATCACTACACTTCCAACTGTCCTTGAGCAACCAATCTTTGGAAAACCTTAGATTGTCCTCGACAATTGTTTAATCCTTTTAGTTATATCCAGTTCTAAACCTTTTCCTTCCTTAATGCCCCAGGCATTTGGAAAATTTTAGAAAGGATGAATATAGCACATGTAATTGATCCTATATCCGAAGCATATGGGACACGATTCTTGATGTCTCACATAAAGACTAAACCAGTCTTTTGCTATAACATTTCCATTTCTATTTGCCAAGTTCTCATAATTCAGATTATGAAAAGGGATGCCGTAATCATAATCGAATTTTAGAACGCAAATAATGGACCCATATACAAAATTTCCTTATGTTGAGCCATTCCAACATGAAATTCATATATATATATATATCCTTGACTAAATGATTAAAACCTCACGATCTAAGCTTATAGATGACCCATATACAGAATTTCCTTATGTTGAGCCATTCCAACATGAAATTCATATATATTTCCTTGACTAAATGATTAAAACCTCACGATCTAAGATTATAGATTTGAGATGAAGTATAATTTCCTCTCCCTTAATTATAGCAAAACAACTTTTCCCCAATTGAAACCTTTTGTTTTTCTATAATTAACATTGCTAACTTGCAATAGTTATCATAATTATCATGCTCCCACTAACATGATGATTATTAGCATAAAACTTATGCTCCCACTAGCTTTGACATGTACTCAGAAATCAGCTGGACTTCTAGAAATCAATACTTTATTGACTTTCTTACCAAAGTTCAGATTTCTGATACTAGATTGTTTTGATAGAACTTTATCAAAATCATACACCTTCCCTTAGATAGCACACTTGTGTGTCTAAACAATTATGAAGAGGGATGCCGTAATCATAATGGTTAGACCTTTTTGCTACTTCTCACAAGTCCATGTTAGTGTGCCGGTAAACCACACACGCTCCACTAACGACTTTGAGAATGCAAATATCACAATTGCTATCTATCTAAAATCTACTTAGTGAAAGTGTTTCCTCACCATCATTTTCATGAATCAGAGAGAAACCTTATGACACTTAGATTTAATGGTGTATGTGTTCTTATCCATGTGAATTGTCAAAGCCATAGTCACAAGACAAGGATAATGACAAATCTGAACTCATATGGACTGAACTCAATCTTAACTTCTTGCCACCTGGCAGCTCAAGGGCCTGCCATTGCTTCCAAGTTGTTGTGCAACACATTAAGAACTCTAAAAACTCATATGCAAAACCAACTTTAACTGGAATGGGCACAAAATATGTCAACATGATAGGTTATAAACCTCAAGTTGTGTGCTAGTGAGGAACTTCAGGTTTCATTCTTGATTAGTTCTTGAGACTTTCAAGACCTTTAAGACTCCCACTGTCATCTTGACCTATAAGACTCCCTTGTCAAACATCCAAGAGATAGTGTGGATTCTAATCAAGACAAACACTTCACACAATTAGCCGAAGTTGGTCTTTGTTTTATCCAAAACATCACAACTTACCAATTTCAAATGTACAAGAGTAGAAAACTTTTACTCTTACATTTGTCAAGTGTTTTAAACCTTCTTTAAGACATGTCACTCATATTACAATCTTGGAGTATGACTCTAAGACTTGTATTGGAACGAAGTATGACTCATCTTCTTGATTTAACCATTTCAACAATTCCAAGATCCCTTCTTCTTAGTCATAAGAATGCACTAAGACTTCCTTAGAGAACAAATTTTGATATGGTTTCTTAATCATTAAGATGATCACAAAGCTGATACTAAAGTACTCTCCCATCTTTTCAGATTTGAGAAACTTTTATCCTTCTGCCTAATTTGATTCTTCTTATCCGCTCTACTATGCATTGAAACCTTTTCCAATGTCTAGGAGTTACACTTAAGCTTGTAAGTATAATCATATTTACTGAGCTTTAGTAAACTATGACGAATAGCCTTACATCTTTTGTGGTGGACTTAATCAGTGCACATGACTATGTACTCGATCCCTTAGTCCATTACTTGACTCACACATCCATGTGAACAAGTAATTAGTCTTAATTTTTCCAATACTTGAAAGTTCTCATTCATCATGCTATACAACTTGCATGATTCCAAGTTTCGGTCCAATTGAGACTTGGTGATGAGAATCTTTCCTTATTTGGTAAATTTAGACATTACCACAAATGAAGGAATCAATTTCATATTTCCACTCTTGCTATTAATGGAATCATATAAGCAACAATTTTTTTCCCTCAAATGCCATTGTAAGGATATTTTAAAATAAATAAAATCAAAATTTTCTTTTTATTTTAAAACTATGCGGAAAAACTTATCCTTACAATCCATATGAAAACTTGTTGTTATCTATTCCTTAGCAATATCTCATAACTCCTAAGAAGTAGCTCAAGAATCCGATTTTCAAACTACGCGATAGAAATCCATCTATGCGATCAGATTCAGCATATTCTTTCTTTAAGTTCCTTTACTTTTCTTTGATTCTTAAAACATTACCATGTGACCCAGTCACATCATGTATCAGGAATCTTAGAATAGAAACTTAACAGAGTTAGATTAGTGGACTTTACCTGAAGTAGAGTCAATCTTATTGACTTTAACATCCTTAGGTAAATTTGGCAGCTTCGCAACTAATGACCCTTACTTTGGCAATATAAACATATGGACCCTTTGATAATGGTACACAGGACTATTACAGACTTAGCCTTTTTCTCTTTACCATTTGGTCAACCTAGTTGACTATGGTCAATCCCTTTCCTTGGGAAGAGAATGTTTTTTCTGTATTTCCAGTGTCACTATTGTCAATGTCCATCAAGTTTTAAGGAAGTTGATCTTAACAAATAGATACGATCATTAAGGGTCTTGTCATAGTCTGTTTCATAGGTGTTCCAAAAGAACTCACTATGTGACTTAGAAAGTGATTGAACCACCAACTTTCTCAAGACTTTAACATCCAACTCTCCCGGCTTGTCAATATGTGACTACATCTCCAAGATGTGATCACACCAAGACCTTTACTTGCCAATAGGGCTCGAGTGACTTTAAACTTTTAAAGAACTTGTGGGGTAGGGAGAATAATTGGAGGAGGTGACAGAAGTATGATTTCCATTGGAACATCATCTTCATTTAGGAAAGCTAGTTTCAAGAGATTTGGGAAGATCATAAATGTCTAAACCAGACATGTTTTGGGAGATATTCAAGATAGTTGATCTTAAAGTCCTTAATATGACACCTAATATGAAATATTAAGGCTAGGACCCAACAGACTATTTTATAACTTAGAAGAGGTATGCCGTAATCCAAGCTATAAAACAATTTGAAGGTAGGTGAATGACGATTCACCAATTTCCACCAAGATAAACGAAATGTATTATTAGGTTTTAATTGGTTTTGAAACTCCTAGATCTTTTTGAGATTCATTGAACTGTTCAATCGCATGTTTCAATCTCGAGTGTTCCCTTCAGGTTTTGTGACTGGGATGCCGAGGATCACAAAACAAGGTGTGAAGTAACCATGAAAATTACTTGGTACCCTTAATAAATTACCCCTCAATCGATGTGCCGGTTAACCACACACGCTCCATCGATACTATGATAAATATTAAGTCACCCTTTACCTACCTTGTTAAGTCCAAGTTAGTGTGCCGGTTAACCACACACACTCCACTAACGACTTAGACAAAGTGTAAAGTGTAATTTCGTGGATTAGCACCTTATTCACATTTTCCTAAGTAACTAAGATTGGGAATTATTAAGAGTTTAGTTACGTAGTATTTATCATTAATACTTTTAATGAAGGGAGAATTATAGTCCTGTCAAACCCGTTCAGCTAACGACCCTCCACCAGTCAAGCAAGCGGTGGGTGAGAGTGGACACCCATTAAGTTGCCATTTTATAGGCAACAACCTTATACCCACCTTATAGACCGGCTTCGTGAATGAGGCGTACTAGCGGTAAGACTGACTTTACTCTTATACATACATATATATATATATATATATATATATATATATATATATATATATATATATATATATATATATATATATATATATTATTAACTTATCATATTATAAAGTATAAGGGTTGAATTTTAACTTTTAAAATTCTAAGGGCTAACTTGGAATTAAAGTATTCATAAGAGAAAACTTTACAAATTCCAAAACTTGAGGGCAAGTTTTGAAACTATTCAAAACTAATTAATTCCATAACTTATGTGTTTAAAGTAGTTTTAATCCAAAAACTCTTCAAGTTCCATAACTTATGGAAGACTTTAAACTAATAAAAGAATTAACTTTTCTTTATTTTTATAACTTATGGAATTAATTTAGGTTACATTTTTTTATTTATTTTATTTATTTAATGAAGAGACTCTTGGTCGTCCATAACTTGAGGACAAATTATGGAGTCATAACTCCAATTAATTAGAACTAGACTCTTCATTTTTTGTAACCTTTGCCAATTTTATGAGTTTTATGAGTCTTTAATGTGACTCTTCATGTAACTTGAGGACAAGTTACACAAACACATTTTATACTCAACTCTTAGATTAAAATGGATTGAAAACAACTATTTCAATTAACTTTTCTATTAATCTAAGCAACTCATAAGAACAAGATAATTCAAATCAAACTTTTTCATGTAATTAGTCTTTAAACTAATACAAAACATGAATCTATTGACAATTATCTTTGAAAATGGATTAGCATGAACATTACCACATTAAAAAAACAAGTTTATAAGTTCAAAACAACTTAGGGTAATGTTCCTAGTCCATTTCTAGCCAAAAACCTCGAAAATATGATGTATGGGGTCCAACTCGTCGAGTGTATGAACATAACTCGGCGAGTTGGATTCATTTTGCCTTGGACTCGTCGAGTCCCTTCATGGACTCGGCGAGTCTGCTGGGCTGACAGCACCAATTTCGATTTTTTCAGCTTCTATTGCAGGTATAATAAGAAAACAAGCCTAGGCTCTGATACCACTGTTGGGTTATGAGCATTCTAACACTCCTAAGTGTACATGCAACCCTAAATACATTGGATCTATGTTTTCTCTATTATACATGAAAATATGAGCATCCAAGGTATTATCCTAATCTAGCATACAAAACTATCAATATAACAAGATAGAATACATACCTCTTTGATGTAGAATGTCTTCATGAAGCTTGAGTGCCTAGTGCCCCAAGTGTGACACCTCAAATGGTTCACAATCATCAAAAACACTTAGAATAACTTGAGAGAGTTCTACACTTCATGAAAATCGGCTAGTCCTTTCTTACTCTCACTAGTGGCCGATTTTCCTCAAGAATAAGATGCTTATATAGTTATACAATTAGGGTAAACCCTAATTGTCATGACTTTCCATTTCCTTGGATCCATGGGTTCAAATACACCATGGAGCATCCATGGAGCATCATATGGGTTTTGGCCCAACTAGATAATCCATGGAGCATTAGCCCACTATACAAGTATGGATGATTTACACAATCAACCATATATTTAATTAGTCTTCTTTTGATCACTCAATTAATCCTAGATTAATTCTTGATCAATACTAATTAAATAATCTCATTATTCTTATTGTTAATATACTAGAACTTATAATATATTAATAACCATAAGTGTCTTATTTCTCTCATTATAGTCTATCCAAGTGCATGATGGTATGCAACCCAAATGGACCATGCCGGGTCGGGTCAAGTCTTACCAATTATAGTTATGGACTTAGACATTAATCCAACAAATATACCATCACTAACATCGCAATACTCATCCAAACTCGAGGGATCTCACACACTACAAGTTCCCTGGTCTTATCTCAACCTTCCTTGATTCAACTACGGATCCTCTGCTTTCAGTAGTACGGGCCCATACTACCTTCCACATCTATCCGTACTTTCCTCAAGTACTGCCTCGACTCCACCAAGTCACTTCTACTACTACTGATCTCTGCTACTCTCATCCTAGGCTTGCCCTAGGGAAATATCTGACTCCACCAAATCTAGTCCTTAGCTGTTGAAGGCCTCCTTGTAATGCCAATTAGCCATCACCCAAATACCATCACATGTGACGAGGCTCAGATAATCCTTCGAGTAAAAGACTCGTCCCTATAACGGTTAGACTCAAACAAGAGCTACGCAATAGGGCCAAATCTAGCACTCTGAGATTATTCAACCCTGATCACATGTGACGTGACGTATTCACCTAATGGCTAACTCCCATCACTCTGAGTCCCACAAAGCACAAAGCAAGCAGCATTCAGACACAAGAGACTACTCAAACAACTCTATCCTCATAACAAGAAACTATAATAGCATACAATGCCAAGCTCATAATATCAGGTATAACCTAAACAGGGTATCCTACTGCTGTCTACTCAATACTAGCATGAAATTCTCATAAAGCCGAAACACACATAACAGGCACATAAGGCATCCTCTTAGATCCTTCGTCCTATTCTAGCATGTTGTTCTACTGAAACTGGAACTCATATACATAACATAATCTTGTATGGGTAATTTAGGAGTAGTTACTTGAGCTCGGCCGATTGCATGCACCACACCCTTTTCTCTTTTTAAAAATTGTTTTCGCTTTTTCTAAAACTCTTTTCCTTATACCTTTTCTAAAATTGTTTTCTTTTCTCAAAATATTTTTCTAAACATGGTTTTTCTCTTGAAAACTTTATACCACTTCCTTAGTTTGAGTTCAGACACACCCGAAAATGTGCCCAAACCCCTCAAACCAAGGCTCTGATACCAACTTGTAACATCCCAAAAACACAGTCTGAAAATTTCGTTTTAAATCAGTAATAAAACCATATTCATCAACGTCATATAAGAATCATAAACAATGTATATCAAATATCATAACAACTGTCAAACATATCAGAGTATAAACATCCCAGGCTGAACAAATGGTGTGTGCACTGCAATCTTCCCGAGCTCCTCTTTTGAAAATTGAGTACCTGAAACCAAAACTGAAACTGTAAGCACGAAGCTTAGTGAGCTCCCCCAAACTACCACATACCATACAATAACATATAACCACATATTGGGCCTTTCCCATTGCATCGGACCGAAGTCCGGAAACTGCATCGATCGAAGTTCGGAACTGACTGGGACCCCGTCCCCTGCATTGGACCGAAGTCCGGAACTAACTGCATCGGACCCAAAGTCCGGAACTAACTGCATCGGACCGAAGTCCCGAACTGACTGGGACCCCGTCCCCTGCATCGGACCAAAGTCCGAAACTGACTGAACATAGCATATCATAAACATATCAACTAGCATGAACACATAAACAACATATTGCATCGGGCTGTAACCCGGAACACATAACACATAAATCCTGTCTAAGCCACGAAGGCATCAGACATGATAAAATCTGCATCGGACCGGAATCCGGAAACTACTACTAGCTATACGGGCCGACATTGTGGCCTTAGACCCGTTCCTACTGGAAGGAAACTCACCTCACACTGCTGAAGTCCTGTAGACACAATTTCACACTGATGAAGTCCCGTAGACTCAACCCCAACTGCTGGATGATAGATTCCCGAACTGTCAACACCAAAATAACACCCAATTAATAATTGGGTTCCAACACATAACTATAAATACATGCTTTGGATAATTACTACATTACCCCTAGCTTGGCTTAACCAAGCCCAAGGCCTAATCCATAGGCCCAAGGTCAACTAGGGATCAAAGCCCAACATATGGCCCAATTTTCCAAATTGGGCCCAAACCTCTACATGGACTTCCCTTAAGGCCTAATTGTCCAATCCAATCCAACATGTCTCATTCTAGGGGCCCAACATCATACAACCATCTAGGCCCCAACTATGTACCAATTTTCCAAATTGGGCCCAATCCTTCATATGGGCCTTACCCTAAAGCCCAACTAATTACTCTAGTCCATTTAATTATTCTTGGATGGCCCAACACAAAGCCGAAGTGAAATTAGGGTTTCACATTAACTGATAACTAGGGTTAAGTGTTTCTTACTTAACCCATTAAGGACTTGACACACTTAGGACTTAATCCATTAAGTCCATTATTGCTTAGATTAATTTCTGCCAATGATTGTTATTTAATATTCACTTATTAAATAATTCTTGTGTGTGTATCCTGATAATTTCTCAAATATTAGGATTTTCTCAAATAGCCCATTAAGGACTTAGTCCATTAAGTCTTTTACTCTACTAGATAAATGGTCTGGAATAGTTTGGGCTTAATTCAAAATCCAATCTCAATGGCCCAAAAATGGGTCCAAATAAGTTCAAGGCCCAAATACTCATAATTGGGGTTTTCCATCCAAACATGACCCAGTTGTTCAAAACCAATCTCTAAGCCCATTAGGGTTTGCTAGAGGGGCACCACTCACTACCACCTCGGGTAGTGGCGGTCCAAGGCGGCTCACGGCGGCGGCCACCACCTTACGGTGGTTATTATTATTATTATTATTATTCAATTTGTTAATTACAATTATAGGGCTTTAATCCAAAATACACATACTCACTAACTCATACACACTAACTAATACACACACACCCAACCACACCATGGTGGCCGGTGGTGGTGCTTGGCGGCAGCCACCACCTCATGGTGGTGGTAGTGGCTTCCTTGCTATATCTGGCTAGACTAAACACCCAAACACCACTAAACTACAATAAACACAAGCACACATACGATTTCTGCTTGCAAAACGAACTCAACCACCCACTTGATGGCGATGGCAACACAAGAAGTCCGGCAGCAGCTCCGCTATCAGCGACAACCACCATGGCCGACTGCCATGGTGGTGTTTTGTGACTCTTATTCGACAGGAACCATATGCACTCGCATTTAATCGACATCTAGAAACTGAAGCTTCCTGAATCAGCCACCACGGGTGGCAAACGACGACCAGCACCCACCATCGGTTCCCACCGACATACTCGATGTCGGTCACAGAAAGAGTGAAGAAACAGACGTTGGTGGGAGGCGATGGTCCAAACTGAGAGCTCCGTTCCGCTCACGACTTGCACGGTGATGAACACCATTAGCTTTCTCAGTCTCGGTGAATCTCTACCAGCAACATCGCGAAGGCGACCCTCCATGGCAGTGTAGCGGTCGTTGGCACTCAAACGAGACAGCAGGCGGCGGTAGAAGAAAACGGAAGAAGAAGGAAACACGGAGAGGTGATGGAACAGTGGCGGTCACACTCTCACCGGAAGATGGTGGTCGTTGGTGGCTTCGATAATAGCTAAGAAGTGGCGGTAGCATTTGATGATGCAATCGGCTGCCGAGGAGCTCCCAAGAGATGGTGGCGGCTGAAGATCGGCGACCTAGGGTTTTGGTTTGAGCGATGCTTCCATACACAGGAGGAATGGACGGTTCTTAAACACCCGTCCCATTTAAAAGTTCACCCAGCTTGACATATTCGGTCCCTCCTTCCTAAATCCACTTCAACTTAAATCCAAAATATACCAAACAACCCTGACCTCCGTAATCCTTTTCAATTTAATCCCGAACATACTCTTTTAAACCCTGACTTCCAAAATTCTTCACAAATTAGTCTGGGACTCACATTTACTAATTTATTTAAATAAACAGTGCGTTACATCAATCGTCGTCGCCTATTTGATGTTCAACAACCAACACTCTAAGGTTTTTTTGGAACCGATCTAGATGCTCGTTACACCTACCCCTTGGTTTCTCAAGGTGTTTTCTTTGAGCCTTCAATCCATGGAGGATTCTATTAAATGTGTTCTTACAGGTGAATCGAGTTGTGAAGGGATATTAGGAAATATTAAAAACGTGTTCATAGTAGAGTCAAACGTCAGCTTAGTCAAACCATAGAAGTAGGAGTATATCTCTGAGTTTCAGTTGATTCATGTGTATAACCTCTGTATAAATTCATGTAATGTAATGTAAAACAGATATACAAGTTTATCAGAGCTCTATATGGTATCAGAGCTCAGTACCTCATAAAGTTCATAATTTTTTTCTCCCTCTCGTAAATTGTAAGCAAATGGCCACCAATACCCCCCACCTTCTCACTCTTGCGACCACCACCTCTTCTACTTTCAATCTTCAAATTCCCTCAATTGCAATCAAGCTAGAGCGAGAAAACTATCCTCTTTGGCGTACCACCATCATCGCTGCTCTTGAAACCTTTGACCTTGCTAACTTTATCCTCGATCCATAACTACCCTCGAAAAAAATTAAAGTTCCAGCCACCACAGGAACTCCTGCTACTGCCGATACTCCAACAATTCCTGCTACCCCTGCTACCAACGCTCCTAATTCCGAGTTCATCAACTGGAAGAAACGTGTCCGCTTTGTTCTTCTATGGTTCCAATCTACTCTCTCTGAGCGAGCCCTCTCTATTGTGACCTGATGTCACTCCTACCAAATGGCCCGGCAGGCCATAAAAAAGAATTTTCAAGCCTAAACTAGGGCATCTCGCATGTAGCTAAAGTCCCAACTTCAATCCCTATCAAAAGGGTCCATGTCCATGGTTGAATGCATTGATCGAAAACGTTCAATTGCCGACTCTCTCGCTGCACATAATTACCCAATTGATAATGAAGACTTAATTGCATCTATCCTTTTTGGTCTCGATCCATATTACAATGCTTTCAACACTTCGTTTATGATGAAAAGTGAAAACGTGTCACTTGATGATCTCGTTGGTCTTCTCCTCCAAGAAGAAGCTCTCATCGAACAAGAACATCTTCGACAAGTCTCAATCCAACCCACATCTGTTGCTCTCTCAGTCCAACCCACATCTACTACTCTCTATGTAAATCGATCAAATCAACAGTCATCATCTCAAAGGCAAAACTCAAGCTCTTCTAGAAACAACGATACCAGACGTCGCCGAACGGTGTGTCAATTGTGTACCAAACCTAGTCATGAAGCCATTGATTGCTAGCAGCGGGCAAATCAAATAGATTTTCCATCCAGGCATCCCAACCCTCGCAACCAACAAAGAAAGGGCAATGTCGCTCAATTCTACAGTCCCTCCACTGTGATTGATTCTGCTTGATATTTTGATACAGGGGCAACAAACCACGTGTCTCCTGATATTTAAAGACTCATTCTTGCTGAAGAATACAAGGGGGATGACAAGCTCCAAGTGGGAAACGGTAATCAGTTGTCTATTTCTCATGTTGGTTCATCTTATCTGCCTCATCTTAAATTGCCAACTGTACTTATTGTTCCTAAACTAACAGAAGATAATGATGTCTATGTTGAATTATGGCGTAACCATTGTAATGTTAATTCGTTTCAGGGGCAAAAAATTCTTAGAGGGGATGTAAATGAAGGGCTCTAGCGATTACCTCTGCCTCGTAATAGGTCGCATTCACCGGTGTTCGTACCTCTCTTCATGGATGGCACATGCGACTTGCACATCCACATGAACCTGTGTTATGTCGTTTATTTTCAACATTTCATCTTCTAACTTCTTCCAATAAATTTCCCAATGTCTGTGACTCCTGTCAATTGGGTAAAAGTCATCGTTTTCACTTACCACCATCTCATGTCACCTCTTCTCAACCTTTTGAAGTTGTGTACTCAGATGTATGGGGTCCTTCCCTTGTTTTTTCATTAAACGGATCACAATATTTTGTTTTGTTTATTGATGATTGCACAAAGTTTGTATGGGTTTATTTTTTATCTCACAAATCTCAAGTCTTCTCTACATTCCTACAATTCTGAACAATGATTAAAAATCAATTTTCATGTGATATTAAAAGCTTACAAACCGATTGGGGTGGTGAATATCGAAATGTCTCAACCTTTCTTCAACATAACGGTATTATACATCATATTTCTTGTCCACATACACAAGAGCAAAATGGTGTTGTAGAACATAAAAATCGTGTCATCGTTGAAAAAGGACTCACTCTTCTAGCTCAATCCTCTTTACCTCAACTATTTTGGGAACATGCTTTCAAAACCTCCATATACTTACATAATCATACCATCACACCTTTACTAAATTATCAGTCTCCATACCAAAAGTTATATCACAAAATTCTAGACTATATTTTTTTAAAAACTTTTGGTTGTTTGTGCTACCCTTTCTTGCATCCCTACAACAAACATAAAATTGATTTTCGATCTCTACCTTGTATTTTCATCGGATACAGTGCCTCACACAAGGGTTACCTATGTTTTCACCAACCTACCTCTCGAATATACATCTCCCGTCATGTAGTCTTTGATTGAAGATACCTTTCCTTACCTCACTCCCACTCCCAATATTGTTACATCAGTTCCAAATCTACCCTCCATACCATCTACTATTCTTGAATGTGATGATCATCTTCGTCTCATAAATCAACCAACACAGCCTCCACCCGTTACTCCATCTCCACAACCATCAGTCACATCTACTCCTCCTCCTCAAACTCTAATTAGTCCATCACCAACCAGCCCTCAACCTAATCATCACACACCTATTTTCACCTCTTCAACTTCTCAGTATCAACAATCTACCATTAGCTCATGGGCAAAACAAATCAATCCTATTCCATCCCATTTTCGTCCAACAGAACAAAATCAACACTCCATGGTAACTCGTGCCCGTACCAACTCTCTCAAACCCAAAGCATTCACAGCCACCACCTCTTTCTTTGTGAACTTTGAACCTCGAACCTTTCATCAAGCAAATCAGCATACATGTTGGCAAAATGCGATGAAAGCAGAATATGATGCTCTCATGAAAAATGACACTTGGTCACTTGTTAATTGTTTCCCTCATACTAATGTTGTTGGATGTAAGTGGATTTTCAGGGTTAAAAGGCGAGCGGATGGTTCTATAGAACGACACAAAGCAAGGTTAGTTGCTCAAGGATTCAAGCAAATCAGCATACATGTTTTCACCAACCTACCTCTCGAATATACATCTCCCGTCATGTAGTCTTTGATTGAAGATACCTTTCCTTACCTCACTCCCACTCCTAATATTGTTACATTAGTTCCAAATCTACCCTCCATACCATCTACTATTCTTGAATGTGATGATCATCTTCGTCTCATAAATCAACCAACACAGCCTCCACCCGTTACTCCATCTCCACAACCATCAGTCACATCTACTACTCCTCCTCAAACTCTAATTAGTCCATCACCAACCAGCCCTCAACCTAATCATCACACACCTGTTTTCACCTCTTCAACTTCTCAGTATCAACAATCTACCATTAGCTCATGGGCAAAACAAATCAATCCTATTCCATCCCATTTTCGTCCAACAGAACAAATTCAGCACTCCATGGTAACTCGTGCCCGTACCAACTCTCTCAAACCCAAAGCATTCACAGCCACCACCTCTTTCTTTGTGAACTTTGAACCTCGAACCTTTCATCAAGCAAATCAGCATACATGTTGGCAAAATGCGATGAAAGCAGAATATGATGCTCTCATGAAAAATGACACTTGGTCACTTGTTAATTGTTTCCCTCTACTAATGTTGTTGGATGTAAGTGGATTTTCAGGGTTAAAAGGCGAGCAGATGGTTCTATAGAACGACACAAAGCAAGGTTAGTTGCTGAAGGATTCAATCAAGAAGTATGAGTTGACTTCTTTGACACATTTAGTCCTATTATAAAACCAACCACAATTCGCTTAGTGTTGTCAATTGCACTCTCTCAAGGATGGCATTTAAGGAAATTTGACATCAACAATGCGTTTTTAAATGGTGGCTTGTCCGAAGTTGTTTATATGAAACAACCCAAGGGTTTTGAAGATCCAACAAAACCAAATCACGTGTCTCGATTACATAAAGCTCTATATGGGCTTAAGCAAGCACCAAGAGCCTGGTTCACCAAACTTAAACAATATCTTGTTACAAATGGCTTTCGTGCTTTTCAATCCGACACTTCCTGATTTGTTCATGTTTCTACATCATCAACCATATGTGTACTTGTATACGTTGATGATCTCATTGTGACAGGTACAAATGATGCTCATCTCTAGCGGTTT
Organism: Lactuca saligna; assembly: GCF_052625555.1. Taxonomy (NCBI): domain Eukaryota; kingdom Viridiplantae; phylum Streptophyta; class Magnoliopsida; order Asterales; family Asteraceae; genus Lactuca; species Lactuca saligna. The sequence continues at coordinate 26,639,946 of NC_136422.1, forward strand.
ATCGATGCATTGGATCGTGCTTTTTCATTAAAAGACCTTGGTGACTTGCATTTTTTCCTTGGTCTTCAGATTACCAGAACTGCCAATGAGTTAGTTAACTTTGTCACAACAAGCCTACATATAAGATATATTGGATCGCAACAACATGTCCATGGCTTCATCAATTACCACCCCAGCTGATCCACAGTTTCGTCTTCATCAAGATGGAGATCCATTTGATGACCCTACGCTATATAGACAAGTGGTTGGCTCTCTCCATTATGCTACTATTACACGACCGGACATTGCATACTCTATCAATCGTGTATGTTAATTTATGCACTCTCCAACACAACAACATTGGCAAGTTGTCAATAGAATACTTCGTTACTTAAAGGGGACGATCACCTATTGCTTACACTTCAAACCAAGCATGGCTACGTCGTTACATGCTTTCTCTGATGTTGGGTGGAACTCTGATCGTGATGACAGTCGTTCACAGTATGGATTTGCTATTTTTTCATGGGACAAACCTCATCAGTTGGACATCTAGAAAACAAAAAGTGGTGGCTAGATCAAGTACTGAGGCAGAGTATCGCTCACTAGCTTATACTACAGCATAATTAATGTTGATAAAACAATTACTCGCAGATCTTCAAGCACAAATCAGTCATCCACCTTTAATTTTGTGTGACAATGTAGGCGGTATATTCATGAGCAAGAATCCTGTAATCAACACACGTTCAAAGCACATTGCTATTGATTTTCATTTCATTCGTGAGCAAGTAGAATCTGGACAACTAAAAATATGCTATGTTTCCTCTGTTGACCAATTGGCTGACATATTCACAAAACCACTAGCTAAAAGTCGTGTTCTTCTTCTACGTTCCAAGCTTCAAGTCCGTTCCGCCCTTGAGCTTGCCGAAGGGTATTAGCAAATATTAAAAACATGTTCATAGTAGAGTCAAAAGTTAGCTTAGTCAAACCATAGAAGTAGGAGTATATCTCTGAGTTTCAGTTGATTCCTGTGTATAACCTCTGTATAAATTCATGTAATGTAATGTAAAACAGATATACAAGTTTATCAAAGCTCTATAAGGGATAATCTCTATTAGAGATTTGTTCTTCTTTTTAGATGAATCTAGAACAAATTCTTGAGGGTTGGATCCAACATCCGCAACAGTTTATGTTCTTCAAGCTTTGTGGATCGAGAGAGAGAGAGAGAGAGAGAGAGAGAAAGAGAAAGAGAGAGAGAGAGAGTGTGTGTGTGTGTGTGTGTGAGTGAGTGAGGTCCTCTATTATTTTTTTAATTATTAGTCATTTCAATTTTCGAAGGGATTATTTTTACATACAAACCACTCCAAAAGAACTATGAATCCAAAAAACTCGGGGTTTGGACTATAACCCTAAAAATTTGCATACCACAGAGACCATTTTGCAAATTTGTCAATTATAATAGATGTTAGGAGGAGAGAAGACATAGGTGAAAAGATAAATTTACTATCATGTGAGGGGCATATAATCTTTTTTAATGGTGAATTTTAGACGGAGTTAGTTTTAGGGACCACCGGTGCAACTTTCGGAAACCACAGAGATAGACGGTGTAGAAAATTCGAAACTTAGACTACAAATGCAAATGTGTGTAAACCATAGGGACCAAAATTGTAAGTTACTCTTTCAATGTTTGTCATTTGCTCTCTCACCTTAAAGTTTGAACACAAATCTGAGTATCCCTAAACAATGCACACAAATAGATATGCACTTATACACGCTAAGAAAGTGTATTACAAACACTTCTTAGTATTTGAAGCATTTAACACACACATACACACACTACCGACTTTCTGAACTCTTTTCATGGTAGCATTAAAACTTACTTTGGTGCAATGAGCGGTAAATAACCCTACAGTTTCATTTTGGGTAATAACACCTTCCCAGACCATAAAGCCCGTTGTTTTATCTCCTCTAATCTCATCCATTTAATTCTTACCCCACCTGGTTTTGTCTATATATATAAAGTCTCCATGCAACCAAAAAACCAACTCTGAAAAAAAAATAATGGTACTATAAAGAGAGTGATGGAGATAGAGGTGGTGGGATCGTCAATGGAGGGTGGTGGCGGTGGCGGCAGTGGTGGTGGTGGCGGTGGCGGTGCTTACTTGGTATGGGAAGATCTGTCGGTGGTGCTTCCAAATAGTAGTAACAAGCCGACGAGGAGGATACTGAATGGGTTGAGCGGTTTTGCTCAGCCGTCTCGGATCATGGCAATCATGGGTCCTTCTGGTTCGGGGAAATCCACACTTCTTGATTCGTTAGCCGGTATACATCTATCCATTTTTTTTTTTTTTTTTTTTTTTTAAACGAAATATACATGATATATTTTATTATTGTTAAAGAATATATATGTATTAGGTGACACAAATATTTTCTTGTTTCTGTGCAACTTTATAATAGTATTTATTTATGTTTTCTTTTTATAATAGTTATGTTTACAAACATGAAGTATTCATAGATGTTCTAAAGATTTCACTAGTTTTTGACAACAGAATTTCCAAAAATACATTTTTGTTTTTTTTTTAATAAGTTTAATACATATTTTTTCATAGAAAACCAATTTCGTATGTAAAATTTTCGAATATAATATTAGAATACACATGTTTTTCTTGTTAGTATTGAGTTTTAATCATATATCTGAATACTTCGTTTTCTCATTTAAAGATCCAAAAATAATTATTCATTCCTACTCGTAAGATTCATAGAATATTTCAGATAATAAACTTTACTAAACGTTTTGATTAGTTTTTTATATCTTTAAAGAAATGTTTAATATGTCATAAAGTAGGACAAAATTGAAAAGCCAGAAAATAGCCTTCTGCCTTTTGGTGTATAATGAATATAATATTTTTCAATGACTCGATATTTATCATTTAGTTAATATTTCGATTATCCTTTTCATGATTTTACTTGTGAATCATGTTTGTTATACCAAGAAACGAAAAGTTACTTTACTTTTAGCTATTTTTTTTTATACGAAGTAAAATGGAGAAAAGGAAAAGTAACTTTAATTTAGAATTGTGACCAAAAAAGAATTTTATATCTGGTAATTTTCCCACAAAGCAAATAACCTTGTAATTCAGATGAACCGGGTCTATCGGTTTCGTATATATTATACTCTTTAAACCGGTCATATCAAATGGTACACCTATTTAATTAAAAGTACGTGGTTTTATTGGGACAACACATAACATGAATATACAATTATGCTGTTTTGAATTTTACGTTGTATATCTATATAAAAAATATGCTTCTACTGTAACTTTAATTAATAAAATAGTGATATATTATCCCTATCATAAATAGAAACCGATATAAATGAGTTTTTTAAGTACTGACAAAGAAAGTTAATATGAGGATGAGTGGTAGCTACTGGTGTTTACTGCTGGCAGAGAGTGGTTGTTTGAGCTCATGGGGTGGTCGGGAAGCTTCATTCATTGCATTTCTAAATTCTAATACTTCAAACAACCAAAGTAAAAGTTGGTCAAATAGCATGAATTAGGAAATTAGCTTGATAGTATTTTTAATACATATTTAATAGGTTGAGAGTGGAAGTAAAATCGTTTTTTTTTTTTTTTTGTTGATTTTTTAATCGTGATTAGCATATCAAATATGATATTATTAAAGATAACCAGAAAATACCCAAAATAAGAGGTGCATATTTTTTAAAATAAGGATCCAAGAAGTTTATCCATAGAGCCAACTTTTTCGAAACATTCTTTGTATGTAAAAATATACTATCATTTTGTTAATATATATACTTTCTGTTTTGGTCACTTTTGTGACTAGCTTGTAATATAATATTATTAAAAATCACAGTTGATCATATAAATATAAATTTGCCTCACTTTTGAATAAAAGGATGGTAGAACAATATATTATTAACACTGTTTTATTTTTATGTATAATAATTATAAATTTATTATTATTATTAAGTAATAGCCGTAAATCTGAATATATTATTAATATCTATATTAATTCCATTTTATTTTACAAAACCCGATATATTTTTTATTTTCTAGTAAATATCTATAGATAATACTTTTTACAAAACCCGATATTTTTATTTTCTAATAAATATCTATAGATAATACACTTTTTTGTTTGATGATACGAATAAAAAATTTCAAAATTTTGATCGCATAGACATTGCTCGTCGAAAAGAACCATACTAAAACAGTAAAACGGGCCAGATGTTTGTTGGGAGAACTTAATGTAACAATTAATTAAACACGATCTGCTTTGAAGTTAGTCAAAAGTGTCGTGTATCATCATGTTTTAAAACTTAAAACCACATCACATATTCGATGTGTATTGTTATTTAACATTGGTAACAAAAATTTATATAACTTTTAATGATAAATAAAATTCTGTAAAAACAAGAAATACATTATATAACTATAAAATAGATACACATATATCTTTAAAGATAAATTAAAATCTTTAAAATAAGAACCATACTAAAATGTGCCCCCACCTTCTTCAATTTTTGCATCCGCGCAATCTTGTATATTTATTTTTCATAAAATGACTTTGCATTAAAATTTGAAACTTCTAACAGAAAGATATACTACGAGTCCTTCGTTTATTTTAATAAAATAAAAATAATTTAAAATATAGAAAACTCCAATATTTATATATGCATTTATAGTACACCATAAGCATAAGTCATTGATGGTTGTATAAGAATGAAATAAATACCAGCATACAAAAATAATGCATCTGTTTCATGCAATATCATCTGATTATTGTGTCATTGATTGAATCATTTGTAGTATCACTTCCTATTGATGTAATAAGAGTAGGTATAAGCATACTAGTTTTATGTGTTCTCTTTATTTTAATAGTGTTATATATATATATATATATATATATATATATATATATATATATATATATATATATATAAGATGAGGTTTAATAAATAATCATTATTAACCTTAAATCAAGACACCAATTTTTTTTTTTAAATTTTTAGAGCTTATTTTTTTTATCAAAAAAGAAAAAAAAAACTAAAAATAAAGAAATTGATAACTTTTTATCACTTTTCTAATTATCAAATTCGATAAAAAAATTTAATTTAATTTTTTTTGTCAAATTCAAAGTATTAATCCGTATACATTCACAGTGGGAATGATGAATCCGAAAAATATATAATTTAATTTTTAGCGTTCACAATTTAGATATTATTATATTTTTTGATAATAAATAAGCTCTAAAATTGAAAAATTATGTGGTTCCTTAGAGAACTATTAATAATGATTCTCTATTGAAAAAAATATTTGGACCATTAAATTAGATTTAATAATGGTTAAGATTATATAGTGTACAATTATTATAATGGAACATAATTATATAGTGTACTATTGTTATAATGGAACACAATATATATAAACATTTTCTTTTAATAAAAGAAAATTAAAATAATAATTATAAAGGTATATCTGATATTTTAATTAATTCACAATAAGAAAGTTGAAATAATTAAGGAGTACAAAATTATCGTAATTAAAAAGAATATCCTCTTATCAAAATCACTTTAATTATTTGGATATCTAAGAATTGATGGTATATGAATCATACCGAAAAATCGAAGAATTCTCCTAATAAATAGAGAAGGCCGATGAGAGAACGTCATGAAAAAGAATGTGAGCTCATTCTTAAAGAATACTACTTCATTCAACATATATCAACACATATTTTCGTTATAATATTCATAAAGAATACGATTTCATTCTATATATATATATTTTTTGATTATTTCATTCTTAAAAAATATGATACTTTATGTAACAATCTTAAAGAATACACGTTATATATTAGACAATAACATATTATTCTTTAAGAACAATGTATTACAATATAATGAATGATATATATTTAGAAAAATAAGAACCATTCTTATAACATAAAACAACCATTTTTCTAACATAAAATAAAATTATACAATAATTTGAATAATATACAAAACTTGTTATATTACATTATTTAAGAATATGTCATCATGCTTTAAGAATATATATATAAAAGATATATACTATATACTATATTCTTTAAGAATATGCATGTGTTCTTTAAGAATCTATCGTATGGTTATCTAATGCTTTTATTTTTACCTCTTCACGTTTAAACCTAAATAAACAAATCATTCAATTAAAACTAACGTTTTCCTCCAGCAAGCAACAAAAGAGAAAAGTTATAACATTTGGTACTAAGATTGTATACTTTTAATTAGGAAAAAAGTTTAAATCATAAGTAAACACATGACTCACGAAAATGTCATGTCTTTAAAAAGGGTTTCACACGCCCTTGTTTCTTTCATCATATTGATTCTCATTATTAGAATTTTTGAACAAGGTGCACTAATGCACCAGGTTAGACAACACTCATTCAATTCATGTACAAATTATAAACACAAAGTAAAACGTAACCTCATCCAAAATTTCAAGCCTATATTTGAACTATAGATTAAAACATGTTAAGTTACAATAGATAATACTGCCGATAAATGGTCATGGATGACATAAACTAATCCATCTTATGTCTAGTCTACTCGTAAATTATTCTTTTAAATCCACTTATGTCCCTAACATGACTTGAACCCTCAACCTCAAGCAGAGAGAGCAACACTGAATACCGTTGGGCCAAAAGCCCTTTGGTAACACACTTCTAGATGAATGAGCAAACCAAACATCTTTACCCATTTGAATCTTATAACAAAAAACTCATTACTAGGACCAAACTAAAACATTTAACGAACATCAATTGCTTTTTTTTTTTAACCCAAATCAAAGAAACCATACAACAAAAAAACTAGATACTCAAACCATTCCAAGTTTTGCTATAAAACTGATAAAAGTACTAAGTGAAACTAATTTATTTAACTACATGAAGTTAATTAGAGAGTTCAAAGAAAAATAAATAGCCTAATGATACCATGAAAATGACAAAACCATATGTTAATGCATATTGCAAGAACGCATACAAAACATTTTCACAAACAATTGATGGGCAATAGTTTTTATGCTAGAAACCTAAAAAAAATAAACCAAAGGCATCTCTAGGATTTGAAAAAAAAGGAAAAAATAGGATCACCAACAATCAAAGAAGTTTGAATAACCCTGAAATGTGCTTCAGAAGTTCATAATCTACGCACAAAAACTCAAGATCCAACACCATGAACCAATTTACAGGTCTCTGTATCAATCAAAAAAAAAAAAAAACACGAAGAGGGAGTGACAATTTAGGTGGTTTTTCAAGGGGATACGACATCAGGAGGATAAGGAATGGTCGCCGACAAGATAGAATGGGCGACAGATGGTGGTGGGGACATCGTTCCAACACAAGGCTTAGTGATACAAATAGATACCAAAGAAAGTCACACAATTGAAGTTGAAAATAAGAAATTGAAAAGTTAAACCTCGATGGGAGCTTAACCTAGGCGATGAACAATCAGCCTTTCCTCCATCCACCAGTTAAAATAGTTTACAATACTTTGAACGCTAGTTTGTTGAAGCATAAATTTTGAAACCCAAATATCGTATGTTTTTCTATCTCTCTCGTAATCATCAGAGTAGCTGATCCTCCGCCATGGAAGGTCTCGTGGGTTAACATTGTACATTTTCAACAAGGATGCCATAATTTCTTTAACTTCAAGGTGTAGATATAAGGGTATGAAATTATGCTTATTAATTGATTTAAAATTTTACCATAATTAATTATATTCAAAGTTACTATTTTATCTTTTAAATTGATTGGTCAACATTTAGTCACACACTCACATAATACTTATATATATATATATATATATATATATATATATATATATATATATATATATATATATATATATATATATATTGATTTATTTTAAAATTAAATTATATGCAGGAAGATTATCTGGAAATGTTATAATGACCGGGAACGTTCTTTTGAATGGGAAAAAAAGGAGACTCGACTATGGGGCGATTGTAAGTTATCCAAATCTATCCCTTTTTTTTCTTAATGAATGAAAAATTTGTTTGGGCATAGTTGATTTAAAATATATTTTTACCAAATGTTTATATACAATTTATTTATAATATTATTAAAAATTAATTTTCTTTTGGGTAAACCAACTTAGTATATCTTAACCAACTACCTACTATCATAATGGGCACTAACCTCCTATATGGGACGCACAATGTTCAAATATTAAAGGTTCCAAATAAGAGTTAACAAAAAAAAAGTTAACAAAGAGAGGGTATAGGACTTTGAGATGAAAGTGGGTCCAAGTTTGATTCGGATAGATCTGAACCTAGAAAACTCGAAAACCGATTAATGAGAGTTTGTCGGACCGGAAACCAGACCGCTATATAGGAACCAATTCCGATCCGTTCTGAGTATGGTACCGTTTCAAGTGGGTTTGGAATAGGAAAACTTGGAAACATCAAAGAGTGTCGGTTGGAACTGGGTAAAATGGATCTAGAACCGGAAAACCAGGAAACCGGAAAATCCATAATTTTTTGGAAATTACTTAGTGGGTTAAACTTTGAATTTTTTTCGTTTTTTGTATTTTTACTTCGGGTGGCTTTAAGTCATTAAATATTAAACCAAAAATAACAAATTATAGTAAAAAATTATGTACAAACTCTAAATTATACTTTGGAAAAACTGGCATGCTAATTAGAGTTCAAACGAGTTAGATGTGTATGTTATAAAGTTTTTACAGAATAAAAAAAAACCAAAAGTTCCTAGCTTTGATATCTCGACTTTAGGGGTCTGTAAGTCAATGAGTATGAAACCAAATAACATGATTATAGTCTAAAATTATGTATAAATTGTACATTACACGTTGGAAAAAGCCTAATGCTAGTCCAATTTCAAATTAATTAAATATGCATGTTTTAAAATTTTCATAAAATACAAAAAAAGCTGAAAAACAGAAAATTTCCAACTTTGATATCCCAACGAATATGATATTAAAATTTTCAAAGGCTTTGGAATATAACTCAACGAATATGATATCAAAAATGACAAAATTATAGTCTAAATTCATATACAAACTATAAACTACGCTTTAGAAAAACTTCATGCCAATCCAACTTGAAACGAATGTGATATGCATGTTTTAAATTTTACATAGAAGCTAGTACCGGTTTCTAACACCTGCCCAATTCTTAAACCCGGTCTATCTGGACCTGAAAGACCTAAAACGTGAATTTACTGAACGCTAATAAAGCAGTTCTTTAAACCCGTAACTCATACCAGTTCTACATATTCTGGTTCTAATGGTTCTGGTTTCGGTCCGGTTTTTCGATTTTAAATCTCATACCTAATACGATGTACTTCGGTGTCTTAGAATATCGTCCAAAGGGTGATCCCTCTCCATATCTCTACAAAAGCAGGAAATCTGAGTGGACACTCGGGAACCCAATTTAGTATATCTTAAAATACCATTTAATAGGAAAATTTTAACTTCCTCGACCCGTGTGACCCATTCAATGCGGGCTTTCAATGTTGACTTTAGACCTCCCCCCTCCATTTCTTTAACGTATGGTTGTCCAGAACCACCTTCAATAAAGTATACGACAATGCATGGGAATCGTTCAAAGGCTTTGGATCATGGAACATATATATGTTAGCCAAATTTAAGCATGTCAAGAAGATCCTGAGTGACTGGATAACAAGCTGAACCTCTATAAGAAAATGGTAATCTTGAATAATTAAGGATCAAGATGGATAATCTGGAAAGAATATCCAAATCCAAGGAGCTTACTGTTGATGAATGTTCTTCCCGGAAAAATGATAAGATGAAAATTTCAGAACTAAAAAGAATTGTTAAGCTTGATTTACAATAGAAAACCAAGGTTAAATGGATCCAAGATGGTGATGAAAATTCCAATTACATCCACAGTATGATTAAAAATAAGAACAAAAAAAATTCATGGATTTATAATCAATGGTGTGTGGGTGTTGGATCCAAAAGAAATCAAAAAGTGGTTAGATGTTTTTTGTTGCAAAAAATCATGAATTTTGGCCTATTAGGCCATGGTTCATTAGTTCCAAATTCAAGCGGCTATCTCCCGATGGTTTTACCTTCAAACTCATCAAATCTATATGGGATCTTATGGAAGGGGATATAATAAGATACATAAAACACTTCGAAAGAACTTGGACCATAGCCATTGGCTCTAATTCCTCATTTATCACCTTAATTCCAAAAGTATCAAACCCACTCAACTTAGGGGATTACTGATCTATCAGCCTGATCGGATGTATGTACAAGATCATTGTTAAACTTCTTGTTGTATGTATAAAAGAAAGAAGTGGTCAGTTCGGTGGTATATGAAGTGCAATCATCGTACATTGAGGGCTGAAGAATTCTTGAGGGACCCTTGATCATGAATGAAATTTACTCATGGTCTAAGAAAAGTAAAAAATAATATCTATCTATTCAAGGTAGATTTCAAGAAAAGCTTTGACTCTGTCAATTGGCAATATTTGGACTCTGTTATGAATTAAATGAATTATGGAATCAAATGGAGGCAATAGATTAAGGGATGTCTATCATCCTCACGTTCTCCCGTGTTGGTCAATGCTTGACGTGGAACAATCCCATTTCAAGGAAATTTCCCTCATCTTTATATATGATTGAATCGGTTAAATATTGTTTACTTGAAGATTATATCCCCACGAATGGTTTCTCTTGGTGCTTGAAACAGGAGTCCTCCGACTCGATGGAATTACATGAACCACTTCAATTATATAAGGACATATGTGAACTGAACATTAGCGGTGTGTCGTCAACTTATGGTTTCCATTTCAACATGTCAATATATGGTGTTTATAAGGTGAACTACACATGAGGCAAACTGAAAAACAGGTATACATGTCAAATAAACTAAACAAATTTAGGTAATTGAAACTACACTGGTATTTCTTACATTGCCCTCAAGAAATGGTTATTCTTCTCCTTCTTCTAACTGTTTAGCAACATTATATATTGTCAAGCTTAATCCAAAATTCTATGTTAAAATATTAAAAAAAAAAAGTCAAATCAGGCCAAAATGATGAAGTAGCCAGCTACATGTAGCAATGGCCAATTTCTGATTGCATGTAAGATGATAAACTCTTGAAAGATTGGGGGATCCTATAATCTTTTAGGTGAACGATAAGTCATGTTTTTCTTATCGAGCTCACACTTTACTTCGTTTTACCTGAAAACCTTAGCCACCTGCACAAAAATGATAAACTGATGAGTTTAGTATCGTGTTGATTCACAGGGTTCAAGTAACCCCCTCCCCTCCCCCCCCCCCCCCCCCCCCAAAAAAAAAAATAAAAAATAAATAAATAAATAAAAATAAATAAACATTTATTTTACACTAAATTCAGTGAAAATGATATCAAATTAAAGTTTAGGTAAACCTTTTTTACTTTTTTTAGATATTTAACATTTATTTATAAACTTTTTTATTACATTCTTATTTATTATTGTAACATGGCAGTTTTGCATCTGAGACTAATTTAATGCAATAATATGTATCATATATCTAAAACTAGGTTTACCTTTTTGTCTTTGTTTAATATAAAATAAATATCAATTTTGTTAAGATTAATCAAAGTAGAGAAATAAATAAAATATGTAAGAAATACAAACTTTATATATATATATATATATATATATATATATATATATATATATATATATATAGGAAAGGTAGGTGATTAACATCTAAGTAAGATTCCCTTGTCTTGATCACCCTCCATTGAAATATCTACGAAAAATGGCAACATAACACTTTTAACAACAATAACAAAAACGCAGAGCATGTATACCAATGTCATAATGATAATTGAAATTAAATGGTTTTGAGCATAACAAATAAAAGCCTGTGTGTGCATGCAAACCTAATTCTTGATATATGTTTTCTCTAATTGAACATATAACTTTTGAACATCAAATAGAAAAACCATAAGACTAGTAGTATATTTTTTGAAATCAATAAGTAGTGTTAAGAAAACATACCTTAATTGCTATATAGAAATAACAATGAAATCTAGTCTTCTTGAAACTTTGAGAACAAGTGTCACAAGTGTAACGCCTACAGTGGTTCAAACCCAATACAAGCAAGAGGATGAGAGAGGAGAGAGGAGAAAAAGCTTGAGAATTTCGATTATCCTTCTAGGGATTTTAGTTGGCTGAAATTCCTAAAGGTAACGGTCTATTTATAGTGCAGATAGGATGTCTTAGATAATCCTAATCTAAATATAATATTATTAATTCAATTTTGTAATTATCCAACTCCTTATTTATCCATATGGGATAATCTAGAAACCTTAGAGTATCCATATGAAACCGTCCACCTCCTTACCCAGGAAGGTTCTGGAACCTCTTGCTCAATTATTGAATAATTGCAGTTTGACCCCTGCACTTTTAATCAACTCTTTTAATCCCAAAATTAATTCTAATTAATTTATGATTAAATATTAATTAAAATATTTCTATTTCTAATTAATATATTATTCTCATAATATTTTAACAAATTATTTATTTTAATTTATTAATCAAATAATAAGTTCAACATCTCTCTCCAAAAGTCATCTTATCTAGTTGCTAGTTTTAAGGGCAACTCAAAATGACCGTGTTACTATCAATTCAAGTGTTACTAATTAAAGTTATGGGCTTAAACACCTAATCTAACAATCTCCCACTTGGATAAGTCTAATAGCTATATTTACCAGTATAACTTCTAAATCGGTTAGCAAATTGTAGCTCTCAAAGCCGCTGTCGAACTCTGAACTAGTTAGTTATGTAAGTGATCATATAATCCTCCGTTCTACAAGATATAATGTGGACAAATGACATGGAACAAAATTAATCTCATTGTCCAATACTTTGTTTCCCGATTTCTGATTTGTAATGACAAAGAACTACTAATCGAACACATCAATTTATTCTTGGTCGGGCCGGACACTATAAATCAACACCAAATCATCGAGGGGCCTAAGATATCACTTTTCCCATTAGGGCAAAACGAACCGATAAACTTTGACTTATATGCTTGTGCTATTTACTCACTAAATCATTCACAACAACACTTTTATAACATAAGGTTACTGATGCGTTAATGCACAACTGATTTGTAAACCACGACCCATATATCTCCGTTAAAATATTATAAGATATTATCGTCTCATAATTACTCGTGATAAATTCCATGAAGTAATTCTCTAAGCGTGGGTTAATCTAGTACTTAAATTCTCCATTTCAAAGTACTCATGAATATTGTAGCAAAGCCATTGTTATGTCTAAATTTTTTTAGACAATCTACAATCCAATTTATGGCAGTCTTAATTCATTACTTACTTTCAAAAGTATGATCGACTGTGGATGTTTGAATAATTTAATTATTTCGGCAGTAAAACATGCAAAATGAAACACAATAATAAACAATTGACAAAAGATAGTAAACAATAGTCATAAATACTTCTCAATTGTTTAATCATCAAAGTCAATTACATTTATTTTGTTACAAGTTTTTAAATATCTATCTAACTATTAAAACTAATATCATCTTTCAGACCAATGCCCATTGCATGTTGAACGTGCTTAATCCTACTTAGACCCTTTGTGAGGGAATCTGCCAGATTCTCTTATGATGATACCCTCTTTACGACGAGGTGTCCTTATTTTACTCTATGCTTGATAAAATGGTATTTTGTATTGATATATCTTAATCTGCTATGATCTCTCGATTCCTTTGTCAAGGCAATCGCTCCTTCATTATCATAAAAAATATCCATTGGCTCCTTTATGGCTGGCACAACTCCAAGGTCTCCGATGAAGTTCTTCAACCATATAGTCTCCTTCGATGTTTCGCTTGCTGCTATGCACTCTGATTCACATGTAGAATCAACCACCGTCTCTTGTTTAGAACTTTTACAAGTTACTGCTCCTCCATTAAGGGTAAACACCCATCCAAATCGAGAACCAAAGTTATCTCTATCTGTCTGAAGGCTGGTGTTACTATACCTAGTTACTCTTAAGTTATCACTGCCACCAAACACAAGGACCTAGTCCTTCGTTCTTCACAAATACTTAAGAATATTCTTGACCTATATCCAATGTTCTTTACTTGGATTTCCTTGATATTGACTAACCATGATCAAAGCAAAAGCCACATCAGGGCACGTACATGTCATGGCATACATGATCGATCCAATGCTGGAAGCATATGGAACTTGACTCATTTCTGCTATCTCTACATCAGTACTCAGACTCTGAGTCTTACTCAGTTTGGTATTACTCTGGATAAACAGTTCTTATTTCTTCGAATTCTCCATGCTAAAGTGTGTAAACAATTTAGCCAAATACATACTTTGACTAAGTCCAATTAGTCTTTTGCTCCCTTTTTCAAAATCCTTATCCCTAGAATATAGGCAACCTCTCTTAGATCCTTCATTGTGAAACACTTTTGAGGCCGAAACTTAACTTCTTGCAACATTGGAATGTCGTTTCCTATAACAAGTATTTCATCAACATACAACAGTAGGAAGGTTACTATATACCCACTAGCTTTGACATATACAAAAGTTTCATCTTCACTTTTAGAGAAGCCAAACTATTTAACTTTCTCATCAAAGCAAAGATTCCATCTGCGAGAAGCTTGTTTCAATCCATAGATTGACTTTTCAAGCTTACACATTCTATTAGGGTACTTCGCATCCACAAAACCCTCTAGATGACTCATGTAAACATCCTCAGCTAACTTCATATTAAGGAAAGGAGTTTTTTCATCCATCCGCCAAATTTCATAGTCATGAAATGCAGCTATGGCTAACATTACCCTAATAGATTTAATCTTAGCTACTGGTGAGAACGTCTCATCATAGTCAACCCCTGGGGTTTGAGTTAAGCCTTTCGCAACCATTCGAGCTTTGAAAGTGTGTACCTTTCCATTCATGTCGGTCTTATTCTTGAAGATCCATTTGCAGCCAATTGTCTTCCGGCCTTGTACATTGTCAACCAAATACCAAACTTGGTTTTCATACATAAACTTGATCTTGCTGTCCATCGCCTCTTTCCACTTAGCATACTCAAGGCCCACCGTTGCTTCCTTATAGTTAGAAGGTTTATCCAAATTTACCAGTATACTATCATTGATAAACGTATCACCATATATAGTAATATGGAAACCATAAAACTCAAGTGGAATTCTAACTCCACTAGAACACCTAAGAGGTAATGGCTCGTCAATTGGTTCAACTGGAATTTCTTCCTCGGGTTGAGCCTAGCATTTTCAGAGGTTCCTTCATCGTTTGACTCTTGAATTTCTTCAAGATCAATAGTACTCTACTGTCCTCTTTGCATATGAGTTCTCTTTCACAAAAGACCCCAAACCTTGATATATATATATATATATATATATATATATATGAATGGAATACAGTAATAAGAATGTCATATAGAAATGGTCCTCATGCTTTCCAAAAAGTGGCAATATGAGGATAACTTTGTTGTCCCTGTTGTTTATAAAAAAGGCCATAAAGGGTACCTTTTGTTTACTTTCAGTCTAATTATGAGCGTTTTTTCCCCACACGTCATGAGGGACATATTGTATTCAATAAGCCCAATATGCCATAGCAATACAGTGAACCATGACATTTTGATGTCTAAGAAAGTCATATACTACATTCTTACAAGACAAAATTTTAGAAGTGGTCCCCATGTTTTCCAAGAAGTGGCAAGGTGAGGATAACTTTCAGAAACACTTCAAATTTGCCCCTGTGGTTTAAAAATGGCATGGATGGTACCATTTTTTAAAATCGCAACTTTGAAAGCTTTCTAAAATTTATCCTCATATGACCAATTTTTGGAAAGCAATTGTACCATTTTTTAAACTTTTTCTTATAATATTAAGAGTAGATTAGAGTTTTGGTTGTTGTAGTTTACATTCATTTGCTACTATTAAATGGTGAAATTGTGTTAAATGGTGAAATTGTGATTCTGGTTGTCTTTTTCTTATTTCCGCCTCATTTTTAGGTTAATTTTTAAATAAAAAACACACTAATCACCACCACCTTGATGTTCGTTAATACCAACACCACTACTACACCTAACCATCACCACCCATCGTCGTTAGAAAACCAACCACCATAACTCTAATTACCAATCACAGCTAACATCATCGCCGTTGACACTATCACAACATTACCATTGTTGCTACCAGAAAACCAAAAACACCACATCTACCCACCACCACCAATCACCATCAACCCTACAACCACTACTCACCTGCCATCGACAATCTTCATCGAGAAAGACTAACTAGAAAACCAGCCCATTAAAACTCTCCCACACTTTATCCTTTTACCGAGGAAAAGAATCTTAAAATCACAACCCATCCTTTCAATAAAAACTGATCCAACTGGAACTACATCGACCAACCAATAGCTATCCTCGACAGAAAGTTGAGGGATTTGAGGAACAAGAGGGTGGAGTTGGTAAAATGTGCAATAACAGCACCGCAAGGTCTCAGAATGGATGTAGGAGCCGGAGGACGAGATGGGGGAACACTACCCCGAACTTTTTTCGGATTCTGCAGAAAAAGCTAATTCTAAAGCTATCTCAAACCCTAAATCAAAATAGGAAGGAAATAGGAGAAAGGGGCATGTTCGACAACGCCATAGGAAAGAGTGCATGGGAGGAACATATGGTTATTTCCGTATTTGTAGAGAGAAAGAGTGAGGTGTTGGTTCCAGCGTGGCACCAGAAACGTTGGAGTTACATGAAGTGTTTGTCTTGATGATCGTCGAAGGTGTCGAAGATGCCAGCTATGGAAATGTCAAAAGTGGGAGAGGCAAGAATGTGCTCTGATGGGATGAATAGTGAATACGTTGACAATTTTTAGATTATCCTTATTAGCAATCCAACCCAATCTATTTATCTTTTAAAAAACTAATTTCTCTATCTTTTATTTACACAATCTAAGGTTGTACAAAGCGTTTGACGCTAGCTAATCGGTGGATCTGTGTTTACGGATTAATCGGACAAACGGGAATTAATCGGGTACCCTAAATTGTTGATTATTTGAAACAAAAAGAGAGACAAGGACTACATGTGAAACTTTTTGAATACATGAGTCATGTTAAAATCAAAAAGTTGGACTAAAACCTCATACGCGTGTAAACCAGAGTCACCAAAACTGTAGTTTACTCTATTATTAGATACATTTATATATTACTTACGAAATTAAAATATAATGACAAGAATTCGTTGACAACTTAATGAACCAAACCCAAACCATTTCGATACGATTATCCGTTACCCGAATCACCGATTCCCCACCCATCTACGGTGATCAACGTGACACATTATTTGAGTGATTTTTTTATTTAAAGTATCAAAATTTTTAGCTAATATTTTGAACGTAGGCTTATGTGACCCAAGAAGACATACTACTCGGAACACTGACCGTGAAAGAAACCATCACATACTCGGCAAAACTCAGACTACCAGGAGACTTAACCAAATCTCAACTCAATGACATTGTTGAAGGAACTATAATCGAGATGGGTCTTCAAGATTGTACCGATAAACTCATCGGGAACTGGCATTTAAGAGGCATAAGTGGTGGTGAGAAGAAAAGACTCAGTATCGCCCTCGAAATTCTCACCAAACCAACCCTCTTGTTTCTTGATGAACCCACCAGTGGCCTCGACAGCGCCTCCGCCTTCTTCGTGGTTCAAGCTCTCAGAAGCGTGGCTCGAGATGGCCGGCGAACAGTCGTCTCTTCCATCCACCAACCGAGCAGTGAAGTATTTGCACTCTTTGATGATCTGTTTTTGTTGTCCGGAGGCGAAACCGTGTTCTTTGGTGAAGCCAAATTGGCTATAGAGGTATCTTGACTATATACTCTTTTTATATCTTTAACATGTTATAGTTTTACTTAATGATGGGATTTTAGTTTTTTTCTGATGCTGGAATACCATGTCCAAGTCGAAGAAACCCTTCCGATCACTTCCTTCGTTGTATCAACTCAGATTTCGATAGGATCAACGCTACATTACAGGGTTCTCAAAGACAATGGGTACGAAGTTTTTCACTTAATTATGCACACAAACTACAAATTCTAATTAACTAAATCGTCGTTTTATGTAATGCAGGACACCAAAGGCATATGCGACACCATCTTATCTTGTTCAACAACGGCTCATATCAAAGGAATGCTTGTTCACAAATTCAAATCTTCGAAATATGCAGCAGCTGCAAGAACCAGTATCAAAGAAATCTCAACCATTGTAATCTTATGTTTACTCTTAATTTATCTGCTATATATATATATATATATATATATATATATATATATATATATATATATATATATATATATATATATATATATATATATATATCAGTATATAAGTTTGTTGATCGATCGTTTTAAAACTGTTCGTAGAAAGGACTTGTGGTTGAAAGAATGGGCGGGAGCAAGGCCAGTTGGTGGAAGCAGCTAACAACATTAACAACGAGATCATTCATAAACATGTGTAGAGATGTTGGGTACTACTGGTTGAGGATAGGGGTGTACATCGCTGTATCTATCTGCGTCGGGACTGTATTTTATGATATTGGGACGAATTATCACGCTATGTTAGCGCGTGGAGCTTGTGGCGGATTCATCTCTGGTTTTATGATCTTCATGTCCATTGGAGGCTTCCCTTCGTTCATTGAAGAAATGAAGGCAAGTATATATAACGTATGGATTAATTGATGACTTTGATAGATTGTAACGTTTAAACGATCGATTTGTTTCCATGCAGATTTTCCATCGAGAAAGGCTCAATGGGCACTATGGCGTTGGCGTGTTCATTCTTTCGAACTTCATATCATCACTCCCATTCTTGGCATTCATGTCGTTCAGTACTGCTCTGATTACTTATAACATGGTGAAATTTCATCCGGGGTTCATTCACCAATTGTACGCTTGCTTTGATCTTTTGTTATCGATTGCTGCCGTTGAGAGTTGTATGATGGTGATTGCTGCGGTTGTTCCAAACTTCATGATGGGAATCATCATCGGTGCAGGTTTCATTGTAAGATTCATTGACAATCGAGCTTCTTGAATTCACCAATAAAAATATAAAATCTTAATAGATATGCTTGTCTACATTCTCTGGTCGGACGTGAATATGATCCAATAATGCATACAATCTTGATTTATTTACAGGGTGTTATGATGATGACAGCGGGATTCTTTCGTCTCCTCCCTGAACTCCCGAAGGTCTTCTGGCGATACCCAGTTTCGTATATCAATTATATGTCATGGGCGTTACAGGTAACACTTTAAAACTCCATGGATGTCCACATGAATGCTTCTTCTAAAATGCGTTTTTCATAGGGAGCATACAAGAACGACATGATCGGACTGGAATTTGATTCTGAATATGAAGGTGAACCAAAGCTTCCAGGCGAGTTTATTCTTACCACGGTGCTTGGGATCTCACTCGACCACTCGAAGTGGTGGGACTTAGCAGCGGTTGGGGCCATAATCATCTGTTATCGACTATTATTCTTCGTTATACTCAAGTTGAAGGAACAAGCGAAACCAGTGGTTCGAGAGATTTACACCAGAAGAACCCTACATCATCTAAAGAAAAGGCCATCTTTCAGGAAAACTTCACCATTTCCTTCAAAGAGACACCAACCTGCTCATTCTCTATCATCTCAGGAGGGCCTTAATTCTCCACTTCACTAGATGGATATATATGGTTTCATTATTGGGTTGAATGATCCATCGTATTGGGTTCGAGTCTATATGGTTGTATAAGTTTACACGGAATTATACCATTTTTTATGTATGCAAATCTACAATGAAAACGTGAATTTGATTGTTTGGGGTTCTTTTGGGTATTGTTATAATTACATCCATAATCCTTTATAGACCCTTCTATTTTTCATACAAATCTTGTTATTACATTCTTATAATACATTGAATTTTACAAAATAAAATCATATACCCTTTCTAATAAATGAAACTTAAGTGTTATGAGTTTTTTAAAGTGTTTTTTTAATACGTGATAATTTTCTTTTTTTTTTTTTAACAAATTAAATTAAATTCAAAATTTGAAAACACATAATCATATCCTAATAATATTATTATATTTATTTTACTTAACAAATTTATTCATAATCACTTACAATCGATAATATCTTGGGTTTTTTTTATATATTTTATTTTTTTTATCTGAATAAAAATTTTAAATATACTGATCGTGGTTTCCACGGATTATAACCTAGTTATTCTAATAAATAAATAAGTTTATTTTTCTATTCACAAGTATCATAATATATTAGAAATCATCATTATTATTATATGTTACCTATCATGCTACATGTCAATCTATTAATTTTCTATTTTAAATTTTAAATTTTCAACTCTAATTACATTAAATTAATAATTGATTCTTCATTTCAAATTTCAAAATTTAAATTTCACATTTTAATAATATTAAATTAATAATATTAGAATATAAAATAAAATAAAATTAATGTATATTATAAAGTGATATAATTTTATGTATTTATTTAAATCAATGTTTATAATTTTATATAAATAAAAAATATCTCTTAATTAATAATTTATTTTAAATAATTGATTAATAATTTTGAGTTTTTACTAAAAAAAAAAATTAATTAATTTTATAACCGTAATTCTTGCGTGTTATAAACTAGTAAAACGTATAAAAAAATCATTTACTAGGGAACCTAATTTATGACATTTATTTAAGGATTAATTTTTTTCACCATTAAAATCAATTCAACTACAAGGTGTCATCCTATTAATATTATGATTGTGTTTAATGATTGAATTCAAACTATTTAATTCATCTCATTCAATTTTTCCATGTATTATAGATGCACGAAGAGTGTGTATTAGTTAATTGTTAAATTAGTAATGATTATACTACTATAAAAATGTTAAATATTGTTTATAAGAGACAAATACAATAAGGATAAACCATTATAAAATCCCAGATAAACATAATAATTAATTTATATTACTAATGCTAGCTCCTTTATCTTTAGTTAATCATTTGAAAGCAATAGAGGTTTGGATTTTAGTCCGACTTCGGATCCAATCACATATATATTGATCCATTTCATTTGTGTAAATCGTTTAGCTTTTTAATCCTCTTCACTTTATGATGAATGAGAGGGCAGAAAAGATTACAATCAATATTCACTTTATGGTATCAGAGCCCTAATTCTCTTCTTCCCCACGACTCTTCTTCCTTCTGCCGATATTTTTTTTCTGCCCTTACCTTCTCATACGATGACAGATGAATCTTCCAACCCACCTAAAACACCTTTTAATCCTGCCTTTGATGTTAATAACATCAAGAATTCGATCCTCATTATTCTTGATCGATCCGATGGTCATTATGCCTCATGGATGGAACTCTTTAACATTCATGCCTATGCTTATTATGTGCTTGACCACATTCACCCCGATTCTCCTCGTCCTACCGATATCAATGCATATATTTGGTCTCGTCTAGATGCAGTTGTCAAGCAGTGAATCTATGCAACAATCTCCACAAATCTTATACAAACTATCATAAAACCCGATGCTACCACTCAAGAACTTTGGAATTGTCTTGTAGAAGTCTTTCAAAATAATAAAGCAACTTGAACAGTCTACTTGGAGGAGCAGTTCAACACTACTCGTCTCGATTCCTTCTCAAATATTAATGATTATTGCTCTCGTCTCAAAGACTTGGCTGATTAACTCGCAAATGTAGGTAACCCTATTAATGAAAATAAGATGGTTCTTCAATTGATTTCCAGTTTAACAAAAGGTGATTATGACACCATTGCTACCCTCATCTAACAAACCGATCCGTTACCAAGCTTTAATAAGGCTTGTTCTCAGCTTCTTTTGGAAGAAATGTACTGGAATAAGCAAGCCTCTCACACCCCGCAAGCATTGGTTACTCAAAAATCTATCGCTCCTATCTCTGACATCTTTCAACTCTCTGAAAATCGTAGCAACAACAACACATCTTGCGCTGGTGCCAGAGGTGGCTACCGAGGAGGTTACTGGGGTGGTCGCGTTGGTCAACGAGGAAGAGGACGAGGACGTGGATGCTTTAACAATTATGGACCTGCTCCTAATACGTGGCGAAATCCATGGCAGTACCCATCTCTTTGGACTGCACCACCTTGTCCATATCCAACAGCAGCCCAAGGTTCTCAAATGGGTCTTCTCGGCCCAACTCCACGTCCACAAGCCCGAGAGCAACAACCCAATGGTTCACAATCCTATTACTCTACTGATGGTAGTACTCATTTGACTCCAACACAACTTGAAGTTGTGTTTAACACCATGCAGTTAAATCCTCTAGAAAATTCATGGTATATGTATACCGGGTCTACTTCCCACCTCACAAATGTCCTAGGTAACTTTTCTCATAAGTTTTCCTCAAAAAAACCCACATTCAATTATTGTTGGTAATGGCACATATATTCCTAGTCTTGGTTAAGGTTATGCTACTTTATCTTTTCCAAACCAATCCTACTCTCTTCAAAACGTTTATCATGTTCCATAAATTATCAAAAACTTAGTTTCTGTACTAAAACTTTGTCATCATAATCTTATCTTTGTCAAATTTGACTCATTCGGTTTTTCTTTGAAGGATCTTATCATAAAGAAGGTCTTAACGAGGCACAACAGTATCAGTGATCTATATCCGTTCACTTCCTTAAACACGAAATCAATTTCCTCTATTGCTCTTTCAGCCGTCTCTCCTTCAACTTGGCATAACCGTCTTGGTCATTCGGGGATTTTTGTTTTTAATTTGCTTAAGCCTAGTATTTTAAATTTTAGTTCTAGATTTAATCATTCTTTTAATGCATGTTCTTTAGGAAAACATTGTCGTCTATCTTTTTCTTCATCTCAAACTATTACATTTGCTCCTTTTGATATTATACACGCTGATTTATGGACCTCTCCTATTGAATCCAAACTTGGTTACAAATATTACCTTGTTTTACTTGATGATTTTTCTCATTTTATTTGGACCTACCCACTACAAACAAAATCCCGTGTTTTCAATACCTATCTCCTATTTCAAACGTATATTCAAACACAATTCCATCATAACATCAAAAACCTACAATGTGATAACAGAAAAAGAATTTAATAATTATATGTTTCATCAACTTTTCATCAAAACCGGTACAAAATTCCGTTTCACTTGTCCATACACATCGCCTCAAAATGAAAAAGTTGAAAGGATTATAAGTACCATCAATAATATGATCCGTAATAACCTTCTTCATGCCTCTCTTCCACCTTCTTTTTGGCATCATGCTCTCTCTTTTACTACATACCTTCTAAACATTCTACCATCCACTGTTAAAAAAAAAAAAAAAAAAAAAAAAAAAAAAAAAAAAAACTCCCACTGAAATTCTTTACCTAAGAAAACTCACTTACTCTCATCTAAGAATCTTAAGATGTGTTTGTTATCCCAACATATATTCCACCACTCCTCACAAATTAGCTCCACGATCCATACCTTCTATCTTTCTCGGTTACCCAGCTAACCACCGTAGTTACCCGTGTTACACTATCTCCATTAACCAACCCATTATTTCTCATCATGTTACTTTTGATGGACAACAATTCCCTTACCGAAATTGTCATTCCTACCCTCCTACTTCCTATGAATTCCTTGATTATATACCCCCTCTCCTTACTTGTCTCATCATACTCAAACCTCCACCAATGCCACATTTAATCCTTCACTTCCTCCTTATTCCGATAACCATACTACTACCGATGACACTACCTAAGATTCATCATCGATCTCTCCCACTCCTACACCTCATGACAATCCTCATCCTATTCCTCATACACCTACCCCTACTTCTCAACCACCTAATCAACCTTACATACACACAATATCTATGAGCGGTATACACAAATCCAATCCAAAGTTTGCTCTTCATTCTACTTCTGTCTCTCACGTTCCGTCTAATCCTAAATCTGCTATTCTTGACCAAAACTGGAATAATGCTATGACTAATGAATTTAATGCTTTGCTTAAGCAAAACATGTGGGATTTTGTTCCTCATCCACGAGATACTAACTTCATTGGTTTTCATTGGATTTTTCATCACAAATTTAATTCTGATGGGTCTCTTGAAAGATATAAGGCTCGTCTTTTAGTCAATTGGAAATCACAAGAAGTAGGTGTTGACTATGATGAAACTTTCAGTCCTATTATCAAACCAGCCACCATAAAGACAGTTCTTAGCATTGCATTGAGTCGTCGGTGTCCATTTCATCAACTTGACGTTAAAAACGTGTTTCTTCACGGAAATCTCAAAGAAATGGTTTACATGCACCAACCACCCGACTTTGTGAATCCGTCCTTTCTTGATTATGTGTGCAGGCTACACAAATCCTTGTATGGCTTAAAACAAGCACCAAGGGCTTGGTACCATCGCTTTGCGCACTATCTTATCAGCATTGGTTTCGTGTGTATCAAGAGTGATAATTCTCTTTTTATTCCTAATAGAAATAACGAGTATACATATCTGCTAGTTTATGTCGATGATATCGTACATACAGCTTCATCCTCAAAACTGAAAGCCGAAATCATCACCTATTTAAAATCTGAATTCAACATGAATGACCTTGTCAAACTCACATACTTCCTGGGTATTTCAGTTACTTATTCTAAGGGCGGTATGTTTCTCTCTCAACAGAAATACACAAGTGAAATCCTTAAACACACTAAAATGGATAATTGCAAACCGGTTGCAACTCCCGTCGATACAAATTCTAAACTTAGTGCTTCTTCCCGAAATCTTATTGTCGATTCTACCCTTTATCGCCATTTAGTTGGGGCTCTCCAATACGTGAACTCGGCCTAACATAGCATACGCAATCCAACAAAAAAAAAATTGTTCATGCATGTACCCAAGGAGCCACATCTTAATGCTTTAAAAAGGATCATTCGGTACTTAAAAGGCACTATGAATCTCGGTTTACATCTATACCCTTCTACATCCTCTAAAATCATTCCTTACACCGATGCTGATTCGAGTGGTTGTCCCGATACACGACGTTCAACTTCTGGTTACTGTGTATTTTTTTGGAGATAATTTGATCTCATGGTCTGCCAAGTGACAACCTACTCTTTCTCGATCCAGTACCGAAGCTGAATACCGAGGTGTTGCTAACATGGTTGCCGATTGTTGGTGGTTGTGAAATCTGCTTCTTGAGCTTCATACAGCTCTCAAAACTGCTACTTTAGTCTATTGTGATAATGATTTTGCGGTTTACCTTTCCGGCAATCCTGTTCAACATCAACACACAAATCATATTGAAATGGACATATATTGTGTTCGTGATAAGGTTGCTCTTGGACATCTTCGGGTTCTTCATATTCCTTCCACTAACCAGTATGCATATATCTTTACAAAAGGATTACCCCGACAACTGTTTTTAGATTTCCGATCCAGTTTGAGCATTCGTCCTTCTCCATCTCCAACTGAAGGTACTATAAGGAAAAAAGCAATTAACGGCGACAAAAGTCGCTGCTAAAGGGTCATGAGATCATCAATAATAAATCTATAACATCCCCCTCTGGCACGTATTACAATATTGTCCGCTTTAGGCTCACGACGCGAACACTTCCCAGGGGGTCACCCATCCCTGAATTGCTCTCGCCTGGGCATGCTTAACTATATAGTTCTTATGGGATCTGCTACCCTCACGGATTTAAAATGTGTTGTATTAGGGAAGGTATCCGCACCCCTTTAAGGAATGCTTAGTTCTCCTTCCTAGCCGATGTGGGATCAGGTGCAACGAACCTGGATACCTTCACCCCCATTATAGGTTTCGACGTCTCCGTCGAACACATCGACCCGTGCACCAGCTTTGATACCATTTGTAACATCCCCCTCTGGCACGTATCACAATATTATCCATTTTGGGCCCCTACACGAAAACTTCCCAGGGGGTAACCCATCCCTGAATTGCTCTCGCCCGGGCATGCTTAACTACAGAGTTCTTATGGGATCTACTGCCATCACAGCTTTAAAACACGTTGTGACAAGGAAGGTATCCACATCCCATTTAAGGAAAAGTTTCGTTCTCCTTCCCAGCCGATGTGGGATCAGGTGCAACCAACTATGCCTTCACCCCCGTTATAGGGTTCGCGTCCCCATCGAACACATCTGCCCGTGCCCTAGCTCTGATACCATTTGTAACATCCTCCTCTAGGACGTATCACAATATTTCCAGCTTTGGGCCACACGACATGAGGATTTCGAAGGGGGTAACCCATCCCGGTACTACTCCTGCCCGAGCACGCTTAACTACAAAGTTCTTATGGGATTTACTTCCATCACGGCTTTAAAACACATTGTGTTAGGGAAGGTATCCACACCCCTTTAAGGAATGCTTAGTTCTCCTTCCCAGCAGTAAGCCCAAAGTAGACAATATTGTTATATGTGATAGAAAGGGAAGTTACAAATGGTATCAGAGCTAGGGCATGAGTCGATGTGTTCAACGGGGATGTCGAACCCTATAATGGGGAGTGAAGGCAGGCAGGTTAGCTGCACATTATCCCACATCGGCTTGGAAGGAGAATGAAACATTTCCTTATAAGGGTGTGGATATCTTCCTTGTCACAACGTGTTTTAAAAGTCGTGAGGGCAGCAAATCCCATAAGAACTCTACAGTTAAGTGTGCCGAGCGAGAGCAATTCAGTGATGGGTGACCTTATTGGAAGTTTTCGTGCCGGGAGCCCAAAGCATACAATATTGTGATATGTTCTAGAGAGGGTGTTACAAATGGTATCCGAGTTGGGGCATGGGTCGATGTGTTCGACGGGGACGTCAAAACCTATAATGGGGGGTGAAGGTGCGCAGTTTAGATGCACTTGATCCCATATCGACTGTGAAAGAGAACTAAGCATTTCTTATAAGGGGTGTGGATACCTTCACTTTCACATCACGTTTTAAAGTTGTGAGGGCAGCAGATCCCATAAGAACTCTACAATTAAGCATGCTCAGTTGAAAGGAATCCAGGGATAGGTGTGCTAGTGGGGGATGTTAAAATATATCTTTCTACTCGATCGATCCCAGGTCATGGGTCCTACCAGTATGCATGCTCCCTAAAAAGAAGATCATAGAACCAACCCATAACCCTAGACAAAACAACATATAATATAGTTGTCCTCTCGATCGATCCAAGGTCATGGATCGTACCCAACATGCAAGCTCCCTAACAATAAGTTCATATAACCAACCCATAAACCTAAACCCAACCACAAACAGTATATCCATCCACTCGATCGATCCCCAGTTATGGTTCGTACCCAACATGCATCCTCCCTAACAACAAGATCATAGAAGTAACCCATAACCCTAGACCCAACCACATACAATATATTTATCCACTCGATCGATCCCGGGTCATGGGTCATACCAAACATGCAAGCTCCGTAATACAAGATCATAGAACCAACCCATAAACCCAGACTCAACCACGTACAATATATCTATTCACTCGATCGATCTCGAGTCATGGGTCAAACCCAAAACGCAAGCTCCCTAACAACAAGATCATAGAACCAACGCATAACCCATGATCCAACCGCATACTTTATATCTATGTACTCGATCGATCCCAGGTCATGGGTCATAGCCAACATTCATGCTTCCTAACAACAAGATCATAAAACAAACCCATAAACCTAGACCTAACCACATACAATATATCTATCTACTCGATCGATCCCGGGTCATGGGTCGTACCCAACATGCAGGCTCCCTAACAACAAGATCATAGAACCAACCCATAACCCTAGACCCAACCACATACAATGTATTTATCCACTCGACCAATCCTGGGTCATGGGTCGTACCCAACATACATGCTCCCTAACAACAAGATCATAGAACCAAACCATAACCCTAGACCCATGTAATTTGCATTATTATTATTGGATTTACATAATAAAATACATTAATTGTGTAATTAACATGTAATAATTTATTTAATATATTTAAATATAATCAAACATCATACCTTACTTCCTCTATCCTTAATAAGAAAAAGTTAACCCTAGTATCCTCAAACACTACAACCTTTTCTTATGCTCTCGCCTGGGATTGATAAATGTAAGTAGCATTCTGAATACTCATTAACACCAGATGATTCGTTGAAGATCTATTAAATGTAATTTATATTTTAGTATGGACAAGTCGTGGATTAAGTTTCCTAGAAACACACAACAATAAAAGAATAGTGTTTTAAAGTTTATAGATTACACAATAACCAATTACAAGGTTGTGATGAATATTGACCCTGCTGAACATTTAAAGAAACTAAAAATTCCATATACATGCACTAATTGTGTAAACCACATATGTCAACATGTTGAGAGTGTAGAATTTCTTTTATTCAGATATGGAGTTGATCAAAACTGTACCAGTAGGTCTAAGCATGGAGAAAAAGAGAGACCAACAAGTAATGCGGTTTCTTAGAAAAATATTTAAGGGAAACATCATTCTTTGTGAATTCCATGAATTTTGTAGATGAAGGAATTCCAGTAGATGCCCAAATAACGATAGAGATGGTTGAAGCCACAAAATAAAATTTTGTAGAAAATCTTGAATATTTTTAAAAACTATTAGAAGATGCTGAGAAGCCCCTTTACAAGGGATGTACAGACTTCACGAAGTTGTCTGCAGCTGTTCAACCTGCCAATGTGAAGAGAAAGTATGGTGTTTCAGATAAGTGGTTTACTGAATTCCTAGTTTTGATTAAAAAGATGCTACCTTACGATAATGAATTGTGTATTAGTTCATCTAAGGCTAAGAAAGCATTGAAATCAATAGGGTCAGGTTATACAAAAATACATGTGTGTGCTAACCACTGCATTCTTTATAGGAATGAGTACAAAGACATCACAATATGTCCAACTTGTGGGAAATAAAGATGGAAGGTGGATGAAAAACAAACTTACGAAAATTTTCCGTAAAAGTTTGTATTACTTTCCCATTATTCAACGAATGAAAATATTATTTCAAATCAAAGTTAGTTGCTAAATATTTAATAGGGAATGCGACCAGTTGAGAAGTTGATCCTGGTTTTTTACGTCACCTAACATATTCACCTGCATGGTCTGCCATAGATGAAAAATTTCTTGACTTCGGTATTAAACCAAGAAATCTGTGGCTAGGCATTTCAGTCGATGGTGTCGATGTTCATGGAGGAAGTAGGACTCATAATGTATGGCCTATTTTTGAGTTTACTTTACAATCTCCCACCATAGTTATGCTTGAAAAAAAAGTTTATCATGTTTTTTTACTGATATCGGGAATGCCATGAAACGATATTGATGTGTTCTTAGCACCTTTGATTGATGATCGTAAGTTATTATTTGATGTTGGAGTGAAAATGTTTGATGCATATACAAGAGATATTTTTTTTGTTTGCGTGTAGTTGTTTTATGGACAATTAATCAGTACCTCGCCCTTTGTACATTAAGTGACTGTCCTTATAGAGGATACAAAGTTAGTGTGGTATGTGGGGATGGAACAGACTATATTACGCTTCGTGATTCTAATAAGTAGTGTTATGTTGGTCACAAATGTTATTTAAAATATAAACATCCGTTAAGAAGTTAGAAGAAGTTGTTCAGTGGAAAACAAGAATTTGAAACTGCTCTAGAACCTATGAACAGGGAACAAATATATAACAAGGTCATAAATTTTAAAAACACATAAGGAAAGGGAGATTAGATCAATAGATCAAAAGAGGAAGAAATTTATATAGGAAGATGTGTGAAGATTAATAAAAGAAAGAGGACTTCAAAACAACATGTTAGCCAAGAATTAACCACAAATTGGAAGGAACTTAATATATTGTATGAATGTATTAGGTATTGGCCTCATAATTTGGTCCTTCATTATATAGATTTTATGCATACGGAAAGAATGTGACTGAGTGTCTACTTGACACATTTCTAAACACTCCTATTAAAATGAAATATGGACTAAAGGCGCGATTGGATTTGGACAATTTTGGTATAAAAATAGAACTACATCCTCAAAGAAAAGCAGCACCACCAAACTCCCCGCAACAGGTTACATAGTAATGCCAGAAGAAAAAGACAAGTTCCACGAAACATTGTAAAACTTAAGGGTACCACGAGGGTATTGTTCTAACTTTTCAAATTTGGTGAGTCTGCATGAGAGAAAGTTGATCAAACTTAAATCACATGATTACCAAATGATCATACAACCGTTTTCACCCATTACAATGTGATCTATTATGCATCCACACACCAAAAATGCTATTACTAGGTTGTTTTTCTTTTTCAAATCAATATGTAGCAAAGAGATCAAAGTGGATGAGCTCGATAAGATGCAAGAAGTGTTATGCGTGACGGTATGTCTCCCTAAGAAACACTTTCCACCAACTTTTATTGATGTTATGGTTCATTTAACTGTGCACCTTACTAGAAAAGTAAAATTATGTGAGTCCTATTTTTTTGATGGTTGTACCTATTTGAAAGGTGTATGAAGGTTATTAAGGACCACGTGAAAAGAAAAAGTAATCAAGAATGATGCGTTGTTGAAAAGAATGTTGTTGAAGAGACAGTTGAGTTGATTTCATTAAAAACATGCTTATTGTTGGTATTCCACTTGACAAGCACAACAGTAATGGAATTGAGAGCGGTGAAGGTACTAATGCTCATATGGATGAAAGTACGCTATCAACAGGTAAAATTGTTGAGCTTACTCTAGAACTCTTCAACAAGGCTCATTTCTTTGTACTCCAAAACATAACTGAAGTTGAATCGTATATTAAGTAAGTATGTTTCATACATTTATATATAGATTATTAAAATTTGTACATTTAGGTGTGTTGTTTAATACGATTCATCGGGGTTGTAGACGAAACAAGGAGGTTTTGGAAATTAACCACCAACAAAAAAAACATGGCCAAAGCAAGAGCATGCTAAAACGTTTGGTAGTTGATGACCAAACGAGGTACATTTTTTTCATATTGCCCATTTTTTCGTAAGTAAAAGTATGTACCTTTAGCAAAAGATTACATTATACTAATATTCAGGTTGAGAGAGAGAGCGTATCAGAGAATCTTAGATGGATTTTAAATGGACCTAACATGAATGTACTAAAATGCGAATCGTATGCTATCAATGGATTTACATTTTGTGCAATATGTCGTGAAGTTAAAGTACACCAAAATAGAGGGGTTAGTGTAGTTGCAAATGACATGTATATTTCTAGTAAAAAAGTTATAACCTATACCAAAAAGCACTATTATGGCATTTTAAAAGAGATATGGGTACTATATTACCATGTTAAAAATATTGCAATTTTCAAGTGTGACTGGTACAGAATAGAAGTTGTGTGAAGAAGGACAAGCTTGTGGATGAGGAATTTAGTATTGTAGTTTTCCTTAAAGTGAAGATATATTGCCACTTGTAGACCCCTAAGATTTGCTTAAGCAGTCCTGGAATGATTATTTTTTTTCTTGAATGTTGGGGTATTATGTTACGTAAGGTATTGTTGGATTAGCTGTCTAAGCCCATAACTATAATTGGTATGTACTTGAGCTGATAGTAGCAATGTCCTTTTAGGTTGCCTTCAAACTTGGCAATTGAATAGGATAACATTAAAGAGAGAATAATGATTTATTAATTTGTTACATGGTTAATAAATTAATTAGAAATATAAATAAATGATTTATTAATGTATTATGGAAATAATATATTAATTCAAAATCATATTGTTTAGTTAATATTTTATCAGAAATTAATTTGGAATTAATTTTGGGATTAAAGGATTTAATTGAAATTGCATGGACTAAAGGTGCAATGTTTAATAGTTAAGTATATGGCAATTCTAGAACCTCGCAATAGTAGGGGGAACGAAATCCAGATGCTCCTAGGGTTTCCTTGGACTCTAAGGGTATCTTGGATGCCTTAGGGAGGAAGTTAAGGGATTAGGGTTATCTTGGATACATCTGCCTTATCCAATACCTTCGTAACACCTATATACACCTTACACCATAAGGAATTTGGCAATGCACTCTTAGAAAAGGCTTACAGCCGAAATTATTCTTCCATTATCTCTCTCTATAGTAATCCTTGGTTGCTTGAGTTTGTTTGTGAGCCATTAGAAACGCAACACTTGTGGCGCTTGCTACCAAAGGTCTTTCAAGCAAGGATTGAAGATTGTTTACAATAGCAATCTTAAATGTATGTATTATAACCATTTATTATTTGAATTTTGATCATAATATATAGAACCTAAGGTTTCTTCTTTGTTGTTCAAGTTTGGATGTTCAATTAGAGAAAACCTAGATCCGAAACAATTAGGGTTGCATGCAGACATAGGATTGTATGTTTTGCTCAAAACCCATTAGTGGTACCAAAGCCTAGGATTAGTTTTCTATTGATTATGATGCAATTGTGAATTGTTCAAAGTAGAAGGGAGTATAATCGACATTCTATTCAATGAACTCGTCGAGTTTGGTCCTCCAACTCGTCAAGTTGGTTCATCTGATGCTTATCTTAGATTTTCTTCCCTAACTTGATTTAATAGGTTAGTATTTGGTAATTATCTTTTATTTATTCTGCCATAATCTGATTTTTGGTAATACTAGATAATTAAATATTACCAAAATGATAAGAGATAATTATGAATTAGATAATGATGATTTATTTGATTGTAATTATCCTTATGGATATGGTTAATAATTTAATTAATTGATTAACTAAAGGATAATTAATATATCAATAATTGGCTGCTAAATAGTTATTAATTGGATTAAATAATTTATATTTTTGGGTTGTTTGAAATTTAAAATTAAAAGGTTTAATTTTTGAAATTTAAAATGAGAAACCCTAAAATATATCCTTATGGGTTATATAAATGCATATGTGGTTTAAGTTTAATTTTATTAAAAGTTTAATTTATTAAAAGATTAAACCTTTAGTATTTTAAAATGTTTAAAACACACCCTATACTATATGTAAGATTAAAAGTTTAATATTTACTATATGTATAAGATGAGTCAGTTGAATCACTAATACGCCTTATTCACGAAGCCATACTATAAAGGGAGTTTAAGAAACGACCTGTAAAATGACCGTCATTGGGTAACCATTCTTACCCACCGCTCTCGTGTATGGTGGAGGGTTGTTAGCCGAACGGGTTCAATAGGATAATTAATCCCCATTAAATGTACAATGATTAAGTAACTAAACCATTTTCTAAAATCCCATTCTTAATTACTTTAGGAAAAATATGAATTCGATGCTAACCCATGAAATTTCAGATTGTACCTTATTAGTCGTTAGTGGAGTGTGTATGGTTAATCGACACACTATATGGACTAATATTTTTGGCAATGGGCGTCTCGTAAATTATCAAAAATTAATGGAGTGTGTGTGGTTAATCGACACATTAATTGGGTGATAAATGAAATTGAAAGTACCAAGCTAATTTGCATGGTTATTCACATCTCGTTTGTGATCATCTGCATCCCAGTCACAAAAAATGAGAGCATAATCGAGATTAAACATACCATTGAATAGTTCAATGAATCTCAAAAGATCTAGGAGTTTCATAAGATTGAAACTGGTAAATGCTTACCTACCTAAAATAGATTCGAAATTGATTACGGCATCCCTCTTCAGAATTCGAATAAAAAATAGGGATCCTAGCCTTAATTAAAATTTTTAGGTTAATAATTAAGGATTAAAATCAAATAACTTAAATTCTCTATTCTCCCTTTATAGATGTTGAGTTCAGGCAACAATGGTCTTCCACATCCTTTTGGAAATGGTTTTTCTTCTCAATCTGAAGATGATCTTCCACAAGTTGATCAAGGTGAAAGAATGTTACCTTCTTTAAATGGTGGAACTGGAAATCATGTTGCTCCAACTCTTCCTCTACCCCCTCAAGTGATTCTCCACGACCCACATTTTCTTCAACTTGAAAAGCTCAAGGCTACTCAAGCAATGGTTGCATGCAAACACCTAGATGGAAAGTTTGTGTGTGGACATGTTCTAAAAATGAAGTCACACATTGACAGGTTGGGAATGTTGGATGTTGTTTTCCCAAAGGAGCTGGTTGTTGACTTGGTTCTTCACTCGCTTCCTGAGTCATGTAGTCAGTTCATTAAGTACTACTATATGACTAACCACGACGTGACCCTAATTGATCTGACATATTTGCTAATTGATGCTAAAGCATAAACACTCAAGAGCACAAATCAAGCAAATATGTTTGAAGGATCTATCTCTCAAGTTTCCATAGACGTTGGCAATGACTACAATGGTAGTCCATAAAAGGTTTCTCCTCCCAATGGAAAGGGATCGGCCAATGTCAAACCGTGTGACCATATGGTAAAGAGAAAGGCTAATTCTAATATAGTTCCATGTGCAATTCCTAAAGATTCCATATGTTTCTATTGCCAATTGTAGGGACATTGGATGCGAAGCTGCCTTGTCTACTTGAAAGATCGCATAGATAGTAAAGTCATGTTGTACGACTCTACTTCATGTACATCCACAATCTAACTCTTTTAAGTTCCTATTCACAGATTCTTAATACATGATGTGATAGTTATATTTTGATGTTTTGCAGGATCTAAGAGAAAGAAGGATGCTTAAGAAGATTAAGCTAATTCTGATCGTGAGATATTGATTTTGATCACATGGTTCGATGATCAGAATTGGGAAGTTGTTGCTTATGAGTTATGATTGATTAATAGATTGCTTAGGAAATATGTAGAAACATAGTTTTCATAGAGTTGCATTGTAAGGACAAAAATTTTCCGCTCATTGTCAATAAAATAATATGTTTTTGATTTATATACTTTGTATTTCCTTGCAATGGCATTTATGAAAGTTGGTGGTTATATTTCTATTATTATCAATGTTAAAGGTGGAATGGTTCTTAATTATATCGTTTGTGGTAATGTCATAATTAACCAAGTGAAAGGAAATTCTTATTACCCAAGTTTCAATTGGATAGAAACTTAGAGTCATACTGTAACATCCCGGAATATCAAGAGTAGAGTTGAAGGGCTAAAAGTGTAAATTTGAAGGGCAACTCGGCGAGTCCATGGGTGGACTCAGCGAGTAGGGTCGCAACTCAGGTCGCGTGTTAAGTGGCCAACTCGGCGAGTCCAAAGCTGGACTCGGCGAGTAGGCGTTGTACGAAAAAACCCTAAATTCGGGGAATGAGCCCTATATAAAGGACATTATACCCTCTCCCCAGCCTCTTTGATCTCCCTTGAAGTGCATTTGAGCCTTGGAAAAGAAAGTTGGAAGAAGATCTTGGAGAGTTAGGAGGCTTGGAGCAAGGGGCTTTACTTAGATTCGGATTCCTTGCTGTTGGGGGCTTCATTTTGAGGTAATATCTCGTTCTTGGGCTGTGTTCTTCTAGATTCATCATTTTGGGGTTGTGTGGGAAGCTTAGATTGTGGTATCTTGAGTTTGAAGGATAGATCTAAGGTTGCTACCTCAGATCTGAAGTGGAGGAGGTTTAGAGTGCATTAAAGTCCCTGTTATTGAGTGATTGGTGAAGCCATCTTGTCCCAAACCCTAGCCCTAGAGTGTAAATGCCTAGATCTCTTTGGATTCACGTAAAGTTTGCCACTTTACGTGATGGAAGGGTTGTAGAAGGGTAGATCTATGCTTTGAATCGATTGCATGGCCTAGAAGGCTTCTGTATGGGTTAAGAACTAGTGGTACTCGGCGAGTCGCAAAGGTGTACTCGGCGAGTTGCTTGAAGATGGACCGGAACTCGGCGAGTTGGAAGAACAACTCGGCGAGTAGGTTGAAGATAGCCTCGGACTCGGCGAGTCTGTTCTTGGACACGGTGAGTCTGGTCGTGAGGTCCTAATATTCTTCTGGTTGAGTCATGAATCGGCGAGTCAAGGGAGGACTCGGTGAGTTAAGTGTGGGGGGACTCAGAGTTACGAGACTCGACGAGTCTCGGGGTGACTCGGCGAGTTGAGTCGCAGATTGGGGAAGTTCTAAGCATGGGGACTCAACGAGTCATTGGGTTGACTCGACGGGTAGAGTCAGTCAGGAGGTTGACTTTGACTTTGACTTTGACCAAGGGATTGACCAGTTGACTTCCAGGGGTAATTTGGTAATTATTGGTATTTATTGAATTCAGTCTTTTGGGTATTGACAGTGGTAGAGTTCGGGTCGGAGTTTGCAGCAGCATGATCTTATCCTTTTCAGCCAGCAGTTGCGAGGTGAGTTATCCTCACTATATCAATAGGGTGTAAGGCACCAAGGTGTTGGATTAGTGTCTAAGTCCATAACTATTTTGGTATGTACTTGACCCGATTATGAGCATGGTCCTTTTGGGTTGCCTTCACCATAGCAATATGTAGGATGATTTAAGGAGATTAAGGTTTAAATATGATTTATTAATATATTATGAGAATAATATATTAAAGGAGAAATCATATTGTTTAATTAATATTAGTCAAGAATTAATTAAGAATTAATTTTGTGGCTAAAAGAGATTAATTAAATATAGGGGACTGGACTGCAATTATTGGATAATTGAGTTATTGGGCTAAGGAATGCTATAGGAATAAGGGGTGAACGAAATTATGATGGAAGCCCATCATATTTTCGTCCATAGCCTTGTCCAGAAGGTTCCATGGGCTGCTTAGAGTTTAAGCTGTCCATTAGGGTTTTGACTGAAACCCTAGAAGCCCACACTAGTATATAAAGGACCCCTTAGGCCCCAAAAACGTGGACAACACTTCCATTAGGGTTTCCAGCCGTTTTTGGTGCCTCTTTTACTTCTCCTCTTCATCCAAGTTGCATATGGTGTTTGTGACTCCATTAGAGGTACTACACTTGTGGTACTTGCTTTCAAGAGCTAAGGAAATTCAAGGAACTAGTTGTTATTGCTATATAACAACAAAAGGTATGTATTCTAGCTTTATATATGAATTTCGAAAATTATAGTAGCATGCCAGGTTTCTTTTTGTGTTCATAAAGTTGTATAACTAATAATGAAAACATAGATCCAATACTAGGGTTGCATGCACACATAGGATTGTTTGTATTAAACCCAACAGTGGTATCAGAGCCATTGGTTTTTGTTTTCAATTAGATTTTATTCAAATTTGTGAACTTGACATATTAGGGTTTATGGCTAATGAACCCTAAAGGCTAGGTAATTTTCGCAATTAGGGTTGCAAAACCCTAGACGGCGATTTTTGCTAGGGTTTCCCAAATCCTTTCCTTAGCCTCCAAGATTTTGAAATCTAGGGTTATCCAACCCTTGGATTTCGAAATTACCTCCTTCCCCAAGGTTAGATCCTAAATTTTAGGGATTTGGATAATCCCATATCTTGTAATTATCTTTTAATTGTTAAATATGGTAATTAAAGATCTTGAATTATCCCATCCCATATTTTCGAGATTTAGAGAGGGATTCAAGGGATTAGGATATCTTAGATGTATAATTGTTAATTATCTTCATGATCTAGATAATCCCCTGTGATTTAATAATTTAAATTAATTGTTTAATTTATGGTAATTATTAAATCAAGAGTTTTAATATTTAAAATGTTAATTTAAATGTCTTAAATTCGAAAATTTTAAGTGTGATTAAAACCTAATTGTTTTGAAGAGTTTCAAAACTTGCCCTCAAGTTTTGGAATTTAAATTGTTGATTAAAAGTTAATTTTGAAAGTCTAAATTCCAAAACCCTGATTTTGAAAAGTTCAAATTAAACCCTTATGGTTTTATTAAATTAATTAAGTGTATAATTAAAAGAGATTTAATAAATCCATAATGATTTTGGTTAATTAAAAGTATAATTTAAACCACCTAGTATTTTAAAAGTGTAAAATACACCCTTATACTATATATAACATTAAAAGTTTAATATTATATATGTATAACTAAAAATTCAGTCTTACCGTTAGTAGGCCTCATTCACGAAGCTAGTCTATAAGGGGTGTTTAAGGAAATTGCCTATAAAATGGCGATTGAATGGGTATCCACTCTTACCCACCGCACTCTTGACTAGTGGAGGGTCGTTAGTCGAACGGGTAGGATATCACAGAAACCTTCCATTATAAGTATAATGAAGTACAAAGTAACTAAATGCTTTTTCAAATTCCCAAATCATAGTTACTTTAGGCAAAATGTGAAATTGTATGCTAACCCATGGAATTACACTTCGTACCCTTGTCAAACATTAGTGGAGCGTGTGTGGTTAACCGGCACACTAATTTGGGGATGACATTGGTAGCGAAGGGTGACTCGATGTTTGTCATAGATCAATGGAGCGTGTGTGGCTAACCGGCACATTGATTAGGTGATAGTAACATTGGGTGCACCATGTGATTCGTATGGTTATTTACACCTTGTTTGTGATCCTCGGCATCCCAGTCACAAATAGTAGGGCATAATCGAGATTAAACATGCCATTGAAAAGTTCAATGAATCTCAAAAGATCTAGGAGTTTCAATTCATTTAAAACTTAAACTTCTTTTTCGTTTTTCATGGTGGAAATTGGTAAATCGTCATTTACCTACCTTCAGATATTCTGCAACTAGATTACGGCATCCCTCTTCTAGGTTGTAGAGTATTGTGTTGGATCCTAGCTTGATGTTTCATTTGGGTGTTGCATCAAGAATTCTAATCAACTCAACTTGAATTTTCTCCCGTTTTGTAGATGTCTGAATCTTACAATGGTCTTCCCAAATCCTTTGGAACAAGCTTTCCAAATGAAGATGACGTTCCGAGATACGATCAAGGAAATGAGAGTCATGCTTCACTTCCTCCACCTTCTCCAATTATTCTCCCTGACCCACAAGTTCAAAGGCTTGAAAAGTTCAAGCTCACTCAAGCCCTTTTGGCAAGTAAACACGAAGATGGGAAACCTGTGTGTGCGCACGTCTTAGAGATGAAGTCATACATTGATAGGTTAAACATGTTGGGTGTCGAGATTTCAAGTGAGTTGGCTGTTGACTGGGTTCTTCAATCACTTCCTGAATCATATAGTGAGTTCGTTAGAGAGTACTATATGATGGACCACGACGTGACCCTAATTGATCTCACCTATTTGCTTATAGCTGCTGAATCAGCAATGATTTGGCATGCTGGTCAAGCAAATTTGTCTAGTGAATCAAACTCCCAAACTTTAATGCACACTGGCAACATTGGAAGTCCAGAAAGAACTAAGTCTGTGATTGTCCGATGTGTTGTGCCAAAGGATTCTATTTGCTTTTATTGCCAAGAGAAGGGGCATTGGAGACGAAGTTGCCCTAATTACCTGAGAGATCTAAGAGATGGGAGAGTCAAGACGTATGGCTCTGCTTCAGGTAAAATCCGTTAACTAACTCTTTTAAGTTCCTATTCTAGATTCTTAATACATGATGTGATAAGATTACATTTTGATGTTTTGAAGGATCGAGGAAAAGAGAGGAAGCTTGAGAAAAGAAGTGAGCTGAATCTAATCATGAAGAAATGGATGTCGATCGCATTACTTGAAGAATGGATTCTTGAGCTACTACTTGGAGTTAGAATAGATTGTTAAGAAATATGTAATAACATAGTTTTTCAATTGAATTACATTGTAAGGACAAATTTTTTCCGCAATAAAATAAATTTTGATTTTGTCTTATTTATTTATCCTTACAATAAAATATATGAAAAATTGATGTTCATGTACTTCTA
This sequence comes from Lactuca saligna, assembly GCF_052625555.1. Lineage (NCBI taxonomy): Eukaryota > Viridiplantae > Streptophyta > Magnoliopsida > Asterales > Asteraceae > Lactuca > Lactuca saligna. The sequence goes on from NC_136422.1 coordinate 26,679,753, forward strand.
TCATTAGCAAAATGGATTTGATTCTTAATTATGGAAATGTCAAAAGTGTACCAAATAGGGAGACTTTCTCATCGCCCAAGTTTTAATTGGACAGAAACTTGGAATCATGCAATGTGTATTGTATGATGAATGGAAAACTTTCACATTTGGGAAACTTAGACTAATTCTTTGGCAAAGTGTCAATTAAAGGACAAGGAGATCAAGTACACAAGGTTGTGTGTTGATCAAGTCCACCACAAGAGTGACAAAGATATTCGTCATGATTTACTAAAGCTTAGTAAATATGATTATACTTATAAGATTAAGTATAATTCTGAGTTGATTGAAAAAGTTTCAATGAATAGTAGAACGAATAAAGAAGAATCAAGTAGGCAGAAAGATAAAAGTTTCTCTTTTCTAGGAAGAAGGGAGAGTACCTTTTATTGTGTTTTATGATGAGTCTTAAAGATTAAGAACCATGTCTCAATAGATCCTCTAAGTGAGTCTTAGTGCAATTGCATGTCTAAGAAGAGGAATCAAGTATTGTAGAAATGGTTAAATCAAGAAGTCAATCATACTTCGTTCCAATATCAAGTCTTAAAGTCAAGATTGTGACATTGAGTGAAAAGTCTTAAGTAGGTTTATAACACTCATCAAATGTGGAATTTGGAAAAGTTTTCTTATTCTTGCACATTTGAAATTGGTAAGTTGTGCTGTCTTGGATAAGACAAAGACCAACTAGGACCAATTGTGTGAAGTGTTTTGTCTTGATAAATGCTTCACTAACTCTTGAATATTTGTTTGTCAAGAAATGTTTCTTGACAAGAGAATCTTATATGTCAAGAAGTCAGTGGGAGTCTTAATGGTCTTGAAAAGTTTCAAGAACAAATCAAGAATAAACCTTATCGATCATCACTAGCACACGACTTGAGGTTTACAACCTATCGTGCTGATATTGTTTTGTTTCTTTGCCATTCCAATTGAGTTAATTGTGTATATGAGTTCTATGAGTTCTCATTTTAATACACACTAAAGCCTTAGTCGATGGAAAGTAAATTGATATGTAAGGACAAGTTACTAAACTACTTGGAAGGCATGGTGGGCACTCGTGTTACCATAGGGCAAGAAATCAAGATTAAGAAAGTTCAGTCCATATGAGTTTGGATTTGTCGCAAACCTTGTTTTTGGCAAATTCACATGGATAGGAACTCATACACCATAAAATCTAAATGTCATAAGATTCCCTCCTTCATGAAAATGACTGTGAGGAAATGCTTCCACTAAGAGAGATTTTAATAAGATAGCAATTGTGAAAATTGTATTCTCAAATTCGATTATGGTTACGTCATCCCTTTCCATAGTTCGAATTGTGAGATTTGGCAATTAGTTTCAACATTTGGAACTTAGTAACATAAGTTATGAATTGTTTAAACACACATATGAGCTATCTAAGGCAAAGGTGTATAAGGTTAAGAAGCTTAGATAAAGGCTTATCGAAGCATCTGGTATTAGAAATATGAATTTCAGAAATTCAATAGGCATTGTTTTCTAGAAGTTCATTTGTTTTCTGAATACATGTCAAAGCTAGTGGGAGCATAAATGTTATGCTTATATGATAATCATCATGATAGTGGGAGCATAAGTGTTATGCTTGTATGATTGTTATGGCGAGTATTGCAAGTTAGCAATATTAATTATAGAAAAACAAAGATTCCATTTGCAAAGTTGCATGGGTTGAAAAGTTGTTTTGCTATAATTAAGGGAGAGAATATTATACTCCGTTTCAAAATCTAAAGCTTAGATTAAGAAATTTTAATATTTTCAGTCAAAGGATACATTGTGTGTTCTTAAAATTCGATTATGATTACGGCATCCCTCTTCATAGTTCGAATTGTGAGAACATGACACATAAAATATTATGGCAAAAGATTGGTAAAGTATCATATCTTTATGTAAGACATTATGCATCGTGTCCCATACGCTTCGGGTATAGGATCGATTGTAAATGCTATAGTATTTTACCATTCTAAAATTTTCCAAATGTCTAGCGCATTAAGAGGGAAAAAGGAATAGAATTGGTTTTGACTGAAAGAATTTAACAACTATCAAAGGACGATCCAAAGTTCACTGAGGGTTGATCGCTTGTAAGTAGTTGGAAGTATGGTATTGGATGGACCATATCGACATTATTATGAATAGATAAGATTCTATTAAGAATGAGTTGTCATATGGAAAATGTGGAAATGTTTCCATATTGGGAGTTGGATATTGAGAGTCTATGCCTAGATTAGAAACTTTTATGCAAGAAGGATGTTCAAAGGAATGTACTTTGAATGTGAGACTTCACATCTATGGAATTGTCTTGTAACAATTTCTAAGAAAGTACTTTGTAATTTCATTAGCTACGTCTTGGTGACTTTTGTGCTATGATTTTGCAAAGGGATCGTTGCATAAAATGTTAGAATCTAGCATATTCTAGTAGTGGCAAGAACCTTGTGTTCTTACACTAATAATTAGGATTAAGGAATTGTGAAATGAGCATCATTGGAAAAGTTTTCAGGTGATCTATTTCGCAAAGCATGGACCATAGGAAACAAAGTGTGCATGTTTAGAGCATGGGACAATTGTTGGTATAATTCAAGTAATGAGTTGATTATCCGAAACATTAAATGATAAATAATGAGTAATCAATATGGTGGATAAATAGAAGGGTTTTTATTTACTCTCACAAGTTTGAGGCCATATAGGATTAAGTATTGTTGTCATGTTTCAATTTGCATGTTTTGACTTCCAGAATAACTAGGTTATTCAAACATCCACAGTTGGTCATACGTTGGGAGTAGGTATGAATAAAGACTGTCATGAATCTGTCTGTAGATTGTCTGAAGTGTTTAGACATGGCACAAGTTTGCTGCAGAGTTCGTGAATGCTTTGATAAGATTAAAGTATTGGATTAAACCCACGCTCACTTGGATCACTTCATGGATTTATCACGAGTGATTAGTGAGACGATAATATTGTATATTCTTGAAACCGAGACGTGTGAGTTGTTATTTGTTAATCGGTTACACATTGATAATAAGTAAACGCACCAGTAACTTGGTGTTATAAAACTTATTGTTGTGTGTGATTCGATCAGTAAATACAAGCGAGCATTTGAGTCGAAGTTTATCCATTCCTTTTACCCAAAGTGGAATAAAAGCGATATCTATGGGCCTCTCGATGATTTAGTGATGACACCGAAGCGCTTGGCCAAGCCGGGACTAAGTTGATGTGTTCAATTGTAGTCTGTTATCAGTCGTCATGAATCGGAAGTCGGGAAACAGTATAGAGAGAATGATTGAAATTCATGTCTTTTGTCTATACGATATCTTGAGAATGGAGGAATATAGAATACCTTATCTAGAGGACACGCTATCTGATAAGATCAGAGTTGACAGCGGCTTTTGAAAGCTACGATTGCTGATCAGGTTCTGAAGTCATACGGAAAATAGTTATTAGACTTATCCAAGTGGGAGACTGTTGGATTAGTGTCTAATTCCATAACTATTTTGGTATGTACTTGACCCGATTATGAGCATGGTCCTTTTGGGTTGCCTTCACCATAGCAATATGTAGGATGATTTAAGGAGATTAAGGTTTAAATATGATTTATTAATATATTATGAGAATAATATATTAAAGGAGAAATCATATTGTTTAATTAATATTAGTCAAGAATTAATTAAGAATTAATTTTGTGGCTAAAAGAGATTAATTAAATATAGGGGACTGGACTGCAATTATTGGATAATTGAGTTATTGGGCTAAGGAATGCTATAGGAATAAGGGGTGAACGAAATTATGATGGAAGCCCATCATATTTTCGTCCATAGCCTTGTCCAGAAGGTTCCATGGGCTGCTTAGAGTTTAAGCTGTCCATTAGGGTTTTGACTGAAACCCTAGAAGCCCACACTAGTATATAAAGGACCCCTTAGGCCCCAAAAACGTGGACAACACTTCCATTAGGGTTTCCAGCCGTTTTTGGTGCCTCTTTTACTTCTCCTCTTCATCCAAGTTGCATATGGTGTTTGTGACTCCATTAGAGGTACTACACTTGTGGTACTTGCTTTCAAGAGCTAAGGAAATTCAAGGAACTAGTTGTTATTGCTATATAACAACAAAAGGTATGTATTCTAGCTTTATATATGAATTTCGAAAATTATAGTAGCATGCCAGGTTTCTTTTTGTGTTCATAAAGTTGTATAACTAATAGTGAAAACATAGATCCAATACTAGGGTTGCATGCACACATAGGATTGTTTGTATTAAACCCAACACAAGGTTAGCCCTTTATCGGATTGTAATCCGGGTATTGTTGTTATGTTGCTATTTTACTATGTTTGCATCCTGGTAGTTAGGATGGTATTCGTTAGAGACCTGGTTAAGGTCGGTATCCTGGTATATAGGATGATGCTATGCTAGTAACCCGGTTAGATCGGTATCCTGCTTAGAGTATGCCGTGTTACGTGATCTGCTAGATCGGTTTGGTTGAATATGAATTGTTATATGATTGTATGTTTATGTGCTCATGGTTGTTTGACTGGGGTTGGGTTGAGGCGGGACCTGGTTTGTGCTGTAGGCCAACATACCCAGGGCGGACCGGTTATTCCAAAGGCCTAGCGAGCGGTCCGGATAGGCTGTAGGCCCCACGAGGGCGGACCAGACGTGCCGAGGCTCAGAGAGTGGACTAGGCCGACTGAAGGCCCGATGCGGGCGGACCAGTCATACTGTAGACTCAGAGAATGGACCAGGTGGGTTGAAGGCCCAGTGCGGGTGAACCAACCACACTGCAGACTCGAGGGACATGACTGGACTTGGAGGGTGGACCAGGTGGACTGAAGGCCCGACATGGTGGACCAATCACACAGTAGACCCGATATGCATGGCTATTCTGTGATTCGATATGATATAGCATGTTATGTGTATGGTATATGTGGTGGGTATTTTGGGTGTATCTCACTAAGCTTTCGGGCTTACATTTGTGGTTTAATGTTTTTCAGGTTCTTCAAGAGACCGTGGCAAGGCAAAGGCGTGATCGTACCGCTCCTCGAGTTTGTGTTTTATGATATGGTTCTGGGAATACTCTGATAATAAATGTATTGAAAACCTTTTTGTAATAACATTATTAAAATGGGTTGTTTTAGAAAAGTTTAAATTTGTTGAAATTTTTGGTCGTTACACATACAATTTGATTGTGTGATGTATGAGAATCTTGATCTTTGGAAAATTATGACTAATTCGTCGATCACATGTTCATGTGAGTCAAAGAGAAGGACTAATAGATCTAGTACACGTTAATGTGGACTGGTTAGATCCACCACAAAGGACGATAAGTCTATTTGGCATGATTTACCGATGCTTCAGTAAATATGTTTATACTTGTAAGATTAAGTGTAATTCTGATTCTTTGAAAGGTTTCAATAATAGAAGAACAAATAAGAGAATCTATTAGACAAAAAGATAAAAGTTTCTCCAATCTGAAAGGAAAGAATAATACTTTAGTATTGTATTTTGTGATCATTTTAATGATTATGAAACCATGTCACAATTGATCCTCTAAAGCAATATTGGTAAAGTTGTTTCAACTAAGAAGAGGAATCAAATACCGTTGAAATGGTTTAATCGAGAGAGGATTCATACTTCGTATCAAATCAAGTTTTAGATTCACACTCTAGTAACTTCAAATCATATCTTGAAGCTTATTTCAAACTAAGTTGGTTTATAACACCTCATGAAATGTGTAGTATAGATGTTTTCTTACTCTATCACATTTGAAATTGGTAGTTGTGATGTTTTAGTTAAAATAAAGATAAACTAATACCAATTAAATGAAGTGTTTTCTTGATAAGAAACCACACTAACTTTTGAATGTTTGTTTTGTCTTGTCAAGGAATGTTCATTTAACAGAAAACTTATATGTCAAGAAGTCAGCGAGAGTCTTATTGGTCTTGAAGAGTTTTAAGAGTTAATTAAGAATAAACCTTTTAGTAATCACTAGCATACGATCAGAGGTTTATAACCTATCGTGTTGAAACATTCTTGTTTCTGTGCATCTTCCAGCTGAGTTGGTAATTCTTATGAGTTCTATGGTTCTCATTTGACTGCAGAAGGCAGAGCACGTTGGTCGGTGATAGTACATTGATCAATATGGATAAGTTGTTTGACAACTCGGAAGCATTAGTAAGCCCCTGTGCTATCAGAATGCAAAAAATTAAGAATAAGCAAAGTTCAATCCATGAAAGGAAAACAAAATTTGATTTTGGGTTTTGTCCTCTACCTTATCTTATGATTGTAGGTTGGAAATGACAAATTCACATGTATAGGAACACATACACCATAAATTTTAAGTGGAAAAAGGTTTCTCTCTAATTCATGAAAATGATTATGAGGAAACTCTTTCATTAGTAGATTTTAAGTCTGGTTAATATCATTATGGTAAGCAATTGTGATAATTGCGTTCTCAAATTCATAGATGATTACAACATCCCTTTTCATAGTTCGAATTGTAAGAAATGGCAAGAAATAGTTTGAATTTTCAGGACTTATTGCTATAAGTTATAAAAGGGTTTAAACACATACATATGCTTTCTAATGAAGGTGTTTGAGCTTGAGAAGTCTGGATGAAGACTTGTCAAAGTTTCACGTATCAGAAATATAAACTTTAGGAAGAAGTCAACAACATTGATTTCTAGAAGTCCAGTTGATTTCTGGGTACATGTCAAAGCTATTGGTAGCATAATCATTATGCAGGAGTGAGCATAGTTGTTGTGTTGGTGAGAGCATAGTAGTTATTCTTAGTGTTGCAAGTTGGCAATACTAATTGTACGAAACATAGACTTTAATTTGCAAATTGCAAAGTTTGGTAGTTATTTTGCTATAAAAGGATTTAGGGGAGAGAACACTTATACTTCATTTCATATCTAAAAGTTTGGATTTGAAAGAACTTAGTCATGGACATATATAAATATCATGTTGAAATGACTCAACATGGGAAATTCTATATATTGAAATACTATATCAAGAGACCGATCTAGTATCATGTCTTTATGTAAGACATTATGTATCGAATCCCATATGCTTCAGATATAGGATTGATTACATATGCTATAATATTCATTTGGTCTGATTTTTCAAATTTCTAGGGCATTGAGAGAGAAAATGGAGTAGAACAAGATATGACTAAAGTTGTTAAACAATTGTCAAGAACAATCTGAGGTTTAATACTAAAAGCCCACAAGAATTATTTACAAAGACGTTGCTGGTAAATGGACAACAAGCTATGTCGTAACCCCTTTTTGGATGACAAAACTAATTCTTTTAAAAATAACATCTAAGTGGGAATGATTGGTTGCTTGTGGAAAATTGGAAGTATAGTAATATTTGGACGGACCATATTGACATATTTCTTAGTGGAAATGATTCTTATTCAGAATTGATTGTCGGATGGAAATATGGAAAGGTTTCCATAGTGGGAGTTGGTGATTAGAATCTATATGTGAGTTAGGAAGCTTAATGCAAGAAGGTGTTCAAGGAGTTATCTTCAATTTGATACTTTGTTACCATGAAATTTTTTTAAGTAACAAAGATTCAATGGAACATTTTGTGACATCATCGACAAATTCTTTGTGACTTTCAGGCCACATCATCACGTAAGGATATTACATGCAAGGTTAGACGCTGACACATTTGGTGGTGATAAGAATTTGGAATTCTTACGCTTGTAATAAGGATTTGAAATTGTGATATGCGCATCATTGGAATTTTGTACAATTGATCTAAGGAAGAACCATAAAGAGAGTTAGTATGCATGTTTATAACATGGCATGACTGATATTTAATTATAGGGTTTAGTTGATTAATCGGAACATTATACAATTAATAAAGTCTAATTCTTATGGTGATTAAATAATAAGTGTTTTATCTATAATCAATAGTTTCGAGACCATAGTTAATTAGGTTATTATTGTGTTTCACTTCACATGTTTTACTTCCCGAATACATGGATTATTCAAAACATCCACAGTCAATCATACTTTTGGAAGTAAGTAGTGAATTAAGACTGTTATGAATTGGGCTGTAGATTATCTCAGGGGTTAGACATAGCAATGGTTTGTTGTATTATTCATGAGTAGTTTTTAAATGGGGATTTAAGTATTGGATTAACCCACACTCAGAGAATTACTTCTTAGATTTTATCACGAGTAATTTTAAGACGAAAATATCATATATTCTTGAAACGGAGACATATGAGTTGTTGTTTACGAGCAAGTTATGCATTGATAATACGTAAACACATCAGTAACTTGATGTTATAAAATTTATTGTTGTGAGTGATTTTATGAGTGAATACTACAAGCATATAAGTAGAAATTTATCTATTCCTTTTATCCTTAATGGGAAAAGCAATATCTATGGGCCCATCGATGATTTGATGATGACATATTAAGCACTTGGCCAAGCCTAGAACAAATTGATGTGTTGAATTAGTAGTCTGATGTCAGTCGTCATTAATCGGAAATCGGGAAACAAATCTTGGATAGAGAGAATGATTATAATCCATGTCTCATGTCCATTCGATATCTTGTAGAACGGAGGAATATTTTATCACTTATCTTATGACATGTTGTTGACTGGGTCAGAGTTCAACAACAGCTTTTGGTAGCTACAATTTGTCGGTCAATTATTGAAGTTATACGTGCAATGATAGTTATTAGACTTATCCAAGTGGGAGATTGTTAGATTAGGTGTCTAAGCCCATAACTATAATTAGTATGTACTTGAATTGATAGTAGCAATGTCCTTTTGGGTTGCCTTCAAACCTGGCAATTGAATAGGATAACTTTAGATAGAGAAGAATGGTTTATTAATTTATTACTTAGTTAATAAATTAATTAGATATCTAAAGAAATGATTTATTAATGTATTATGAAAATAATATATTAATTAGAAATCATATTGTTTAATTAATATTTAATAAGAAATTAATTTGGAATTAATTTCAGGATTAAAGGAATTAATTGAAACTACATGGGACTAAAGGTGAAAATGTTTAATAGTTGAGCATTGGGCAATTCTTGAACCTGCCGTATAGTAGAGGGAATGAAATCTGGATGCTCCTAGGGTTTCCTTGGGCTCTAAGGGTGCCTTGCATGCCTTAAGGAGGAAGTTAAGGGATTAGGGTTATCTTGGATACACTTTCCTTATCCAATACCTTCCTAAGACATATACAAACCTTACACCATAAGGAATTTTGGTGATGCACTCTTAGAAAAGGTTGAGAGACGAATTTCTTCTTCCTTCCCTCCCTACCTCTCTCTCTCTCTCTCTCTCTCTCTCTCTCTTTCTCTCTCTCTCTCTCTCTCTCTCTCTCTATATATATATATATATATATATATATATATATATATATATATATATATATATATATATATATATATAGTAATCCTTGGTTTCTTGATTTTGTTTGCGAGCCATTAGAGGCGTGACACTTATGGTGCTTGCTACCAAAGGACTTTCATGTAAGGATTCATGATTGTTTACAATAACAATCTTAAAGGTATGTATTATAACCCTTTATTATGTGAATTTTAATTATAATACATAAAACGTAGGGTTTCTTCTTTGTTATTCAAGTTTGCATATTCAATTAGAGAAAACCTAGATCCAAAACAATTAGGGTTTCATGTACACATAGGATTGTATGTTTTGCTCAAAACCTATCACAACCCGAAATCTCTATCTTGTAAGTCAATCAAATATATTAAAAGTCAGGCTTGTTTTTGTTATCTTTTACTGCATTAAGGGTCAGTTTATGAGTCTCTAAACCTTGTATACTTAAGGGTTGTGTGTTAGGAAGTGTTAGCTTGAGATCAGTATACTACGTTCGGGCCTGAAACCTCATCAAGTGAGGTTCACGGCCACAAACCTTGTTTACGGCTGTGAATCCACCCTTGGCCGTGAGCTTATGCCATATATATGAGTATACTTCATTTTTCTTTCATTTCTCACCTCCTGGTCGTGATCCTCTCATTTCTATCTCAAGTATGAACCACAAGAACATCATCTTTCACTCTTCTTCATCTCTTTTCTTTACCGTCTTTTTGGAATACATCAAAGGGCCTTTAAACACTCACCAAATCCACAAAATCTTCAAGTGTTCTTCGTGTTCTTGGTCCGTGAACTACTCATCAGGGCCGTAAACCTTCATTGCGCCATGAACCCTTCATGCTTGGGCCATGAAAACTCATGTGTTCTTGGGTTGTGATCCCTCCATAGGGTCATGAACATCCTTTCAACCTTCCAACTTGCTTCTAGCACCCTTTTGGTGAGTTATCCTTGCATCCTAGGTTGTTTCCAAAGCTCCTTAGTTGTTAAATGCACAAATTATACACACATATATGGTATTATATGCTAAATAGGATCTGTTTGTTCTTGGGACTTCACTAGTGAATCAAACACCCTTGCTTCAGTCCACTCGAATCACTCACTCAAGTTGAGTTCATGCCCCTATGTTTTAATGATTTTCAATGTTTTAGAGGGGTCCGGGGGGGGGGGGGGGGGGATACAAGTAAAAACACAAGGATATCTTGTATTTTCATTCAAATGATTTCAAATAATATTCAAACATGTCAAACTATTTCAACTGCTGTAAACTATTTTCAAACTACTTAAACTGTTTTATGCTTATATCTTCCCCAAAATACATGTCAAAATCTATATAGGTATATAATTAAGATCCAACATGCTTAGGACTAGTGTGTCCACCTTAGCTCCTGTTCCTTTTCTGGTTATGGACTAAGGTTGGATGCATTTGTACGAATGCATGCTTTATCTCAATCATATACATGTTATATCTATATCGGACATGAAATGTATTTAAATAAAGTTTTAAACCCCCTTTTGTAAACATGTCAAGGAAAAGGGTATTTTACTCAAGTTATTCCATTATGTTATATAAATTGTTTAATTAGCAAGATTCTATACTACACTCGGAAAATAAGTAAACTATAATAGGTATAGTTTAGGGTATACTAAAACTATCTTACTAAATCATGGTTATCATAACTAAAAGGACACTAATAATCTCTAAATATCTAGTTATATAAGGTTGTGAGTCGCTATTTAGGTTTATCCATTTGGGTATAGCTTGCCGCCCAATCATTAATAACCAAAGTCTCCTTGAGGGAGAGCGTGAATTTGTGTATAGATTTATACGTAACTAACAATCCCGCACCACGCTGTTAGCTACAGCCGGACCGACAGGTCTACGGGTGACAAATGTCATACCAGCTTTTCGACATCTACGATACGTCGCTTTACACTAGTCGATCAAGTATGGTTGTGGGAATACTCACAATAGTATTAACTAGGGTGTCTAGATAACATTATTTCATAACTTAAAGACTTTTCACAAATACAAGGACACCACATCACTACACTAGAACATGACCATACATTTAGAAGGGATCTATAATGATTCAGGCTATGATTCGTTAGGTTATACATCAGGGTTATACGTGAGTGGGACCCGATAGACAGTAGAATCGATAGTAAGCTATATTTGTAACAAAATTTTAACTGCATTTTAATCTGTAATTTTGACAGTTTTTTAAACCAAATTTTTCAGCATTTTATGCATTTTTTACAACATCTAACCAGCTTTTTCGGTATTAAAATCAACCTTTCAATTTTCTATTTTTTCAGCCTAAAAACATTGGTTTTTAGTCTTTAAACTCTATGTTAATAGCCTTTAACAACCTTTAACTATCATATGTAATAATGATTAGATACATAGAAAAACATCTAATCTAAAAGCTTTGTTTGTTGAAAATTATGACAGAGTATGTTGACTAGCTCAAGGGAAAATTACAACAAATAGTAAGATGCTTTCACTTCATTTCTATTTGGTCATTGGACTTTAAAAGTCGTTTCTAAAAAGTTTATCGTCGTTTAAAGAAAAAGTTTAGTTTGCATAATTTAATTTGTTATACGTTTGGGCCTAAGGATCTTTTTCTTTCGACTCGTCCTGGGTATTTAAATCCTCAAGACAGGCCCTGAGGCCAGCCCCTATACCATCAAGGTATATATAGAATATATACACATTATTGTTAATATATTTTGATAGTTTGTAGAAGGTGTTATCTATGTAAGCCAATAACTTTAGTATTCATGTCAAAATCTTGAATTAAGGATATTTATTTGTTTTGTATATGGAAGGCAAATTTAAGTTGTTAAATTGGATGATTGTTATTTCTAATATTTAGTTTTAGGGTTGGAGATATTTCAAGATGATTTTGGTGCAATGACACCGCATGATGAAGAATTTATTGATTGTTTAACAATTGTGAAGCAGTTTATGGCGAATATATCGCTTGCTCATAAGCCAACAAAAAATAATATCATTGTACACTGTGAATAGGATGATCATTGAACCGAACAGGCCTTTGATGAATTTGCCGAGTTTGATTTCATATTGGATTATTGTTTTTTTTCAGTAGTACAGGGAGTACAATGCGTCATGTCATTTTCGTTGGTATCGACGTAACGTTTCGTGGTAATTGTTATAAACACAATCTTTTGGCTATGTTTTTGGATGTTTGGTTAGTATAGAACACTTAATTATATGTATAAAGTAATGCCTCAATTCAGTTAATTTTCTTATTATAGTAAAAATGCTTTTGTTTTAATTAGGTTTTATGGGTTAGGTTTTTGGCATTAAGTTATATGGGTCAGATGGTCATATTAGACCACATTTTCCGGAAGAGGCTAAATGATACATTTGTACACACAAACTTACAAAAACACCACCATAAAATGCTTAAAGTCATATAGTTTGTCACGTTTATTGTATGTGGCTAAATGGTACATATGACAATACAAACAATTCATCTGACCACATGTATTACCTTTATCCATGTTAGACTCTATTGCACATTATTTTAGACAAAACAAACACAAATATGTGGCCGATGGTCATATTTGGACACATTTTTTTTTGACTAAGGTTAAATGATATATTTGGACACGCGAACAATTAAAAAAAAATGTCACCATGATATGCTTACAGTCACATGGTTGTAACGTTTATTAAATGTGACTAAATGATACATATGTTCATACAAACAAGTCATATGGCCATAGGTATTATTGTTAGCCACATTACATTTCTATATGTGATTTTAAATAATACATATGGTCATACAAACAATTCATGTAACCATAGATATTACCTTTTCGCCACATTAGATTTATATATGTGAAAATATATATACTAATGATCTCATTGAGATCCATTAAGATTTTAAAATGTGGCGAAAATAATATAGGATTTTACCAATGGTAATTTGCCACACTTTGTAATGAACTTGTCGCAATTTTTTTCCAAAATCTGGCAAATTGATTTTAAAAAGGTGTGGTTGTGCGCAATTTTTGTTGTAGCATTTCATTAAAGGTTAATTTCGGTGTTGAACCATTGTCATCTTTATACTTAGGGCCTAGCAATATCCTCAAATCTATACCTAAATGGAAAAAACAAAATCAATCCACCAAGTCATCATTTTCGTTAGGACATCTATCTCATGAAGGGGAAACGTCACCTCGATAAATTCATCTATATCTCCTTATGGGGACATAATCGCTTGAACAATATATTCGTTTCATTACTTTCCGATTCTTTCCAATTCTTTTTCATTTTCTAAATAGCCAAATTTTGGATGTTACACATTTTCCTCTGTAAAATCTCATTTAAGGAAGATCTATCTACTTATGATTTTGGCTACTGAACTCGATTTGCATAGTAGGTGTAGGTATTGGACTTTTGAGAGACAGGGAGAGTAAGTGTGTGCTGGTAGTTGGGGTCGGAGTGCACATCGATTTGATAAACTCTTAGACCTCTATGTCATTGATTTACAGTTTGGTGGGTGATGGTTGTCGAGAGAGGGAGGAAAGACAATCGAATATGGTGTAATGATAGTGAATAAGGGGTGTGACTAATGTAGATCTTTGCTTCATAATTTTTTTTACACAAATCGGATGAATGTTAATTATTTATCGTGGTGAAATGGAAAGCATATGTGAAGTACAGTTTGATTAGTTGGTATTATACTTTGGAGATCATCAAAATGGAAGTAACAGGGAGGTCGTAATCACATGAAATCATCAAAGTGTTTGTGTGTGTGTGTGTGGGGGGTGGGGGGGGGGGGGGGATTTCCTTTTAATACCTTTAAATATTAAACAAAATCTTAAAAATAAAGAAGAAGTGCGTAATAGTCTTTTCAATTTAGACATGGACCAAAACCATATACAAACTTGATCGAAAGGACCATCGATCCAAAAAATGGTTTGGACCAAATCACAGAAAAAACGCATACCATAGGGATCATTTTTGCAATTTTGTCTTTAAATTTTAATGATCATTACAATCGGTAAGTGTACCACCATTGCATACTACTATTAGACTATCCGTTATACTCTCCACGGCAACGGTCATGGAGAGCTTTCAGATCGGTTATTGGAGCAACCACAAACCACCCCACCACAACCGGAATACTCTCCGGTGAGAACGAAGAGAGAGAGAAAAAGAAGAAAGGGACAGAAGAAGGTTGAGAGAGAAGAAATCAATCGTGAAGCCCTGATTGGGCGTTACGTCTCGTCGTAGGTACCACGAGCCATCACGAAAACGACGAACCACGACCGGTCGGGGCGGTCTACACGGATGTTGTTCGTGGCCACCTAGACCACGACCGGGTTCGTGGTCCGTATAACGGATGGCCTTAGTGTCACCTGGCACCGCATTTGGTGTGGTAACACTTCTTCGACTGGTGTGTTGGCTATGCTGAATACCATGACCAGAAGATATCCACCACATCTTTGTCTCTTCTTTCCCTTGTCTACCGGCTAGTTTTCCTAGTTTTCTTACCACCCTTTGTGCTTAATATAATTTCAAGGTTGTTAAAAAATATCATATTTTGCGCTAAAAGCAATCCACCGCATGTTTGTCTCATCTCTCCCCATCCTACGACTTGTTTTCCTAATTTTAAAAGTTTTCTTAATATAATTTTAGGGTTGTTAAAATAACATATTTTTCATTTTGTTTAAACTATGTAAATTTATTTTTTTGGAACAACAAATCTAATCATATGAGACTTGAACCATTAATCTCTAGATGCTGTTATACTTGAAAGTTTTTTATAACTATAGAAATACATGTTTATATCTAATTGTCCAACATGGTTCTACATCATAAAATACAAAATAATGATAATAATAATAATAATAATAATAATAATAATAATTACACCGATAATAATAATAATAATTAAAAAAAACTAATGAACAAATTGTGTATGTAATTAATTGTAGTCTAAGCCATAATCTCACTCTTCAGGCACGCCCTGATCTTGACTTTCGCTGTTCTACTGTCGTCAACATCCAATACATCACAACATTCCCCTCTATTTTCAACCTAAGTCATAAGATAAATATACATGGTTGTTTCACTGTTCAAGAAAGTGCTATTTGATTGAAAATCTATCGGATTAATTCTTAAATATTGAATTATAAATTAGGTTTTTTGAAAAGAAACTTTTATTGAAACTGGTGAAATTTTAGTGATTAGGGAATTCATGAGCTTACAAAGCTTAATTTTGATGCCGGAGAGTAAACTTCAATCCTCGAAATATAATCTGCGGAGTGATTTGAAGAACAAGGGGGCAACCGACGTTGCATGGATCGAATGTAAGTCATCACGATTTCATCTGTTGTATTGTTATCATTACCGAGTCTCTTTATAGAATGAAAGAAGAATACATGAGGAGTTTCACATGGATCATCAGGAACTAATAATCTCGTATTGAACATGTAATCAGGTGGATGTCGTTTCAAGCTCCATGGAGTAAATGTTTCGAAAGGTCTTCGGAGAATGCTACGTGGGATGTATTGTTCGTAAATGTAAATAGAGTAGCCCGAAGCTATGGAGAATGCCCAGTTCTTTTCTTTGTGGTAACAAACGGTTTGTTGAAGAAGGCGTGATTGATCAAATTTAGCAGCGTTCATGAGATGTGCGACTGACGTGTGGCGATTTATTCCGGGGAAGATTGGAAGCGCGATATCGAGATGGTGGAGGGAGATCAATGGTGCTTGTGGATGCGCCGATAGATACCCAGATATATCATCCACCAAATCAATCTGTTTATCATAAATGTTATGGCTTTTTTATGCGTCGATCGACATGAGATTTTGTTGATTGATTGAAACTTAATTACCTGATGAAATCCTCTTTCAGGAGTAAGAGGAACACCAAGATCAGCAATGCAAGCGCTCAAAATCTGATCGCTAACGTAGTAAAACGGGTAAATTCCGATGCATGCATCAAGATTATCGACCAACGCCTCCACCAACGGGTAGCTCAACGCGAATCCTGCACCACCAAATGCCATCTCGAAGGAGAAGTCAAAATTCGACTTAACGCATTCAGAAACACCACCGATGTAATAATATTTTGTATGATCATACCTCCTTAAAAGCTCCACCAAATTATCCAAGAAGAAAACTGTATCATCGTCTCCCATAACGTACCATCTGACATCTTTGTCTCCTTCTCTATGCGCTTCCAGGATCGTTCTCACGATTCTGATAACATCAGGCTTCACATGCCTCGAGTATACATCGAACTTGGTGGTGTTTTCTGAGATACGATAGGGAGGAAGCTCCGATGGCCATGGGAGAAGATCTGGGGTTGGTTTTTTGTCGAAGAAGATGTATCCTCTTGTAACGTTTGGTCGCCACCATTCCCGGAAATATGATCTCCGGTCACGCCATGCCTTGACGGATCCTGAGATGGCGAATACCAGTTGGGTGATGTCTGTGGCAGATGCTTGTTGTGTTGATGGTGAAGAAGGTAAATCGAATGTTTTCTTGAGAGATGAAAGGCAGTCTGAAGATATTGAATTAGGTAAAACTGGATAATGTGAAACATACATGAAGAAAATGAAAAGGGTGAAGCCTGCAATCGCCAAAATCTTGCATAGATTTAATCGATATGTTAAATTATTAGGCTTTTGCGGGTACATTTCGTCAAATCTTTCTTATTTCCTTCTTCAATTTGTTGTTAATTATTTTCCACACGAAGGTTTTTTTTTTTTTTTTTTTTTTTTATTTTTTTCTTAGGGTTTAGTTCGAAATTGTACGCCTATATATATGCACATATACAAGTTTTTATAAAATTTGGGTTCAGGTATGTCAACAAAATTTCAGCATATTTTGAGGCTAAAATTTCTTCATTTCGCCGTAGATTAATTTTTTCATTGCATTTAGGACATGGTGCAAGGAAAAAGGAAAGATTTGGTCATGTATATGATTTTTAACGTGAATATGTATAGTACGGACCGTTGTAAGTTAATTGGGACACAACATACTTCAACTATTCTATCATTAAATTAAGCCTTAGTTAGAAGCTTAATTAAGATCAATTGATCAACAAGAGAGAGCTCATATTTCAACTTGCCCCATACCAAAAGAACTTCTCGGACATAGCCGATGTATATGGGAAAACAATTGCCCCGTACGATGATCTTCCCAATCGTTTTGATATGTCGAACGTTAAGATTGAGATTATTATAGAAATAAAAAAGAGAATAAAGGAGGAGACACTACAATATTAACCCTCTATGGTGACCACAATTTCTGAGGACCCTATACCGACGACAAGTCGTCTCCATAGGGTATACAAACGACTTGTCGTCGGCAAAGATTTTCCCTATTTCGATGACATTTCGTCGATGATATTTTCGGAAAAAAATAAAGTTTTATGAATTGCCTGTGGCGATGAGATGCCTTCGGGAAACCTGTAGCAATGACATGTCATCGTGATAGGTACAAGCTATTACAATAACTTTTCGACGCTACAGGTTTTTCATAGTTGTAGATTAAATACCTATAGCGACGGCACCATCGGGATAGCCATTTTTTTAATAGTTTTTTACAAATTCTGTATATTACCATTTCTGCATTTTTAACAAATTCAAAAACTTTGCAGCATATATTAATTGAAATACAATAACTAGCTACCATTATTCAAATTCAAACGTCAAATTTAAGTTTAATATTAAAACAAGTAGTTAACATTTTTCAAAATAATAAAAAACATCAACCATCATTATCGTCACCGTCTTTCTTCTTCTTCTTCTTCTTCTTCTTCTTTTGTCATTTCGACAAATTGTTAAGAGGTACTTCCTTGCATGTTATAGTTGAATAGAAAGTTAGAAAATAGTGGTGGCTGGAAGTTCGGAATACATGTCGCCAATGATACATTATATTGTTGCAAGTATTCTTGCATTTGTTGTGCATCAAATAAGAATTGGGATTTGGGTTGGGATTTAGACGATTCGGAAGTGGAAGAATGTCCATTTGAAATTAAAACGAAGTTGGCGGTTGATCTCCTACACACTCCGCGAGAATACTCGCGTCTCATCCCAATGGCACGTTCTAAAAAGTCTTCCTCATTTACTTCCCTGCCTTCCCCGACATTGATTTGCATTTTCTCATATTCATTTTGAATTTTCTCCTAAAATAAAGAAAACAATAAACATACGATAATTAAAACAAACAACTAAATTAAAATACTAAAATAATAATAATATACCTTCAACAAAAAATTATAATTAATAATAATAACATATTTAAACAACACATTCATTTCGTTTATTGTAACACCCAAAGTTTCAAAGGCCAAGAAAGGAAAGAAAAGTCCTAATTTAAGGGTCGACTCGGCGAGTCCAAGGAGGGACTCGGCGAGTCCGAGCGGCATCCAGGTCAAGGTGTAAGTGACCAACTCGGCGAGTCGGCCAAGTGGACTCGGCGAGTCTGGTCTGTGCGAGCAAAACCCTAAATCCGGGACTTTTGGCACTATTTAAGCTCCTTATTCTCTCCATTAGGATTCCTTAGAGCCCCCCTTGTTCAGAAAACGAAGCCTAAGCCTCCATTGTTGTGCATTCAAGCTTCCAAGCCATTTTTGGGTGATTTGAAGGAAGAAGAAGGAGAGGAATCAGTGAAGCTCCAAGGATTTGCTTCAGATCTGGAGTTTGTGGAACCCCTTGGTCTTAAACCCTAGTTTATGGCATATTTTGCCTAGATCTCCTTCTCTACACGTAAAGTTTGCAACTTTACGTGTGGAATAGGCTTGGGAAGGGTAGATCTACAGTTTGGAGTCCATGCATGACTCTAAAATCCTCTGCATGTAAGGAGAACTGAAGGGACTCGGCGAGTCCTTTGAGTGGACTCGGCGAGTAGCATGAAGTTGTGGAGAAACTCGACGAGTGGGATGAACAACTCGTCGAGTCGTATGAAGACTGCCTTGGACTCGGCAAGTCTGTTCTTGGACTCGGCGAGTCAGGTCGCGAAACCCCAAACCCTTCGAGTTGTGACTCGAATCAGTGAGTCGGGTGGAGACTCAATGAGTTGGACGGGTCTGGACTCAGAAATCGGTAGACTCGGTGAGTCATGGACTGACTCGGCGAGTCGAGTCGCAAATGGAAGGAATCTGATCATTTTGAACTCGGCGAGTCAGTAGGGTGACTCGGCGAGTAGGGTTGACCTGGAAGGTTGACTTTGACCAGGACTTTGACTTTGGATCAGGGTGAACTTGGTTGTCTTTCGGGGGTCAGTTGGACTCAGTGTTGCATTGATATTGGTAGTTCGGGGAGCAAGGGGAGCAGGAGTTCCGTGAGTTGTCAGGCAGCAACTAGTGAAATCATCAGCAAGTTCAGCCAGTGCAGGTGAGTTTCCCTTTGTGTGAATGGGTCTAAGGCCACAATGTCGGCCCATGTAGTTATGAGTAGAAGACCCGGGGGTTAGCCCTAGGCACAGTATACTAATATTATTTTCAGGATGAGGTCCAGTAATAGCGGGCGGGTGCCCAGGGAATTGTTTATATGATAGTTATACTCGTTGTCTGTGTGATACATGTATGTGCCTGGTAGGGAGGTGAGTGTGGGCGAGGTCCCGTATCTCACCAACAGCAGAGTGTGGATGGGGTTCCATATCTCATTAGAAGCAGAATAGGGGCGAGGCCTGAACTAGAACGGGAGTGAGAGTGGGCTAGGCCCGTACCTCACTACCATTAGTAGCGTGGACGGGGTTCCATGACTCATCAGTAGCAGGACATGGGCGAGGCCCAGGATAGGCGAGGCCTTAGGACAGAACCAGTTGCATGTGTTAGTTATGTGCTGTGAAATGTTTATGTGTTATTATTTGTTGACGGGTGAGGCCCTGTGACAGGCGAGGGCTAAGTAAAACAGATCTGTATCCGAGCGGGGCTCGAAGCCAGGCGGGGCCTGGAGCGGCGGGGCCGTTGTAGCGGGCGAGGCCCGAGGTAGGGGGTGAGGCCCAAGATAGGGGGTGTGGTCCGGTATGTGCAGTATGTGGTTATGTATGGTATGTGGTAGGGTGGGGAACTCACTAAGCTTCGTGCTTACGGTTTTCAGTTTTGGTTTCAGGTACTTCCGGTAGCGGAGGGAAGAGCTCGGGGTGATCGCATGGCACACACCATAGATTAGACAGCCTGGGAATGTTTACTCTGATAATGAACATGTGTTTTGAAAACTTATACTCATATTATGTTTTGGAATGATGACTTTACTTTAAGTAATGATTTATTAAAAGAAATTTTTGGTCTTAAATTTTGAGTCGTTACAAGTTGGTATCAGAGCCTTGGTTTGAGGGATTCGTACATGCTCTCAGGGTGTGTCTGAACTCAAACTGAGGGATTGGTAAGGAAGTTTTCAAAATGAAAAGACAGTTTTGTAAAAAGAGTTTTGAGAAACGAAATGGTTTTAGAAAAGTAAAAAGAATTCAGAAAGAAAAGAACTTTGAAAAGAGAAAAGAGGTGTGGTGCATGCAATCAACCGAGCTCAAGTAAGTACCCCAAAATACCCATACAAGTTTATGTTTTGATTATCAGTTAATAGAACAGCATGCTAGATTAGGACTAAGGATCTAGGGAGGATGCCTTATGTGCCTGTTATATGTGCTTTTGATCTGCATGATAGTGCTGAATAGTCAGTAGTAGGATAGCCTGATTAGGTTATGCCTGAGTTTATGAGTTGTGTTGCATGCTAGTTCAGATTCTTGCTATGTGGATATGATTGCTTGAGTATGTTATGGTTAGATTTTCCCTTATCTGAATGTTGCTTGCTTTGTGCATTGTGGGATTCTAAGTGATTGGAGTTAGCCATTAGGTGGATACGTCACGTCACATGTGATCAGGGTTGAATAATCTCAGAGTGTTGGATTTGGTCCTATTGCGCAGCTCTTGTTTGAGTCCAACCGTTGTAGTAACGAGTCTTTTACTTGAAGGATTATCTGAGCCTCGTCACATGTGATGGTATCCAGGTGATGGCTAATTGGCATTGCGAGGAAGCCTTCAGCAGTTGATGACTGGTTTGAGTTGAGTCAAAGGTTTCCCTAGGGTAAGCCTAGGATGAGGTAGTGCTGGAAGCAGTAGAAGTGGAAAAGGGACCTGGTGGAGTCAAAGCAGTTTCTGAGGAAAGTACTGATAGATGTGGAAGGTAGTATGGGCCCGTACTACTGAAAGCAGAGGATCCGTACTCGATTCGGGAAAGGCCGAGACAAGACCGGGAACCTGGTAGTGAGTATGTTTGGTCTCGCAGCAGTGAGGAGTATTCTGATAGTGGTTATGTTGTATGTTTCAGTATGGTGACATTGCAAGAGGGACCAGCGGGCGGATCAGGCGTCGGAGAGGGATTAGGCTCGGGTTTAGGGGCCGAGCAGCTCGAGGAGCGGATGAGAGAGTTGATATCAGCGGAGGTTACGCACAGTATTCTAGCTCAGACTCCTGTGATCTTTGGCACGGTCAAGGAGGGTATATTGGAGATTTTGGATGAGAAGCTGGGAGCCTTCCGTACTGAGATGATGGCTTTGTTGGGAGCACGTACCTTGACATTTCGGGAGTTCAGGGCTTGCGGGGCACCAGACTATCATGGGGCTAGGGACCGCATCGCTAGCAGCAGATGGTTGGCTGATGTTGCCAACGCATTCCGTACAAGCCCGTGTCCTAAGGAGGACAAGGTCAGACTCGCTTCCTGTCTTCTGAAGGACAGAGCGAGGGATTGGTGGGAGGAGATTGGTCACGCTTTGGGTGATGATGTCGCGTTGGACGCGATGACTTGGAGTGATTTCTCAGTGAGGTTTCGAGCGGCGTTTTCGCCGATTATCGAGGTGCAGCAGTTGGCCCGGGAGTTTCAGGATTTGACGCAGACTATTGAGACTGTGGCGGAGATCACCACCAAGTTCAGAGAGAGAGCCCTTCTTGTTCCGCAGTATGTCGCGGATGAGGAGAAGAAGAAGGCACGATATCACAAGATGCTGAGGGATGACATCAGGGAGTTCGTGAGCAGGTCCGGTTGTAAGACACTGGAAGATATGATTTCTCGGGCCAGGGAGATAGAAATTGATTTGGAGCAGATCTGAAAGAGGAAGTCGGATGAGGTTCAAGTAGCCGTGAGTTCGGGCAAAAGGCCCAAGGGATCAGAGTCGAGATCGAGGGATTATCAGGACCGCAGTCGATACGGAAGGTGTGGCAGGACGCACGGGGGCGCGTGCAGGAGTGGTAGTGGTGGTGAGTTTGGCTGTTTCAGGTGCGGTCGGACTGGTCATTTTAGCAGAGATTGTACTACTACCATCACTCAGGTATCAGACTTGATATGTTTTCACTGCAATCAGCGGGGCCACAAGAAGGCCCAGTGCCCCAGTTTGCTTTCAGCAGGACGGGTGACGGCACCTGCCCGGCAACTTTGAGGATCAGAGACGGCCGTCAGGGCCGTGCGGAGGCGCCTGCA
Source organism: Lactuca saligna (assembly GCF_052625555.1). Lineage (NCBI taxonomy): Eukaryota > Viridiplantae > Streptophyta > Magnoliopsida > Asterales > Asteraceae > Lactuca > Lactuca saligna. The sequence goes on from NC_136422.1 coordinate 26,702,627, forward strand.
GTTGGAGGCAGGGCTTTTCAGATGGCTAATCTGGAGATGCGAGCAGCGCCGGACATTGCAGGTATGCGACTTCCGTTTTCAGTTCTTTTATTTTGTGCATGATTATATTGTTATGGTTCTGCATCATTAGCGGTTGAGCATTTTATTTTCGAGCGGGTTCATTGTGATCGAGTTATATGTCATTTGCATACCTTGGTTATTGGTTAGTAATTGTGACATCCCCAAAATCACGGCCAGAAAAGACCGGTTTTGTTTATACTTTATTTCAAAATCAGAGTTATCTTTTAATAAATGGTTTGCGAAATTTGTCCCAAAACAATAATATGATAAAGATTTATCAAAAGCATTTCCATATAAATGTATTCATTAAAAGACTCGGGATGTCATGTTCGTACAGAGCGAAAGTATAAACAGTACAATATAAGCCTTACTACATTATTTCATATCTACAGGTCTATATCCGTAATCCCTCGTCCAAAACATCACACCTATGCTCATGCGCCACTACCTGTAATACATAAAACTAAGTGGGTCAGGCTTGGGAGCCTGGTGAGCACATAGGGTTTTCAACCCACAATAAATAAGTTTATTAATTTCATCAATCAACAATAACCCGATTACCCGTTCCCGTTATCCTCACTTTACGTCCCTAAACACCTATCATAAGGGACCTAGCCTAAGGATTATCATCGGGACGGACACTACTGCTAAGGGGATTTCTCAGCAATAAATGTCCTAATAGGCAACCATGTGGGGGATGGAGTACACCGGTGAACACATCGTTCACAACACCTACAGGTTGCGAACCTGCTAGTGTTCCACTGGACTGTCTAGAAGAGTCCGTGGTCGTCATCTATACTCCGCTAGATGACTGGATCAACAACAACAACATCGAGGCCTCTCATCATTTTATCACACATCACCTATTACATCTACCCATGTTTTACCCCAACATTTTCGTAGATATAAAATACATATACAGTTTAAATCATTGAAAACATGTATAACAACGTTCATCTAGCATAGATAGCAAGTATTCAGATAATATGCACACATAACACGTAATTTATATAAAATACTTCATATCTATGTGTAAGTTGAAGGTAACTATGCACTCACCGGAAAAGGTGGTGATTCCGAACTCAGACAGCGCTTCGCTTCTTAAAAAGAATTTTTCTTCGACGAAACCTAGTATTATTACCACTAGAGTTTAGTTTATTATTCGTCGAGACTAATTAATAGTCTAGCTATTATTATTATTATATAAGCGTCAAAAAAATACTTATATAACCCATAATAATAGCCCAAGTATTTATTATAAGTTCCTAATAACGTTACTATAATTAAATAAAAGTTATATTAAAAATAGCGTAGGCGTAGCTCACTTACAGCGGGTTTTATAGAAAACCGGGCTTTGCTTGGAGCAGCGTTCCCGAGCCGAAAAGCTATTCTTCTCGGAGCCTTCAAGCACTCCGGGGCTTCCGCCTCGTGCTAGGGAGGTTCCCTAGGCTTTTCGGGGGATTTCGGGGCTAGAGAGAGGTTCTAGAGAGAGAGAGAGAGTAAAGAGAAGAAAGAATGGGAAAGGTGTGAAGAAAATGAGGGTGGGAGAGGTGGTATTTATAGGGTGAAATGTGGCTGAACTTGGTGCCACATGTCACCATCTAGTGGCAAGCCTTGGGGAGAAAGCAATGGCCAAGATTGTGCCACATCACCCATTTTCGCACAGCACACTTCCGACTTCTAAAATCCGTAACTTTCACATACGACCTCCGTTTTTGACGTTCTTTATATCCACGCGTAGGTAATAATAAGATCTACAACTTTCATTTTGACACCGTCAGCTAATTCTCGACCGATCTTAAATTTAACAGTACAAGGAGATTATACTGTTAAACGTCTGCGTAAAATTAATAACTTCTACATACGGACTCTGTTTTTGTCTGTCTTTTTACCGTTGATTTCCTATTAATGAGATCTTCAACTCTCATTTATGTTGCGTAAGCCAAAAACCGCTCGAACTAAAATTCGAGTTTCAGGCCGTGCACTGCTAAGCCGAATCTTAGAAAAATCATAACTTCTTCATACGAAGTCAGATTTGGGCGTTCTTTTTATCGATGTTCTTAGTTTAACATATTCTACGACTTTTGTTTAGATTGCTAAGGCTAAAAAGTCTTCTATCGTAAATTCACTATTTACGTCTCCCGGTGTCGTGCCGGTTTTGTCGTAAAACTTCGGCGGGCCATAACTTCTTCTTTATAGCTCGGATTTCGGCATTCTTTATATGCACGGAAACCTTGGGACATATTCTACAACTTTATGTAGAGATATCGGGATTATCTCACACTTTAATTTTGACGCTCATTTTTATTCTTTATTAATTATACATTTATAATTAAATAATAAACACATAAACACACATAATTCACATAATACTCAAATATTTCATATTTATTACTTCAAAAAGAGTTACAATAGTTGACCTAGACTATTATATTGACAAAAATGCTTAGCCCTGAAAACCCGGGTGTTACAATTCTCACCCCCTTAGGATGATTCCGTCCCGGAATCATGCATCAGCAAACAGATGTGGATAGCGACTCATCATGTCATCCTCTGTTTCCCAAGTGAGATTCGGCCCATTCGAATGTTTCCATCGGACTAGCACCAAGTCGACCATCTTGCGTCGTAACTTCTTAGTCTTACGGTCAATAATTGCCTCAGGCTCTTCGATCAGCCTTTTATTCTCATCCATCCTTAATTCCGAGATTGGAATTATGTCGGGAACATCTCCCATGAATTTCCTCAAATAACACACATGGAAGGTGTTATGAATACCATTGAGTTCTTCGGGCAATTCCAACTTGTAAGCTTGGTTCCCAATCCTCTGAAGAACTTTGAATGGTCCAATAAACCTTGGACTCAACTTTCCTCGTTTCCCAAATTGTATAAGTCCCTTCCACGGTGAGACTTTAAGTAAAACGGAATCCCCAACTTCGAAGGTTATCGGTCGTCTTTTCTTGTCGGCATAGCTCTTCTGACGATCCTGAGCTGCTAACATTCTTTCCCTAATCACCTTCAATTTCTCAGCAGTCTCATGGACTATCTCGGGGCCCATAAACTGCTTCTCTCCGGCTTCAAGCCAACAAGACGGCGTACGACACTTCTGCCCATACAAGGCTTGATAAGGAGCCATCTTGATGCTCGAGTGAAAACTATTGTTGTAGGAAAATTCTACCAGAGGTAAGTGCTCGTCCCAATTCCCTTGGAATTCGAGGGTACATGCTCTCAGCATATCTTCCAACGTCTGAATCGTTCTTTCACTCTGACCATCAGTTTGCGGATGGTAAGCAGTACTCAAACACAACTTTGTACCCAACTCCTCTTGTAGACTCCTCCAAAACCTTGACGTGAAACGACTATCACGATCTGACACAATCGTAAGAGGGACACCGTGAAGTCTTACAATTTCCTTCACGTAAGCATTTGCGAGCTTATCCATAGACCACTTCTCGTTGGCGGCTATGAAGTGTGCACTCTTGGTGAAACGATCCACGACTACCCAAATCATGTCGTGACCATTCTTCGTTCTGGGCAGTTTAGTCACAAAATCCATGGTGATGTCTTCCCATTTACCCATGGGTACAGGTAAGGGTTCTAAACTCCCATACGGTTTTTGATGTTGTGCCTTAACCCTCGCACATGTTACGCACTCAGCCACGTACTTCGCAACATCGAGCTTCATCGTCGGCCACCAGTAGTAGGGTTTTAGGTCCTTATACATTTTAGTGCTACCGGGATGAATCGAGTACATGGTCTTGTGTGCTTCTTCCATTAGAAGATCTCTTATTCCTCCCGTCTTAGGTACCCAAATTCGATCTTGGAATACATTCAGTCCTCGACTGTTCGTACCGAACACTAACGTTTTTCCCAAACGTTCTTCCTTTCGGTCATTCTTTTCTAAGGCTTCTTCTTGAGCTTTCCTGATACTTTCCACAATCATCGAGACGACTTCAATTCTTAACGCTCTTGGCCTTCTTCTTTCAAGATTGACTTTCCGACTGAGAGCATCAGCAACTATATTTGCTTTACCTGGGTGGTAAAGTATCTCACAGTCGTAGTCCTTGAGAAGTTCTAGCCAGCGTCGTTGCCTCATGTTCAACTCCTTCTGATTAAAGAGATACTGGAGACTCTTATGATCAGTGAAGAGCTTGCACTTCGTGCCGTAGAGGTAATGCCTCCATATCTTTAAGGCGAATACTACCGCTGCCAACTCCAGATCATGAGTGGGGTAGTTCTTTTCGTGCTCTTTCAATTGTCTAGATGCGTATGCTATCACCTTTTCTCTTTGGGTCAGAACACAACCTAACCCGACTCCAGATGCATCACTATAAACTGCGAAATCTTCGACTCCATCGGGTAGAGAAAGTATCGGCGCTTCACATAACTTCTTCTTTAGCTTCTCGAACGCCTCATCATGTTTCTCAGTCCATGTATACGTAGCTCCTTTATGGGTCAAAGCTGTTAATGGAGCAGCTATCAAAGAAAAGCCTTGGATAAATCGTCGGTAATATCCGGCTAATCCTAGAAAGCTTCGAATCTCCGTGGGATTCTTCGGACGTTCCCACTTCATTACAGCTTCGATCTTGGCAGGGTCAACCATTATTCCTTCTTGGTTAACAACATGACCCAAGAATTGGACTTCCCGTATCCAAAAGTCGCATTTGGAGAACTTTGCAAAAAGCTTCTCCTTCTTTAACACCTCCAACACTTCTCGTAGATGCTTGTCGTGCTCCTCCTGGCTTTTCGAGTATATGAGAATGTCGTCGATGAACACTATCACGGATTTATCGAGGAATGGTTTACAAACCCTATTCATCAAATCCATGAATGTTGCGGGAGCATTGGTTAGTCCGAACGACATAACCAAGAACTCGTAGTGTCCATATCTTGTTCTGAATGCAGTCTTCTCAATATCCTGCTCTCTCACCTTCAGCTGATGATATCCTGACCTAAGATCGATCTTTGAGAAGTAGCTCGAACCTTGCAGCTGATCGAATAGATCATCAATCCTCGGTAATGGATACTTGTTCTTCACCGTTGCCTTATTCAACTCTCGGTAGTCTATGCACATCCTCATGCTTCCGTCCTTCTTCTTCACGAATAACACCGGAGCTCCCCAGGGTGATGAACTAGGTCGAATGAAACCGCTATCCAACAGCTCCTGAAGTTGCATCATGAGCTCCTTCATCTCCGTCGGTGCTAATCGGTAAGGTGCCTTTGCTATCGGTGTTGTTCCTGGTAATAAGTCTATACGAAATTCTACTTGCCTATCAGGTGGTAATCCAGGAAGATCTTCGGGAAAGACTTCCGGATAATCGCACACAACCGGTATATTCTGCACCTCTTTCTTTTCTTTCTTAGCATCGATTACGAATGCCAAGTACGATGCACATCCCTTGGACAAACATTTCCTAGCTTTCATCAAGGATATGATTCCAGAACTCACTCTGCGTTTGTCCCCGTACACCATAAATGATTCCTTTCCGGGTGGGTTTATCCTAACTATCTTCTTTCGGCATAATATCTCGGCATCGTTGGCGCTAAGCCAATCCATACCCAAAACGATGTCGAAACCGTTTAACTCTATGGGTAATAGTTCCTCCTGGAATTCGTTTCCGTTTAGGTCAATGACGATGTTCCTAATACGATTACTAACAGGTACGAATTTGCCACTGGCAACTTCTACAATTAGGGCGTTATCAAGTTTTTCTACAGGTAATGCTAATTTCGCACTAAATTTATGCGACACAAAGGAGTAGTTGGCTCCGGAATCAAACAGTATATTTGCAGGCAAACCATTTACAAGAAAGGTACCTGAAGCGACGTCTGCTGCCTCCTTTGCAGCCTCGAGCGTCATCTGGAAGGCTCTCGCCTTCGGCTTTGGTGGTATGTTGGGTCTTCCTGCCTCCTTCTTCTTCGGGCAGTCCTTCAAAATGTGCCCTTCTTCATTACACCCATAACAGGCCTTCTGGTTAAGGGTGCATTCGTTGGCATAGTGCCCAGGCTTTCCGCATTTGTAACAAGTGACCCCTCCATCACACTTCCCAGAGTGCTTCTTCTTGCACTTGTCACACCACTTTGCTTCTGATCCTCCTCCTCTCGAACTAGACTTCGAGAATCTACCTTTCTTACCAGACCTCGAGGATCCGTCAAATTTCCGTTTCTCTCCCACTTCCGCTCTCTCCAGACCCTTTTCTCGTATCTGGGTCTCCACATTCTTAGCAGCCCAGATGGCAGCTTTTAGAGTGGTAGTTTGCTTGACCATTGGACCGAAGTCCGCTGGTAATCCGAGGGCAAATTTGTTAACCTTGGAGAGTTCAGTTGGGACGAGGTGAGGAACAAGCTTCATTTTCTCAGTAAAGCTTGCAGTGTATTCAGTAACGCTCATTCTTCCCTTCTTCAGATTCTGGAATTCGTTGCTGATCTCCAGAAGATCCTGCTCAGAACAGTATTGCATCTTCAACTGTACCAGAAAATCCTCCCACGACATTTTGCTTGCTTCACCTTTGGGCATTGAATCAGCTAATAGCTTCCACCAGCTTAGTACTCCAGATTTCAATAGAGGAACTGCAAGAGCAGTCTTCTGCCTATTGCTACACTCGCAACTCTCAAACATTGTCTCCATCTCAGAGATCCAGTTCATGACTTCCACCGGCGTCGGGCTTCCGGATAGACTCGGTGGCTTGGATGCCATGAAATCCTTGTATTTGCATCCACGTCCATCATTTCCTCCATCCTGGTGGTTTTGCCTAACTATCGGTGGGTTGGCTTGACCAATAGTCCCACTGTAGTTTCCTTCTTCAGTCTGCCCTTCGTTCAACTCGGGCTGTTCGAGCTGAATAGTCGCTTCCTCTCGATTTTGCTGGAGCAAACGCCTGGTTTCCTCCATTTGACGATCCAACATTGCCTGGATCATCGCTTGCACTCCGGCCATCGTTATTGGTCCGGCAGCGGCTTCCACAACTGGTATTTGCTCGATCACGGGGGGTTGGTGTCCGTTCCCATTTGCGTTTACGTTTCCGCTACGGGTCCTTACCATCTTGATCTATATACCAAATAAGGTGGATTTAGATCTTTATTTAGGAGAGACGTTTTAAATCGTCCTTATCACTCCGACACGTTTACATGCTAGTTCTAATATCGTAGTCGTACGTTTAGAATCCTAAACACATAAGGTTCCAGATCCGGTCGGCAACAGACCATAGATCCCGAACAAAATAACAGCATATCATGCATAAAACATTTAGCACATAAAAGCATTTTAGGCACAATTCCTAAAATAAGCTAGTGCTCACACCTCACAATCATCGCTTAGCATTCTAAGTTTAAGTCTAGAAATCCTACAAATTCCTAGTTCGCTTAAACTAATGCTCTGATACCAACTGTGACATCCCCAAAATCACGGCCAGAAAAGACCGGTTTTGTTTATACTTTATTTCAAAATCAGAGTTATCTTTTAATAAATGGTTTGCGGAATTTGTCCCAAAACAATAATATGATAAAGATTTATCAAAAGCATTTCCATAGAAATGTATTCATTAAAAGACTCGGGATGTCATGTTCGTACAGATCAAAAGTATAAACAGTACAATATAAGCCTTACTACATTATTTCATATCTACAGGTCTATATCCGTAATCCCTCGTCCAAAACATCACACCTATGCTCATGCGCCACTACCTGTAATACATAAAACTGAGTGGGTCAGGCTTGGGAGCCTGGTGAGCACATAGGGTTTTCAACCCACAATAAATAAGTTTATTAATTTCATCAATCAACAATAACCCGATTACCCGTTCCCGTTATCCTCACTTTACGTCCCTAAACACCTATCATAAGGGACCTAGCCTAAGGATTATCATCGGGACGGACACTACTGCTAAGGGGATTCCTCAGCAATAAATGTCTTAATAGGCAACCATGTGGGGGATGGAGTACACCGGTGAACACATCGTTCACAACACCTACAGGTTGCGAACCTGCTAGTGTTCCACTGGACTGTCTAGAAGAGTCCGTGGTCGTCATCTATACTCCGCTAGATGACTGGATCAACAACAACAACATCGAGGCCTCTCATCATTTTATCACACATCACCTATTACATCTACCCATGTTTTACCCCAACATTTTCGTAGATATAAAATACATATACAGTTTAAATCATTGAAAACATGTATAACAACGTTCATCTAGCATAGATAGCAAGTATTCAGATAATATGCACACATAACACGTAATTTATATAAAATACTTCATATCTATGTGTAAGTTGAAGGTAACTATGCACTCACCGGAAAAGGTGGTGATTCCGAACTCAGACAGCGCTTCGCTTCTTAAAAAGAATTTTTCTTCGACGAAACCTAGTATTATTACCACTAGAGTTTAGTTTATTATTCGTCGAGACTAATTAATAGTCTAGCTATTATTATTATTATATAAGCGTCAAAAAATACTTATATAACCCATAATAATAGCCCAAGTATTTATTATAAGTTCCTAATAACGTTACTATAATTAAATAAAAGTTATATTAAGAATAGCGTAGGCGTAGCTCACTTACAGCGGGTTTTATAGAAAACCGGGCTTTGCTTGGAGCAGCGTTCCCGAGCCGAAAAGCTATTCTTCTCGGAGCCTTCAAGCACTCCGGGGCTTCCGCCTCGTGCTAGGGAGGTTCCCTAGGCTTTTCGGGGGATTTCGGGGCTAGGGAGAGGTTCTAGAGAGAGAGAGAGTAAAGAGAAGAAAGAATGGGAAAGGTGTGAAGAAAATGAGGGTGGGAGAGGTGGTATTTATAGGGTGAAATGTGGCTGAACTTGGTGCCACATGTCACCATCTGGTGGCAAGCCTTGGGGAGAAAGCAATGGCCAAGATTGTGCCACATCACCCATTTTCGCACAGCACACTTCCGACTTCTAAAACCCGTAACTTTCACATACGACCTCCGTTTTTGACGTTCTTTATATCCACGCGTAGGTAATAATAAGATCTACAACTTTCATTTTGACACCGCCAGCTAATTCTCGACCGATCTTAAATTTAACAGTACAAGGAGATTATACTGTTAAACGTCTGCGTAAAATTAATAACTTCTACATACGGACTCTGTTTTTGTCTGTCTTTTTACCGTTGATTTCCTATTAATGAGATCTTCAACTCTCATTTATGTTGCGTAAGCCAAAAACCGCTCGAACTAAAATTCGAGTTTCAGGCCGTGCATTGCTAAGCCGAATCTTAGAAAAATCATAACTTCTTCATACGAAGTCAGATTTGGGCGTTCTTTTTATCGATGTTCTTAGTTTAACATATTCTACGACTTTTGTTTAGATTGCTAAGGCTAAAAAGTCTTCTATCGTAAATTCACTATTTACGTCTCCCGGTGTCGTGCCGGTTTTGTCGTAAAACTTCGGCGGGCCATAACTTCTTCTTTATAGCTCGGATTTCGGCATTCTTTATATGCACGGAAACCTTGGGACATATTCTACAACTTTATGTAGAGATATCGGGATTATCTCACACTTTAATTTTGACGCTCATTTTTATTCTTTATTAATTATACATTTATAATTAAATAATAAACACATAAACACACATAATTCACATAATACTCAAATATTTCATATTTATTACTTCAAAAAGAGTTACAATAGTTGACCTAGACTATTATATTGACAAAAATGCTTAGCCCTGAAAACCCGGGCGTTACAGTAATTAAGGGATGGGTTGTATCGAAGAAGGTTACTTTGAGTGCAGTATCCGTAGCATGCCTTGGAGAGACTCGGTATGTCTCGCTAGTTCGGAGCCGTATAAGTTTTAGAATGGACAGGTTAGATCCTTAGCTATGGTAAGCTTGGGATTCCTTAGCGGATTGATTATGGTAGCAAGGATTGGGATTTCTTCTCATCGATCATCGAGGTGTAAGCAGGATCAAAGTGGGGGAGAATCCTCCAAGTGTATAAGGGTAAGGGCACGCGAATCCAGATCGGGTATATGATTCTGAGAAGGAAAGAAGGTAGTTCAGCGTTTGACGAATCGAGTAGTTCAGGGTTGGGAGTTTGAGAACTTCCCATCAGTGCGTGCGTGTAAAGGGTAATGGTGGGTATGTGGTTCGGATTCAGGTTAAAGGGCCGCATGTAGAGCTCGTGTGAGTCGGAATGGAGATCTTGAGGTCAAATAGCAGGAGATGTTTTCGTGTTAGCAGTCAGTGGTGGAAAGTGATGTAAGACTGCGGGGCGGTCGTAGCATTCACTAGCAGTCAGTGGTGGAGGTGTTGTCAGACTACAGGGCAGCCGTAGCATTTTGTAGTAGCTTCGTTGGCAGAGTCGGGGCGAGGCCCTTATCTCCTAGCATTCAGATAGGGATCGGGAATGGGGAAAGGATGAGAATGGTATGGAGTTGCCTGTATAGCCATTGAGAGATGAGACCTTGGAAGAGGCCGCTCTAGGATATAGTTGGGTGAGACCCGTGGGCGAGGCCCGTATGAGGATAGCAGTATAGGTGAGACCTGAGAGTAGGGTGGCTCAGTAGTATGGTTGGGTGAGACCCGTAGGCGAGGCCCGTGAGTTTTAGCAGCACAGGTAGGACCTGGTAAGGATCTTAGCGTCTAGGCAAGGGGATCGGGGATCCCAGAAAATTGTACTGCCAGCATGGTAGAATAGATTGAGCAGTATCGGTAGCGGAGGTATCTTCGAATGTCGCTGGGAACGACTAGTGGTTGTGTTGGGTCAGTAATCGGTGAGAGTCGGTAATCCAGATATTGATAGCTTGGTAGGGACCAGGATGGTCTCAGTTCATTCGGAAGCCAAATAAGAATAGCAGGATTTCTAGTCAGTAGCAGTGCGGGGATGCAGAGTATGGTGGAGTTCAGTTAGTCGATCATGGGGTGCTCGACACAGAATGATAGTAGGAAGAATGTCCAGAGGGTACTGGCAACGATGACCCGTACTGGGAGTGACTGGAGTAATAGATTTGGTGAGGAAAGGGTCTTCACCGCGGCAAAAGGGATAGATGGTTGTGGAGCATTGCCTTGGGAAGGCAAGGAAAGCGCGTAAGGAAAGAAAGGGTGAACCCCTACGGGGTCAGTGCAGTATTTGGAGATTACCAAAAAGATTGTCGGTTGAGTAAGTTGTGTTACAGGATGTTCAGGCTCAGGATGGACCCGAGATTATTATCTCTAAGGATTGGCATTGGTCTGAATGATTGGACGGAAGGCCAACAAAGTTAGGCAGCTGGTGCTAGAATGGATGGTGGGGCTTTGGAGGCAGATCGCCGGTAGTAGAGTATAGTAAACTTTAAGGACAAAGGTTAGTTTAAGTGGGGGAGAGTTGTAACACCCAAAGTTTCAAAGGCCAAGAAAGGAAAGAAAAGCCCTAATTTAAGGGTCGACTCGGCGAGTCCAAGGAGGGACTCAGCGAGTCCGAGCGGGATCCGGGTCAAGGTGTAAGTGACCAACTCGGCGAGTCGGCCAAGTGGACTCGGCGAGTCAGTTCTGTGCGAGGAAAACCCTAAATCCGGGACTTTGGGCACTATTTAAGCTCCTTATTCTCTCCATTAGGGTTCCTTAGAGCCCCCCTTGTTCAGAAAATGAAGCCTAAGCCTCCATTGTTGTGCATTCAAGCTTCCAAGCCATTTTTGGGTGATTTGAAGGAAGAAGAAGGAGAGGAATCAGTGAAGCTCCAAGGATTTGCTTCAAATCTGGAGTTTGTGGAACCTTTCTGAATTATTGAAGGTATTAAGTCATTTCCTTCTCTTGGATCTAACTTTGGTTGTGAGTTTTGGGGCTTTTAAGCCATGATTAGCCACCCTTATGGGTTAGAAGCCGGATCTGGAGTTGCTACTTCAGATCCAAGTGTGTTATGGCCTGGAGAAGCATAAAGTATCAGCCATTAAGTCGATTTTGAAGCCCCTTGGTCTTAAACCCTAGTTTATGGAATATTTTGCCTAGATCTCCTTCTCTACACGTAAAGTTTGCAACTTTACGTGTGGAATAGGCTTGGGAAGGGTAGATCTACAGTTTGGAGTCCATGCATGACTCTAAAATCCTCTGCATGTAAGGAGAACTGAAGGGACTCGGCGAGTCCTTTAAGTGGACTCGGCGAGTAGCATGAAGTTGTGGAGAAACTCGACGAGTGGGATGAACAACTCGTCGAGTCGTATGAAGACTGCCTTGGACTCGGCAAGTCTGTTATTGGAATCGGCGAGTCAGGTCGTGAAACCCCAAACCCTTCGAGTTGTGACTCGAATCAGTGAGTCGGGTGGAGACTCAGTGAGTTGGACAGGTCTGGACTCAGAAATCAGTAGACTCGGCGAGTCATGGACTGACTCAGCGAGTCGAGTCGCGAATGGAAGGAATCTGATCATTTTGAACTCGGCGAGTCAGTAGGGTTGACCTGGAAGGTTGACTTTGACCAGGACTTTGACTTTGGATCAAGGTGGACTTGGTTGTCTTTCGGGGGTCAATTGGACTCAGTGTTGCATTGATATTGGTAGTTCGGGGAGCAAGGGGAGCAGGAGTTCCGTGAGTTGTCAGGCAGCAACTAGTGAAATCATCAGCAAGTTCAGCCAGTGCAAGTGAGTTTCCCTTTGTGTGAATGGGTCTAAAGCCACAATGTCGGCCCATGTAGTTATGTGTAGAAGACCCGGGGGTTAGCCCTAGGCACAGTATGCTAGTATTATTTTCAGGATGAGGTCCAGTAATAGTGGGCGCGTACCGAGGGAATTGTTTATATGATAGTTATACTTGTTGTCTGTGTGATACATGTATGTGCCTAGTAGGGAGGTGAGTGTGGGCGAGGTCCCGTATCTCACCAACAGCAGAGTGTGGATGGGGTTCCATATCCCATTAGAAGCAGAATAGGGGCGAGGCCTGAACTAGAACGGGAGTGAGAGTGGGCTAGGCCCGTAGCTCACTACCATTAGTAGCGTAGACGGGGTTCCATGACTCATCAGTAGCAGGACATGGGCGAGGCCCAGGATAGGCGAGGCCTTAGGATAGAACCAGTTGCATGTTTTAGTTATGTGTTGTGAAATGTTTATGTGTTATTATTTGTTGACGGGCGAGGCCCTGTGACAGGCGAGGCCTAAGTAAAATAGATCTGTATCTGAGCGGGGCCTGGAACGGCAGGGCTGTTGTAGCGGGCGAGGCCCGAGGTAGGGGCGAGGCCCAAGATAGGGGGCGTGGCCCAGTATGTGCAGTATGTGGTTACGTATGGTATGTGGTAGGGTGGGGAACTCACTAAGCTTCGTGCTTACGGTTTTCAGTTTTAGTTTCAGGTACTTCCGGTAGCGGAGGGAAGAGCTCAAGGTGATTGCATGGCACACACCATAGATTAGACAACCTGGGAATGTTTACTCTGATAATGAACATGTGTTTTGAAAACTTATACTCATATTATGTTTTGGAATGATGACTTTACTTTAAGTAATGATTTATTAAAAGAAATTTTTGGTCTTAAATTTTGGGTCGTTACATTTATCATTAACGCAACTTTGTTGTGCTCGACTTGTACACAAACCTGAACCTTCTTTGTAGCGTATTTGTCTCCAACCCTCAATATGATGCGGCTTGAGTCCCATTTGATCCTATAATAAGTGAAAAACAATAAATATAATTATACAAATGTTAATAACAATTTTAAATAATACTAATATATTTTATTACCTCTAATAACGTGGTTGAGCATAGGGTCTACATCTGTGAGCACTTCTGTGCGGAAGTTTTGACCTAGTAACTTTATTTTTGACCGACGTGCGTCTATATTTATTGGTCAAAAACAACAAATCAATCATTTTGTTCCAAGCTTCGGCGGTCCAATCAATCGGTGGATACCCGCTTGAACCAGTTCCCACAAGTATGTGCTCAGATACCTATCAAGATCAATATAAGTCTGCAAAAGAAAAAACATATTTCATTACTAAAAAAATATTTAATAAGTGTAAAATTCAATATATGTAAAATATATTGTATACTTACTTATAGCTCAGGATATAAATCATTTTTGTATTTGGTAGGAACATGACGTCAAGTATGATAATCCAACAGTGCATCTGATCCCTCCAGATTTGATGTCAATCTGATAACTAATTGCCCGTTGTCCCCCAAGAATCGATATGTCGCCCGAAGTTATCAATTCTCACAACCAAAGGCTTTCGGTCGTTATTTTCGAACTCATCGTACAAATTTAAGTTTCTCCCTTTGCCACGCACATTCAGATTATTCGCTTATGCAAGATTTACATATAGAATTCAAAATTTAGAAATTTAAAACTTTAATATACCTAATACTTAAGATTTTCTGTAACTTACAATATTGGCAACCGATGGTACACTACGTGAGACACCGTGTGGATGTCTATCCCCATCGTCTCCTCCATGTGCCCTCGTGACTTATGCCATTTGTTTATCAAATATTGTCACACCCCCGAACCGGACGGCGGAAACGTCCGAGGGCTATCGTGACTCATTGAATACCATCACAATGCATATACATGAAACATAACATTATACATCACCAACATTTGGAATGATACAAATGGTAGCGTTTACATTCATTACATTGTTCAAAATATTACATTCTCAAAAAAAATAACTGTTTGATACTACTTAAACCACAGCAAAACGTCATAGAGTACAAATCATCCTTCACCTTATCTGTTACCTGAGAATACAAGTATTTTGAAAAACGTCAACATATGAAATGTTGGTGAGTTCATAAGTAGTGTTTGAAATCCAATGTATTGTTTGAAAACCATCAGAAAATCCGATATTTTCTAAAAATAGAATAGTGTAAAAATATGCGAAGATCCATGAGTATGCTTGTTTGAATTCTATAGATGTAAGCGTAAGAGTTGTGAAATTCGACCGGTAATTCATAATTGTACTTGTTGAAAACCCTAGGAAAACCCGACGTTTTCCTATCACTTTGCTTTACTTAGTTTGTATATTGTTGTTTCGTTGCGTTAGAGGTAATCGTTGAGCTCCAGAGGCATTGCGAGTACAGTGGGTGGTGAAGTGTTGTGACGTGCGTTAATGAAAACGTCCCATCGACAACCTTACAAGCGATCCCTTAGGCGTCACTCGTAATTATTCACACAACTCAATCCTCCCGGACTTGTGTAGTCCCACGACCGGAGGGAAGGAGAGAAGGTGCGAAACCCTCGGTATTTCCCCGCGTCGTTCAAGACTATTGCAATTGCGAAGGGCCTGAAGCCCAATCCCGCAATCGTGAGTTCCCGACTTTACTAGCAACACTGAAGGACCCTTGGGGACCAGCAGCTTGTTTGCCATTGAAAGTCCTTTTACGTTATGTCGGATCGGTAAAACCCAACACTTCGTAAGAGAGAGAGGTCTTCGGGCCTTAAGATCAGGTCATTGGGCTAGCTAGGCTCAACAAACAAGATTTTACACTTTTGGGGCCCAAAGGTGGTGCGTAAACGTCTGTGCACACTCGCATGTATAGTGACTTCCCAATCGTTATTAGTTATGAATCGTAATGTCGTAATGTCATAGTGTCGTCGTGTTAGTAGTTTCGGATTTTTATTGGTTCGAGACCGAACCAATTCGTTTGACAACGACTTTTGGTGTTGTAATGTATTGTATTTCATCGATAGTCGTGGTACCATCATTTGATCAAATTGCATGTATTGAACTAGTCTTGAGAATTTTTCTGTTTTCAGCCCCTCATTATTTGTAAAAATTTACTTTTTCAATCCTTTATTTAAAACTTTCCGGTTTGGTCCTTAAATCGATTTTCTTGACATTTTAATACCAAAAATTATTGAAATTAATATTTTTCAACATATTTTTCATTGAAGACAGTTTAAGTCCTTGAAATTTCAGTTTTCTCGGTTATAACCCATCTTTTCGCAAGTTTGACAATTTTGGCCCAAATTGAAAATTTTTTGCAACTTTAGTCCCCTTTAAATTTAAAAAGCATTCTAAACCTTTGAAAAGGACTTGGATCACTTATAGTCCACTGTTTTACAGAAAAATGCAGTTTTGGCCCTCCAAAACAGAAAATTTCGCATATTGGGCCTCATTGGGCCGAAAATGTCATCTTTAGCCCATTAAGCTTGGAATTTATGTTTTTAACCCTCCAAATAGTATATTTTCATAAAATACATTATGTAAACTGTTTTGACTCATCTCACCCATCAGATTTCGAAATAATTCATTTTAGGCCCTTCAACTTTGTATTTTCAACATTTTATGTCAAAAAAATGAGTTTTTAGCCTAAATTAAGTGTTGTCAAGCCATTTGGCTATTTTTCTTAGTATACTTTGCATGTAGTAGTATATTTTATGCTATAATAAAATACATATCTCGGTTTTTAGCATTTCATAACTAGATCTAGCATCAAAATCATACAAAACATATATATAAGCATAGAAATCAACCACAACATACACATAATGATGGATCTACACCTTTGCTTGTATTCTCCCCCACAAAAACTTATAAAAACTGAAAATAAGGGGGTATGAAACTCACCTTGGGTGTTGATTCGCTTTTTGAAGAAAGAATGGAAGAAATGAAGTGATTTTTGGCCTTTGCACTCCTTGATGAAGTTTTCGAGTTTATGGAGTTTTCTTAGATGATGATTTTTGTGGAAGAACTTCCTTGAATGCTCCCTAAATCTCGAGATTTTGGATGGAGAAGAAGAAAGAAGCCTTGAGTGATCTAGAGAGTGTTTGTGAGAGATGTGTGTGTGTGTGTGGGTGTTGCTCGGCCGAGAGTGAGAGAGAGAGGAAGAAGAAATGATGTTTGAGGTGAGGTTTGCATGGAGACATGAGTCTCTTGCATGGAAGTCCAAAAGATAAAAGTGATGTGGCATGAGAAATTCAAACCCTTCTCTTGGGCTTGCTTTGGGCCGAGAACATGGAAGGGGGAAGGAAAAATTTGGGCTTTTTGCTCCTAAGCCCAATATTAGAGTTGGCCTTATAAAATAAAATTGTGATTTTTGTTTTAATAAGCTAGATTGGGTTAATCATGGATCAAAGCTTTCAATTTATTTCATTCTAGGCCCAATATGGTCCATAATATTGAAATAAATGAATGTGGGTCCAATTAGAGCCCAATTAGGGTTCTAAACCCATGATAGTCCAATTGGAAGCTTATTGGTCCATTTGGATCCAATAAGGAAGTTCTAGTCCAAAATGGACTTAACAAGAACTTCTAGGGTTTTCCAATTGCTTGATGTAGTGAATTGGGGTTTAGTTTTCCATTGAGTAAGCATCATACATGCTTTTGAGTTTTTGATTTCAACATTTACTTGAGTATAGTGATTACAAGACATAAAATTTCTAGTTGTGACAAATATTATAAACATTCAAAATATATAATAAAGCTAATTATAAATAAGCAACATTTGAAAATTTAACCAATATTATAAGCGATCCGGATATATAATAACTATAACATACCGTCAATTAGATTCATCACAAGAATAATATACAAGTACAACATCATCATCACTGTCATAGTTTTCATTATTTATTTCTTCATCTTAAGGGTACGTATCACCATCGTCATTGTCATCATTAATGAAGTCATCATTGTTTATAGTAGGAGCAACATTCCTCCTAGCAACCACACTTGATTTACCAACTTCACCTAAAGTCATCTACATAGGCAAGATGCCTGAGTCGACAACCAAGGTAAAATCAGTTGATTGAGTGTCGTTCACGACATCTATATCATTCACCACACTGATACTTTGAGAATTCTAGAGTTTTCGATGATGAACCCCTTCCACAACTCTCGAGTTATTTTTTTGAGTAGGATCTTGGAGATAAAATACGTGTTTAGCTTGTGTGGCTAAGATGTATTGTTTATCATCATACCACATTTCACCGACATACCATTCATGACTGGTAACGATAACAACCATATTATTTATAGTCATTAGCTGTAAATCTGGAACTATACATCTGTCAATGCCTTGGAGTTAAAGGAAAGTATTGCAACAATTTTTGTGGTACTCGCTTCCCCTTTGTGGTTGTGCCCACCCATCTACTCTCGTTGCAAATCAGACAATTCTTCATGGATTGATTCTCCTTCCAAAACAAAGCACACTCATATTTGCAAGCATGGATGGATTGATATCCTAACCTTATCTTCCTCAACTTTTTCTTAGCTTCATAGTGTGAAGTTGTAATCTTGCTCTTTGGGAAAGCAACTCTTAGCAAGTCTACAAGTTGGTCAAATGAAATATTTTTCCATTTATTGATCAATTTAATATGAAACAAATTTTCCAAAAAGTTTAAAGAAGACATCTCACAATCAGGGTATAAGACGGTATTGAGCTCCTCAAAGAAAGCATCAAATTCTGGGTCCATGCCTCATCCTTCATCATCTGTATTTTCTTCATTTGTATTTTGTTCCGCTATAACATCATCAATTACATCAAACATCTTCTTAGTTGTTGGAATGTTTATTGGAGTCGAATTGTAGCCTAAATCTGAAACATGACGTTTTCTCATCGTGATGATGCAATATAGTATACGATTTTAGAAACTTACGGACATGTATGTCGGCATAAACCATACTGAACAACGGTCGATACATATTCAGACACTTTATGCACAGACAACGCACTTTGTCTTCAGAATCAACATATTTCCTAGCAATCTCCATTAAGTTTTTAAGACCTTCCAAGAGTTTTGGGGATGTTCGGTTTTCACGAATCCAACTCTTATCAATCATTATTATTGTTTCATTATTAAAAATTACATTGTATACATAGTTAAATGTATTATGGCTATATGTGAATGTGTATTGCATGACTTTTTATTTGAGAAAAAATTGGACGGAATGGATAGCTTATTCACACGTATATAAAGAAATATATACCCTTGGAGTAAAAATTGGACAAAATTGATAGAATATTCACAAGAGTAGGCTTCTAAACCCACTTTTTGAATATCTTATCTCATATGTGAATGTGTATTGCATGACTGGTTTTTGAGAAAAAATCGGCAACATTTTCCCTTGGCTCCCAAGTATATAAAGAAATATATTCCCGACGACCAAGGAAAAAATGACAACCAAATTTTTCTTTAAAAAAATTATGCAATACACATTCACATCTTAAATGAGATAAAATATTCAAAAAGCAGTCCCAAAATGGGGGCAACCCGAAATTAATTTTTAAATCAATTTTAGGCAGGTATTTCTAGGCTCTTAATGATTATAAAGAAGAGACGTAAACTAAAAATCAACTACTCAATTTAATTTTATAGCAACATACTTTTATTAGTTTCTTTACAACATTCTATTTTCACTTCTCTTTCACATTTATAGTATATTTAGCATCTTATTTTCTCAATTATAGCATTGTACTTTTAATATTATTTTGTTTTTTGTTTTATTATAGCATCGTACTTTTAATAACAACATGGTTTTATTATTTTGTTTTATGTTATAACTATCAAATAGAAATGAAAATAAAATACTTTAATAAACAAGCTAACAAAAAACATGTTGCTATTAATAACCATTGTAGTTTAAATATTGTGTTCTTAATAACCTTTGTACTTAATAAACATTCTTTTGTTCTAGATAAACACACTTTTATTAATTTACATGTTTTTATATTTTGTTTTATGTTCCTATTAATAACATTTGTTCTTAATAAACATACTTTTATTAGTTTGTTTACAGCATTCTAGTTTCACTTCTCTTTCATATTTATAGTATAGAATCTTTTTTTTTCAATTATAGCATTGTACTTTTAATATTATTTGGTTTTTTGGTTTTATTATAGCATTGTACTTTTAACAACAACTAGTTTTATTATTTTGTATTATGTTATTACTATAAAATAGGAATGAAAAAAATGTTTTAATAAACAAGCTAATAGAAGTATGTTACTATTAATAACCTTTGTAGTTCAAATATTTTGTTCTTAATAAACGTATTTTTGTTCTTAATAAATGTATTTTAATTAGTTTAAATATTTTTATATTTTGTTTTATCTTGCTATTAATAACCTTTGTTCTTAATAAACACACTTTTATTAGTTTGTTTATGAAAAACATTATATTTCACTTATTTTTGTTTTTTTTCAATTATAGCATCCTACTTTAAATATTTTGTTCTTTTTTTTTCTATTATAACAATTTACTTTTGTTTTATTTTTCAATTATAACATTGTATTTTAAACAATCATGTTTCATAATTAAATACCAAAACTTTAACTTATCACTAAGCACTTATCATGATTTTAAAGATAAACATTTTAACTTAAAAATTAAGCACTTTATCACTTCATACACTCAAGCTAATAAACTAAACAAGTAACACAAGCATACATATTTTATATTTTTATACATAAAAATTTTAATATCAACCTAAAAAAAGAGAACAATCATAGATATTTCATAATCATACAAAATTTCGATTTCATAAAAACCTAAACAAGTAAATTAACATTATATACATACAATTTCAATTTCATATGTACCTAAACAAATTTCAATTTCATGTAATATTTTAAACACCATTTCACTTCCGTATATCATTAACCAAGTAAATTAACATTTTATACACACAAATTCATGTCATATAAACATAAACAAACAAACAACATACATAAACCAAACAAACAGCACAATATACCAAACAAACAACACAATCATACACATATCAAACAAACAACACCATCCTATAATCATACAATAGTCAATTTCAATTTTAATAAACATTAGAAAAAAACTACCCTGTTTCGTTCTTCTTGCTCTGATGGCCGGATTCTGATTGACTAATTTAATGGTGATCCTCCGATGGTGGTTGCTGGTCACCAGAAATAAACAAAATCATACAAATAAAAAAAAACCAGAAAAACCCACCAAATTCTTACATGTCGTGGCGGTGAAGAAGAGAAGCTGGAAGGAGGGTGGAGTCGTTGGTGGGGAAGGCTAGAGGTGGTGGAAGATGAATGGAGGTGAAGGAAAAGTCGGTGAACAGCTATAAACACCAACAAAAAAAAAAAAAAAAAAAAACCAAGTTCGGGGTAGATACCTTAACCACACAAGAATAAAGAAAGAATTAAGAGTAAAAAGATAGATGGAGAGATTACCTGGTGCTAATCATCGGTTATGGAAGCCCGATTTTGATTTTCATTGGGAGAGAAAATGGTTTTGACGTTGTTGTGCAAATGAACGACCGATTGTGATCTGTTAGGGTAAACCCTTATGCCGACGACATATCTTCGGTATATGGTCTACATAAACAATGTCGTTCCATTTTTTACTGAAACAAAAAAAAAGTAAAAAATAAAAATAAAAAGTTGTGTCGACGACAAGTGTTCGGGATAGACATTTCACGCGGATCGCCATGTGGCATGCCGACAACTTGTTGTCGGAATAGCTTCCAAAAAACTATGTCATTCTGATATTCTGCACCATGGAATAAAAATAAATCAAAAATAGTTTTCTCAATACCTATACCGACGACTTGTCATCAACATAGATTTTCAGAATACCACGAATAATTTGATCGTTCCCGCCAGACTTGTAGTAACGAAATATCGTCGGCACAGATATCCTAGTCAAAGAAATTTGGTCAAAATTGGCAAAATTATGGCGGCCACATGTCGTCAACATAGTTAGTCTTGTAGCGACGACGGGTGTCGTGGGGATAGGTGTCGGCGCAGTAACTTCGTATTCTTGTAGGGAGATAATGATATCGGCGTATGGCGATGTCATGAGTGTTGGAATTATTGAGTTTGACGAGGATTGGTTCCCTTTCGGTTTGATCTGCATGGCAAACTATACAAGGCAGAGGAAGATGATGAGGAAGATGAAAACTCCAAAGGTGTCTCTAAAACATGGGTCTAACAGCAATACGCAAGAGAAGATACGGGCGAAATTTATCAATATGAAAAAGTACTGCCGCAAACCATAGAATATGTCGTCGGAATGTCCTACCGGCGGTGCTAATCGAAGCGACAACTTGTATCCATGATTCTTTAAATTCCAATGAAAAAAAAAATCTCAAAGTTAATTTCTGGAACATCGAGAACCCCCCAAGCATCTCAAACTGGATCCTTGTTTCATTTGGCCCAAGTCAACCAAATGGGCTAGTTCTTTCCCGGTGTTTTGGCCTATTCCCATCCAATATCAACAAAAGCCCTATCCCTAATTGACTTGCCCTGGGTCGGATGGTCCAGGTTAAAAAGACGGAGAACGAATAGCAACACTTCTAGATTACCCCCTAATTCAACACACCCATGGCTGACCTCAATGATCCAGTGACTGAGATGCCACCCACTTGCAATTACAAACAACGATTGGCAGCGTTGGGAAGATCTGGAAACCCGATTGTCACTGAAGTTATTGGGAAAGTTGGTGTATCAATCAATTTACAATGAATATAATGTCTCTTAACATTAGAGGTGTTGGGGAGGATCCAAAAGTCAGGTTAGTCGGACGCTTAAAAATTCATCACAAAGTTTCGTATATGGGAATACAAAAAACGTAGCTCCTCCAATCAGACAACATAGATGTCAACGAATTTTGTGACCAGGGGACTTGTAGATCAGGGGGTTTAATAAGCATTTGGGACTATAAAATTTACAATGTTGTTGAAGTCATTAGGTCAAATCAAATTTTCATCAGAATTGGTAGTTGGTTAGGGTTGCAAGGGGAGACTACCATAGCAAATATGTATGTGTTATAAGCTCCGATAGATAAACGAACATTGTGTGACGATATAATGAAAAAAAAAAAAAAAAAAAAAAAAGCAAAACAAGGCACATAGATAATATTTGTAGACTTCAACGTTGTCCGAAGACAGTAAGGTGCTGTTTGTTTTTTGGAAAAAACCTCTTCAAACCTCTTACTGCTACGTGGCGCAGCACACGCGCAACACTTTTCATCTCGCAGCTGTTTGTTTTTTAGAAATCTTCTGAGTTAAAAACCTCTGCGCAGGCTCTGTTTGGCGCAGCACTTGTACTGCCTCTTCTAACTTCTTCCAACCTCTTCTTCTTCTTTTTTTAGTGCTGAAATTTTGATTATATGTTATTAAAATTTTATTTCACATTTTTTTTCCGTTTTTTTTCCGTTTATTCTTATTGAATTTATTTTTCATTTTTTTATATTCAATAATGATAATTTCTTGATGAAATATCATTATTTTTTACTAAAATATCTTTATTTTTTGTTGAAATATCATTCTTTATTACCGAAATATCATTAATATTTACCGAAATGTTATACATTATTAAATTTTACGTATTAAAAAGCTATTTTCGGTTTATAAAATTAGTTTATTTTAATTTTTTAATATCTGCAGCAGTATGCAGATGTTAAAAAAACAAACACGCTTCTTATTATAGTCTGCAGCCGTTTGATCCACCTCTTCTACTGCAGAGGGTTGCAGAGGTAGTCTGCAGACTTCATGAATTTTTGCTTCAGAAAATCAAACAGCACCTAAGAAAGAATAAATTCGCAATTCTATAGATTAATGGGCTCCTCTCAACATCAAGGCTCGATTTCAGCCCAAACCCATTCCGACTACTTCATGGGTGGTTGCACTACGATGGATATGACTCATTAGTTTGAAACACATGGACACGATTCATGGTACTTGGTACGTACCCTAGACATGATAATGGCGGTTAAGCTCAAACACCTCAAAATCACAATCAAGAGATGACGTCGCACCAACTTTTCAAAGGAAGTGGATGTTGGATTAATGTGTCTATGCCATTAATTAAATTGATATTTTTTTTAATTAGAAACAAAGTTAATTTTAGGTTTCCCTTATTAGAAATAGCTAAAAATAATATTATAAGAGACAAGTGCACTTTATTAGATTATTATTATCTACCATAATAAATGAAAATGTTATTGCCACTTGTCATTCTCTTATTTATTTGTCCACATGTTATTTTGTCATAATTTTAAAATATATTTATTTTCCACTTGTCAATTACTTCATTATTCATTTCCACTATATCATTAATTTAGTTTCCATAAATTAAACATACTATAATAACTATTAATTTCAAATTTCAAATTTCAATTTTCAATTTTCAATTTCAATTTCAATTTCAAATAAATTTACACTTTAAACATTTGTATTTAACATTTTATTATAATAAATCGTTTAGTACACGGGTCTAACAATTAAACACCTAATTTTAATTAATTTATTTTTTGCATGTTTTTTTTCATAATTGTCACTAATTTCATATTTCAAATTCAAATAAAATTTTCATTTAATCGCTCCCTTTTAACATTATGTTTTAATTAACCCGTATAATATACAGGTTTCACAACTAGTATGATTAATAAACTAATTGGAAATTATACGAAAATGATTTGTTAGTATATTATGTAATTCGTATATTAATTGGAAATAAACAGTTTTGTTAAGTTATTATGTGATTAATAAATTAATATGAGATCAATTGTTAAAGATGATTAATAAATTAATTTGAAATCAATTAGAATTGATTAATTATTAATCAGAATTAATCTAGAATTAATTCGGAATTAATTGGAATTATTTGAAGGTGCAAGGTGTGAAATGTAATTGTTGAATTGTTGAATAACACAAGCAATTCTAAAACATCCGTATACTAGATGGTTTTATGTAGTTCCTTAGTGTTTCCAAAAGCCTCCTGCTACTTAAAAGTAAAAGATTTGAATTAGGAGTAAATCTATTATTTAATTAATTCAAATCTTGTTTTCCGTCTTGTTACCTATACTATAAATAGGACCCATTGACTTAAAAATTCCATTGACCACATTACCTAAAGGCATAAAACCAAAATTCCCTTTATATCTCCTCTCTCCACCTCATTCTAGGGTTTCTAGTTTTGGGTGTGAGCCATTAGAGGTATCATCCTTTTGATGCTTTCTTTCCAAGGAACTTCAAGAGGCTTTTATTTGATTATTTTCTATAATAATCAAAAGGTATATAACCCGAATCTTTATGTTAATTTCGATTTTCATAGTGTCTCTCTAAGGTTTCTTGATGTTCATAGGCTATTGCATAATAGAAAATCCTTTAGTGGTATCAGAGCCTTAGTTTTCTAATTGATTGTGTAATAGTGAATTGATCAAAGTTAGGGCTTATGGATATTAAATCCTAATGGCCTTTAATTTTCACAAAAGTGTAGGGTTCTTGAAACCCTAGCCTCCACCCTTGTTTTAAAAAATTTGGAAGGATCCCTTAGGTTTTCTACTTTCCTTAATTACAATTTTAAATGCCTTAAAATTTAGGTAATTAAAACATGGTAACCCTTACCCCTTTTTCGAAAATTATAAGGGTTAAAAGATTAGGATTACATTTGAATTATTTTATTAATTGTTTAATTGAAGATAATTATTTAATCCATAATGATTTAAATTTGAATTATTTTATTAATTGTTTGATTGAAGATCACTATTTAAATCCCTAATGATTTAAATTTATTTAATTGGTTTATTAAAGGATAATTGGTGAATCATTAATTGTTTAAAATTAATTAATTATAAAGTTTAATTCGAAAATTAATTGTAAACCCTAGTATTTTGAAAAGTTTTAAAATATACATTATACTATATGATTAAAAATTTAATATATTATATTTATATAACAAGTCATTCAAATCACTTGTACGCCTCATCCACGAATCTATACTATAAAGAGGTATAAGGAAATGACCTATAAAATGATTGTCGTTGGGTATCCACTCTTATCCACTGCTCCCTTGTATAGTGGAGGGTCGTTAGCCGAATGAATTTGATAAGACATAACATCATTAAAAGGATGATACTATAAAGTTGTAAAACTCACTTTAAAATCTCGCTCTAGGTACTTTATGAATAATGTGAAGTGTATGCTAATACATGAAACAACACATCACACTTTATATATCATTAATGGAGTGTGCGCTCATTAAATGACACATAAAGTTAGGACTATAAAGTTGTGTGATGGACAAATCATAAATTATTATTGTTAATAGAGCATGTGCGGTTTACTGGCACATCAATTTGAGATGATAAATGACCTTAAGGTTGTCAAGCGGTTTTGCATGGTTATTCACATCTCGTTTGTGATCCTCGGCATCCCAATATTAAAAGGAGATAGCATAATCCGAGATTAAACATGACATTGATAAGATTCAAAGAATCTAAAAAAGATCTAGGAGTTTCATAAGATTGAAATTAGTAAAAGCCTTACCTACCTAAAATAGATTCAAATTTGATTACAACATCCCTCTTTAATGTTCGATTCGAAAATATATATCCTAGCCTTATTTTATATTTAGGTTAATAACTAAGAATTAAATCAACTAACTTGAATTCTCACTTCTCCCAATATTTGAAGTCAAACCAAGAAAATGATTGTCTTCTTCATTCTTTGGGAAATATTTTTCCTCGATTATCTGGAGATGGTCTTCCACATTCTTATCAAGGTGAAAATGTGTTCCCTTCTTTGGCTAATGGTGAAATTAGACATTGTCCTTCTTCAACTCTTCCACATCCTCCCCAATAGACTCTCAAAACGTCACATTTTCCTCGAGTTGAAAGATATGAACCGAATCAAGCCCTATTGTCATGTAAACATAAACATGGAAATTATATGTGTGTACATATTCTGAAAATGAAATCGTACATTGACAAATTGGAGAGAATAGGTGTCGTATACACAAAAGAGCAAGCCAATGATTTGGTTTTTTTTCTCTTCATGAGTAATAAGGCTAGTTCGTTAAGAATTTTCATACGAGGAACCTTGATGTGACCCTAATTGATCTGACCCAAAAGTTGATGATTGCTAAGAGAAAAATGCTTAACACGTCTGAAGCAGAGATGCTTATAAGGTATGATTCCAAGGTTTCCATGGACCTTAGCTATAGTGATATTGGTGGTCCATAAAAGATTTATCTTCCCAGTGGAAAAGGGTCATGCAAGAACAAACTGTTTGATCATATGGTAAAGAGAAAGGCTTGTTCTGAGATCATTTCATAGGTTAAACCCAATAAGTCCATTTGTTTCTACTGCAAAATGAAGAGACATTGGACTTGAAAGATCTTAGAGATAGTAAAGTCAATTCGTGAGATTATACTTCAGGTGCATCCATTATGTAACTCCGTTAGTTTCTATTCTTAAACTCATAATACATAATGTAATGATCATATTTTGATGGTATAGCATAATCTAAAAAAAGGAAGGAAGCTTGAGCAAAGTGAGCTAAATCTAATCGTTAGAACAGGACTTTGGTCACATGGCTCGATGGTCAGAATTCGGAGCTACTACTAGGGAGTTAATATAATTTAATAGATTGCTATTACTCTTCGGAGATGTCTAGAAATATAGTTTTTCATTTTATGCATTATAAGGACTAGTTCCAATTTCCATTTAGCAATAAAATGAAGTTTTGGTATATGTAGTTGCCTTATCTGTAACACCCGTAAAATTCATGCCATATTAAAACCTTTAAATCATTTAAAACCATTAAGTTATTACTATTTGTTTTCAAAATAGTTTAAACATCAGAGTTCCCAGAAATCATAATCATCAATCGAGGAAGTGTACGGTCACGCCTTCGCCTTCCCACGGTCATCCGCTAAACCACAAACAATAAACTGAAACTGTAAGCCCTAAGGCTTAGTGAGTTACTCCTAAAATACCCACACACACTACAATACACATACAATAACAAACAACAAACTATGGGTCTAATCACCCATCGGGATGGAATACCCCAGGCCCTCAACCATCGGGTAGGAATACCCATATACTACGAGTCCAATCATCCTCAGGATGGAATACTCTCGGCCCAAAACCATCAGGTTGGAATTCCCATGCACAATACATATATAATAGATACTATGGGTCCAATCCACCATCGGGTTGGAATGCCCACATACAATACATATATAACAAATACTATGGGTCCAATCATCCATCGGGATGGAATACCCCAAGCCCTCAACCATCGGGTTGGAATGCCAACATAGTATACATATATAACATATACTATGGGTCCAGTCATCCATCGAGAATGAATACACCAAGCACTCAACCATCAGGTTGGAATGCCAACATAATCAATCAAACATGTGAACCTATATCAGATAATCATATAACAGTCTATAAAGAGAATTAACCGGGATACTAGCATTATCTTGTTTGGTTCGGTGTTATGTTTTTATTCCTAATGCAAGCAAGGGTGTTTTACTGTTGTGTTTTACTTGTTTTGTTCAGAGTTGTGTTAGTCCCTCTTTTGGTTTATAGTTGCATATCAATGTGTGGCTAGATATGCTAGTTCATTATAAACAAAGCTCTGATACCAACCTGTCACACCCCCGAACCAGACGGCGGAAACGTCCGAGGGCTATTGTGACTCAATTGAATACCATCACAGTGAATATACATGAAACATAACATCATTCATCACCATGCATTGAAATAGTACAACCAGTAGTATTTACATTTAGTACATTGTTTCAAAACATTACATTCCCAAAAGTAGATTGTTCGATACTAGTTAAACAAACAACATGACATCACTGAATACATTTTTCCCTTCTAGCATTCTTGAATCTAGCTTTCAAACATAATTTCGGGACAAAATTCCCTCTAACGGGGGGATGATGTCACAACTAGAAATTTTGTGCCTTGTAATTTCAACACTTAAGTAAAATTATGAATCAAAAACTTAAGAGCATGTATGATGCTTACTTCATTGCAACAAAAATTTCAATCAAGTACACCAAACAAGCATTTCAAATAGTCAACAAGTAATTGGAAACCCTAGAAGTTCTTATGTAGGTCCATTTTGGACTAGGACTTCCTTATTGGGCCCAATGGGCCAATAGGCTTCTAACTTGACTATCTTGGGCTTAGAACCTTTAAATGGGCTCTAATTGGACCCACTTCCAATTATTTCAATGTTTTGGGCCATATTGGGCCTAGAATGAAATAAATTATTTAAATGAACCAAATTGGGCCATGAGGCACCCTAGGAGTCCAATGGGCCGAAAAACAATCAGTATGGACCCATGAATTGGATTTAAGAATCAAAGGCCCAAGTCTCCATCTCTCCCCTCTATCTCTCGGCCCAAGTTAAAAAAAAAAAGAAGAAGAAGAAGAGGAAGAAATCAAGAACACACCACAAATCCCTTCACTTTCCCTTCTAAAAATTCGAGATTCAAGAGCTTTGCAAGGAGGATTCTTCACAAAAATCATCATCTTAGGTAAGTTGATGCTTGGATCCACACTCTAGACTCTTTGTTCTATCAAAAATCTCCTCTTAACTCATATGAATTCATGATTTTGTATCTTAGAACCCTCTAAGTTCGAAATCCATTCAAGAGACTTGCTAGGACCGAAAATAGCAACAAACTCTTCTCTTTTCTTCTTCAAAACCGAAACTACAACTCAAGGTGAGCTTCATACCCCCTATTTTTCGGTTTTTATAATTTTTTTTGGGGGGGGGGGGGGATACAAGCAAATGTGTAGATCTATGAGTATATGTATGCTTTGTGTGATTTCTATGTTTATATTTATGCTCTTATGTGATTGTGGTGTTGGATCTAGTCAAAAAAGTCCTTAAAACCGAGATTTACATTAAGTTTTATGAAAATAATATAAGTTGCATTATTACGCACAAATCATTTCTAGAAAAATAACCAAGTTGGTTAAATGAACATCTTTGGGCTAAAAACCCATTTTTGGACTCAAAATGTGAAAAATATAAAATTAAAGGGCCCAAAATGACAAGATACGAATTTTGATGGTTGAAATGAGTCAAAACAGTTTCAACAAAGTATTTTCTGAAAATATACTCTCTTGAAGGATTAAAATGTGAAATTTTAGGCATAATGGGCCAAAAATGAACATTTCGGCCCAATAAGGCCCAATTTGCGAGATTTTCAAATTAGAGGGGCTGAAACTGTACTTTTATGTAAAACAGGGGACTATTAGTGCTCCAAGTCCATTTTAAGGGTTAAAAATACTTTTCATATTTAAAAGGGACCAAAGATGCAAAAAATTTCTATTTTGGGCCAAAAGTGTAAAACTTGCGAAAATAGACGGTTCAGCCGAGAAAACTTCATTTTGAGGGACTAGAACTGTTTTTCAACTAAATTTGAGCTGAAAAATACCTTTTCAACAAGTTTTGATACTAAAATGTCAAGAAAAATGGTTTAAGGACTAAAATAGAAATTCTTTTATTCAAAGGGTCAAAATTGTAAATTTATCCAAAAGAAAAGGGGCTACAAAAAGAAAATCCTAATGTTTTAACCAATAAATCCGTTATGATAAAATACTAGTACCACGACTACCGACGAAATATAATACACCTTCAACACCAACATCGTTATCAAACGAATTGATTCGGTGTCGAATCAACAACGAATCAAAAATTAATACACGACAAAACTTCAATACACACGCGGAAATTCACCAGAAGTCAATACACACGCGGAAATTCACTAGAAGTCAATACACACGTGAGAATTCACCAGACGTCGATACACCATCTTGGGGCCCGAAAGTTTCAAATCGTGCTTGTTGGGCCTAGCTAGTCCAATGACATGATCTTTAGGCCCAAAGGTAACTCGCTTACATGTCGTTGGGTCTTATATGACCTAATTTCGTGTAAAAGGACTTTCAATGGCTTTTGTGTTGTTGGGCCCCAAGGGTCCTTTGGTACTGCCAGCAAAGTCGAGAATTCACCAATGCGAGTCAGGCCAAGGGCCCTTCGCATTCACGATAGCCTTGAACAACCTATGGAAATATCGGGGGTTTCGCACCCTCTCTTCTCCTTGGTTGTGGGGCTATGAGAAGTCGGGGTGGTTGGATTAAGTGAATGATACGGACGACGCCTAAGGGATCGTTTGTATAGTTGTAAACTAGTCGTTTTCATTAATGCGTGTTTATAACGATTCACAAACCACAATTAATCCAATGACACCTGGAATTATCGAATACACACGTCGTAACGGTATAACAAAATATGTAATGCGTAATTCAAAGTATTAGGAAAACATCGGGTTTTCCTAGGGTTTTCAATACATACACCTGCGAGATGCATAGCAAGTCTAACAATTTTTCTTACATTTATAGAAACAAACAAGCATACTTACGGATCTTCACACTTTTTATACGATACTCTTTTCAAAAAATATTGGATTTTCTGGTGGTTTTCAAAATAATACAAAACGTTTTATTTCAAACATTACTTATGAACTCACCAACATTTCATATGTTGACGTTTTTCAAAATGCTTGTATTCTCAGGTAACAGGTAAACCGAAGGGAAAAATGTATTCAGTGATGTCATGTTGTTTGTTTAACTAGTATCGAACAATCTACTTTTGGGAATGTAATGTTTTGAAACAATGTACTAAATGTAAATACTACTGGTTGTACTATTTCCATGCATGGTGATGAATGATGTTATCTTTCATGTATATTCACTGTGATGGTATTCAATTGAGTCACAATAGCCCTCGGACGTTTCCGCCGTCTGGTTCGGGGGTGTGACATGGGGTGAAAAATAGCATACCGTTCGATGCCTGAAGAACATCGTAAAGGTCACTAGTCATATCAAGCATGCTTATACGACTCAAAATATTATAAACTAACCTTTGTTTTCAGGAATTCATTCTTCATTAGTTTTATTTTAAGTAATAAAACTACTATACATACTGGTAGTAATCAGGGTTTTCATACAGAACATGCTATACATACTGGTGGTAACCAGGGTTTTCAAACAGAACATTCTATACATACTGGTGGTAGCCATGTTTTTCATACAAAAGGGTTTTCATTCAAAACAACGATATACGATACAACTGGTAGTAATCAGACATGCAAACTAATACTCTACGGAACACAGTAACAAACACATATGTTAGAAAATATTGGATTTTTTTTGGAAACATACAAACATTTTTATACAGATTCAATGACAGGTTTTCGTTACAAATACATTTTTATGAACTCACCAGCTTAATGTTGATACGTTTTCAAAAATCGCTTGTATTCTCAGAAAATCAGTAGACGGGCACTCCAACATGTTTTTGAGAAGACAGAGTGTATAGAGTCACGTCTTTTATATTTTTGTTATACTTTTGATGTATACAAACTATATAACAAACAAATGTATATACCTATATTTCAATGTAATGTTTGTGTTTACTTTGATTACTATGATTCAATTGTTGTGATACTATACATGACGTCCTACACCGCTGAACGTTTCCGACGTTTTCGTTTAGGGGTGTGACACATTGGTATCAGAGCTATTTTTTATAGTGAACTAAGTATACCAAACCTTACATGGTATACAACGATAAATGCTAAGGGTCTGAAGTGCTCTGAACTAAAAGTATACTTTTTAAAATATAAGTATCTTATATGAAGTATACAAGTATATATACATACCTGAAGCAATATCGCAAGTAGAACAAAACAAAAGTATTTGGATGTTGGACACTATAGTTAAACCTGGATAGTTATGCAATTAGGTCTGGAATCAATATAGCTTGATCAACTATATTTATTTGAGACATGACCAACATGTTTTTGGGAAAAATTGTGGTGTTGCAACAAGCCTAAAACTTACCAAGCTATATATACAACAAGAGATCGATAGAACAGAACATACCACTTTAAAATACTATAGGAGTATTTTAGCTAGAGTCGAACTCAGTGTAGAGATTCATTCCAAGTGTTGTTACTTATTTCTTTGTAGCGATAGTTAACTTGTATTGGTAGCTTTTCTTCGTATATCACTTAGTAGAACACTATATCTATCAGGTTGAGATATATCTTGTTTCATATCTCTTGATTCTAGGAGACTTACCATCCTCTACTTCTTGATTTTTTAGAATAAGAGGCCTTCGCGGAAGAGACCCATAAAAAAAAACAAGAATCCCAGACAGATCCAATGCCACCACCTCCTCAATACCACCCAGCTATCTTCTAAGCAGTTGTGACAACCATCGTTGCTACTGCAATGTCCCAGATCAACGATAGTGGTACAAGTGGGGCGGGTAGTGGTGCCCCAACGTCCAAACTCAGTGATAGCCATGGTCACACACGGGAATGTACATACAAATAATTTTCAAATTCCAAGCCACAATCTTTCAATGGAATTAGAGGTGTCATTGCCCTGACTCGATGGTTCGAGAAGACCGAGTCGATCTTTGAGATATGTGCTTGTGTGGAATTCATCAAGGTGAAGTTTGCGGCGTGCACCTTCACTGACAGAGCACTAAATTAGTGGAATGGCCAAGTCAAATCCTTAACTCTTTCGGTGGCTACCACCATGAGTTGGGAGGATCTAAAAGAACTGATGCTCGCTGAGTACTGCCCACGAGGCGAGATGCAGAAGCTGGAGGAGGAGCTCTGGAATTTAAAGATGAAAGGCTCCGACATTGCTACTTACATTGAGATATTCAATGATCTTGCTCTTCTCTGCCCAGGAATGGTCACCCCGGAGAGCAAGAAAGTCGAAAGATACATTTGGGGACTAACACCCCCAACTCAGGGGAATGTCCTGGTTGTAAGACCGCTTACGTTTGACAGTTCCAAACGATTGGCTCAGACCTTGATTGATCACGGAGGTCGCCAGGATCCAGAGCCAACTACCCATGAACCACCTAAGGAGAGCAGTGGGAAGGAAAATTTCTGGAATAAGCATAAGGGAAAATCTCCGTAAGAGCCCTCCAAGAAATAACAAATAGTGGCAGTTCACGCCGCTACTAGTAGCAGTGTTTCCCCCATGACTCAAGCACTAGGAAGTAAATATGTTGGTACCCTCCCAAGGTGTGACAAGTGTAACTGCCATCATCACGGGCCGTGACGTGAAATGTAGTGCAACAGCTGTGGCTAAAAGGGGCACACAGCTTGTTTCTGCAAGACACTAGCCCAACCCACTAATCAGGCTTCTAGAGTTGGAGTAAGCCAATCTTGTTATTGATGAGGTGAGACCGGGCATTTCAAGAGGAATTGCCCAAAGGCACAGCTGACAACACAGGGAAACTACTAGTTGTGGGCCAAGAGGAAGTTGTCTATGATCCCACCGTAGTTTCGGGTACGTTCCTCCTTGACAACTCTTATGCATGCATCCTTTTTTAGTATGGTGCAGAGAGAAGTTTTTTTAGTCATGCATTTAAGAATCTACTCAAGCATAAATCCCAACCCCTAACTGAAACCTTTACCGTCGAGATGGCTAACAATTAGAAAGAGAGAACTGACGACATATTCATAGTTTGTACCCTTACCCTAAATAATTATTCATATCCCATCGATCTTATGTCAGTCTCCATTAAAAGCTTCGATGTCATTATCGGCATGGGCTAGTTAAGTCTCCATCGTTCCGATATTCTCTGTTTCGAAAAACTCATTCGCCTCAATCTGCCTAATGAAGAAGCACTCATCATTTATGGTGATAAACTCAGCAAAGACCTACGTATCATACCATGCATCAAAGCCTAAAATATCTTCGAAAAGATTGTCAATCGTTCATAGCCCATGTCGTTAATGAAAAGCAGGAAGTTAAAGATCGCGAGAGCATCCCGAGGTTTGCAACTTTCTTGATATCTTCCGCGAAGATCTCCCCAGAATCCCTCCCGAACGCCAAGTCAAGTTCAGAATCGACTTAATCCCCGAAGCCACTTCTATAGCCAAGTCCCCTTACCGAGCACTGACATAAATGCAAGACTTATCCGGCTAGCTCAGTGAACTACTCAACAAATGATTCATTAGACCAAGCTTCTCACCCTGGGGAGACCCGATGTTATTTGTGAAAAGGAAGGGTGGATCCTTTCGGATGTGTATAGATTATTGTAAACTCAACAAGCTCACCATCAAGAATCATTATCCCCTTCCTCGAATCAACGACCTCTTCGATCAACTGCAAGAAGACCGTTACTTCTCAAAGATAGACCAAAGATCAGGGTACCATCAGTTGTGAGTCCCTGAGGGTGATATTCCTAAGACAACATTTCAGACTTGATATGGTCACTACGAGTTTGTAGTGATGCCCTTTGGTCTAACCAACACACTGACGGTATTCATGGATCAAATGAATCGGGTGTGTTGCCCCTTCCTAGACAAGTTCATGATAGTATTCATTGATGATATACTTGTCTATTCCTAAAGCGAGGAATATCATAGACAACACTTGAGGTTGGTGCTAGGAACTTTAAAAGGAGGAGGAACTGTATGCAAAATGCTCTAAGTGCGAATTCTGGACCAGAAAGGTAACTTTCCTTGGTCACGTGGTTAGCGAGGAAGGCATACACGTGGATCCTTCCAAAATCAAGACGATTGAGAATTGGTCAGCACTTAAGACGCCCATAGAAATCCGTCAATTCTTTGGTCTCGTTGGCTATTATCACAGGTTTATCTTGAATTTCTCCAAGATTGCTAAGCCCTTGACCACCCTAACTCAGAAAGGTGTACCCTTTAGATGGGGAGAAAAGCAATACACCACGTTTCAAACATTGAAGCGGGCCTTATGCAACGAACCTATCATGTCTCCGCCAGAAGGGACGGAGGACTTTGTTGTCTATTGTGATGCATCCAGTCAGGGCCTAGGCTGTGTGATCATGCAGGGAGGAAAAGTCATTGCTTATACCTTGAGACAACTAAAAGCACACAAAATCAATTATACAACTCACGGTCTGGAGTTGGGAGCAATGGTCTTCGCATTAAAGATATGGAGACATTATCTCTACGGAACCAAGTGCACTGTCTTCACTGACCATAAGATCCTACTACACATTTTCGATCAGAAGAAATTGAACATGAGGCAACGGTGATAGGTGGAGCTAGTAAATGATTATGAGTGTGAGATACACTATCATCCAGGCAATTCCAATGTGGTAGCAGACGCCCTCAGCCGGAAAGAGTACTCAGGTCGCAGAGTGAAGGCACTGACAATGACCATCCATTACCATCTATCCGATCAGATCGGAGAGGCTCAGCTGGAAGCCTTGAAACGAGAAAACATGTCGGATGAAGCTTTGAGGGGAATGGAAAAGAACTTAGAGATCAAAGGGTAGACAAAGTCTATTATTTCATGAACCGGATCTCGACCCCAAAGTTTGGCGGTTACAGAGAGGTTATAATGAGCAAAGCTCACATGACTCGATACTCCATTCACCCAGGTTCGGATAAGATGTATCTGGATCTCAAAAAGCTTTATTGGTGGCTAAATATGAAAGCATAGATCGCTACCTTCGTGGGCAAGTGCCTGACTTGCACCAAGGTGAAGGCGGAATATCAGAAGCCCTCATGTCTACTTCAGTGGCCAAAAATACATGAGTGGAAGTGGGAAAGTATTACGATGGATTTCATCACTAAGTTGCCCAAGTCTCCGAGTGGGTACAATACCATCTGGGTAATTATCGACAGATTGACTAAATCTGCCCACTTCCTGTCAATCAAAGAAACCTTCAAGATTGAGAGACTGACACGAATCTACATTCAAGAGATAGTCCATCTGCATGGTGTGCCTATGTCCATTATCTCTGATCGGGATAGCATATTCACCTTGAGATTTTGGCAATCACTGCAGAAGGCCCTTGGAACTAAGGTGGATATGAGTACAGCTTACCATCCGCAAACCGATGGGTAAAATGAGAGGACCATTCATACATTGGAAGACATGTTGAGAGCATGTGTTATAGATTTTGGTAAGTCGTGGGACACCCATTTTCCCTTAGTCGAGCTCTCCTACAACAACAGCTATCATACCAGTATCAAGGTTGCGCCGTTTGAATCCCTTTATGGCCGTCAGTGCAGATCCCCTCTGTGTTGGGCTGAGGTGGGTGACACATAGCTAGCTAAGGGTCAAGTCCCCGATAGAACTCTCACAGGCCCGAAAATCAATCGCAAAACCATGGAGAAGATCGTACAAATCAGAGAAGGACTGAAAGCCTCCAGGGATAGGTAAAAGAGCTACACTGACAAATGACATTCTCCTTCCTTGGAGTTCCAGGTTGGTGATCATGTTATGTTGAAGGTCTCAACTTGTAAGGACATGATACGCTTTGGGAAGCATTAAAAGCTAAATTCGAGATTCATTGGGTCGTTCGAGATTCTTGCTAGGATCGGTCCCATCTCATACAAACTTCGTTTACCCCAAGAGCTTAGAAACATTCATCCCGTCTTCCATGTGTCGAACCTTAAAAAGTGTCTATCCGATGAAACCCTTATGACCCCTCTTGATGAGATCGAGATCAATGAGAACCTAAATTTCATGGAAGAACTAGTCAAAATCATGGATCGAGAAGTCAAACGAACAAAGCAAAGTTGCATACCGATAGTGAAGGTCTGCTGGAATGCCAACCGGGGACCTGAATTCACTAGGAAGTGAGAAGATTCCATGCAACAAAAGTATCCTCATGTTTTTCCGAGTCCATGATTTGTATTCTATATTAGAATTTCGGACAAGATTCCCTCTATCGAGGGGATGATGTGACAACCCAAACCTTTTTCTGTTAACATTAGCCCGATTCCGACAATAAATTTTTAATTTTATTTTGTTCCATCAAAATTCTTATGGTTTGGAAAATCGTTTAAGTTATATAATGAAATTTTATATAAGATTCGGAAACAAAAATCGCAAGAAAACCCGAGTTACTTAGAAAATCAGTGAATCCGACCTGCTGGTGTTCACGACCATGAACCCGATCACAACCATAAACCCGATCACGACCGTAAGCTTGTTCACAGCTGGTGGCCCCCACCACTAACCATGAACCCAACCTATAAATATGTGCTCCTACCCTTCATGTATGCTTTTCTGGCCAAAAACACGTCCCTTCTCTCTCTAACCTCTCAACTGCTAACACAAAAAATACCCCCTTTTCTTCTGGAAATCATCAAAAAACATCTTTGGGTGTTGTTGGGGAGCCTCTAAAAACACATTTTTCATCAAATCAAGCAGCATTTTCTTGAGTTCACGGCCGCAAACCCTTCAAATCTCAAGGACCAAAATCAGTTCAAGGTTGTGATCCCTTTAAACATTCATCTTTTCCTCAAGAACACCGTTCATGTCCGTAAACCATTGAAGAGTCTTTTCACGGCCGAGAATAGTTCATAGCCGCAAACCCTCCCAAATCGAGAACTTGGCTAAAACCTGCTTTTCTGATTCAATCGAGTCCCGGTAACATTCCTAACTCAAAAGCAAGTGTTTTTTTTTTCAACAATATAATTATTGGTTTCGCTAATAAAATGCATATATGTATTTAAACGTTATTAGGATCCTGGTAAGTGCCACGTACATCAACCCAAGGGTCTTCATTCGAGTTTCGTTGTCCGAAACTTTCACGCAACTAATAGTGAGTTCATACCCCTACGCTTTTATGATTTTTAATGTTTTCAGGGGGGATACAAGCCAAATACAAATGATTTTTCTGAAACTTATACAAAAGGATTTCAACAGATTTAAAACTTATGCAATTGATACAACCTAAATATTTCCACATTTTATAAAATATTTAGATATTTTATCCCTTTTGTAACATGTTGGCCATGAGAGACGTTTTCAACTTTAATCATAATTGCAAAGATTTTAGATTAATTCATGAACCAACTACACAACATTACACATAAATTATACTTGGTATAGTTTGGGATTTCAATGCACAGTTTTACAAATTCAGAGCTTATAGATTAACAAACATATAAATTATTTCAGACTTAGTTTGTGATATACATTACTACCTTCGGCTTTCAAGAGTACAATACTAAATAATTATTTAAGTATAATTATTAATACTCTACAAAGTACGCAAATGGTTTCAAATACAAAAGAACGATACAAAACTACACGTAAACTAGTTAATACAGGATTGTGAAACAACTCTTCAATTGTACCTTTCGGGGTACTAGCTAAATCCTATCATTAGTGTAACCAGAGTCTCCAGGAGGGAGAGTGAGATTTTTGAATAGATCTCTTCGAGACTGACAATCCCACACCTGAACTGCTAGCTACAGTTAGGCAAGAATGTCTGGGGTGAAAAATATCATATCGTCTGTTGCCTAAAGAACGTCGTAGAGGTCACTAGTCGTATCAAGCATGGTTATACGACCCACAATAGTATAAACTAACATTTGTTTACAAGAATTCATTATTCATTAGTTTTATTTTAAGTAATAAAACTACTATACAAATTGGTGGTAACCAGGGTTTTCAAACAGAAAATGTTATACATACTGGTGGTAACCAGGGTTTTCAAACAAAACATTCTATACATATTGGTGGTAGCCATGGCTTTCATTCAAAAATCAAAACAACGATATACGATACAGTTGGTAGTAATCAGGCACGCAAACTAATAGTCTATGGAACATAGTAACAAACACGTATGTTAGAGAATATTGGATTTTCTTTGGAAACATACAAACATTTTTATACAGATTTAATGATAGGTTTTCATTACAAAGACATTTTTATGAACTCACTAACTTAATGTTGATACTCTTTCAAAAATCGCTTGTATTCTAAGAAAATTAGTAGACAGGTACTCCAACAGGTTTTTGAGAAGACGGAGTGTATAGAGTCACGTCTTTTATATTTTTGTTATACTTTTGATGTATACAAACTATGTAACAAATAGATGTATATACCTATATTTTAATGTAATGGTTGTGTTTACTTTGATTACTATGATGCAATTGTTGTGATACTGTACATGACATCCTCCACCCTCGAACGTTTCCGCCATTTCGATTTGGGGGTGTGGCAATCTAGATAAAGTGCATAAGCTTATGAAGCCAAATTAGAGGCTTAACGAAGCATCGTGAAATAGTAATATGCTCTTCTCTTATAAAGTCAAAAGGTATTGATTTCTAGAAGTCCATTTTTTCTATGTATTTGTTAATGCTAATGGGGGCATAATTGTTATGTTGGTAATGCAACAATATTGTTTGTAAGAAACAATTTCTCTGTATTTGAAAACTGAATAGTTGAGAAAATGTTTCACTATAGTGGAGTTAAGGGAGGGCATTCATACTTCATTTCAAATATAATGGTTTAGACTATATAGTATAATAAAACTTAGTCAAAGGGATATATGAATAGCATGTTGAAATGTTTTGACATTGGATATTCTATAAATGGAAATATTATAACAACCAATTGAACATATGTTGGACCCTTGTAATATTGATTCAAGTCCTATATTTTTTGGATATAAGATCGATTACATATGCTATAATATTCGATTATTCTATTTCTTAAATGCTTTTAGCATTATGTGAAAAGGATTATAATATCATGTGACTAGAGTGATGGGTTTTCTAAGTTATAAAAAAAATCAAGCGATGGAAAAAAAAAAAAAACTTAAACCCTAAAAGTTCATATGCAACCTAGAAAGGATCTATGTTTTATCTATTGATAGCAATAACTTATGAACGTCATGAAACCCAAGAGAAAGAGACTATAAAAAACAAAATTAACATAAATATTAAGGTTACATATGATTTGATTATTATAACAAATAATCAAATCAAATCCTGTTGATGTTCCTTGGAAAGTAAGCTCCAAAAGGATG
The DNA here is from genome assembly GCF_052625555.1 of Lactuca saligna. Lineage (NCBI taxonomy): Eukaryota > Viridiplantae > Streptophyta > Magnoliopsida > Asterales > Asteraceae > Lactuca > Lactuca saligna. Next base: position 26,743,199 of record NC_136422.1, read on the forward strand.
ATTGTAACACCCCTCTCTGGCACGTATCACAATATTGTCCGCTTTGGGCCACTTGGCACGAGGACTTCCCAAGGGGTCACCCATCCTGGTACTACTCCCGCCCGAGCACGCTTAACTGCAGAGTTCTTATGGGATCTGCTGCCCTCACGGCTTTAAAACGCGTTGTGATAGGGAAGGTATCCACACCCCTTATAAGGAATGCTTAGTTCTCCTTCCTAGCCGATGTGGGATCAAATCTAACCCACTTAACTTGTAACACCGTAAATTTCAAGACAAAATTTTCATTTAAAATAATCATTTTATTCTTAGAAACACTTGTTTAAAATCTCATTCATAGTCGATTTACAAAACATAACTCCATTTTCTCTTGCATAGAAAACCAGGATCCTCCAAAATATGACTCTTTCTCTGGTGTGTACAATCAAGCCGGTGCCGTCCCGTGATACTGAAAGAAACCTGAAAAACATCAAACAAAACACTGTAAGCACGAAGCTTAGTGAGTTCCCCAAAATACCACACATAACACATATTAGCCACTCGAGGCTATAACTCTATGGGTCCGTGCACTCAAACTCTGTGAACCCTCAGGTTCTAACTCTGGGAACCTTCCGGTTCCAACTCTATAAACATGCACAGCATAAATCACATAGAAATAATGCAGTACAACACATCACGTACATATAGCATACAAATACTCTAATCACATAACTCTGGTTACCTACTCAAGGTAAAGTATAGTGAGAAGACTCACCTGGCAAGCAGAAAGCAGATATCCCCACACTTGAATCTCGAACTCGCCACCGCCTAACACGTAAGGCAAATACTCTCATGAATACAACCCTCGAGACTAGAATAAATCCTCTCATAACACCCTCTTATGGGTAAAAGACTATTTTACTTCTCTCTTGGCCCAAAGGCCACATCGCTGACCAAACCCTAAAAGTCAACGGCCAACCCTTGGTTGAAATCAAAGTCCTCAGTCCAAGTCATCCCCTGACTGACCCTACTCGCCGAGTCAACCCTGTGACTCGTCGAGTTCCCATAATCAGAACTTCACTCAATCTGCGGCCTAACTCGCCGAGTCACCCCGAGACTCGCCGAGTCCAACAACTCTGAGTCCACTCGCACACGACTCACCGAGTCATCCCTCGACTCACCGATTCTCGACTCAACCAGAGAATATTTGGGACTCTTCGACAAGACTCGCCGAGTCCAAATGGACTCGTCGAGTCCAAGGCTATCTTCAACCTACTCGCCGAGTTGTTCTTCCAACTCGTCGAGTTCCAGACCATCTTCAAGCAACTCGTCGAGTCGACCCATGTGACTCGTCGAGTACCACCGTTCTGAATCCATTCAGAAGCACTTCAGGCCATGCAATTGATCCAAAACATAGATCTAGCCTCCTACAACCCATCCATCACGTAAAGTGGCAAACTTTACGTGAATCCAAAGAGATCTAAGCCGTTTGCACATTGGGCTAGGATTTAGGACAAGATGGCTCCATCAACCACTCACAAACAGGGACTTTCATGCACTCTAGACCTTCTCCCTTCCAGATCTGAGGTAGCAACCTCAGATCTAACCTCTAAACTTCAATACATCCAAAGATATGATCTCCAACACCCCCAAAATGATGCATCTAAGAAATAGCAGCTCAAAAAAACGAGATATTACCTCAAAGGAATGCCCCAACTGAAATGAGACTCGAATTCAAATAAAGCCCCTTGCTCCAAGCCTTCAATCTCCCAAAATTCCTTCACAAATACATTCTCCAAGCTCCAATCCATCCAACAATGGTGCTTCTTCGTGATTTAGGGTTTTCTGGGGCTCAAGGGGTGATAAAGAGGCGGAGAGTAAAACATAATGATCTTTATATAAGGCTCAACCCCGAGAATTAGGGTTTTCTCCACTCAGCGCCTACTCGCCGAGTCCATTACCCTGACCCGCCGAGTCGGCCACTTAACACGCGACCAAGCCGCGACTCTACTCGCCGAGTCACTCTTTCCCAATTTACTCTTTTAGCCCTTCAACTCTACTCTTGATATTTCGGGATGTTACAATGATGCATCTAATAGTTCACACCTAAAACCAAAAACCCTAGAATGAGGAGGAGAAATGAGATGTGAAGGGAATTCCATTGCTATGCCTTTGGGTAATGTGGCGAACAAGAATTGCAAGCCAAGGGATCCTATTTATAATTTAGGTAACTTGCAGGCAAAACATCATTTGAATTAATTAAATAATATATTTAATCTTAATTCAAATCCTTTCCTTTTATGCAGCCACAAGGCTTCCAGAAACCCTTGGAAACCCTCCCAAACCATCCATACCATTTGGGGGGGGGGGGGGGGGGTCTAGAATTGATTCGTTTATTCAACTATGGAATAATCACAATTCATCCCTTGCACCTTTAATTAAGTACAATTAATCTCGAACTAAATCCATATTAATTCTGATTAATAATTAATAGTTTCTAATTGATTTCACAATAATTTATTAATCATATAAATTAACAAATCATTCATTTAAAAATTAATCTTATATTAATTTATTAGTCACATAATAAATTTGTAGAGTTCAAAGTTGTAGTGAGAGCCAAACGATATATATTTAGAGTTTGTGTCTATGAATAACGAAGCTTAAGTACTTTCATTATCTAAGTTGTTTACAAGGCATTTTAGGTTTCGATATGTATAGACCAGTCCTTGTATTTTTTGTATGTCTAATGTACCCTAGAAATAGGGTAAGTACTTAGGTATAGAGAAAGGAACACTCTCCATTTATAATCTTTGTACTCAAAAACCTTTTGTACTCATTCAGCATAATCAGAGCTAAACATATCATATTTAGATCTCAATGTTCTTTATTTCATTCATATATTCGATTGATTCAAACATTGTTTCTAACACTAGTCGATTGGTATCAAATTATGATTCACTTCATTGATTTAAGAATCTTTGTAGCGTTCTTTCATATTTTTGAATCGCTCATTCCGATTCATTGTTCTGCAATTTGAAATTATAATTCTTCACTTAATCAATAAGTGATTAATTGATTCTGTTATTGTTTCTATTAATTGATTTGAGAATCGTCTCAATTCTCTTCCATTAATTTCTCTTTTCATCAAATAAAATAAAATGAAAAATCTTAATGTAAACATGATGATGAATTATGCCAGTATTTTTGGATTTGAAAAGATTTCTATGCTGATTCTCGAGTATTATGATCAGTAGACCGATCGGATTGAAGATTATCTTAATGGCATAGATGAAAAGTTGCGGAATTCTGTCAAAGATGGAAATTATCGTGAAGTTTTTGTTGAGAATGTTGATGCTATTGAAACAGCTGCAGAAATGGTTACTCGAATAAACAACAAGAAGGCTATGATAAGAAAGATCTTTTTAAATTGAGAGGTTCTCTTCCTCCTATCATCTATAACAACGTTCATGAATTCACAAGTTCAAAGGATATATGTGACACTCTGAAAGAGAAATATCAGCGTAATGAAAGAACATGGAAGAGAAATATTAGGGTAAGCAGTTTCTTATTACTCTAATAATAAAGTGAATTTTTTTTCAAGAAACCAATCAGTGTAGGTTTTAACAACAATCTTGAAAAGAAGCAAGTGTTGAATGCTGGTGGAAGTAAGAATTTAAAATAGAAAGTAGAAAGGAAAAAAGATGAGAAAAAGATGGAAGTGAAATTGGAAGCAAATTTTGGATATGATTGCAATTACTATAATGGTCATAATCATTTTGGTAAGGATTGCATGTTGTGAAAGATTGAAGATAAGAAAGAAAATGTGAAAAATAAGGCATATTATGCGAAGAGATGCGAAGATGTTTGTGCTCAAACGAAAAAAATCTTTCACTCAGGGCTAGAAGAGGAGATGAGAATAATAGAATGTATCAAATTTGGTCATCTAGATCTGGTGATGAGGAGATGCGTAATCCTACACACGGGGTATTGTATGAAAGGTACGAAAAAGGAGAAATTGATGAAGATTTGGAGGAGTATGCAAATGTTCAAGAGGAAAATGACGAAGATGATGAGAAGATGATTCGGAGATGCTTTATGTGAACAAGTCTGAAAGCTCCATTCACTGCAAATGTACATGGTCTTTTAGTCTCATTTAATATTCCATAAAAATCATATCATTATGTCTTGTATGAATTTGATGACACTTACTTTTTCCTGAATGACTTACTTGTTTCAACGAGCAGCAAGGCAGAAAATTGTAAGGCATCCTTGTACAAAGCCCGTAATAGGCTTGTAGAAAAGAATTCTAAAATAGAAAGTTTAGAGTTTTACATTACAAACATTTTTGTGATAGGGGCTCGCTTAGGATGGATAATAAGATGCTAATCAAACAACAAAACGCTTAATGTAATACTGCTAAACAAATGTATGGAAAACTTACAGATCTCTATCATTTTGCTGACATCTTTGTAGAACAACATGGGGAGTTACGTCCATTTATTACTTTTAAACGAGAGTTAGTTGATGAGACTACTTTCAATTGTTATAGTAAAATAGCTAACTATACCACTATCCCCAATGATTCACATACTTATGGTGTAGTTAACATAAATGGTTGTTTGAATGTTGATAAACTTGTTAAAATTGTAAATGAGGCTTTTGACCAAAAGCGAACAAATCATGATTTTAAACAAGACTAAGAATTCCACACAAAGTAGTCAACAAAAGTTTTCTAATATCGAAGAGGATTATGATAATATCAGTGAAATTAAGGAAGATGAATGTGTTGATTGCTTGAAGTTGTCTGTCATTAATATCACTTCGTTGGCTAAAGACAAAGATGATGTTGATTATGATGCAAAAATAAATAATGTGTCATCTTCAACCACCAAATCTTGTTACTCACAAAATGAGGAAGTTGTTATTGAGGATATTACCAAGAACGAAAGTGATAGTGATGATGATACGAATGAGAAGGAAATTCCTCGATTTGTAGAAACTCAAGTGTATGATGATACAAAGGATTTATTAAGTATTTTAAAATAAAATGAAAAACATTATTTAGAGAGAAATTATGTTCTTAATCCATCATATATTAAAGGTTTTCCAAATCAAGTCTTTGTGACTAATGGAAATGCTGAAATTTTTAATCCAAAAATAAATGAATTACTGAAAAAGGATAATAAAATGATGACTCAAGAACATTTTTATTCAAATCATAATATGGAGGAAAAAAGTTTAAACAAAAGATCATATGTTTTTCAAAGGGAAAAGAGTTGAAAATACTTTTCAAGTGAAAATGAAATACAATCTAACAAAGTTTGGGTTGTGAAAACATGAAAATCAAAAGTTGAAAGTAAGACTGAAGAAAGAAATGTGGAAGTTTTTCCTAATGATTGTAATAATCAAAAGGAAAAACTCATGATTTCAAAAAGAAAGAAAAATCAGTTGCACAAAAATTTCCTTTCAAAGATCAAATTGAGAATTTTCAAAATCAAAAGGAAAAGGATGCAAAATCTGATTTGAGAAACGAAATTTCTTGAGAAAAGCTCAAAACAAGGCTTCTTGGATAAAACAAAAGGAAAACAAAAAGCAAAATATTTAAAATACAAGAATAAACAACAGTCTGAAAAGAAGTTTTCACAAACATCAAAAATTCATACTTTAAAACATTTCTCTCAATATAATTCTAATAATGGTCAAGGGAATGTTGAAAATAATAGAAGATTTTCTCCAAAAGTGAAAGTTATTCCAAAGGTGAATAAGAAAATGAACATGAAAAGTTAAATTCCAACTCAATAAAAAGAACAACAAAGTTTTCATCAAAATTATGTTAAGAAAAATGTGCATAACATGAAGGAGTTTCAAAATCATGGTCAAAGAGTTTCTTCTCTAAATAAAAAGATTTTTCAAAAAGATTCACATTTTTGGTTATCAATATCTCAACATCGACCACAAAGATCATCATCTCAAATGAATTTCACAAAGATAACACATGTTGTAAAGAAGAATGTGTCTTTTAAGCATGTTGGTCCATCTTTTCCAAATCCTTATTTGAATCAAAATCGAAAGTATCTTTTGTTAAAGGATGTGACAACCACGAAATTTTGATCAAGCAAGGTGTATCTATAGATGGTATAAAACCACATCACAATGTTGTTGTAATAAACATTTGAAAATTTTAATTGGATAGATCAAAAATTTCTAGAAATTACAATTTGCATGAAGAATGTTTTAAGTTTAGATTAAGAAGATCAAAATCTCAAATTGTAGTTGAAACACTCAAGCTTGGGCCGAGAAGACTCGCAACCGAGAACCCCCTCCTCGGACCGAAAACACATGCGAGGCTGTAAGGCTGGACCGAAAACTCCCTGCTCTCGGCCACCCTAGTACCGAAATCCCTCCTGATCTTGGTGACATCTTAAACCAAGAATCCCTCCTCAGTAAGATGATCTCGATTAAGTGGGGAATCCGAAGTGTTGACCAAAGTGTCTTGACATCTCACCTTTGCATCCTTTTAACCACCATACCACCATGTTAAGCATGAAAGTACCCCCCCCCCCCCCCCAATTCCCCATACAAGGCATGCTTATAACCAACAAATAACAAAAAAGCATCTTCCTCCTCTTATTTAAATCACAGTTGAGAGTGGGTTCTTCCCACTCTTACCACCTTCTTATTACTTCAACTTCTTCCTTCTCTCTAGAACAAGTCCGATTTCTCCCAAGAATCACCATCTCCAAGCCGATCCTAAGTCTTTTGGTAAGTAATTTCGTGAATCTCTAGTATTTCAATACAATTTTATGTTTGTTTCACCCTTTTTACACACTTTATAATGTGTTAAATTCTTAGGATAATAACCTTTCCTAGAAGTGCATCCACCCCAATCAAGTGCCAAGCTCGAAATCTTCGTCTCAACCCTTCAAACTATCCACAAAAATCCACTCAAGGTGAATTCATACCCCTTATTTTCGATTTTTCACAATTTTATGGGAGAATACAAGTAAATCTTGCATAATAGTTCAAGTCGTGCAAGCTTCATTTTCATGTTTTGAACAAAGTGTTATTTGCATAAAATGTGGTATTTACTAGTTACTTGAACATTTACAGGTGGTGTGTGGGTTGAAACACACAATTAAAGAGAATAAGTACAAACATGGCATATGTTTCTTAAGAAAGGGTCATAACCACCAAAATTAAAAATAATAGAATTTTCATGAGCAAAATATGTTATTTTCTAGCAACAATGGTTATAAGCTAAGTATTACACTATTTTTGTGGAATATAAAAACATGTTGTTTTGATCACATATTTTGGAAACTATGCAAAATACCTAGGATTTTGAGTTACAAAAAGAAAACTCAAAAATCTATTATTTTATGTAAAAATAGAGTTCTGTACAAAAGTGATCCTAACAAAATTATGACCAAACTTTGTGAGTTTTGTCTAGAAAGATGTTATTTTGAACATATAAAGTTAAAGGGAGTTAAATACCCCAAAAAGGGTAAAAACAAGTTTTACCAAGTTATGTTTATTTTTATTTCTAGATGCCGATAAATATCGTTAAAAATAAGCTAAAAACTAAATATTTACTTTATCATACAAGATGTTCATAATCTTGTGTTGGAAGTAAATGATATGAATTAATATTTTAAGGCATCTAAACACGTTAACATATATATATATATATATATATATATATACACACACGGTCATACATACATATATAAAGTTACACATATATACATGGAAGTAACAAGACATTCATAATAAACTATAATTGGTATAGTTTGGGAGTCAGAAAATCACACTATCATTTCAGAAGAACCATATAATTATTAAAAAGTATAATTCTTACATTTTACAAGAAAAAAAGGAGTCATGGTTCACTTAAATATGTTGATGCTCTTGTGAGACATTTACTTCACCATACATACCTAGTGTACACCTTAAGTCTTGCATTATAACTGGAGTCCCCTGGAGGGAGAACGGGATAGTTGTGTATAGATCTATACGAGATTTACAACCCCACACCTCAGTTGTTCGCTATAGTTAGACCAGCAAGTCTAGGGTGACAAATGTCTACCAATTTCGACGCCTGAAGAACGTTGTTTAGGCATATCAGTCATATTAAGGATGGTTATAATAAGTCACATAGAGATTAACAAAACTACTCGGTTCACGGAATAACTTACACTCTTCAGTTTTATGAAAATATAAAACTACATACTATCTGTCAGTACAACATTACTTATATTTTTGTTCATAGGGTTTAAGACTACAGTTCAATTTAAGAAAATATCTGATTTTCTGGAAGTATACAAAACCATTTTTACGCAAAGTAGTTACAAATCATTTTCATAAAAAATGTTTATGAACTCACCAACTTAATTCTTGACGCTTTTTAAAATCACTTGTATTCTTAGGAAACCAGTGACCATGTATCCAAACCATTTTTGAGAGCAGGAGTTTCTACGTCATGAACTTTTACTTTTTAGCTATTTGTTGCTAACTTTTGAACAAACAAAGTATGTAAACGATGTAAACTTGTAATCTAATTGTGTGATGTTGTGGGTTGCTATGATTCATTTATATTTAACTGTTATGATACTATACAATGACATCATCCTCCCCCAAACGTTTCCGCTGTTCCGATTCGGGGGTGTGACAAAGGAAGAAATGACATTAAAAAAAACTAATTGGTTGGAAGGAAAAGGTCGAAAATTTCAATCGAAAAAATATTCTTAAGAACAAGTCTATGATGCCTATGATAATTACTTGAACGAGTCTCCAAATGGAAGCACCAATTCATAGGAATCAGTGTCGAAGGTTTAGAAATAGAAAGAAGTTAAAGCTTAGAATGTATATGTTTTACAAGGAAAGGTTGAAAAAGAGAAACTCATAGTTGAAACTTCATTATTACATGATTACATTTCTATGCCTAGAGCTAACATAGTTGAGTTTATTGACAAAATTAAAACTAAAGTTTGAAGTTGGATTTTCAGTTCATCATTGCACACTACTTTCCATGCTAACGTCCAAGGACCCAAAAGGTCTTTCGGATCTAAATCTCTCTAATTGATTGTAGGTACTATTTAACGAGCAATATGATGAAAACTAGTATATTGATAATGGATGCTCGTCTCAGATGAGTGGGAGGAAGGCAAATTTGAGAGATTTTCTTTCATTAGAGAATGTTGGAGTAGTAAAGTTTGGAAACAAAAAAAAGTATAAAGTTAAAGGATATGGAATTTTCACAAATGGAAAGCTTACGGTGAAACGAGTTGCTTATGTTGAAGGGTTAAAGCTTAAACTGATAAGCATTTATCAACTTGTGGTTGCCACAAAAAATCAAGTTCTTTTTGACATGGAAGGAAGAATAATATCAAATAAAGAAATGAAAGAAGTTTTATTGAAGTCTAAGAGAAATGGTGACATGTTCACTCTCAACATGAAACTTTCTTTAAGTTTACCATCGAAAGCGTCTTGATACCTCGGTTGGTCATGGCATCGATTCCTCTCTCATCTTAACTTCAAAAATCTAAACAAACTTGTTCTTAATGATCTTGTTCGTGGTTTACCAGTTTTAAAATTTGACAATGATTCATTGTGTGCAACTTGTGAATAGGGTAAAAAAACATCTTCAGTGTCATCCAATAAAAATTGATTGAAAGATCATTGAACCTTTGGGACTTCTTCACATTGACTTGTGTGGTCCTTTGATTGTTGAGTCTCTTAATAAGAAGAAATACATACTTGTTATTGTTTATGATTTTTTGTGATTTACTTGGGTTTTGAAACACCCATAAAATTCATGAAAATTTTTAAACTTTTAAAAACATTCAAAATCATGATTTTTTACAAAATGTTTCCAAAATAAGATTCATATCAAAGAAATCCCAAAATCGTGAAATAAAAACATGAGGAGGTGCACGATCATGCCTTCGCCTTCTCGCGATCCTCAGAAGTACCTGAAACATAATCCAACAAATGTAAGCCTAAAGCGTAGTGAGTTTTTCCCAGAATACCAATACATAACAAATAACACAACATAATAACAACATGCAATGGGTCCACAACTTTACAGACTGGATTATCCCTAATCCCACAACATAAGTCTGGATTGCCTCATAGGCCCACAACTTATGTTTGGCTTGCTCCCCGGCCTGGTCAGTCGAGTCTGGCATTCCCGGCCCGATCCTCAACTCGTATCTGGAATGCTCATGAGTCCTCACTATGAGTCTTTCATGCCCTCCCTGGCCCTTAGATCATATCTGACATACTCTAGGGTTTGTTGGCTACAACATAAAGCAGTATAACCTCAACCCAACCCCCACAATATGTCGACATATAACAAATAGTATCATAAACAGATAACATGTGATTTACATGTATTCTTATGGACCTACCAGACTAGCATAATGAGACTAGCATGCATAATTATATCATACTCAGCATACTAGCGATATCAGGTTATCAAACCAATGGGCTGACCTTGGTGCCTTCGGCCCGAATAACTCTATAGCAGCAAATCACAATTACCAAACCGTCGCCTCCCTCTATTTCGGACCACCATTGAATCCTTAGATATATACATTTCCTTCCACATTTACTCGATTTATGCACCAACTACCACTAATGAAGTTATCGATCCGCACAATTTCATGTAGTACCATTGATCAACACTCTTTTGTCCAGTATTATCGCACCCACTTCCTGGTTTTATTCTATATTAGGAGAAGCCTATTGATTTTCAGAAAATGATTCTGAAAAATTCGATTTCGATTTCAAAGCGAGTTTGCAAACTTCATGATTTTCAGAAAACCATCGATTTGTGGTTTTTAGAAATAGATTTTTAAATTGGTCTTTATAAAATGATTTTGAAATTGTTTATAGGCTTTAACTTAATCTAATTTTCTTGGGTTTTGATTTTAGGGGTTCTCTCTCTCTCTCTCTCTCTCTCTCTCTCTCTCTCTCTCTCTCTCTCTCTCTCTCTCTCTCTCTCTCTCTCTCTCTCTCTCTCTCTCTCTCTCTCTCTCTCTCTCTCTCTCTCTCTCTCTCTCTCTCCAGATATGGAAAACAAAAAAATCTTGAAGATGGAATTGGTTTTACCCAAAAAACCCACAAGACATTATTATGGGGCAGAATCCGGCAAATGCATTGAAACCTGCTAAAATAGGTCACGGTGACTAAAAAGATAGGTTTCTTCCGAGTGCGTTCCTTCAAAGAAAACCACAAAAATAGTTTAGGGATTAAATGGATCAACCCTAAAAAGTTCGTAGGACATCCGTGTTATAATAATAAGTGGCACTCAAGTATGCACATTTTATCATTTTGTTTACGAACCATGGGCTTTTTTTAACTTCTTTTGGGACGATTTTTGGTGACAAGAGACGATAAGATTTTAGTTGTTATATTAATAATATTTTTTTTCTTCTCTTATTGTTATTATCTTAATTCTCTTTACTTTTCCAATTTTAATGATAAATATGAGTCAACCATCCTCTGAGAAAATGACAAAAATGCATCTAATTGAGATAAAAGCCTTAGTTCAGCTGTTATATATGTTATGGCTTTTTACATTATATAAAGAATATTTATACTAAATGACAAGATAGTTCAAAATGACAAGCTTTCTTAGCTCAAAAGATTCTTTACCATGGGGACAATGAAAAAACATTTTGAAGCGGAATCAAGAGCATACGATGCTTACTAGTGGAAGGAATTTCTTTTTGAACAGCGGGTGGAAGGAATGTTCGGTTGTAGATTCATTCTTCCATCTACTATAATAAATGAAGGTTCTTTTGTTATATGTTATCTTTTCATTCATTTGGATACATGGCATTTTCTAGAATTTGTAAAATTTATATTTTCCACTTGTCATTTTATTGTATTTTTTATTTTATTAAATTAAAATTTCACATTTAATGTGTAAGGTAATATATATGTAAAGTATTTATTAAAAAGAGTTTATATATGTAATGTATTCAATAAATTAAAGTCTCATTAATTTAATAATTCAAATTTTTTTCATTTTTTTTATAAATTCAAACTTTTCAAATTGTTAAAATTTTATATTTGTTTTTTTCAATTAAACTCATGTAATACATGGGTCTCACACCTAATTCTATTATAAAACAAACATTTAATGACAAACATTGTATGTCATAAAAGGATACAAATAATACATATATGCATGTCATTAAAGCTCAATCTTAAAGGAAGATGAAACGTATTTGTGTGTCCTAGATTCACCACACGTATTTATGATGTACATTTACAACGTGTATTTTCGACGTACGTTTAAGAAATCCATTTACGGCATATTTTATAACATGGAGTTTGTATGTCATAATTTTAAGTATTTTAAAAAATTATATATATATATATATATATATATATATATATATATATATATATATATATATATATATATATATATATAGGTGGGTTCAATTGAGAAAATAAAAAAAGGTTGAGAATGGGAGAATCATTCTTAGCTACTCATTTAATCGAAGCTTAAAAAGACACGGTGGCAAACTTGTAAATATGTTAATAACCTTCAATGTCAAATACGTAACTATAGAGAATTCGATAACAGTTCGTTTATCCTCAAAATTTCTCCTCCAACCTTCAACAATCATCTAGATTTCTTTAACTAAATCATCATCAATATCATCCAGTGTTAATCAATCATCGATATTCGTAGTTGGGAGGATCGTCGTTCAAGACAAGTTTACAACCCAAATTCATAAATTTCATCGATTTGTTAAAGTTCATAAAGGATTTGGAACTGGAACTTCCCAGATTCGCAAACAAAATCAATTGGAATCGGAATTTCTCCGATGTTCATGAAATTGGAATTGGAGTTCTGGACTCGTAGTCACAGTCGACATTGAAGGACTCAGAATCGGTACTCACATGTTCCAATCGGATTTTCGGAAATCAAAATCAAAATGAGAAAACGGTCAGACATAGGATGTCGCATATGATGTCGAAATCGAAAGTATATGATTATTTGGAATTGATAACTTGATGTTTTTAACATTTTTAAAATAGTTAACTTGTATGCACTCCAACTATTTGATGAAATGCATAAATTAAATTACCACGTTATATTCATATATTAATATGTTTTCTCACCTGAATCAGTATATGATAATAAAAAACACTAAAGAAATATGCAAGTATGTATGTCATTCATATGTGAATAACATATAAAAATTATATATATTTGTGAAAATACCTTTTAATATTCATAAGTGAATATGTTCACAAGTGAATATATCTTGTAATATTTATATGTGAATATACTGTGTAATATTCATAAGTGAATATATCATCTAATATTCACAACTGAATATACTATGTAATATTCACATGTGATATATCATGTAATATTCACATATGAAAATATCATTTAATATTTATAAGTGAATATATCATCTAATATTTACAAGTGAATGCTTCGTCCAACATTTAAATATGAATATATTATGTTTATTATATGTTATATTCATATATGAAGGATACTTAAATTGTAAAATAATATTGATAATAATAATAATAAGCAGACTTTTTTTATTCATAAGTAAATAACGAATATACTGTAATAAAACTTGATGCGTTTTTATTCATTTATGAATAACGATAGCTGAAAATATAAAAAAAAAATTAAATTTTTTATTTTATTTTAAAACTATATCAATATGAATGTCTATTTGTAGAAAATAAAAAATTATGAATTTTAGTATATTTAAAATCATTTTTCGATAAAAATAGCTTCTTAAAAATTTAAAAAAAAAAAACTATGTTTTTGTATATATTAAGGCAATAATTAGCATAGTTTAAGGAAATATGTTTTGTTGGAAAACACATGTCTATTAATTTCTCATTTCCGTTGGTACGACGGTGGCTTTTACGGCAAAAATAAATAAGTGACTGAAAATAATTCCCTTATTCTCAACCTTTTTTTTTCAATTGAACTCTCTCTCTCTCTCTCTATATATATATATATATATATATATATATATATATATATATATATATATATATATATATATATATATATATATATATATTCTAATTAAATGACGATTAATATCACATAATACAAAAATACATATATAACTAAACAAACAATTTCATTTCGTAACTTTAAAACAAGTTATGAAAAATATTTTCCACCAAATGTCAAATGCAAAAAAAAAATTCAAAGTTAACAAAAATATTGTTTGTCGATACAAAATATCGCTGAAGAATAAAGCATACAACAAAAGACGATCATTCTTCACAAATTCCATCAATATCAGAATTGGTGCACTTAACTTTGTCGCCCCCGACCACAAGAAAAAAAAATTACACGTCGTTTAAATTAATAACAACAACAACAATAATAATAATAATAATAATAATAATAATAATAATAATAATAATATTAATATGTTATATTATTCAACAAATAAAGATAAAAAATGCATATAGCATTTTATAAATTTTAAATTAAGAAAGTCCACAAAAGAAAATTCATTAAAATTGACGTGCTCAAAAGCTCATCTCACCTTAGGGTAATATTTTAAAAACCGTTTTTTAATTGAACCAGTACGGTGACCGGTTCCTGGTTCAACCGGTTCGACCATCGGGTGAACCGGTTTCTATATTTTTCATGTTTTTTTCAATTTTACTACACATACATACATATAGAAATTAGGAATTTTATGTTTACAAGTTCAAACATTAAAAATGCACATAAAAATAACTTGTAGATGAATCTAAATACATTAAAATAACACATAACCATAAATTTTAGTGTTTTACATCAATCAATATACATTAAAAAGAAAATAAAATATCATACTGAAACGAAATATAGTTTTTGATCAATACAAAAACATTAAAAGAATTTATAACTTTTACCATATGTTTTTATTTAGAGAAAAGTAAATAGATTTGAAAAAAATCACCAAAGTTTATTATGTAAATAGTTCTTTTTCATGTGTTTTTATTCGGTTCAACCGGTTTATTTTGATCAGTTCAACCGTTTTTTTCTAAAAATCGGCCGGTTCAATCCGGTTCAAAAATCAATATAATATCGGTGATAATTGAACCGCTCCCTCTCCCGGTTCCCGGTCCAACCGGTTCGACCGGCCGGTTCAAACCGGTTTTTAAAACATTGCCTTAGGGTTGGGTGTGTATCATTCGTTTTAAACCGCAAAACCATCTAAACAAAACTTTATTTTGTTTTTGGGATTGGGTTAGTCGAGTATCGATTCGGTTCGCTGGTTAAATTGTAACTTTCATCAGTTGGCGGTTTGGCAAAAAAAATTGGGCCCAACTCGAAAACAGAAATAACATTTTAATTTTTTAATAAACATTTATATTCTATATTTGATATATATATATATATATATATATATATATATATATATATATATATATATATATATATATATTTATATTTATATTTATATATTAATTTAGGATATATTTTTATTATATGGGTTAGTGTTCTTTGTTTTTTTTGGAAAAAACTTCTTCAGACCTCATATTGTTGTGCGGTGCAGTACACGTGCAATACTTTTCATCTCGCAGCTGTTTGTTTTTTAGAAGCCTTCAGAGTAAAAAACATTTGTTTGTGTTTTGTTTGGTGCAACACTTGTATTGCTTCTTCCAACCTTTTTTTTTTCATGTTCCTGAAATCTTATTTCACCTTTTTTTGTTTATTCTTGTTGAATTATTTTTTGTTTTTTTTTATATTGAATAATGATAATTACTTGATGAAATATCATTATTTTTTGCTAAAATATCTTTATTTTTTTGTTGAAATATAATAAATTGTTACCAAAATGCGATACATTATTAAATTATTGGTATTAAAAACTATTTTCAGTTTAGAAAATCAGTTTATTTTAATTTTTTAATATTTGCAGCAACATGCATATATTAAAAAACAAGCACGCTTCTTATTACAATCCGCAGCTGTTTTGTTCATCTTTTCTACTACTACTACAGAGGGTTACAGAAGTTGTCCGCAGACTTCATGAATTTTTGCTTCAGAAAAATAAACAACATCTTAATATCACATGCACCAAAAGTTGTACATTTTATGATCAATATCATTGTAAAACAATTTAACACCCAGGCTCATAACTTAGACGACCATGACCACAAGTGTTATAATTACTGAAATAAGGACCAGTGTAATTTACTCTAAAGTTTACTTAGTTTACAAATATATACATTAACTTATAGACTTCTATATTCAACTAAAGATTTGACCATGACCAAAAGTGTTATAATTACTGAAATAAGGACCGGTTTAATTTACTCTAAAATTTAATAAGCTTACAAATATATACGTTAACTACAGACTTCTATGTTCAACTAAAGATTAAAATCTAGTCAAGCAGCTACTCAAAAGTTTGATACTAGTTTTTCGTCGTGCTGTGTCCTCATGTATTTTACAAATAAAGAATTATTTCATTGTGTGATTACGAATTTGCTTTTATGACCTTTCCTTTTAGATATGGTTTAGAAACATGACATGGAGATTAAAGATATGAATTGCAAACGAATTAAGTCAGAATAAAGATATGGATTTCTAAACTACACGAAATGGTATTGGCTTAAGTTAAACGGTTGAACCAAACCGAACCCACCTAACTCACAAATTGCCTAAAACAAACCCGATTAACCCTAACTTTATATGGTTCGGTTATTGGCGGGTTTGGTGATTACCCCAAATTGTATAACCCGAACCGTATAAAGCGCAAACTACCTTATGCCTAACCCTAATCTTTCCACCGGATCTTTTAAGAACTCCACAAACTTGAAATTTGGTACTTGCTAAAGTGCATTGTGACACTTTAAAATGTGCCACATGTCAAATCTAACTAACAATCCTAACTATTAGATGATAACAACTACAAACACATGGGCATACATAACCAAATTAAGTCGGTACGAATAAGTTATAACACTAAACTTAAGTAGGTTACCACAAAAGAAAAATAATAGGATACGCACACAAAGATAGAGAGAGAGAAGAAGAGGAGGAACAAAAAAAGGATGAAACTATTATAGCCATCAAGGTTCCTTCATTATGCTTAAATATTTTTCCTTTCTTTTTTCCCCTCATAAATAATAATAATATAACCTCATGCACCAAACTAGAGCTCCTTCATTGGCTTCTTCTACTGCCTCATCTACTTCTATCTCCTCGGATGACATCTTCTTCTCCTGATCACTTTTGCCAATCATCCTCTTCTGATGTTGTTGTTGCCTCCCTCTGATGACACCTTCTCCATCGGACAACCTCTTATATGCAGTCATCTCCATCTCCCTCTACCAACAATACAGTTATCGATCTTGACGGAATTGGCTTCGTCTGTCGTAACTCGAACCCTCTTTCTCTTTCAATGCCTTTCTCCAGAATCCTCTGCCACTAGCTCCATCATCGTCACCGATGTGACTAACTCGCTATTCTTCTGCAACGGAACCGCCTATGGCTTCTGTTGCTTCTCTCTTTTTCTCCAACAAGCTAAAACTCATTTCTTATAGTGTTAGGACATCATACATCATTCTAAAATTCTTAAATAAAAGAAATAGTGATTTTTCCTTAATTGTAAACATCATTTTGAATGTATTCTTTCTTGGGAAAATGATCCAAAATAGAAACCAACAATATAAAACCTATTCATGATTTCACTAAAGTTTTAGTTTCACCCAATAAGGAAACAAACTTTCAATTTTGGTTTTAACATACAATTGTACTTTAAAACCAAAATTAAAAGTTTGTTTTCTTATTTGGTAAAATTAAAACTCTAATGACCTAATAGGTAAATTTTATGTTATTAGTTGCCATTTTGGATGATTTTCCCAAAAATCTAACGTTCCTTTCAAAAGTTAGACTTTTAGTTCTTTATAAAATTGATGTTCCAAAAACAAACAAACTAAAAATCACATTTTATCTCAGTAAGACATTTTATTAAACAATTGATATGCATACAAAACTTTTATATATCAGTGTCTATACGATAAGTTATCTAGACGCATAATAACTATTTTTGTTAAGCAAAGACAATAATAACTACATGTGTAGAACTCGTTATTTGATCATTATATGAGCTACTTATCACACTGTACAAACATAGCTTTAGTTATTATTAGATAATTCAATGCTATGAATATTACAATTACTGTGGTGTATATTGATATGCAATTATCCCAAAGTTGCAAATTAGTATGTATTAGATACCCTGTTAGTTTAATAGGCACCATAAATGAGAGCGATAATGATAACCAGATGATTTGTTGCATCATACAAGGAGGAAAACATGTCGACAAACATTGTTTATAAAATAAAAGATTACACCATAGTTGCAAATTAGTATGTATTAGATACCCTGTTAGTTTAATAGGCACCATAAAACATTGTTTATAAAATAAAAGATTACACCATAAATAAAACATTGTTTATAAAGTCAAACAGAAAAGAGAGAGAATTTAGTATGAGAGAGACTTTTGTGATGTTGTATTTCTTGAAATGAGAAGAGTACAGTGCCATCTATTTATATAATAGAGAAGGAGTTAGAATGATCTAGAAGAGACGTAACAACTCTAACTAACTCCCTAACTAATACTTAACAGTTAAGTACATGGAATTGATGACATGGCACTAGTATGCTTAACATGATCCCTCAAGCAAAATAGTGGTACAAATGTGAAGCTTGGATCGTAAACGTTGAATACGAGACGTAGACAACCCCTTTATTAAAACAACGTCTAGTTGATCTTCTGTTGGAACATATCGAACAATAAGTTTTCCTGAAATCACCATATCACGAATAAAATGAAGATCAAATTCAAGGTGTTTAGTACGTTGATGAAAAACAGGATTAGCTGCCAAATAAGTTGCACCAATATTATCACACCAAAGAGTTGGTGAACAAGTAACAGGAAGACATAGCTCCTGCATTAGAGAAGTCAACCAACAAATCTCCATGGCAGTAGAAGCAAGAGCTCGGTAGTCTGCCTCTGTACTAGATCGAGCCACCGTATTCTGTTTCTTAGAACTCCAAGAAATCAAGTTTCCACTAAGATATACACAATATCCAATGGTAGATCGTCGATCATCAGGACATCCGGCCCAATCCGCATCTGAATATGCATGCAAAGTGAAATTTGGAGACCGGTTAATAAGAAGCCCATGTGTGAGAGTTCCTTTTAAGTACCGCAAAATACGTTTTATAGCAACCCAATGTTTATCTGTTGGAGTATGAAGAAATTGAGATACTCTGCTTACAGCATATGCTATTTCTGGGCGGGTTAGAACCAAATATTGTAGAGCTCCAACAGTGTTGCGATATTGAGTCGGATCTGGAAGGGCTGTCCCTGAAAATCTGGACAATTGTTTTCCAGGAGACACGGGAGTAGATAATGGCTTACGATCTAGAATACCAACCCATGTCAATAAATTAGTCAAATACTTTAGTTGAGTAAGATATAACCCATTAGGTATCCTGAATACCCAAGAAATAGTTCAAGTGCCCAAGGTCTTTGAGAGCAAATTGAGAATGTAACTTCTGAACCATAAATGCAGTAAATGAAGTTGAGATGCTTGTAATCAAGATATCATCAACATATACCAAAACATAGCAAATAGTATAGTCAACACTGTAAACAAAAAGTGATGTATCTGACACATATTGACGAAAACCATGATGTAATAAGGCAGAAGATAGCTTAGCAAACCAAGCACGTGGTGCTTGTTTAAGGCCATACAAAGCCTTTTTGAGAAGACAAACATGATGTGGGTTCAAAGGATCAACAAACCCAGGTGGTTGAGTCATGTATACCGACTCAGTCAAGTCCCCGTGAAGGAAAGCATTATTGACATCAATTTGACGAACATCCCAACCTTGTGAATAAGAAACCGAAAGAACTAGTCATATTGTAGTTGGCTTAACAACTGGACTAAAGGTTTCGGTATAATCAATACCCGGTG
Organism: Lactuca saligna; assembly: GCF_052625555.1. Classification (NCBI taxonomy): domain Eukaryota; kingdom Viridiplantae; phylum Streptophyta; class Magnoliopsida; order Asterales; family Asteraceae; genus Lactuca; species Lactuca saligna. The sequence goes on from NC_136422.1 coordinate 26,763,183, forward strand.
TTTGAAGAAAACATTTTACTACCAAACGGGATTTGTATCGACTAACGGTTCCATCAGGATTGTGTTTTATTTTATATACCCACCGACAACTGACAATATTTGCATTCGGGGGTGTAGGAACCAAGACCCAAGTTTGATTGGAATGAAGTGCTGAAATTTCTGCCTTCATAGCATCACACCATTCTGGCCATTTTTGGGCTTGCGTATAGGTAGTGGGCTCAAAATTAGGAGGTGTGTGAGTAGCTTGAAATAAAATATGATCTGGGAATTGTTTAGAAGTCTGAGTGTGATCTCTATTTCTGGTAATCATATGATGAACATGTCTTTGTTGAGAAGGAGGAGAAGGTACAGGTGTTGGTTGAAAAGGAGGAGGAGGTACGGGTGAAGAAGAATCATTTGTGGAGATACTTGGAGAAGGTACATGTATGGATGATATTAGAGAATCTGGAGTGTATATAGAAGGTGGCGGTGGTGGAAGAGTAACATGGTGAACGGTATCTTGAGAAGTGGAAGACAAATTAGATGGGATAGAAGGAAAAATTGTTTCATGAAAAACAACGTGTCGACTTGTATGAGTCATATTAGTAATAGGATCAAAACAAATGTATCCTTTGTAATTAGATGCATAGCCAACAAAAATACATGCTACAGATTTTGGTGACAGCTTGTTTGGACGAGTGTCTCCAAGAAAAGGATAACAAAGACACCCAAATGTGCAAAGTGTAGTATAAGATAGTGTGGTATGAAACAACAACTCGTAAGGTGACTTCATTCGAAGAGTTTTGGATGGAAGACGGTTAATAAGAAATGTAGTTGTAGCATAAGCATCATACCAGAAAGTAGAGGGTAATTGAGCTTGAAACAATAAAGCCCGAGCAGTTTCTGAAAAATGTCGATTCTTACGTTCAGCCACACCATTTTGTTGAGGTGTGTAAGGGCATGAAATACGGTAAGTGATACCCGAATCAGACAAAATTTTTGCCATTCTGCCTTTGATTAATTCAGGAGAACCGTTACACTGAAAAAAATTTATAGAGCAAGATAGAAGATTTTCGGTGTGTGCTTTAAAATGAGAAAACGAATCAAATGCTTGAGATCGGTGATGAAGTGGTTAAATCCACGAGAATATTGTATAATCATCAATAAACGAAATAAAGTATCGATAGCCAGCTCGAGATGGGATGGGCGCAGGACCCCAAATATCACAATGTACAATGGCCAATGGAGCACTAGTTTGGATTTGATTTACATGAAAAGGTAGACGAGTGCTCTTAGAAATTGAACAAACACGACAAGGTTGTTTTATTGATCTACTATTTTTATCAGGAATTGAAATACATTGTAAAACACTTGAGGACGGATGTCCCAAACGGTTGTGCCAAATAATAGTAGACAAATCTTGAGGTGTTGAAACCGAAGTTGTCAAAGAGTAGAAATGTCGAGCACTAGGCAGAATGTGGTGGAGTACTGCCCCTGACATATCCTTCACAAACAGACCGAAAAATGAGAATTCAATAGAATAAGGATTATCTCGAACCAGTTGTGATATCGACAATAAATTTTTAGTGAGTCCAAGAACAAGCAAAATGGTTTTAAGAAATATTTTGCATTTTGGTAAATTGATGGTAAAATGTCCAACGTGAGAAATGTTAAGAGTCATACCATTACCCACAATGACTTGTTGTGACCCGGAATAAACTTTGGCATCGTGGACAAGATTCGAATTTGAAGTCATATGTGTTGTTGCTCCTGAGTCTGGTAGCCAGTTTTCAACCATCTCACAAGTATCAGAAAGATTAGACTCTGCGACAAGAGCAAACTGGTTATTATTAGGCATCTGTGCAGTGAATCCAGGCCATGAACTTTGACTTTCAGCCCAATTCTTAAAATGTTGTGGACCAAATGATTGAGCAAAATTTGCGAGATGTTGATTCTTAAGAGTAGGAGTTGACATTGTTGTTGAATTTGAGACTCCATTCACACCATTATTTAAAAAATCAGGACTCATTGGACTATTTCCAGGCCCAGCAGCATTATGAAAACCATTATAATATCCCATTTGTGAATTTGATGTTCTATTTGTAAATGGAAGACCGGTGTGACCCATAAGGAAAGAAAGACGCAGATCTATAGGATCCGACCCATTATGTGAATTAACCCAAGAAGCGTTGTCAAGGGTTTGGGTGTTATCTAAAATTCCGGCAACATTAGCACCGTGAGAGACACCATAACCACCGCCATTATAAGATTGACCTCTTCCCTGACCACCACGTCGGCCGAATCTTCCGCCTCTGTTGTTACTTCTTCCTCGACCTCCATTTAACACACCTGTTACCGGAGTAAAGTGAAAATAACACTGGAGGGCAGAATGTCCAGTCTTCTTACAAATCTGACATTCGATTTTTGATCCAGACTTTTCATTTGATTGAGATCCAGTGTGAGGAGGTAAAACTTTAACCGACGAAGATGATGGAAATATGACGTTCATAGCAGATTCATGACCAGAAGTGTGAAGATGACACATCGTTTGTTCATAAGTAAGAAGTTTTGCTTATAATTTCACAAAAGTTGGTTGACGTTCCGCAAATTCAACATTTGTTACAATAGTGTAAAATTCTGGATTGAGTCCATTTAAGGTATGTAATACGATATCCGCATCTAAAACATTATCACCTATAGATGATAGAGAAGATGCAATCTGTTGAACTTTATCGCAATAAACGCTCACCGAGTCTCCTCCTTGTTTTAGCATCTAAATCTGACTACGTAGCTGTGTTCTTCGTGCAAAAGCTTGATGGAGATAAGTTGTTTCGATCTTTTTCCAGAGTTCTGCTGCAGTTGTGGTATGAACAGCCATATGAGCAATAGTTTGGTGTAAAGTGGCGTTGATGCAAGCATTAACATAGCCATCTAACCGGAGCCAAGTTGGATAATCAGATTAGCCAATAGCTGGTACCAGACGGTCAATATCAATGTATTTTAGAAGATCTAAAGTGCATAAGATAACAAGCATTTGATGTTTCCACACAAGATAATTTTCGCCATTTAGTTGTATTGAAACAAAATTTGTAATGTTTGTAATCGATAATACCGATCTTGTTCTTTGATCTTCTGAAAAATCTATTGAATTAGTGACTTCTGGTTGTGATTCCTGTTGTATTTCCGGCATGATGAGAAGGAAGAATTCAAGTTTCTAAGCAAAATAGATTGAGCATCAGCTCTGATACCATAAAGTCAAATAGAAAAGAGAGAGAATTTAGTATGAGAGAGACTTTTGTGATGTATTTCTTGAAATGAGAAGAGTACAGTGTCATCTATTTTGTACAATAGAGAAGGAGTTAGAATGATCTAGAAGAGACGTAACAACTCTAACTAACTCCCTAACTAATACTTAACAGTTAAGTACATGGAATTATGATATGGCACTAGTATACGTAACAAATAGGCACCATAAATGAGAGCGATAACAGTAACTACATGATTTGTTGCATCATACAAGGTGGAAAACATGTCGACAAACATTGTTTATAAAATAAAAGATTACACCATAGTTATTAGAAATGAGAAAACTAGTGTTCGACGTAATCAATGTTTAATTGGCGCAAAATTTGATCCATAGAAATTCAAGTCGTGATTTATGTTGTTTAAATAATTTATATAAATCGTTTCATACTATCTAGGTATGTTAATAACGCGTGTATATGATTTTATGTTGAATAAATAATTTTCATAAATCGTTATATACAGATTAAATTCATTTAGAATTTCATTTATAAATGATATTAGACGTAAAGTATTGGGTTTTATGTAATATGTCATATGGTGTATGTGAGAAAGTAAGATAGAAAAATGGGTAATCAAAAAGTTTAATAAGGTTATAAGATGTTAGAGGTGTGTGAGAAAGTAAGAGAGGGAAACAAAAAGTTTAATAAAGTTATAGGATGTTAGAGAGGTGTGTGAATATGTAAAATAGAGTGGTATGTGAGAAAAAAAAAAATCGTTTTTGAAATCAAGCAAACAAAAAATATCAACTTATTAATAATAGAATAAAATTCAATAACATTGACCTAATATTCAAATTTAAGATCTTTTTTATTTTTATATAGAGATAATGTTATAAAAAAGTAATATATTTTTCGATTTGTATATATTTGATCAATGAATGTTATTTTCGATCATATTTATCCTTTCAAGTTGTTAAATTGTACACATTAAGTTCTCATGACTAGCTACTCCACGTTAGCCGATAAAAATGACTTAACAGGGTAATATATTTCTTATTTTATACACATTTAGTTATTAATATTTTTATACACATTTAGTCCTTAATAATTTATTTATTTTTTTGGAAAATAATTCATTTTTGTTTTTGTACTCATTCAATATTTATGATTGGTTTTTTTAGGTTTTTCTTACAACATCTTACGTACGATAATCATTAATGAGATGTTTTGGGGCTTTTGATGTTTATATCCATCACGATCTCGACTATTTAGTTGTTTAAATCATGTGTTCATATATTCTGAACGTTGTAACTTCTTTATACGATCTGGTGGTATAAATGATATTTATATCCATGGGTTCGTATTTTAGTCTATAACTTTCGTTTACATGACTTCCGTTATAAAATAATATGTTTTTACTTACGATCTTTATATTTATACGTTTTTTATGAAGAAATGTATAGATATTTTTTTTATTTTATAAAAAACGAACATATAAATATAAAGATCGTTAAAATATGATATTATATGAAAAAGTTACGTCATTCATAACACAAGATCTAAGCTAAACCATAAGACCTACATAACCAAACAGTCGAGATCGCGATGAACATAATCATCAACAATCCTAAACACCTCATCAATAGTTATCATACGTAAGATGTGGTAAGAAAAAACCTAAAGAAATCATTCATAAGTACTGAATGAATACAAAAATAAAAATAACTTATTTTGAAATAAAAAATATTAAGTAATAAATCTATGCAAAAATATCAATGATTAAATGTGTATAAAATGATAAATATATTTATTAAATCATTTTTTTCGACTAACATAAAATAACCGATCATAAAAACTGAATGTATATAGTTTAATAAATTTAAAATGTAAATATAAAAATAAAAAATAAAACAAAAAAAATCAATCATCAAATAAATACAAATTAAAAAAATATATTATCTTTTTCAAGTGTTTATATATCTAACAAAAAAAGATAGTACTTTTTTACTTTATTTGGGTTAAAGTAAAAGTTGATAATCATAATTCATAATTCATAAGTATACTTTGAACGGAATATGGTCAGAAAAGCAGAAACTTGCCTTTAGTTCCGTTTTTATTCATATAAAACTACACATAAAATATTAAAACATTTAGTGTGTTGATAGATTGTAACGACAGAAAAAATAAAATCTAATGTTAAGTTAAACAAAAGCTAATTAATTTGAAGAATATTGTTCGAAGTTTCTTCCATAGATAAACTTTATGATATAAGGGGTCGGGATTTTCTTTCAAATACAAGAAACTGAAGCTCAGTTTGAATAATAAGAACTAGATCTACATCAAAGTTCATACAAATTCTTCACCAAGCAGATCTGGTTACATCAGTAATAGCAATCATCATACAATATTAGAATTATTGCGTAGTATGTACATGTGAGGAATCCATAATTTAAGTATCAGATCCTGCAAAAGCTAAAGCACTAACACCTGGGCTTTGTTGTTTTTGCCTCCACTACAACTGGTGAGTATGTCATTAACGATTTCTTTGATGATGGAGCCTCGCGGTGGAACCGGATCTTTTGCTTCCCTTGCCACCGTCTTCCCCGAGCACCGCATCCTTCTTCTGGCCAACGAGCTGCCACTGCGGCTGGTGAAGTTAGAGATAAAGTGTGGAGCACTGGAGTGCACTTACAAGAGTGGCGCAGCCACATGATTATATAGGATTATAGAGGGCAATTATTGAATTGTTAGTCATGATGTCATCCACGTGACATAAGGAATGATGTCAACATATTTATAACTTCAACCTTTTGTAAAGTTATACATATTTGTTGCAAGTTTAAAAAGATAGTGAATCATAAAGAGTCATGTGTTTGTATTAATTTGTTAATCAAATATTTTGTTTTTGATTTTTATGTTATAATTACATAACTGTACATGGAAAATCCATCGTTTTTTTAACGACAAAGATTTTTTTTATTAAAAGAGAGTCGGCGAACAATATATTTTACTCCCTCCGTCCCAATATTATTGTCTATAGACAAAAAACACACAGATTAAGAAAAGCATTAATTACCACTAACTTTATACAAGAAAATTACAGTTTTATCCTTACTTTGCATTTAATGTTTCATTAAATGCTTAGTTGGTTAAGTAATAATGAGGGGGTATTTTGGTAAAAATGTTATTTATTTTTAAAAGTGGATGATTATTTTGGGCAAACCAAAAAGTAAAGATGAACTATAATTTTGGGACGGAGGGAGTAACATTCAGTGGTATTACACCAATTAACCATTTAGACCCAACCTTTCCTAGCTATCATCTTCATCCGATTATTAGCAAGAAGTTTAATCTCACTATCTAGATCTTTGATGTTCCTCATCTTGTTGAATATAAAGTTTCTAAAACACCAAATAACTCAAACAAGGGCAAGAAGAACAATCATTATATCTGCATGAACTTCCTTAGCAATAACCATGTCAGCTTTGGCTTCAAAGAGTTGTTATTTCGAATCTGCAGTCTTTGGGAAGTCGCTCTGCCACCTATTGAGAAACACTCTCACATCTTTTACCAAAGAACACTCAATAAAGATATGTTTCTTGGTTTCGGGCTTGCTATTACAAAGAGGGATAAGGTGGGTTCAATATGTACTCGAGATTTAAGCGGGTGGGAAGTATATCAAATCTAGTTCTCCATGCCAGACTATTTGCTTTAGTAGGAGCAACTCTGTACCAAGTACTCTGAATCGTGTTCTGATCCAACGAAGAGTCATCATATTATAAAAGTGGATCTTGACATATGATCTTTAAATATTATTAAAAGAGAAACCTTATGAAATCATCTTAAACAATCTGTGCCATTGATTGTATTTCAATCCTATGCTTTTTACCCTTAAATCAAATTGCTGACATAATCTTCTCCAAATGAAATGTATTTAATTCCAATAAAAGCTTTCCAATTGTCAAACAAAATTAACTTACATCCGTTGAAATAGAATGTATATAATTCCAATAAAATATTTTCATATTTTAAATCTTGAATTTCTGGTTATAAAAGGTTTTAATATGGTCAACTTTAAAAACATATTAGTAACAATCCATTTCAATTAAGGCATTAATATCAACCATTAATATAAATTTTTTTATATTAGTAAACCATTAATATAAAAAATCTATTTTTATTAGGAAACCATTAATACCAAAAAATCAGATTCAAATTATCACATACATATACGATTCATCATTGAATCTACAGCTCACACTTATTTTCAATTGTTTCTTTTCTTCAAACCTTCTCCTACAACATCATTCTTGTTGTTTATAACTTTCATCTTCATTTTTACTTTAAAGCTTCGTTGTTGTGCAGTAGAAGGTCATTACCTTCTTTTGCTTTTTATATTTTTTTCAATTATTTTTTTGTTTCTATATTAAATATATGTATTCATATATTTCGATTTTCTTTGTCACAAATTACATGAAATTTGTTAACTAATTGTCTAAAACTTTTCAAATAAACAGGAAAAGAAATTACACACCTTTAACAAAACAGAAATTAACTATCTTTAGAATTGACACTAATTAGGAAAATGTTATTTTTATATATTAGAGGTGATTATGATTTTTATTATTATTATGTCATAAGAATCTGGTTAACTTTGGTATGATTTTAAAATATTTTGGTATGATCCTATTACACTTTTAGGTTGATTTAATTGGAAATAATATATAATTTATTTATGCATCATTTGAAATTAAGTATGGAAACAATTTTGTTGACAGCTATGGTGGATCCTTATAATTTTTTGACTTTCCAGGATTTGATAGTCAGGAATCGACACTCATGTTGCATTTTGTAAGATTTTATTTTAACATTCTATCTTATGTACACGTAAATATTTATTGTACTACACATCTATAATACAAAAACATTTATTTTTTTTATTCCAGATTTTCTTAGTCGGGTTGTGTCGAGTAATCTCATGAAAGTGAATATTGAAAATTCAAGGGAGGAATGATTGATGAACCTGGTTGATTAGGATATAAGTTAAGTATATGTGTTTAAAAAAATTTATTTTCTAAAGTATTTTTCTACATGATACCATAAAACATGTGGTTTGCATGAAAATGACATGTTCATCTACAGTTCAATATACATGTTTATTTTAGCATTACTTAAAACATTTCAAATCCACTAATTATAGAATCCACCTTGATTCATATAGGAAATAATTCGTTGATCATTATCAAATGGTTCATTTATAATCTTCTCACTAACAAATTGATCAAATGTTGTTAGAGCTCTTTCAAACATTTTTTTATCATGTGTCTTCATACTTTTAAGTTTTACATTTTCATCTTCAAATTCCATTGTTTAGTTACATACATTGAAATTATTATTTTTTGTTTAACATACCAACGTACTTTGTTTTATATTTATATAGTAACAACAAAATTTATAAATTTAAAGAACAATATACGTATTTTGAATTTTGTCATAGTATTATACTTTACAAAATACAATTTCCTCTAAAATAATTTTTGTCAGTAATTTTATCCAAGTTAAATTTGTATTTTCCTTATATAAATCTTTTTAATGATCCTGATTTTTTCCCTCTAAAAGTATATTAATGTTGCCACATTATAATTATTATTTTCCAAAATATATTCGTTTAATGAGGAACTTAATTTAGTGAATGAAGTAAATGTTAATTCAAACTAGATATATATCCCATTATTATTACACGAGTTTATTAAAAAAATATGATGTAAACATTAAGCATTTTTAAAATAAAGTTTCAGAATACATACAAACTATAATGTTGTATAATGAAATATAAAATTGAATAGAATAAAAAAACTATCAAGACAACAAATCTTGAAAATAATATAGTTATGAAAAATTATAAAGTAAGATAAAAATTATAATATATTAGGAGATTTGTAAGTACAATTAGTAAAAACACTACGGTTATTAGAAAAAAAATAAGATTGTTAAGATTAGTAAAAATGTAATATATAAACTAAATTATCACAATACTAATGAAATGTCATTATTTGATATTTCATATAATTGAAAGATATACTAAATTACATTGATGATATACTAAAATTATTCAAAGTTGCACCAAGACTAATGCAAAGTTCTTGCGAACACTAAATAAATAAGAACAAACATAAAAGCCAGCACTTATATTCATAATCAATTTAAAATAAATCAATCATGATTTAGAAAAGAATTTCCGTTGATGATATACTAAAATTAAATCCATATAACATTTAACATTCCATAAATTATACTCTATGACTTTATTTGAATAAATGAAATAGTTGTCAATATTTAATGCAGTGAAAAAAACGGTATATTGGTTAACATTATAGGCTCAAATTTAGTAACCTCAGTATGGAAGGAACGTCTAATTAGAATACTTATGCTTATATAACAATATCAAAACCATATGTGATGAAGAAGGTCACTCAACTAATAAAACAAAAAAAGTTGTATACAAAGAGGTCCTTCAACGATTATAGATATTTATCGATTTCAATGTATCTTCTACACATTTCAATAATACCAATAACCATAATGTTTTTTTTATAATTATTATGCAATATCTGTAGACACTTGTATGTTTTTTATACGTTCCCCGCATTTAACGCGGGTTATAATCTAGTATTATAATAATAATAATAAAAATACAAAAGACTTCTATAAATGTGTAGTGATAGAAAAAAATGTATAATGTCATAAAAAGAAAGGTGTGTCCTTTGGCTGAAGAACGTTTTCATTAAGGCTAGAAGATTTATGTTTTAAATAAAATAGTGATGACAATTGATAATATTACCATATGGTTATTGAAAGAGAGAAGTTACAAGGTGTGACATCCCTAAAATCTCGGTCAGAAAAGACCGATTTTCATTTATGCTTTTAAAATAATATCAGAGTAAATCCTTTTGATTTGAAAGAGTTGCGAAATTTGTTCCCAAAAACAAAGTATGATAAAATAATATTTATCAAAGCATTTCATAAAGAAATGTATTTTCATTATATAATCAAAACTCGGGATGTCATGTTCCGATACAGACCATAAAGCATAAACAATAACATTACAAGTCATTCAACAAATATATACATATACAGACTTGTAAACAAAACAACTTGATGATTCATCCATCTTATGCCCTTGCGCCACTTCCTGTAATACAAATAAACTGAGTGGGTCAGGCTTGGGAGCTTGGTGAGCGTATAGGGTTTTCAACCCGCAATAAATAATTATATTTAATTCCACCATCTAACAATAACCCAATTACCCATTCCCGTTATTCTTACTTTACGTCCCTAAAATAACTAACATAAGGGACCTAGTCTAAGAATATTTCATCGGGGCGACAACACATGCATTCGGGGGTTTCCCGGCAATATATGTCAAATAAGGCAATCATGAGGGGGATGGAATACAGCGAATGAACACCCAAGTTCATTAACACCTACAGGTGGCGAACCTGCTAGCGTTCCACATGACTGTCTAGAAAAGTATGTGGTCGTCATCTAAACTCCGCTAGATGACTGAATCAAAAACAACATCGAGGTCTCTCATCTGTTTATCACACGTCAGCTATCTACCCATGTTCTACCCGACATATTAGTAGATAAAAATATATATTTTTATACATAGTTTAAAACCTGTATAGCATTCTCATTCAATAGATATTCCAAAACAACAGATGAGACACATACACATAACACGTATTTCATAGAGAATAAATCATATCTATGAGATACAAGAAAGTGAATATACATTCACACATATAACACAAAATATACAGATAACACATATTTCGTATAAAATACTTCATAATTATGCGTTAGAAGAAAGTAACCACACACTCACTTGATCAGAAGATGATCGGACAGCACTACGGCTTGTAGAAGTAGTATTCTTCGGTAGATCTAGAAGATCTTCACAAAAACCGGACTCCTCGCAGGCAGAACTTCGGCTTGAGAATTGCACTTCGCGGGATTTTCAGGGCTTCGGGACTTGCTTCGGGGCTCGGGAATGATACCGGGGCTTCAGGATAATTCTTGCACGAAAAACGATGCAAAAACACGAGAGAAGGGGAAGAAATGAGCAAAGAACTCGGTTGCCCTCGACATCCTTTTATAGGGGATGGAACTTCGATTTACGTTGGGCTTAATCTGAAATTACGCTGGGCGTAATGAGGATCAGCTTGTTGACTCCCCCCCCCCCCCCTCTGGATAATATCGGATAATTTATATTTATATTAAATATCGAAAATATTTAGTAAACTTCAAAAATTCATATCTTCCTCATACGAAATCCATTTTCGATGTTCTTTATATCCACGCGTAGGTGAGACTACACTCTAAACTTTCGTTACACAAGGTTCTCAATGAAAAACATAAATGCTACAAAGAAGAAAGGGTAGAATAAATACACTACTAGAAAAACAGCCTTTTACGACGCTCATTGCGCATCATAAAAGGCTTAGACAACGTGCAAATGCGTGTCAAGGAAGGCCCTATCATAAAGAGAGATGACGTGCTTTTGCGCGTTGTCTATAGACGACGCACATTTATGACGCGCAGTTACGACACGCGTTTACGACACGCAATGCGTATCAAGGAAGGCCCTGTCAAGAAAGGCCATGTCATAAATGAAGATGACACACATGTTTGCGTATCATAATTTTAAATGTTTAAAAAAAATATTATTTATAGATTTACTTATTTTCAAATTAAATTTTGTATTTAATGTCTCATAATAAAAAATAAAATACCATATACAAAAAAATAAAATTCATTGCATAAAATTTAATTTCATACAAATAATAGATGAAAGTACATTGCTATTTCTTCTGTTTATCGCTATACTATTCGATGAAATTTCAATGTGACATTAAAGTAATCTCCCCAGTGTGACATAAGAGACAATTTGATTACATACAAATTGAAAAATGTGGGCATCCGACCTCAAAATTTTCTATCTTTGCAAAAATCTTGTTACGCACTCCCCATGTGCTAATAACCTACAATTTTCCATAAAACTTACGACTTAAATGAGTATATGATAAGAAACATTTAATGGAATCACAAAAGAGAAACTTCACCTCGTTATCTTTATCAGTGATAAGAAACATCTCCTGATGGCTGTTTCATAATCTATGATTTTAGAATCGAAATCCTTAGTTTTTTTATAAAGCTCTTCTATAAGGGAATATAGGTCTCCAACTATTTAGCTTCTGTTAATCCATCATTCGGATGGATCTCGCCCTCACTTTCTTGATTCTTGAATTCCCCTTTTGCCCTTGCTGCAGCTTCAAGTTCTTCAGTTGTTCTCAGTTATGATAAAGGGCGACTAGCAGCTAATTACCTAAAGCTGTCAAAAGTTTTAAAAAAAGTAGAATGAAAAGATGTGGCTTGACTAATTAAAGAAAGATTGTGTTGCAAAAACATATATCAACCATCACCTGTTGAAATACCGATCTAACTGCTGATTCGACCAATATTCGTGTGTAAATCATGGCAAGATTCGACCATTTCTATAGTTGATACTCATATTCAATGTATTTATCCAACAAAGAAAATGAAAGATAATCAGTTCCAACATAAGCTAGACCCCGTTCAAATAGCTTGATAAGAACATCATAAATAAAATATTTAGTTATATTAACCATAGATTATGGACTGCAGCAATAGCCCATATATGCCCCTTGTAATAAGTAGATTGGATCTAGAACCCACAACTTTACTAGAAAATCTCTACTCTGAGTTAATTCCATTGTTAAAACATAAAAACACTTTTACTATTATAATAAAAACTTACTAGAAAATCTCTACTCTAAAGTCAGTGTATACAAGTAAATTCCAGTAGTCCTTTACAGTTCTCAGCAGGGGGACAAGAAGTGACCTCCCGGAGATCATGTTGTCTCAGAGTGGCATCCTCGCTGGCACTCCAGACAACATTCGGATTACCAGGTTCTACCTGAAACAGAAAATTCATAATGATAAGAAGATGATATTAGTAAATTTGTTAGGGGAAAACAATATATATATATATATATATATATATATATATATATATATATATATATATATATATATGTATATCTTACAGCTAATTATTTAATTCTCTTGTTGTGGCATTGAAAATGAGCTGATAGGTTACTAGCAGTATCTTCATGTGTGCAAGACAAATTGAATAGTCGAACCTACAGGTTTGAGTTAAGATTTTCTGAAGACATGTGAATGAATGAAGCAATGAACAAAATGGAAGGAGGGTTACTTCAGTATCACCAGCTCCAGATGCTACCAACTCATTAGATGTTTCAGGAACAAACTTTGTGCAAAATATATTATTCCTATGACCACTATCAATGGAATGCAAAAGCTTGCGGCTTTCATAACTCCAAAGATTTACCTGAAAAAGAATGGAACATCTCTAGTTTTAAAAACTACATGTAAAAAAGAAGTATTATTAGTTGCATTTTGCTTGGTTTTCAGGCATCATACAGGTAGCTAATACATATGAAGAAAAAAGGTAGGAAGATGTACATGAGCATCATCAGATCCAGATATCAATAGTGAGCCTTTTGAGTTCCAAGAAATAGTATTTACACATCCTTGATGCGCCTGAAAACAACACAGATCAACTCTTTATCAAAGTTTGGTAAACAGAGACAAGTAGATGTATATCTAGAGTCTGCAACATAAAAAGGTTAGGACGTATAGGTTTCTATCTCAATTTTTCACATAGTGATCAAAATACTTTTCATTTCTCTTCCTTTCTCCTAGATGGAGAAATACATAAAGAAGGTAATCGACACTAATGTGCTGATCAAAGTTATGATTCAAATAGAAAAACATCCCTTGCAAGATATATCAAGATTTAAGCACATAGTACACACCTCCCGTTTTCTTTTTCTGCCCTTGCATTTGTGGAATGAACCGATGACCTAAACTGAAGTGCAACTTGACCCACAATGTGATCATCATTTAAATCATTTGATTTGTTCCTTTGCCATTTTTTAACGTTTTCTTTCAGTTGTTTCTCTTTTTCATCATCATCTTCCAGCAATTCAAGTAGAGCCTCAATTTCACCATCTAATTCATAGCAAACCCATGCACAATAAGAGATTGTCACGATCACATTCTTCTTCACACTCACACCTGTCATAAAACAATAAATAAAATTATAAATAAAATGTAATTATGTTTCATTTTCTACCATTGACAGCTTCCTAACATGTATATGGAGACAAGACTCAAACAGAGATAGGAGGCTTCATGGTACACCCTTTACCCTTCCTTATATTAGTTATGCTTAAATAAATAAATAAATCCTGGATCTGCTACTTTATGAGAGAATTCATTCCCCAATGTTTCATCATTTAAATGTTCAGATCTAAGAATCTTGACAGCAACATGCTCACCGAGGTACTCTCCATGGAATCTTTCAACAAACAAAATAACTGATATTAAGATACTTGTAAGAATTAGGAATTCGCCCCCTGTAGAAAAGAAGGTATACCTGTCAATCATGCTTCCTGGCTGAACAAGAAGGAGCGTTCTCTCTTCTACCATCTTTAAAAGTTTAAGTCAAATTCGCCCCTGGTAGAAAAGAAGGTATAAAGAACATTAATAGTGTTGGATTTTCTCTTTGTAATGCTTCTCTACAGTATAACAAACAATATCTAACAAACTTAGTAAACATTAGACTTTAAATCCTTTTTATGTAGACAAGTAAATGTACCTGTCAATCATGCTTCCTGGCTGAACAAAGCTAGATGCATCAGCAACATGTACCTATCAGTCATGTCTGCACATTATAGAGAACCAAGTTCAGTTCACTAATGATACAAAAGTTAACTACCACAAGGGTAATATGGTCAGCTAGTTGAAGTGTTTGAAAGTGAATCAAAATGCACTTTTGGTTGTAATTTTTCTCTTAGGCATTTCATCATATAGTTGGCATGCCCTAATTTGATAAAAACTGAAATACAAGATATAAATGGAGAAACTACTGACTTGTTCAATGGAAATTGGAATGGAAATAAACCTAGTTGATAAAACTGAATTTTTCTTTTTTTATTTAGTTTAATGAAAATAAACCCAATAGATAAAATTGAATTTGGCATGAAAGGTAAAGGAGGACCTGAGAACTTGAGGTGTAATTTCAGAGGTATAAGACAACGAACATGGGGTAAATGGGTAGCTGAGATTCGAGAACCCAATAGAGGTAGTCGATTATGGCTTGGAACTTTCGGGTCAACAGTTGAAGCTGCCCTAGCTTATGATGAAGCTTCCCGAGTCATGTATGGTCCTTGTGCTCGTCTCAGACCATCTCCAACCCACTTCCATTTTTTCCTCCAAAAATGGAGTAAAAATGGGGTAAACAGTGTTTCATCTCCAACCCTACTCCATTTTTCACCCCATTTTTACCCCCAAAAAGTATATTCTATCCTTTTAACTTATATAAATTATCAAATACACCCCTTCTACTAATTTGGTTTTAACAAATATATAGTCTATATTTTTTTCATGACAATAATATTAAATAAATAATATTAAATTTATAATACGTAATTATAAGCTTTTGTAAAATACATAATTGTGTTTTAAAATTTTCAATATGTATTTAAATTTTAATATGAATTTGATAAACAACAAGAAAATTTATATTTATAATTAATTAATATAATTTAATATATAACACAATATTATAAGTATTAAATATTATATTAAAATAATAATTAGTAGGTAAAAAAATCATAAATGTATAATATAAAAAATGAAGGACTAAAACCGACAACTCAAAGTTCGTCCCCATTTTGGGGGAAATGAATAGTATAACACCATATTTGGTGTTATACTATTCATTTCCCCCAAAATGGGGGAAGAAATGGGGTAGGGTTGGAGAGGAATGGGAGAAGAAATGGAGAAAATTATGGAGAATTGGAGTGGGATGGAGATGCTCTCAACCTGCCAAACTGTCGAACCATGAGCGAGTATTATTCTGAATCAATGGTGGTTCCTAATGGTGCTTCAAGTTGAGACTCCACTACAATGTGCAGCCATTCTGAAGACTCAAAAAATGGTCGGGTAGTCAAATGGTCAAAGATGATTGTGAATCGAATAGCAACGAATTTGGTAATCCGCCATTGATGACGACTGTTAAACAAGAAGTTGAAGATGATCAGGAAGATGGCGACTGGTAATAGCAAGCCCTAATTTGAGAAAAACTGAAATAGAAGAGATAAATGGAGAAATTACCGACTTGCTCAACGGAAATTGGAATGAAAACAAACCCTTGGTTGTACAAAATTAACCATAAAACTTCTTTTGATCTTCCATCTTGTGAGAAAAGGGAATTCGAACCTTTGTTTGTGGTGGTGTTGGTGGTCCGATGTAGATGGGGTGTTGGGGGCGACAAGGATTGGATTTTTTGAGAAAGCGTGTGAGAATGTCTTTGCGGTGGTGTTGGCGGTATGAATCTTGAAGAGTTAATACTTGGGTGGCCTTCCATATCATGGTTCCTTGTTTCATCGATGCCTATACATCCGAACAGAACACACTACAAATATGTTGGTGTGAGTGATGGCTAGGGTTCTTGAGAGAGAACAAAAGATTTTTTGAGAAAGCGTGTGAAAATGTCTTTGGAGATATTGTGGAGAAAAGAATACAGAAAGAAGCAGGTCGAAGGAATGATGCAAGAACATTTTTGGCGAGTATTCTCAAGAACATCAGAGAAGAAGTAGGTGAAATCACAGCAGAGATGAAGCAGATGAATGGAAATCAGAAGCATTTTTTCTTGATTGATATGATGAAGTCGAGAGATGCAGATGAAATTGTAACCTTGGATTTGTGATTGAGAAGTTGCACAACAGTGAGAGGAGAATGAAAGATGCATCAAAACGCTTAGGGCAAAGAGGGTAGCGGGCTTTATTAATTGTTTGGCTTTTCTTTTCCCACTTGTAACTAAGAAACGCGCGTTCATAAAAATTATAAAGCGACACCTACAGAGAATACGCCTTTAAGATACAGCGCCCTCCGTGTTTTTAATATTTTTTTCTTAGGGAACTAATTTAAGGGCGTGCAATAATGTGTGCCCTAAGTCCTTAAATTTTCTGAAGAGATGACACGTTTTTAATGTCACTCTCGTTTGCGTAACATAAATTAATGAGTGTCGTGGTTTGCGCGTCGTAAAAGGCTGTTTTTCTAGTAGTGATACTAGCTAAGACAAAAACCTAATGGGTTCAAGCCTAAAAGAACCATAAACATGTAGGCTAATAACATATAGGCTAACATCCCCCCTCAAACTCACAATGTCACATCAATAAGCATTGAGGGTTTGTCACAACGCCTTCGTAAAAATATTCGCATGCTACAAGGGTGATGAAAAAAAGGAAGTGATATGGTTCCGAGCTGTAAGTGATGACGGGTGAAGAGACAATCAATCTCAATGTGCTTTGTCTGCTCATAGAAAACAAATTTTTTTGCAATTTGTATCGCAATTTTCTTTCATAATGCAGGGGAGTAGGTGAAGAAATATGAACTCACATATCCGCAAACAGCCACTATAACCAGATAATCTCATATGTAGTCATAGCGATAGCTCGATACTCAGCATCCGTGGAAGATCTAGAGACAACGTCCTCTTTCTTGCTCTTCCATGAAATGAGCGACTCTCCAAGAAATACGAAAAAATCCGATGATGGATTTACGATCATGACGATCGGCATCCCAATCAGCATCACTATAGGAACATAACTCAAGAGAAGACGTTGAGTAAAACAAGAGGGTCTGAAACTAAATGCCATGAAGATATCTCAGAATACGGAGTACAACTCCCCGACGAACAGAGGCAGGAGCAGTAACAAACTGACTGACAACATGAATAGCATGATCAATATTTGGATGAGTAAGTGTGAGATAAACCAAACTTCCCACAACAGTGTGATAAAGATTCGGATCGGACAAAGGAACATCATCAGTAGGAGAGTATCATGCATTGGTGTCAAGAGGATTATTAACAGTCCGATTGTAAGAGAGGCTCGCTGATGTAAACAAGTCAGATATATATATATTTAGTCTGAGAAAGAAGATACCATCTCTTAGACTAAGCAACCTCAATACCCAAGAAATAACACAGTAAGCCCAAATCCTTCATAGCAAATCGATAAGCTGGATCATGCTTCAAAGACTCAATACCAGCATGGTCATCACCAGTAATAATCATGCCATCCACATATTAGGACAAAACAATTTGTCCTGCATTCGAGCATCTAACAAACAAAGCCGAATCATGATTACTCTAGACAAATCCAAGAGTGGTAATCAATGTGGATAATTTCTCAAACCAAGCACGAGGTGCTTGCTTGAGACCATACAAAGCTTTGCGAAGTCGAAAAACCTCACCTGACTGGTGCCGAATTCCTGGGGGAGGAGATATATAAACCTCTTCATGGAGGTCACCATCCAAAAAGGAATTCTTGATATATATTTGAAAGATCTTCCACTGTCGAACGAATATGATTGTAATCATAGTATGGATTGTTGTCATCTTTGCCATTGAGGCAAAGGTATCCTCATACTCAAAATCGTACTGTTGGGAATACCATTTTGCTACAAATATGGCCTTGTACCGCTCAACAGAACCATAGGCTTTTTTTTATCTTAGACACCTAACAACAACCAATCATATGTTTCCCAGGAGGAAGGGAAACCAAATACCATGTATGAGTCTAATGAAGAGTAGTGAGTTCCTCATCCATAGCATTCTGCCAAAGAGGATTTAATACAACTTCTCTATACGATTCAGGTGCGGACAGATGACGGATGTTCACTATAAATGAAGCAAGTGGTCCTGAGTATGTAGAGTAAGAAAAATCTGGAATCTTGGTGGACTTGATATGACGAGTAGACCTCCTAAGAAGTGGTGGTGGAGGTGGATCTTTAGTTTCAACAGTTTAAGGAGCAGACTTGGGAGAAGGAGGAGTCGAGTAATTCTCTAAAGAAGTGTGTGTGTCATAAGTTGAAGGATCAGGTGGAATAGATGGGTCTCGAGCCTCTATCTCCTCATCGAAAGGATCAATATGCATAAGGTTTGACTTCGTTACATTGTGGGTTGTAGCAGGAATACAATTGAGTAGAAAGGAATATGTTCCAAAAACGTGACATATCAAGAAACATATAACTTTTGACTCACAGGATCATAGCAATGGTATCCTTTCTGTCCTTCACCATGCCCCAAAAATACACAAATAGTAGATTTCGGCTCCAACTTGTTCCTTTCAACATGAGGACAAAGAACAAAACAAGTACATCCAAAAACTCGTAAGGCAGAGTAGTCTGGTAGGTGACCATATAGCTTCTTAAAAGGAGAAATTCCTAAATTCAATGAAGTAGGGATACGATTAATCACATAAATAGCAGTTAAGACTACTTCTCCCCAAAAGGAACTAGGGACCTATGGTACCGGATGAAGTAGGTCCAAAATGAGGCATAGATACAAATATGGAAGTGAGATTAGAGGAAAAATACTATTTGAAACTCTCAAAAACCTTAGGATCCAATGCAGATGGTGGCATGTTGACAAAAGATTTCATGTCAACTGGTGGTGTAACAGCAACACCAAACTGTGGAGGACGAGGTGTCCATGGAGGAGTACCAGAGGAACATGGTTGAAGATTTTGTTGACCAAACCTATTATGTTGTCCCGACTGAGGCTGACCAGATTTACCCTTGTTAACTAACAATGGACACTAAGCTTTCCAATGATTTTGAACATTCATCATAAGAAACCCTTGGAGTTTGTCAATACTAATTAGAGGAAACAACAAGCATAGTAGGAGTGAAAGTAGAAATGGAGGTCGCTTTAAACCCTTTATCCGCGTGAGAGGTGATATGAGTGTCTTCATCAATCGGCTCAAGAACAAAAGAATCCACTAAAGAAAGGGGGGTGATTAAGAATCGTTCTACGTAGGCCTTCAAAATTAGAATGAAAGGCCATCAAAAACTGGACCAAACATTGTTCTTCCCTCCTAGCAATATAAGGCTCAAAATACTTTAAATCTTTAGATTCGGTAAGAGCTAATTGATCTCACAAATCAGACATAGCAGCATAGAAATCTTGACTGGTCATTTTGTTGAAAGGCACAAATACCATATCTAACTAATATTGTTTAGCAAAGTTGGACTGAGTATACAGTCTCTCCAAGTGATTCCAAACTTCCTTTGTTGTGTCATATTTAGCCAAATTCATACCAATAGATTGTGTAATAGGATTGTTAATGCAAGTAACCTTGTAGTTATCAATCTCCCAAGCATCAAGCAATAAATCAAAAGTCTTAACTTGAGGCACTGAGGGTTTGGCTTTAGTCCAAGTGACATAGCCCCACATATTCTTCCCACAAGGGAAGTTCTTCATAACATAACTCCAATATGTATAATTCTTTCCATCTAGTTGAGGACTGATTAACTGAAGGGAATCATCCTTTCCAATCATGTTGGAAATGTATAAATAACCACAACAATAGATAATCAATCTGAGAATGAGAAGAGCAACAAACCAGCAGAAACAACCAATTGAACAGCAAAAGATCAAACAACAACATAAAACTAACATCAACAGCAAACGAATACCAACAAACAAACGAACATCAGCATGAAAGAAGAAAGGGGAGAATAAATACTAGCTTAGAAAAAACCCTAATGGGCTAAAGCCAAAAGGGTGGTCCATAAACATGTGAGCTAATAACATATAGACTAATAACAACATAGTCATTTTATGTCTGGTAAGGAACATAATGTGTAAATTAAAACTAACAAAGGATGAAGCATAAAAATTTTAAACATTACAAAGACGATCCAAGTTAATTTTTAAAAAACTTGACTAAATGTGTCACACCCTCGACCGATGGCAGAAACGCCGAATTGTGTGACATTTGTTGAATATCGTAACCATAAGACATAAAGCCATCACTACATTATATTTAATTAAACAATGATTACATTGAATATTTTACATGCCAAAAACTATCAATCTCCTTACATTTTGTACTCTCTTGGAACGATCTTATCTTCTTTGGCTTCCTAGGAATACATGTGATTTTGAGAACGGTCAACATAATGTTGTTGAATTTGTTGGATTAGTGTCTAAGCCCGTAACCATATTTGGTAAGTACTTGACCAAATTGTGCATGGTCCTTTTGGGTTGCCTTCACCAAAGCAATTTGACTGGAGAAATAATGGAGAAAGAGGTTATTATGATTTATTAATATATTATAAGAATAATATATTAAAAGAGAAATCATATATGTTTAATTAATATTGGTCAATAATTAATTAATAACTAATTATGTGATCAAAAGTAATTAATTAAACTAGAGGGGTTGAATTGTAATTATATGATAAATGCAAATTAGGGCAATGGACGCCCTATGGATAGGGTGGACAAATTCAAGGGGATAAGGCCCTAGAATTCGTCCAAGGATAAGGCTTCTAGACTTATCTTATGGGTTGCTTAGTGGGCAAGCAACCAAATAAGGATAAGGACTGAAACCCTAATCTCTACCCTATTTAAGGACCCCTTGGTTAGGGGAAATCGGCCACTTGATGCCTAGAAGTCCTAGAGCCAATTTTCTACCTCTCCTCTCTCTCTCTCTCTCTCTCTTTCTCTCTCTCTCTCTCTCTTGCCTCTCCATTTGCTTTTGGTGTTTGTGAGCCATTAGAGGTACTAAATTTGTGGTACTTGCTTTCAAAGACAAGAAGATTGAAGATTTGAGTTGTTATTACAATATAACAACAAGAGGTATGTTATCCCTTCTACCATCTAAATTTCGAAATTCCTAGCAGCATGCTAGGGCTCTTCTTGTGTTCATAATGTTGTGTATCTAATAGTGAAAACATAGATCCAAATCTAGGGTTGCATGCACACATAGGATTGTTTGTATAATACCCATTAGAATTCACATATTTTTATAGTTTATTAAAAATACTCATTGTAAAAGTTTTCAACATAAGATCATTGTTTATGCATATATATATATACACACACACACACACACACACACTAGCCGTTTACCCGCACAAAGAGGCGGGCGACAAATAGTTTGTTTCGACAATTAATTTCTTTTTGATGGAGAATGATTATTTTCAATTCAATCATTAGTTTGTTTTAGGAAACATGTCATATTAAAAATAAAGAAAATTCATGAAATGTCCAAATTATAGGGTGTTGAGTATTTATTTAGATGAAAAAAGATATGGTCAAAACCTTGGAAGAGAAGATTTATAGGAGTTTGTTTAAATTTTAATATTATTTTATTAGTAATTAGTTGTACAATTAGCTTAATGATTTGGACGTCTTAAAAAAATATTATTATTTTATTCAATCTATCTTTAGAAATAGTGGGATTTGTTTTATAAGATATTAAGATGTATATTTGCTTTCGTAACTCCTCATGTACTAAGTCTCTAAGGAGTCTTTTCTTTCACTATCTTTGATTCAAAATTTGTCATCTTTCCTTGGCATTCTCTTTTTATTTCACTTCTTCCTTCTTTCAGCAATATTTAGATTTGTACACTCGATTAATTTCAAGTGGGTATTTGATAAGATACTTAGGAAAGTATCTATCATTATTCTTGTATTTGTTTACTTCGGTACATATATATATATATATATATATATATATATATATATATCTTCTGGTAATTCTATATCTTTTTCTTTTAAGATATTTTACCCTTTTTTGTTTTATTAATACATACTATTTATTACTACTTCAAGGCGTTTCCCTCTAAGTAGTTTGTTTATTAAGGTTGGTCGAGTATTTTTTACACTAAGTTCCTATAATCGAGCTTTTGATTAGATATTTTCCCCACAAAACGATTCATCGACATTGTAATGTAGTTTAGAAAGTTGTGTATGTTCTGACTTTACCATCAAGGTTGTAGCTAGCAACTGTTGAATCTATATGCCCAATAATCATTATTGAGTGTTACTGATAATAATATATGATCATATAAGGTCAGACCTTTATCAAGTTGGCACATTTTGCATATATATATATATATATATATATATATATATATATATATATATATATATATATATATATATATATATATAATCTGGACCATTTAAATACTTAAATCCAAGGTCATTATTGAAAGGGGGATTTATGAAAAATTCTTAACCTATTGGCATTAAAATGTAACTTTTAAATGGTTAGAAGGACATAACAGGAATTTCAGCTTTACTATCTCCTATAATTTCTCACCCATTCATATATTTCCTTTAATCTATCGTGTATTTCCACCTCTTCTTTTTAGGGTTTCATAAAACTCACCCCATCATCGATCTGGGCATCACCTACAACCCACCATGAAGATATGTTCCCATTATCATTGGTCTCGGTAAGTGCAGCAAGGGTTGCTCAAGTAGTTTTTGCCTAGTTCTCCTTCGATTCCCGTAGCATATGCGAAGGGGAGAACATTTTTCCTGATGGAGCAAGGCAAGCAGAAACAACAGCTCCAGTGAGGGTTTTCGTCGTGGTGCTCGATAGAAGAAGAGGAAGGTGCGAGGAGACGAAGAAACAAGCAGTAACATCGATCTATCAACAGAAATCGATGGGTCACGACAGGGGCAGTTCATCGGGTAACGCTTCTTTTTCTTTTACTTTTAATTTGACTGTAAATCAATGGGGCTTAATGATGGGTGTTTGGCTTTGATTTTCCAACAGAAACCGATGGGTTTATATTACTAGATTTAGATTGGTGTTTTGTTTGCTGGAAGTTGATATGAAGAAGATGAAGCAATAATCCCAATGGTTGTATTTCTTGTTTGCAGGAAATCACGAGAACAAAACAAAATTTGTTCTTGACTATAACTTGATAGGAAGGAAGAAGAAGGGTAAAAACGGGTTTGGTTTTTGTTTTGGTTGATTCATTTGAAAAGAACAAGGAAAAAGAAAATGAGGGTAATAGATCTGAATCGGTATTACGAATTGATTAATTGTTAATGACAAGAACTATATTTTTTAGATAAAGTTCCAGTTGTAATCTTATATGAATACAATGTCAAATGTCTCATTTGTAGTTAAACATCAATGAATAGAAGTATATTATAATTACATGATTTCATATCTTAATGATTTATGTTTTGAACAGGTGTAATTTAGAGCTTGATATTTCTAATAAGGATAACCTTAAAGCATGGAAATTGATAGCAAGATCAAGGGCGCCCCTCTTCGTTTATATATGTATGATAGCAGCAAGAAAATATGAAGAAAAAAAAAACAATGTTGTAGTAATTCATCTGTGATTCACATTATAATCTTATATGAATATAACTACTGAAAATATAGGAATTTAGATGTTTTTTGTATTCTTGTAAATTTATTTGTGTATGATTAGAGTTGTATTCATTTATGATTGTAATAAAAGGCATATTCATTTGCAACAAAATGATGAATTCTTAAAACAATTTTTGATATCAATTCATGAACAAAAAAAAAAAAGACAAATCCAGTCATGATATTTTCAGTTATGAATATGACACTATTTGACAAAATTAAATTACAAAATTAGTTAATTGTTATACATTTTTAATTGATTTTATACTCAATAAATTAGTTTTATATTTATTCATTTATGGATAATAATCACGTAAAGCAAGATACATTCATTTTAAATTGATAATTTTTTTTCTCTTTCATTAATGATATAAAGAAAATGGAAAAAAAAATATTTTTTGGTAACAGTCAATTAGAATCCCAAAAAATTTAGGAAAATATCATTTAATTAAAAGATAAGTTTACCTATATGCCCTTATCTATTGATTGGTTCAGAACTCTTCTCGCGTTCTCAACCTTTTAGGTGTTCTCATTTGATCCTTTCCATATATATATATATATATATATATATATATATATATATATATATATATATATATATATATATATATATATATATATATATATATATAGGGCTAGGTTATTTTGTTTCTTACATTTATTGTGTGCTAGAATGCACCAATAGGAATTGAGTAATTAGATAATTATTTAATTAAATAAATATAGATATTAAATTATTTCCATAATTATATGTATATTAAATGATATCCATAATTATAATTCTCTTTTTATGGAAACTAATTAAATCCGTCATTAATGTCAGCAATAACATTCTTTCAGAATGAATTCGCATCTAGGTTTTTATATATGAGTTCGTATTTTGTTTCAGGACTCACTCACTTAAAATACAATAAATTTTCAAGGAATATTAAGAACGATAGTGTATTCTACTAGAATACACTATCATTCTTCTAGATATGAATTCATTCTGAAAGAATATGATTGTTAACATTAATGATGAATTTAATTAGTATCCATAAAAATGAGTTATAAGTACGGATAGCATTTAATATCGATATAATTAATACTAAATTCCTATTGGTGCATTCTAGCATACAATAGATGTGAAAAACATTTCAACCTACCTCTCTCTCTCTCTCTCTCTCTCTCTATATATATATATATATATATATATATATTAATATGATTATTAATAAATAATAATAATTATTGTATTTATTTAGGGAATGATTATTGTTTTGTGAAAATAATAATTAACGAGAGTATAACTACTTATTATATCATATGGTATGATTTATTAAGTCATATACAAAGTTTTGGACACTTTAATTAACCATGATTAAGTTAATAAGTTGATATGTCATGGTTAATAAACTAGCTAGACAAATTTTGTCTTCTTCTTAAGCATGACCAAAATCATTTTTATAAGAGAATAGGTTGTTTGTCAACTTTGTTCTTATGTCTCACATGCTTCTAAAAGGCTACCAATATTTTATGTTATTATAATGTAAATGTATGTCTTGCATGGGAATATAAAATGAACGCTTTTGCATAAGTTTTTTGCTAGTGTTTACTGGTTTTTTTTTCTACTCTTCCATATGAAGGACGAATTCTCTTCTTCTCTCCCTCTTTTTATTGTCTTTTGAAGTATATTGAAAAGTTGGTGCTTAGAAGTACTTCTACTTTAGTGCTTATTTGAGTTAAGCACTTAAAAAGCTTAAGAAGTACTTTATACAAAAGGAACTGGCATTTCAAATGTCTTAATCTTTATGATAGATACTTGTAGAGAAAATCATACTCTTTGATTTTTTTTATCTTCATCAACACTCCAAAACCAAGTGGGTTCAAAGGCTCTAAAGATTGTCATTTTAAGACACTATGTGGTTGTTTTTAATATCATTCTAATCACTATAAATATATCCTAGATGGTTTGGTTTTGTTATAAACTCATAAATAAACTTGTTATTTTAAGGCTTCCCTTGACCGGTTTTTATGAAAAACACACTTATATTTTGTATCAAAACTCATCAATTGTATCAGAGTCATTTTTTATACGTTAGAATGATTTTTTATGTTTGATAATCTTTGGTTTTTGGAAAACAAACATAGATTTCTTTTGGTAAAGAAATATCCATACTTGTCTTCTTTGGCAACTTCTTGTTTAAAATTGTTTATTTTTATATATAACCATTTTTCATACATTTTGGTTATATAAACGTTGTCTTAGAAAAAAACAAATAGTTGTTTGTATTAATATTTGATATGTTGTTGTGTTTACACAAGTCATTTGGACCTCTGTGTTGTGTTTGGTTGATATTTTTTTATTTATAAAATATAATAGATAAATATGTACTTTTTTCATTTGTTTATGTTATGTAATAAATTAGTTAGACTAGTTGTATTTATTTTTAAATGTAACAAATGAAGAAATGACCTTTTTGAAGAAGACTTAACCACTTGAGACTATAATCCCAACCATGAGCTTCTACTTTTGGTTTTGGACTTAATTATAATCTTAATGGTTTAAGTGTTCCAACCTTCACAACATAAAGACTTGAAGTCTTTTTGCAAGTACGAGTTGACTTGGCAAGTAGGAGCTTTAATACCTTTTGAAGAGTCCCTTAAGATCTTTAGGAAAGACTTAATAATTTTTTTGATGGCTCACAAAAATTATTACTCGACATGACTTGGTTTATACACATTATAATGCATGCATGTGATGTTTATTTTATATTATTGTATGTTATGTTTATGTATGAAAATGAGTTTTACATGTCAAATAACATTTTAACATAATATAATATCACTTAGAGTTTCAGTAAAAAATATTTAAAAGATAACATAATATATTCATAAATGAATATTTATAAAAACATTTTCACCGGTTACCGGTTAAATATCGATTTTTTGTTGAAAATAGTTTTATTCTAAAACTTATAAATAGACAACTTCAAAATATTTAAATTTTTTAAAAAGGTGTTTAAACATTATATAATCTTCATGTCTTTATAATAAATAAGGAGTTTTTGTTAAAAAAACTAAAATCGATTTATAGTATTATAACGGCAAATAATAAAACTGTGATTACTTTTGCGTCAAAACTTAATTATGATATTAATGTTTTTAAACATAACGCAACATATTAATATTATGCTTATGCATTACAAATGAGATTTAAAACATAAGTATCATCATCTAAGTTTTGGTTTATCAAAATGTAACTTTTATCATAAGATGTATAAAATTTAGTTTATAAAATAAAATGAGTTTATTCTACAAGTTCATGAAGTCGTCATTTTTTATTGTTAAAAGGAGATTTAAAATTGTGATTTTAAAAATCATCCAAAACTCCAAGTCTTAAGTATAAAATGAAGTTTTCTTAAGGCTATAACCGGTTCTTAACCGTTCTGCGACTAAACTTTAAAATATCATATTTTAGTTTATAATTGATTGTGGCTAATGGTAAATAAAATGAAGTTTTATTTAGTACCTAAAGAATCTTATAACAAGTGATATGAATTTTACAAAAGGATAAATGAATTGTTGGATGCATGCAATATTCATGAGATCATGTTTTTTTTATAACCATATTTGTAAAACATATATACAAAACATTTTCTTAAAATGCAAGTCATTGTTGTCCTTTTGAAGAACACTCGGTATCATTTGTATGGTCATATTGGAACAATTAAACTTGACTTGGAGAAAGTCTTGGTTAAATATCAAAAACATACAAAGTGTCTCATCAAGTAAAGCAGATATTCATTATGAATAGCAGAACGTGCTTCAAACTTGTTCAATCATGAATAATGGAAGATCTAAGAGATTGTGCACTCTAATAGACCTATAGTTTAGTTAAGGGAAATACAACATAAACCCATAAATCAAGAAATTATCAAAATAATTAGTATTGTTTCTATTGTGGAAGAAACTGTACAATAAAAGAGGAATTGCTCTTATTATCTCCTCAAGCTGGGAAAGTATTACTTGTCCAAGAATTAAGATATCTATATGATATAAGTATTCATTTTTCCATCATTCACTTGAGTATTTTACAATTTTACACTTCAAGTGACACTAATAATTGATATTATGTGCTGATGAGTGGAAGAAATATTCAACTGATTACAAACGAGTAGTATTTCGTGTTGACGATATAACAAGTGTTGTTATAGTCTGTATTTGAACAAAAGATGTTTTGTACCTATTCTTATAGGAACATGTAACAGATGTAAATTTATGAATAAATCTGGATTTACTTATCATTTAGTGAAAGCTCATATTCATGTTCTGAAATGATGTATTCTATGTTAAGAATATTTTCTCATAAATGTCATTTATGAAGTAAATCTATAAGCTTTTATTAAATTGATAGTTCTGATCATAACACCTTAATAATCAAATTATATTTGATGCAAATTTATCTATGTCATAAACATCATGACTATATAAATATGAGACACATATACCAATTTCAATAGATTGAAATACACCTTAATAAGACCATCATAACCTTTCATTATGATAACGAAAATGATTTTTGTAAACCAAGTCTTCTTGGAACATATTAGGAGTTGTAGAATCAATTCACAACACATTCCGAAAAAATACTCACTCGTCATTTGCTCAGTTCTTCTGGCACAGGATCACATTATCACTTGGATCTATACTTTGATATTCGAGGTAGCCTTCGTATTCTCTAGCGGAATAGGATCACATGGCCACTGGTTGAATGTCTATAGTACAAATAAAATAGACCTGACAATCTATTATATGGTGTTTTAAAAGAACTATTTACTTTATAAAAAAATTGGAATTATGCTCACTATATATATATATATATATATATATATATATATATATATATATATATATATATATATATATATATATATATATATATATATATATCCAACCAAACAAGTAGGTTAAATACTTTTACTAGACTAACGATATAATGGTTTATCCTTATCTAAATGGAATAGTTGGCATAAGATTGAAATCGGAAGAGAAATTAATGTTATATTTTCCAAATGCAATCTTTGGTTTCTTGTGATACATCACATACATGATTAGAATTTTTTAATGAAAATTTTAGGAAATATTTTCCAAATACAATCTTTGGTTTCTTGTGATACATTACATACATGATTAGAATTTTTTGAATGAAAATTTTAGGAATCTGAAAACATTGTGTCCTTAAATTTGAATTGTTCTCCTAAAGTTCATTGAAAATGGAATAATGAAGTTTTTTGAAAAAATAATTGCAATTTTGATCCAACGGTAAAATAGTATTTTTCACTAATATTTAACAAAAGAAATAAAGTTAAAAAGGGTGGTGTGCAAAAAATAAAAACACATGATCAAAACCGATAAAAATCAAAAACCTGAACCAAAAATGCAATATTCAATAAAATGCATCCATAAATTCTCCATGAAGAATTGTCAAACCATTTGAATCTTCAACCATTACAATATAAAGGATTATTCAATCAAATAATAGATAGTAAATCGGTCGGTTTGAAAACAAATGAATTGTTAGGGGTAGAATATTATTCTCGTCGGATTTAAACCTAACAAAAATAAAATCAGCAATAATAAGAGTAAGAGTTTGATCCATTTTGCTCTTTTTAGGCGAAGTAAATTAACCTAGGTTAAAGATAAATAAGGGTTTGATCTGAATTTTCTTCCATTTAGGTATCATAGATCGAGAGAGATTTTCATTACTTGTATATGCTACTCTTTTCCTTACAATGTATTTTATGTACCACAAACCATTAGAAATAGAGAATCCATATCAAAGAAAAATCTAATTGTTAGAATAGCTAGACCAATTTCAATATACCATATAAACCAAATATCAAACCAATTTAAATATACTACATAAACCAAATATCAAACCATATTTTCTTGCATGATTCAAGCATCATAAAGTTAGATTTAACTATTTTCTTAAAATGGTTTTCTAAATTTGAAGATTATAGAATTTGTACCTTGAACCATTTTATTATTTATATATCTTAAGCTATCTTGAATTCTTGATGGTGGTTAATCTAACTATTTAAGCCGAGGTAGTTGAAAAGCTAATTTATTAATAATTTATTTTATAAATTTTATTAAAAAATAAGCTACAATAAGCTATTTGGTTTTATTAAATAGCAATATAATCATAAAACACTAATTACAATAAATTTAAAATATAAGTTTGTAAATATCTAATTAAAGTCTTTTTTTTATATATTTTGTCATTTGAAAAATATAACTTACACTTGTCAGTTTTTTCATATCATCGAAAAAAAAATGGAAAAATAACACTTTAGCACATTAAAGTTTTGACAATTATCTAATTTGGTCATTAATTTTTTTTTTTGGTATATTAGACCACTAAACTCCATTTTTACCTTCTAATTACACCAATTTTCAAAAAATTAAACGGTTTCACCGTTTACCTTTGCTTAAGTGGCTTTTTTTATATTTTAAAAATTAAAAAATCAAATATTCACCCCTGCCTCTAGTAATGCCCTCCTATAGCACTTCCCCAAAATTGGCACTCTTAACCGGAAACTAGAAATAAACAACCACCCAAAAATCTGTCTCCAAGTCAGATAAATCTGACCTGCAATGTCAGTCTCCCTAGTAGTTCCAGAAATCGTAAATCATAAACCAGTCGTTCATATGGGTCCTTGAAAGAGAACACAAATCGGATACCAAATTCTTTACTTAATCTGCAAAATAAAAATCAAAGCATTCAACGATTCATATTGTAATATGAAGCATGATTCTTATTTTTTTCCTTTAGAGGTTAAAACACACAGATGGGAAAAATGAATACTATCCAAATCAAAGAAACCTAGATGTAAAAAACGAAGTTTGTGCAACAAATATGGAAGAAAACGAATTCGTGGATGCAAAAACTGGAATCAAATTCGAACAAAACGAATTCCCAGATGCACAAGTCGGAATCAAAATCAGAACAAAAACCAAAATTTGAAATTGGGAAATCGTGAAAAAGTCCAAATCAAGAACAAAATCCATTATCTAATCTAAAATCGTAATAAAAATCGGAACTTGATATACCTATTTGTGGTATGTGAGGTCGAAGAACTTGAGGTATGGAAGGAGTCCACAGAAAGGGACGATGGAGAATGACTAGAAGAACTTTTCAGCAAAAAATTTACATAAATTGAAGCTTCGACCTGTTCTAGAAAAACAGATGGTGAAATCACCGATGGTGAAGCAGTCAACGGTGGGAATCAGGGATTCCGACGATTTGTAAGCGCCAGATAAATGGCAAACGTCGTCTCCTCCATTGAACCCGTCAACCTAATCCAACAAATCAGAATCGGAATTAGCAAATTGGTAAAAAGAGCCTAGAAGCAGGAAATCAAAAACTAGAAGCAAATCAGAATCGGAAACCACCAAATATCGGAACCCACTTCCAAAGATTAGAAGGATGCGTGAAGAAGAAGCATAGGAGGAGGCAAGAAGAAGAAAGAGACGACCAATATATCCAAGGTCAAAAAATTAATTATAATTATAAATACCAAAATATATTATTGCCTACGTGGTCCCAAAATATAAAGATAAATTAATTATAAATAACATGTCAGTCTTGTTACCGGGCAACCTTATAAATTCGAGCATAATAACTTAATTGGCAGGTCAAATATGAGTTTAATGGTCTATTATGAAAAAACAGCACTCCATATGTTTCTTGTTTGACAGTTGTTGAAGGAAGGCGATGGGTTTGTTTTTTATGCAACTCATATTTATCCATCCCAAGAGCATGTGGAAAATGGGCCCAAAAACCTAGGTGGAACTTCTTTTAATTAGGTTAAAGGGAGTGGTAATACTTCTAACACCTAGCTACATCAGTATTTTTAGTGTCACGTCATGTTTCTCCATTTAACACTTAATCTTAGCATTTGGTAGGGAGTGGTAACACTCTTAACACACTATTTTTTATATATATTTTTAAATTTAATTAAATTACTTTATTTTATTACACAAACAATTTTTATGCATAAATATTAATTAAAATTTATTTTTTTAAAACCACTATAAATTAATATAATATAAACTAATTACATAATATTTAAGTGCTGGGTTCTTTTGGTAATTTCAGAAAGTTGTAGTTTGTGAGAGGAATTAAGATGGGGTGTGATGTGTAAGTCTAGGATTTTTGGAGGTTCATTTCTATCAAATTAAGATTCTGGTGTCTTCTTCCTCCCACAATTGATTACAGCTATAGACTACCATTTTCCATTTCCAAGCTTATTACCTATCGCAATTTTTTCCAAAACCAAGTGAAAAACTGAAAGTGTGTGGATAGGAGATTAGGGAAGAAAACAGCAAAGAATCACGAAAAAAAATATAATAATAGAAAAAGGAAATAGTCAATCAGATTTCATCTCTTCATTCTCTCTCATGTCGCTAACTTCTTGACGATTTGTTCCTCGCACCTCCCTTAGCGAGTTGGTGGGGATTGGATAGCATCTAATAACAAGCCTTTGGGCAAGAGGGGTGGCGAGGCCACTCCCTCAAACCTTAGGGTTTGGTTATAAGTTCGATCTAATTTTTTAAAAAGTGATAGGTTGTGTTTTTATGGTTTTATTAATTTAGAACATTTGCTTTTTATCTATATGAAAAGATTGTATCATGTTGAATTAGTGGGTGTAAGCAACTATTTATAATATCAAATTGATAAAATTGACAACTAGTTATCATACATGTTATAATATCAAATTGGGAAAAGTGACAATTAGTTATAACACTACATGTCATTATTTATTATTATTATTTTCGATTTAATTTTGTTTATTTATAGAAACAAATTTAATTAAAACATGTTATTAAATAAAACTTATTTTTTTAAATAAACATAACATTTAAAAATCTAAAAAAAACATTTAAAAAAAATTACAATTTTGTCCCTAATTTATTCATTTTAATTTCCATCGTACATAAAACCAGTCAAATTTTCTCAAAGTTGTTTGTGTTTTCGTGCGTCTTGAATATCGACGACCCTATGTAAATGTTTCGCTGTCCTGGGTTGAAATTGCATGTGTTTGGGCTCCGAAGTTAAATACTCAACAATATTTCCTCATTTATCTTCAATCATCATGTTATGTATTATGATACATGCATACATAAAATCTTGTAGAACGTCTAACTGATATGGTCGTGTCGCATGTTCAACTATAGGTCATTTCGACTTTAGAACTCTAAAAGCACGTTCCACATCCTTACGTGCTCCTTCCTATTTTCTCTTGAAAAATTTGTCTCTTGGTTCCACTAGATGTCGAAACGCTTTCAAGAATGCGGAATTTTTTGGATATATTATATCCGTAAGTTAATACTCAAACTTATGTTCATTTACATTTACTGTGAAATGAGCATTCGGTGTCTCTCCTGACAAAATATCGTCGAATATTGGTGATTGATCAAGAACGTTCATGTCGTCTTTCAAAGCTGCAACCCAGAAAAAAACATGTCAAATCCATAAATCTTAGGAAGCAACAACATCTAATACCAACGAAGGCATTCCATGATGATCACTTGTGTACAGATCTTTCCACGCCACAAGACAATTTCTCCATTTCCAATGTGTACAATCTATGCTTCCAATCATACCTGGAAAACCGTGTCTTTCTTCATGCACTGCATATAGTTGTTGTATATCATTCAACGAAGGTTTGTGCAAATAAACGTCACTGAATGTTTCGACAACACCTCTCGCCAATCTATACAAACTTTCTCTTGCAATTCTCTCAAACATTCTCATATAATCGTCAATCAAATCAGGCGACTCTCCCATTTCCATAAGCTTAATTGCAACAGTACATTTCTACAATTATGTGAATCATCGTTTACCTCTAACATCATATCTCATTTGGAAAAATTCATACCTAAACGTATATTCAATATGTAAAAGTTATATTTGAAAGAAACGATGTGTTTAAATTATGTAAAAACTATATATGAAATAAATAATATCTGCTTTTCAAGGTGTGGCTATCCGAACAAAAACATTTTTCCACAAACGAAAGTTTCCTTTGAAATCGTGTGGATGATAGACATAATCATCTTCAAAATAATGGTGAACTAGACGTTTGTGCCTTTCTTCGCGATCTCTATTTAACGGCGCACGTCTGGTTAATAGAGAAGCTAGATTTTGTTGTATTAACACGTTCGTGCAATACTCGTACATCATAGAGACAGAGATATCATCGTCATCATTATCATTGAACGGATTCATTTTTTTTTGGAATTATTGAAAGTTTATGGAATAGAGAGAGAATGGGTGATTAAAATTAAAAAGAATTTGATTGTAGTATATATTTATAGGTAAAGAAATTTTTTTTAATTATTACCATTTTTCAACGGTCAAATAGTTATATATATATATATATATATATATATATATATATATATATATATATATATATATATATATATGTGTATGTGTGTGTGTTATCGATCATTGTCGTTTCAACGAAGGGCAACATAACGAGAAGGGGGTGTTCCCCCTTCGTCACGCCGTTTTTAGATGTCAATGTCAAAAAAAATGTTGGTTTTGCCCACACCCAATTTTCTTATGTAATTAACTTTAGGTTTTCTTTATCTAATAATTAGTTATAAATTATTATTTTAATATGGTCTGACCACCCACACTATCCTCCATCCAACCCATTTTTTCTTTAATAAATCACCATCTTCATATTCCTCCCTCCGACAATCAAAACCACAATCATGATGATTATGCACTAACAATCACTTTAGTCGTGAGAATGCCATTGGAGCGGTTTGGAGATGTAGACGATGGGGTGAGTGGGGATTCTTAAATTTCTACTATTATTAATTATAAATATGTAAAAAAGAAAAGTAATATATATATATATATATATATTAAAAATGATATAATAGTCTTTTTCTTTTATATTGATTATGGACCAAAACCATATTTTGAAACCACGAGGACACACTACCTAACAACTTTTCAAATGTTGGATTTGTGATTCAAACCAAAACCACAATGACCATATTTCTGAAATTTACTTTTTATTTAATTATTTTTTTATGGTTGTTTAACATTTAATTTGCATGTTATCTTATTGTGTCTCACTCCCCTTTTTCTTTTTCTTTTTTTTCTTTCCTTTTTACTTCTTTTTCTTTATGTTTTCAAATGTCTTATTTGAAAAAGTTAAGGTTGTTGACCACCCTACCTCATACCCTATTCTATTTTTATGAGACTGAGGTTTTGAAGCCTTTTTTTTGTTGGCTTAGAGATAGAACAAATTGGTCTCAAGTTAGATTAATTTAGGATAGTCTGATTTTGTTTTTTTATATATTGGGCAAAAGGTCAAGAGAGGTATTAGGTCTCAGACCAATCTTAGTTTGTGTTTTATTTGGTCCGCTTTTTCAGTCTAAACGGTTTAGTTCAACAGTCTTTGCAGTAGGTGTACCGCTTGAGAATACTAAACTTTAAAATTATATAAGGAAAATCTTCAGAAAAATCCTAATATTTTACTCAGATTACAAAAAAATCTTAAATTAAAATTTGTTTATGAAAAAACATAAATTACTAGTAAATATGACGATTTGATTTCATTACTTACATGGTTTCATTAAATTAAAGTCGATTTATTTTACCATAATTTACGAATAAGTCTCAACTTAAAATAATTGATGATTTGACCATTTTCTTCATATAACATTGTTAACTTAGATACATACTTATTAAATGAGCTAATGAGATGGATATGTTAGGTTATATAATGTTACGTTTACCATAAAACTTGATATCTTGATGTATTATATATTTTTTGGAATATAACATACATCCAATGAATACTGCAATAATTATATAAACTAGCAACAACTTCGTCATTTTTTTAGTATATAAGAAATTCCAAATTGTCTATCTAATCTTATGTAACCCAGTATATCCATCTCATCAGCTCATTTGTCACCCATTTTTTCCAGAAACACACATCTTATTGGTTTCTTTGCTGACATGGATATATAGTCATAAATGAGACGATAAGATGAATATAAAATTTTACGACAAACGTAGCATTATATAACCCACCGTACTTCTCTTATCAACTCATTTAATGAATAGTCGTCCATGTTAGCAATGAAACCAGTAAAATATATGTTAAATGGAAAAAATTGTCAAATCATCACTTAATTTTATTTTGAGACTTATTCGTAAATTATGGTAAAATAATTGACTTTAATGGAATAGGTAAGTAATGAAACTGATAAATCGGGAACAATGGGTCAAATCGTCATTTTTACCGATAGTTCATGTTTTTTCGTAAACAAATTATAGTTTGAAACTTTTCGTAAATTATGATAAAATATTATGACTTTTCTTGAGACTTAATATTACATTACCATGAATACCAAAAAGAATATGTAAACTTGAATAAAAAAAGGTAATATCATATAATGAGAGAATATGAGAGAGAAAGAATTTACAAACTTTAATAAAAAAGGTAATATCATATAATGAGAGAATATGAGAGTAAAAAGAATGTAAAAAAAAAAAAAAAAAAAAAAAAAAAAAAAAAAACATGGGGTATTTACATGAAAAAAATTCTGTAAAAAATATAAAGTAAATGAGACTAACTTAGAACGAGCTATAACAGATTAACGGTGTTTTTTGTTGACATTGTTTACACTTAGAGCATCTCCAATCCACTCTCATTCTTCATTTTTTCCTTCATTTTTTTCCCTATTCCTTTCCAATTCTACCGCATTTCTTCCTCTATTTTGAAGGAAATGAATAGTATAAAACCATATTCGGTGTTATAATATTGTGTTATATATTAAATTATATTAATTAATTATAAATATAAATTTTCTTTTTATTTATCAAATTCATATTAATATTTAAATACATATTGAAAATTTTAAAACACAATAACGTATTTTACAAAAGCTTATAATTACATATTATAAATATAATTTTATTTATTTAATATTACTGTAATGAAAAAATATAGATTATATATTTGTTAAAACCAAATTAATAGAAGAGGTGTATTTGACAATTTATATAAATTAAAAGAATGAAATATACTTTTTGGAGATAAAAATGAAATAAAAAATAAAATAAGGTTGGAAATGAAACACTATTTACTCTTTTTTTTTATAAAAAAAAATGAAAATTAAGTTGCAGATGATCGTAGGATTTCTTTGTGATTTACATTAACTTTAAATGATTGCTTTTGGAACAACAATAAGATCCACATATACCGTGTTCTTTGTGGAAGTTGTTTTTCCTTACACTATAAAGAATGGTCTAGAATGCACATTAGTTTCACTCCATTCTTAGTGATACTTACTTTAATTAAGAAATACTCATCACTTCACATTATTATGGGGTGTTTGGATTAGCTATTTAGCTTATTGTTTATAGTTTATTTTTAGTGAGAATATGCAATAAGTAATAAGCATGGGGAGAGATGCATATTAAAATTAGCTTATTTAGCCTAATAAGCTGGATTTTATCCAAACACTTAAATTAGCTTATTGTGGGAATAAGTAATAAGCACATCTTTTTTTCCTATCCAAACACTCCCTAAATATTTTTATTTTTTAGTTTTTTAAATACTCAGTTTTAAACAAGTACAAGATTTTTAAATGAAAATGAAAATTCCATTAAACCAAATTAAAAGTAAATTACTAAAAGTGAAATAAAAAATTAATCTAAAAAAAACTTTAAAAAACAAAAAATTAAAAATAATATTACACTTAAATTAAAAATTTTAAAAACTAAAATTGGATCCAACTCGTCTTGGTTATGTTGACTCCCATAAATGTGTTATGTCAAATCTTAACGAAATTGTTTTGCGTTTATGAGTTTTGTATTTCCATAAATTTTGTGTAGTATTCCGGACTATCAACTTGTATTTGTGCAGGTGGATGAAATACATCATTCGGGTTATACATACAGATAGTCCGACCCTTATCTTCGAGTTCCATATTATGCAAAATGACAATAAGCTATACCAAATTTCTAAAGAAAAAAACCACTAGGAAAAATGAAGGTAAAAAGTTTTGAAGAGGCAGGTCAAATATTGTGCAAAACATACAGAGGTTTTATAATCTGAAGTCTTAAAAAAAAAAAAAAAAAACTATTGCGAGAGAGCAAGTGTTGTGTGTGTGCTGCGTCATGCAGCAAAAATGGTTTGAGGAGATTTAAAAAAAAAAAAACAAAGAGCACCTTAACCACTCCATAACACAATCACTAGATTTTAGAAACGGAGTTCACTAATGAACAAAAGAAAACCATTCCGTAAAGATCCCTAGAAACCTCCATTCCACAACACAATCACTAACTAAATGGCTTATAGCCAAACAGTATCATTTGTTGTCCTTTCTCTTTGAGATCGAGAGTTGAAGTCTGTAGATATAGATGGAATAATTTAAAAGTAGTTTAGTTAGTATATATTTGTATTTGCC
Organism: Lactuca saligna; assembly: GCF_052625555.1. Classification (NCBI taxonomy): domain Eukaryota; kingdom Viridiplantae; phylum Streptophyta; class Magnoliopsida; order Asterales; family Asteraceae; genus Lactuca; species Lactuca saligna. Next base: position 26,802,274 of record NC_136422.1, read on the forward strand.
GTTCAAAAATAATAATAATAATAATAATAATAATAATAATAATAATAATAATAATAATAATAATAATAAAACAATCACTAGATTTTGGGTTGGTGTTTATAGGTGAAAAACCCCCCTCCGGGTTCTTACGCATAGGGGTGCAAACGAGCCAAGCTACTCGGGATCGGCTCGTTAAAAGCTCGACTCGAACCCGGTTTTAAACGAGCCCGAGCCGAGCTCGAGCTTAATATTAAGCTCGTTTATTAAACAAGCTCGAGCCTATGCCACTAAGTTTGATTATGCTCGCGAGCCTAAACAAGCCTTTATATAATATAATTTATTATTATTTTCATATATTAAAATAAAAACATATTTGGGAAATTATGGATTTCGGGTATTAGTAAACGAACTTCTTAACGAACTTGAGTCGAGCTTAAGTTTATTTAGGCACATCAAACAACAAACGAGCCGAGCCCGAACCCAAACTGAGCTTGTATAATTCTTTACGAGTCTGAGCCGAGCTCAGTAAAAGAAAGCTCGAATCGAGCCGAGCTTGAGCTTGAGCCTTGTATAACTTAAACGAGCCGAGCTGAGCCAGGTTCGGGCTCGGCTCAGCTCGTTTGCATCCCTACTTACGCACATTTCTTTTCACAATCGAACAGAAAATCAACTTTGGAACTTCAATCCATGTTTGGAAATTTACAGTAAATTACACAAATGGTCCCTATGGTTTGAGGTAATTTGTGTGTTTGATCTCTAACTTATTATTTTAACTCGGAAGACCCTTATTGTTTGCTTTTGTTACACGCTTGGTCGCTACAGTTTGTTTTTATTACGCGCTTGGTCTCTGTATTACCTAAAAAGATTATTATTTAAATATGAAAAATTGATTGAGTAGTAAAGGTAAGGTAGGGAGGTAGGGTTGGGGTGTGTTTATTTAAACAAATTAAAAAAAACAAAGGCAAAAAAATCTTTTTAATTAAGACAGAGACCAAGCGTGTAACAGAAACAAACAGTAAGGACCTTCCGAATTAAAAAAATAAACTAAAAACCAAACATGCAAATTACACTAAATCATAATTTATAATTTCGAGTTTCATGTTTTCTCCACTAAAAACATTTCAATCTCCAAAATGATTTGATCCATAATTAGGTTTTATTTGATACTCACGTTTCTTCCATCAATATCCATGTCAATGATAGCAAAATCAAAAAATTCTTTAGGCATAGGTTATCAGTTTAATCTCCAAATTAATAGAAACAAAACTTTCAATATCCAAACAAAACCATTTGTGATACAATTTTATCAAAATTAAAAAATACACAACTTTCAATATCCAAATTAACAAAGACTCTAACCTCAAGATTCCTCCATCAAGAACATTAATTACTAGTCAAACAAAAAATCGATCCAAACAAAAATATTGATATCAAATGTAAAGATTTTTTTAAGAAAAAAAAAAACTGTATATTACCATACCCGCAAAATATAGATCTAAATAGATAAAAATATATAACAATTTAAAAATGCATAAAATCATAATTCATATCAAGTCATAAACTATAAAACTAAAGAGTAAATAGGATTGATTCCCACAAGCATCAGAAACATAAAACCTCAACATCAATAACAAAATAATATCAAAATATCAAAAAAGAACAATCATTTAAAAATTCCTCTACACCTCAAAACTCAAGGAGTAAGAGTCTGAAGCTTCCTCAATCGTTTGACAGCAGGGGATGTGGTCTTCATCACTTTTCTAACTTTCTTCTTCTTCATCTTTTTACCTACAGAAGGCATCTCTCTGATTGGTCCAGGTGGCACCCCTTTCTTTAAAGCACTGCCACGTGGCGTCACAGATGGCGGGATTCTAAGGCTTTGAGGTGGCAATGGACTCTGTGGCTTCCATACCAAATTGTTCTTGATTGAAAATCTTACCCTTTTTGCACTTTTATCACCACTCTTCATTGCAGTATTTGTATTTTGTTCACTGGTTTCAGGATTTTGAGACTCTTTTGCATCACCATTCTTCATTCTTTTTCTCTTTTTGGGAGCTTTAGTGTTTGTGATTGTGATTGGTGATGTGTCATGTAGTAGACTTGATTCACCATCTTTATCTAAGCCTTCTTCTTCAGCTACCTTTTCAAATTCCTTTTGAAGATTTGCTTTGAAGATATCACCAAAAGTAATATCATTCCCATTACTGGTTATTCCATTGCTTACATTTACATCTTCCCCATTGGGAGCAATCACATTGTTATTGTTGTTTTCTTTTGAACCCTCCTCCGGAGTCGTTCTCTTCTTCTTCTTTTTCTTTGAAGACTTTTTAGATCCTTCTGCAACAGTTTCAGACACTTTCAATAGCTTCTGTTTGCCATTGGTGATAATGGGGACTAAATCAGGAACTTCTTCATCTGCATTATCAATTTGGAGAGCAGGAAGTGGAACTTTAATACCAGAAACTTCCATGTCCTTCTCTAGCTTGAGGAACTCCTTCTGCAAACCAAAAAAAACCTTCCTGTTTCCTTGAAAACAATCACTAGAGGATCCAAACTCGTAGAACTTAGCTGAAAACCCCATCTTTAGAGCTATTGTACCCAAATTCATTACCTCGGTGTCTATCTCAGTTTCGTGATTCTTCATCTTCTCAAGAAGACTCTTCCCCATACACAACAAAGGCTCAAAAACAGTATTCCTAATCTTACCCAGCAACACCTTGTCTTGAGAATTAATCATGACATTGAACAAGGGTTTAAGCAGAATCTCATATGTTTCGATACTTAGAGGCAAATAACCTTTGATTTCGTCGAGAAAAACCGAAACGATGTGATAGTTAACGCCATTCCCCAAAAACTTCTTCTCGTTAGCTAACAAGGACTTCTCTTGGTAAATAGTCATCACTCTTAAAGTCAGTTCCAAGTCCCATGAATTCTTTTGAAGGAACTGAAAAGTGCAATTTACGAATCTGCGAATAAGAAGATAGAACTTATCTAACCTGAGGACATCGATTCCCGACCATTCACGACGGAGCGTTGTGAGGAAAACGGAGAGGTAATGGAGTGAGAGCGGGACGTCAAGGGTTAGAAGCATGAACGAGAGCCTGTTAATGAGATTTGATTGTACGGGAGCTTTATCGGCGTGCCAGATGCAGTAGAAAAGCCCTTTCCATAGCTTTTTCATTTCCTCATCGGAGATTTCGAGCTGTGTCGGAAGCCAATTGGTGACTTCTCGGAGAGCTTTTGTCCTCGCCCCAGTGTTGCAGGAAGCTAATTTTCTTATTACTAACAGAGATTGTGGCACCACCGCCGCGTTTGATGGATCTGTGACAAGTGATTCGGTAGCACCGGCGACTTCTAGCTCCATTCTCAGCTGTTGATCGGCGATGTGAAAACCCTAATTTGCTGAAACCCTATATTATAAGTGGCGTTTTGACGCCTATAGCGTTTGAAACCTCGCCCCCTGCATATTTGAATACAATTTGTTTTAGATAAAGTTACACATTGTTGCCCTCAAGTATTCTGTATTTACAAATTTAGTTTAGAAGTTTAAATTAAGTTATTTGTAACAATTTTGTGCAAGATTCTAAGCATCTTTTATCATGTCATGTACCAAGCACATGCCTTTTATTAGAAACACTTTTTTTTGTCAAATTAGCACAATTGTTGTGTTTTTGTCTGCTTTAGAAATTCTTTTTCATCTTCGATCTTGATGTAACATGGAAAATCATCACGAGGTTGATCAAGTCAAGATAGTGGATATGTAGCCTAATGTCACTAGCAGCCTCGATTTGAAACATGTAACACTCATCAACATGATTGTTATAGTCACCCCAGGACTTTCATCTCGGGAACGACCTCTAACAATCTAATTAAAACTGATGCAAAATAAGGATCGGTTCCTTTTAGTGGAAAAGAATTAATTATGTGTATGTGCGATATATATGAGAGATTTCATGGAGCTTGCTCGGGATCTTCTGTGTTGTGTATGGAGAGATGTATTTATAAGAGGATAAATACCTTTTACCTTAGGGATGAGAGCATAATTTATGATACCTTTATCTTGGGATGGAACATATGTCCGACAATGAGAATATGCATGTGAATGATAGACAGCATGTAACATTTATTTGATGGTTCGATCAGCTTACAACTTTAGGATTTTGAGAATAAGTTTTTTTGGGGAAAACCTTTGGTCCCGACATGGTTGTTATGGTACCGCATTACAGCCATGTCACTTAAGTAGCAGTGCGGTAGGGTGTGCATTGCGGAGCAGTGGCCGCCACAGCCCAAACCCTAGGTCTTGGGTCTTAGGCCCTATTTAAGGAAAGAGATGTTTAAGGTTTCCTCTATCTTCAGCCTCCTTTATCCATGTCATTAAGTAGCAGCATGGTAGGGTTACACCACGTCGCAATGGTCGCCACAACCCAAAACCTAGGTCTCGGACCTTACGCCCTATTTAAGGAAATAGATGTTTAAGATTTGCCCTATCTTCAGGCTCCTTCATCCAAAGAGAAACCTTAATCCTTGTGCGTTCCTTGTGTGTGTTCTTGGTGTTTGAAGCTTGGAAGTACATTGTAACGACCCAAATTTTCAAGAGGAAAATTTCATTTTTAATTAATCAAACACATTTCCAATAACCATGAAATTCAGAACAGTTATTTTCAAATCCACATTCATTACAAATTTATTTAAAAACATCAGTGTTTCCAGTAAAACATCAGTGAGAGAGTGCACGTCGCACCATCACGCATTGTCCTTGTCCTTGGGCTCAGATGTACCTTAAACAAATCCACAAATTGTAAGCTAATGCTTAGTGAGTTCCTCAGAGCATACCCCACGTACACAAGCCACATAACACATATCATACTAGCTATAAATCTATCCCTACCACATAACATATCAAGTTAGCCATAGGCTATCTTTACCATACAACATTAGCTATAAAAGTTATCTCTACCATATATCCCTGCATAAGGATGCCATGGGTCCCCCACATGGTCTTACACCTAAGTGTGATGGGCTCCCCCCATGGTCTTTCCCTGTCGGACAGCCATGGGCTCCCCCACATGGTCTTACATCCAAGTGTCATGGGCTCCCCCATGGTCTTTCATGCAAATATCACAAAATAACTAACATACAACTTAACATAAAGTTAACTATCATACCATAATTCTCTACCACAACTAGTGTACCACATAACATAAGATGGGCCGACCTTGGTGCCTTAGACCCATTGGTATGGTGAGAAGACTCACCTTTGTATGCTGAATGCAAAAGCTGCTCTCCTAACAGTCTGTAGCCTCCTGTGCTGAATAATAATATTAATCAATGTTAGGACTTTACTTAATAAAAGGGAACCCAAACCCAAGTCCTTCCAAAAAGGCCCAATTATCCTTTCTTTGGTAATGGGCCCAAAGTCCATGTCCAAAATTATTAATGGGCCTCTTGGCCCAAAAAGACCCAATCATAACACCAATGGTGCAAACATATAAAATGGCCCACTATACTCAGAATGCAACCAAGTCCAATAACCAAATGAGGCCCAACAGTCCAAAAGCCCAAAACAGATCCAAGCCTATATGTGATGCGTACTCTTAGCATACCATCCTGGTATGCGTAGCGTATTGGGGTTCTGGGGCTTACACGCAACGTACACTGGGTTACGCCCAGCGTACTAATAAATCAAGCACCTTCCCATTAAGTGCTTAATACTCGATTCTTTTACGTCCAAAAGTTAGATCTAAGCTTATTAAGATGACCTAAGGCATAAAGTTGGCAACTTTATGCCTTTGCATGTCCCATATGCTCCCAACACCTTCATTAAGACCTTTTTAAAGCTCTTAACCCATGTATGAGGTCAAAACACCCACCAAGACTCTATTTTTATGTTGAAAAAGGACTAACGGACCTCATATTTGTCATTTCCATCCTCTGGAGTTGCTTAACTCACAAGTGGAGGTCTAAAAACAACCAAAGGGACAAAACTAGAAAACCCTAGCTAGATCTAGAGATTCAAGCTTTATACCTCCAGAAGCTCCTCAAGGTCGAATATATTCAGATTCTTGAAGTCCAAGGCCACTCCAAGCTTGCTTGCCAACCTCTTCTTCTTGAATGAGCACTAAAAGGGCCACAAATGCACTCTTAAAGCTCAAAATACACTCACAATTGATATTAGGGTTTCCAAAGACGTTTTGAAGGTGAAGGAGGTTGTTTATGGTGAGGCTCAAATGAGTTAAGGGGGGTAAATATAGGTCTCATATCCGAAAATTAGGGTTTAGACATTCGGCACGTACGCCCAGTGTACGTGCTGCCCCTCCGCGATCACCCATGCATAGTACGCTAAGCGTAATCATAAGTACGCCCAGCATACTTAAGGGATCAATATGCTAAAATGGAGTTTCTTCAAGGGTTTCAAGTCATACTTCAGGGATCAATATGCTAAAAAAATTGTAAACAAAGCTTTTTAATACTTTTTAATACAACCTTTTAATCTTTTTATAAATATCTAAATGTTATAAAAAGTATAAAAAAGTTGCAAAAAGTTGAGAAAGTGTTGTAGAAAATGTTGTAAAACTATTTAAAAAAAGTTTATAAAAAAAATTGTATACAAACCTTTTTAATATTTTTAACAAAAATGTTTTGAAAAGTTTCAAAAAAATATTAAAAAATGTGGTAAAAAGTTATAAAAATTTTGCCAAAAAAACAGTTTAAAAAAAAAAAAGCTAAAAAAAAGTTGTAAAAAAACTAAACTAATTTAGGACGAATTTGCAAAAATAAAAAGTTTTGACAATATTCATGCAAAATTTAAAGTTTAGACCAAATCAAAATTAGGACGAGAGACGTAAAACTAAAGTATGACCTGATATAAACCTGATTGAGAACCTAAGAACAACAAAAACTCATATTTCTTCTCTTTTTATAACATTTTTTATATTTGTTGACAACTTGAATACTTTTCAAATAAATTCTTTTCAGCAACAGTTTAAAATTACAAGTTGGCTATAATAACGTAGCATAATAGTTTAAGTAATATTGATTAAACATGTTTGTATAGGGCTCATAGCAACCCAAAAGTAAGGTATAACTAGGGTTGTAACCAGTTCCAAAACCAAAATAATTGAAAACCGATTAACCATTGAACAAAGAATCGAGAATCAGACCGAATACCACTAATCAATTCCAATCGTTTCAAGTTTCTAAACAGTGTGTTATCTAAGAAGGTGTTTGGAACTAGAACGTGCCCGGATCAAAACCGAAGTAACTGAAAACTAAAAATAATGGATTGGGAGAACCGAAAACAGACGAAATATTGCTAATCGCTTCCAATTAGTTCAAATTCAGTTCGGTTTTCGATTAAAAAGCTCATCTCTAGTGTCTACAATACAAGTGTGGTGTGCTTGCATTCTGTCTTTCTTGAATTAATAACAACCATATGTTATATTAATATGGTTCACCATAAAAGGGTATACCCATATAGATGCTCCTCCTAATGTTCCAAATACAGCTTGTCGTCTTTGATCTAACTTGTGACTTCCTCATGTTTCTCCATTGTTAGCATTTGTTGAAAGTTCAAATCATTTGTCAATCTTGAAGTTGAAATGCTATGAACTCTATAAGTTCAAACCCTTGATGAAATTGAATACCAATTTGCTATGAACCTAAGAAGTAATCAATAACAAGAACAATAATCAAAAGATTTGGTTTATTGATTGAAATCTCCAAAAAAAATATACCAATATGAATATGGTAACCCTAATGATTTGCTAGTGATTCTAAAGCCTAACCTTCCCAATGGTAGAATTACCAGATTTTAACCAAAAATATGCTCTCTCCTCCCCACTACCCACTTAAGTATTCTATTGCAAGTTTGCAACAAACTACATAAGTGAAATACCTAAATTACCCCTCTAATAAAAAAGATGCTCATTACTATACTGAATTCCCCATAATACATGACTTAAGTATATCATTTAGCACAACAAAAACGCAAGAAACTCTCGTTTCATACTTTCATGTCAAATCAAACTCGATATCATCAACACCATATAAATACACAAGAAAACTCTTGCATTTCAAAGTCAAGAACCATTGAAATTGCAAAAAAAAAAAAAAAAAAAAAGAAGTCGCATAACATCGGTCTTAAAAACCAAACAAAGTAAAATTTCCAAAATCTTGAAAATTTAAGGGAATTAGCAACAACCCCTTTTCAGATACAGTCATTAATCCAGAACATCTGGATGATGTCGGCTAATCCACCTAACCCCTTCATTCAACATCATGAGCTTTTTGAAGCCCCACCAAACGTGCATAATCCACCCACCTGTTTTCAAACATTATCAAAAATTTCAATCAAAAGAGCAATATTTTTCAAGAAACATACAAAGAAAAAGTCAATGATTCTTACAATAATGAACCCAAATATGTGTTCCCTGTTCGAACAATAAAGCAGGCTGCACTTAGCATTAGCTTATGTTGGTGTAACAATGGCTCAAGAAGCCGTTGTTCAAGAACACCCGCCAGAAGTTGATATCTGTTCAATAAAAAACTTTTTGTAAGAAGAAAAAAGATTACATTTTTTACTGTGTTTAATCATCTTTCTTGCAAAAAAAGCAAGAAAGACTACTTTTTTTACTGTGTTTAATCATCTTTCTTGCAAAAAAAGCAAGAAAGACTAGATTTTTACTGTGTTTAATCATCTTTCTTGCAAAAAAAGCAAGAAAGACTACATTTTTTACTGTGTTTAATCATCTTTCTTGCAAAAAAAGCAAAAAAAGACTACTTTTTTTTTTTTACTGTGCTTAATCATCTTTCTTGCAAAAAAAGCAAGAAAGACTACATTTTTTACTGTGTTATATCATCTTTATTGCAAAAACGCAAGAAAAGCATACGTCTTTTACCGTGTAAAACCATCTTTCTTGTAAAAAACGCAAAAAAAGACTACAATTTTACTGTGTTAAATCATCTTCTTGGAAAAAAGTAAGAAAATACTACATTTTTTACAGTGTAAAATCATTCTTGCAAAAACCCAAGAAACGACTGCAATTTTTAATGTGTTAAATCATTCTTGCAAAAACCCAAGAAACGACTGCAACTTTTAATGTGTTAAATCATTTTTCTTGCAAAAAAAACAAGAAAAGACACACTTTTTACTGTGTTAAATCATCTTTCTTGCAAAAGCACAAAAAATAACAGCATTTTTTACTGTGTAAAATCCTCATTCTTGCAAAATGCAAGAAAATACCACATTTTTTACCATGTATTTTCATCTTTTCTTGCACAAACGCAAGAAAATACAACTTTTTACAGTGTAAAATCATCTTTCTTGCAAAAACACAAAAGAAAGAGTACAACTTACTGTGTCAAATCATATTTCTTGCAAAAAAAACAAGAAAACACCACACTTTTACCATGTAAAATCATCTTTCTTGCATCTTTGCAAGAAAAGACCACATCTTTTTCATGCTAAATCATCTTTCTTACAAAAAAACAACAAAAGACACTACCTTTTTTTATTTTTTTCTTTAAAAAAGATCAAATCTTTAAACGTGAATGTCTTTCATTACCTGAGATTACTAGAAATCGCCATGTAAACACCATATCCCACACTAGTAGATAAAACAGGTATATTCTCCAGCTCATCATCATCAGATTTCTGAACAGCTTTTTTCGCATTTATCAATGTATTTGTCATAATTGTCCCCACCTACCCACATTTTTTTAAATCAATAAAAAAAAAATCCAAATTTTTATTCAAACACTTCATATAAATATAAACTTACAAACGATGAAGCAGTGCCCACAGCAAATAGTTTTGTCCCGTTTCGCTGAAAAACAAAATCAACAAAGTTTAATATTTAAACAATTTATATAATATAAATAATTAAAAACATAATATTAAGTGTTTTGTTCATACTGCTATAGCCCCCAATCTCTGAAGCAATGAATATGATGCTCCACCCAAAGCAGTCTGAAGAATGTACGAAAAAGATTATTACATGATTATAAAATATAAATTATAAAACTTTTATTAAAACTGGATTATAAAAAATAAAAAATAAAAAATATTAAAAACCTGGAAGGCATTATCTGGACAATTATAGAAGAATTTTGCAATGCTTCCAGCATTCATGGAGATTGGAGGTCGAAGAGACACAGTAGGAGCAGGAAGAAAAACAAGCATGAAATCTGCAATTACAGCCATCACCTGAGAATGAAATTTAAGTGAAATTATTAAATCTTGAAGAAGATATTGATAATTATTAATTAAAAAATAAATATAAAATATGAAATGTAGGAATATGTATTATTGCATTACCACATCTGCAAAAACAATTTCCAGCTCCTTGGTGAAATTTTCTTTTCTCTTTTCGTATTCTGCAGCAGTCTGGAGATGTATGTTTATATAAAAAGATTATTATGTATTTATGTTGATTCATGAAAATGTTTAAAAAAAAATCAGGTGTTAAATGTCTATATTGCCGTTGCCCCAACCCAAGTCATGATGCATTGATTTTCACCATAATGACTTTATTAAAGTTATGTTTGGTGTGCTAGCTGAAAAGGTAGCTGTTAGCTGAAAAACTAGTTGTTATGTGAAAAGTTAACTAATAAGAACTGATAAAAAATAATGTTTGATAAACTAACTTAAATATATAAAATAACATAAAAGGGCAATTAGAAAAAATATGTTTTCTGTAATTAATTAAGGGGTATATTTGGAAATTTTTAAAAAAGCTCATAAGCTAATCTTATTTTTCGAGCTTTTTTTGGTTGTCATGTTTGGCAAACCTAAAAGTAACTTATAAGCTAGCTTTTTTTTTTCCAAATATACCCTTTGATTAATTATTGAAACATATTCTTTTAAATGTCATTTTATATATTTTAGCTAGTTTTACCAAACACCATTTTTTATCAACTAGCTTTTTAGCTGTCAGATAGCTTTTTATTTAACAGCTAGCTTTTCAGCTATTAGCTAATTTTTCAGCCAGTATGCCAAATATAGCCTTAAAAAACTCGAAAAAATAAGCTAGTTGTAGCGAGCTAAACACAACCTAAAACTGAAATATCATCACAAAAATTGTTAATAAAGATTCTTTCCTAATAACTATTATTTCAAACTCTCCATAAAGGGCATATTAATTTGTGCATTCAAGCATGATAAATACTATTACCATAACTTGTTAATTATAAGAATCAGTCAACGGTATTTGCGATCTTGATTCTTGAAGCAATAGGCTGTTTTGATCCAACTTTTTCACAACTACTTGTTTGGTTTTGTTTGAATTTCAAGGAAGCAGAGATAATCGTGTTGATTATTGATATAGGAACAAATATTATTACCAATTTAGTCTTAAAATTCATGATTACAAATGAAAATTCATATAAAAGAACTTAAATCTGCAATGGATGAAGTTCTAAAATGGTATTGGGGGTATTTATTTATATTATATACAGAACATAACATTAGCAATTATTCCCCTGTTTCAATATGTTAATTCACGTCATACTTTTCTTCAACCTCTTCTAAGAGATCAAGAAATCATGTTGATTCTTGAAATTATTTTCACAAAGTAAGTTTTCCAATCTAATATTGAATCTTTTTCAGAGAAATTAAGAGGTATACTTACATGTTTAGATCATAACTGGTATTTGATTTTGAACTTTAAACTCGAAAATTTTCAAGAACATTAGGTCATCGAAGAATTCGAGGCATACCTTGGTGAACATGCCGACGCCGCATTCAATCCCAACTTTAGTCAGAAAAAGATCATCAGCAAGCAAACGCTCCTTAAACCCTCCAAATTGAAGCAGCCACCTTAAAAATGGCGACTTTTCAAGCTCCAAAAACCTGTGTATAACGGATCCAGGTATTTTACCAGCCCCAATCGCCGCCGCCAAGTCCTTCGGGATACTATCCAACGACCTACCCGCCTCCGCCAATATCAACAACGCCTCCTTCTCGTTTCCATCGCCTCCGCTTCCACTACCACCGCTCTCTCCATCCCCATCGCCGCCGCCGCCTCCGGAACTATTCCCATTCCCGATACCATCGCCTCCGTCTCCAGAAAATGCAAGCAATATGGGAAATTTCTCGCGGTTGTTGTGGTGTTTCAATGAGAAAGAGTGGCGGAGAGCTCCGGTTGATCGAGCGGAAAGAGAAATTGGTTGTTGGAAGGATTGAATCGGAAGGTAGGGGGTGAACTTGGAGAGATCCCTGGAGGTGGAGGATGTGAATCCCATGGCCGACATCGCCGCCGCCGTGGCCATGGTGGAGTTGAAGAGAAGGAGGGGTTTGTTCGTTAATTCCAAAGAGAAGAGAGAATATTGAGTACTTGGGTTGGTAGAATGAGACGTGGGTTTAACAATGTAATAAGTAGAAGGAAGGAAAGCGCCACATCCGGAGATTTCGGAAGGTGGCAGCTGCTCTTTCTAATGTTGTTTCCGTCCTACCAACAACTGTCTTTTCAACAACCTTTGAATTCCAAATTTTAATCGTTTTTTGACGTTGTTTTCATCGGACTTATGTTAGGTCATAACTCATAACATGGTAATGGACTCGTGGTTGGGGTGAAATACAATTTATGTAAGGAAATAGATCTTTGTTTTATTTATAATATAATGCTTTGAAGACAAAACTATTATACTGAATAATATGATAATAAAAAATATATATAATTCGTTTCCATAAACATGCATTTTACAATGTGGATGTTACAAAACTTTATTGTTGTCATTGTCTCTGTGTACTTGTTACAAAAGTTGAACTTGGGGATTTTTTTGGGTTATCTTCATTATAACTCTACAATTATGTTTTTGTGTTGTTATAAAAGGTCCTCCATTTTATTTTTGTGCCTTGAGGGTCATTAAACTCACAAAAACTGTCATTGACATCTTTTTTTTTTTCAAAGTGAAGCGGTTAAGAAGGTGATGTGGCCGGTGACTTTCCAAATTCTAGTTATCGGAACATCCACGTGGAAATACACACGTAAACTTGAAAAAAAAAAACCATAATATTTACGAAATCACATTTATTTATTGAGCATGGTTTTCTTTAATTTCCTTAAAGAATACGAAAAGGAAGAGAAGTTAGGGTTTTCACTTTTCACGATCGTATCATGTAAGTGATTTCGAACCTTAATATTTGCTTTTGAACACTGCATAACTAACAATTAATCTGAAAGTTAAATTGAACTTGAATGGTGTTTTTGCCTGACACCCTTTGTTTTATGTTGGTGGTGACCATCACTATTCTACTGATGTGGACTTGGCTTGTATGGAAGTTGATGAATTTGTCCCCTTTTTATAATGTTTTACTGAAGAAATATGTGAGAAGTTGTATTAATACATCTCTAACTGTCCTTTATCCTCCAGTATTTGTTACATAGAAACTAATATGGATTATGCTCATTTTATAAATAATGTTTATGAATTCCTTGCAATGTCCCTATATATTAATCATATTGGGGGTGGTTTAGATGACTTTTTGGATTCATATGATGGAGGTGCTAGTGAAGATGAGCATGGTTCAGTAATACAAGGTGAAAAGAAAGAAACATACTGAAACATCCTATAATATTAAAACAACCCACAATACTAAAAACCACGCCTTGGTGGATGAAATAATTTCATATGAAGCCATACATATGAACAAGACAAGTGAATATCAGTTCTTGAGTTATGTCTTGAATTACACAATGTTGAAAGGAATGGTGATGAAGATATTGACCATAGTAAGGAAGTTGTGGATGAATATGGTGTTATCCATTCCACTTTCAGTAGGAACACACCTTGGACAAAACAAACCTTTATCTTAAGGATGTGGTTTGAGGGGCCAAAACAATTTAGCACATGTTTTGTAGTTATGGTGCGGCCAATGGCCACCAACAATCTTTTGAAAAAAAATGTTATTGGTGAAGTGTTGCAAGTGGGAATACACCTTTAGAGTTTGGTTTTCATGTATGGGTGGTGAACACTCGTACATTTCACATTTTGGTTATTGTTTACTTAATGTAGATGTTATTGACAATTTTGGTATTTGCTTCCATAACACCAAGCAGGCACAAAGTTCATTCGCATTTTTGCTTTAAGAAAAGTGAAAAGACACTGTTTTAACATTGAGTTTGAAAATTTTACATTGTATGAATAAGAGCAATGGCAGGTATAGAAAAAAAAAAATAGGGGTTGAACAATTTTTAAGGGTTGCACTATAAGAAAAAAAAATATGTCACTTTTCATCACCAAATTCGTCATTACAAGAGTTTCACCAATAGATGTACACTAAATTTACATTTATTATGACTTTGTGATGGATTTCCAACGGATTCATGATGAATTTTTGACAGATTTATGTTGGACTTATGATAATTTTAAAAAATTTACACTAAATTTTTTAAATTTTGAGGGGTTTTCTGTTCCATCCCAGGGACACCTACTATGTTAGCTCCTAAATAAGAGTATATTATATAAAAGACATGTTACATTTTCATTTTGGAAAATTTTATCTTGTTATTGTTCTACTGTATAAAAATGGGGCATTGTTATCTCGTCCCCTCCCCCCCCCCCCCCCCTAAAAAAAAGACCCTTAAGTCCGCTCTTGCTCAAACTATCTAGAATTATGTAAACGCTGCTCAAAGGTATGTTTTTTCGATATATTAAGTTCTATTGTTCTAATAAGTTTCATATATTTGTTGAGTTTAGATCCATATATTTCGAGTTTAGATCATATTTTTGTTGTTTCCGCTACCTTATGATTGGTCTAATGATCCTCGAAAACCCATCACTCCCTTCATCCTTTTCACTTTTTTTCTTTGACATATAACACCACAATAGCTAGATGTGACCCATGCTCTCTCTCTCTCTCTCTCTCTCTCTCTCTTTTGGTTGTTTTCGTGTGACCCTGGACACACTAAAATTCACTTTGTATCTGTCTCTCTATCTATATTGGTGTTGGTCACTCCCTTTCCTTGTCCTTGCTACTAGACGGTCGTGGAAGAAGGTGATTAGGACCCCACTGATCCCTCTTCCCATTTCTCAAGGTAAGAACCCACTCCTGTATACTTACAACCAAACCTTTCTCTTATTCTACTTTTTCTCTTTTTTTTTCTCTCACTCACTTTATCTCTTGCTTCGACAGTGCATCATAACCTTCCCTTAAACCCTAGTCTACCATTTATAAAGTGAAGTAGTGGTAACTATCATCTCCTTTTTTCAAACATATCTTTAGTTTCAAGTCTGTTTTTTAAGAAACACGAAAGCAAGTGTCTTGAAATATGACAAAATACCCTTTGCTTGATTACGGTTAGATAAAGTAAAGTAAACCCATCTTCTTCAACGTATTTAAGTACCTTAACAACTTCTACAAACAAATTTATCAAACTTACGATTGTTTTATAATGTGAATCCCATTTAGTATCTCTAGCTCAAATAAGAGAAATCTCCTGATGCAACACCCTTCATGTCTCAGTTTCACCAATACCATTTTCAGCTTCAACTCTTTCTTTCTGCATCTCTCATATCATATCTTTTCTCTTACAAGAACCACAAATCATAGTGTTGGGATGCGAACCCAATCCCACATCGATAAAAAGAGAAACTATATGCTAAAATATAAGGCAATGAGTAGTCCTTTCTATCACCAATTGGTTTTAGAAAATAGAACCTCATTGTTCTTCTATGTTGGCATGGTTAGGCTAGTAGCGATCCTAACAAATGGTACGGTCATAGCCCGAATGATGTGGTCGATACAAGTGACGCAATCTCCAATAATTCCCGGTCCAACAAAGTTGATCTTGAAGCCTTGTATCCAAAGTCTTCCTGATGGCCCAGGTCAGGCGAGCGTATCCCGAGAGCATCAGTGGTATAAAAAGGGATTGGATATGATGAACAGTCATTGAAGGGGAGGCCAAGGGCAAAACTTGGGTTTGATGGGAGGATTTTTGGGATGCAAATCTAATCCCACATTGGTAATAAGAGAAACTATATGCTAACAGGTATTCCCTTTTGTTACCAGTTAGTTTTAGAAAATGGAACCTCATTGTTCTTCTATGTTGGTATGGTTGGGTTAGTAGCGATCCTAACACATAGTAACCACCACAACTAGTTGCTCAAAGAGTTCATGGGCACCATCATGATTCTTTGTTACCGCTACAACCATTAATTAAAGTTGGTGTACAAAACTACTTATATAATGTGCGGAACTATTATCTCTTAATATCAAAGATTTCAAACCGCTAAATGAACCACTCATTATTACTTAATCCATCATGACATTTTCCCGTCATCTATCAATATTAACCAAATCTTCCCATAATGCTTTTTTTTTTAACTCTAAGTGTTTAAGCCTTCGGTTAAAAATACATCTCTTGTGCCTTGGTCTCCTACCATGTCTCCAAACAAGTAGCAACACAAACAATATGCTTTGTTATTTCTAATGTTATACTCTAACCATGGTAATTCATTAAACCATATGGGGTACCCAAATGAGACGGTGAGATATTACTTTTGCAACCTCACCAAGAACACAATGTTTATTGCTCGGAGTTATGAGGTTTTTTTTGGAGAAAAATCTCCTGCTAAAAGAAGCAAGAAAGAGTATTGTAAAGTTTGAAGAAATTCAAGAACCACATAATCTAATATATTCTTATAGTTTAGTGATCAACATGTAGAGGCCTCACAAATGGTTGCAAAGGAACCATATGAAACACAAACCATTCATAGATCATGTAAAGTGTCTTGATAGCCTGCTATACATGGAGGATCATAATAAACCCATTATTTATTGTATAACAATATTATATCATGTCAGAATGGCTTGAATCCATTAATGTTGCATATTATGACTTTGTGATTTGGTAAATCAATGTTAAAACATTCTTTTGGAATAATTGTTTTATCAAGGGCATACATATGGTCCAACCAAAATGGTTCATACATTTAAAGCATCCTAATAAACCGTGTAAAGTTAATAGATCCATTTATGGACTGAAGCAATCATAATGGAATTGGAATCTTGGTTTTTATAGGAATATATATATATATATATATATATATATATATATATATATATATATATATATATATATATATACTTTTACTTAAAACCAAACTGAGCCATTTTATCATTAGAGGAAATGGGATAGTCGTTTTCTTGATACTACATGTAAATGACATGCTACTAATTATAAATGGTATTCTAACCTTGCAAGGAATAAAGTCTTAGCTTGGAATGCGATTTTCTATGAAAGATCTATGAGGAACAACTTATATCTATGAAAGTACATACATTTATAAGACCTTGAGATGATTCAATATACAAGGTTACAAGCGAGGAAATATTTTAATGCAACATCACATTGTTTTGAGTAATTACTAGAGTCCCATCACACCAAATGAGGTGTGACACATTGTGACATCCTTTAATTTTTTTTAATGAAACAATTATTATTTCAAGACTGTCAGGATGTCAACTTGTATATATCAAACCATAAGCAAAAGTTAACCGAAATAGTCAACACCTTCAAGTATACTTTAAATCATCACATGAGACACACATCAAAATAATACATCAGGATAGGAAGCCTAATAAGACACATAGGGGTTTAACCCATACATATATACATATAGTTTCGAAGTACTGGACATAGAATAATGCAGTAAAAATCACATAAGATTACATACACATGTTATTACACCATGTCCCATCCTGTTCAGTTCATAACACGAACTCATCGCTTCGAAGCATCATGGGGGAGACACCCATGACCAGGCACGTGATGGTGGATGAACAAGTCAGTCCGCCAACCGTCTTACTAATCTAGATCAACTGTTGGTTCAAGTATGACTTATATCAAATGAATGCATATAAAGTCCACAAATATCAACGTGGTTGGAACAAGTACAATTTACAACAAAATGTAATTACATTTTGTTCCCATCACACAAGTAGCCAGCGTGAGCGAATATGGCAATGATATATAGAATATCAAACCAACAACATGTTTGCTCCTGTTAGTCTGTTACAACTTTATAGTCCGGATCACTAATTAGTGGACACACCTATTACCCATGTGTTTTTTTTTTTTTTTTTTTTTTTTTTTTTTTTTTTTTTAACAATTATAGTATGAAATATCAAGCAAAATAGCAATAACAAAACATATTGTATGCAATCATATAATCAACAAGACACTACATATATTAGGATAATAAACATAGCATTTATCAAAAAACATAATTTTATAAGGATGTATATGATCATAATCTACTATAATAAATGAAGATCCAATTTGTCACATGTTAATCTCTTATCAGTTTTAACACTTGTCATTTTGAAATAATTAATATCCACATACAATTTTAAGTTTTTTTTTTTAAAATTTTTAAAATTAAAAAATCACATAATATATATATATATATATATATATATATATATATATATATATATATATATATATATATTAAATATAATAAATATGATAGTAAATTGCAATTAATACATTTATTCATATTTAATTTTAAATTTTTTTAAAAAAAATACTTATCTTTTACATTTTAATATTTAATTAAGTATATATTCACCTTGTGTTGGTTGAAGACTCAAGATTAAACATTTGTAACATTAACTCATCTAGAAACGTCCAGATGGACCACATCCTAGACATCCCTTCATGCATTAAACCTCCTATACGACCAATTACATAATAATAAAATCATGGTTTAATTGTATTTGTTTAACTCTTGTGTTCATTCCAGTAAGTTAATATGCAAACCTATATCGACACTAAGTTCAATATAGTCGCGTTCCTAATTCTTAAATATACTCTATTATTTCCATTAAAATCCACCCATAGAAATAATTATATTTTGGTATATGCCACGATATTATTTTTCATTAAATTTTTTTAAAGACAACTTAATCTATTTTTCATTTAATTTTATTAACTGCAATCTAAAATAAGTATGCAATACTACTTAAGTCAAAAATCCAAACAAATTAATATATCACTAAGTCTTTTTAAGTTTAGTGATTTAACCATATAGTATATAATGTTTCTAGAAAAATGTAGCAACCCACTAAGATCTCTTAATTAGTTTGTCGATTGGTCATATTTTGCCACCTATATGTTACTTAGTTACATAATCTATATCATGGACTAACCCAAATAATAACTAGTTGGTTAACCTAAATGTTATAGGTATAGATATAAATGTATATGAATTTGGCAACATAAGTATGTATACCTTCTAGAAGCCTATATGGCCACATCTTCGCGACTAAGGTGTACAAACCGGGTTTCTTTTTTAGAAATTGGTTCGGTTCAAGAGAGTCAAAACCGTATTATCAAGAAACAAGTTCGGTTTGCAACTCGTTCAAGCTTCCAAAAAACCGAACTAATAGAATAATAGAAATCGGATCAGATCAGATGGAAACCAGTTTGAGAAAAAAAAAATATATTTTGAAATATCTTTTTTTTTTCTTTTGCCCACAAGCAAAAGGATTCATTTTGTTTTTTCTTTTGTCCATAAGTAAAACCAATAAAATAATGAATGTTTCCCTCCCAAGTTCCAACCCATTCAATCAATTGTCACATCAATTTTTTTTCCATCTTTTTTAATCCTTAATACATGAAAATTATATTTTTCCCAACTCACTAAACTCCATTGCGACATCATTATTAATTATTAATTAAATTAGAAAACGTAGACCAAATTAAAAAAAGAAAAATACATGATAATTAAAAAACAATAAATATTAATTAAATTATATATTTTTTGTGGGTACCAACAAAACGACACTTCTTAGGTATGACTTCAAGTTTATCTTGAGTTTCACGCCGAACGAAAACTTCACAACCTCAAACATTGATATGATTGAGTGAATGAACTTTTCGTCCATTATGTGTCTTTGAAACCTTCTTAGTTGAAATAAGGTGTAAGATATGAGTTGTTGTTTCAAGCACATAACCCCAAAACGTGACTCGTAATGAAGTCCGACTCATCATAGACCGAATCATGTCCAATAAGGTTTGATTTCTCCTTTGAGCATTACCATTAAGTCGTGGTGTTTCTAAAGGAGCAAATTATGAAACAATTCCACAATATATATGATGATCGTTGAACTCGATACTAAGATATTCTCCTCCCCCGACGGATTGGAGAACATTTATCGTCTTGCCCAATTAATTCTCTATTTCATTTTGAAACTCTTTGAACCTTTCAAAAAGTTTTTGACTTATGTTTAATCAGATAAACATAACCATATCTACTGAAATAATCAATAAATGTAAAATAGTAATGATTGTCGTCCCTTGTAGCAGATAAGGATACACACACGTCTATGTGTATGAGATCCAACAATTATTCACCTCTTTCACAAGTTTCTGCGAATGGTGACTTAGCCGTCTTGACTAACAAACAAAACTTTCATACATCAGTCGATTTAAGGTTGAATAATTTCAAGATTCCTTCAGACTAGAGCTTGGTCATGTGTTTTTTATTTATATGACCAAGGCGACAATGCCATAAACACGATTTATATAACATATTAGCATAATCAATATTATGGTTAATGTTGCTAATGTTAGGAACACACACACCACTTTCATAAATTACATTGCAATGGGAAGTTTTAAACATGAAACAACCATCTTTATGAACTAAAATATCACCATTTTCATCATCAAACGAAAACTGAAAATCTTGTCTATACAATATATGGAAAGAAATAATGTTTCTAGACATATTCGAAGAGTAACAACAATTAACTAAATTAATCAAAACTCCACTACTAAGCTTCAACTCGAACATTCGAACCATCGAGATGGGCGACGTACATCTATTCCCCGTGATTAGATTCAAATTTACATGGTTAAGCTTCCTTCTTTAATTTAGTCCTCGCAATATATTGCATATGTGAGTACCAAATCTCGTATCAAGAACCCATGAATTAGACGTAGTAGTAGTATTATAAAGTTCGATCATATAAATACGTGAACCAGACTTGGTTGCTTGAACCTTACTATCCTTGAGATCTTTCACATACTTTGGCCAACTTCGCTTCTAATGCCTGTTAACACCACAATAGAAACATAATGTGTAACGACCCAAAATTTAAGACCAAAAATTTCTTTTAATAAATCATTACTTAAAGTAAAGTCATCATACCAAAACATAATATGAGTATAAGTTTTCAAAACACATGTTCATTATCAGAGTAAACATTCCCAGACTGTCTAATCTATGGTGTGTGCCATGCGATCACCCCGAGCTCTTCCCTCCGCTACCGGAAGTACCTGAAAACCGTAAGCACGAAGCTTAGTGAGTTCCCCACCCTACCACATACCATGTGTAACCACATACTGTACATACTGGGCCACGCCCCCTATCTTGGGCCTCGCCCCCTACCTCGGGCCTCGCCCGCTACAACGGCCCCGCCGCTCCAGGCCCCGCT
Organism: Lactuca saligna; assembly: GCF_052625555.1. NCBI lineage: Eukaryota > Viridiplantae > Streptophyta > Magnoliopsida > Asterales > Asteraceae > Lactuca > Lactuca saligna. The sequence continues at coordinate 26,823,698 of NC_136422.1, forward strand.
CAGATACATATCTGTTTTACTTAGGCCTCGCCTGTCACAGGGCCTCGCCCGTCAAAAAATAATAACACATAAACATTTCACAACACATAACTAACACATGCAACCGGTTCTGTCCTAAGGCCTCGCCTATCCTGGGCCTCGCCCATGCCCTACTAATGACGAGTCATGGAACCCCATCCACGCTACTAATGGTAGTGAGGTACGGGCCTAGCCCACTCTCACTCCCGTTCTAGTTCGGGCCTCGCCCCTATTATGCTTCTAATGAGATATGGAACCCCATCCACACTCTGCTATTGGTGAGATACGGGACCTCGCCCACACTCACCTCCTTACCAGGCACATACATGTATCACACAGACAACAAGTATAACTATCATATAAACAATTCCCTGGGCACCCGCCCGCTATTACTGGACCTCGTCCTGAAAATAATACTAGCATATTGTGCCTAGGGCTAACCCCCGGGTCTTCTACTCATAACTACATGGGTCGGCATTGTGGCCTTAGACCCATTCACACAAAGGGAAACTCACCTGCACTGGCTGAACTTGCTGATGATCTCACTAGTTGCTGCCTGACAACTCACGGAACTCCTGCTCCCCTTGCTCCCCGAACTACCAATATCAATGCAACACTGAGTCTAACTAACCCCCGAAAGACAACCAAGTCCACCCTGGTCCAAAGTCAAAGTCCTGGTCAAAGTCAACCTTCCAGGTCAACCTTACTCGCCGAGTCACCCTACTGACTCGCCGAGTTCAAAATGATCAGATTCCTTCCATTCGCAACTCAACTCGCCGAGTCAGACCATGACTCGTCGAGTCTACCGATTTCTGAGTCCAGACCTGTCCAACTCACTGAGTCTCCACCCGACTCACTGATTCGAGTCACAACTTGAAAGGTTTGGGGTTTCGCGACCTGACTCGCCGAGTCCAAGGCAGTCTTCATACGACTCGACGAGTTGTTCATCCCACTCGTCGAGTTTCTCCACAACTTCATGCTACTCGCCGAGTCCCTTCAGTTCTCCTTACATGCAGAGGATTTTAGAGTCATGCATGGACTCCAAACTGTAGATCTACCCTTCCCAAGCCTATTCCACACGTAAAGTTGCAAACTTTACGTGTAGAGAAGGAGATCTAGGCAAAATATGCCATAAACTAGGGTTTAAGACCAAGGGCTTCAAAATCAACTTAATGGCTGATACTTTATGCTTCTCCAAGCCATAACACACTTGGATCTGAAGTAGCAACTCCAGATCCGGCTTCTAACCCATAAGGGTGGCTAATCATGGCTTAAAAGCCCCAAAACTCACAACCAAAGTTAGATCCAAGAGAAGGAAATGACTTAATACCTTCAATACTTTAGAAAGGTTCCACAAACTCCATATCTGAAGCAAATCCTTGGAGCTTCACTGATTCCTCTCCTTCTTCTTCCTTCAAATCACCCAAAAAATGGCTTGGAAGCTTAAATGCACAACAATGGAGGCTTAGGCTTCGTTTTCTGAACAAGGGGGCTCTAAGGAACCCTAATGGAGAGAATAAGGAGCTTAAATAGTGCCCAAAGTCCCGGATTTAGGGTTTTCCTCGCACAGACCAGACTCGCCGAGTCCACTTGGCCGACTCGCCAAGTTGATCACTTACACCTTGACCCGGATCCCGCTCGGGCTCGCCGAGTCCCTTCTTGGACTCGCCGAGTCGACCCTTAAATTAGGGCTTTTCTTTCCTTTCTTGGCCTTTGAAACTTTGGGTGTTACATAATGCTTCTTTAGAATCACTCACATTTGGAACATTAGTATCACTCTTTTCTACATGAAGCCACTGTTTTTCCTTTCCACTTTGGATTAGAACACTTCCTCTCTTGTCCATGTAACGACCCAAAAATCCAAGGTAAAATTTTCATTTTCAATATAATTAAAACACTATTGTAACTTTGTTCAGAACATTGAAAAGCATTTCAAATAAAACAAATATCAGACTCCAATCCTAAAGATCACGTACTACGGAAAACACTGGTGTATGCGCTACGATCGTTATGAGCTCTTTTATTTGAAAACTGGAGTACCTGAAACAAAACTGAAAACGTAAGCATAAAGCTCAGTGAGTTCCCCAAACACCACATACCATACATATCCAACGATCCATACAAGTCATACATAACTGCGAGCCATACATATCATTCATATATCATAATCAATAAAGGTCCTATGTGCTGCACATAGTCTTGTCATTATGCCACGAGCCACCTCGTGGTCTTTCTTGCCAGGTCGGGGGCTACAACCTTGGGTCTTACAGACAAGTGCCAAGAGACATCTCTGGGTCTTCCATGCAAGCATCACAAAGACAACTAGCATACAATCTATGGCTAACTAACTAATAATTGCCAGAGTTTAGACTATGGTCTTGCATACAGTGTGGTAGGAGCCGCCTCCTAGTCTTTCATACATAATGCCAAGGGCTAACCCATAGGTCTTCCTATAGTACATAAACCAAACAGTCCGGGATTGGTGCCTTTGACCCATACAAACCGTAAGGAGACTCACCTCAAATGTTGAAGCTTACTGTAAGAAATCCGTAGCTGATACCCTAACAACTTCCCATGCTAACAATTACCAACACAATATCCAATTAGCATCTGAATTCCAAACCATGATCAATAATCCAAACTTGGGGTAAAATGACCATTTAACCCTAGCCCAACAAGACTTACAACCAAGGCCCAAGCCCAAAACCAACAAGGCCCAAAACTATAAGAGCCATAAAAGCCCGTTAATGGCCTAAATTTCCAAATTGGGCCCAACCTCATATGGGCATTACCAAAAAGCCCAACAATTCTTGGTCCAATAATAATTCTACGATGACCCAGAGGTCCAAGGCCATCAGGCCTACTAAAGTCCAAAACCATTGGGACCACCAAGGCGCAATACAAAATCTTGGCCCAACTAGACAAGCCCAGTCAAGACTCCATGTATCTCACATTCCTCTGAACAGAAAGCCCAACACACAAAACCCAACCCAATTCCAAAGCCCAAACACGAAATGAGCCCAAAATCCCTCAGATCTACGAATGCGGGGCGTATGCTCATCTCATGTTGGGCGTACTCCAGGAATCTGGATCACGACCAAAGAGGAGGTACAATGGGCGTACCTCTAGTTACACGAGGCATAACTGCATATCCTCCAAACATAATTTATGACTTAACCAATTAAGCACTTTGTACCCAAACTTTAGGAAACCTCAAAATAAAGCTCTTAATGCATAAAGTCGGCACCTTTATGCATTTGCATGACTCAAATGGACCCAATGACCATCTTAACCCAATAATACCCATCTTAATCCATCTATAACATGCATAGACCACATCTAAGCATCAAGAAAGCATTTTTATAAACTTATAACCTCAAATCTGCTAAGAGTGGCAACTCAAAGCTTCTGGAGTGGTGTCCAACCACTAGATCTTTCTCATGAGGTCAAAATGGAACCAAAACTAACATTATATTAAATCTCAACTTATAATGATCAAGCTAAGAACTTTTTACCTTTTATGAGCTGAAAATGTAGCAAAGAATCCATATCCACAAGCCTTTCCTTGAACCACCACCTTGCACCAAGCTACCACTTCTTGAAATACACTAAAATCCATTAAAAATGCACATACAAGGCTCATAACAGTCTTCAATGAAGCTAACACTCGAAATCAGGGTTTAAGGCAATGGAGGATGAAAAGGAGGCTCACACCTGGAACTTAATGTGCTTAAATAGTGAGCCAATACTAAAAGTTAGGGTTTTGGAACTCAGCACACTATGTTGGGTGTATAGCTCTAAGTCTCACTTCCGTCATTCACATGTACTTTGGGTGTACCCGGCTAGAGATATGCATGCATCCCTTGCATGCATGGACTGATTTGCAAAGTATTTCCATTAGGGACCAAAACTGCCAAAAATCTTCAAAATACAAAAACTCCCTCATTCTAGGTTTGGTTCCAATAAACCTTATATCCACGAAAAGGTAGCGAGTGTCCCTACGCTCTTAATAACACACCCAAGCCTTAAAACCTCCCGAACGAAACCCAAAATCCATAAAAGACTAAGATCAAATTATGATTATACCCTTGGCTTTCGAAGACATAATCGAATACATGGATCACTCAAACCATGACACCTACATCTGAAATGGTCCAAATACTTCCTTTCCTGAAGCCCTAAGACTCATGAAAACTGATGATTAGGTCGCAGTCCCAAGCAACGAAGCAAATCCGAAACCGAGTGTTACAACTCTCCCCCACTTAAATTAGATTTTTTCCTTGAATCCCTCCTTATTAATACACATATCAAAACATACAATCTGAGGAGCACAACCAAAGATTCTGCGCATAAGACAAACTTCCCATGACAACCGAAACTTCCATCCCGAAGAACAGCAAACCCTTAGCTCCCGTAAAACCACTTCTACCATTATGAGACCTGAAATCTATAATGGTCTGTCTCCCTGATAGATCGCCTACGCTGAAATGTTACCATGCCAAAATGGATAAGACAAAGGAGACTTCGTAGTGTGCCTTCCATACGCTAAAGGGGCTAACGGCATTTCCAGTCAACCGACTATCTTGGCCACCTCAATCTATTTCCAACCCGCATTGGACTATTCCCCGATGTCCGATGGCTATCCTGGAACATGCGTAGGAAATTCAACATACGAAAAACTAAAATTTGCTAACTCCAGTGATGGTACATGCATCAGTACCATGGCTAAGCCAATCACAGCTTAGATAGGGGACAAAGGTACAATCTACCAATCAACACCTTTGTCCTGATTGAGGTTTGACACTCCTAACTCCAACAGTGGGATGTGTGCCTCGATCCTCACTATAAAAGGCCACATACTTTCAATGTAAAGGGATCAAATCCTTACTCTTTAAAGCATTATGCTACTCGTATACCCATCTCTTCTAGAGATCAACTGGCGACTTGTTTTTTATTATTATGATAATGTATTATCATCGGAATCCATCGAGTCGAGTCTCTACCACCATACCGGAGGTCTAATATCACATCAGTGTTTTGTTTGTGTATGTTTTAAACAATTTCCTTATCATGATGTAGCATAAAACAAGTTTACCTGACCGAAGAATAATTTCTAGAATGTTTTAAATTTGTACAAAATATGACTACAGGTTATTTAGATCAACAATATCATATGCTTGACTAGTTTTTTTGAGTAGTTTTGACATTATATGTACTCTTTAACTTACCCTTACTTTTGATACTTGACTTAGTCCTACTTGAAGATTCAGTTTTTGTTGAATATACGTGAAACTGAGTGTCACAATTTCCGCTTGTGTGACCGATCCTTTGTCAACAACTTCATTTTTTCTAAATTGGACCTTCAACTTGGGAAGGGATACAATTATGGTTTCATGGTCATTCAAATTTTCATTTGTCCATCAATGGTGGTAATACAACCATGACTTCATCCGGTTGTTCGTATGCAACTTGAACTGGCACAAGAAAGACAACATTTATATATGTTGATCAATATCGCCATAACATGAATACCACCATAACATGAGAACAAGGTATACTAAACAATTTTCATTTCCCACACGTGCAACAACAAGATTGAAAGTTGGCTATACCTTTTTCATTTGGTCAGTCACCTCATATATACTTTGATCAATATAGTATACATGAAAACTGGAGGATTTGTTGATCCTCTTTTCGATAACCTTTTCAGCATACTCAATAATATATTTTTTGCTTTGAGCTATAAAAAAATTATATATATCTTGTCATGCAAGTAAATTATAGTAGAATTTCCATGGAAGTTATTGGATTAAGGTGTTTAAGCTAATAACTAAACTGGTATAAACTTGCAAATAAAAGCAAAATCCTTTTTGGGTTGCTCTTATAACAAGAAATAGCTAGAAATGATATTAGGAGAGAGAGAGAGAGAGAATTGATTTCTTCATATATTATGTGATTAATATATTAATTGGGAATAGATAATTGATATGTTAATATGTTATATAATTAATAAATTAACATAAGATCAATAGTTAAACAATTGATTTGTTAATTTATATGGTTAATAAGTTAATAATTCGGGATTAATTCGGGATGTAGTTAAAAGTGTAAGTGGTGAATTCTAAATGTTCAATAGTTGAACAAAAGAAACAATTCTAAAACCCTCCATCACATGGACGGGTTTGGAGGGGTTCTCAGGGTTTCTGGAAGTCTCCTGGATGCATATAAGAAAATGATTTGAATTGAGATTAATCTATTATTTAATCAATTCAAATCCAGCTTTGCATGTAGGTTGTCTAAACTATAAATAAGACCAATTGACTCTTTATTTTCGTTCATACCTTTAACTATAAGCTTAGGAACGAAATTTCTATCATTCTCCTCTATATCCTCTTTATTTTAGGGTTTCTAGGGTTTTGGGTACAAACCATTAGAGGCACTAAACTTTTGGTGCTTGCTTTACAAGTTTTTCAAGAATAATAGTGGTGTGATTATTTGATACAATAATCAAGAGGTATGTAACCCTAATACTATGTATATTTCGATTATAATAGGTTACCATTAGGGTTCTTGATGTTCATACTTTATTGCTATCAATAGAGAAAACATAGATCCAAATAGGTTGTATGTGAACTTAAGAGTTAAATATTTTTTTTGCCTCATGCATAGAATTATACCTTATAAAACCTATCAAAAGTATATAATTTAAATAATTATCTCCTGCATAACATCGTTGACACCATCATTGTTGCATATTTGCTCGAAAGAAGTCAATCAACATATTTATTGGTAGTTTTCGTGTGTCTTTTGATAACTTATTGATGGACTCAGCTTTATTTGATGTCATTATATTATACCGAACTACAGGGAAACACCACCTTGTCCATTTGTGGTAACCACATGGAAACACCACCAAACCATAGGGAAACACCACCTTGTCCATCTCAGTTTAGGGCACGACGTATCCTACCTAAGCTTTCTTTGAAAGCAAACTCTCAGTATGCTTTTGTAGCCTCCCAAACAAAATTTCGGTTCTCTCTTGTTTGCTGATTTTTGTTCTCATATTCATCAACAAATAACGACAATAGAGTCCGTGGTATACGCTCGAAAACACAGATTGAATGACCATTTCAATTGAATTGGCTCTATCGGATATGATAGCGAAAAAGAGCATGTCCCCAATTCTTTAAGTCTTGATAAAACCATATCCATGAATCCCCACTTTTTGTTTTTCCAACACCAAATGCAATAAGGAGGATTTGGTTATTATTGTCCACGCCCACTAGTAGGAACATCGTGCCTAAGTATTTCCCTTTAAGATGTGCTTCATAAATGATAATAATAGGACGCATGCATGTTTGAAATGCTCGAACCTACCCAATAATTATTTATAGATTACTCATTAAATCGAACACACATGAACGAACAATTAAATTAACTCATTATATAAGAAATATTATCGCAAAACCAATAGCCATGAAAAAGTTTTTTTTTTTTTATTTTTATTTTTATCACAATTTGTCTTTATATGTGTAACCAGTCCTGGAGTCTTCCTCTCAAAATTGTAACAATATAAAGGAAGTCTTTGAAATCTTTCTTCAAGGATCCCTCTCGACAGATTTAAAGCATATATTTTAGCACTTCAGGTATGAAATATGTGCACTAAGAGGGTGTTTGGGATTTCATTTTGAAGTTTAAAAGGACCTTTATCAAAAAGGACTTATTGGCTTATGAATGTGGGAAAAGTAGTTTTTAAAAAAGTGTTTGGATTAGTTTTTTAGTGGTAAAAGTCAATAAGTCAATAAGTTAAAAAGTGTTTGGCTAGCTTATTGATTTTTGGTTGTTTTTTATTCTAATAAGTCATAAGTCATTTCAAGAAGTCACAAATTGTAATTTTTTCAAAACTCATTTTCAAAGGCTAAACCAAAAGTTATTTTAAAAGTCCTTATTAATTATCTAAACACTTTTTTTTTTTATCTTATTAACTTTTTAAAAAGTCAATAAGTTAAAAATGAGGTTTTAGATGAAATCCCAAACACCACCTAAGGCGGTCATTTAAACTTCGTTGTATCTGTATTCCTGCCGCAACATATTACATGTACAATAAACTAATATTCCCTTCAAGAAGTGACTCAATACCTCTTTGTTGACTTATGGTGAATGGGAAGAAGCTGTGTGTTTGAGCAAGTGTGGTTCTCCGATAGTTTAACCACTTGAAATGTATCAATATCTTTATCTTATGTTGCCCGTATCTGCCGTTTACAATTTTACACAAAACAAACAACTTCAAACCTACGTTTTATAGATTTTCTCACTCTTATTTGGAACCCTTCCGTAACATATCTGAATCCTAATTTAAGCTTAAGTTCTTATTTGTTTTTGAAGATACTTCTTTGCATAAGAAGTATAATTATGGGATGTGACACCATTACGTTTTTGTTGAGCTAAATTGGATAATGGTACAGGTTCAGGCATACTCGAATGGGTAGTTTGTGTTTCTTCAAAATCAGAAAAATAACAACAAAACTTTTCCTCTTGTGGCTTTCGGAGTTTTAGGGGCTCAATTTCCTACTCTTTACCTTCAATATCATCCCCATCAAATTCAGTGAAATTACGAAAATGTTCAAATGGCTCTCTATGTGGAATTATAATATCATCGTCAACCAACAATATTAGTTTTTCTGCACCATTTGCAGATTCATCAACATTATCTACTGGAGAAGCTGTTGGGAATATTAGGGTTTGTGGTGGAGATCTGGATACCAACTTGGATCGTGATATCACTTTCCGAACTGATATTTTTAACCTATGCCTGGGTTACAAGAAATTCAGCCTAGGATAATCCAAGCAGACACTTACGTTTCTAGGCACAAAAAACGCAAGCCAATATGCTAAAGGGTTCTGTGAATGTGTGATGAAAAAACGAGAGCTCAGAAAAAGACCCCTTTCTGGAAAGAAAGAGTTGTTTATATACTAAACACGATTAGGGTTTCATTAGGGTTGGGCCATCATTAGTTGCTTTGGAAGCAAGTAATATTAATTCGGATTAGGGTTACCAAAAAATAACGAGTTTCGTTAGTTTTACCATAATCACCCTCAAGAAATTGAGTTTTCCATTATGTTCCCACATGCAAAATTCGGTGAGGTTAGCGGGACCCCAGCCAAGGGCTCTGCCCCTTGGACCCCGCCAAAGGGGCGCTGCCCCTGGACCCCCGATTAGTCGTTGAACCGGCTTCTGACTCGATCTTATACATGCGTGCACTCCACGCAACCCCCCGTACATGCATTAGAGTACAAATCATAAAACCCCTTAGCTCACATGTTAGTTACAGTTACTTAAAATGACATGGTGATACTAAAATCATCAACAAAAAGCATGATCAACAACCTTAGATTTATAACTAAAATCACCCCCATCTATAGGGTCATTGTAAGAAAAAACATGTTTGTTGTTATAAATATATAAATTACAAAGTTGGTTACTTCCAACATCGGAAGACCCATTGCCTCCATAATGATTTTCCTCAGAAAATCAATGAATACCACTTTCCATAACATTATTAACAACATAAAAATGTACTGTGTTAGAAGGCATATTAGTAACAAAACTAATAAAATATCTGACATCATGGTCGTCGAGAAACTGCATAACTATATTTTATCCAGGACATTGAAAAGATATACGTATTTGATTAGTATGTAACTTGGACTTGGAAACAACCAAAATAATTAACCCAACAAAGTTGATATTATTGTTTATATCTACACCAAAGCATGTATAGTTTGGAGCAATATATACTGCATAGATCCCTTGATACGCTGTCATTACCCTCCATTAGAAACTGACACTCGACAAATATATGTGTACATACTCATTCTTTTATATTACGAAAACTATCAAAGAATGTTGACTGTAGACAAATTAAGGAATAAATAGACAAATATATACCGCATGTAGCTTGTGGATGAACAAATAACATACAAGTACCCTAATTTTACTACTCTAGAACAATAGTCTGTAATGTCCATATATTTCGAATTTAAGTCTAAAAATACATTTTTCTAATCCACAACGTACGAGCATCAGATTCCGACCCCAAATCCTACCAACCACCACTGAATAAACACAAATACTCCGAAATTTCGTATTCTAGAAGATATTGTCCGGAATCCATTGTGTCGATCCGGAACATACAATTGTTAGATTTAAGACCCGATACGTTCCAACGACCCCAAGTCCATAATGAGGGTAACTACTCCAGAATACGATATTCCGGAGAAAATGATTATTTTTTAAAAACAATTTTAAAGTAATTATTTTTACTATAATAGATAGATTAATCAATTTCCCTTATTATTTTCTTTAATTTATCTACATCTAATTTTATCAATTAATTATTTATAAAATTCACTAATGTGTGACTATTGCAACTTGTCATCGGAATAAATTAGTTTATACTTGATGGTCGCCACGAGAGGTATCGTCGATTTAGAAGTCTTTGGAGAGGCTTTGCAAGACACTGCAACCGGTTGTCGTCTCCGAATACTGTATGTTCATCAGATCTCGTCATTCTAGCTTTCTCTGCTGTATAATCGTTGTTTAATTCCTTCACACACTGTCTCTATCTGCGATTTACATAAAAGGGAATCGGTTTTTGTGAATCATATTTTTGCTATTCTGGATGATTCCAAATTAATTGTTAAATGTATTACTCTTTGGCTCCATACCGAAAAATCGATAATTGTAGCAGATAACAATTTGTAAGTAATGCAAAAGAATTCATTCAAATCTAATCGAAGTTTCTTTTTTGTTTGTTACAGAGAGATTTGAATCAGGGAAGATACTTTTTGGGTAACATGATCTCGCAGTTCTTTGTATTATCGCAGAGAGGAGATAACATCGTTTTTCGTGATTGTGAGTTCTCGCTGTCAATGCGTGCATGTGTTTGTGTTAGATTTCATATAATCGATGTAATTGGGAAGATTATTCTACTATATGATTCTTAGCTACCTGCAATTATGAACAACAGGAATAATGACCTAACCTAATTTTCACAATTCAGTGAATCCATCAAGGAATACCTCCATTACGAGACCCAATTTTCAGTTGAAAAGTTTTTTAGGTTAAGGATGATGTTTTTGGGGATTGGCATCTCAATTTTGAGTTCAATTCGCATACAGACGGCTTAAAAGCTCTCATTTTTTGATTCATTAAGCTCAATTCCTTGCTGATTTTAGGCATTCGAGATATAAGGCATCTACTTAATGATCACTTCACACATTCTGTATCCAATAGGCACACAAAAACAAATACAATGGTTAAGAGTTCATTCCATTTCTTTATGATCCCTAAACATGTGAATTTAAAGGCTCTCTGTTCAATTCTTTTTGAAGGATCATCTTGATTGGCAAGTTGTGCATGCTGAGGGATTTCAATGTAGCCATAAAAATGTAGTTACTTAGAGTTAGATGAACTACAAATGAAAACATAGACTCATTAGGGATTTCAATCTGTCCAAAAGTATAGTTAGTTTATCTATAGCTTGCATACATGCACTTTCAATCTTTAGTTGATAATTTCAGTTAAATCTCTTAACAATTTGCTTCTTCACATATCTTTTCCTCTGACATTCTCCATTGATGCAGATCGTGGAGATGTTCAAAAAGGGAGTGCAGAGATATTCTTCCGTAAAGTAAAGTTCTGGAAAGAAGATGGTGAAACCGAGGCTCCACCTGTCTTTGTAGGTACCTTCTAAAGTGTACTCTGTTTACCTTTTATATATTAAATAGATCTTCAAGTCACATAGAATGTGGATATACATGTACTTGATTTCTTATGATAGAATGTGATTCCATATACTTATCTATACATTCTCTGTTTTTTGCATCTTTTGTGATTACTTGATTTGTTATGATAGAACGTGGATGGAGTCAACTACTTTCATGTAAAAGTGGTTGGATTGCTGTTTGTTGCAACCACTCGAGCAAATGTGTCACCTTCTCTTGTGTTAGAGCTTCTACAAAGAATAGCACGTGTCACAAAAGATTACCTTGGCATCCTCAATGAAGATTCCATAAGAAAAAACTTTGTCCTTGTGTATGAATTACTTGATGAAGTTATTGTAAGTCTTTTTCATCTACTTTACTCATTTCAAGTCTTTTTCATCTATCTTATCTTACTATCTACTTATTTTATTTGAACTCAGGATTTTGGTTATGTGCAAACAACATCAACTGAAGTTCTAAAGTCATCTGTATTTAATGAGCCAATCATGGTTGATTCAGCACATATGCCACCTCTTGGTCCTGCTGCTCTCTTTATGGTATATACTCATATTACTTAATTAAGTTATTATCTTTATGAAATTTGAATTTGTTTTTATTTTTGTTTTTTTTTTAAATTTTTTTAACTTTTGATGTTTGATGAATGTAGCAAGGGAACAAGAGAATGCCAGGGACAGCTGTCACGAAATCAGTTGTGGCTAATGAACCTGGGGGTAGGAAAAGGGAAGAAATTTTTGTGGATATAATTGAAAAAATTAGTGTTACATTCAGCTCAAGTGGATATATTCTAACTTCTGAGATAGATGGCACTATTCAAATGAAAAGTTATCTTTCTGGGAATCCTGAAATCCGATTGGCTCTTAATGAGGATCTGAATATAGGAAGAGGTGGCAGATCAGTTTACGGTATAATAATATAATAATATTCATTTTTCCAAAACTAAATTATATGTTTCGTTAATATATTCTTGTAATTTGAATACAGACTATGGTGGTTCTAGTGGATCAGGAGCAGTTATACTGGATGATTGCAATTTCCATGAATCTGTGCATCTTGATAGTTTTGATGTGGATAGAACTTTGACTCTTGTAAGTAATTTTAATAAATTTTATCTTTTTTTTTTTTTTAAAGAAAACACCCGACTTTATATTTTTTGCTTTAAATTTAGGTGCCTCCTGATGGTGAATTTCCTGTCATGAATTATCGTATGACTCAAGAATATAAGCCACCTTTCCGTATCAACACTTTGATTGAAGAAGCAGGATCACTTAAGGTATATATTTTATATTTTTATTACAGATTAATATATTATACATGATGAATTAATTATATGTGTTTTTTTTATAAGGCTGAGGTGATTTTGAAAATACGTGCTGAGTTTCCTCAAAATATCACTGCGAATACAGTTGTGGTTCAGATGCCACTGCCAACTTATACATCCAGGTACTTATTAGTTATGTACAAAATTCGTTTTATAATCTTAATTAATATTTAATAAATAATAATATCCACATAGAAAGTTAAGTGTTTTGATGATTCAATTCGATAATCATCGTATATCTTGATGTTATGAGTTCACATGTAGGAATTTTAAGGTGAGAGTGCATATTGGATTATTGAGAGTTTTAGACTTTAAGTGGCATGCCTTATGGGTTTAAAGGATAAGGCGTTGTTTGTTTTTTCGGAGACAAAATGTCTGGAGCCTGCAGACCATATCTGCAAACCTTTGCAGGAGAAGAGCTGGACCAAATGTCTGCAATCTGCAAGAAGAAGACTGGTTGTTTTTTTAACGTCTGCATGCTGTTAAAATAAACTGAGATTTAGATATACCGGTTTTTTTAAACATAAAAATATTACGACAAATTAAATTTTCATCATCTATAACTTAAACAACTAAATAAAGCATACAACTAATTCACTGATATAGTTAGGGGTGAGCAAAAACCGAACCGATAAAAAAACCTGATAAAAACACAAAAATAAAAATATCTACAAAACTAAATAAATACAACTAAATAAAGCATACAATTAAATTTTCATTAAGAATTTTGATATTATATATATGAAATAATTAATCGACGATATTGTTTCTTTCCTAAATAACATAAAAAAAAGATACCAGGTTTACCTACTAAATGCAAACGTGCACAAAAATAAAAGTATCTAGAAAACTATGTCAAAATTATTTGGATAAATATATTATCTTAATAGAAAAACATGAACATAATCATATATATAAACATTTGGCTTAATACATAATCATTATATAAAAAAACAATAAATAAAGAAACAAATAATTACATAAAAAGAAAGGAGGAGGATAAAAGTATTTTTTTTTAAAGTTAAAAATGTAGTGTGGAAGAGGTAAGAAAAGACTAGAAGATGTTAGAAGACATAGGTTTGTATTTGCGCCAAGAAGACGACGCGCTGACAATTTAGGTCTGCGGTCTTCTGAAAAACAAACAGTTTGCAAGACTAAACGTCTGCTCGACGCAGACATAAGAGGTCAAGAAGAGCTTTTGCAGAAAAACATTTTCTAATGCTATTTTTATTTTTTGATATTTTTAGAGTTAGTTTTGAGTTGGAACCGGGAGCAGTTGGACAGATGACTGATTTCAAAGAGCCAAATAAGAAACTTGAGTGGGGGTTAAAAAAGGTATTTCACTTGACAAATCACAATCACAATCACATCCTCCACCAATTATTTAAAATTTTTATGGAGTTACTTACATAACAAATTTCATCCCAGATTGTTGGTGGATCCGAACACACACTTCGTGCCAAATTAACATTTTCACATGAATCACATGGTATGTGATTTCTAAAACCTTAATAAAAACTTTTAAATAACCATATAATAATACTATTAAACGTTTTCTTTTGCAAAAATAGGTAACATAACAAAAGAAGCTGGCCCTGTCAGCATGACCTTCACCATACCAATGTACAACTGCTCAAGACTCCAGGTAAATTAATTAATTAATTAAATTCAATAGTTTCAACTCTTAACTTATATTAATCCATTTTTATTTTTTCTCTTATTATAGGTGAAATACTTGCAAATTGCTAAAAAGTCAAAAACTTATAATCCATATCGATGGGTGAGATATGTCACACAAGCCAATTCATATGTTGCGCGTATATGATGTCTCTTTGTCTCTCTTACACTTATTATGTTTGTGTAACGATAGATTTCTCTTTAATGTTTGAGACTTTTAAATTACTTCAAAAATCTTCAACGTACTATATGTTTTTTGATATATTGATGTTAAAAATATGTTCTAGAAAGTATATTATTTTTATACATCCATTCCACGTGCGAATTGAGTATGTGGCTCTAAAGAAATTGAGTGGGAATGGGATGTTCGATTTTGAGACGCACTCACTCGATATAAGTGCTATAATTGAAACGCACTCACTTGATATAAGTGGTTCCATTGACCATATATGGACAGCTTTTATTTTCATGGTACAAGCACTTGTGTTGTGGAATAACGTATTTGAAAATGATATAAAATTGGGTTCATTTTAATAAAAAGACTATGGGTCTTATGATAAATTTCATTTGGTTCCACTCCTTCCACCCTAAGTAGGGGATGAGCATTATTTGATTTGGAACCACAAAAAACAGAATATCAAAACCAAAATGAAAATGAATTCGGACCAAACCAATTTTAAAATTTGATTTTAGGTTTGGTTTCTAACATTCTCAAATTATGAATTTGGTTTATGGGTTGAGTTATGATCCAGTGGAGTTTAGACCAAACCAAAACGGATTACAAAATTTTATTTTATTTTTGTTAATTAAATGGCAAGTTGCAAGAAAGTCACTATGTTATTGGAAAATTTTGATTTTGATATGGAATTTCTTTTTATTTTTATTTTTTTTTAATTATATCATTATATTTACAATTTTGTTGCAATATCAGTCAAATGATCGGTTTTCCTGGTAACCATTTCCCGATTTGCAATGAAGTCAAAAAGTTTACCAAAATTTTGATTTCGATACCGGATTTCAAATTGCAAAAAAATCACTATATTATCACAAAATTTTGATTTTGACACCGAGTTTTTTTTGTCAATTATGTTATTACATTTACATTTTTGTTGTAATGTCAACCAGTTGATCGATTTATGGCCAAACCTTCACCAGAAAATGATATGAATTTCAAAAATTAAACCAGAAAATTTATACAAAAAAACATCAAGATGAACTCAGAAATTGTGGGTGACAACATAACTTATGCCTATTAGGTGGCTATCACCACCCCCAACTCTTCGTCCCTTTCTCCTCTTTTTATTTTTCTTTTGAAGACAATGATCGGTCTTGTATGTGTATGTGTGTGCTGCATCGCGAATTAGAAATCAAATCCATAGTGTGTTTGATTTCTTAGAATTGAATCACACAAATCACAAATCCCCATTTCTAAAATTTAGACATAGAGACCGATGAAGAAGACGTGATGGTGGGATGGGGCGGAGGCTTATTTTTTTTTTCCTTTTTTTTTTAAATATAAAATAAATTGTAGTTAATTAAAAAAATAGATAAAAGAAACTGAATGGGTAAATAATTCATTTTATGTGTTTCAGGACCAACTATGCTAGTGTTAGAAACCATAGAGACCATGTTCTCCAATAAAAATTAACAGGGATTGAAGTTGTGATTTTTGGTAAAGCACAAGAACCATTTATGTAATTTTATGTATTTAATATTTGAAACTTATATTTATATGACTAAATTGCAAAATGGTCCCTATGGTTTGTAAAATCATGTGGTTTTAGTCCAAAAAGTTTTGATGGTGCACAAATGGTCAAAAATTGGTTCTTTTTATTGGTTATGGTCCTTATACACTTAAAAAACAGCTAAAATACATAAATTAATTTAATTCATATATATTTTTAACTTAAAACAAAAAGTACCCCATTTCTCTTGCCATCTCTCTCAAAACATATACACACATACACATACACATACACACATACACTTAAGAAACAAATCACCACCGACTACTACCATTATCATCACTGACTACCACCATCGACTGCCACCACAAACATCCAATCATACCCTCACCCCTATTTTTCCTTCCTCAGACCCGATAAAATTGCCACCACCGACTGCCTTTTACTCCTCTTTGCCTCAAGACAAATCTAATGGAGAATAGAAAGCTTCTTTAAGTCAATAATCAGTTTGAAACTCAAAATTGAGAAAAGAAAAGGGAATAAAGAAGGTAGTCGGACCTGTGATTACAAGAATAACTTAGGAAACAACCCCATGGAAAGCAGGAATGTAGTAATTAGGCTCATAAAAGCCAACATTCAAGAGTAAAAAAGGTAGGCGAGGATGAAACATAGTTGTTGGATGTTACAGAGAGGAGAGGGGGAATGAGAGGCGAGACAAGCTAGAACTCCCTTAGACTATCTTGCCGCCAAACTCTGGTTTTGGGGAAATCAATATAACCTTCATTACCACAATTATTGGATGTTATAGAGATGAGATGGGGAATGAGAGGCAAGAAAAGCTAGACTTCCCTTAGACCATCATCGTTGCCGCCAGACTCTAGTTTTGAGGAAATCGATATAACGTTCATATTGTCGAGTATGCATTCAACCCAAGCCCTAGGTTCCAATTTTGGAGAAATTGATCTAACCTTCATTACCAGTTGCACTGGTATCTGATGGATGATGATGAAGCATGAAGATGATAAACAATCGCATTGGTGTGGATCTCGACTGTTGAAATGGTGAAACAAGCTTGATGATGGTGGATTTTAGGACAAGGTTGAGGTGGAGAAGACGCTGAAAACAATTAAAAAGAAATAAAAAACTATTTTAAAGGCATATTGGTCATTTTAGATTGGGTATGAACTAAAATCACACAAAAATGTCAACCTTAGGAACCAAAACCACATAATGTATCCGAAATTGGATCATTAATACATCACAACTTTTTTGGACCAAAACTGCAAAATGTTGCCAACCACAAGGATGATTTTTGCAATTTTATCTATTTATATTTGTATTTGAAAATTTGAATTTTATGCTTAAAAATTTGAACTTTGGATTTTATTTTCAACCTTTAAATTTATTATTTTTGGTTCTTAAAATTGTGTCAACCGGAATTATAATTTGGTTTTTGGTTTCGTATGTAACTATGGATAGCCTTGATTGGTTCAATTTTTGGTTTGTATCAAAAAATATTTCAAATGGAGGAAATCAAACCAAACAAACCTAAAAAGGTTGGGTTTCTAGGCCTGACAATTCCCGATACGACCCGCGACACAATCCGTGACACGACACGAAATAAATGGGTTTGGACCAACACGCTAACCAGCCAACCCACCAACATGTTTATTAAACGGGTCATATATGAGTTTATCAAAAAATAAACAGGTTCACCTGCCAGCCCGTTTATATTCTTATTAAAAAATTTATTTTATTTTTAAATGTATTTATATATCAACTATATATATATATATATATATATATATATATATATATATATATATATATATATATATATATATATATACACACACACCATTGATTCATAGACCATTTGATTGTTTTGACGTTTTGACTCGGGGTGGATGGTCTAAGGTCGTAAGTCGTAACCTATAATGCTTAGTCTATAAAATGTTTCTATGAATGTTTTTAATTTTCATTTTGATGTTTAAAAATTAGATGCCTAAAATTCGGATATGTTGACATCAACCATCAATAATTTATTCATGTTTAATTGTTAATTTTATTTATGGAATCTAAGCCATGAACCCAAATCTAACCTACGAACATGCCAACCTGTGAACCTGTATAAATAGATGGGTTGACGGGTCATATATGAGTTTATGTTCCAAACCCGCCAATTCGTGACCCGCCAACACGTGACCTGTATATTTAAATGGGTTGTGTTTGGGTTGACATATTTTGACCTGTCAACCCGCCAACCTACGACATGCCAACCTAAACACGACACGATTACCAGACTTATGGGTTTCCGAGTAATAAGTTGAAAATAGAAAACCATTGAAAGAGTACTATTGTGGCTAAGGTTGTACTGTATTAAAGAAATTCAAAGTATCACTGGTTGAATCAAAAAAGAATTTTCGTATGGTTGAATCGATTTTTTTGATCAAACTAAATGGGTTTTATTTATTTTAAAGTTTTGTGTAATGATTTAGCAGAAAAAAAAAAAAAAAAAAACCAAAACTCAACTGTTAAATCAGAAAAATATTCTTCTGATGATTCAACCGAAAAAATTACAGATTATAATCGTTTTTATGAAATTTAGCCTTAAACAATTCATTGATGCCTATCAATATCATCGACATACTGTAGACATAAAGACGCGATATGTTATATAAGACGACAAAAATGAAAAGTCTACGAATTGACCATTGGAAAGATGCATAGGGTATGAGTTTATATGATTAAAAACAGGAATTATATTTATGTATTTTTTTAGTTAGCATCACGTTTAGTATATAACATATAGTCTTACAAATTGATTTTGAAAGCGTGTCTTTATTCTTTGAAACAATTAATTGACTAAAATACATTTTTCACATGCATTTTGTTTAGAAAAAAAAATATATATACGTAATCTATCCTTAGATCATCTATAATGATGAGTTCAACAAAAGAGTTGAATGAAGTAACAAGTCTATATATTATTCAATAGATGAAACTTTACCATTGTGAGACGTCATCTTGACTATAAATTTAGACGTAATCTTGACTTTACCATTGTGAGACGTGCAATAAATTTAGAGTTAAATGGGAAAAATGAAAGTTTTTAATTCTTAAATATTTACTATAAGTTACATGTTCTAACATTTTATTGAATTTTGTAGAGTCCAATATATTGTAGGAAAAAAATAATAGAGTTTTATGAATTGTAGAAAGATGATATGACAATCCATTGAACTCTATCGAATTCAATACATTGTGGATACCCTTAGGTTGATCGAGTTGGCCATTGATGACTGTAGTTTAGAAATGTACTGACAGTACTGTCCGAAACACGATTATGACTGTCTAGTTCCACCAAAAGTTGAGGGTGGAGCAGTCTCTTGGGAGGAATGATGTGTGATTTGAAATGGATGAATTTAGGTGTTGAAAACAAATGAAAAGAAAAAAAATGATGTCATTTATGTGTTATTTGTGCTTTTGGGAGGAATGAGAAGAATAAACTCCCTCCGCCCTTTATAGAACATGTTATCAATTAAAAATCTTCTCGTCAATTTAAAAACATATATTTAAAACTAAAGTTCAATCTGCAACAAAAAGATTGTAGATAATTTATTTTAGCAAAAAGTCAATTTAGATCTTGGATAAGTGAAAATTTATTTAATTCTAAAGTTGTAACAGAAGTCTATAAAGGTTAATTTTAAAACGGATTTCCTAAAGTAAAAGCTGAAAAAAGTAAATTTATTAATATACCCTTCAATTATATAATTAATAAAAACAGCCTATTTATTCGAAGAAAATATAAGAATCGGTTGTCACTTGTCAATGGAGTAATGGACAATGGCGATTCATTATCAAAACTTGGGCCCTCACTCTACCACACGGTCGGTAAACACATGCCACGGCCCACATGTGTTTATTGAAAAGGTATTTTATAATTATTTGAATGTGCATAATATCAATGAAGAAATACATACAATAATTACAATTTGAATCTAATAAAATGGGTAGAGACTTGAAAAGTTGATAATGCAATTATTTGATTTATTGCATACTTAATCAATTTTGTATATTCACCATTAATGAAGAAATACATGTACTTTTATGAATGAATTGCAACTTGAATATACTTATTATTTAAGCTAAAGTGCATATAAGGCAGCCAACTTTTATTTGGTGATTGTTTGATACACATTTTTCTTAAACTTGAGAAATGCTTTCATTTAACGACGGACTTAGGGACGAGTGTGTGTGTGTGTTTTTTTTTTTTGAAAAGGGGGAAGGGGGGGATAACTTTATTGATGGATGGTTTAGCATGTTTCTAATACACAAATGTAGTTTTTTCTAGGGCTAAATTAGGTCAAAGAGTTGATCGAACTAAAAAAATAAATTACTTTATGCTTTTTATCCTTGGAATTGGGATGTAAGATCAAAAAAAAAAAAAAAAAAAAACAAAGATATTTCCGTTTTCCATTGTTCCTCGAAGAAGGTTTATTGTTTGGTGAAAGATTCGGATAAACATCTCAAATAACGTTGCGAGCCTTCTGCTAGCCACATGTAGTTGAAGCCCCTGGATTTAAACTTGCGACCTCTCCCCATGAAGAACCACTAACTAGAAGAGCTACTAAATGACAAGACAAAAAATGTAAGCTTGTGTAGTTTGATGGATACAAAAAGTTTTGCATTGTTTGTGGAAATACACTATTAGAAATTTATTTTAGGCCTTAATTATTAGACTATATCATTAGCCAATAAAAATTGACATTAAGTTTATGATCTATGAAAAACAAAAGTGAAACAGAAAAAGTTGATAAAAAAATGAGAGTGAAAAAAATGTTTTCAGAAAGCCAAGGAAAGTCAAAAGGAGATTGCAAAGTAAGAAGATTTTGAAGAAAATGAAGACATAAGGCAAATTACCAAAAAAGTATAAAGTCCAAGGCTTCGAAAGTCAAAGTGATAATTTTTATTTGTGTGTTATTTTTCTTATGTATGCTTAAGAACATAGCAAAAACACCTTGAAGTTAGGGGATTTTTAAACGGTATATTACATAAATGAATATAGTTCAAACTGAGTAGTAAACATTTATAAGGATTGTGAGTACTTAGAATTTGATACCTAATTCTTTATTGAGACTACAACCGATGGATTGACATTAAGCAGTCTGTAGTGTTTGTTTGCTGATAATTGCCAGCTTCTTTTCGTAGATGGACAAACCTACGCTAAAATGCATTCTTTATTTCTTATGTGTAGGTTGGTATCTCTGCATATAATATGAATGGAAGACAGTCGACACTTTTTTTATGCTTCTCAGTTATTGTCCAGGACAATGTTATTGTGCTGGTATGGTTTAACCCCTATAAAATCAGACTTACACTGTTTTTAGAACAACAAAGCAAAGATTATATTGTTGTTGTGAAAAGACTCAATCCATAAGGATTTGAAGAACATTGCAATCATATGTTACTTCCTTTATTTTGTTTTTCCCTACTTTAGTCTCTTTTCATATCTAATGATTTACATTGGAGTATGTATGTTTAGGGGTACAACATGAGAGCTTCTCTTGGTTATAACCACATATTCAAGAATCTATTGAGTAGACAGATACAAAAACTCTTCAACCACAGTTTCCCTAGAATGAGGGCTAAATTTCCTTCGTGGGACCGGAATGGAATCCTTGATACAAGTAATAAGTTGAAAGGAATATATATTTTTTTTTCTATAAAAAATTTAGTCATTTATTTCTCATTTTTCTAATTATATTTCATTTTAGTGTCGTTTTAAGATGATAAGTTCATCAATAAGTTTAAGGAAGCAAATTGGAAAGATTTTGCATATCGGCAATAACACCTTACGTTTTTATTGTTTCTTTCCATAATGGAGGAGCTCTAATTAGATTTACTCAATTCATAAGGTGGAGAGAAGATTTTATTGAACATGGTAAATCCTTACTTAAAATCACAATATACTTCACAATAAGACAAAATGGGTGACATTTTTTGATTGAGGATTCAATAATTTTATATCATGTTCTTACTTATATCCAGGCTTTTGATCTATTTGATGAGAATCAAAATGGTGTTATTGAATAAATGTACATCCTATAACAAAATCTTTGAAACTTCTTATTTTTTTTTCTTTTATGTTATCTTTTAATTTAGAAAAATTAGAGCCATTATATGTAAGCATTTTAAAGTTTGTTGCTATTTCCTGTTTCTTAATAAATAACTATAAAATACATTCCAACCTCTGCAACTCTAACACCCGCAATGCGGGATTCTTTCATAGTTTACTTTGATATTGATGATTTATCGATACATTTTGATAACTTTGGTTTTTTGATAATGATATGGTTTGATGTTTTATTAATCTAATAACGAAAGAAAATTTATGGTCTTATTTTTGAAACGTTCTCTCTCTCTCTCTCTCTCTCTCTCTCTCTCTCTCTCTCCCCCTATGTGTGTGTGTTTGTGTACGTGCGTGTGTCGGTATATATATATATAGTCAAGACCTTTTGTAAAACCATATTTTCGTGCGAACATTATCGTATGAATTTAAAAAAACGAGTTAAGACACTAAGTCAGTTCTATAGAAGTGAATTCGCAAAAAAGAAAATCTTGAAAAAAAATATGCACACATGAAAAGTGCATATATGCACAAACATCGAAATTACCTATTTTCGTCAAAAATAATTTTCATATGTGCATATTTTTTTAAGTTTATTTATTATTATAATTATTATTTTGCGAATACACTTATGTATGACTGAGTTAGTTTTATGTCACTTTTAAAAAAAATTCACACGAAAATCATCGCGGATTTCGCGGGAGAATATGGGTTCGCAACAAATCCTGTGTCTATATAAGGTCTGGTTCCTGTGATGACTCACTTTAAAGTGAGGACTCGTGATGATATCTTAAAAAAATTGAAAATAAAATCTAAAAAAAAATACAAATCTTAAAATAGAGCTTAAATCTATGCCCGAAAGAAAAAAAATTGAAATTATTTTTTTGAATCATTAAATTGATCAATAATTCAATTTTAGTTTTTAATATTGCATAATTATCATCAATGATTCAATGTTAATGATCCAAATTTTTTTCAAAATTTTTTTTTCTCTCGGATATTGATCCATACTCGATTTTATAATTTATATATTTTTTTTAGATTTAATTTTTTTTAAGTTGTCATCACTACTATTCACTTTAAAAATAGTCCTCACTATCTCTCTCTCTCTCTCTCTTATATATATATATATATATATATATATATATATATATATATATATATATATATATATATATTCAAATTTGTTTATTATTATTATTATTATTATTATGCCAATACACTTATATATGACCGACTTAATCGTAAGTCACTTTAAAAAAAAATTCACACGAAGATAATCGCAGATTTCATGGGAAAATATGGGTTCGCAACACATCTCGAGTATATATATATATATATATATATATATATATATATATATATATATATATATATATATATATATATATATAGGAGTGAGATCAAATGAGAACACCAAAAATGTTGAGAATGCAAGAACAAAGTATATTTATTTGTGATTCCATGTATTCATTTGTGGAGAAATGATAAATATTTACGCCTTTAACTTCAATTGAATAGAAAAAGCATATTCATGGTGATTGTGTGTAAAAATTTATCATTTCTCCACAAATGAATACATGGAATCAGAAATAAATATACTTGTTCTCGCGTTCTCAATCTTTTATGTGTTCTAATTTGATCATTTCCCTATATATATATATATATATATATATATATATATATATATATATATATATATATATATATATATATATATATATGTTTTTTAGTAAAATAAAGGATATATATTTTTGTTATAAATTTAAGGGTTTATGTTATTTTTGGTCACTTAACTTTTGGTTTTGTACTCATTTGATCACTTAACTCTTTTTAAATCTTAAAAGATTATCAAACTTTTGACATTTAATCACTTAACTTTTGATTAGGTCACATTTAGTCACCTAACTTTAGAAATTGTGTTTATTGACTAAATGAACACAATTTTAAAAGTTAGGTGATTAAATGAGTAGAAATCTAAAAGTTAAGTGACTAAATATGCATAAAGTCAAAAGTTTGATAATCTTTTAAAACTTAAAATAGTTAAATAACCAAATGAGCACAAAACAAAAAATTAAATCACTAAAAATGACTTAAACCCTAAATTTAATAATAATGTTGTATTGTTTCCTTTTTAAAAGTAACCCCAAATTATATGTTTTTTCTTAACGGGCATGTATTACAATCGATGAAAACGTGATAACTTGATAAATAATTGATAATAGTTGATGGGCGAAATAATCTGTCAATGAATAGTCATAAAATACACTGAGGGTTTCTATCCTAATGATCCAAGGTTATTATATTATATTTATATGCAAGTAAATACTTGAAGCAGGATAACTCAACCAATTTGGGGACTTGCAAATAAAAAAATTGGTCCCTTCAAATAAGCAAAAGTTTTAAATTTAAGACTTTTAGTTTTAGAAACCAATGTTTTTATCACAAGATCAAACTTGAACTTGTATTTGTAACCCTATATATATATATATATATATATATATATATATATATATATATATATATATATATATATATATATATATATATATATATATATATATATATATATATATATATATATATATATAAAATAAACTTTAAAATTGAGAACCCTTTAAAATTGCTTTAGAATTAGAGTTCTAAACCTCCGCTTAGTTTTGCAAATGATAAAGCGGACGCTAAGTTGAAGCTTCGCGTTTGAAACATTGATATAATCTATAAGTGCATTAAAAAGTTTGTGTTGCTGTACTTGTTACCAATCGTGACAATTTTTTTTTAATCATGTAAATATATGTAATATATTTGAGTACACTTTAGATACACGCTATTCCGAATCTTTTCTTTAATCATGTAAATATGTGTAATATATTTTAGTACATTTTTAGATACACACTATTCCAAATATATATAAAATTCTTTTCAAATTATACTAGTAGGTATGTGTCGATATAAGTAGGGGCAAAGATAACACTTTTTTGGGGGTGTTCTTTAAATAAAGGGAAAATGAGAAATTATCTCAACTACATATTTTGATTTTGTCATTTTAGTCCTAAAGTAATTTTCATGTATATTAAGGGAACAAATTGTTTTTTGTCGAGTCTATTTGATCCTTTTTAAAGAAACGAAGGGGTCAGTCAGGAACTTCTTTGCCACCTCATCTATGCCGCTTATATATAATTTTAAAACTTAAGTGGGCCCAATTTCACTCCACACCTTTCATTCTTCTTCTTCAAGCCACCTCTACTCAGCTACAATTAAAATTACACACTTAAAGATATTGCAAATTTAAACACCTATACCTTTACAATAACACACATACAAACGATCCTTTTCATTCTCTTTCTTTCTCTCACTTTCTCTTCAACATACCATTTTTTCCAACGAGAACAATCACCGACTTGCACCTGCCAGCATCTTCTTCTTCAGATTGCACCTGGCGTCATCTAGCCATCACCTTAACGCCATCGCTGAGCATCATCTTATATCTGAGAAATGGAGGGTAAAGGGAACACTTCGATTCAAAATATAAGGAAAAGAAAAAGTTTGTGATTTTCACAAAGATGGAAGAAATGGGTTGATTTTTGAATAAAGTCGTTTTCTATTGTGGGTTTCCAAACACACTGTAACATCCCAAAATTTAAGACCAAAAATTTTGTTTTTAAATTAATAAAACCGTCATCCCAAATCATAATCGTAAAATCATGGTGGAACAAAGTGTATAAAATACATCATAAAACATCACACTAATCATAAAATGTAGAATGGGGTGGTATGTGCTCTACAATCATCCTGAACTCTTCCCTTTTGAACCAAAAGTACCTGAAACATAAAATGAAAATCGTAAGCACAAAGCTTAATGAGTTCCCTAAAATACCACATGTCATACATAATAAACACATAATGGACCCCACCCGACATCGAGCCCCACTCGGTATACAGATTTTTTGGCCATCGGGCCCCGCCCATTATACATAATCATATAACAGTTAAACACATAACACATACAACAATCACAAAGATAAATAGCATACATAATGATCATCGGGTCCCGCCTGGCATCGAGCCCTACCCAGAAAGCAAACAAGCACATAACACATGAAAGAGTCATGCAGACATCTAACATCCTATCATAACAAACCGTGTGAGAGCATTGGTTCATTTGACAAGCTAAACACAGTGAGGAAACTCACCTCTAGCTCCTAAATCACTTAAATGGATCTCTGATTACTGGTCCGAAAAAAACTTCGCGCTATTAACATAAAAATAACATCTAGTTAATAATTGGATTTCGACCCATAACCAAGAATCTAGGCTACTTAGCTCATAACCACAATATAAGACTATTTTACCCTCTATCTAACTTAGCTCAATGCCTAAATATGGCCTAATCTTCCAAATTAGACCCCATACCTATCATGGGCCTAATTTCCAAAGAAGCCATATATACTAGCCCCAAGTCCAAAACAGAAGTCTAATGGCCCAACGAGACTAAAACTTACAAATTCCAAAACATGGCCCAATACCAAGAACGTCAAGCCCAAAAGCCCATCTGGTGAGTATGGAGGGCATACTCAGCTCGTATGCTTAGTGTATGCCATCTGGGGCTAGTACGCCCAACGTACTCCCCAGTTTGCTACCCTACTCCATTAAGCACTTAATCAGGTGAGACCTCAAGCCAAACTGTCATATCTGGTCTTGAAAGGTGACTTATCACCTAAAGTTGGCAACTTTACCCTCATGCATGGTTAATGGGACTCAAAAGCTCAAAAAGAGCGTAATAAAGGTCTTTAAACTTCAATGAACCATAAACATCCATAAAGTTTGCATTTTTATGAACATGTGGCATAAATGGAGCTAAGATCTAGCATTCATCACTTCTGGAGTAGATCAAAAGCTCACATCTAACATAAAAGACTCAAAAATGCACAAATTACACCATAAAGTTGATCTAACACAAAAGACCATCAATGTGAGAGCTCTTTACCTTAAAATGCTTGCAAATGAGTAGAGTATCCTACATCTACAAGCTCAATCTATCCTCTCAAGTGTTCCTTTTTCTTTTTCTTCTTCACAAACCACCAACTAGCACTCTTTCAAGCTCAAAACTCACCAATTGCTCTAGGTTTTGATTTCAGGGTAAAGGGAGATGGAGGTTGGTCTAAAATGTCCAATAGGCGATATAATGATGCTTAAATAGGGTGAGAACCCTAAAAATTAGGGTTTGCCTAAACCATATGTACGCCCAGCGTATGTGGGTAATGCCCACAACCAACATATAGCTATTACGCTAAGTGTACTCATAGAGTCTGCCTTGCGTACTAACAAAGGACCAAAATGAAAAGAATATGAATTAAAGGGGGTAAAAGGAAACTTACCAAAAGCGTGAGTGTTACAATTCTCCCCAATTTGAATCAAACTTCGTCTGCGAAGTCTGCTGCCTCAAATAACCATGGGTAGTGCTTCCTCATCTCGTTCTCCGACTCCTACGTCTATTCTGAACCCTTGATGCTGCCACTGAACTTTCACCAGCTCCACAATCTTGTTCCTTAAGGTTTTTTTTCTTTTGGTCAAGGATTGCCACTGGTCTCTCAATATAATTCAGGCGTTCATCCACCTGAAATCCTCCAAAAGAACCACTACAAAATCATCCAATAAACACTTACGAAATAGAGAGACATGGAACGTGCTATGTATCTGACTGAGCTCCTCGGGAAGATCCAAGCAATAAGCAACCCGACCCACCCGAGCCAAAACCTTGAAAGGACCGATGTACCTGGGCTTAACTTTCCTTTATGTCTGAATCGGATGACACCTTTCCAAGGTGACAACTTTAGTAGAACCATATCCCCCACCTGGAACTCTAGATCTGACCGGTGCTTGTTGGCATAGCTCTTCTGCCGAATCCGAGATGTCTGGAGTCTACTTCGAACCTATTAAATCAACTCAGTAGTCTTGAGTAACACCTCGGTACTCCTAATGACTCGTTGACCGACTTCACCCAAACAAATCGGGGTCCTGCATTTCCTCCCATAGAGCATCTTATAAAGAGGTTGATCGATGATGGCATGATAGTTGTTGTTACATGAAAATTCCGCCAACAAAAGATACGTATCCCAACTGCCAACGAAATCCAAAACATATGCCCGAAGCATATCCTCCAAGGTTTGAATAGTATGCTCGCTCTGACCGTCATTCTGTGGATGGAACGTCGTGTTGAAATTGATACGAGTACCCAACTTGTCGTGGAATGTCTTCCAAAATATGGAAGTGAACCATACGTCCCTGTCTGAAACCATCAAAACCGGCACCCCATGTGCTACAATCTACCTGATGTATACCTCAGACAACTTGTTTACATAGATACTCTCCTAAATCAGAGTAAAATTTGCACTCTTGGTCAACCGATCTACGATGAACCAAATCGAATCCACTCTGCGTGGAGTCCGGTGCAACGTCATAATGAAATCCATGTTAATATCCTGCCATTTCCAAACACGAATATCCAACAACTACATCTTTTCATAAGGTTGCTAATGCTCGTCCTTGAATTTCCTTCAAGTCAATCAACTCTCGACATTCTAAGCTACATCCCGCTTCATGCATGGCCGCCAATAATCAGGACGATGATCTATATACATATTTGTCGCCCCAAATGAACGGAGAACCTCGATTTGTGTGCCTCATCCATCAGAACCTGATGCACACCACCCTTATATGGAACACATACTCTCTGATGAAGAGTCAATAATCCTTAACTATCACAATCAAAGGAAACCACCTGACCCACAAGGCGCTCACTCTATAGGTGCTTTTCCTCCATAACCTTTATCTGAGCCTCACAAATCTACTCAAAAAGTGGAGCAATCACAGTCATCCTCAAACAAATATCCCTGATCGGATCTGCGACCTCCTTGCGGATGAGAGCATTGGCCACTACATTAGCCTTCCCTGGATGATAAAGGATCTTGCAACCATAATCCTTCACCACATCCAACCACTGACACTGCCTCATATTCAGATTCGGCTGATCCATTAGGTGCGTCTAGCTTTAGTGATCCATGTAAATATTACATCGGACCCCATAGAGGTAATGTCGCCAAATCTTGAGGGTAAACACCATAGGCCACAGCTCCAAATCATGCGTTAGATATTTCACCTCTTGTGAATAGTATTGACCCCTCTGCATCATAACTAAAACCAAACCTATAATTGATGCATCACAATAAACGACAAAGTCCTCAACCCTCCGGATGGGTCAAAATTGGTGCCTCGCACAATCCTTGCCTCAAAAGCTTCCTGTTGCTCAGTTCCCCAACAAAAAGTAACAGTCTTCTTCGTCAACCGGGTTAGAGGAACCTTTATCTGGGAGAAATCTAGGATGAATCTTCGATAGTATCGTGCTAACCCAAGGAAACTTTTGAATGTCAGATGGAGACCTCAGAACCTCCCACCTCATTACGGCCTCGACCTTGGCCGGATCGACCAGAATACAGTTCTGGTAGACAAGGTGCCCTAGAAATTACACCTCATGCAACTAGAACTCACACTTGTAGAACTTTGCGAAAAGTCTCTCCCTCCTCAAAGTCTCTAATACCTCCCTCAAGTGATCCTCGTGTTGCTCCTAGTTTTTGGAATAGACCAGGATGTCATCAATGAATACAATCTCATACCGATCCAACATTGGTCTACACATGCAGTTCATGAGGTCCATGAATGCGGCTAGAGCATTGGTGAGACTGAAGGGCATGACCACGAACTCGTGATGACAATGACGAGTCTGGAAGTCCGTCTTCTGCACATCCTCCTATTTGACCATCACCTGATGGTAGCCTGAACGCAGATCAATCTTGGAAAACCAAGACGCACCCTGAAGCTAGTCAAACAGATCATCAATCTACGAGAGTGGATAATGGTTCTTCACCATTAGCTTATTCAGCTTCCGGTAATCAATACACATCCGATGAGACCGATTCTTCTTCTTCATCGCAAACAGGATCGTTGCTCCTCATAGTGAACTGATAGGTCGAATGAACCCTTGTCTAATGGCTCATGCAGTTGTTTAGATAACTCCTGCATCTCTGGGGGATCCAACCGATATGTTGCATTAGTTATAAGAGCCGCACCAGGAACCAGGTCAATTCTAAACTCCACCTGCCTCTTCGGAGGCACCGAGGAAAATCCTCCGGAAACTTATCTAGGTACTCCCAAACAATCGATATATCATCCACGATCGCCTTACACTTATCACGGGTATCCAAAACATTGGAGAAAAATCCAGAACAATCTTGATGATGATAGTGTCTAACCCTAGCCG
Source organism: Lactuca saligna (assembly GCF_052625555.1). Classification (NCBI taxonomy): domain Eukaryota; kingdom Viridiplantae; phylum Streptophyta; class Magnoliopsida; order Asterales; family Asteraceae; genus Lactuca; species Lactuca saligna. The sequence continues at coordinate 26,854,630 of NC_136422.1, forward strand.
TTGAACATAAAATCGGCCCACGCTGCGCTCTCTCTCCCTGAAGCACCAAATCTACCCCACTTGGGGTCCGGATACGCACCAACTAACATTCACAATCGATCGCTACCTCATTGGGGCTCAACCAGTCCATCCCTATGATAACCTTGTTCCCACACAAAGGAATGGGAACCAAATCAGTCGGATATTGCTCGTTGAACATCTAAAGAACACAACCTCGTTGAATCGTCGATACCCGGATATATCAATCATCTGCAATCTTGATGTCTAAAGGAAAATCCAGCTCCATCAAAGCTCCAGGAAACCTCTATCTAAGCATAAGCAATACAAAAGATTAGGTAACCCTCGAATCAAACAGTACTATAGCAGAAATATTGTTCACGAGTAACGATCCTAAAATAAAACACATAAATATAACCAGGAAATTCATTATAAATAAAAGGATAATGGGAGGATACATACTCGTCACCACATCAGGTGTCGCGCGAGCCTGCTTGGCCGGCAGCTAAAAAGACCTGCTCGTCAACACAGGCGCATCCATCTTGCCCTGACGGCTATTGATGATCATCAGCATCGCTATAGCAGGTGCTACCAACGGTCCCGCTGCTGCCAAACTCGTACAATGGGCCTTCTTGTGGTCCCTTTGAGTGCAATGGAAGAAAATCATATCAGATAATAGGGTGGTGGTGGTAGTAGTATCAATATAATCCTTGCTAATATGACCTATCCAGTCGCACTTGAAGCAGCCAAAACCACCCATCCTACACGCCCCATCGTGCATCTTGTTGCACTTGCCACAACGGCTCCGGCCCTACTGGTCTCTCGACCGGGAATCAAATACGTTAGGCCTCTTTCCTAAATCCCCTGAAAGCTGAGCCTGATCTGGCTTCGTCTTCCTCTCCCTTTCAAGATCAATCTCCCGCTCTCTATCTCTCGTAATCATATCATCCAGTGTCTTGCAACTGGACCAGCTCACAAACTGCCGAATATTACTCCTTAGCATCCCATGGTATCTCGCCTTCTTCATATCCTCATCTGCTACATACTGTGAAACCAATATCTCCCTTTCACTAAATGTAACAATGTAATTTTCAAAACAAAAATTTTATTTTTGTCACAACCATTTTCACATAAAATATTTCCAAAAACATCCAAATATAATTATCAAAACATATCGTATCCCAAGATCACAAAAATCAAATCCTTTCTCTAGTGTGTACGAATCACGCCGGCGCCTTCCCACGGTCGTCGCTAGTACTTGAAACACATAACACAACAACTGTAAGCATAAATGCTTAGTGAGTTCTCCAATATACCACTTACACACATACGCTGTTCCATTCCATGACCTTCTGGTCCATGTGTCTCAGGGGACTACCGTCCCAACTCGGTAAACCTTCCGGTCCTATCCGTGTCGACCTTCCGGCCCATAACTCCCTGAACTTCCGGTCTACATCATAATGCCTTCCGGCCCATAACATAATGCCTTCTGGCCCATATCAAGCATAACATACATAACACATACAAAACAGGTAGCTAATCACATACAATGCATATATCTTATTGCATACCAGACCTTCCGATCACACATAGGTACCCTTCTAGGTACAGTATAGTGAGAAGACTCACCTCAGATGTCCCGGTAAATCATTGACTCGGTAGAAATACGATCTAGCCTCCCCCTAAACACATAAAGTAATATTCTCATAAATATAACTCTCAGAACTAGACTCTACTTTCTCTAAGCTCCCTCAGAAGGGTAAAAGACCATTTTACCCCTCTTTTGGCTCAAAGGCCCTCGTTGTTGACCAAACCCTAAAAGTCAACCAAAGTCAACAATCAAACTTTGACCTGACTCAGCGAGTGCACTTGGGCAAATTGGCAAGTCCACCTATGTCCACTTAACTCTTTAGTCCCATTTAACACGTCGAGTCCCTCCCTTTACTCGACGAGTCCCTAGGTAAGAATCGTGGGGCTACCCCGACTCAACTCGCCAAGTCTTAAGAACAACTCGGTGAGTACATGCCATGCACAAACTCCATTGACATCCTGAGGTCAGATCTGCTCCTCAAATCCATAGATCTGTCCTTCCCAAGCATAATAATCACATAAAGTCAAGACCTTGACACTCATATATCATCTAGATGGTATCATTTGGAGATTTTAGCCTTAAAATGGCATCCTAAGCTCATAACTCCCAAGATAACTCATAAAGCTCCAAGGGTTAAGGCCTCTGGACCTCTTTGAGTACAGGTCCAAAGCATAAACTCGATAAGGGACCAATTACTCCACATAAACATCCTCAAAGGTGGTTAGAAAACCCTAACTCTAGGTATCAATACCAAAACTGAAGAAGGTCCGAATAAATACCTCAAGTTGAAGTCTCTGAACTCTGAAACCACTAGAACCACACCTCCTTCAGTCTCCTCTTGCTCTTGATCACCTTCTTCTTGCTAAACCAAAGATAGAAAGGTCAAATATGGCTTCTCCTTCCTCTTAAATGATCTATCTCACTTAGGGTGCTCTCAAGGGACTGGTAGCCGCAATGGAAGGCTAAGAGTACCCTTAAATAGGGTCCAACCCTGGAGGATTAGGGTTTCATTAAACAGTGTGGACTCGCCGAGTCCACTCATGGACTCGCCGAGTCCAACGCGAACCCGGATGATCAACCGTGACCCTACTCGGCGAGTCTAAGCATCAACTCGCCGAGTTCCTTCACAAATTTCAAAAATAAAATATTAGAATAATATACCTGGGATTCCGGATCTTACAATTCTCCCCCACTAGAATCAGATTTCGCCCTCAAAGTCTCATTCTGCAAACAACTCAGGATGCTGCTCACGCATTCGCGTTCCGGCTCCCAAGTCAGCTCTGACCCCTTCCTATGCTGCCACTGCACCTGCACCAGAGGCACTTCCTTATTCCTCAGAACCTTGACCTTTCGGTCCCTAATTGCCACCGATCTCTCAACATAGTTCAGGCCTACATACACATGAATATCCTCTAATGGTACCACTGCCGACTCGTCGACTATACACTTTCTCAACTGTGACACGTGAAAAGTGTCGTGAATCTGACCCAACTTCGCAGGTAGCTCCAAACGGTAGGCTACCCTGCCTACCCTCGTGATTACCCTGAAAGGTCCAATATATCGAGGCCCTAACTTTCCCCTCTTCCTGAATCGGATCACTCCTTTCCAAGGCCAGACCTTTAAGAGTACGAAGTCACCGACCTGAAACTCGAGCTCGGACCGACGCCTGTCCGCATAACTCTTCTGACGACTCTGAGCAGTCAACAACCTCTGCCTGACCTGTTGTATCTGCTCAGTCGTCTGAAGCACGATCTCCATACTACCCATTACACGTTGCCCCACCTCTTCCCAGCAAATGGGGGTCCGACACCTCCTCCTATACAACAGCTCAAAGGGTGGCATACCAATGCTCGAATGATGGATGTTGTTGTACGAAAACTCTGCCAAGGGAAAATATGCATCCCAACTCCCGCCAAAATCCAAAACACATGCTCAGAGCATATCCTCGAGTGTCTGAATTGTCTGCTCGCTCTGCCCGTCTCTCTGTGGGTGATATGCGGTACTAAAATGCAACCGCGTATCCAACTCCTCATGAAATTTCTTCCAGAACCTGGAAGTGAAACGCACATCTCGATATGAGACAATCGAGATCGGAACTCCATGCCGAGAGACCACCTTTCTCACATACAATTCTGCCAGTTTCTCCGCAGAAGAGCTCTCGCTAATGGCAAGGAAGGGAGCGCTCTTCGTCAACTGGTCTATAATCACCCAAATTGTATCGACACCTCTCGCAGTCCTTGGCAATTTGGTGATAAAGTCCATAGCAATCTGTTCCCACTTCCACTCGGGAACCTACTATTCTGGGCCCCATGAGAAGGCAACGCCCTTCCAAGTCAACTTGGTGAGTGGCACAACGATCTTGGAGAAATCCCTGATAAATCTCCGATAATAGCCTGCCAATCCTAGGAAACTCCTGATCTCTGTAGGTGACCTCGTCACCTCCCAACTCATCACCGCCTCAATCTTGGCCGGATCGACCAATATCCCTTTCTGGTTAACACGATGCCCTAGGAACTGGACCTCTCGTAACCAAAAATCACACTTGGAGAATTTGGCGTAAAGCCTCTCTGATCTCAAAACTCTGAGCATCTCCCTCAGATGTTCCTCATGTTGTTCCTTGGATCTCGAATACACCAATATGTCGTCAATAAACACGATCACCGAGCGATCCAACATCAACCTACATACTCTGTTCATGAGGTCCATGAACACCGCCGATGCATTGGTGACCCCGAAAGGCATCACTACGAACTCGTAATGCCTGTAACGATTCCTGAACACTATCTTCTAGATGTCCTCATCTCGCACGCTCACCTGATGATAACCCGACCTCAAATCTATCTTGGAGAACCAAGATGCTCCCTGCAACTGATCGAACAAATCATTGATCCTCGGCAACGGGTAACGGTTCTTGACCGTCAGCTTGTTCAATTCCCTGTAATCAATGCACATTCGATGTGAGCCATCCTTCTTCTTAACAAAAAGGATAGGCACTCCCCATGGCGAACTGCTCGGCCGAAAAAATTCCTTCCCCAGAAGCTCCTGAAGCTGCGAGGATAACTCCTGCATCTCTGGAGGCGCAAGGCGATAAGGTGCCTTGGCAATAGGTGCAGCTCCCGGAACCAAATCGATGCTGAACTCAACTTGTCTCTCGGGAGACACACCCGGTAACTCTTCCGGAAATACATCCGGGAACTCATGCACTATCGGAACCTCATCAACTGACCTCGGTCTCTCTGAATCAATCCTCGTATCCATCACATATGCTACAAACCCCTTACAACCCTGCTGTAGACTGCCTCGCTCTAGCGGTTGAACAAAATGCCAACCCAGAACGCGTACCCTCGCCGTACACGGTAAGAACTTACCCACTAGGATCTCGTATGGTCACCAGCTGTCTCTCGTAGTCAATAACCACCCCAAACTTACTCAACCAGTCCATGCCCACGATGACACAGACATCTCCCATCACGATAGGAACTAGATCAATCGGGAACTTAACGCCGAAAATCTCGAGTACACATCCTCGAATCACCTCGGTGGCATACACCGCTCTCTCATCAGCTATGGAAACTCTCAGAGGTCGACTCATCACCTCCCGACTAATACTGATGTGCTGACTAAAAGCCAAAGATATAAAAGACCGACTCGCACCCGAGTCAAATAACACCAAGGCAGGTACATAATTCACAAGAAAAGTACCTACACATATCATAATATAAGCACAATATCTCCACATAAAGGTAAATATACGAAATAATACATACCAACCATAACATCGGGCTCCACGCGGACCTCCTCTGCAGTCAACTGGAAAGCTCTCCCACGAGCCTTCGGAGCCTCAGCCTTCGCCGGTGGAACCTCGGTAACCCTAGCAGTAGGCGCAGATCCCTGGTGTAGCTGAGGACACTCGGCCTTACGATGGCCGGTCTGGTTGCAATGGAAGCAAACCATAAATCCTTTGGGGCAATCCCTGGTGATATGCCCCTCCTTGCCACATTTGTAGCAAGCACTCGATCGACAGACCCCCTCATGACCCTTGCCGCACTTCCCGTGTGACATCCCCAAAATCACGGCCAGAAAAGACCGGTTTTGTTTATACTTTATTTCAAAATCAGAGTTATCTTTTAATAAAAGGTTTGCGGAATTTGTCCCAAAACAATAATATGATAAAGATTTATCAAAAGCATTTCCATAGAAATGTATTCATTAAAAGACTCGGGATGTCATGTTCGTACAGATCAAAAGTATAAACAGTACAATATAAGCCTTACTACATTATTTCATATCTACAGGCCTATATCCGTAATCCCTCGTCCAAAACATCACACCTATGCTCATGCGCCACTACCTGTAATGCATAAAACTGAGTGGGTTAGGCTTGGGAGCCTGGTGAGCACATAGGGTTTTCAACCCACAATAAATAAGTTTATTAGTTTCATCAATCAATAATAACCCGATTACCCGTTCCCATTATCCTCACTTTACGTCCCTAAACACCTATCATAAGGGACCTAGCCTAAGGATCATCATCGGGATGGACACTACTGCTAAGGGGATTCCTCAGCAATAAATGTCCTAATAGGCAACCATGTGGGGGATGGAGTACATCTGGTGAGCACACAGTTCAAATAAACACACAGTTCAAATAAACACCTACAGGTTGCGAGCCTGCTAGTGTTCCACTGGACTGTCTAGAATAGTCTGTGGTCGTCATCTATACTCCGCTAGATGACTGGATCATCAATAACATCTATAACGAGGCCTCTCATTATTTTATTTTGTCACACAGCAACTATTACATCTACCCATGTTTTACCCAACACATTTTGTAGATATAAAATACATATACAGTTTAAATCTTTGAAAACATGTATAAAACGTTCATCCAGCATAGATAGCAAGTATTCAGATAATATGCACACATAGCACGTAATTTATATTAAATACTTCATATCTATGTGTAAGTTGAAGGTAACTATGCATTCACCTGATTAGGTGGTGACTCAGCACTCGGACAGCGCTTCGATACTCTCAAAATGATATTCCTTCGATAAAACCTAGTATCGATACCACTAGGGTTTAGTTTAATGATAACCGCAACAGATTAATTAGTCTGAGTATTATTAAGCATTAATAATACTCGATATATCTCATAATAATAGCCCAAATAATTATTTTAAGGACCTAATAATATTCCTATAATTATTTGAAAGCTATATTAAAAATTACGTAAGCGTAGCATACTTACAGCGAATTTTATCGAAAACCGGGACTTAATTGGAGCAGTGTTTCGAAACCGAAAAACTCCTTTTTCTCGGGACTCCGGAAGCCTCGGGGCTTCCTTAGGGTGCTAGGGGTTCACCTAGACTTTAGGGAGGGTTCAAAACTCTAGAGAGAGAAAGATTTTAGAGAGAGAATGAGAAATGGTGTGAAAATCCGGAGACCCTCGCCCCTTTTTATAGCCTGCGAGCTTCGGACTACGCGGGGCGTAATCCTCGGCTACGCGGCGCGTTCTCGCGGATGAGGATGCCAGCTCGCAGCCAGCTGTTTCGCACACTGGTCGGATGGGAAGCGAAGGTACGCGGGGCGTACCGGACCTCGTACGCGGGGCGTAATGCGAGTCGTCGTGGCGCGATCCGGAGCGAAGCCTTGGTCAGCAAGCAACGGTTCAGAAGCGGCCACGTCATCAGCTTCGCAACAGTTTTCGCATTTTTGAGTTCTAACTTCAAAAATTCGTAACTTTTGCATACGAGCTTCGTTTTTGACGTTCTTTATATCCACGCGAAGGCGGGAACATACTCTACAACTTTCGTTTAGACTTCATTGGCTAATTTTGACTCGATTTTAAATTTTATTTTATCAACGGGTCGGGATAGGATTGGTCTGTTAAATCCTCATAACTTCTTCATCCGACATCCGTTTTCGCCCATCTTTTTCTCGTTACGTTACTCTTAACGAGATCTTCTATTCTTGTTTAGGTCGTGTCGGCTAAAAACCGCTCGATCAAACATTTGAATTTCGGGCAGTACACTGCTAGTCCTAAACTTCGAAAAATCGTAACTTCTTCATACGAAGTCAGATTTGGGCGTTCTTTTTTTATCGATGTTCTTAGTTTAACATATTCTACGACTTTTGTTTATATTTCTAAGGCTAAAAAGTCTTCTATCGTAAATTCACTATTTTATGTCTTCCGGTGCCGTGTCGGTTTTGCCGTAAAACTTCGGCGGGTCATAACTTCTTCGTTATAGCTCGGATTTCGGCATTCTTTATATGTACGGAAACCTTGAGACATATTCTACAACTTTATGTAGAGGTATCGGGATTATCTCACACTTTAATTTTGACGCTCATTTTTTATTCTTTATTAATTATACATTTATAATTAAATAATAAACACATAAACACACATAATTCACATAATACTCAAATATTTCATATTTATTACTTCAAAAAGAGTTACAATAGTTGACCTAGACTATTACATTGACAAAAATGCTTAGCCCTGAAACCCGGGCGTTACAATTCTCTCCCCCTTAGGATGATTCCGTCCCGGAATCATGCATCAGCAAACAGATGTGGATAACGACTCATCATGTCATCCTCTGTTTCCCAAGTGAGAATCGGCCCATTCGAATGTTTCCATTGGACTAGCACTAAGTCGACCATCTTGCGTCGTAACTTCTTAGTCTTACGGTCAACAATTGCCTCGGGCTCTTCGATCAGCTTTTTATTTTCATCCATCCTTAACTCTGAGATTGGAATTATGTCGGGAACATCTCCCATGAATTTCCTGAAATAACACACATGGAAGGTGTTATGAATACCATTGAGTTCTTCGGGCAATTCCAGCTTGTAAGCTTGGTTCCCAATCCTCTGAAGAACTTTGAATGGTCCAATAAACCTTGGACTCAACTTTCCTCGTTTCCCAAATCGCATAAGTCCCTTCCACGGTGAGACTTTAAGTAAAACGGAATCCCCAACTTTGAAGGTTATCGGTCGTCTTTTCTTGTCAGCATAGCTCTTCTGACGATCCTGAGCTGCTAACATTCTTTCCCTAATCACCTTCAATTTCTCAGCAGTCTCATGGACCATATCGGGGCCCATAAACTGCTTCTCTCCGGCTTCAAGCCAACAAGACGGCGTACGACACTTCTGTCCATACAAGGCTTGATAAGGTGCCATCTTGATGCTCGAGTGAAAACTATTATTGTAGGAAAATTCTACTAGAGGTAAGTGTTCGTCCCAATTCCCTTGGAATTCGAGGGTACGTGCTCTCAGCATATCTTCCAACGTCTGAATCGTTCTTTCACTCTGACCATTAGTTTGCGGATGGTAAGCAGTACTCAAACACAACTTTGTACCCAACTCCTCTTGTAGACTCCTCCAAAACATCGACGTGAAACGACTATCACGATCTGACACAATCGTAAGAGGGACACCGTGAAGTCTTACAATTTCCTTCACGTAAGCATTTGCGAGCTTATCCATAGACCACTTCTCGTTGGCTGCTATGAAGTGTGCACTCTTGGTGAAACGATCCACGACTACCCAAATCATGTCGTGTCCGTTCTTAGTTCTGGGCAGTTTAGTCACAAAATCCATGGTGATGTCTTCCCATTTACCCATGGGTACAGGTAAAGGTTCTAAACTCCCATACGGTTTCTGATGTTGTGCCTTAACCCTCGCACATGTTACGCACTCAGCCACATACTTCGCAACATCGAGCTTCATCGTCGGCCACCAGTAGTAGGGTTTTAGGTCCCTATACATTTTAGTGCTACCGGGATGAATCGAGTACATGGTCTTGTGTGCTTCTTCCATTAGAAGATCTCTTATTCCTCCCGTCTTAGGTACCCAAATTCGATCTTGGAATACCTTTAGTCCTCGACTGTTCGTACCAAACAATAACGTTTTTCCCAAACGTTCTTCCTTTCGGTCATTCTTTTCTAAGGCTTCTTCTTGAGCTTTCCTGATACTTTCCACAATCGTCGAGACGACTTCAATTCTTAACGCTCTTGGCCTTTTTCTTTCAAGATTGACTTTCCGACTGAGAGCATCAGCAACAATATTTGCTTTACCTGGGTGGTAAAGTATCTCACAGTCGTAGTCCTTGAGAAGTTCTAGCCAGCGTCGTTGCCTCATGTTCAACTCCTTCTGATTAAAGAGATACTGGAGACTCTTATGATCAGTGAAGAGATTGCACTTCGTGCCGTAGAGGTAATGCCTCCATATCTTTAAGGCGAATACTACCGCTGCCAACTCCAGATCATGAGTGGGGTAGTTCTTTTCGTGCTCTTTCAATTGTCGAGATGCGTATGCTATCACCTTTTCTCTTTGGGTCAGAACAGAACCCAACCCGACTCCAGATGCATCACTATAAACTGCGAAATCTTCGACTCCATCGGGTAGAGAAAGTATCGGTGCTTCACATAACTTCTTCTTTAGCTTCTCGAACGCCTCATCGTGTTTCTCACTCCACGTATACGTAGCTCCTTTATGGGTCAAAGCTGTTAATGGAGCAGCTATCGAAGAAAAGCCTTGGATAAATCGTCGGTAATATCCGGCTAATCCTAGAAAGCTTCGAATCTCCGTGGGATTCTTCGGACGTTCCCACTTCATTACAGCTTCGATCTTGGCGGGGTCAACCATTATTCCTTCTTGGTTAACAACATGACCCAAGAATTGGACTTCCCGTATCCAAAAGTTGCATTTGGAGAACTTTGCAAAAAGCTTCTCCTTCTTTAACACCTCCAACACTTCTCGTAGATGCTTGCCATGCTCCTCCTGGATTTTCGAGTAGACGAGAATGTCGTCGATGAACACTATCACAGATTTATCGAGGAATGGTTTACAAACCTTATTCATCAAATCCATGAATGCTGCGGGGGCATTGGTTAGTCCGAACGACATAACCAAGAACTCGTAGTGTCCATATCTTGTTCTGAATGCAGTCTTCTCAATATCCTGCTCTCTCACCTTCAGCTGATGATATCCTGACCTAAGGTCGATCTTTGAGAAGTAGCTCGAACCTTGCAGCTGATCGAATAGGTCATCAATCCTCGGTAATGGATACTTGTTCTTCACCGTTGCCTTATTCAGCTCTCGGTAGTCTATGCACATCCTCATGCTTCCATCCTTCTTCTTCACGAATAACACCGGGGCTCCCCAGGGTGATGAACTAGGTCGAATGAAACCGCTGTCCAACAGCTCCTGAAGTTGCGTCATGAGCTCCTTCATCTCCGTCGGTGCTAATCGGTAAGGTGCCTTTGCTATCGGTGTTGTTCCTGGTAATAAGTCTATACGAAACTCCACTTGCCTATCAGGTGGTAATTCGGGAAGATCTTCGGGAAAGACTTCCGGATAATCGCACACAACCGGTATATTCTGCACCTCTTTCTTTTCCTTCTTAGCATGGATTACGAATGCCAAGTATGATGCACATCCTTTGGACAAACATTTCATGGCTTTCATCAGGGAGATGATTCGAGAAGTTACTCTGCGTTTGTCCCCGTACACCATAAATGATTCCTTTCTGGGTGGGTTTATCCTAACTATCTTCTTTCGGCATAATATCTCGGCATCGTTGGCGCTAAGCCAATCCATACCCAAAACGATGTCGAAACCGTTTAACTCTATGGGTAATAGTTCCTCATGGAATTCGTTTCCGTTTAGGTCAATGACGATGTTCCTAATACGATTACTAACAGGTACGAATTTGCCACTGGCAACTTCTACAATCAGGGCATTATCTAGTTTTTCTACAGGTAATGCTAATTTTCCACCAAATTTATGCGACACAAAGGAGTAATTGGCTCTGGAATCAAATAGTATATTTGCAGGTAAACCATTTACAAGAAAGGTACCTGAAGCGACGTCTGCTGCCTCCTTCGCAGCCTCGAGCGTCATCTGAAAGGCTCTCGCCTTTGGCTTTGGTGGTATGTTGGGCCTTCCCGCATCTTTCTTCTTTGGGCAATCCTTAGCAATATGCCCTTCTTCACGACACTCGTAGCACACCTTCTTGTTGGTGGTGCACTCATTGGCATAGTGCCCTGTTTTCCCACACTTGTAGCAGGTTACTTCATCGCCACATTTTCCCGAGTGCTTCTTCTTGCACTTCTCGCACCATTTAAATTTGTTTCCTCCCCTGAATTTTTTTGAACCGAACTTGTTCTTCTTTTTGTTGGGTTTAGCAGACCCTTCAAATTTCCTCTTCTCGCCAACCTCGATTTTGTTGGCAGCTTTTCCCTTAATCATGTCCTCCACAGACTTGGCAGCCCAGATAGCTGCCTCCAAAGTAGGTGCCTGACGTACTGGCACCGCGTACTCCCATGGAAGTCCCTTGGCGTACTTATCAATTTTCGTCAGCTCATCCGGAACAAGACGCAAGGCAAACTCCATCTTTTCTGTGAAGTTGTTCGTGTATTCATCGATTGACATGCTTCCCTTCTTTAGGGTTAGAAACTGGTTCTGTAACTCTAGCAGGTTTTGAGCCGAGCAGTATTTTCTTTTGAATTGCACCAGAAATTCTGCCCATGTCAGTTGCAGGGGCTTGTTGGGGCTTAAAGTCTTCCCCAAGGTATTCCACCAACGTACAACGCCTCCTCGAAACTGACGTACTGCAAATGTGGTTTGTAGCTTTCCTCTGCAACCGCACGTCATGAAAGCTAACTCCATCTCCGAGATCCAATCCATGACCCCGATTGGATCTTCTTTTCCCGTGAAAGTCGATGGCTTGCAAGTAAGAAAATCCTTGTACTTGCATCCATTCCTCTCGACTTCGTCACCTTGGTTGTTTTGTTGAACTAGTGGTGGGTTGGCTTGACCAACGGTTCCACTGTAGTCTCCTTCCTCAGTCTGCCCTTCGTTCAACTCGGGCTGTTCGATTTGAATAGTCACTTCCTCTCGATTTTGCTGGAGCAAACACCTGGTTTCCTCCATTTGACGATCCAACATTGCCTGGATCATCGCTTGCACTCCGGCCATCGTTATTGGTCCGGCAGCGGCTTCCACAACTGGTATTTGCTCGATCACGGGGGGTTGGTGTCCATTCCCATTTGCGTTTACGTTTCCGCTACGGGTCCTTACCATCTTGATCTATACACCGAATAAAGAGAATTCAGATCTTTATTTAGGAGAGACATTTTAAATCGTCCTTATCACTCCGAAACGTTTACATGCTAGTTCTAATAGCGTAGTCGTACGTTTAGAATCCTAAACACATAAGGTTTCCAGATCCGGTCGGCAACAGACCATAGATCCGAACATAATAACAGCATATCATGCATAAAGCATTTAGCACATAAAAGCATTCTAGGCACAATTCCTAAAATAAGCTAGTGCTCACACCTCACAATCATCGCTTAGCATTCTAAGTTGAAGTCTAGAAATCCTACAAATTCCTAGTTCGCTTAAACTAATGCTCTGATACCAACTGTGACATCCCCAAAATCACGGCCAGAAAAGACCGGTTTTGTTTATACTTTATTTCAAAATCAGAGTTATCTTTTAATAAAAGGTTTGCGGAATTTGTCCCAAAACAATAATATGATAAAGATTTATCAAAAGCATTTCCATAGAAATGTATTCATTAAAAGACTCGGGATGTCATGTTCGTACAGATCAAAAGTATAAACAATACAATATAAGCCTTACTACATTATTTCATATCTACAGGCCTATATCCGTAATCCCTCGTCCAAAACATCACACCTATGCTCATGCGCCACTACCTGTAATGCATAAAACTGAGTGGGTCAGGCTTGGGAGCCTGGTGAGCACATAGGGTTTTCAACCCACAATAAATAAGTTTATTAGTTTCATCAATCAATAATAACCCGATTACCCGTTCCCGTTATCCTCACTTTACGTCCCTAAACACCTATCATAAGGGACCTAGCCTAAGGATCATCATCGGGATGGACACTACTGCTAAGGGGATTCCTCAACAATAAATGTCTTAATAGGCAACCATGTGGGGGATGGAGTACATATGGTGAGCACACAGTTCAAATAAACACACAGTTCAAATAAACACCTACAGGTTGCGAGCCTGCTAGTGTTCCACTGGACTGTCTAGAATAGTCCGTGGTCGTCATCTATACTCCGCTAGATGACTGGATCATCAATAACATCTATAACGAGGCCTCTCATTATTTTATTTTGTCACACAACAACTATTACATCTACCCATGTTTTACCCAACACATTTTGTAGATATAAAATACATATACAGTTTAAATCTTTGAAAACATGTATAAAACGTTCATCCAGCATAGATAGCAAGTATTCAGATAATATGCACACATAGCACGTAATTTATATTAAATACTTCATATCTATGTGTAAGTTGAAGGTAACTATGCACTCACCTGATTAGGTGGTGACTCAGCACTCGGACAGCGCTTCGATACTCTCAAAATGATATTCCTTCGATAAAACCTAGTATCGATACCACTAGGGTTTAGTTTAATGATAACCGCGACAGATTAATTAGTCTGAGTATTATTAAGCATTAATAATACTCGATATATCTCATAATAATAGCCCAAATAATTATTTTAAGGACCTAATAACATTCCTATAATTATTTGAAAGTTATATTAAAAATTACGTAAGCGTAGCATACTTACAGCGAATTTTATCGAAAACCGGGACTTAATTGGAGCAGTGTTTCGAAACCGAAAAACTCCTTTTTCTCGGGACTCCGGAAGCCTCGGGGCTTCCTTAGGGTGCTAGGGGTTCACCTAGACTTTAGGGAGGGTTCAAAACCCTAGAGAGAGAAAGATTTTAGAGAGAGAATGAGAAATGGTGTGAAAAATCCGGAGACCCTCGCCCCTTTTTATAGCCTGCGAGCTTCGGACTACGCGGGGCGTAATCCTCGGCTACGCGGCGCGTTCTCGCGGATGAGGATGCCAGCTCGCAGCCAGCTGTTTCGCACACTGGTCGGATGGGAAGCGAAGGTACGTGGGGCGTACCGGACCTCGTACGCGGGGCGTAATGCGAGTCGTCGTGGCGCGATCCGGAGCGAAGCCTTAGTCAGCAAGCAACGGTTCAGAAGCGGCCACGTCATCAGCTTCGCAACAGTTTTCGCATTTTCGAGTTCTAACTTCAAAAATTCGTAACTTTCGCATACGAGCTCCGTTTTTGACGTTCTTTATATCCACGCGAAGGCGGGAACATACTCTACAACTTTCGTTTAGACTTCGTTGGCTAATTTTGACTCGATTTTAAATTTTATTTTATCAACGGGTCGGGATAGGATTGGTCTGTTAAATCCTCATAACTTCTTCATCCGACATCCGTTTTCGCCCATCTTTTTCTTGTTAAGTTACTCTTAACGAGATCTTCGATTCTTGTTTAGGTCGTGTCGGCTAAGAACCGCTCGATCAAACATTTGAATTTCGGGCAGTACACTGCTAGTCCGAAACTTCGAAAAATCGTAACTTCTTCATACGAAGTCAGATTTGGGCGTTCTTTTTTTATCGATGTTCTTAGTTTAACATATTCTACGACTTTTGTTTATATTTCTAAGGCTAAAAAGTCTTCTATCGTAAATTCACTATTTTATGTCTTCCGGTGCCGTGTCGGTTTTGCCGTAAAACTTTGGCGGGTCATAACTTCTTCGTTATAGCTCGGATTTCGGTATTCTTTATATGTACGGAAACCTTGAGACATATTATACAACTTTATGTAGAGGTATCGGGATTATCTCGCACTTTAATTTTGATGCTCATTTTTTATTCTTTATTAATTATACATTTATAATTAAATAATAAACACATAAACACACATAATTCACATAATACTCAAATATTTCATATTTATTACTTCAAAAAGAGTTACAACAGTTGACCTAGACTATTACATTGACAAAAATGTTTAGCTCTGAAACCCGGGCGTTACATCCCGCAAGTGCGACGCTTCTGGCCTCCAGTCCTCGGTTCAGCGGACTTGGTCCGCTTGGCTGCCGGCTGAGACTGTGCCGGCCGCCGATCCATCCTCTGAGACTCGGCCTCCTCCCTGGCCCGAGTCTCCAACTCAATCTCCCTCTTCCGGGTATTTACCTGGAGCTCAGCAAATGTCCGGTACGTCGAGTTCGACACGAACTCACGAATGTCCCTCTTCAGAATAACCAAGTACCGGATCATCCGTGCCTGCTCAGAAGACACCTACTCAGGGTAGAACATCACCCTCTCATGAAACTTCCGGGTGACCACAATAACGGAATCATTACCCTGCTTGAGGGTTAAGAACTCCTGAACCAGCCGTTCCCTCTCCACCAGGGGAACATACTCGTCTCTGAACATGGTGGTGAACCTCTCCTAGGTCACCGCTGGAATCTCTGCAAGAGTGAAGTTTGCTGTCATGAACTTCCACCAATCCTTCGCTCCGAAGTGAAGCTAGTTCAAAGCGAACCGTACCCTCAGATGCTTCGGACATGAACACGTATAGAAGCATCCCTCAATGTCAGCAATCCATCTCATCGTAGCGATCGGATCCTGCATCCCATCAAACTCGGGTGGCTACGTGTTGCTGAACTCCCGGAGCAACAACGAGTCACCTCGCTGAGGTCTGGCAGCAGCCACAGCTGCTGTAGCCTCAGTCACCACGGCATACCGCTCATCAAAAGTCTCCAACAGTGTGGTCTTGATAGACCCAAAAATCTCCGGAATCTCGGCCCTAATCGCCGCAGCCACCTCATCGTGGGTCATCTGACGAAGCTCCTCATCACTCACACCGCTCGCCTCAGGTCTGTGGTGTGTCCCAACCATGATGGCTCTGAAATACAACATAAAAATATCAGAGACTCGAGCGAGCATACTCGCACTCAATAACGCAACCCTACTCGTCCTCCGATACCCAAAGGATTCTTACTTGGGCTTCTCACTGATCCGATGTCCTCAGTAGTACGGGCCATATACTACTGACTACACCGCATCAACACTCACCCCAAGTCCTCCTCTTTGGATCCTGGAGCGCAGGTACTCTATTCTCGCTGTGCATTGGCTACCTACTCGCTCTCAAGGCATCTCATAGTAGTAGGATTCTCCTAGACTAAGGCATCACAAATCAGGCCACTCTAGTCCTAATATGAATACCTAGCCTACTCTAGCATGCATAACATATCAAAGCATATCTCATAACACATAGTGTAAGGGTGTTTTAGGGATTTACCGTTCGGGCGCTGGCTGACCTTACACACTGCTCCTCTTTGGTTATCTCAAAACCTCTTGTAAAATTTAATGCTTTTATTATTGGAATTTTTTTCTCAAATCCTCGGTTTGAGTTCAGTTACGCCCGAAGGTGCATCTGAATCGCTCAAACCAAGGCTCTGATACCAACTTGTAACAACGTAATTTTCAAAACAAAAATTTTATTTTTGTTACAACCATTTTCACATAAAATATTTCCAAAAACATCAAACAATAATTATCAAAACATATCGTATCCCAAGATCACAAAAATCAAATCCTTTCTCTAGTGTGTACAAACCACGCCGACGGCTTCCCACGGTCCTCGCTAGTACCTGAAACACATAAAACAACAACTGTAAGAATAAATGCTTAGTGAGTTCCCCAATATACCACTTACACACATACGTCCTTCCAGGCCATGACCTTCCGGTCCATGTGTCTCAGGGGACTTCCGTCCTAACTCGGTAAACCATCCGGTCCTACCCATGTCGACCTTCCGACCCATAACTCCCTGACCTTCCGGTCTACATCATAATGCCTTCCGACCCATAACATAATGCCTTCCGGCCCATATCAAGCATAGCATACATAACACATACAAAACAGGTAGCTAATCACATACAATGCATATATCTTATAGCATACCAGACCTTCCGGTCACACATAGGTACCCTTCCGGGTACAGTATAGTGAGAAGACTCACCTCAGATGTACCGGTAAATCACTGACTCGGTAGAAATACGATCTAGCTTCCCCCTAAACACATAAAGTAATATTCTCATAAATATAACTCTCAGAACTTGACTCTACTTTCTCTAAGCTCCCTCAGAAGGGCAAAAGACCATTTTACCCGTCCTTTGGCTCAAAGACCCTCGTTGTTGACCAAACCCTAAAAGTCAACCAAAGTCAACAGTCAAACTTTGAGCCGACTCAGCGAGTGCACTTGGGGAACTTGGTGAGTCCACCTGTGTCCACTTAACTCTTTAGTCCCATTTAACACGTCGAGTCCCCCCTTTACTCGATGAAGTTGGGGGGGGGGGGCAAGGAACTCTTTTCAACATCAACATCACCTTTTTAGGAAGGAGAGGGTGGATCATGTGGTGACTCCCCGTACATGTGTGCATATGGTATTGAAGATCCGAAGGGTACTGAGGAAGAGGGGCCTGGGGGTGTAAGTGGATGACCAGAGTCAGTCGGAATGCCATGAAGTGATTATTGTTGAAAGGAAACATCAGCTTTGGCTCTCTTTTTTGTTAGTGATTTGGTGGGTGATGTTTTGTGGTTAGCCACCTTCTTTTTCTTGCCACCAGTCGAGACGGGTTTGGCCACGTCTATGGGCTATTTAATAGAGGCTGGGACATATTGTGTTGGGTTATACCCAATCGTGGTCTTTATGTGATATTTAAAAAAAAAGAGATTTAGATGGGAGAGAGGCCAACATATGTTGAGGCAGTCTACGTGTGGGTCCCAAGGAGGATTGGTTCGGAAGTCTGTATGTCTTTATAGCTTTAAAGGATAGATATACCTTTTTTGGTTTTATGTGGATCGAAATTGGCTCTTTTCTTTACTGGTAGATTTGCTGAAGTGTAAGAGCCCAAAACCTCGTACTAGATATTTCTTGAGGCACTTCCAAAAATCTTGCCATAGGACCTCGGTTAGATCTACGTCGTTGGTTCTCCCTAAATAAATGTTGCAAACCACATAGAGAATTTTTTTCTCATAGTATCAGTGCTACAATGCTTTCCAGAAAGACCTCGATAAATGAGGAGCATAAGGATAGTCCAAAGGCCAAGGATGGCTGGTTTCTTGAATTTCTTGGCCTTAAACTCTTTTGTGTATCCTAACTCATTAAGAAATATTTAGAACTCTTTAGTTGTTGGTTCATGGAAAGTGAAACCCTTTGGGGTTTTCTAGTATTCCTATTGCCTTGAGAAAGGTTTGTTTTGACACAAGAACAAGGCGATATCCTGTGATTTTGGTTTCCAGTACTCCAACATTGATCTTGATCCTTTCAAAAACCACATAGAGAAATTTATCGAGAAGTGTGCAAAAAGCACAATTATTTAGTATTAAAGGATAATCATAAAAAAAACCGTTAAGTCATTTATGAATATGTTTCGGAAAAAAAACTTTAGTGAAAAGCCTTTAAAGTTCTCTTAAAACAAGTCATCTTGGAACAAGGAAGTTCCGAGATATATTGTCATAAGATGCTTCCGAGGAGAAAATGAAAACACTTGCACTTGCTATAGATTTTGAGATTGCACAGACTCAGACTGAATATCATAGGTATCTTAGAGGGCATTTTTTAAATAGATTTTAAGATTCCAAGATGTAAAGAATCAGAGCTCGGACAAAGGTAAGAGGTCAATGTACATTACCATTTCAGACTTGAATACCAAGATGAACTTCAAAACACACTATTTGAGATAGATTTTGAGGCAATATCAAAGAAAAATACCAATGTCACTATATTGGTCATATGAATTTCAAAAAACGAGATGAGCTACGCAACAAAAAACTAGAAAAAAGGGTTAGACAAAAAGACACGTACAATGATCCTATTTATTCTGAGAGAAAATGATTCCGAGATAAAAAAAGATTTTGAATTTTGAATTAATTCACTTTCTGATGTTTCCATCAGAGAGTATAGGCCTATTAGACGAATTGAGGATCATGCAACATCATACCCATTTTGTTCAGAAACCCATGGAATTTGGTTTCATCTATTGCCTTAGTAAAGACATCAATAATTTCATCGTCAGATGGGAAAAAATAAGTTCAGTGTTTCCTTTTAAAATATGATATTTAACACTTTTATCGTCAGATGGATTGTGAGAGATCGCAATGGCCATTTGAGCATCACAGTAGATTGGAATTTGTTGAAATCGATAACCATAGTCCAGAAGCTGTGATTTAATCCAAAGAAGTTGAGAAGTGCAACTAGAAACATCAATTTATACCGCTTCGGTTGTTGAAAGAGCAATGTAGTTTTTTCTCTTAGAAGACTAGGTAACCAATATTCTGGTGGATAATTTGTCTAAGTCCATAACTATATTTGGTATGTACTTGACTCGACTTGGCATGGCCAATTTGGGTTGCATGGCACTGTAACAATTGGATAGACAAAATGAGAAAAGGGATACTTGTGATTTGTTAATATATTATAAGCTCTACTATATTAATATGAAATCATATTATTTAATTAGTATTGATCAAGAGTTAATTTGGAATTAATTTGTGCTCAAAAGAGACTAATTAAATATATGGGGATTGATTTGGTAAATTATTCATTCTTATACAATGGGCTTATGATCCATGACTCATTAGATTGGGCTAGGACCCATAGGGTGCTCTATGGAAGTTAAAACCCATGGATCATGGAGGAAACGAATAGTCATGCACATTAGGGTTTGCATGGTATAACCCTACATGTGACACACTATATAAAGAACATCATAGTAAGCAAAATCGACCACTAAGACAAATAAACGTGAGGGCTAGCCGATTTTGTGCTCAAGTGTTTTTCTCTCAAGTTATTCCAAGAGTTTTGGTGTTGTGTGAATCATTTGAGGCATCGCATTTGGGGTGCTAGGCTCACAAGATCTTAAGGAATCCAAGTTACAAAAATGTATGTCACTCTACTAAGTTTTGTAATACATATACCCCATGATATGTTAGTTAGGATGAAAACCTTGGAAAATGAAAGTTTGCATGTATAATAGAGAAAACATAGATCCAAGGTTTCTAGGGTTGCATGTACACCATAGGAGTGCTCAAAAGCTAAAATCTCATTAGTGGTATCAGAGACTAGGCTTTTTTTTCAGTTATACTTGATGCAAATTGCTGGAAAAGATTGAAATTGTGCTCACTGATCAGTGGAATCGCTAAGTCCATGGGCGGACTCGACGAGTCCAAGTGAAAACTCATCGTACTCGTCGAGTAGGTTCTTACACTCGGCGAGTAGGAGGCCCTGTGTGTAGAATTTCGAGTTTTGTTGTTGGAAATATACTAGAATGATTACCCTAAATTGTTTTGGACTTGTAAAATTTGTTTTAGATGTGGTAATGATTATGATGATCCATTTTCAAAGGTTATTATAAAAGTTTCAATTTTTATATATGTTTATGTGATTCTTGAAAATTATTGATATGAATGTTCATGCTTATGAGTTTTGGTAGATCATAGAAATTATTTGCAAATTGTTTTTTAGTGTAATTCATGATCTAAGTGTCAATTAATGGACTCCATAACTCATCCTCAAGTTATAAAATTCCAAAAGTCTTTTCTTTAAAGCCATTAAGACTCATAAGTTATGGAAATGAAAAGTTTTGAATAGTTTCAAAACTTGCACTCAAGTTTTGGAATTTGTAAAGTCACTTTAGAAAACTTTAATTCCAAGCCCTAGAATTTTAAAAGTTTAAAATTCAACCCTGATACTATTATACTATTATAAGTTAATAATATATATATATATATATATATATATATATATATATATATATATATATATATATATATAAGATCAAGTAAGTTTTACCATTAGTAGGCCTCATTCACAAAGCAGGTCTATAAGGGTGGTATAAGGTTGTTGCCGATAAAATGGCAGCTTAATGGGTGTCCACTCTCACCCACCGCTTCCTTGACTGGTGGAGGGTCGTTAGTCCAACGGGTAGGACAAAGATTATAATTCTCATTAAAAGTATAATGATAAATATAAAGTAACTAAACCTTTTATAAATTCCAAATCTTAGTTACTTTAGGAAAATATGAAATTGATGCTATCCCATGAAATTACACTTTGCACCTTGCGAGAGTCGTTAATGGAGCGTGTTTGGATAACCAGCACACTAACTTGGACTTAACAAGGATGGAAAAGGGTGGCTTAAGGTTTATCATAGATCGGTGGAACGTGTGTGGTTAACCAGCACATCGATTAGGTGATAAAATTAAGAGTACCAAGTTAATTTTCATGGTTATTCATACCTTGTTTATGATCCTCGGTATCCCAGTCACAAACTTGAAGGGCATAATCGACATTTAAACATGCCATTGAACTGTTCACTGAATCTCAAAAGATCTACAAGTTTCAATCCAATTAAAACCTAATAACCTATTTCGTTTTTCACGGTTGAAATTGGTAAATCGTCATTTACCTACCTTCAAATATTTTGTAGCTTGGATTACGGCATCCCTCTTTTAAGTTATAAAATGTTGTGTTGGGTCCTAGCCTTAATATTTCATTTGGGTGTCTTATTATGGATTCTATATCTAATCTAAACTTGTCTTTCTTGCTTTTTAGATGTCTTCCAACAATGCTGTTTCTGGCTCAAACTCTACCAAATCCTTCTCTCACATAAACCTTTATGGGCGAGTCATCTTTGATGGAACGAATTTCAATGATTGGGTTAGGAACATAAGGATGGTCCCTCGTTATGAGCACAAGGAATATGTCCTCGATAAGGAGCTTAAGGTCATTAATGAGTCATCTGCTACTCCCGAGGAGATTGATGAGTACACTATCCATGAGAAGGATGCCACTAAGGTATCTTTTATCATGTTGGCTACCATGACAGTAGAACTCCATAAATCCTATGAAGATTTCTACCCTTATGAGATGCACCTTGACTTGATGGATAGATACCATCAGAGTGCTCATCAGGAAAGGTATGAAATCATCACCTCCATGATAACAATAAAAATGAAGGATGGAGTGCCTATCACGGGCCACCTGCAGAAAAAGCAAAGAATCGTGGATTGGTTGCTTAAGCTGAATGTTAACTTTGATGTGGAGTTAGCAATATACAGTATTCTACATTACCCTCTTGTTATGATCAGTTTTGTATGACTTGTCGTATGAACAAAGAGGAAGTTACGCTTATCAAAATTCAAGGACTTTTGAAGGCTGCTGAAAGTAGGCTCAAAGGTAAGAATGTTGTTCCTACTCCTACTACCTCTCTTGTCCTAGAAATTGGGTAAGGTAAAGGGAATAAGAGGAAAACCCTTTCGAAGGGTACCAAGGGAAAGTCTCTTGATGGCTCCTCTTTGAGTGGAACCAAAGGTGGTTTTGCCACTCCCTCTTCCAACCCAAAGGATTCCCAGTGCTTCTACTATTAGGAAAAGGGCACTGGAAGGAAGCTACCCCAAGTACTTGCAGGATGTTAAGGATTGGAAAGTTAAACCCACCCATGCGGGTATTTACACTATATTGTCTAATAACTCACCAAATACTAATTCTTGGGTCCTTGATACAGGGTGTGAAATTCACATTTATTCTGATTTGTAGGGCCTAAAATGAAGTGAGGATGTGAAGCATAGGAAGATAAACTTAATCATGGGGAATAGGAAAGCTTCACCTGTCACTCGTCTGAAATGTCGATAAATATTATTTCCTTTCATGGTTTGTACGAACAAGGATTTACTAATTCATTTGACAATGAATGTGGTGGTATTAATGCTTTTTATAATGGTGTTCTATATTTTAAAGCATTACCTTGTGATGGTGTATATGAAACTGTGTCGGTTGTAGACAACTTAGGAAATAATGTATTGCATATCGATTGTTCCACTAGTTTGGATAAGTCATCCTTGTGGCATTATCATCTTGGACATGTTAACAAGAAGTGCATAGGCCAACTCTAAAAGGATGGAGTCTTGGAGTCATTTGACTTAAAGTCAGATGATAGTTGCGAATATTGTTTCCTTGGAAAAATAACTAAGTCACCCTTCACAAGTACTTATGCTAGGGGTGAAGGTTTGTCGAATCTCATACACACCAATGTGTTTGGCCCCTTCAGAATCGCCACAAGGGAAGCTAACCGCTTTTATGTGAATTTTACTGATGATTTACAGTAGATATGGTTATGTCTACTTAATCAAGCATAAGTCAGAAACCTTTGAAAAATTCAAAGAGTTTAAACAAGAAGTGCAGAATCAGTTGGGCAGGATGATAAAGATGCTCTGATCCAATTGGGGTGGTGAGTATCTTAGTATCGATTTCCTTGACTATCTTAAGGAATGTGGAATTGTTTCACAATTGACACCTCCTAGGATACCACAGATGAATGGTGTGGCTGAGAGCCGCAATTGGACCTTGGTAGACATGGTTCGTTCCATGATGAGTCGAGCTTCTTTACCAACCTCATTCTGGGGGTATGTTTTAGAGACTGCCGCCCATATCCTTAATCTAGTCCCTACCAAAAGGGTTGTCAAAACATCTCACGAGATTTGGACTGGGAAAGTTCCCACTTTAGACGACATCAATATTTAGGGTTGCGAGGATTTTGTAAGGCACGAGAGTCACGAAAAGCTCGAACCTCGAAGTGAGAAGTGTATTTTCATCGGCTACCCATAGAAATCCTTTGGTTATCTCTTTTACAGATTGAGTGACAATGTTGTCTTCATGGCGAGGAGAGGAGTCTTTCATGAGATCGAGTTCATAAGCCAAGGAAACAGTGGGAGGCAAATTGATCTTGAAGAAACTCAAGAGTCAAGCAATGAAGGAACCTCAAACACTAGCAATCAACCTGACAAGGAAACTCTTGTTGAGCCGATTGATGAGTCTGTACCTCTGAGTCGCTCCACTAGACTTAGGAAAGCACCTGAGCATTAATATGGTTTCCATATTACTACAGAAGGTGATGCGTTTATTAGTGATAATACACTGTTAAATTTCGATGAATCTAAAAGCTTTAAAGAAGCCATGGCAGGCCCTAAATCTGCCAAATGGAAAGAGGCTATGGACAACGAAATTCAGTATATGTATGACAATCAAGTTTGGAACTTTGTTGACAATGTACCAGGTCGTAAGACAATCGAGTGCAAATGGATCTTCAAGAAGAAGACCGACATGGATGGGAATGTACACACTTATAAGGCGTGATTGGTTGTGAAGGGCTTTACTCAAACTCCAGGAGTTGATTATGATGAGACCCTATCACCAGTAGAAAAGATTAAGTCTATTAGGGTTATGCTAGCCATTGCTGCATTTCATGATTATGAAATATGGAAAATGGATGTCAAAACCGCTTTCCTTAATGGAAAGTTGGCTGGGGATGTTTACATGAGTTAGCTAGAGGGTTTTGTCGATGCAAAGTACCATAATAGAGTGTGTAACCTTGAGAAATTCATCTATGGATTAAAACAAGCATCTTGCATATGGAATCTTTGTTTCGATGAGAAAGTCAAAGAGTTTGGCATTTCGAGGAGCGAGGATGAGTCCTATGTATATGTTAAGGCTAGTGGAAGCATAGTTAGCATTTTGGTATTATATATGGATGACATACTACTCATAGGAAATGACATCCTATCCTTGCAGGAGGTTAAGTTCTGGCTTGGGAAGTGTTTCGCTATGAAGGACCTTGGAGAAGCTGCCTATATCCTAAGGAAAAGGATATTAAGAGACAAGAGTAAGAGAATAATTGGACTTAGTCAAAGTACCTACTTGGATAAGGTGTTGAATAGGTTCAGCATACAGGATTCCAATAAAGGTGACTTACTGATTCAGAGTAACGCCTAGCTGAGCAAAACTCAGAGCCCGAGTACAAAGATAGAGATAGCTAAGATGAGTCGAGTACTATATGCTTCCGTTGTAGGCTCGATCATGTAAGCTATGACTTGTAGTCGCCCTGATGTGGCCTTTGCTTTGAGCATGGTCAGTAGATATCAAGGGAATCCTGGCAAGGCTCACTTGATTGTGGTAAAGATCATTCTCAAATACCTACGGAGGACTAAGGACTGGGTCCTTACCCTTGGTGGGAGTGATGACTTGAGATTAGTTGGGTATAGTGATGCTAGCTTTCAGACTGATAAGGATAATTTTCGCTCTCGATCGGGCTGGGTCTTTACCCTAAATGGAGGACCAATTACTTGGAAAAGTTCCAAGCAGGAGACAGTTGATTTAACTTGCAAATTAGAGTATATAGCAGCAAGCGAGGCGGCGAAGGAGGAAATATAGATGAAGAACTTCATTGGAGACCTTAGAGTTGTACAAGCTATAAAGGAGCCTATGGAGATTTTCTCCGATAACGAGACTGCAGTTGCCTTAGCCAAGGAACCAAGGGATCACGGCAGATCCAGGAAAATCGACAGAAAATACCATTTTATTAAACATTGAATCGAGGAAGGACTCCTCGTGGCAAAGAGGGTGTCATCCGATGAGAACCTAATAGATCTGATCACGAAGGGACTGTGTAGGTTTAAGCATTTACAGCATGCGAGGTGCATTGGGCTGAAGGATGATATTAGTTTTAGTAGTTAGACAACTTTCAAAACTTGTAATAGTTGAAATGTAATTGACATTTGATGTTTAAATAAAAGGTGTTTTTATTTACTAGTATGGTACTTTCTTTTTTCAATCATTTACTATTGTTTCATTTTGCATATTTTGACTTCCAGAATAATTATGTTATGGTATATCATATTATTCATAACTTTCCACAGTTGATCATACTTTGGAAGCAAGTATTGAAATAAGACTGTCATGAATTGGGTTTGTAGATTTGTCTAAATTGTATTAGACATAGAAATTGTTGCTGCAACATTCATGAGTATTCATAAGTTCTGAGTATTGGAATCAACCCACGCTCACTTGTATCACTTCATGGAATTTATCTCGAGTGATCGTGAGATGGTAATATCATATAAGTCTTCAAACCAAGAGATATGAGTTGTTGACTATGAGTTAGTTGTACATTGATAGTACGAAAACACATCAATAACTTGATGCTACAAAATGTGTTGTTGTGTACAATTTGATGATTAGTTAGTAAAAGCATATGAGTCAAAGTTTATCTATTCCTTTTAATCCTTGGAGGATTAAAATCAATATCTTGGGTCCCTCGATGATTTTGTTTAGACCTATGTACCGGGCCCGGTGAGAACTCAATTGGTGTGTTCGATTAAGCTCTATGTCAACCAAATTAGAAATTGGGAAACAAACTGTTGGACAATAAGTAAAACGTTGTTCCATGTATTTTTCTGGCTGATATCTCGAACAAAGGATTATATGGTCACTTATCTTAAATGGCACGTCATCTTAGTTCCATGAAACTTTGAAAGAGCTACTATTGCTTGTCGATTTGGCATAACTATATTTGGTATGTACTTGACCCGATTTGGCATGGTCCATTTGGGTTGCATGACATCGTAACAACTGGATAGAAAAAATGAGAAAAGGGACACTTATGATTTGTTAATATATTATAAGCTCTAATATATTAATATGAAATAATATTATTTAATTAGTATTGATCAAGAATTAATTTGGAATTAATTTTGTGATCAACAGAGACTAATTAAATATGCGGGGATTGATATTGTAAATCATTCATTCTTATATAGTGGGATTATGATCCATGACTCATTAGATTGGGCTAGGACCCATAGGGAGCTCCATGGATGCTCCATGGAGGATAAAACCCATGGATCATGGAGTAAATGAAAATTCATGCACATTAGGGTTTGCATGGTGTAACCCTACATGTAACACACTATATAAAGAACCTCATAGTGAGCAAAATCGGCCACTAAGACAAAAAAAGGTGAGGGCTACTGATTTTGTGCTCAAGCATTTTTCTCTCAAGTTATTACAAGAGTTGTGGTGTTGTGTGAAGCATTTGAGGCATCACATTTGGGGTGCTAGGCTCACAAGGTCTTAAGGAATCCAAGCTACAAAAAAAGGTATGTCAGTCTACTAAGTTTTGTAATACATATACCCTATGATATGTTAGTTAGGATGAAAACTTTGGAAAATGAAAGTTTGCATGTATAATAGAGAAAACATAGATCTAAGGTTTCTAGGGTTGCATGTACACCATAGGAGTGTTAGAATGCTCAAATCCCATCATCTTCCACCCAAAAATTGATAGCCACCAGAGGTGATTTTTCTGTCCAATTGAAGACCACAATCGTTTGAATCGGAGTAAGCTTGAAGGAGGAAAATCTTATTTGATGGATACCAGATTCTGAGACTCTTTGTACCTTTAATGTATTAGAATATTTGCATAACCGCCATGAGATGAGACACATTTGGATTGACCTGAAATCTGGCTCACAGACATGTAGAGAACATGATGTCCGAACGACTTGTTGTTAGGTAGGATAGCAATCCAATCATTCCCCTGTACTTCTTTTCATCAACAACAAAACTTGATGGGTCCAAGAAAATCTTGTGTCCGAAAACCATAGGGACATTTACAGAGGAACAGGTATCAATTGAATATTTATTGAGAAGCTTGGAAAATTCATTTTACTTGGTGAATAAAGATTCCTATGTTGGTATGTTTTACTTGGAGACCAAGGAAGAAACTTAATTCAAAATTCATGCTTATTTGGAATCGACTAACCACTAGTTTGGAAAAAATCAGCAACCATTGATGAATTCGTCGATTGAAAAATGATATCGTCAATGTACATTTGGACTAACATGTGATGTTTTCCATTTGATCTTCGTACTGGGCGTGAGGAGCATACTTGAGGCCATAAACAGCTTTTTGGAGTTTATAGCAATAGTTCGGATAAGAATATTGACAAAAGTGGGGGGCTGTTGGAGATATACTTCGGTATATAGTTCACTATTAAGAAAACGACTTTTGACGTCCATTTGGTAAACTTTGAAGCCTTTATGAGCTGCATGAGCAAGAAAGATTCTGATGGCTTCAAGACGAGAAATAAGAGCAAAGGTCTCGTCATAATCAATTCCTTCAATCTAAGTGAATCCTTTGGCCTCCAATATTGTTTTTTTTTAATGATAACTCCAACATCATCTAGCTTGTTTCGGAAAACCTAATTCGTACCAACAATAGGGTGATACTAATGAGGAGGGACGAGAGTCCATACTTTATTTCTATCAAATTCTGCTAACTCTTCTTGCATGGTTGTAATCCAATCAACATGTTCTAATTCTTCAATGATGAATTTTGGTTCAACCATCTAGATAAATGCTGAGAAATGACATTCGATTTAGATGCAAGTATCAAAGTGAGTTTGAACACCAACGTTGAGATTTCCTATAACTTGGTTTGGAGGATTATCCTTGGTCCAAATATGAAATCTCATGTGCAGCGGATGATCTGACATTAACAATGGGGTTATGTTTCTCCCCCCGAGAAGTTTGAATTTGAGGATGATGCTCCCCATAAACTTCTGATCCGGAGATATCTATGACATCTTCGTTCGGAAAGTCAAAGAAGTTGCATCACATTTGTTGTTGTTCAGAATAGGATAGAATTTTGTGAATTCATCTGATGTATCTTGGAATCCTTCAACATTTGATTCAAGAGATGTAAGACCATTCTCCCCTCAACCCGAGAAGGTTGAATTGGATCGTAATCAAATGGAGGAAAAGTTGGAGTAGGACCTGATACATTTTGGGAAATTGGTGTTATAGTTGAGGATGATAGTCTTGATTGAGATTCTGAATCAAGAGTTGTTTCTGATGGTTCGAAAAATGTTTCAAAGTCAACTTATTGAATAATTTGTGGATTAGGACATCCTGACGATGGAGAATCGGACTCGATGATGTGGGTTGTCACATGGGTTAGGCCAGAATTTCGAACATAGTTGTCATCAAAGGCGAAATCAAAGCTTTTTTCAAGAAGACAAGTACGATGATTCAGAACTTGATAAGCTTTTGATTTTGCTGAGTATCCTAGGAAGATTGCTTCATCAGCTTTGGGTTGAAACTTTTTAGGTTGATCACGGTTGTTTTTTGTAAAGCACTTGCAGCCAAAGACATATAGGAATGAGATACTCGACTTGTGACAATTCATGGCTTCATACGATGTCATGTTGAGGTGTCGATTGATGATGCTTCAATTTTGAGTGAAGCAAGAAGTGGACACAACTTCAGCACAGAGATTGACGAGAACTTTAATACCTTTATTGGAGAGGAATTTCTTAATGGTGACATTGATGAATTCCACACCATTATTCTTCTTACAGCCAGTTTGATGAGAACTTTAATTCCTTTGATAAAGTTGATAAGTTCCGAGGTTGTCTCATATTTTAGCCCGAGGAAGAAGACCCAAGCGAACCTTGTAAAATCATCAACAATCACAATAATGTACTTTTTTGATGTAGACTTTCTACAGTGGAAGGTTCAGAATGACCAATATGAAGGAGTCCTAATGGTTCTGAAGATGATTTTTCAATAACAACTGGATGACCTATCTTGGATGGCTTCTCACATTCAAACGCAGAACACTAATGATCATTTTCGAACTTGAGGAGTGGCCGACCTCTGACCATTTGACCGGAAACACGATTATTCAAATATCGGAAGTTTAGAGGAGCAAGCCTTAGATGCCATAACTAACTAACATCAGGAACGACCTTTGAGAGTAAATAGATTTGAGGCTTGCCAATGATCATGTTGATTTCTAGAGGATACATATTCTTGTTGTGATTTGATTTGATAAGACATTATTTTTGATCTTTTGTCATGACATAGCTATGCATTCTGCAGAACTCAACACTTTGGTTAATAGTTTGAGTTAGTGAGTTGAGCCACACCAATCAAATTGTGCTTTAGGTTATCTACATATGCCACATTCGAGATAGAGAACTTTCCATTGGTGAGGATGCCATAACCTCGGATCTAATAACTGGAGTTGTTGTCATACGTCACACATCCAACATTTGGTGAGAGTTTGAGATCACACAGAAAATCTTTGTGCCCCGTCATGTGCATAGAATAAGCACTATCAACACACAATATTGTATCTTCTTCCAAAGCACAGAGTGCCTACAAAATCAGTGAATTTTGGAATCTTTAAGCTCCAAGTTAGGTTTTGAGACTTTGGCACGGTCTTTGGACTCGGGTTGTGACTTTTGAGCAACATATGTCTTAGAGGGTTTGTTTCGAGAGGCTTTTGGAAAAAAGCAGAAAACCATGGTCTTTTCATTTATCTAGAAATCATATTCAACAACAGGTTGATTAGGAACACTTTTTCTCGGATAAGAGGATTTTGGAGTTGTGGGAATCATAGTGTCACTTGAAGTTATAGTTTGTATTTCGATACTCGTTCTTTGTTTGCTACTTTTTATGCTATATTTGGTTGTGAATGTTGTTGTGGTTTAAAAATCATTCTATTAAATTTAGAAATGAATATAGAGGAAACAATCCAAAGAGAGTTAGATTTGTTGGGATGAGTATCAATAATAGTCTTCCTTGGAACAGGACTGACAACCTTATTTTGAGCCACTGAACTAGAAGGATCGGATGACTTCTTAACAATCTTAACAAGCACAAATATATTGTTATTCCTAGTGGATGGGCTAACAGTCTGAGATACTTTCTTCTTGGAATTTTCAATAAATCTAAAATCCTGTCTTGACCTAATTTCCTTTTTGAGGGCATTTTTGGCTTCAATCTTAGGGTCAACGACATCTTTTCTATTTAGTGAAGGTTTCTTCCGAGAGTCAGACGATGACTGGGAAGTTTGGCCAACATATGGATTGTCAAACCTAGGCTTGATTTTCACTAAGGTTGATTTTGAAATCACTTGGGAATTAGAAACACACGAGCTAAATGAATCATCACTTAGGATTTCCTCAACTTCACTATCTAAAGATGCCTAAACAAAATCTGATCTATCAGAGTCAGGTCCAGTCGTCTTTAGAATTAATTCCTCAACATCATAATTATTGGGAGGTCTGAAGTTTGGAATTTGAACTTCAGGTCCAGGTGTATCAGAGGTGGAAAAGGCGTGGAATTAGGGCATTTGAAAAATATAGGATGAAACTCAGGAATCAGAAATTTGAGCTGGTTTGAGGTGTTAGGAAGGGGTGACAATGGTGAGACATGAGTATCCAAATGTTTGTGGTTCATAATGTCTCCCATAAAAGTTAGATTTTGGAACTCCTTTAAGGAATTATCAATAGGCTTCAGAAACTCACTTTCAAGACTTGGTTCCTTGCACCAAGGATGACAAAAATTATGAGTCATTTGTTTAGTTGCTTAAAGAATATATATGGCATGATGTAAAACATCAATTTTGGCACTCAGACGTTTCTTATAAAAATTAAAACATTCCTTTTAGAATAAGTGATTTCATATTTGTCTTTAATAATGATACATTCATCTTGATACATTATAAGTTCACATTCGAACGATTCGATCTTAAGCTTCCTATCCTTGAAATGTAATTTCAGACGAGTCAATTCACTGTCCATCTTCTCACTCGCTTCTATGGAAGACTCATTAGCTTTAAATATTATGTTCACATCTGATTGGATCTGGTTTAGATATGGTTAACAAAGAGATAAATTAAAATTATTATTAGTAATCATAGATTTTACTTGTTGAACGATGCTTCGACCTGGTGGATTGTTGGTTGCCATATAGCAAAAATGTCGTTCAACATCTTCATCATCTTCTTCTGATCCTGATGACAAATTGCCTTTATAACATTTGATTGTTTGTCTAGCCATAAGAAACATGTTTCTTCCAGTGCTCACATCGTCTTCATCTCCAGATGACCAATACCCTTCAACATCTCTTGACACAGTGGTGACGAACACTTTCTCACTAACAACCATCTCCTGGGCTCGACGTGCATACTATGCAGAATCCATAATCTTTGGTTTCATTGTGGCTTTCAGCCATCCAATCCTCGACAAAGTGATTTCCATGATCATACTTGTCACAAACTATCTTGGGTTTGTCAGATTTCAGATTATCATAGGATTCTGAGGAATGACTTGGAGCAGAAATGTTGGGTTTGTAGGCATATGGGTTCTATGAGGGTTTAGGAAATGGTTGGGGGATTACATTGATGAGTAGCTTGAAAACGGTTATGATATGGATTGTTATTGGGATTCCATATAAGCTTGCATTTCATGGACAACAAAGCAAACTCTTGTTGAAAGTGAAGTTCGAGGTCCATCGCTTCCGGGTGGAGATTTCCATCAAACTGACAGTTATAATTAGTAGGAATAGGTAAAGCTGGTAGAGTAGGTTGAACAGATGAAATGGGTGGGATAACAACTTTGAAAGGTTCCGAAATAGATGGGTTCGAAACTTGAGGATCAAAAGAGAAAACAAGAACAAGAGGACCTCATGAGAGTTCTCTCAATGTTTGTACAACATTTGATTCATGACCTTGAAGCTCATCAAACAACTGCTTAAGCTTCATCTTCTTTAGAGACCCATTACTCTGAAGACAAAATTTTACATTTCCTCATCCTTTACCAACATAGTTGATGAACTTGAGATTGTATTCTAGCAGGGTTCAGAAAATCCCATGAGATGTCATGTTGTCAATGATGATTCAGTACCTATTAGAAGCCGATGAAACTGATTCACCGGGAGTTGTGGTGAAGGTATTGAAGTTATTGATGACGGAAGTCAGACACTTACCTTTCATGTTTTCTGATCCCTTGAACACGTCTTGGAGAGTATCCTAAATCTCTTTACCATATTTGCATAACTTAATGTTCTCAAAGAGAGAAAGAAGAACACCGAACACCATCTTGGAAAATACAACTTGAATTGCCTGAAATTTTTCGATGTTTGCAGCAGTGAGAGGTGTCTGGCGCTATTCTTCTTGGCCCATGAGAGTTGCAACAACATATCTTATGATTTGTCTGATCGGAACATGAGGACCTTCTTTCACGGATCTCCACATTTCTTCACCTTTTTCCTTACCAAGTAAACATCTTTCCATTCTGCCCTTCCAGTGAAGATACTCTTCAACAACTAGCAATGGGGAACGAGAAGGGCAACCCTTGCTATTTGCTATTTGCACTGAAAACATTTGTTGAGTGTTAGGAGCAACCTTTAAAGTTAAGATATTAGAGTAGAAGTGGTATATAGAAGAACTTTTATCCTGAACACAGAAATGACTGAAATACGAAGCTAATTTCAAATAAACTATAATTTGTTCTTATGGATTCAAAGGAAAACCACTCAAGCTCTGATACCAATTGTGAGTACCAGAATCAACGTACAAGGACAAGGTTTGAAAACTCAAACTCTAAGTTAATATTTAAAATTAATGCCTGCTCTTAATGTATGGTTCTAGTCGAATCTGGTAAACCAGTTAGGACTTGATGATAAATATTCAACAAAGTATTCAAGTAATAAATAAAGGAAACTTAGAGTATAATCAATTCATACATATTTAAAGAACAAGAAGAATGTATTGAAAGGACTATGACTTGAAGGTGATGTAAAGAGTATATTTTCTATTCTTGGAGTAAAACTTGAATTGTTCACTTTTCATTAAATGGTGAAACATTCAATCCTTATATAGTGGAGGAGGAACATAGTACAAATCGAACAACATTATTAGGACTGGATAATAATCAATGTTTTAAAACTGATATCTCAATGATACACATAAATAATTCCTATTAACTATTACATAAAATATATGACAAAATGCATTGAATGTGTGAACAAACTTCTGATCTTTGAACTGCTTAATCTCGGATTCCATGTTCAATCTCGCAACTTCATCACATCTTAGATTTAGCTGACATCAAAATTTGATTGCTAGATGTTCAATTTTCATGATTCAACATCTATGTATTGGAGAAGGTAGAAATTCAAAATTTTCATTATATTTGGTAACAATATCAATCTTAATATATAGTTTTATAGGCTAAAATTTATAATACTTATCATTTTTGAATCGGGTTGAAGATTCAACTGATCTATAATTCTGATCAGGTTAGTAATCATGTCTTATTTTCCATGTATGAGTTTTATTTGGATCAATGTTTTATATACGGTTATTCTATGTATTTTTTTTCTTCTTTTGTGCCTTATAATCTATTGTATAACGATCTCAAACTTTCATTGTATGTGTCGTTTGGTGTGTATGTATATATGTTAATGTGTATGTATACCAAAAGTTTCTCTTTATTTCATTCGATTGCTAAAAGATCTTTTTTTTAAATGTATTTTACTTTTTAGAAACCGATTTATTTGATATTAACTTGCTTTTCGTGTTTCTAGTAAACAATTTTTTTTTTCTAAACTGCAATTTACTTTTTAAAAACTTATTTATTTGATATTAGCTTGCTTTGTATATTTCCAATAAACAACCAGTTTACAATTATGCTTGTTTTTTAGTCACGATATATATATATATATATATATATATATATATATATATATATATATATATATATATATATATATATATATATATATATATATATATATATATATATATATATATATGAATTTAATCTTCTTAATTCATCTACCCAATCAATTCAAAAGAGCAACATCTTGACGATCATTGGCTAAGAACCAAATAGAGACGTATCCACCCAATGAGGTTGTGCTTGAAACCACATGTGAAAATGACAGAAACATCCCTAATACAATAAATGGCCAGCGAATAGTTGCTCAAGAACAACACAAACATAGAATTTAGATGCACCAGAAATAAAAATCCGAGTACTCAAAATCCTAAACTCGGAAAAACCAAAAATGACATTTTTTTTCCTTATTTACAAAACTAAAAGCAACATAATTAATCTAATATAATAATGGATCATAATTTTGAAGGTTTTTATGAAACAAAAAAAAAATGCAATGCATCAAATCAACTGCATAAGATTATTTTTTTATTTTTTTTTAAAAAAAATTTGTTCAAAGAAACAAGTTTTCAATTTCTATTATCGTACAATGATTTAGTAATTAGTTTGTTGGTTCTTTCCATTAATTGCAAGGAATGCAAGAAAGTCATCAAAAAAGAAAGGGTTTTCTCGGTTCCTTGGCTTGCTCCATATTTAGGAGTTCTATGTTGAACTTGATTATATATATATATATATATATATATATATATATATATATATATATATATATATATATATATATATATATATATATATATATATATATATATATATGTGTGTGTGTGTATTCTCTAATAAATGAAAATAATTTTGCTACTTGTCATCCTCTTATGCATTATTCTACATATCATTTTATGGAAAATTTAGATTAAATAATATCCATGTGTCATTTTGTGGGTTTTTCTATTTTATTAAACTTGATATAATTCTTAAATGTAATAAATGTATATCTAATACATTAATGCAATTTTCCTTATAATTTCTTAATTTCTAAAGTGAATTCATCTATTTTAGTTTTTTATTTATTTAAATTATTAGTTTAAATTTAAAAGTTAAATAAGTACTTCAATTTCAATAATTATATTTTACTTTTATTTTCTTATAAATTTAAATTTTCTAAATTGTTAGATATTAATGTTTGTTTATTTTTTTAAATAAACACATGTAATACATGAGTCTCAAAACTAGTCCTTCCTAATAAATAAAAATAATTTTGCCACTTATCCTCTTATGCATTATTCCACATGTAA
Source organism: Lactuca saligna (assembly GCF_052625555.1). Taxonomy (NCBI): domain Eukaryota; kingdom Viridiplantae; phylum Streptophyta; class Magnoliopsida; order Asterales; family Asteraceae; genus Lactuca; species Lactuca saligna. Next base: position 26,890,755 of record NC_136422.1, read on the forward strand.
TTTTGTGGTAAATACAAATTAAATCATATTCATGTGTCATTTTGTGATTTTTCCTATTTTATTTAACTTCATATAATACTTAAATTAAATATTTCTTAATTCCTAAACTGAATTCAATTATTTTAGCCATTTATTTATTTAAATTATTAGTTTAAATAAATATCCTTTGCATTTGATACTTTCGGTTTCCTTGCGCCAAAAGCTGTGGAGCTACTCAATAGAGTCCAATGGCTCATGCATTGTAATGTTATGACTCCAAGATCTATAGATGGTGTTTTTAAAAGAATTAGTTTTGCCATCCAAAAAGGGGTTACGACACAGCTTGTTGCTCGTTTACCCGCTACGTCTATGTAAATATTTCTTGATTAAATTTGATTTTTTTTGTTTAAACATAAAAAATAAATAAGCACTTAAATTTTAATAATTAACGTTCTACTTTTTTTTCTTATAAATTAAAATTTTCTAAATTGTTGTATAGGTATTATGTTTGTTTATTTTTTTAATAAACATATGTAGTACATGTGTCTCAAAACTTGTCTACTCTAATAAATGAATGTTCTTTTTCCACTTATCACACTCTCATTGAAATTTCCGAATGTCATTTTCTGGTTATTTTGAATTTTGTTCACATGTTATTTTATGAGTTTTTCTATTTTATAAAATTCCACATAATATCTTAATGTAATAATTACAATACATGTAGTAGTAAATAAATATCAATTTCATTAATCAACTTACCATTTAATTTAAAAATTCCCAAAACTAAAGCTCATTAGTTTCTTTTGTTTATTTATTTAAATTTAAAAGATAAAAAACATTTTCATTATAATAATTCATTATTTTGCTTATTTTCTTATACATTCAAAGATTTCAAATATTTTGATTTTTATATTTAACCTTTTTTTTAAAAAATTAACCTATGTAATACATGGGTCTCGCAACTAGTACAATAATAAATGCGTGTATATATATATATATATATATATATATATATATATATATATATATATATATAAGCAATTTTTTTGGATTATTTTAGGGTGGGGAGGTTTGGAAGTTGTAGAAGAATATGAATAGAACTCTTTCCTTGTTGGACACCAAAAATGCTTCAACTTGATATGAAATGCTAGTCCAAAACCTTTATAGTCTTAAGCTTAAAGTTCATAACCAAAGTATGAACTTAAAAAGAGTAAAAGTGCAAGTATTCTTCGAGTCTTAAACAAAAAACTAGAGAGAATGAGAGGGAAGCAAGAAGATATGGTTTTCATGCATAAAGAATAACCAAATGAAAGCCTCATGTAATGTCTTAAAGAAAAGCTAATATTCTTAAGGTCTTAGAACTTTAAGACCTACGATGTTCGTAATGTTCCTCATGCCTTTATGTCATGCTTTCTATTAATTTGAATAATCAAAATGCCATGCTTCTTTTATTCATTATTATAAAGATATAAAAGAAGACAAAAGTTTATAAATTTGTAAACTTCTTTTTATAAAATATAAACTTTTGTCTTTTGGCCAAAAGAATAAAAGTCTTTCTACTCCTAAATAATATAGATGATTTAATAAATCATACCATATGATATATAATGTTACTTGCCATTGAAAACTAATGTTTCCATGAAATAAATAACTTCCATTTAATTATAAGAGTATATTGAATATTTATTAAAATCAATTTCTAATAAATATCTAGTAGTATCAAGTTATTGTTAGTGTAGCCCTTTAGGATCATATATTATCTAACCATATCATTTTATAATTACTCCTGGGCATATACATCTTTCACCATCAAGAATCATAAACTTGGTTTGTCTTATTATTTTCCCTTTGTATTCCCAAATTAGTTTGTTGGTTACCCACACACATTCTGCTAACGACTCATAAAGAAATGACATGTGTTTTCATGGATTAGCATACAAGTTCACATTTTTCCTAAGTAACTTTTTTGGGGTCTATTTATATGCTATAGTATTTTATGTTATACTTTTAATGAGATTTACGTCCTATTAGAACCCTTTCAGCTAACGCCAATCCATCACACAAGGAAGCAGTGAGTGAAAATGACACCCGTTCAACGATCATTTTATAGGCCATTTTCTAATACATCTTTTATAGTGTAGCTTCATGAATGAGGCTTATTTTTTATACAATTGACGGATTATTATTCTTTTACATATACTATTATAAATATCTATAAGGGTGTATTTTAAACATTTTAAGAATATAAGTTTTAAATCTTATTAACTTAATTAACTTTTAATTAATTAATATTTAAACCATTTAAGATTTAATAATTATCTTTATTTAATATTTTAATTAATTATATTAAATCTTTTAGGAATTAAAAAAATTATCTTAATTAAACTTTTAATTAAATAATATTAGTTTTCTTCTTCCTTGGTTTTTGAAATTAGGGTTTATCTAATTACCTAGTCCAGATGTTCAAATTTTAAGCAATTAAAATAAACTTAAGATCTAGTAATTATCTTACAATTCAATAAAGGCAAGAAAGTCCCACAAGCTTGCTGGAGGCCTGACTATGCTGCGGTAAACTGAGTGTTGTGCTGCTGTGCGACTAGCAGGTAATTCTTGGTTTCATAGTTTTTCCAGTTTCTCATCAATACACGAATAATAGAAATCTTAGGCTCTGATAGCACTGATGAGTTTCTAGCTTATGGTAAAACATAAAAACAATGCAGTGGAATTCATAAAACGATTTATGCGCACATGCAACCTACATATCTATGACATTTTCTCATTATAACATCCTACTTTGAAAAAATCGATTAAATCTTCTTATATGAAAAGATGAATAATATTAGCTAACATACGTTAACTATAATCATATATAGTTACTCCTTTTATCTACGATAACTCATGAAAGTGAGCACCAATAATGTGGATGCCTCTAATGACTCACACCCCAAACTCACTTTAATATGATTATTGAGCATACAAGATCCTTCAATATATATATATATATATATATATATATATATATATATATATATATATATATATATATATATCAATAAATGTTGGTTTAGTAATTTTGGTTTGTGATGATTATTTGTTAAAATCTTGGATAATTGGTTTTCTTGGTACTTTGTAATTTGGTAATTTGATAGTTTGGTAGTTTGTTTATGTTGATAACTTGATAAATTGGTAATTGTTAATTTGTTGGTTGTTAGTTTGATTGCTAGTTTTACTTAGAAGATAATTAAATAGTTCATTAGTTTAATAAATAGTATTTTGCTAGTTTGCTAATTTGTTAGTTTGGCCATTAGTAATTGGCTTATGTTGGTAATTTGTAGTTTGCTTATATTTTGGTAAGAGAAAATTAAATATTCTCCTACATTTTATTCCTATTATCCTCCAGCCCATATTAAATGATGACAAATTAACTAAAATATTCTCAATTTCATTAAATGTGTCATTAAATATGATACATGTCAACATTTGATAAGGTATGAAAATAATGATGAATAAAATGTAGGAGGATATTTGATTTATCTTTTGGTAATTGTAAATTTGTTAGTTTGGTTTATGTTGTTTATGATGAGTTTTGGTCATAAGAACATACTATGTGTTCATACAAATCGTAATGCTTGGATCTAGGTTTCTCTGTTGTACATGCAAGTTATCCAAGACTATAAACCCTAATTCTAGCATACAAGTAATCATATTAACATAAGAATGGGTTTAAGACATTACATTGATTGTTATGTAGCAATAACAATCCAATTCCTCATTGTATTGACACTTGAAAGCTTAGAGTCACAAATGTCACTCCTCTAATGGCTCACAAACACCAAGAGCAAGAGGATGAACATGAGAGAGGAAGGAGGTTGCCCTAAAACGTGTGACACCCTAGAAGGATGCTTAGCCACGTTTTTAGATCATAAGGGATGTATATATAGTTAGGCTATTAGGGTTATCTAACAAGGAAACCCTAAATTGGATGCTTAAGTCCTAAGCAACCCATAGATTCCTTTCCTTAAGGCCTTGGACGATTTCCTTATGGGCTTTCCCATAGAATTCTCCCACTCCTTAATATAAGGCAATCCATAACTCAAATTGTAATTATCTTATAATTACAATTCCAGTCCCTTAAGTTTAATTAATCTATTTTAGTCACAAAACTAATTACCAACTAATTATTTTATTCCAATTATCCTCCAGCCCATATTAAATGATGACAAATTAACTAAAATATTCTCAATTTCATTAAATGTGTCATTAAATATGATACATGTCAACATTTGATAAGGTATGAAAATAATGATGAATAAAATGTAGGAGGATATTTAATTTATCTTTTGGTAATTGTAAATTTGTTAGTTTGGTTTATGTTGTTTATGATGGGTTTTGGTCATAAGCACATACTATGTGCTTATACAAACCGTAATGCTTGGATCTAGGTTTCTCTGTTGTACATGCAAGTTATCCAAGACTATAAACCCTAATTCTAGCATACAAGTAATCATATTAACATAAGAATGGGTTTAAGACATTACCTTGATTGTTATGTAGCAATAACAATCCAATTCCTCATTGTATTGACTTTAGAAAGCTTAGAGTCACAAATGTCACTCCTCTAATGGCTCACAAACACCAAGAGCAAGAGGATGAACATGAGAGAGGAAGGAGGCTGCCCTAAAACGTGTGAAACCCTAGAAGGATGCATAGCCACGTTTTTAGATCATAAGGGATGTATATATAGTTAGGCTATTAGGGTTATCTAACAAGGAAACCCTAAATTGGATGCTTAAGACCTAAGCAACCCATAGATTCCTTTCCTTAAGGCCTTGGACGATTTCCTTATGGGCTTTCCCATATAATTCGTCCACTCCTTAATATAAGGCAATCCATAGCTCAAATTGTAATTATCTTATAATTACAATTCTAGTCCCTTAAGTTTAATTAATCTCTTTTAGTCACAAAACTAATTATTGACTAATATTAATTAAACAATATGATTTCTCCTTTAATATATTATTCCCATAATATATTAATAAATCATATTTAATCCTTTTTCTCCATAATTCATCCTATCAAGTTGCTTTTGGTGAAGGCAACCCAAAAGGACCATGCACCATCGGGTCAAGTACATACCAAAATAGTTATGGACTTAGACACTAATCTAACAGTCTCCCACTTGGATAAGTCTAATAACTATTATGCGTATGACTTCAGATCCTTATCTGCAATCGTAGCTTTCCAAAGCCGCTGTCAACTCTGATCCTATCAGGTACGCGTGTCCTTTAGATAAGGGATCATATATTCCTCCATTCTAGATATCGTATAAGAAATGATTTCAAATCATTCTCTTTGTACTATTTCTCGATTCCCGATTTATGACGACTGACTAATTGAACAAATCAAATTAGCCCTACCCCGGCCGAGCATTTACGTTTGCCATCACTAAACCATCGAGGGGCCCAAAGATATCGTTTTTATCTTACTTGGGATAAAAGGAATGAATAAACTTTGATTTAATGCTCGCTTTCACTCACTCACCGAATCACACACAACAGTATGTTTTCTAACACCAAGTTACTGGTGCGTTTACATATTATCAATGTGCAACCGATTTGCAAGATACAACTCACACATCTCAGTTTCAAGAATATAAGATGTTATCGTCTCACCAATCACTCGTGATACAATTCATGGAGTGATCCAAGTGAGCGTGAATTTAATCCAATGCTCAAATCTTATTCATAAGCACTCATGAACGTTGCAGCAAACATTTGCTTATGTATAATACCCTTTTAGACAATCCACACACCAATTCATGACAGTCTTCATTTCATATCTACTTCCAACATATGAATGACTGTGGCTCGTTCGAATAATTTGACTGTTCTCAACCAATTAAATTATTCAAGAAGTCAAAACATGCAAAGTGAAACACAAGAATAATACTAATCCCATATGGCCTCAAACCTTTGAGTATAAATAAAACACCTTTTATTTATCACCATATCGATTACTCATTATTTGTCATTTCAGGTAATCAACTTCTTACTTGAATTATTACACTTGTCCCATGCTCCTAGCATGCACACAATGTTTACCTATGGTTCTTTCTTTGTGAAATAGATCAAATTGAACACATTTCCAATCATTCTCATTTCACAACTCCAAATCCTTTTCCATAAGTGAAAGAATATCAAATTCTTGCCACTTACAGAATATGTTAGATTCTAACATTTTATGCAATGATCCTTTTCGTAATGTCATAGCACAAAAGGTCACAAAGACTATTGGCAACGAATTACAAAGTTCTCTATCGAAAATTGTTACAAGACAATTCCATAGATGTAATGTCTCTCATTCAAAGTACATTCCTTTGAACATCCTTTTGCATAAAAGTTTCTAATCTAGAAATAGATTTTCAATATTCAATTCCCAATATGGACACATTTCCATATTTTCCATATGACAACTCATTCATAATAGAATCTTATCTATTCATAATAATGTCGATATGGTCCATCCAATACTATACTTCCAACTACTCACAAGCGACCAATCCTCGGCGAACTTTGGATTTCCTTTGATAGTTGTTTAATTATCTTATTCAAACCGATTCTTGTCCTTTTTCCCTCTAAATGCGCTAGACATTTGGAAAATTTTAGAATGGTCAAATATTATAGCATTTGCAATCGATCCTATACCCGAAGCGTATGGGACACGATTCATAATGTCTTACAAAAAGATTTGATACTTTATCAATCCTCTGCCATAATATTCTATGTACTATGTTCTCATAATTTCAATTATGAAGAGGAATCCCGTAATAATAATCGAAATATAAGAACACACTATGTATCATTGACTAAATTTATTAATATTCCACAACCTAAGCCTTTAGATTTGAAATGAAGCATAATATTCTCTCCCTTAATTATAGCAAAACAACTATTCCATCCTTACAACTTTGCAAAGAATGACTCTTGTTTTCTATAATTAATATTGCCAACTTGCAATACTTTCCTTAATAATCATACAATCATAACTCTTATGCTCCCACTATCATGATGATTATTATAAAACATAACACTTATGCTCCCACTAGCTTCGACATGTATTCATAAACATCTTAACTTTCAGAAAAACAATACCTATTGAATTTCTTAAGTCCATGTTTCTAATACTTAGTACTTTGATAATCTTTTATCAAAGCTTCTTGAACTTATACACCTTTGCCTTAGATAGTTCATATGTGTGTCTAAACAATTAAGACTAATTGCCAAACCTCACAACTCAAATCATGGAAAGGGATACCGTAACCATAATCGAATTCGAGAATGCAATTTTACAATCACTATCTTCTTAAAATCTTTCTTAGTGAAAGCATTTTCTCACAATCATTTTCATGAAGGGGGAAATCTTATGACACTTAGATTTAAACGGTGTATGTGTTCCTATCCATGTGAATTTGTTAAAACCAAGGTTTACGACAAACTCAAACTCATATGGACCGAACTTTCTTAATCTTGATTTCTTGCCTTATGGTAGCACGGCTGCCCACCATGTCTTCCAAGTAGTTAAGCAACTCACCTTTTCCTATCAATGTACTTTTCATTGATCAAGGTCCTTGCCTTTTATGCATTCAAATGAGAACTCATAGGACTCACATGCATAATTAACTCAATTGGAATAGCACAGAAACAAAATAATGTCAATACGATAGGTTGTTAACCTCAACTCGTGTGCTAGTGATGATCGATAAGGTTTATTTGATTTGTTCTTGAAACCTTTCAAGACCATTAAGACTCCCACTGACTCCTTGACATATAAGATTCTCTTGTCAATAAACATTTCTTGACAAACAAATATTCAAGAGTTGGTGTAGTTTTTATCGAAACACTTCATAAATTGGTCCTAGTTGGTCTTTGTCTTATCCAAGACATCACAACTTTCCACATTTGATGAATGTTATAAACCTTTTAATACTTGTCACTCATTGTCACAATCTTAACTCTAAGACTTGTTTTGGAACGAAGTATGATTGACTTCTTGATTTAACCATTTCTTCAATTCTTGATTCCTCTTCTTGAACATATAATTGTACTAAGACTCACTTAGAGGATCATTTGAGATATGGTTCTTAATCATTAAGACCTATCATAAAACATAAAAGGTACTCTCCCTTCTTCTTAGAATGGAGAACCTTTTATCTTTCTGCCTACTTGATTCATCTTATTCGTTCTGCCATTGATTTAAACTTTTTTAATCAATTCCGAATTACACTTAATCTTATAAGTATAATCATATTTACTAAACCTTTAGTAAATCATGACGAATATCTTTGTTACTCTTATGGTGGACTTGATCAACACACAACTTTGTGTGCTCGATCTCCTAGTCCTTCACTTGACACTTTGTCAACGAATTAGTCTAATTTCCAAATATGAAATTTCTCATTCATCATGCAACCAAGTTGCGTGATTCCAAATTTCTGTCCAATTGAAATTTGGGCGATGAGAAACTCTCCCTATTTGGTAAATTCTCGACATTTCCATAAATAAGAATCATATCCATTCGTTGTAGAAATATATAAACATCAATTTCATAACGATTTCATTGCAAGGAAATAAATAAATAAACACGTCAAACAAAATTTATTTTATTTATAAAAGCAGCGGAAAACATTTGTCCTTACAATGCAAAATCAATTGAAAAACTATGTAATAAATATTCCTAACAACTCTATCTAAGCTCAAAATCTAATCTTCGAACCCATGCGATCGAGATCCATTTCTTCGTGATTAGACTCATCTTGCTCTTTCATTGATCCTGCAAAACATTCAAATGCAATCTTATCACATTATGTATTAAGAATCAACGAATAGGAACTTAATCAAGTTAGATAGTGGATTTGACCTAAAGCAGCAGCCATACACTTTGACTCTCCCATCTTCTCGACTCTTCAGGCTCTTTGGGCAGACTTGTATCCAACGCCTTTTCTTTTGGCAGCAAACGCAGGTTGGTTCTCCTAGAACGTCCTCGGAAGCATGTTCGGTTGACTTTCCCAACAAATATGCTCCATTGCTTCGCCAAATCATTTATGATTCAACAGCAATGAGCATGTAAGTTAGGTCAATGAGGTTGTCGTCATTATCCATCATATAATACTTTCTTTTGAACTCATTATATGATTCAGGAAGTGACTGCAAAACCCAATTCACAGCCAACACATCTGGGAATGACACACCCAACATTATCAACCTCTCAATGTGTGATTTCATTCCTAGAACGTGGGCACAAACGGGTTTACCATCTTCATGTTTCATTTCCAATAGGGATTTAGTGATATTGAACCTTTTAATTCTTCGATCTTGTGGGTTAGGGTGAACAATTGGAGGAGGTGGAGGAAGTGAAGCATGATTTCTTGTTCCTCGATCGAATCGTGGAATACCATCTTCATGTGGAATGCTTGTTCCACGGGATTTGGGAAGACCATAGTTGTCGAACTTTGACATCTACAAAATGGGAGAAAACGAATTCAAGTTAGTTGATTGATTGAGTCCTTAGTAAATCACCCAAATGAGATACTAAGGCTAGGACGCAACACAATATTCCACAACTTAGGAGAGGGATGTCGTAACCCTAATTGCAGAATATTTGAAGGTAAGTGAATGATGATTCACTAATTTCCACCACGAAAAACGAAAAAGAAATTTAGGTTTTAAATCTATGAAAACTCTAAAATCCTTTGAGATTCATTGAACATTTTAATGACATGTTTAAATCTCGATATGCTCCTCTTGTTTGTGACTGGAATGTCGAGGATCACAAAGCGGGTGTGAATAACCATGCAAACTTACATGGTGCCCTCACATGTTACAGTCACCTATTCGATGTGCCGGTAAACCACACACGCTCCACCGAACTATGACAAACATTGAGTCACCCTTTGCTACCTTTGCTTAGAAGCATTTAGTGTGCTGGTAAACCACACACGCTCCACTAACGTCTTCGCAAGGGCACAAAGTGTAATTTCATGGAATTGCATCAATTCACTTTGCATAAGTAACTAAGATTAGGAATTTGTACAAACATTTAGTTACTTTTGTATTTCATTATACTTATAATGCAAGGTTTCGTCTTATCCTACCCGTTCGGCTAACGACCCTCCACTAGTCAAGAGTGCGGTGGGTAAGAGTGGATACCCATTCAATCGCCATTTTATAGGCAATTTCCTTAAACACCCCTTATAGACCAGCTTCGTGAATGAGGCCTACTATCGGTAAGACTGACTTTTACTCATACATATATATAATGTTAGACTTTTAATGTTATATATAGTATAGGGTGTATTTTACACTTTGAAAATACTAGGTGGTCAAATTTAATAATTATACCTTTAATTCAATTAAATTGCATATCTAAACTTTTATGGATTTATTAAACCTCTTTTAATTATACACCTTAATTAATTAATAAAACCATAAGGGTGTGATTTGAACTTTTCAAAACATTACTAGGGTTTTAGAATTTAACATTCCTAATTAAACCTTTTAATCAACTTTTAAATTCCAAAACTTGAGGGCAAGTTTTGAAACATTTCAAAACATTAGGGTTTAGAATTTAAATATACATCAAAATTAAACTTTTAATCAAAATTTAAATTCCAAAACTTGAGGGCAAGTTTTGAAACCTTTTTCAAAACATGAGGGTTTTAACTATTTAAATTTCAAAACAACAAAACTTTTGAGTTCAAATTTAAACTATAAAACCTAAAGGGGAAAATATGAAACTTTTCATAACACAAGGATCAAATAACAAATAATCTAAATTAACATTTAATTACATAATTATCCATATTTGATTTATTTAATGATTTCTTGCAAAACAATTTACCAATTTAATCAAAATAATTAATCAATTATCACATAAGGAAATAAATATTTTATTAATTGATAAATATCTTCAATTAGATCAAGAATATACTCATATATATATCAAAAAAACGGATTTATATTGATCTAATATGATAAGGCAAGTATCCTCAAGCAAAAACAGCAAGAAATCCCGTTTTTCCCTCTTTTTGACCAGCCGACTCGCCGAGTTTGGTATGGACTCGTCGAGTCAGCATGAACTCGGCGAGTTCAGCCCCCAGAAACCCAAAAATCGAAATTTTCAGCTTGAACAAACAAACAAAGCATCAATACAATAGAAGCCAATCTAGGCTCTGATACCACTGATGGGTTTTGGTCATAGGTACATCCTATGTGCTCATACAAACCCTAATGCTTGGATCTAAGTTTCTCTATTGTACATGCAAGTTATCCAAGACTATAAACCCTAATTCTAGCATACAAGTAATCATATTAACATAAGAATGAGTTTAAGACATTACCTTGATTGTTATGTAGCAATAACAATCCAATTCCTCCTTGTATTGACTTTAGAAAGCTTAGAGTCACAAATGTCACTCCTCTAATGGCTCACAAACACCAAGAACAAGAGGATGAAGATGAGAGAGAAAGGAGGCTGCCCTAAAATGTGTGAAATCCTAGAAGGATGCTTAGCCACGTTTTTAGATCATAAGGGATGTATATATAGTTAGACTATTAGGGTTATCTAACAAGGAAACCCTAAATTGGATGTTTAAGCCCTAAGCAACCCATAGATTCCTTTCCTTAAGGCCTTGGACAATTTCCTCATGGGATTTCCAATAGAATTCGTCCACTCCTTAATATAAGACAATCCATAGCCCAAATTGTTATTATCTTATAATTACAATTCCAGTCCCTTAAGTTTAATTAATCTCTTTTAGTCACAAAACTAATTACCAATTAATTATTGACTAATATTAATTAAACAATATGATTTCTCCTTTAATATATTATTCCCATAATATATTAATAAATCATATTTAATCCTTTCTCTCCATAATTCATCCTATCAAGTTGCTTTGGTGAAGGCAACCCAAAAGGACCATGCACCATCGGGTCAAGTACATACCAAAATAGTTATGGACTTAGACACTAATCCAACAGTTTAACTTATAAGTTTATATGTTTTTATTTACTATGTAGTTGTAGAATTTTTGATCAATGCTCAATGATCCAGTGTGTACTGCGGAACTTGTAGCATGGTTTGCAACGATTAAATCATAGGTGATTCCGAAGGACACATGGGGAATGAAGATGATTCGTCTGATTAGCTTGTGTTTTGTTCTTGTTATGACATAACTTTATAACACTTTTGTTATTTGTACGAAAGTATAACATTTTTTGTACTTAATTGGATTTTTTTATGTAATTGTTTTTGTGCATTTAATGTTTTCTTCTGTTCAATATGCATTTTTATGCATTTCAACCATTAATTTTAATTTGTCAAGAAATATTTACATAGACGTAGTGGGTAAACGAGCAACAAGTTGTGCTGCAACCCCTTTTTGGATGGAAAAACTAATTCTTTTAAAAACATCTATAGATCTTGGAGTCATAACATTACAATGCATGACCCATTGGACTCTATTGAGTAGCTCAATAGCTTCTAGCGCAAGGAAACCGAAAGTATCAAATGCAAAGGGTATAAACGTGTGTTGATTTTCCATTCACGCTTTCTCATGTTTTGCCACTTTGCTCGATGCAACCCCTGTTAGATCCACGCATGCATGTTTTCCTCTAGCCCATCCAAATACTAAAACATCAGTTGGTCTAAGTGTTGATCTTCCTTCCAATAGGTCAGTCAGAAAGTTCACAGGTGCCTCTTTCTTAGCAGAAACCCCAACGCATCTAAATATGTCAAAAAGAATATTCCTAACCAGATCGTCTCAGTGCTTGAAACCTGAGAGCTCTTTACAATGAACTGCATGCTCCCCAAACGAGTCCAAGCACGCCTTACGAAAAACAGGGTAAGTCTCGTCAGCCGGAAATAAAGGGATCATAAGGCGATACTTGAGGATGGCACCGTACTCCACTGACGACATATGCTGGCCAAGACCATCAATAGGAATATTCATAAGAAAATCATGAGCATGTGGGGCCCTTAAACACTCAAAAATAGCTTTCTGCCTAATCGTCATGTTGAAGTGAACTTCCATGTCTTGGACAATTTTACTAAACAGAGCACTCGCCAATGAATGTTGGGCTTTTGGAGGGGTAGTGTCCTTATTAGTGAAACTGCTGAAGTCAAAGCCCGAAATCGTATCATGAAGACAGGCCAAAGCACAAACCTAATCTGAATCCATACCACATATGCCGCTATTTTGTAAGATGTGGTCTTGTAACACCCACGATTAAGCTCGTGAGGCAATAAAAGCATATGAGGAAGCCTCTACTGCTAAGTACAGCCCCAAACCACCAAACTTAATTGGTAATGAAGCCAGTCGCCAGTGAAGGTCCTCAAAGAATGGACCCCCATAAACCACAATATCTTCAATCGACTCACGTAACTCTTTATCAAAACACAAAGCAGCCTCTTCCATGTGAACGGGTTGGCACGTTCTCAGACCAAAGAAAAGTTTGGCGATACCCATGCAAGATCGAAGTAAAAGGAGCTCACTTTGGGGGTCATGTAACTGTGGTACAACAACCTTGGCAGCCCTCTTCATGGCTAACCCGCTAATAAAACTCGCGTCTCTACTAACAACTCCCCCAAGAAGCTTCACCCCCACTGACGGTCGGCCAATGTTTGCAGGGAATAAACCTGAACGAAGCTTCCTACCATCGCATGAAGGCCAAAATAGCTTAGTTTTCTTGATATTCAGCTCAAGCCCTAATCCTAGGCCTGCCACCCTAATGATGTCCAATGCTCTAGCCACCTTCTCTGAATCTCTAATGACTATCCCATCATCAAGGTACCAAGCATGATAAAGAAGCTTACAATTGTCTCTAATTTGATGTATAAGTGGGTGCACTACAAGAGCAAAAAGAAGTGGTCCCAAATGGTTGCCTTACTGGACCCCAGTAGCGGACCAAATATGCTTATCTCCCAAGTACAACCTTGTTGTATGACCATATAAGAATTCGACCCATAAGGAAATGGAATGACACCTCATCCTAACCTCGTGAAGTAAGGCAGATCTATCTACTAAATTGAAGGCATTTGAGAAATCTACAGTAAATTGAAGGCATTTAATCTAGTTACGTATCGGCTTGTTTGCCCCCAAAAAAAGGCTGATTAAAAAAAACATTAACGGCGGCACTATTACCGACAACATGGTTATTAGCAGCGGCAATAGGTGTTACTGACGACAAATATATCTAGTGACCATTTTTTGAGCAATAGTGACGGAGCAGGTGCGGTGACTTATTAACGACGACAAAATAGCCATTATTACCTTTACTGAGGACAAAGCTAAGCTTTAGCAAATTTTGTAGCTGCTAATAAACAATTTTCTTGTAGTGTTTTTATACTGTCAATGGTAACGAATAAAACACCCATTCTCTAAAGAAAAAACAATGATATTATGATTACGAGTTGCTTGTTTTTTGACTCCATAAAAGACAAAATAATAAATGTGAGATGTTTCGGTGTAAGTTTTACGATTTTTTTCTTAAGTTGGACGGTCTTCAAGGACCGTTTCGACTATTACTATGATAGGAGAAGCTCAATAATGTAGACAAAATGTTTTTAAGAAAAATATGTTTTACGAGTGTCTTAGTCAATATGTTATTTACACAACATAGATTTGGGTCACACTGTCCGATTATATATGATCCCCATGTTTCCGAGTTGTATTGTTTAGTGTGGGTTTTACATGAATAGGTAACATTTTATAACAAGTTTCATCTATGCTAGTAAAAAGTCTTATGGACATACAGGCCAAAATGTTTCCTCTCATTTTTGTTGACCATGCAATTTTGAAGAGTTATACAAGCAAAAATTCTCTCGTCATATTTTTATAACAATATCTCTAAAATAATTTTTAATTGATTTTTTAATATACAAATTCAATTTTGTATTATTTCCATTGAAAATTAAGCAAACAATGTCGTTTCGGGTGTCTCTGTGCCGGTGATTTCGTGACCGACTACCAAATTTTCTCTAAATCAATATATTTTTATTTACATCGTTTAAAAGCTATTTTGATGCTAGAGAAGAAAAAAAAAATACAAAAATATCGATGGATTTTACACTTCAAGATCTATAGCAACGAAACTTCCCTTGACTACATTTTTGAGCTGTTGGACTTTCCAATGACTACGTAATCTGTCCCGGAGACAAGTGGAACAAAGTCTATATATCCTAAAGGAAATTAGGGTTTTTGCTGCGACTTTGATTGTCTGCCAAGATGTCGATTCTTGTATTATATGAGACTATATTCGACCGGTGTAATTTGTTTCTTTAATATATTTTTTATTCAACTTGAGTTGATCCATTTAATATAAAGTATACCTTAGATTGACCATTTGTATAATAAATAGCATAAAAATTCCATATTTATTTGAAGGATTGTTCAATTATGTTTAAAATAATATTAGGTGTAAAAATCGTATATTATAAGGGTTGATTAAAAAAATAAAATATTAAAATGTAAATAATAAGTATTTTTTAAAATAAAATTTTGAAATAAGAAATGAAGAAATATATTAATTGAAATTTAATATAATATTTATTAAATTTGATACATTAAATATATAAATATAAGTATTATGTGATTTTTTTGATTTTAAAAATTAAAAAAAAAAACCATAACACATAAACTGATGTATTGATATTATTTATTCAAAAAATATCATAAAATATCAATAAAGATTGAGATATGTCAAAATTATTTTTATTTATTATAATAGATATATATTGTAGATAAACATAAATGCTAACCTATCTAGTTGTTGATGAAATGAGGCGACATTTGCCGTAGCCCTTTTCTTATTTTGCAAAGGCTTCTTAGAAAGTGAGAAATTTATAAAAAGAAGGAAGATTTAACACACGACTTTAGCCAAAAAAGAAAATCGGATCGTTTGTCGCTTATAACTTTTAGTAAACTTCGCTATGTTGAATACTGAAAGAGAATGAGTAGTATTTGATATGAATTGGGTCGGGTTGAACCAAGATATTTTGTATGCCAGTTTTTTTGATAAATATTTATTCTGTTAAGTATATGTTATTAACAAGAATCATATTATAATATAGTAATCATTCATTTTTAAATAAAACACTTAAAGTAGGTGCATGAATTAAAATTAGATTTTGGGAAATTCACCTGTTTGATTGGTTTCTATATATGTTTACATCCAAAATCACGTCCACATAATTAAAGTGCATTCAAAGTAGTTTTCGTAGCAAACTTTAGTACTTGTTCAAGGTAGTACGCAGTGTCTGGCGGATGAGAATCCAGGCGCGGCCGCTCCGGCAAGATCCACCGCCCATCACCACCCCTCACCATCCCCTTATTCTCATCCTGCCGCCAGTATGCCGGAACACCATACTCCTCTTTCAAGAAATCACAACTCTTGTTCACAAGCGCAATATCCCTCTTCGTCACAGACGAAAACCCTCGACCTCGACCACGATACCCATCAACCAAATGTAACAACGCTTCAAGGTTATGAGCACAGCTAATGTCTTTTGTTCGCTTCAGATATGGTGAATCAAAATGATCCAGTTCAATCTCGGTTCCAACATGAGCGTAGCTCCATGGAAACGCAATCTTTTCTTCGATGTATTTCTGATGTTTGTTCTTCTCGTTTGCAAAGATCCCAGGTACCTTTGGTACCTTATCGTGCACGTTAACAATCCTTAAGACCTTGATCCCAAGGTTTTCACAACGTTCTTTGAACTTCAAGTTACCTACCCTCGGTCCAGAAAACGAGAACACCGTGATCGGGATCTTTTCGCCGGAGTTTGTAAAGTTTAGTTTCATCTCTGCGATGTCGTAAGCACTCAACAGAGCAAGCGCAGCTCCGAGACTATGTCCTGTAATCGTGATACTAAGTTTTTCACCTTCGTACCTCTCTTTGATTCTCTTAATCTCTGAAAGAATCTGTTCGCGAGCTGAAAATGAGCAATAATGACATGAATGTTCTTTCGAAGTGTACAAATCAAAGAAGCCTGATTCGATTTTGATTGAGTGATCATCGCTGAAATGAGCAGGATGTAATATGTCCTTCAGGTCATGGATCCATTCGAGGTATGTTACAGTACCTCGCCAGGCGACGACGACATCACGACGGCCTAGCCTTTTAATCTCGTTTTCATCGGTGGCAACCGCCACGTAGCCCATCCAGTTGGCATGTTGGCTCCAAACACTTGATAACTTTGATTTTTGAAAGAAATTTGGAAGATTGATGTTGGAGGTGGCATAAAGATAACGATGAATACTGTATCCACGATCAGCCATGTCAAGCTTTTCGAAGAAATGAGTACCTATGTATTTACAAGTTCCACAGTATTTGGATCGTGGGTCAAAGTCGAAAGAGTCGTAGCAGGCTTGAGCCATCTCACCATAGCGAATTATTTCACGGCGGAGGTGGGAGTTCATGGGGTCTAAAAGACCAATCCAGTTGCTGGAGCCTTGGACTTCAGGCCAGATCTGATGGAGAGGTCTATGATCTTCTGTAAACACCTGCAATTCTTCTTCGTTTTCGAGTTTTTCGGAGTTTTGGATGTGGGTTTTCGAAGTTAAGCTTGGGAGAGAGGACACGGTTATGGAGTTATTTGGTGTTTGGACATGGAGCTTTAGGGTTTTGGGGAAGATTTGCTTAGGAGAAGGTTGTTGAAAGGTGTGTGTGGTGTCATGGAAGGATGAAGATAGCTTCAGAGAAGCCATGGAAGATATGAGGCTCTTGGTGAAGGAGAATTATGAGACTAAACTATTCAGTCAGTCATACTTTAAGTGCTTAAAAAAGGGCAATACTTTAAGTGCTTAAAAAGGGCAGGAATACGTTTACTTTAATGTCTATCAGTTAGTAAACTATTTCTTTTTTTCATTTAGTCTCAAATATTTTTCTTTTGACCTATCAAATTTTGATTTCAATAATATATTAATATTAAAAAACTCACAATACATTTAAGCATTCGTTTTGTATAAAAAATGAATTCAAACATATATCATACTATATTATAAGGCCGGACGGAACGGGTGCGGAGAAAGGAGGCGGGAGCCTTCCCGCCCGGCGGAACACCGCACCGTCGGCGCGGGTAAGGTGTGTGCGGGAAACGGAGAGGGGAGCCTCTCCCGTTCTCTCTCTGCTTCTGTGATTGGCCAATTTTTATTTATTTATTTATTATTTTTTTTGAAAAAATACCGTTGATTAATGGTAAAAAAGTGATTTTTTTTTCCGTGCTTGTAACGGCTACTTTGTATTATTATTATTTTATCCTTTTATAACTACTATAAATATATACACATAACTTTTAAACATATCAAACTATTCTCTATATTCTCTACTTTATAAAAAATAAAAAAAAATAAAAAAAAAGAATCCCGACTAACAAACCCCAAGTTCCGATCGACGGAAAAAAAAAAGTCATGGTTCGAGTATAAACATCCTTCATCGCAACATTTTTGCTATCGATTCATCCCAACAAGGAGTTTACCGCCCCCAACTCGATGCTCTTATTCAATCACCATTACAATTCCAATACCAAAATGTTGGCCAATATTATCTGATGCAATTTCCAAATGTTCCGTCGCAAATGTTTTCGAACTTTGTTGTGTTTCCGAATCAACAATCGCCAAATCAACCTCAACCCCAAACTTAAACTAAAACTCAAACCCAAACCCAACACCACCACCAACTTGTCGATGACGCGGAAGAAGAAGACATGGTTCCCAAAACTCAACCAGCACCACCACCACAAAGACGTAAAGGGAAAAAAACAAGTGTGCGAGGGTGTCGCACAACCGAGAAGACAAAAGCCGACACTATGGGTTCCACACGAAGAGCTAGTTTTGGTTAAAGCTTGGGTTGATATTTCTGAAGATTCGATTTAGGGAAACGCACAACCGGGAGAACATTTTTGGTTTCGCATTTTAGAACGATTTCGAGAGGAGCTAGGAAAATATGACGACTACCGTACAAAACATCAACTTAACTCGAAGTTTCGAGAAATAGCAAGGGGAGTTTCAAAAATTAACGGGTTGTATAACAACCTAAAAACCATGGTTGTAAAAATCGCTCGACGGTTGCTCGGCGGTTGACTGGGGTCAAGCGATTAATCGATTTGGCGGGGATTAATCGGAGACCCTAAATTACTAATAAAAATATTTTAAAATTTAATACATCCTAAGATAATTAGTATTTGAATATTTAAAATTTTGAAAATTTGAAACTTTTAAATATTTGGTATAATATTTGAAATTTTCAATATTTAAAAATTAAAAAATTTAAAATTTTGTTAATTTTTGTGTAATATTTGAAATTTTGAAAATTTGAAATTTGAAAAATTTCCCGCCTAGGAGCGCCAAGGACCACCGAAGACCGCCGAGACTGAGTATAACCAATTTCCGCCAAACACCCCTAATCGTAATTAGTTGCAGACCGCCAAGCGCCTAGGCGGCCGCCTATGCCGATATTTACAACACTGCTAAAAACCCAACGAAAAAGCGACCAAGGCGACGAAGAAATACTTCACGAAGCGTTGCAGTTTTACCTTGAGAAAGTCGAAAAACCATTCAAGTGGCACGATTGTTGGAAATTATTGGTCCGAAGTCCTAGGTGGAAAAAATACGAGTGAGATTTTATTTTTGGAGTCCAACAATCAAAGCGCACGAAAACGGGTTCTAGTGGTTACACAACCTCCTCCGATGTTCGGGTCGGTCAAGATTTAAATCAGGACGACGAACTCGAGCTAGAAGAAATTGAACGCCCAATGGGTAGGGACATAGCGAAGAGAAACGGAAAAGTGACTACTTCGAGTGCATCTGATTTCAGCGTGGACATTGACGAAATGCGGAAGATAACATTGTCGTTTGATCGATATAATCTAAATTTCTCCGAACGTTTGGCTTTCGACAAAGAAAAAGAAGAAACAAGGAAAAATGAGCGAGTGGAGAGACAATAAATGGAAGACATGAAGTTTTTGATGGAAAACGTCGATCATTTCTTGGGACTGGCTCTCGAGCTCGAAATGAAGAAGAGGGAAAAAATTTTGAAAAAATATTATCCGTAGGTCGTTGGTGGTTTGTTTGATTTTTAGTTTATGTGTGTTTTTTTTTCCTACTTTTTTATAATTTAGGTTTAATGTAAGTTTTATTTAAATTAATGAAATGCTTTTAATTTTTAATTAAGTTTTATGTTTAGTATTAATTTAAAAATTATAATTCATAACAAAAAAAATTAATTTTATTTAAAAAAAAAAAAAAAAAAGTGAGGACAGGACTTCCCTCCCACTCCTTGGCTTTTAGGTGAGGGATAGAAGAGTGAGGGAAAGAATGGTACGGCCCACCAAAAGTTAGGGAACCTTCCCTCCCACTCCTTCTAGTCTAAAGAATCATTTTTTCTATCATCACATTCATTTGAAAATCACATGTATTTTTCCTTTCACCACATTCATTTGAAACTTCCATGACTTTTCAATTTCTTTCTAATAATGATTATAAGTTGGTTAATAAGAATAAATAAATATCAAACTTAAAGTATAATAATATATAAACTAAATTTCAATATTAAAAGAATATCTTTACTTCTACTTATCAAATTATGTTTTTTTTTTAAATTTTTATATATCATACTTAATTTATTAGTTTTAATATATTATTGGATGTAAACCATTATCATTTTAAAGCTACAACTTTTGAACAATTTGTATAAAATATTTAAATTATAAAGTTAAATATAACATTACAAGAACAACTTAAATATAAATTTTAGTTTAACTTAAACAACCCAAATAATATTTTGTAAATAGTTAAAATTGATAAATTAGTGTCTTTATAATAATGATTATAATTTGGTTAATAAGGTTAAATAAATATCTTTACTTCTATTTACAAAGTTATGTCTTTAACTTTTAACATATTATACTTAATTTATTAGATTTAATTTGTTGTTGTATGTAAACCATTATCAATTTAAAACTACAACTTTAAAACAGTTTGGATAAAATATTTAAACTGTTAATTTAAATACAACATTACAGTGTTAACTTAAATATACATTTCAGTTCCACTTAAAAAACTCAATGAATATTATGTGAATAGTTAAAAGTGATAAATTGTAGTGTTAAATGTAAAAACTAAATTATAATATTAATTTAACAAAAATATTTCCTAAAGATATTGTATAATCGTTAAAATCTTTCAAATAAGTAGCTTAAAATAATTTATAATAACAATAGTTAAAAATAACTTTATATAACTTATTATATTGTTACCTTTAAAATAAAAAAGAGTGTTTTAAATAATTATAATGATTGAAATTAAAAAATTAAAAAAAATTAATTAACAATAAAAAAAACTATAAATAACATTAATCCATATATTATATTTAATTTTATTCATGAGTAACTTACGGGTAGAAATCAATCAAACAGTTGAGATTATACAGTTATAATAGATATATGCATTATCATATAATTCAAAATAATCAATATATAATATCAATTTAGTATAGAAATTATTATATTAAATTTAACAACAACATTATTGTTATATTTAAAAATATACATATTTATAAAGATTTCAACTATATACATGTTTCTGCGTAACGCGCGGACATTTACCTAGTAATGAAAATGAAAATAGAGAATTAAACCACATAAAAAGAATTAATTCTGAAAATGCATTGAAAATATAACTGAAATGGAAAATAGAGAATCAAAATAGAGAAAGAACAAGTATTTCGGCATTCGGAATATATATGAAAATCAATTTTTTTAGACTAAATTATGCTCTTGGACTCTTGGTTTGTGTGGTTTCTAAAAAGAGACGTAAAAATGATAACTATTGGAATTGTTATGTGTTTTTTCCCGTGGTTTCAAAAACTTGAATGATCGGTCCTTTGGCCAATTTTGCTTATAAAATGACATCTGTACGTTTTAATTTAATTTATCTTTTTTAATCATTTTTTTTCTTTGTTATATGTTTTATATTTGAATTTTTTTATTGAGAAAAATAAATAAATTTCCTACTCTAATCAAACAGTACCTATGATCTAGGTGTCATTTGCTCGGCATCCCTTTATATACCTTTCCTGATTATAATATTTATGTTAATTACCAATTATACATTTTCCTTTAACTCTCAATTTGGCCTATTCATTCTATTAGGGTTGTGCATGGATTGATTTGAGTCGGTTTTGGACCCCACCCCAACCCGTAAATGATCGGTTTCTGGTTTTTAGAACTCAATATGATCAGTTTATGGTCGGTTCGGTTTCTCGGGTTCTGATATCGGTTTGGACGGTTTATCGGTTTCTTGGGTTCAGCCCATACACTTACGGTTTCCCGCCATTCCAAAATCAACATCAAAATGACAGAATCCATAATCAAACAACTAAAATCGGTGTAATAATTTCATAATAAAAAAAATTATGTTTAGGTCGCTGTAGGGTACTCGACAGTTTCATAAATTGAACAAATATTTCAGCAAAGCAACATCAACAGTTAGTTGTTTGGGGATGAAAATGTAATGTAATAGCAGCAAAGCAACGCACAGATTGACAATTGCAACCAAGAAGTGAGAAACTGAAAAGCTATAAGGGAGAATTTGAAAATGAACTTGAGAAGCGAGAAGAATCGTCGGAGGCGTAGCGGGCTAGCAGTTTTGGAACTTGGAAGGGTGGCACCGGCAGTTTGGGAACGTGGTTTAGCTCGTTGGAGCTCCTGCTACTGGAGTGTACTTGCATCATCGACTTTGATCGGGGGAGGTGAGATGAGAAACAGCGCTGCCACTAAGTGAGAAAATGAGAGCTGAATGCGATCTACAGATTAGTCGCCACATTTAGGGTTGTAATATTAAATATTTGTGTTTTTTTTTTTAATATGTACATGGTTCGGTTTTATGGCTTTAGATATGGGTCGGTTTTACAGGTTTAGTGGGTCAGTTTCTATGTAAAAACCGAAACCGAACCTAATTTTTCAGTTTTTAAAAAAATTTAAACCCTAATCGTTGGTTTTGCTTCGGTTTCGGTTTTTTCGGTTTTAGTCGGTTTCTCGGTTTCTTGGTTTGGGTTTGTTCACCCCTACCTTCTATTCCTTGAGAGTTGCATATCATTAACAAATGATTTGAATGCAATCCTATGAAATTAGGACGTAATCACTATAAATCGGAAAGCAAATCTTCTCCGACTTTGAATTCATTTCCCCACCGCTCCTTTTCTCACATATTTCTCAAACTCTGATTTTTATGTGGTCTATTCTTTCTATTTTCCTCTTTATCAATCCTAAATCCACTCCGAAAAAACTCTCTCTCAGTATTTTCGAAGGATTATCACTTAAACATTTCAGTTTGAGTTTGATTATGCTAAGATTAGCCCTACTTGGACAAACAAGACATATGACTAAGCACTCAGGTCCAACTGAAGTAGAGACGGGAAATTGTTACTGTTTAGGGTCGACTGAAGAAGAGGCGGTAAGGAATCGCTACTGATTGTGGTTGGTGAGTTAGTTTTTATTTAAATTTCATATGAAGTCTTGCGAAACCTCGATCTTCTTAACCAACACCTGTAAGTACAATTCAACTAATGTTTGATTGCAAGACACTATAAAAATTGTTTTTATGGGTGAACATGGTGGTAAACCTCGATCAACAGTGACCCCTTTATCTTTTTCTCTAATTCTCATTCTAGCATATTATAAGATATTGATTGTAAGATTATTCAGCTTGCTTCTATATTGTAAAATATTGAATTTTGTATTATATAGTTCCCTATGACAGTCAATTACAAGACCAAATTGAATATGACATCTCTCCAACAAAGTTATGTTCATTTAGGCCATGTTTGTTATTTTTTTCACATCAATTGTTGTTTGTATAAATGATAATATAGTGTAATTTTAAACACTTATATTTAATCTCTATGTGAGTCGTTATAAGCATACTTGATAATGACCAATTCGCTTGTCATGGCGTTTTCAGGCGCCGACTTGTTTAAGGTAAGGTTTGTCACCCTAGACTGCCTAGTCTAACTGTAGCAAACAACTCAGGTGTAGGGTGTCACCCCCATATAAATCTATACACAAACTCTTGCTCTCCCTCCAGGAGACTCTAGTTATAACTACAGACTACGATTGTACACTCGAGAGGTGTTAACCGACATGTCTCACTAGATCCTTAACTGGGTTTACGTGAATATTGTATTACACCGTGTATAATGTTTACGAGTACGTTTTAAGTTTGCAAAGCCTAACGAGTATGTAGGTGAATGTATGACGCGCAACAGACATGTACAAGGACAACTAAGGCCCACTAAACAGGTAAGTTGTTTCCAAGCCCAATAAGCATGCAAAAGGACATCTAAGGCTCACTAAACATGTGATGTATAGTCTAGGCCTAATAAGCATGTAAATGGACCACTAAGGCCCAATAAACATGTAATGTATAATGCAGGCCCAATAAGCATGTAAATAGACCACTAAGGCCCAATAAACATTTAATGTATAATCCAAGCCCAATAAGCATGTAAATGGACCACTAAGGCCCAATAAACATGAAATATAAGTATTAGACCCAATAAACATGTAATTGATGTATTTAGTTCGTTTGTTATTACATTTTTTGTTTTAGCTCAATTGTTTTCCAAAATGACATAAAAAACCCACTTTTTGTAATGATGACATTGTTGGCCCATTAAGCCAAAAATTTACAATTTAGGCGCATTTTTGGTAAGATTGACACTTTAGGTCCCTTAAGACCAAAAGTTTACATTTATGGGCTTATTTCAAGTAAAATGACATTTTTAGCCCATTTTGGTTAAAAATAACATTTTCAGCCCAATATCATGAAAGTTGACATCTTCGGCCCAATTGTATAAAAAGTTTACATTTTTGGCCCAATTTAATAAAATTGGCATTTTTAGCCCTTTTTAACCAAAAAGCAACATCTTTGTTTCAAATTTGTTATAAATGACAATTTAATCCACAAAAGTCATAATTTTCCAATTTGGCCAATAAAACCGTGAAGGCCCAATTTAAGCCCATTTTTGTGAAAAATTCACACTTTTGGCCCTTTTAAAACCATGAATATCATAAAGACCCATTTTTCTATAAAATGACTATTTGTTCCTTGAAAAACCGTAAGTATCATAAAAGCTTCATCTTTTTGTTTATTTGTCAAAAATGGTCCATTTACAAGATTTTGTTTAGTTTTTCACCATCCTTAACATGTTTAACACTTTCATCTTTATGGTATTTTGCATAAAGTGTTTTAGTTTACAAATATTGTCAAGATTTGATAGATTTTTCGAGATTTATGAAGTCTCTTCACATAACCACAACATATAACTTAGAAAACACACATAAACATGCACAAATACATAGATCTATCACATAAGAAACTTTTATTCTCCCCCAAAACATAGTAAAAACTAAAAACAAGGGGGTATGAACTCACTTTGCTTTGATGTTTCGGTTTTTAGTGATGAGATGAGGAGATCTCGGCCCTAACAAGCTTCTTGAGAATGATTTTCAAACTTAGATGGTTCTAAGAAGCATGATTCACAAAAACATGGGTGTAAGAGGAGTGATTGAGTTTAAAGATGAAGTATATCAACTTGGGTTTGTAAGATCTTACCACAATATGAAGCTTGAAGTGATTGTCTTGGTAATATTCCTTATGTCCATGATTTTCTTGAGAGAAAAAGGGTGGAAGAGTGTTGGATGATTGAGAGAATAAGGGTTGAGTTTGAAATAAGAGAGATGTTGTAGAGTGAGAGAGAGACTGAGAGATAGAGTAAGAGATAAGAGAGAAGTGGGAAGTTGACTTATGAATGGGTGATGTGAGAGTTGCATGGGTATATGCACTATTGCATGCAATATCAACTTGGGTTTGTAAGATCTTACCACAATATGAAGCTTAAAGTGATTCTCTTGGTGATATTCCTTATGTCCATGATTTTCTTGAGAGAAAAAAGGTGGAAGAGTGTTGGATGATTAAGATAATATGGGTTAAGTTTGAAATGAGAGAGAGGTTGGAGAATGAGAGAGAGGTCGATAGATAGAGTTAGAGATAAGAGAGAAGTGGGAAGTTGACTTATGAAGGGGTGATGTGAGAGTTGCATGGGTATATGCACTCTTACATGGATGTCCAACATGTAATAGTGAGGTTTCACTCCATTTCCCTCCCATTTGCTTCTCATTTTTTTGTTTGGACCGAGAGAGGGGAAAGAAGGGGGGGGGGGGGAATGAGAAAAGTTGGGCTCATGATGCCTAAAATAATTATTTTTCGGCCTATTAGGCCTTTATGGGGGTTTCACGGCCCAAAGAAGCCCAATGATGTAGTTTACAGCCCATTAGAGTTTATGAAACTAGTTATGGCCCATCATGGTCCATTAGAAATAAGATGGATCATTTTAGGCCCATATGACCCAAAATACCCTCATTTCATGGATGTGGGTCCAATTAGAGCCCAAATAGGGTTCCTAGGCCTAAAGTAGTCAAATTTAAAGTTTATTGGTCCATTAGGCCCATTAAGAGAATCCTAGTCCATAATAACCTTGAACCGGGATTTTTAGGGTTTTCAATCCATAGTTGAACATATGAGATGTATTGTATTAGGTTTTGAACTTCAATCAAGAGTTTGGATTCAAATGGATGATTTCAGGTTAGCATATAACATGATATTCACTTAGAGTACAAGTTTTACAATAGTTGATGTTCACATGGGAATAGAATTTCCTAGCTGAAAATGCTGGTTGCGATACACGCTTCCTTCTTTCACTTCTTGACTAATCTTTGTGACATAGTTAGAGGTAAGTGTTCTATTTTGCTTAAAATTATTAATAAACTACAAAGAGTGAGGGATAGTGAATTAGTTTTTACTTGTGATCTTAACAAATACTACTAGCAAAGACTTTAAACCTAGAATATTTGAGGTACCAGCCTCTCTCTAATCCAGGTATGTTTCTCCACTAACTTTTACTAAAAATGTGTTGTAGGGAATGTGTTGCAGTGATTTAGATTATGACATAACTCACTTCGGAGGGCTTCTAGTGCAACATAATACATAGGTTACAATAGAAATAAATGAAAGTCGGATGTTAAAAAAAGTTAAATTCATTTGAAAATGCTAATAATATAGTCTATGGAGGACTTCTATTGCAACATAATAAATAGGCTTCCAGCAATATCATTTAGCTGTAGGTATGTAGATTCATTTGAAAAGGCTAATAAGATAATAAATGGTGTGCCCAATTTAATCTTTGTCGATTAATTTAACCAAACAAAAAAATAATTGATTTTACTGAGAAGCTAATCGATAAAGTGCAAAGGTATGTAAATAATGAGTCTAAATTGCATAACCATTGTTTTGTTTGGTTAAATACCACAAATAATGGTGTACTTTTGTTGCTTTTGTTCTAATGGCTGCTACTTTTATTTATCAGAGTTTCATAGCAAGTTGGGGTTGTTATAAAGAGGACAAACAACTTCAGTTGTGTTATCTCATATACTCTTGGAAGCAAAAACTTGAAGAGCACTTTGTTAATAGTTTCTGATGGAAAGTTTAAAGCTTGAAGTTGATTATGACATGCTCAACTGCATAAATATTTTACTTCCTTTTCTAATGTAACGTGTTGTATTATTTGGTGTTTGTCGATTTTTACATTTTGCAGTTTTATATTTTCTAAATTTAATGTTTTTAATCAAGAAAGCTTACATGCACTTGTTTGTAAAGTTGTAATTTTTTTTAAAAGAATATTTTAAGGTTGATACAAGACACTGTTTCTTTTTGTATGTAATTATATCCTTATGTTTTTAAAAGAGACTATGGTAACCTGCAAACTATGAACTCAAATTGCATTCCATTTTTAGTCAAACTAAAAAAAAACAGTTTACATATTAGGTTGAATAGTTAGTCATTTATTATCAGCTCAATACGTGCTTTGGATCTATTATTAGTACTTTTGAAAAAACCATCATATGAATGATGTCTGCAACATGTCGATATGAACAATTTCATTAGCCATGACAACAAGAATATTTTTGTAAGTAATTCACATTTAAAACCAAAATATTACTTTTATTAAATAAATATGATTATTGCTTTTACAAACTTGTATAAATAAATTATGATTTTCTAAGAGCATGCTAAACGGTAAAATATAATGATATTTTATGAGTCATAAGGAGTCATACAATTCTACTATAAAAAAATATAATAGAACTTGTTGTGAAATATAAACACCAAAAATGTTTTGAAGTTAATGGAGAAATGTAATATATTGTTCTTTTGATTTATGAGAAAATGCTCTGTTACAACATTTTTTTAAAATACATTGTTGAAATAGGAAATATAAAAGTGGAATGTTATAATAACAAATAAATAAAAATATGTTTCTTACTTTTACGTGTTGATTATAAAATAGTGTTTATATTATTTTATTTTGTCGATATTATTTTTCTTTATTATCCGTGGTTTTCACGGGTTGTAACTTAGTAAATAAATAAATAAGGTGCTGTTTGTTTTTCCGAAGAGAAAATTCATGAAGTCTACGGACCACCTCTGCAATACTTTATAGCAGAAGAGGTGGGACAAATGGTTGCAATCTATAATAAGAAGCATGTTTATTTTTTAACATCTGCAGACTGTTGCAGTAAGCTGAAATTTAAATAAACTAATTTTATAAACTGAAAATAGTTCTCGACACTGGAATTTTTATAATTCTAGCTTTAAAACATTGAAAGAATACTAAAAACAACAGGTAAAAAACAAAAATATAAAACTTAAAAAAATTAAAAAAAATATAAAAAAAGTTAACAGTTTAATTCTAAAAAAAAAAAAAAAAACTAGTTGTAAAAAACATACAAAAAAATTCATAAAGTATTGCAAAGGATGTTTACAGAATTCGTAAAAATTTACATACGTTAAAAAAGATGTAGCTAAAACTGAAAATATAATTAACAAAAACAGTAAAAAAATTTGTGGAAACTATAAAAAGAAATTGTATCAAATTCGTAAATAAAAATCTAAAAAAAATCAAAGCTTTTTAAAAAAAAAAGTGAAAAAAATAAGTTATACCAAAAATCTTAAAAAAAAAACACTTGGAAAAAGTAAAGCTGAAGATGTTTGAATAGGCAAGTCAAGTGCGAAAATGCTTTGTAGTTTGAAGCCTTCTAAAAAACAAACTGTTGTGAGAGTGAAAGTATTGCGCGTGTGCTGTGCCGCACAACAAAAAGTGATTTGAAGAGTTTTTTTAAAAAAAAAACAAACAACACATAAGAGTCTCTTTCTCTCTCTCTCTGTGTGTGTGTGTGTGGTGTGGTGTCGTTATATTTTACATATGTTTTAGGTCATTATCTTTAATATATTTAGGTAAAAATGCAATATTTAAGGATAAAATATATTTAAAATGCTTTGACTTGGATAATTATAGGTTATTGGAACTGATTTGAGCTGATATGGACAAAAAACGAGAAAAAAGCCAAAGATTATAATATGGATTCTCGAACTTCGCAACGCTAGAATGCATTTACCTCTATGTGACATCGCTGAAATCTATAAATATCTTAGATTTTCAACCCTAATTCGGTATCCACTCTTGGGAACCTTTCTCAAGGGGTTAAAAGGTGTTCTAAACATTCATAACCCTTTTTGGTCGATTTCAAGGTCTGAGAAGCATTTTAGAGCAAAGATTTAACAGATTAGAAATCGAAGCATTAGGACTAGTATCGGTTTTTTTATTCATCATTTTTAGCAATTTATTTTGTTGTTTTTCTATTTTTTTTTTACCAATGGATTATGTGGTAACCATTATATATTCATTTGAGAATATGTAACCTAATGACTTAGTGTAATTCCATCGTTGGAATATTTAGTTTTAATTAATATATTATGTTTTTTTATCCAATACTTTATGTGTTCAATTTTTACATTTGTTTCATCTTGTTGAGTTAGTGGAATTTAGATGACCAATTTGATTTTAGTAGCCTCAATCATATTTTTCCGACACTATTTGGCAATTGTGACTAGTGATTAACCAAATCCTAGGATTAAGTTACAATATTGTAGGCTTAAATTTATAAGAGAGCATTAGATAACCAAATTTGCTTTGATTGATCATGACCATTACTAATCACTAGATCAAATTTCTCATAACATGAACTTAATTATAATTTTTTTTGAACAACCACATATTATAAAAAGAAAACTAGCAAAAGCTAGAGAACAAAAACCAATTACAAAGAGTCATATAAAAGGGGATTTCGCAACCACTGGGTCCAAGATATATTACTTTTGATATTTCTACTAGAGAGCCAATTGAAAGAATGAATGACAATGCTTTCAAAAATATGATTTTTCCGCATGTTGTACGTCTTGAACACTTCATTATTCCTGTAAGCCCAAATAACCCAGATTGTAGTATTGATAATAACTTCAAGCTTTTGTTTTGTTTTCATACTTGAAGGAATGCCATCCATCCAATCCAGTATCTCAACAACATTTGCAAACAAAGGAAAAGGGAGATCAAGCCACTTAAACACTTTATTACAAATTTCCTTTGCCACGTCACAATTGACAAACACATGACTATAGACTTCTATCTAAGTAAAGCATAAAGGACAAAGCATCAAGATCATGTCAACACCCCTGCAAGCCAAATTATAACGAGTGGGAAGTCTATCAAGAATAGTTCTCCAAAGATGAATATTAACTTTGATAGGCACTAGCCTACACCATCTCGTCTGAATCATGCCTTCCTGCAACAAAATCGAATCAATATATTTTCTAGTGTTATTAACAGTAAAGCCTTCATTTGGATCAACACCCCACTCCCAACTATTAGCCTGATCGACGCACGTAACATGAGAAAGAACTATGGTCAAGGCCGAGAACTGAGAGGCCGTGCTTCCATTATCACGTAATTGACGACTCCATCTCCAAAGCCAACGACTTGCATTCCATCTATCTGCCACCGAACAATATTTCTCCTCTTCCAATGCAAAAAGTCTAGGAAAATGAGAAGAAAGCCTCACATTATCAAACCAAATGTCCTTCCAAAAACGAGTATTTCTTCCATTACCAACTTTTCTAATAAAAAAAGAGTGTGGAATAATATTAAGAGAATCGAGCTTATCATAAAGCTTCACGAGATTAGACCAAACCCCCCTCCTCTTGGTTTTGAAGAAGACTCACCCAACCCACCATGCATTCCATGAATGTTATGGATCACCTTAACCCAAAGTGCGTGTTTTTCATTATAGAAACGCCATCTCCACTTTAAAAGCAAAGCCAAATTAAAAGCTTTTAAACTGCCGATATCCAGTCCACCTTTATCCTTAGAATTTAACACTTGGTTCCGTTTAACCCAATAGATCTTTCTCTCCATACTACTACCACCCCAAAAAAAATCGAGAACATAAAGACTCAAGATAAGAATTCACAAAATCCGGCATTTTAAATACAAACATGTAATAAATCCCAATGCTATTAAGGATAGACTTTATTAATGTAAGCCTACCACCCACATAAATCAAGTTCACCTTCCAACTTGACAAACACTTATCAAAGTTTTGAATGAACTTTGTCCAATTATCAACACGATTCATGTTTTCACCTACTGGTAAACCAAGGTAAGAAAAGGGTAGACTTGCAGGCGCACATCCGGTGATAACAACCATCTCTTCCACTTGTTGAAAAGAAACACCAATACCAAGAGGGTTAGATTTCTAGAGATTCAATTTAAGACCTGGCACCAAATAAAAACAATTGAGAATAGTAACCATATTTGCAATATTTTGTTCATCCCACTCTCCCAAAAACAATGCATCATCAACATAGGAAAGATGAGACACAACAAAACCTCCATCTCCAATCAATGCTCCCCGAAAAACACCTTGGTTCACAACATCCTCTATCGCTACATGCAGACCTTCCGTAACGAGAATAAAAAGGAAGGGGATAAAGGGTCACCTTGATGAAGGCCTCTTTAAGGAGAGAACTCCTTTGTGGGGCTTCCATTGATAAGAATTGAAGTACGAAACGACACCAAACAAGCTTTAATCCATTGAATCCATTTATGATCAAACCCCATGAAAGACATAATTTGATATAAATACTCCCAACTCACTGATTCGTATGCCTTATCCAAATCCACTTTAAGGATCATTAAGTTCTTTTTTCTTTTATACCACTAAATAATCTCGTTGACCATCAAGGATTTGTCTGCCTTTAACAAAAGCAGACTGCACATGATTTACAAGATCATCAATCACAAGTGTCAATCTATTTGCAAGAAGCTTTGCAATAATTTTGTATTGCACACCAATTAAACTAATCGGTATATAATCATTGCAGTTCAAAGGACTATCTATTTTTGGGATTAAAGTGAGAAAAGATGAGTTACACCAATTATAATTATTTAGATAGTTAATTGCATAATTTTGTTTTAAGTGTCTTAATATTTATACATATTAGTTAATCAAATCAAGATAACTAATTACATTAGAAATCGGTAAATAATAACTAATATTCATTACACTTATTTGGAATCCACCATATCTAAAGGCGAAATCGAATCTATGTGAAAACATCTTTATCTCTTTTGTCTTTAATTTAATCTCTAGTTTGATTGTTTCTTTTATAGTTTAATTGAATTTAAACAAAACACCCAACTTTATTTGTTTGTTTATTGTTTACTTAACATTTGAATTATTTGATTTGAACCATTCTCATTCCCCTTGTGTTTGACATTATTTCTTACCAAAACTATATTGTTATATGATTAAGTACATTGTTTGTGTGTATTAGTTTTGGTGCTATACTTAGGATTTATAAATCTAAAACTAGTGCATAAAATACATCTCTCTCTCTCTCTAGTTTATCTTTTCTCCCTATAAATTGCACTCTAGGTGTTTGAAAAAATGGCCATGAGAACTTTTTATGTTCTTGAACACTATTACACTACTGGAAAATTGGTAATACAATACACTATAATCTAATACGGTTGTAGTAAAATCCATATTAAAAAAGATGTAGTTCCACAATTCATATACTAATAAACATATTTTATTAGGTTTTTATAAATATTTTAATTTCGTTGTCCGTTTTTTTGGTGTAATCAAACGGTCGCAAAAGGAAAAGGCCCTCGTCTTTTTGTCTCAACTTCATATCTCTCGGCAAAGCAATCGCTCCTCTCCTTCTCCCGACGACCCCCGCGCCACCATCTCTCCCCCTCCCGACGTTCACTTGAGTACCGCCTCTTTCCTTTTTTCTATGCAAACAGAAACCACCAAAACTTTCGCCGTATTGTCGAGGCTTTCATTTTTCGGATATCAGATTTGATCTGATGTATGATAGATTATTGAAATACGATCGAATATGTAAGGGCAAAAGGATCGTATGCACAACATATCAGAGCAAGACTGAGGCTACTCTCACTCAATGTTGATCGACACAGGTGAAGACGTGAAGCTTTGGTTGTTACGTGATCACTAAACTGCCAATCACTTTTGATTTCTCTTATCTTTTGCGTCGGTGTATCACCATTCCTGAACCAGTAGCTTCTTGAAGGTATTTTATTCATATGCTCTTAATCGATTTATACTTTATAATCCAATTTACTCTTATCGATTCTTAATTTTATGCTTTTAATTGATTCTCAACTAGTATGCTATTTGATTCTTTTATTTTGTGTATTTTGTCTGCTTCTGATTTCTTAGAAATCGACTCTTAGTTCTCTAATACCACTAGTTTAACACTTTATTTATACAAATATTTTCTAGCTTAAAAATCACTGACTTTTCTTTGTGAAAGTTGTCGTTTATATGGAGCAAATGATTCTTGAGACATTTATCTCACAGTATAGTGATTCCAGTTTTTTGATGCTTTATCATCTTCTTTCTTTTAATCAGTAGAACTTAGTATATTGTAGTACATTGATTCTCGGTTTTTTGTATGTTGTAGCATTAGTACTTTGTATTTTTTTTATGCTTTATCATTCTTAGCTTCTGATTTGTATTATCTATTCTTAGCTTTTGATTTAAATTATTTAATCAGTAGAAGGGTAGAACTTATTTGAGTTATAATGCAAGGATTTAGTTGATGAGGCATTGAAGGCCTCAACAAGGGTTAATGGATATCTACATGTGAGGTGACAAGTTACATAATTGGTTTTGCTCCATTTACAAGATCATAACTTTCTTTCAATTCTATTTGATGTCATATTTTTCAAATTATTGACCACTTGCAATGATGATTATGGTGTTCCTTATTAATTGGAATACATTATCTAAATACAAATATTACTCTATACAATGCGGTACAGAAAGCTTATCAAGATCAGACTCTAACAAGCAATGAAGCTAAAAGTTGCACGAGATCTTGGCATTGATTTTGAAAAGGGTGTAATTCATCTATCTGCATGTTATTTTCTTCACTATGATCTATAAGTACTACTATTCTTAGTAAGTCTATTCACTAACTACACATTTTTATATGACTTGACTTCACAAAAAAGAAAGATCGAGTGAGTCAACTTAATATTGAAATCGAATGCTTTGCGCAGTATGTAAATGTGATTTATATGATGATATACTTTATATTCTAATGAACCACATATAATTTTTTGTTAGGTATAATGAAAATATAGCCAAGGATCCATGCCATGTGGATATATATCCAAGATTATGTATACCAAAGAACTTACATCATCTTGTTAAGCCTGTTAGATAGTAACAGAACACGTTTTGCAATGATGGAGAATCGTAACAGAACCAAGCACTGTGTCAGTGGCTTTACAATGGGCATATGATGATGAGGTTCAATATTACTACTCTGTATTTTCAAATTAAAATGTCATGGTTGACTATTTCTATGTTTTTTAATGCTTATTTTTCGTTCAGGTAAGGAAAATGACATATATCAAAAGTAATTATGTACCACATGCAAATGTTGGATTTCTTGATAACCTAATTGTTACGCATCACGAAATTTCTCAGGTTATTGTTAGTTATGTTTGTTAGGAGAGTTATGTTTTTTTCATTTATATATTTAATATGTCTATTAAATGTTTTTAATTTTCCCTCTTATGTATGCATGCAGGTAATGGGGTATATATTTTATGCTGACTATGCTTTGAATTCAAATATGGCTTCATCTCTGAATGTTGTATTGTCTTTTTAGTTGAGTTGAGTAAAACTGCACAGCCGAAAGCAGTTGAGGCACTATCTTGTAGAATTTTCTTTTTAAAGTAAATTACATCTTTAGTCCAGGAGTATAATTGATGTTTTTAATTTTGGGCCCATAAAGTTCTATTATGCAGTTTTGTTCCTCATTTGAGGTTTTTGCAACGTTTTTATTCCCATCCCAAGTAAAATAACTAGTTTTTGAATCAAAATTGCAAAAATCAGCTATACTTGGAGAATCAAATATTGTCACTTTACTTGGAACAAGAATCAAAAACATTAGAAGAATCTCAAATACTCAACATTTCCTGTCCTTTTTCCATGTATTGTTTTCTTATATGGAGAAGATTTACATTTAAAACTTAAGGAGAAAATTTCATTTTACTGACATTGGAAACCTTCATTTCATTGGCATTTTAATGTGTTTATGAAGTTTTGTTTATATATGCTAGCTATATATTGTGTTTTTTTTATAATGGAAGTTTGCAATTTTCAGGGGTCCTGGTGGAGATGGCTAGTTATATAATAGAGGTGGAATGTGATCATAAATGGGTTGGAATGGAATGCAATATGGAATGGCATTAATCTGAAATGGCTGGAAGGGAATAGGAATGGGGATAATCAAGTACGGTTGTATGAGTAATCTAATACAGTTGTATGGTGTATTAGATGGGTGTATGTGATGGTTGTATGCTTGATACGATTCATATAGAGTACGGTTAAATAGCCGTAATCTATCTGGAAATGGAACCTAATACACCCCTCTATTAATACGGTTCAATATATGTATTATATTTATACTTTCAACCGTATTAGATTAGCCTTTTTCTAGTAGTGTTATTTTAAGGGTTGGGTAAGAAAATGTAAAATTATGTTTTTCGAGATTAGTTGTTTTGGTATTCTTCATTTTTAGATGTAAAATCGCATGTATTACATAATAATGGTTCTTTCATTTTAATGGTTGGTTTATAGTCACTAAATTTGATGTTCCTTTCTGATTTAGCTTATGCATATATTCTGTTTTGAAATTATTACTTAGGTACTGTTTGTTTTTTTGAAGTCAAAATGTCTGCAGTCTGCGGACCACATCTGCAAGCCTCTGCGGCAGAAGATGTGGACAAAATATTTGCAGTCTGCAATAAGAAGACTGTTTGTTTTTAACGTCTGCGGGCCGTTAAAATAAATTGAATTTTTAAACTTAATTTCATGTTATAAACATTAAAAATGTATTTTTAACAAAAAAATGAAAGAAAAAAAAAAACTGCACGATGACCATGTTTTTTTTTTTTTTTTTGGTTTAGGTTAAAATGAGGTCTGAAGACCTTTGAAGACAGTGGCCCATGTCTGCGCCAGAAAGACCTCGCGCAGACGTTTTCTGATCTGCACACTTCCAAAAAACAAACAATCTGCGAGGTCATATATCTGCGCGTTGTCTGCGCGGCACAGACAAAAGTGGTTGCGCAGATCTTCACACAAAAAACAAACAACCCCTTAGTATCAACTACCAAGAGTTTCAAAGAGTTGACACTAACCAAGAGTTTCCAAGAGTGTCAGGGAGGTAAGTACTCTATTATATTGACTAATTTGAAAAAAAATTATCAAAGTTGTGGTTAATATTTCACATTTGTGAAGAAACAATGATTTTATTTATTTATTTATTTTATAATTATAATTATTATTATTATTTTGCGTTTGTGCTTTGATATAAGCATGGAACCTACTGGTTTTGCAGCTTCTAGGTACATATCATGTCTGACACTACATATATCACTTCATGATGAAGTTGATGGTGTTTGAGCTTTCATTTTCTTTTAATCTTAAGGCTAGTTAAAATGGGTGATGATATTTATGCTTAGTTCACAAATTTTTAAATTCGTAGAGGGATATATACACCACATAGATCACTTCACGATGAAATTGATGGTGTAAGAACTATGGTAGTTTCTTTTAATCTAGTTATTGTTTATTTATAGTTAGTACTTAGTAATTTGGTTTCATTTTCTTTAATGCCAAATTTCCACCCAACTAAATTATTGATTAAATTTTTATATTTATTAGTTTAATTCCTATATTTTTCAAACTTGCATTACATATATTATAACTTTCTAACTAAAAATTTATATGTTCTTTAATTTTAGTTTTTGTTGTATTGTCGGTGGCATTCATAGTTTTTAGTATTTAGTTAAAAAGAAATGGACTTGGTACAATAGAAACACCAGATTATTTATTTGTAGATGCATGTAGATTTAGTATATTACATTGCAAGAAGTAACCCCATTCATTCGCTTTATAAAATCCTACTATTATTATGTTAATAATATTTTTTTATATTCAGTTAAAACGATGTTTTTCATGAATTTTAGTAACATTTATATCAAGGATAAGTTACACCTTAAAGAAAGGAGGTTAAGTAAGGAGGATGCACAGTTGGCAATTTAAGTTGGTAACTGGACGATCATCTTTAAAGGGATTATTTCCAGCCAAATAATCGTAATCAGATTAATGGGTTGATTATAGTTAGCTTTGGTCGCTTATTCCTTACCTAAATCTTTATATTCAGTTATAGCCGATTCCTAACCTACTTTTTGATATCCTATTCAATTGATCCTTATTAACCGAAAGTAACATTATATTTGACCTTTTTTAATTCATAGTTTTGACATGGGAATTTTGGAAGATTGTGGATTTGGAGTATGGTAGAAAGGTCACAATTGGTATGATACATTCATTAGGTTTGGTTAATTTTTGGTGTTTGTACCCTTTTCTTGTGTATCGTGCTCTATGTATGCATAGCTCTAGAGTTTACCAAAGGAGAGGATATATATGCCACTCCAGTTGAATTTGATTTAGTATTGATCATGATCTGGATTTTAGAATTGCAATTTTCATCTTGCCTTCCGTCCGGACGATGTTTCCCTTGATGATGTTGTCATGTTTTTTAGAAAATGGTGATAGAATTCTGGTGATCAAGCAATAAAAAATTCAGTGTCATCTTAATTTGAAGTTACATACTATTTATGGTCCCTTGGTACATATCAAATACATGTATATATCTTAAAATGCATTTACATGTTTTAAGACAAGAAAGTCTTAATTTTAAGTAGTACAAATGTTAAAATAAAAAGTACAAACACTTTATGCATAAATAAGATTAATCTTTGAACATCAAAACTAAATTATCTTAAATTAAGGAAATAGAGTTAGTCAAAGTTGAACAAATATCCCTCAAATATCTGATTCTTGAAATTGATAGAAGTGATTGAGAAATTGAATTGGTCAAAAATGAGTCAGCATTCCTCATATTCGGGAAATTTAATTGGTGCAATACACTTTATATAGCATTACTTAACATCTAACTATGCCTCCTGCCTCTATAATCCTAATGCTCTCCCTCTCCGTCTTAGCCGTTGTCGCACCCACCTCCCATTCCAACTCTACTACGCCTCATTCTGCATTCACCGACATCGCTCCCTAAATACCGACACAACCACCATCTCTAATGATATATAAATATTCTTAAATAACATATGTGAGTTTGTTATGTTTTTGTGCTTTTGAATTCTCATTATTTGTTCCGTTTGTATGACTCTTATGATGACCTCGTTCTCTCCCCCTTCTAAACTCTAGATAATCGGTCGCCTCCTACTTCTCTAACCGGCGATTACATTTTAGCTATAATCGGACCCTGCACTACCATTTGCAGCCGTCACAATCCTCAACAATCCATAACTTCGACACCCAACCCCTACCTTGAAAACGCTGCTAGCACCATTCTCTCGATGGTCTATGATATCAATCCCAAATGTATTCAAGTCTCCATCTTAAATGTGTATGTGATATTTGGTCTATTAACTAAAAAATGAGCTTCTGTAATCTAGGTTTTATGTTTTCTTTAGTGTGTTATTTGCTTTTTCTATTTTCCGTCACCACGAATCACCCTATAACCAATTTTCTCTATGGTGTCCGTCTCTACAATCTCCCGATGAAGAATTGGGAAAACAAGGCTAATATATTTTCTTAAAGGTTCTCGATTCCGATTGTTAACCACTTCCGCCTAGAGACACCCACTTTAGCACCGTCCTTCGCCATTGCTACTCTCCTCTCTCATTCTCACACACACAGATGATTTTTGTGGTGATTTTTTAGTTTGATTAGAGGTATAATTTGTAAACATTTTTTTCATCTTAGATTCTGCAATTATCTTCAAAATATGTTATTTATTTTTTGCTTTTTTCTGTTTTGGTGGTAGTCTTTCATTCAAGAACCTTTCTCATGTTGATATCTATATGATGATCATTAATTTTTATGCTAATGTGTTTTTTTCTTATTGCTTAGGTCAAAATTTTTGTTTCTTACAGTCAAATTTTATATAATTACATTTTTGGGAGAAATATGTTTAGTTTTATTTATGTTACTTTGTATGAAGGGCTATGACACTTGGTGTTATTGATTTGGGAATATGAAGATGACTCATATAAGGATTTAACAATGACATTAATAGAAAATGGAGACACCATCTGGGTCACTATGAAGATCAAGCTTGAGTTAAGCTATGCTGCCAACAATGTCATTGACATGGAACCCCCTCAGGACCATTTGGCTTTCTACTATGTTGTCATTGTTCGATGATACTTTATCCTTTTTGTATAATCTAGTAAGAATTTTGTCATGACAGTAGTAGATACAAATAAAAAAGTACCCTATAACTTAGTAGATTTTATGAATATAGTATGAATTTGTTTTTTTTTTAATTGCAGAAAAAAGAGATAAAATGCTCTAAAATAACATGTAAACCTAGTTGTGATGACTCCACTAAAGATATAACTTTCTTGCACTTTGCCATTTCTAAGTTTTTTCGTGAAGAAAGTAAAGTGTGGTGCAATTTTTTGTTAATTAATTTAAACTCATTTGTTTTTCTGTTAAATGCGAGAAATACTTTTTCTTTATTTTTAATTATATTTCTATTTCTATATTGTAGGTGTAGGATACGGATCTGAGATATTTTATCTTATTAATTGATCTGACATGCTGTTATTAAAATCTGATCTTAGTGGAATCGATCTTGAAATAAAAGACATTTAGGATGCATTTACTGTAAGTATATGTTTTTGTCACAACACCATTAGTCAATTTTTGGTCATTAGATCAAAAGTTTCACTTTTTTCTTACATTTTCATTATTTTACTATTGTAAAATATAGCAACATACTTCATTTTATTTGTTTATTATAGTATCCTACTTTTATGGATTGGAATATCCGTTGCTTATTGATACCAGATTTGGACCAAAACTATTTTTAATTTTTTTTTTTCACTTGGTCCAAAACTTTCATCTGATTGGCTCTTTTATTTTTTTTAAATTTCTATCTATTTTTGTTATTTATTTTTAATGGATTACATGTGTCATCACGTGTTGCACTGCCATACACGTGTTTATTTACTTAATTAACAGATCATGGGTCAGTGCCTGCTACATGTTATCTCCAGTAAACCCACCCTTCCCCAACCGATGACATAACGATTGGTGTCATTGTTTCTTCAAATAATCACCGCTTCATCTCGATCATCACTCTCCTCACATTTTCTCTTTGTCATCTTCCCCAAATTCCATACCCACTCTCTTCAGCCCTTACCTAGAGAGAATCACACACCTTACACACATATCGGTGAGAATGGGAAGAAGAGAGAGACCATCATACATCCAATTATTCATGGAGTTATTGGGAAGGAAGAAGAGATTTGCTGATCTTCTGTGCGCAGAGGACTCCAATTACATGAAGAAGAAATACGGTGACTACTTGGGTCAAATCGATCTACCTTCGACCACGCCTCTTCAACTATTAGTCTATCACCCACCATCTGCATAATCGACAGCTGCATCGCCGGCGGTCATCCTTCCAGTACAAGGAAATCGCACCATCGCATGTGCTAAACTAGCCTCACCTACATCTACATCTTCCCCATCAATAACTTCATTTGCCCCCGCCACCATACTGTTCGGATTAAAACCCTAATTGAGATTTGATGAACAAGATGCAGAAAATAAGAACAAACACAAATATGAAGATTAGGTCGAATGATCACTCGATTTATTCAAAACATGAGGAATAAATTACACTTTCAGCATACACTAAAGAATCTAACACTACATAAGAAACCTCATGTGGCGGCTACATTTTGCCTCACTCTTAACCCTAATAATGAATAATACATGACTATTTATAGGGAAAAGAAAAGTCTTAAGCTTTTAACCTAGAATTCATCAAAGGGGCCCATTGTCATCATCCATGGAGTGCTTTGAAACCCTACAATCTCCCCCTCAAAGTATGGAATGGATGACAATGCTTTAACTTCCAAAACAAGCATCTAGCAAATAAAAAGATTTGCAATAAGGAATATATGAAGCAATCCACGAATATTGATTCTTCAATAGTCTTCAAAAACAGGCTCTAGGATATATAAATCAAGCATTGAAGTAATGTCTTTAAACTTCATTTTCGAATGTAATCCCAAATAATCTTCATGAAAACCAAACCCGCCATAAAAACCCATTTCAGAACAATGAAACTGAATCACTTCTTGTCTTTGAAGAGCTCCCCCTCCAAGTCACAATGATCTTCAAATAAGCTAATGATATAAGCCATCAAAAAATATCATGTAACAACCCAAACTTTAAGATTCGTAACGCAACTTGATCGAGAAAATACAAGAAGTCGGAGATATAACAAGTCCTTAGTAGAGCTCGATAAAGAAATTCCACTGTAAAGGATACTTCTCTGTAAAAGCTTTAGCAGAGCTCGTTGAAGAACTTCCATTGTAAAAGCTACCTTCATAATTCTACCACAAGCTTTATCAAAATCTTCAACTTTGAAAAGTCACAAATCCAATTTCGAATGGCCATACCAAATTCTCCTCCGATTTATAATAAAAAACATGATTATACAGCCTTCAAATGGTCATGAGAATGATCTTGAATGGATAAAAATTTACTAAGCTCCCCCGTGATAAAATGATATTAACGATGAAGTATCAAATCCGAAAAAGTCGTGAAAATTTGACATTATCACGAAAAACGACTTTCTGAACCGCCAAGACTTGATGGAATCTATAATCTTCTGTTCACGAAAAAAATATGTGCGTTAAAAAATCCAAAACTGTTCACCAGCCCTCAAATTTGCAAAGTTTTCAAAAAATGGGCTGAAACTTTCACTTTGCTGAAATTCTGGGATTGAAAACGTAATTCTGCATCAATTTCCCCTTTTAATTGTAACAGTTTCTGGAAATAGACCAAAATTGCCAAACTTTGAAGACAACATGAATCAAAAGTGTCTAATTAATGAAGTTTCAAGACCAAAAACGTAACTTGATATCTCCTTCCCCAATTAGACATTTGATTAAAAGAACGACAACAGCTACTCAATTCCAACGATCTGAAATAATAATACCAATTAGGTCAAATACCATAAAAGTCACTATATTTTCACACGTTTTTGAGAAAAGCCCTATTATTTTTTTTGGTTGGTTCTAGCCACAAATTTGACATAAAGTTACCACTCTAACATATTTAACGATTTTCATGGTTAACTCTGTTAAATTTTTTGCAAAATCAGTCCTAAAGTTCAATTTTGGTCCCTGTAGTTTGCAAAAATTTACACAACATATCCAAAACTCGGTTTTATGTTTTTTAATTTCTTTATTTTTTTATTTTTTAATCAAAGCTAAATTTGCTTTTATATTTTTTAATTTTTTTTATATTTTTCGTTCTTATTTCCATTTTTTTTTTGTTCTTACGTTTTTTTTGTTTTTTCTTTATTTTCGTTTTTTCATTTTTTTTAGAAAACCAAAAAAAACTCAAACACCAAAAATGTAATATACTCTAATATATTGATACACTTTGCACTTTCTAAAAAATTATCAAAATAAATTATCAAATTGACGAAAAACAAAACATAACAAAAATACGAAAAAAAAAACAAAAAAAAAATACGAAAAATATAAAAAAAAATATATTCATACACTTTAAATTTTTTGATAAATATCAAAAGAAGTTTTCAAATTGAAGAAAAACAAAACGTAAATTTATTTTATCAAAAATAAAGAAAAACAAAAAAACGAAAAAAATGAAAATAAAGAAAAAAAATATACAAAATATGAAAATAAGTGAATATAAAAACGAAAAAGAAAAAGAAAAAAGAAAAGAAGTTAAAAAATAAAATATATATATATATATATATATATATATATATATATATATATATATATATATATATATATATTTACTATCTTATAAAAGAAATCTAAGATTGATTATAATAATAATATTTTTTTAAGACGTCCAAATAATGAAGCTGATAGTACAAGTAAACATTAATAAAATAATATTAAATCTTAACCACATTTTGAATTCAAATATTTATCATCAAATCTCCTTATATTTCTCAGCAATTTGATATTGTTCCCTCAAATCCCGGATTCATTCAAATTTTGAACCATTTTAGATATCCTTAAATTTAGCATGTTGATTCAAATATCCCTCCAATCGCATATACCTCTTTGTTCCCTCATCTGCTATAAAGCCCACCGTCTAGGAACAAAAAATGACTTCATCTCCCAAATAACACCATAGTTTGATTATTTTGTTTTCGACATGTACTTTCTTTTGTAACATAACATTTTTGTAGAGGAAACATATCACCGAAAGAATTTACAAACTTCGCCGCTTTGCGCGGGTACGCTGCTAGTATATATATATATATATATATATATATATATATATATATATATATATATATATATATATATATATATATATATATATATATATAAACCAAAAACAAAAGAACGAAAAATATAAAAAAATTATAAAATATATAAAAGCAAGTTTAGCTTTGATTAAAAAATAAATAAATAAAAATAAAGAAGCTAAAAAACATAAAACCGAGTTTTGGATATGTTGTGT
Source organism: Lactuca saligna (assembly GCF_052625555.1). Taxonomy (NCBI): domain Eukaryota; kingdom Viridiplantae; phylum Streptophyta; class Magnoliopsida; order Asterales; family Asteraceae; genus Lactuca; species Lactuca saligna. The sequence continues at coordinate 26,934,909 of NC_136422.1, forward strand.
AAATTTTTGCAAACTATAGGGACCAAATTTGAACTTTTTGGACTGATTTTGAAAAAAATTTAACAGAGTTAACCATGAAAATCGTTAAATGGGCTAGAGTGGTAACTTTATGTCCAATTTGTGGCTAGAGCCAACCAAAAAAAAATAGGGCTTTTCTCAAAAACGTGTGAAAATATGGTGGCTTTTATGGTATTTGCCCTACCAATTACGAAACCTTCGCACTGAAAAGAAAAAATTGTTCCAATCGTATTCGTTCTGAACCATTTGTAATTTTGAGCATATGTTCGTTCCGAATCAATCCATCCACTTACACTTCCGATTGCGAGCCATATTCCGATTGCGAATTCAATGATGCCAAACTCCGAATCAATCAATCGTTCCGAGCAACACAGTTGCGAATTCGAGTCCAGTATTATTTCTGATTGTGAGTCGGTTATCTTCTAGCCAACAATATTAGTTCTGATTGATTTAAGCCCCGATTACGAGACCCACTTGACGATTTTGAACAGGTCTTCAAAGCAATTACAAATCGTTTTAGTTCCTGAACACAAATTTTGACTTTAATCGATGACAAGCAATTGCAAACACGACCATTCCGATTCCAAATCCAATATCATTCATTTCGATTATAGTCACGATTCTGATTTTGACTTTTTCGTGTTACCCATTTTATTACGAACCAAAAGAACATGAAACACCATAATTTGATTTTGACTTTTTGCATAGACTACCAAACACCAGTTAACGCCAAATAACAAAATCAGTTTTTCTCAATTCAAATATCCATGCTAAAAGAGTTGAGTACCAAATCAAACAACACATTCAATCAACCTTCACATGTTCTTCGTCATCTAGACCCATGTAGTCGTTCACCAAAAACGATAAATCTCAAAAATCCATGAGACAACCAATTGCAATAAATTAGAACAAGAAATCTTCTCCAGTTGGTTCGATTTTGAAAGAACGTAAGATGGATGAGACTCAATTTGCAAACAAGAACATTCGAATGTCCAACACATCACGGACGATTTTCAGATTCGGTCATCAATCATTGAAACAAATCAGAAATTGAAGAAAACATACTAATCTCCATGAACAATCGAATCTCAAACATAAACCAATTGATTGAAACATGAATGTGAAACCATGGTTGGAAGACTATATTGTCGATGATGGATGATACAAACCAGTAACTGCAACGAGGAAGTAAAAAAAAAAAAACTTAGGCTTGAAGAAATCGGATGAACAGTAACGATTAAATCTTTGGTATAAATCGGAAGAAATTGATCCATGAAGCAATAAATTAATTTTGGACCAATAAATTGATTAGATCCAAACAAAATACGAATCAGATTAAGCAAAGAGAAAAAATACCCAGATAAATACTGATGAACAGTAACGTAATTCTCCATGAACAGTTGCTTGAAGGATTTTTATTCCAAAACGTCAAAATACCAAAAATCTTCAATAACTTGTGTAGAAAATCATCAAATCAAGAACTGACGCTTCAAAAATCAATAGATCTTCAAAGACCCGCTCTGATACCACTTGTTGGGATTAAAACCCTAATTGAGATTTGATGAACAAGATGCGAAAAATAAGAACAAACACAAATATGAAGATTAGGTCGAATGATCACTCGATTTATTCAAAACATGAGGAATAAATTACACTTTCAGCATATACTAAAGAATCTAACACTACATAAGAAACCTCACGCGAAGGCTACATTTTGGCTCACTCTTAACCCTAGAATTCATTAAAGGGGCCCATTGCCATCATCCATGGAGTGCTTTGAAACCCTACACATACACTCCTTCTTACTCCTCTCTGTCCTCTCCTTGTATAACCCCTCTCCTTTCTCGCCCTAAAACCCACAATCAAACCTCACAGTCACAATCAAAACCAACATGTAGGCACAATCAAACCTCACAGTCGCAATGATTTCTTTGCTCTTACGATGGAAGTTTGGAACACAACCCACAAAGCACAATCATTAAACCCAGATCAGGGAGCTATCGTTGGGCAAGATGTAGGCACAAGGTGAGTTTCCTTCCCTCTCATCCTCTATTCTTCATCAATTTCTATAGGAAAAATATGGCTAACTGCGCCAAGTAGCTCTCAAACTGAGGTTGGGGTTCGATGGTGTAAATGAAACTCCACCATTGAAACAGAAAACCAAATTAACCAAAGCATTGTTTTGAAAACATGAGCTTCACCTTCCGCCGTCGGCGTTTCTCAGTATGTCTTCTAGGTTATAATGGATTGGAAGGAAGTCCTGACCTTGACAAATAGATTCTTGTTGCTAAATGCTCTGTCACTGACTTTTTGAATCACCATGTAGAGTAGCTGATAAGACTTGTGATACTCTAGAATTTCTACTGTTGTAGTTCATTGTTAATGTCCTAATTTCTTCTGGAATCTTGCTTTGGTTTGGGCTTATCAAATCTGATCTTATTATGATTCCTTTTTATGCATAAAATAATGATGATAACATTTCAATCCATGTCAGTTTTTTTGCTATAAAAGATGAGCTTTTTGAGACATTCAGGAAGAGGCAAAAGGAAGTAATAGAACCTGAAGAAGTGCAATTAACTTCGAGTTCACCACACAGGTAAGTCCGAGAGTTTAAATTTTGGAACGGGTGATGCATATAATGTTTTAGCATTTTCCAAATCTATTAAAGAACCTGTAGATGCTAACAAAGCTTTTGACACAATATTTTTTTTGCAGTGTTGATGACATTTAGTGAGAATACTAACGACCAAAAGTTTCCAGGAAATCAATTGGTCTAGGAGAGACTTAAAATAGTTATGGGCATGTATTAGTACCTACTACAAGATATTTGTTATTTACAAGATAGGCCTATTTTGTCACGCTTGAGGAGTATTATATACTATAATGTAATAAAATAGAAATGTATTTTTATTTATTTATTTATTATAGCATCATATATTTACTTTTCAACATTTTTAAGAATACAGTCTATTAAATAGAATATTAAATATAGATACTTTCTTTCAACTAGGTTAGTATTGTAACCTTAAGCACACGATCATCTGTAAATTTCTTTGTACGAGACAAACAGATAAAATGGTGGTGAAGAAAGATGAGGTGAGAAAGATGTAAAACAAAAAAATGATATAAAAACTATGTTTTTCTTAAAGGATTTTTCAATGCAACCTCCAAATCAAGAGCTTATTGTTTCAGATTTACAAGATAATACATGAACATTTTCATCATATCTACCATGGTGAGCATTTTGTCTATGCCTTTAGTAAGGTTAATATTTACCATCTCAAGTAAAAAAAAAAAGCATAATATTTTCATAGTTCTAGTATTTTATTTCACCATTTCACACGAGATAAGTTATTTAGTCAAAATTTTAAGATTTTAGGCTTTTATTTCACGATTTAAAAATAAACAATTTAAAATAAAAGTTTATAAATGATGTGCTTGTTTTGTGTATGACTTTGCATTCTTAGATTAGTTTTCTTAAATTTCTTATATGAAGTTCTTAGCAATAGAATTTTCTAACTTTAGAGTGTTTTTTCTTCTTTTTTCTATTTAAAATGACCATTTTGACCTTCTCGGTCAAGTTTGTTATTCTTACCAAAAAAAGTTTCATAATTTGGCGTGCTTAAGTTGACAAAAAATAGTGATATGAAACTTTTAAAACAAAAAGTTCAATTTTTCTTAGGTTTTTTTTTGTCAAAATGATCATTTTGCCATGTTTGTCCAATTTTGTCATTTTTATTTGTTTTTTTTTGTTCGTTTTTCGCAATGTCACCCAACCATTCCAGTAATTTTAAAACATGTAATAATTACTTTCATTTTTTAAATTTAGCAATGTATTTTTTATAATACAAAGTATGATGTTATATTAGACATAAAAATAAAATATATGTTGCTGTTTATTGTATTTTCCACTTGAATGATTTGTGGTTTCTATTAGATGATATGCTAGTAACATAAGTTTTTTTTTTGTTAGGTTCCTAAAGAACAAGCATAGAAGAGAAAAATAGCTCAATTGGTTTTTGATTTGTATACATGAAATAAACAATGGGTAAATAATTTGTGTACAAACTATGTATTTTAAGCAGATTAAACATTTTGTTATTTTCTCCATGGTTACATACTATGTGTGCACAGACACCGAACACATCAAATTTGAGAAATCGTATGTTATTTCATTGAGGTTACAATTTCTTACATGATATAGCAATATACTTTCATTACTTTTCAACATGCTTTCATTACCTTTCCTGTGCGAATGGATGTGAATGACTAATGCTCTTTATAGAGGCTACACTTATTGAATACATGCTCTTTATAGAGGCTACACTTATTGAATACATGTAACTTATTGAATAAGGTAATGTTTATGATTTCACAGTTCAATGTAACTTCCCGTTTCGTCTATTTTTTGGCCCACCCAACCCCGCAAAGCGGGGACTCTTCCCTAATTATTTACAAACTTGATTGCTTAATTTGTATAGTATCACTAAAAATATTTAAATGTTGTATTTGATTTCCCTTTTTAGCCACTGAAAAGACAATTGTAAAATATCAAAAATATCTGTATATATTTTTCGGAATTTTTATGATATTTTAAATGTAAAATATTATACATTTCATCGACCTATTTAGTAAACTTTTCTTAAAATTCAAACATATAATTATGGTCAATTTTAAATTTAAAATAAAGTGTTTGATCCAATGTTATATTAATTTGTATATTATTACGAAAAATATTTAAATTTTGTATTTGTTTTCCCCTTTTAGCCACTAAACAGACAAATGCAACTCGCAAATATCTGTATATATTTCTTGGAATTTTTATGCTATTTTAAATGTAAAATATTAAATATTTCATCGACCTATTTAGTAAACTTTTCTTAAAATTCAAACATATATTTATGGTCAATATTAAATTTAGATTAAAGTGTTTGAGCCAATGTTATATGAATATGTGTACTTCATTCGGTTGTTATTTTTAAAGGTAAAAAAATTGACAATAAATTAAAAAGTACTTTCATTTTAGATTTAGAAAAAAGTGTTTAATCCAATGTTAGGGGTAGAAAATTGATAATAATTAAAAATGACAAGAAGTACTTTTAAATTTAATTTTAGAATAAAGTGTTTGACTATTTGGTATTTATTAAAATCATCTCTTATGTACTTCAACCGGTTGTCAATTTTAAGGGTAAAAAATTAACAATAATTAAAAATAATAATAATCACCTTCATTTTACTTTAATATTAGAAATAGATATATTTCAATGGATTATTATTATTATTATTATTATTATTATTATTATTATTATTATTATTATTATTATTATTATTATTAAAGCTGTGAAATGTAAATATAGAAATAACCTTATAAACATGAGTTCATAAATCAAGTATTCATATGCAGTTATAAAAAATTCCAACTTTTTATTTTTAATTGTTATTAATTTTGTTTTTATAAAAAATTCCAACTTTTTATTTTTAATTGTTATTAATTTTGTTTTTGCTAACATGACTTTTATTCATAATTGTTTAAATGTAGTAATTATTTGCACAAAAGAACTAATCATCTCTAGAAACTAATTTATGAAAGAAACTATTTACATCCGTCGCTTGTCGTGGGTAAACGGTTAGTTATATATATATATATATATATATATATATATATATATATATATATATATATATATATATATATATATATATATATATATATATATATATATATATATGGAAATTAGGCATCCACATATTTGCTTAGGGCTGTCAAATCGGGTAGTCGTGTCGTGTTTCTGTCTGAAACGACACGATACGACAAAGATAATATTACATAATTATTAGTGTATTTCATTTATACTTAAAAATATATAACATGATAAAAACGACAAAAACTAAAAACCCGACAACCACATGCTTAATCGTGTCAATTTCGTGTCGATTTATGAACACGAACACGACATCGTGTTTTTTAATCTTGACACGAACACGAACACGAAATTAAATTTTAATTTCGTCCCGATTTCGTTTTGTTTCATGTAATTTTGTCGTGTCTTGTTATAAATTGACACCCCTATATCTGCTTGTGACGTTACTAGACAAAAAGGAACATAACTTCTTATAAATTTATCCTTAACGTTTTTTTTTTTTTTTTTTTTAAATACAAGTTTTTACGATTTCCTTACGATGTTACTTTAATTTAACAAAATTTATAACATTTTTTTAATTCATCTATTGTAAAAATGGAAGTGGAACATAGTGGTTTTTCAAATGGTATGATTGTTTACCTACTATAAGTCACTAATCCATGGTGGTAAGTACACATGTTTGCGTCTGATTGTAGTGAGACAATATAATTAATATAGTCGATATGATTAAAGCTCTTTTAATTGAATTCTGGTCACGGTCGGGAAAACAAAATAATAAAGTCAAAAAATATCACTAAATTGAATCTTATTTGCACCTTATGCGGTTACCCGATCATAGGCCTATAAAGAAATCCCAAAATAGTACACTTTCACAAAGCGTATTATGATTTAGGAAGCGAAGAAGATGAGCAAGCCGGGGGAAGGGAAGAAAGTGTGTGTTACCGGAGCTTCTGGTTTTATTGCTTCATGGCTTGTTAAGCTCTTGCTTGACCGTGGCTACACCGTCAAGGCCTCCGTTCGTGACCTCGGTTAGTCCTACTCTCTTGCTGAATACCTTTATACCATATCATATGTCAGCTCTATTCTATAAGTTATATATTGTGGGCTACAATGAAACATATAATTTCGGATGTGCTCATTCATTTATACTTTTTGATGCCTGCATCTTCAGATGACCCAAAGAAAACTGAGCACTTGCTTGCACTTAATGGAGCCAAGGAAAGGCTTCATTTGTTTCAAGCAGACTTGATGAAACCTGGTTCGTTTGATGAGGTTGTTGAAGGCTGCGATGGTGTTTTTCATACCGCATCTCCCTTCTTTATTCATACCGCTAACCCTCAGGTGCCCCGTGTCTAACACTTTATTTGCCTTTTTCCGACCAAAAACGATCATTGTTTTGGTAGTTATTGTAGTTATTGTGGTCCTGTTTTACGTGTGTAGGAAGAGCTAATTGATCCCGCAGTTAAGGGGACACTGAATGTTTTGAGTTCGTGTTCTAAGGTTCCATTGATCCGAAGGGTGGTTTTGACTTCATCTGTAGTTGCCCTTATGTACAGTGGTTCGCCATTGACACCGGAAGTTGTAGTTGATGAAAACTGGTTTTCCGATGAAGGATTTTGTAAGGAAACAAAGGTTAGTTTAGCGGAACCTTCTCACCACTTTTTTAGATTAATGTTGGAAACTGGGAAAAAGGATTATAAACACGCAGTGATGGGATTTGTTGTTGAGTATTCAGCTGTGGTATCCGCTTTCAAAGACTTTGGCTGAAGAAGCTGCATGGAAATATGTGAAAGAGAATGGCATCGACATGGTCGCCATCAACCCTGCAATGGTCGTCGGATCTCTCTTGCAGCCAACTCTTAACACAAGTGCCGCCGCTATTTTCAGATTGATAAACGGTATGCATATGCATGCACTCGCCATTTCAACTAATGAATCTTTTTCCATGTTTTCATTGTGAATTTTCGGCAATTATTCAACTGTGATTTCTGAACTTAATTTGGTTTCTAAAATATTTATTAAAACGCAGCACCAACATACCCGAATATCACCCTTGGGTGCGTTCATGTCAAAGATGTGGCGATCGCACATATTCTGGCATTCGAAACGCCTTCTGCAAGTGGAAGATACTGCATGGCTGAGAGCGTTGTCCATTTTTCAGAACTGGTACAGATGCTACGCAAGCTTTATCCTTCGTTCAAGCTCCCTGACAAGTAACAAGCTACCTCTTTATTTTCGTAACCTTCGAGTACATATGTGATTAGAATTTAATGACTTTTGACTCATAAAAATGGATAGATCATACAGTACACATTATTTAATTAGCTTGATTTTGTAATAAATATTACCGATAAATATTCTTATTAGGCTCCTAAATTCGATATATGGGATGACTGCAGGTGTGCAGATGATACTCCATTTGTGAAGTATCAGTTTTCCAGAGAAAAAGCAAGAAGCTTGGGTATTAACTATACACCTCTTGAGGAAGGCATTAAGGAGACCGTTGAGAGCTTAAAGGAGAAGAAATTTCTATAACCAATCTGGTAACATGACAAGCTAATCGATAATGCAACTATTATGCAAGTATTGTATCAAGCTACATCAATTTGTGTTGCTTCTATTTATTTTGCTTGTTTTGATTGGATTTCTATAACCATCAAAGCACAATTTAATCATCTATAATCTATTTAAGTTTATAAAATTTAATGAAATGACACATAAAAGTTATATGTTTCGGAAAACTTTACCTCTTAAATCCTATAACGACTAACTCTAAAAAGTTTAATGAAACATATTTATAAAATAATAATATATTTATTTATTTTTTCTTTTTACTGAAAGGCTTAATGGTCATTGAATTTCAAATACATTGAATGTAGAATATATATATATATATATATATATATATATATATATATATATATATATATATATATATATATATATATATCCGTCGAATATCAGTGAAAGATTATACATTTGAGAAGGAAAGTCGTATGTTCTTTCAACAATATATAATAAACAATTGAAGTAGGCCTTTAATCATTTTCATCCTCATACTCTCCTTTGTATAATGTAGTTGCACAATCGTTTGTCTGTTTCAATAAGATATTGCAAGATTTCAATAAGATATTGCAAGATTTCAATCACCTGTACATCAATTAATTGTTTAATGGAACAGTTGAATAAAATAGAATGTTTATTTCACATTCAATGGATTCAACTCAACAATAATATATTATTGTTGAGTTGAATCCATTGAATGTGAAATAAACATTCTATTTTATTCAACTGTTCCATTAAACAATTAATTGTTGATGTACATGTGATTGAAATCTTGCAATATCTTATTGAAACAGACAAACCTTTGTGCAACTACATTAAACAAAGGAGAGTATGAGGATCAAAATGATTAAAGGCCTACTTCAATTGTTTATTATATATTGTTGGAAGAACATATGACTTTCCTTTTGAAATGTATAACCTTTCACTGATATTCGAATATATATATATATATATATATATATATATATATATATATATATATATATATATATGTGTGTGTGTGTGTGTGTGTGTGTGTGTGACATCCCCATTTTTACTGTCAGGAAAAAACCAATTTGTTTATACTTTATTTTCAAATCAGAGTAACTTTTTAAAGAAAAGTGTTGCGGGATTTGTTCCCAGAAAAACATGATAAATATGTTATCAAAGCATTTTCCGGACAAATGTATCTTTATTCATTTTAAAACTTTGGAATGTTATCGTCAATACATAAACACAAACATAAACAAAACTTACATTCATTTACACTAGTGATCTATATCTCCTTAATCTTTTGGTGTAGTGTAGCTTTATATCGATGTATGTGATACAAATAAACTGAGTGGGTCAGGTTGAGAAACTTGGTGAATACATAGAGTTTTCAACCCACAATAATATAGTTATTATGTTTCATCATCAAACTATTACCCCATTTACCCATCCTCATTATCTTCTTTATTCTTAGTATCTTCTCTATGAATCGGCTATCCCTCATTATTTATTCCTAAGGATTTTTCTAAGGAATAGGCACGAAGTCCATCGTTGCTATGGTTTATATAACATACACTAAGTCCATAGTTGACAGGGTTCATCCAACAGGTGTTAAGTCCATAGTTGCTCGAGTTTATCTCATTTATCGACAATATTATTTTCGGGAGTCCACACGCAATACATGTCAATGAGTTTTTAGAGTACACCGGGTGAACATGTCATTCACAACACCTACATGTTGTGAGTCTGCTAGTGTTCCACTGGACCATCTAGAATACTCTGTGGTTGTCATCCATACTCTACTAGATGACAAGGCCAACGCTTGGGGTAAAGTTTTCTCTCATTTTTCACCTCTCACCCTCATCTCATGATCTATGTCACCTTTCATCTCATCCTCTAACTTATCTTTCATCACACACCAACTATTTCATCTACCCATGTTCTACCAAACATATTTGTAAATATAAAATACATATACAGTTCAGATCTGAAGAAAAAAGTTTAGATCTAAAAAGAAAATACATATACAGTTTAGATCTTAAGAAAAGGTTTAGATTTGAAAAGAAAATACTTATACAGTCAAAATCTGAAGAAAAGGTTTAGATCTGAAACAAAAATGCATATACAGTCCAGATTTGAAGAAAAAGTTTAGATCTGAAAAGAAAATAAATATATAGTTCAGATATGAAGAAAAAAGTTTAGATCTTTCTTCCAGCATAGATCTCAAGATAAACAAATAATATGCACACATAACACGTAATTTACATAAAATACATCATATATATATATATATATATATATATATATATATATATATATATATGCGTGTGTGTGTGTGTAATATGAAAGTAACTGCCACACCCCTAAACCAGACGGCGGAAACGTCCGAGGGTGGATGACCTCATTTGAAGTATCACAACACATGCATCATAGTAATCAAAGTACAAACAACCACTGTATTTTAAAAAGTATAAGTATTTACATGTGTCAATCATTGTATATTGAAACCAAAATAGTTATACAAAATAAGAAGACATGACTCAAAATAGCTCCATCTTCTCAAAAGCTCGGGGAGTACCTGTCAATTGATTCCCTGAGAATACAAGTAATTTAAAAAGAGAGTATTAACATAAAGTTGAGTGAGTGCATAAGTATTTATGTTTGAAAGTATGTTTTTTGTTTCTTGAATATGTAAATTGTTCCAGAATAACCTATATTTTCAGCTGTATATGAAAAGTAGTTTTAATCACATAAATTTGTTCTGTTTGTATAACAATGTTCTATATTTGTATTCCTTTTTGTAAAACTTGTAATTGTAAGTGTGTCTGGTTCCACAAGCTATTATTGTAAACTGTAATGTAATACCATAAATTGTATCTTGTAAACTAGTACTTTGAAAATTTGAAAATGTACATGTGTTTAGTTAATTATACACTAATCTATTTTTAATGAGTTATTATAACCATAATGAGTAGATGGCCTGACCCGACAGTTTGAAGGCACCAAAAACAATTGATAACAACTATCACTCGTTGGCGTGTATGCCTGACTGTAGCTAGCAGTCTGAGTGTGGGGTTTTCAATATGAATATAGATTTGTACACACATTGTTTCGACCCCCGACTGGAGATTCTGGTTATAATGTCAGAACATTAACTATGTTTTTAAATGAATTAAACAACCTGAACCAAATGACTCATAAAAATCATATAGAAGTTACATGTACAATAGTTATGAAAACCCAATCATTCTAAAATGAATGATTGACAGTATGTTCTTGAATTAGTATTCTTAACACGTATATGAAAGATTTATACTCTTGATTAGTTTTGGATCAAAATTTTTTTCTTGTAAAACAATGTACTTTAGTATACTTGAACCGTGAATTAATTTCCTATGAATCATAAATTATACCTACTATAATTTATATGTACTTTCTGAATTGATACTAACTGTTCATGAATGCAACCCCTTGCTCAGTATGTTACAAAAGGTATTTGAACTGAATGAAATAACTTTTATACTTATATACATCTACAATTATATATAAGTAAAATTTAAACGACATTCGAACAAATAACCGATACTATAAGCCCACATCCAAACAAGGAAAAGGAACCAAAGTGGTTTATCAGTCCTAAGCCTTTTAAACCTTATATATATATATATATATATATATATGTGTGTGTGTGTGTGTGTGTGTATGTGTGTGTGTCTATATATATATATATATATATATATATATATGATTTGTGGGGAAAAATATAAGTTTATGAAATCATTTAAAAGAAGTTTAATATTTTGAAATACTTTTGGTGACTTGATGTCATTTTAACACAATCATTGAAACCATTTGATTTGATTATATGTGAAATCCATTTTGATAAAATATTTTGAAACCATTTGTTTGTAAAACAAAATCTTTGTGTTAGACTTGTATTGCCCCCCCCCCCCCCCCCCCTTAAAACAGTAAAAACTATGAAAATATGGGGGTATGAACTCACCTATTGGAGGGTGATTCAAATGTAAGATCCATATAGGATGCTAAGAATGCCAAGTGTCATCTTGAACATAATTAGATCCTATTAAGCATATAATAACACATATATATGTATAATTAGCTTATATCATGTATGGTAAACAGCCTTAGGTGTTAGGAAACACTTGAAGTGAAGTGTTACAATCACATGTGATTGAAAGAAAGGAGTTCACAGCCACACTATAAGTGTTTACGGACATAGAGGTGTTTATGGGCACACACATAAAGTGTTTATGGCCAAGACTTTTTGTTATGAAGGGTTTACGGCCACATGATGATCTTATGAAGGATTTACGGCCACCTCAAGATCATATGAAGGGTTCACAACCATGGATGAAGGGTTTACAGAACTCTTGATGATCATGCATTTGAGTGTTTATTTCTTGGTTGGAATTAAGTGTTTCTATTGTATAACTAGATGTTAGAAGAGTTACTCACATTCTGGAAGCCTTTTAGGGAGTTTACGGCCCAAGAACAAGTATGTGTTCTTGGTCTTCTTGGTGTAAATGATGATGATTTGAAGATCTATACCAAAAGTATTGAATTCATGGATGAAATCAAAGAGTTTCTTGTGAATAAGAAGGATATCAAGTGAATATAATAGAATCACTTACTATTTTGAAGAGAAAGGCGGGTGTTCTTGATGATACTTGAGAGAAAAAGGCGGGTGTTCTTGATGATACTTGAGAGAAAAAGGCTTGAAATCTCGAGTAGAAGTGAAGAAATGAAGTAAAAACAAGCTGGAACATATATATATATATATATATATATATATATATATATATATATATATATATATATATGCGAGGGTTCATAGTCCGGGGGTTATGGCCGTGAACCTCGTTTATGGTCCGAGGTCAGCTAGTGTTTACGACCGAGAATGTACCCCAATGCGATAAGGTTTCGGTTTCCGAGGCGATAATATTCAGAGAGTTTATGACCGAATCCTGATTACGGTCGAAGCCTGATTACGACCGAAGTCGTTCACGGCCTCATTCACGGTTGCGAGGGTTTGCGGCTGTGAACCATTTGCAGCCTGAAGGTTTTAAGCCCTTTCCGTCTAAATTCAATTATAGTTATTTTAAGGATTTTCATCAAACAAAGGTTATTATTATAACCTACATAAAACCCAAACAATGAAAAGGACCTTAGTTGACCCTCGTTTGGCTTTGGTTGACTTTACAAGATAGAAAATAACGGGATGTTACATTATCCCCCTATTAGAGAGAATTTCGTCCCGAAATTTGGATTAAAGAGATACATAAGGACTAGGGAAAAAGATGTAGATACTTTTGTTGCATTTTATCCTCCCGCTTCCAAATGAATTCAGGTCCCCGTTTTGCATTCTAGCGAACCTTCACTATTGGGATACGGATTTGTTTGGTTCTCTTAACTTCACAGTCTAATATCTCTACGGGTTCTTCCACGAAGTTGAGATTCTCTTTTATCTCGATTTCATAAAGTGGGATAACAAGAGTCTCTTCAGATAAAAACCTTTTCAAGTTTAAGACATAGATAGTAGGATTATGTTACTTAGTTCTTGGGGTACTCGAAGTTTGTAAGCTACTGGACTGATTCTAGAAAGAAACTCGAATGGTCCTATGTACCTTAGATTCAGCTTGTAACGCTTTCCAAAGCGTATCATGCCCTTCCAGGGTGAGACCTTCAACATGACGCGGTCACCACCATGGAATTCCAAAGGTTTTCTTCTTTTGTCAGATAGCTTTTCTGTCTATCTCTAGAAGCTTTAAGTCGCTCCCGGATTTGTACGATTTCTCCGTAGTTTCGCAAATGATTTGTGGACTAGTAAGATTACTGTCAAGAACTTGACTTTTGGCTAGCTGCATGTCACCCGCATCAGCCCAACACAGAGGCGATCTGCACTTGCAGCCATAGAGGGCTTCGAAAGGAGCAAATTTTATGCTAGTGTGATAGTTGTTATTGTAAGATAATTCAACAAAGGGTAACTGAGTATCCCATGCATTTCCAAAGTCTATCATTCAAGCTCGTAACATGTCTTCTAAAGTTTGAATCGTTCTCTCACTTTGTCTATTAGTTTGTGGATGGTAGGTTGTACTCATGTCTAGCGTCGTTCCCAAAGAGTTTTGTAAAGACTGCCATAAATCAGAGGTGAATCTACTATCTTAGTCTGAAATAATAGGTATTGGCACACCATGCAGTCTACCAATCTGTTTGAGGTAAGTTCTTGTTAGCTTCTCCATCTTGTCGGTTTCTTTTATTGGCAAGAAGTGTGCGGATTTGGTCAATCTATCTACGATCACCCAAATAGTATCATAACCACCCGATGTCTTGGTTAACTTAGTTATGAAATCCATCGTAATCCGCTCCCACTTCCATTTTGTAACGAAGTGAATTTTCAAAACAATTTTTCCTTTTTAAATCATACTTTTAATCACCAAAAACAATATAAAAACATAATGTATCTAATGTTATCATAACAAAAAAATTCCCAGAATCTCAAACATAATATCTATGAGTGTGTACGGATCAAGCCGGTGCCTTCCCGCGATCCTCGCTAGTACCTAAAACACATAACACAACTGTAAGCATAAATGCCTAGTGAGTTCCCCAAAATACCACATACAACACAAAAGCCTTTCCAGGCCATAACTCTGTGGGACCTTCCGGTCAAAGTGTCTCAGGGGACTTCTGTACCGAATCCCGGTAGACCTTCCGGTCCTACTGGTATCGACCTTCCGGTACATGTCATATTGACCTTCCGGTCCATATCATCTTGACCTTCCGGTCCTTATCATACATAACATACATAACATATACATATCACATATCAGCATATAGCACATACATCTCATAGCATATAAGACCTTCCGGTCACACATAGGTACCCTTCCAGGTACAGTATAGTGAGAAGACTCGCCTCAAATGAAGTCAGATAAACTCTCATACTCAACGTCCCTGCCTAGCCTCCTCCTATCATTTAAATAACATTCCTGATGAATACTCTAGCATAGTATCATCTCTAAAGATTGGGTAGAAGACCATTTTACCCCTCCATGAAGTCTCTTGAATCAGTCTTGAACAAAACCCTAAGGTCAACGGAAGTCAACAGTCAAACTTTGACCCGACTCATCGAGTAAACATGGGCGACTTGACAAGTCCATACGGGTCCTTTGAATGCTTCTAGCATCGCTTGGCACATCAAGTCGTCCTCTTCACTCGATGAGTTACACCTTCTACAAATCACGGGGCAACCCCGACTCAACTCGCTGAGTCCACTTATGAACTCGGCGAGTTGCTCCCATAATCATACTCAAACGACCTTCTGAGGTCAGACCTGCTTCTCTAACTTATAGATCTGACCTTCCCAAGCATGATAATCACGTAAAGGTTTGAAATTTAGGCCCATGCATCACACTATCATCTCTATATGCCAAAATAACCCTTAATATGATAACCTAAGCCCCAAACTCATAAAGGACTGCATAAAGCTAGAGAATAGGGACTCTGTGGACCTCTCAAGGTCCAGATCTGATGATATTGACACAAGGGGACATCACAAACACAATCTCGACCCGTCTAGATAGTAGTTCTGGACTTCGGTCTGATGCCGGGAGGGTCCCAAGAAGTAGTTATGTGTTCTTGATGTCTTCGTGACACATGCATGTTATATTCTGTTATGTTATGTGCTCTATGTTCCGAGCTTCGGTCTGATGCCTGGCGGGGCCCAAGTTATTCCGGACTTCGGTCCGATGTCGGGCGGGGACCAATGCCGGGAGAGGCCCGATGCAGTAGGTGGGGCCCAAGTATGTCGGACTTCGGTCTGATGTCAGGCGGGCCCGATGCAGTGGGCAAGGCCCAGTGTGTTTATATGTTATTTTATGGTATGTGGTAGTTTGGGGAAGCTCGCTAAGCTTCGTGCTTACAGTTTAGGTTTTGGTTTCAGGTACTTCCGCTAGCAAGGGGAAGATCTTGGGATGATGGCATGGCACACACCACAATAAGACCTACTTCTAGGTCATTTTTTCTGAACTTATTACATCTTTAATACTAGTAATATTGACTAATATCAATAAATTGAATCACAAAATCTCAATCGAGAGTGATTATTTCTCAAAATTCATAAAGTCTATTTTATGTAGACTCTATTATGAGCTACTTTCAAATCTTTTCAAAAGTTGGAACATGATTTCCTCCAACCAAAGATAACTTAGTTCAAATGAAACCCGTCTGGTGACAGATAACCATTCTAGGAATTTCCTTTTACACCTTACCAGGACTGCATCATAGGGATGTAGGCCGAATCATCGAGGATAGTATAACAAAACGAAAAAGTTACATTCATATAAATGATTAGGATACATCTAGAGTAAACAATAGACACTCAGGAACTCATTTCCTTATCATGTAACAACATCATGCCTCCGAAGAAAAGAAATCAAACCGGTGTCAAAACTGCAATCCTTCAGATAAATGCGGCTACTTTTCAAGTTGTCGTTACAGCTGTCATGACTCACCTTAACACTAACAACGCTAACCGTAGTGAAATTATTATCGGCAATCCCAATCCATGTTGTAACCAAGTACAACAATCAGTGCCGACTCATAACGACACTCCAAACCTCCAAATGAAGAACAAGAAATGGATGTATTTGGATAAGAAGAAGGGCAAATCACCTTAAAAGTTAGCCAATAGACAACAATCAGTGGCAGCCTCTGCGGCCACGACATTTGTTACTCCTACTGACGTCTCTACTAGTATCGCGGTTACCCCTACCCTAACAAATCAGTATGCTGGAAATCTACCCAAGTGAAAAAAGTGCAACTTCCATCACCTGGGAGTCTGCCGAGTGATTCATTGCAAGAACTGCAACAGGAACGGGCACACTACCCATTTCTAAAGAGTCCCGATCTGGCACATTACTTCGACCACCAATGTTGGAATCAATCCAATATGCCACCTTTGTGGTGAAATAGGACATTTCAAAAGGGACTGTCCTATAGAGTAGAATAGTGGGGGATCAGGAAGAGTTTGAACCCAGAATGTGCGGAAGCAACAAAGAACCCTACAATAATTTCGGTACGCTTCCAAATCCCATTAATTAATTATACATGACTAGTGTACATCGAACAGTTATAGTGAGAACTAGTAGGAGTCATTTCTTGAAAGTTCATTGTTTCCAATTTATCAGAACCCTCGTTTAGTTGTGATTGTTAATTTTTTATAAAATAGGGTTCGTAGTAATCATACCAAGGTTAGTTCATAATCCTAGTTATCATTTCTTCTTCCAATTAACATAATATCTGATTCATCAAGAAGTCCCGACATCATCAACAATCATGGTTTGGCTTGGTCCTTACCAGAAAAAACTTTCTTCTCCGTGTAAAAAGAACTTTTCCCTTAAGTCAACCCTCAGATGAAAATTTTCCGATCCATGACGCCAACTCTTATATCACCTCTCACTTCAGAACTTCAGAAGTACCCATGTGAGGGGTACCGTGCCTTTCTAGCCAACCCAGTAGCTAATAACCTCTAAGTGAAAAACACCAAAGAAGTCTTGGAAGTCAGTAACCACCTGAAGTGTACCCAGTAGATCTCCGAAAAAGACCACATGTACTGCAGGCCAAGTTTAAGAATAGACTAAGAACTCATTAGGTTAATCAATCGTTCCTAAGTGTATACACAAGAGTGGTATATAATTTAGACTTAACAAGATTTAGGATTTGTGATTCAGCCAAATCTCTTGTTCCTTGTCTGGTTGTGGACTTGGGAAAGAGCCACCCATCCGAACGTTTTGTCAATCTAAATTACATACGACTTGTATACACGAGGTGATGGTGGATGACCTAAGTATAAGTCTTATCATGAACTTCAGAGAAAAAGCTTGCAAGCTCACTACAAACCACCGGAGATACCTTAGAGGAAGTTGTGGCGGATTAGAAGGAGCTTCATAATCAAGTTAACCAAGGAAACAGGTGGACTTGATTGCCATTTTGGGTGATCGTCGATAGATCAGCCAAATTTGTACCCTTCATACAATCTTAATGAATCAAGCGAAATAGGGAAGTTAACTAGGACGTGATTCCGAGAAATTTGTTAGACTGCACGGTGTTCCAATATCTGTTATCTCAGTTTGAGATAGTAGAATCACCTCCCGGTTTAAATTAATTAATAATTGATTAGAATTAATTTGGGATTAACTTGAGATCAGTTGGAATTAATTAAAAGTGCGATGGTTGCTTTGTAATTGTTTAATAGTTGAGCAAAAAAGAGATTGTAGAAACCTCCATAGCTTGGACGGTTTTGGATGCCTTAGAGGGCAATCTAGATTGCTCTAATTAATAAAAGGAAAGTAGATAATTGTCCGGTTTGAAATGAAATTATTTCTATGTTCAAATCTAGGGTTTCTAGGGTTTCCTAACAACTATAAAAAAAGGGTCATTACCTTGTAGTTTTCGGCCACTATACTATGAGATATCCTAACCGAAATCTGCCTCCCCTCTCCTATGTCATCTCTTGTGGTCTAGTTTCTAGCTTTGGGTGTGAGTGGTATCATCCTTTTGGTGATAGCTTTCTAAAGATCTACAAATGAAGGAATCAAAGGAATTGCTTACAATAAAATTCAAAGGGTATGTAACCCTAAACCTATGAATTTTGACTTTAGTAGGGTTCTTCGAGAGTTTGTAGTTCATAGTATGTTGCATTTAATGTGATGACATAAATCCTTATTGGTTGCTTGTACCCTTAATTTTTTAGTGTTATTTTCCACATTGTACATGAATTTTATAACCTTTAGAACCTATCAGAAACAACCACCTTCATCACTTCTACAGCCTTAATCACCATATGTTACAGCCTCACACACCACCATAAACCTTTCCTATCCTATCAAAAACACCCCCTACATGGTTAAGCATCACCTCAGCCGAAAACCACCACCGAGCAACACCTCATCGAGCCTCCTTATTCACAATCTACTGTCATCATGCTTGAAACAAAAACATTAATCCATATGAGAAGGAAAGTGCCGCTTACCCAAGCCACCATCACCAGCATTGTCTTTTACCTTTTAGCGATTAGGTTTTCAGTCGTCATCACCATCGGCCAATGCCGCCACCACTACCTACATCTAAACTCCGATAATATTCGATTTGGACCGAGAAGGGTACACCCTACATCTGGACCCCAGCAAGTAGATATCTCCATCGATGAAGGGCAAGCCTATGGTTTTTCTCTGCCTCTTTGTTTCATTCTTCTACTAGTATAATCGTTAGAGAAAACGAAGGGCAGAACCCAAAAGGTGGCATATATCATTACGATTCGATGGTGATGGTGGTCTAAAAATGATGGTGGTCCAACAATGGCAATGGATCTTTAGGGGGGCGATTCGTGATTGTCGGACAATTATTGGCTCTTGGAATGCACCGTGGTTCTTTGTACAAAAGATAAATTAGAAGGAAATCATAAGAGGGGTGGGTGAGATTTTTGTTTTTTATTTATTTTTTAATTAGAATAATAATAAAATAGTTAAAAGAAACTAAAAGAAAATTATTTAAGAGTATATTCCTTATTTGAAGTAGGATATGAACTAAAACCATAAAAAATACATAAGGACCAAAATCATACAAGTTATCTAAAATTAAACGGTAACATCAAATTTTTTTGGACCAAAATCACAAATTGTTTATAATAATCATTTTTACAAATTTTCTCTAGTTTTTGGTGATTAGTTTTCTCGTTTTGCTAAATGTAGTTATAATATTTGTTGATTTACATACCCAAGACAAAAGTACACTGAAAATTTACTACACCAATTATGGATATAAAATTATGAATGATATGCGTAGATATTGCATTGTACAAAGCTGGGGTACGTGTCATATATATACCGTTGCCAAGGTCCAAACCTTAAAGATAAGCCGCCTTGATCAACGGTACACGAATCAGATCGGAACACCTGTAGGGACAGACGAGTGTCGGCCACAAAAAAAATGAGCAGGTTGGCTCTAATTCTCACTCGATACAACTAATTAAAACACGAGAATCACGTGGTAAAAAGCTTCAAAACTGTAGTACTGGTGGTGGTATTGGAGAAAATGAGCGGTGCCGGAAAGACGGTCTGTGTTACAGGAGCTTCAGGATACATAGCTTCGAACATCGTCAAGCTTTTGCTCCAACGAGGATACGCTGTCAAAGCCTCCGTTCGTTATCCCAGTCAGTATCCATCTCTCTTCTCGTCTTATTATTCGCTACTTCTCTATGTTAACATTTGGTTGATACTTGAATATTGTAACGTTCGGTTTTCTTGATACCTTCAGACAATCCAGCAAAAACAGACCATTTGCTCAAGCTTGATGGAGCTAAGGAAAGACTTCACTTGTTCAAAGCAGACCTACTTGAAGAAGGTGCCTTTGATGCTGCCATTGATGGTTGTGATGGAGTCTTCCATACAGCTTCTCCTTTTTTCACTTCAGTCGCTGATCCGGAGGTTGTGTTTGTTACATGAGCTTAACGTAAATGAAATCTTTAAAAGCTTTACCTGATACCCAAATACTTCACTCTATGTTTCAGAAAGAACTGATTGAACCTGCATTGAAGGGAACACTTAATGTTCTTGGTTCATGTTCAAAAGCTTCATCAGTTAAAAGGGTGGTCGTTACTTCCTCCTTAGCTGCAGTTGCTTTTAATGCAAGGCCTAAAACTCCTGAAGTTGTAATTGATGAGACATGGTTTTCTGATCCAGAGTTTTGCAAGGAAATGAAATTGTGGTATGTGTTGTCAAAAACTTTGGCTGAAGAGGCTGCTTGGAAATTTGCAGAAGAAAAGGGCATGGACATGGTGACTATAAATCCAGCAATGGTGATTGGTCCTCTATTGCAGTCAACTCTTAACACTAGTGCTGAATCAATTGCAAATCTAATGAATGGTATCATGTCTTTTTTATGTATTTGAATTAAAGTTGCTTTTAATAATGATATAAACCGATAATTTGGATAAAATTTTCAGGGGCAGAAACATATGCAAATTCTAGTCTTGGGTGGGTTAATGTTAAGGATGTTGCAAATGCACACATACAAGCTTTCGAGATCCCTTCGGCTAATGGAAGATATTGTTTGGTGGAGAGTGTTGTTCACTCTTCTGAGTTAGTTGAGATACTAAGGAAGCTTTATCCATCTTATCCCCTTCCTCAGAAGTAAGCATTTTCTCTTTAAGAGGGGATAGGACAAATACTGTTGTGACTGTGACTGTGATTGTATCCTGTGACTGTGACTGTGTCGTGTGACTGTGATTGTGACTGTATCGATGAGAAAAAAGAGTGCAATATTTGGTATTTCATTATTGCTTATGTTTTTCGGGATGAATAAAATGTGTAGGTGTGCAGATGACAAGCCATTGGCTACGACTTTCCAAGTTTCAAAGGAAAAGGCAAAGAGTTTGGGAATTGAGTACATTCCCCTAGAGCAAAGCATCAAGGAAACTGTGGAGAGCTTGAAAGAAAAGAATTTTCTGAATTTGTGACCATTTCACTTCTCTTTGAAATAGATCACTCATGATGTTGCATATGGGTATATGTTTGGGGTTGATCACAGAGTATTATATGTTTTTGACTAGAATGTGATTCCTTATGAGCCAAGTATCTTCTTGTCATTTCCTTTTCTATTAAATGGAGCTATCTTTAGGTGTAATTTATAATAAATTGATGATATCTTGCTTATTTGCAGATGCATGAGTTATGTTTTTATCAAATAACTTCAAAAAACTAAATTTTGATGTCGATTAGAACAATGTTACCTAATTAGAAGTTTAGCATATGTTGAACAAGGCAATAGATATTGATTGTGTTTTAAAAAGAGGTATTAGCCAATTTTTTTGGGAAAAGTATTAAAACAGATTGTGAATTAGAAGTATAAACTACAACCTTATTTTAGAGACGATGGATTTCGGTATATTTTATCTTTGAGAAATTAAATTGACTCCTACATTTTATGCTTACAAATATTCATACACATGTCACCATTCCATATTTACTTAGCTATCTCATTAAGAGTTTATTAGAAATATATAAAATTAAATTAAATTGAATGGTGGAATGATAACATATGTTATAATGTTAGTGTGTAGGAATATTTGTAGGTATAAAAGATAAGAAATAATTTAACTTCTCTTTTATCTTTTACGAGTTAAACGACTAATTCCTGAAACTAGCTAACTATAAATGAGCAATAATTCCTTAAACTAGCTAACTATAAATGAGCAAAGTAGATACAACAAGTTAAACCTGTTGAAAATCATCAAATACATAACTTTCTTGTCACGGTTATTACAATAATAATGTATTTTTTGGGGGTGGTCTTTGTTTGGACATGGCTTTTTCTGGATGGGTTTCAGTCTGAAGTTTTTCTTAGACCAGCCTTTTTCGATCAGATATTGTGATATTTTTGTTTACTTTATTCGGTTTCAGGTTCGGTTTTTCCATTGTGGGTTTTGTTTTTTTACTTTCAAATTTCACTAACAGTGGTTGTTTATAAACAACTCAAAGCCTTGTCAACACGAATTCCTTGCTTATTGTTTCCAAAAGCAAAATAGTATTACTTTGTTTTAAATAAAAACAATAGATGTAGAAATAATAATAGTTTCGTTAATAAATTGATATAATACATAGGTTGAAAGCATACTAAGATGTGTTTAATTGGTGAATTGTCGCGTGTTGCGTCGAGTTTATTAATCTTATACTTTCTAAACAACTTTTTAATGTTCTCTTTAAACAAAAAAAACATTTTTGTAAACTTGTTATTAGGCATTGACCATTTCTCTAGTTTTGTGAAACGTAGATTTGATGAAAAACGGTAAACATTTCTGTAATTTTATGAGATATATATATATATATATATATATATATATATATATATATATATATATATATATATATATTAAATCTGAAGGAGCTTATGAATAGTAAATTTTCATCTTTTTGGTTTTGACCACAAAACTTTACATGTTTTAGGTTTTGGCCACAATAAGTTTGGAAAATTGATAATTTTAATCCTTGGATTGCTTTGTTTTGTAGTTTTGCCACAATAAGTTTTGGAGGTTGATAGTTTTGGTCCTTGGATTGCTAGCATCTTAATACTTACATAAGCAATCCCTGCTTTAAAATTATGTTTACATAAACGGTCCATATAATTTATAGAAATGGTCCACGTATTGATAAAAAAAAAAAAAAAAAAAAAAAAAAAAAAAAAAAAAAATTACAGAAACGGTCGCTTTGTGATTTACACTTTCATCACATATCTTTTAAAGTTTTCTGATTTTCACCAAAAGTTGCATAGCTGCGCTTTGTTTACTAGTTTATATGAATTTGTAGAGACCGAAAGACGCGTGGTGAATTTGTAGAGACGCGCTTTGTTGACTAGTTTATATGAATTTGTAGAGACGCGTGGTGTGCTAAAATATAGGTTTGCACCCCCAAACATTTGGTTTGGACCAACCCAAATGTCCACCTCTATTTAAACCATTCAATTTTGATCGCTCATCATCCGTCAATGCTCTTAGACCATCTATAATATGAGATTTTTGGGGGAAAAATCAATAGCTTTTTCACCCTAAAAAAATTATGAAAAAAAAAATTGGATAGGTTTTTTCGAACATAAATCTTTTCAAATAGCAAATAAACTCTTACAACTTTTTTTCAATAATTATGTAGGTTTGATACGTTTCTCACCCATTGTAATCAGAAAAATTATACACAGGTCCTATAAATAAGCATTTTGAAAAATCTCTTCCATTTTAGAGACATACCAAACTTTTTAATTTTAAGTTTTTTTTACTAACAATCTCCACCAAAAAAAACTTATCTATCGGATGCTTTAAAATAAGCTATTGCCCACTAACCCACTTGACAATTGACCCCACGTTATCAGCGCAACAAGTGAAATGGGCCGACTGTTGAGCATTGAAACGTAATTACATGAGCCTGATACGATATGTGAATAGCCCAATATAAGAAATTGATTGGTTTTGACTTTTAAAGTATAATCAATTTGTTTTTAATGAAAACATTTATGCCCTTGATCAACAATATATTTTGATATTGATGCTAGGGTAACCGATACCGGTTGGATAATTGTGCCCATATTTTTCTTCGCTAGGCAGCAACACTGATCATGTTTTTGGGTGGACAGAGGGGTTCACGTCCATATGCAGGATGTGATATCTTGATCGGGTTAATATATTTGCAATTTAGCTGATTTTATTATAACACTTTACATATAAAACAATTTATGTTTTTGATTTGAGTATGCGTGTACTAATGGGCACTAGACTATACATGATATACCAAAAGGAAACAAGTTGCAATATTTAACACTCTTTCTATATTTGAGTGGGAGGTTCATGAATACTTAAAGTGTACTAAAAATCTAAAAATAACTATATTGGTAGTCCCTTTGTAAGGATACTTGCAAACTGACGAGCAAATGGAACATGCAAAACAAACATATACCCAAAAGCGACATATTTCCTAGCAAAATGTAAATTTATTTCGACATGTTTGGTTCTTTGGTGTTGAACTTGGTTAGAAACTGAGTACATGACACTAACATTCTCACAAACCATAATCGAAGAACGGGACACATGACTAGATAACTTGAGTAAGAGGTTGTGAAGCCAGGCGAATTTGGCAACAACATTAGTTACTTCATTACTCAGCTTCGAAACTAGACCGAGACATCATGTGTTTACACTTGGAAAACCAAGAGACAAGATTATCATAAAGATAGACAAAAATTCCCTTTATACACCGACGTGTCTACAAGCAGCCAACTTAGTCATCATCAGAATACGAGATCATAAGATCGACATACTATAGACGAAGATGGAGACAATGTGATAAAGTACCCTGAAGGTATCATATAATGCAGCTGAGGTGTAACAGCCCGAAATCTCAAAGTATTGTTAAATCACATTTTGGGGTGTTTTAAAGGGGGGACTCGGCGAGTTGGAGCCTGACTCGCCGAGTAGGATCGCAGATTTGGTCGCGGGTTCGCGACTGGACTCGACGAGTCCAGATAGGGACTCGGCGAGTCTGCGCTGTTTAGCGTAAACCCTATCCGTTCAGGTTTGGGAACGTATAAATGGGATCATTGGCCGTCGTTGTTCCCTTTTAGCTGCTGAGAAGAACCCTAAATCGGTTGGGGGCATCTAGAGCAAGGATTGAAGGCTATTGGTGATTTTGAAGAAGTTATTGTTCAAGAAGTGGAAGGTTTTGGCTAAAGGAACAACAAGGGAATCATGTTCTGAGGCTTAGGGACACAGAGAGGGCATTATTCAGGTAACATTCCGGATTATATTCTGTTATGTGAATGTGTGCATGGATTAGGGTTTAAGGAACCCTTTTGTGATTAGATTAATGGTTACCCTTGTCCCCCAAACGATTGTAACCCTGTGTTGGGACCCTTGGAGGTCCAGAAGATCCCAGGCCTGTGCATTTCGGGAATTGGTGAAGGTTTTGGATTGAAATCCTTATGCCTTAGGTTAACATGGGAATTATGAGTCTTGGGGTGTAGCATGAGCACCTAAATGAAGGCCTTTTGTGATGGACCAGCTTAGGAGGACCAGACCTATGATTGGTCGGGACGATTCTGATCTTAGGAAGCAGTTTGATCGACTGCATGGCATGGACTCGCCGAGTCGGATGAGCAGACTCGGCGAGTAGCTTGAAGAATAGCTGGGACTCGTCGAGTTGTTCTTCAGACTTGGCGAGTGGAGTCGGGGTGGCCCCGCGATTCTTCCACGAGGAACTCGTCGAGTCAAGAGAGATACTCGACGAGTAGAAAGGGAACATCCAGGAATTTGTGAGGACGACTAGACTCGCCGAGTCGCCAGGGTACTCGCCGAGTCCAGTCGAGATGACCGTTGACCAGAGTTGACCTGTGTGTGATTTCTTAGGGTCAGTTAACGTGGAAGATAAAAGGATTAATAAGAGATATATTGTTATAGGGAGCTTGTAGCTCGGCGGATCAGGTGCAAGTGATTTCAGGAGTTGCTAACTTCCAGCATCCACGAGGCGAGTCTTCTCACTATACTGTACCCGGAAGGGTTTGATTGTGTGACCGGAAGGTCGAATATGTTATGTGTTATGTATATATGCTATAAATGGAAAGTTAGTTGCTACGCGTGATATGCATGTTTATATGGGCCGGAAGGCAAAGTGTTATGTGACAGAAAGGTCAGGTATGATATATGATATATGTGCTTTATGTGTTAGAGTAAATGTATTATGTGCCGTATATGTTTTTGGGCCGGAAGGCAATATGTTATGGGCCGGAAGGCAATATGTTATGGGCCGGAAGGCAACACGTTATGGGCCGGAAGGCGATTATCTCATGGGCCGGAAGGCATTGTGCAGTGGACCAGAAGGTCAAGGCCTGGAAAGGCGTATGTGCGTAAGGTGTATATTGGGGAACTCACTAAGCTTCGTGCTTACAGTGTTTTATGTATGTTGTTTCAAGTTCTTTCAGTAACACGGGATGGCACCGGCTCGATTGTACACACCAAAGAAAGAGTTGTATTCTGGAGGATCCTGGTTTTCTACTAAGTGAAAATGGAACTATGTTTTTGTAATTCAAATGTGTATGAGATTTTAAACAAGTGATTTAATATTAATTTGATTAATTAAATGAAAATTTTGCCTTGAAAATCACGGTGTTACAAATTGGTATCAGAGCCTTGGTTTGAGGGATTCGGATGCGCCTTCGGGTAAATCTGGACTCAAACTGAGGAAATGAGAAAAAGTTTTCAAATAAATAGTTTTCTAAAAGTGGATAAGAGTTCAAAGAGAAAGCAAGAAAGAGCAGTGTGTACAATCAGCCAGAGCCAAACGGTGATTTCCCAAAATACCCTTACTTTTGTGTTATGAAATATTTATTATGCACTTTATGAGATATTATTGCATGCTAGAGACAGGCTAGGTATTTCATATCTTAGGACTAGAATGGCCTGATTTGTGATGCCTTAGCCTAGGATTTGTTGTCATATGTGCGTTATGCTTTTGAATATGTGATGAGCGAGAATATCCAGTTAGAACGCACGAGGGGTAGAGCTACAGAGTTCAGTGGTACTTCCGAGGATGAGCCGAGAAGGTGGAGCTATCACAGATAGGGAGTCCTATGTGTTCTTCGATGCTCGAATGCTGCTTGCTTTGTGCTTTGTGGAATTCTCGATGATGGGAGTCAGCTACTACGTGAGTATGACGATACTCAGGAGGTAGATGGTTGGCATCATTAGGAGCTCTTCAGCAGCTGATAGCAAAGAAGTGGGAGGACGGCGGAAGGGACTAGGGAGTAAACCTAGCCAGATGAGTGCGCTGGTAGAGTAGAGGATTTTGCTGGGGAGCGAGTACGCACGATGGATTGGTAAAAGAGGAGGTCGATCAGCTACTTAGGAACTCTGGGATGGTCCGTGTGGAAAGTATGGGTAGATGTGGAAGGTAGTATGGGCCCGTACTACTGAAAGCAGAGGACCCATACTTGATACAAGGAGCATTCTGAAGGTCCTAAGGAACGGAATGCGGAGTGATGTTATGGTCAGGGTACCATACATCGGAACAGATTGAGGATAGATGCTGTGGTTCGAGTACCATACATCGGAGCGGAATGCGGAGTGATGTTATGGTCAGGGTACCATACATCGGAACAGATTGAGGATAGATGATGTGGTTCGAGTACCATACATCGGAGCGGATTGTGGAGTGATGTTATGGTCAGGGTACCATACATCGGAACAGCTTGAGGATAGATGTTATGGTTCGAGTATCATACATCAGAGCAGATTGAGGAGTGATGTTATGGTTCGGGTACCATACACCGGAACAGATTGAGAAGGGACGTCATGGGATGAGTACCAGGGTTCGTAGCGGATGATGCTTGTGACTATCTTGCTATCGGGTCATGATCGATGAGGTAGAGATCGGATGCTATGGGTTTTAGGCCTGTAGACCATGATTGAGTATGGGGAGGCGTTCCCCAAGAGGAAAGGCGAGTGCCCATCATAGTATTTTGGTAAGAAGTTAAAGACAGAGGAAAATTTCGGTTGAGTCAAACAATCAGGCGATAAGAGAGAGGCCATCTTCTAGGAGGGTGGTGCCATTTATGTTCGTGAGCAATACACGAGGGGCTTGATGTTTCAGTTGTGGATTTGGGAGTACACCCTGCAGGTAGTTATCGACAATGTTTTCCCTTAGAGTATCAGGTAGCAGGTGTGCCGCGAGGCAGTGACTTATCGTGAGTAGACAGTCAGTTGGGACTGAGGTAGTCGAAAACCACACTACACCTAAGTGAGAATAGTAGGATGCGTCATAGTGGTAGCAGCGGAGAGTTCAGTCAAGTTTTGCAGTGCAGAGATTTTTCGTCTATGTTGAGAGTGGGTCCCTGTCCTTGGGACAATTTCGGTGTTGGAACATTGGTTGATGAGCTGAGGTGAGAGGAACGATAATTGCGGTGCAGTCTATGAGCCAGGGATGTTATTGAGTAGTTGAGATGCTTAGTGTTGGATTGGTATGAGATTTGGAACGATTAGAAGCAGTTGTGATGAGAAGTTCTTGAGGAGTTCATCAGAGGTTCAGAGCATAGGGGGTCGATTGACTCCTTAAGGGGGAATTACCGGGCGTTACGTAGCACTTTCCTGGAGCAGGTACGATTTCGCTGGTGAAAAGTAGTTGTGGGTTGGGTGTGTGCTAATTGGTGATGGTTCGAACCCTGAGTGGGGGAGAACCGGGGGCAGTATGTAAGAAAGCAAAGATTTGTCAAGAGTGGTTATAAGTGAAGTATAGGGATATGCTGTAAGGAATCATGAGACCAGAGGTGTCGATGATCGAGGAAAAGGGTCAGAGTGAGTTAATGCGGGAAGTACTTGAGGAGGAGAACGAATGTAGCTATGACAGGGGTTTGGCGTCGTTACAAGTAGATAGAGAATGTTTGGGTCTGTATGCGCATTCTTGGTTGGATTTTGAGCGTCGGAAGAAGGGTTTCGGAAAATTTTCAGCATATTTCGTAACGTCAGCGTTTTCTCGTATTCCCATCGGGAAATTATATGCGTCGGAGTTGTAATGTGGGAAAATGTAGATCTATTTATGGGATTCCGAGGAGATGTATTATTGTATCTACATGATACTTGGGGCAGGAGATCAGTGGTCGTGGCAGGATCTTGTGATGTTCGGTTGAGGTATTCTGAGATATCCGGGTATGATATCTTTATTTCGGAGTTACTCATGAATCCTGAATTGAATCGACGTGTGGCATATCAAGTATCTGTGGATCTAGTGGGAGCCCTTCGGGTATGGGTATCGAGGGAGATTATTTGAGGGAGTGGATATTCGCAGAGATGGGCATTTGTTATGTTGATTGTCTCCATAGTCTGTGGTGGATATTCGAGTCGCAGTACTCACTATTCAGAAGATGTTGTGATACCGCGTGGAGTCGCAGTACTCATTAAATGGCAAGAGAATACGATGTTGGAATGTTTTTCGAGCAGTTTATGGTGTGGAAGAGTTTTGGGTTTGAGTAGTCCTATTATTGAGTTTTTGGAGCCTAGATGTTGAGTCGGGGGCAAGACGGGGGTGTCCGTCCCTGTCGGGAGATGCGGGGAGATACGCGAAGAATATGTGCAGCAGAACCCAGAGATTAGAGTTGAGACGATCCTCGGTTGGATTGTATTGCTCGCACGAGGAAAAGAGAATTTTGTGACTTGCGTGTCACTGGGTCGGGATAGTGGTCACGGGGAGAAAGTTAGTGGAATATTTGGGTCATGAGATGGGTGACAGTTGGGGGCTCAGATGTGGAGCCAAAAGCTGATCCAGTACTCAGTCTTGAGGAGGAATATGGCAAAGGAGCTTAGCATGATGATATCTGAGGACACTTTAGAGAGAGTAAACGATCCAGACGCTCGAAGACATGCTTCGGGCATGTGCGTTAGATTTCTGAGAAAGCTGCGGTACGTATTGATCCTTGGTTGAGTTGTCTCATATCAACAGCCATCATTAGTGCATTAGTATGCCGCCCTTTGAGCTGTTGCATAGGAGGTGGTGCCGGACCCTCATTTGCTGAGGAGAGGTAACGAATGGACCCGAGAGTCCTTGCGAGCAGATCCAGAACATGTGCGATACATGGAGTAGTGGCAAGGTCGTCAAGAGGATTTCCCTAGATAAAGGAAGAAGAAGGTATGCTGGGGCTAGTGCAGCATGTGCATGCGATTGCAAGAGGAGAACTCGGGAGAGTTGCTCTGAGAATTGAGAATGGGTCCCTCAGTTGTTCCGAAATGGATAAAGTGGGCTTAGGATCGGGGATCCGGTGATTCATGGTTTCCTAATCCTTATGGGTCGAGTGATCGTTGAGATTTAGAGCAGAGTTGCATCTTGGGTAATTCTCGGTTACAGGGAGTGGTGGACAGTGCAGAGATCATGCTTGAGTCGAAAGAGCAGATGCAGCAGGTTAATCAGAGGTTAATGATCGTCTAGAGTTGACAGGAAAGTTATGAGGACAGACGCCGTTGCAAGCATGTGTTTCAGGTCGGCGACTTCGTACTTCTGACGGTCTCTCCTTGGAAAAGGGTGATTCGATTCAGGAAGAGGGGCAAGTTGGGGCCCCGATATGTTGGGCCTTTTCGTGAAGGTGCGAAGGTAGGACGGGTGGCCTATCATTTGGAGCTGCCAACGGAATTGGGATTGTAACATCCGGATTTTTACCAGGTATAATGTAAGTTTAATTGTGTTGTTTTGTAAGAGGGACTCGGCGAGTCAGGGCTCAGACTCGCCGAGTAGGGACGCGGGTTTGAGCGAAGGTGCGCGCTTGGACTCGGCGAGTCCAGGGCATGGACTCGGCGAGTCTGCGCTGTGTTAAGAAACCCTAAATCCCCGGGTTTGTGGCCTATTTAAGGGGCCTTATGGCCGTCATTTGCGCTCATCCAACCCCCATAGTGTGTCCCTAGAGTTCTTGAGCGTTTGGTGAAGGATTGAGAGCAAATCTTGACCTTGTGAGTGTTGTTTAGCAAGAAGAAGGAGGCTCTAGGCAAAAGGAGGCAAAGGAGGTTGCCATTTCGTGGATTTGGAGCTTGGATCATCACTTTAGAGGTAATATTTCGGACCATTTCCTGTTTGGTGAACTTGATGCAAGTTAGGGTTAAATATGATCATTTATGGGGTGATTTGGTGCCCTTTTTGTTCCCTCTTTGAGTTGAGACCATGGATCTGGATCCATAGAGGTCCAGGGGGCCTCACTCATCAAGCTTTATGGGTAAAAATGGAGTCCTTGGCCTTGTGTTGAAGTAATAGAGTCAAAATCATCATTTGTGATCATGTAGAGGTTATTCATGCATCAAGACTGGGACTTTACGTGCTAAGTAAGCATGGGGGGTCTGGATCTATGGATTAGTGGACTGGATCTGGCCTTTAGAGCAAGATTGAGTTAGTGCATGGCATGGACTCGCCGAGTCCGAAGAACAGACTCGGCGAGTAGCTTGAATGTTACACGACCACTCAGCGAGTGGCCTCGCCGAGTTGGGATGAGTGAACCCAGTGGGTCAAGGGGGAGTCAGGATGGACAGGTGGACCGAGTCAAACCGGACTCGCCGAGTCGTTCTGGAGACTCGGCGAGTTGAGTCGTGGTGGCCCCACAACTCGTGCCAGGTGGAGCTCGTCGAGTTGGGAAGGGATGCTCGACGTGTCAAGAGAGAGTTTCAGGGAAATTGGTGATTTCGCTCAGACTCGCCGAGTCGCTATAGTGCACTCGCCGAGTCCGGTCAAGTTGACCGTTGACCAGCGTTGACCTAGATTGTCCTGTTATGGTATGGTTAACCCTAGTTGGGAAAGTGTTAATTAGAGATATATTGTGCTATAGGGGGGCTTCAGCTCGGCAGATCGAGTGTTTAGCAATTTCAGGGTTACGGTTTACCGAGACACACGAGGTGAGTCTTCTCACTATACTTTACCTTGAGTAGGTAACCAGAGTTATGTGATAGAATATTTGTATGCGATGTATGTTATGTGTTGTACTGCATTACTTTTATGTGTTTGATGCTGTGCATGTTTACAGAGCTAGAACCGGAAGGTTCACAGAGTTAGAACCTGAGGGTTCACAGAGTTGGGTGCACGGACCCACAGAGTTATAGCCTCGAGTGGCTAATATGTGTTACATGTAGTATTTTGGGAAACTCACTAAGCCTTGTGCTTACAGTGTTGATGTTATTGTTTCAGGTACTAGTGACGACCGTGGGAAGGCGCCGGCTTGATCCGTACACACACGTTTGGAGCTTGACATTTTGATCTTGGGATTTTGCAATGTATTGTTGAACAATTTAAAAGGGGTTGTTTTATGAATTTTGATGGAACTATGTTTTTATAAAATCGAAAATTTTGTTTAAAAAAAATTGAGTGTTACAAATTGGTATCAGAGCCTTGGTTTGAGGGATTCGGGTACACCTTCGGGGGTATTTGAACTCAAACTGAGGAAATGAAGAGATATTTTCAAAATAAAAACCAAAATTTTCTAAGAAGTAAAGGGTTTCCAGGAAGAGACGTGTGTACGATCAGTCAGCGCCCGAACGGTGAATTCCCAAAATATCTTTGTTGTGTAATAACTATTACGGTGATGTGTATGCATGCTAGAATAGGCTAGGTATTGCTGATAGGGCTAGAGCGGCCTGTTTTGTGATGCCTTAGCTTAGGGAATGGTGAGCTGCTATGAGACGCTGAGAGTAGTTAGGTAGCAGCTAGGGTTTGTGTGAGATCTGTTCAGAGAGATTTAAGTATAATAGAGTACTTGGGGATTGGGATCCGAAGAGGACGATTTGGAGTGTGTACTGAGACGGTGTGGACAGTAGTATTGGGCCCGTACTACTAAAAGCACCGGAGCGGTACACAGTTCAAATAAGAATCTGGGGATGCCAAGAATTAAGGAGGGGTGGATTGTTGAATGTAAGAGTATTCGAGTAAACTCTAATTATCGCATGTTGTGTTTCAGAGGTTGATCATGGTGAGGACACGACACATGCCGGAGGATGCCGGGTCTAGTGATGAGGACATTCGGCAGATCATTCATGAGGAGGTGGCTGCGGTCATCAGAGCCGAGATACCGGAGATGTTCGGGTCTATTAAGACCGCTTTGATTGAGACATTTGACGAGCGCTATGCCGCTCTTTCCGAGGCTGCGGTCGCAGCAGCTACCGCAGCGATTGCTGCGGCGAGACCCCAGGGAGGTGATGCGACGTTGTTCAGGGAGTTCAGCAACACCAAGCCGCCAGAGTTTGATGGTACGCAGGACCCAGTGGCAGCTATGAGGTGGATATCTGATATGGAGGGATGCTTCTTCACTTGCTCGTCCCCTGAGCATTTGAAGGTTCGGTTCGCATTGAACCAGCTTCGCTTGGGAGCGAAGGACTGGTGGAAGTTTGTGTCTGCGCATTTCACTCCGACTGAGCTTTCAGCAGTGACCTGGGAGAGGTTCACTTCCATGTTCCGGGATGAGTATGTTCCTCAGGTGGAGAGGGAACGTCTGGCGCAGGAGTTTCTGACCCTCAAGCAGGGTACCGAGTCGGTTACAGCGATTACGAGGATGTTCCAGGAGAGGGCGATGTTTTGCCCAGAGCACGTGTCCACCGAGCAGGCACGTATGAGCCGTTATCTGAACATTTTGAGGCGGGATATTCGGGAGTTCGCTGCGAACTCCTCGTACCGGACATTTGCCGAGCTTCAGGCAAATGCTCGGAAGAGGGAGATTGAGCTTGAGACTCAGGCCAGGGAGGAGGCGGAGTCTATGGGGAGAGATCGGCGACCGGCACAGTCCCAGCCGGCAGCCAAGCGGGCCAAGCCCGCTGATCCCAGACCCGGGAGTCAGAAGGGCCGCACTTGTGGGAAGTGCGGCAAGGGTCACGATGGCGCCTGTCGGGCAGGGTCTTGCTACAAATGTGGCAAGGAGGGGCACATGGCTAAGGACTGCCCCAAGGGATTTGCAGTGTGCTTCCACTGCAACCAGACTGGACACCGGAAGGCGGAGTGTCCGCTGCTGCGCAGAGCATCTCAGGGGTCTGCTCCCGCCGCCATCAGAGCTACTGCTGCAGAGAGTCGGCCCGTGAAGGCCGAGGCACCGAGGGCTTGGGGGAGAGCCTTCCAGCTGACTGCGGAAGAGGTCCGCGCCGCGCCCGATGTTGTGGCTGGTATGTTTCCTTTTCATTATTGTTTATGGTGTTGAGATATTATGCTTATATCATGCTATGCTTAGGTACCTTCCTTGTGAATTCTGTACCTGCTTTAGTGTTATTTGACTCGGGTGCGAGTCGATCTTTTGTATCCCTGGCATTTAGTCAGCATATCAGTGTTAGTCGTGGAGTATTGAGTCGGCCTCTGCGGGTTTCCATAGCCGCCGACAGGGTGATTTGTGCTACGGAGGTCTTCCGGGGATGTGTATTGGAGATATTCGGGGTCGAGTTTCCGATCGACCTGATTCCGATTGCGATGGGTGATGTTTGTGTTATAGTGGGCATGGATTGGTTGAGCCGATTCGGTGCGGTTATCGATTGCGAGCGACAGCTGGTAACTATACGAGATCCTAGTGGGGGAGTTCTTTCAGTGTACGGCGAGGGTACACGTTCTGGATCAGCCTTTTGTTCGGCTGCTAGGGCGAGGCAGTGTTTACAGCGGGGCTGTAAGGGTTATGTAGCGTATGTGATGGATACGCGAGTGATCTCCGAGAGACCAAGCTCTGTAGAGGAAGTTCCGGTGGTGCGGGAGTTTCCTGATGTATTTCCCGAAGAGTTACCAGGAGTGCCTCCCGCGAGGCAAGTGGAGTTTGGCATCGATTTGGTTCCGGGGGCCGCACCTATTGCTAAGGTGCCGTATCGCCTTGCGCCTCCAGAGATGCAGGAGTTATCCTCGCAACTTCAGGAGTTGCTGGGGAAGGGGTTTATTCGGCCGAGTAGCTCGCCATGGGGAGCACCCATCTTGTTTGTGAAGAAGAAGGATGGCTCGCATCGCATGTGTATTGATTACCGGGAATTGAATAAGCTGACGGTCAAGAAACGTTACCCGCTGCCGAGGATCGACGATTTATTCGATCAGCTACAGGGAGCATCTTGGTTCTCCAAGATTGATTTGAGGTCGGGCTATCATCAGGTGAGAGTGCGGGACGAGGACGTCCAGAAGACAGCATTCAGGACACGTTATGGGCATTATGAGTTTGTGGTGATGCCTTTCGGGCTCACTAATGCCCCGGCTGTGTTCATGGACCTCATGAACAGGGTATGTCGGCCGATGTTGGATCGGTCGGTGATTGTTTTCATTGATGATATTCTGGTATATTCGAGATCTAGTGAGCAGCACGAGGAGCATCTGAGGGAGGTGCTTGGGGTTTTGAGAGCGGAGAAGCTTTACGCAAAGTTCTCCAAGTGCGATTTCTGGTTACGGGAGGTCCAGTTTCTGGGACATCTCGTTAACCAGAAGGGGATATTGGTCGATCCGGCCAAGGTTGACGCAGTGATGAGGTGGGAGGTGCCGAGGTCACCTTCTGAGATACGGAGTTTTCTCGGGTTGGCAGGGTATTATCGGAGATTTATTAAGGATTTCTCCAAGATTGCGGTTCCACTCACCAGATTGACCCGGAAGGGCGTGGCATTTGCATGGGGTCCCGAGCAGTAGATCTCCTTTGAGACGCTTCGCCAAAGGTTGTGTGAAGCTCCAGTATTAGCCCTTCCGGAAGGCATGGAAGGTTTTGTGGTATTCTGTGATGCGTCGATCCTAGGATTGGGAGCGGTATTGATGCAGAAGGGTCATGTGATAGCTTATGCATCAAGGCAGTTGAAGCCTCACGAGACGAGGTACCCCACTCATGATTTGGAATTGGGGGCAGTGGTGTTCGCCCTCAAGATTTGGCGGCACTACTTGTATGGGGTTCGATGTACGATTTACACGGACCATAAGAGTTTGAAGTACTTGATGGATCAGCCTAACCTAAATATGCGGCAGAGGAGATGGTTAGATGTGGTTAAGGACTATGATTGTGAGATCTTGTACCACCCGGGCAAGGCTAATGTGGTAGCCGACGCGTTGAGCCGCAGGGCGGAGAGCACTCCCCTGCGAGATGTATGTTTGAGATTGACCGTGATAGCTCCAGTTCTGGACGCCATTCGTGGGGCTCAGGCCGAGGCCGTGCGTCCGGAGATGCAGAAGAGAGAGCGGGTTGCTGGGTTGGTTTCTGAGTTTGTATCGGATGGTCGAGGCCTTATGACTTATCAGGGCAGGATCTGGGTACCGTTTGTGGGCGGTACACGTGCTACATTGATGGAGGAGGCTCATAGATCGAAATTTTCGATCCACCCCGGGGCCACGAAGATGTATTTGGACCTAAGGAAGGAGTATTGGTGGCCCTGTATGAAGAGGGATGTAGCATGGTTTGTTGAGAGGTGTTTGACCTGTCGAAGGGTAAAGGCCGAACACCAGAGACCGCATGGCAAGTTGCAGCCATTGGAGGTTCCCGAGTGGAAGTGGGAACAGATCACTATGGACTTTATCACCAAATTGCCGAGGACTGCCAGAGGAGTTGATGCAATTTGGGTGATCGTGGATAGGTTGACAAAGAGCGCTCACTTTCTTGCCATCAGTGAGAGTTCTTCAGCGGAGAAGTTGGCGGAGGTTTACGTGAGGGAGGTTGTATCTCGGCATGGGGTGCCGATCTCGATTGTTTCAGACCGCGATGTGCGGTTCACTTCCCGTTTTTGGAAGAAATTTCATGAGGAGTTGGGTACTAAGCTGCATTTTAGTACCGCATACCACCCCCAGACCGACGGTCAGAGTGAGCGGACGATACAGACACTCGAGGACATGCTTCGAGCTTGTGTTCTGGACTTTGGGGGTAGTTGGGACACGTATTTGCCTTTGGCGGAGTTTTCCTACAATAACAGCTATCATTCGAGCATTGGTATGCCACCTTTTGAGCTGTTATATGGTAGGAGGTGTCGGACTCCCATATGTTGGGGAGAGGTTGGGCAAAGGGTAATGGGCAGTACAGAGATCGTGAATCAGACGTCAGAGCAGATACAGCTGGTCAGGCAGAGGTTATTGACCGCTCAGAGCCGACAGAAGAGTTACGCGGATAGACGCCGGTCCAAGCTGGAATTTCAGGTCGGCGACTTTGTTCTCCTGAAGGTCTCTCCTTGGAAAGGAGTGATCCGGTTCAGGAAGAGGGGCAAATTGGGGCCCCGGTTTATAGGCCCGTTTCGTGTGATTGCCAGGGTAGGCCGGGTAGCCTATCGACTGGAGTTGCCAGCAGAGTTGGGGCAGATTCACAACACTTTTCATGTATCGCAGTTGAGGAAATGTATAGCCGATGAGTCGGCAGTGGTTCCACTTGAGGATATTCAGGTTGATGCGAGCCTGAATTATGCGGAGAGACCAGTGGCTATTAGGGATCGGAAGATCAAGGTTTTGAGGAACAAGGAGGTACCTCTGGTACTGGTTCAGTGGCAACATCGGAAGGGATCAGAGATGACCTGGGAGCCGGAGGATATGATGCGGGAGCAGCATCCGGAGCTGTTTTAGAGCGAGACTTCGAGGGCGAAGTCCAATTCTAGTGGGGGAGAATTGTAACATCCGGATTTTTACCAGGTATAATGTAAGTTTAATTATGTTGTTTTGTAAGAGGGACTCGGCGAGTCAGGGCTCAGACTCGCCGAGTAGGGACGCGGGTTTGAGCGAAGGTGCGCGCTTGGACTCGGCGAGTCCAGGGCATGGACTCAGCGAGTCCGCGCTGTGTTAAGAAACCCTAAATCCCCGGGTTTGTGGCCTATTTAAGGGGCCTTATGGCCGTCATTTGCGCTCATCCAACCCCCAGAGTGTGTCCCTAGAGTTCTTGAGCGTTTGGTGAAGGATTGAGAGCAAATCTTGACCTTGTGAGTGTTGTTTAGCAAGAAGAAGGAGGCTCTAGGCAAAAGGAGGCAAAGGAGGTTGCCATTTCGTGGATTTGGAGCTTGGATCATCACTTTAGAGGTAATATTTCGGACCATTTCCTGTTTGGTGAACTTGATGCAAGTTAGGGTTAAATATGATCATTTATGGGGTGATTTGGTGCCCCTTTTGTTCCCTCTTTGAGTTGAGACCATGGATCTGGATCCATAGAGGTCCAGGGGGCCTCACTCATCAAGCTTTATGGGTAAAAATGGAGTCCTTGGCCTTGTGTTGAAGTAATAGAGTCAAAATCATCATTTGTGATCATGTAGAGGTTATTCATGCATCAAGACTGGGACTTTACGTGCTAAGTAAGCATGGGGGTCTGGATCTATGGATTAGTGGACTGGATCTGGCCTTTAGAGCAAGATTGAGTTAGTGCATGGCATGGACTCGCCGAGTCCGAAGAACAGACTCGGCGAGTAGCTTGAATGTTACACGACCACTCAGCGAGTGGCCTCGCCGAGTTGGGATGAGTGAACCCAGTGGGTCAAGGGGGAGTCAGGATGGACAGGTGGACCGAGTCAAACCGGACTCGCCGAGTCGTTCTGGAGACTCGGCGAGTTGAGTCGTGGTGGCCCCACAACTCGTGCCAGGTGGAGCTCGTCGAGTTGGGAAGGGATGCTCGACGTGTCAAGAGAGAGTTTCAGGGAAATTGGTGATTTCGCTCAGACTCGCCGAGTCGCTATAGTGCACTCGCCGAGTCCGGTCAAGTTGACCGTTGACCAGCGTTGACCTAGATTGTCCTGTTATGGTATGGTTAACCCTAGTTGGGAAAGTGTTAATTAGAGATATATTGTGCTATAGGGGGGGGGCTTCAGCTCGGCAGATCGAGTGTTTAGCAATTTCAGGGTTACGGTTTACCGAGACACACGAGGTGAGTCTTCTCACTATACTTTACCTTGAGTAGGTAACCAGAGTTATGTGATAGAATATTTGTATGCGATGTATGTTATGTGTTGTACTGCATTACTTTTATGTGTTTGATGCTGTGCATGTTTACAGAGCTAGAACCGGAAGGTTCACAGAGTTAGAACCTGAGGGTTCACAGAGTTGGGTGCACGGACCCACAGAGTTATAGCCTCGAGTGGCTAATATGTGTTACATGTAGTATTTTGGGAAACTCACTAAGCCTTGTGCTTACAGTGTTGATGTTATTGTTTCAAGTACTAGTGACGACCGTGGGAAGGCGCCGGCTTGATCCGTACACACACGTTTGGAGCTTGACATTTTGATCTTGGGATTTTGCAATGTATTGTTGAACAATTTAAAAGGGGTTGTTTTTATGAATTTTGATGGAACTATGTTTTTATAAAATCGAAAATTTTGTTTAAAAAAAATTGAGTGTTACAGGGATGGATCCATGACACTTTTCATGTGTCGCAATTGAAGAAGTGTATAGCCGATGAGTCAACAGTGGTTCCACTAAAGAACAATTAGGTGGATGCGAGCCTGTGTTACGCTGAGAAGTCAGTGGCCATCAGGGATCGGAAGATCAAGGTTCTAGGGAACAAGGAAGTACCTCTGGTATTGGTTCGGTGGTAACCTCGGAAGAGATCGGAAGTGACTGGGGAGCCGGAACGTGAGATGCGGGAGAAGCATCCAGAACTATTTTAAGAGTGAGACTTCGAGGGCGAAGTCTGTTTCTAGTGGGGGAGAATTGTAACAGCCCGAAATCTCAAAGTATTGTTAAATCACATTTTGGGGTGTTTTAAAGGGGGGACTCGGCGAGTTGGAGCCTAACTCGCCAAGTAGGATCGCAGATTTGGTCGCGGGTTCACGACTGGACTCGACGAGTCCAGATAGGGACTCGGCGAGTCTGCGCTGTTTAGCGTAAACCCTAGCCGTTCAGGTTTGGGGACGTATAAATGGGATCATTGGCCGTCGTTGTTCCCTTTTAGCTGCTGAGAAGAACCCTAAATCGGTTGGGGGCATCTAGAGCAAGGATTGAAGGCTATTGGTGATTTTGAAGAAGTTATTGTTCAAGAAGGGGAAGGTTTTGGCTAAAGGAACAACAAGGGAATCATGTTCTGAGGCTTAGGGACACAGAGAAGGCATTATTCAGGTAACATTCCGGATTATATTCTGTTATGTGAATGTGTGCATGGATTAGGGTTTAAGGAACCCTTTTGTGATTAGATTAATGGTTACCCTTGTCCCCCAAACGATTGTAACGCTGTGTTGGGACCCTTGGATGTCCAGAAGATCCCAGGCCTGTGCATTTCGGGAATTGGTGAAGGTTTTGGATTGAAATCCTTATGCCTTAGGTTAACATGGGAATTATGAGTCTTGGGGTGTAGCATGAGCACCTAAATGAAGGCCTTTTGTGATGGACTAGCTTAGGAGGACCAGACCTATGATTGGTCGGGACGATTCTGATCTTAGGAAGCAGTTTGATCGACTGCATGGCATTGACTCGCCGAGTCGGATGAGCAGACTCGGCGAGTAGCTTGAAGAATAGTTGGGACTCGTCAAGTTGTTCTTCAGACTCGGCGAGTGGAGTCGGGGTGGCCCCACGATTCTTCCACGAGGAACTCATCGAGTCAAGAGAGATACTCGACGAGTAGAAAGGGAACATCCAGGAATTTGTGAGGACGACTAGACTCGCCGAGTCGCCAGGGTACTCGCCAAGTCCAGTCGAGATGACCGTTGACCAGAGTTGACCTGTGTGTGATTTCTTAGGGTCAGTTAACGTGGAAGATAAAAGTATTAATAAGAGATATATTGTTATAGGGAGCTTGTAGCTCAGCGGATCAGGTGCAAGTGATTTCAGGAGTTGCTAACTTCCAGCATCCACGAGGTGAGTCTTCTCACTATACTGTACCCGGAAGGGTTTGATTGTGTGACCGGAAGGTCGAATATGTTATGTGTTATGTATATATGCTATAAATGGAAAGTTAGTTGCTACGCGTGATATGCATGTTTATATGGGCCGGAAGGCAAAGTGTTATGTGACAGAAAGGTCAGGTATGATATATGATATATGTGCTTTATGTGTTAGAGTAAATGTATTATGTGCCGTATATGTTTTTGGGCCGGAAGGCAATATGTTATGGGCCGGAAGGCAATATGTTATGGACCGGAAGGCAATATGTTATGGGCCGGAAGGCAATGTACTATGGGCCGGAAGGCAACACGTTATGGGCCGGAAGGCGATTATCTCATGGGCCGGAAGGCATTGTGCAGTGGACCGGAAGGTCAGGGCCTGGAAAGGCGTATGTGCATAAGGTGTATATTGGGGAACTCACTAAGCTTCGTGCTTACAGTGTTTTATGTATGTTGTTTCAGGTTCTTTCAGTAACGCGGGATGGCAACGGCTCGATTGTACACACCAAAGAAAGAGTTGTATTCTGGAGGATCCTGGTTTTCTACTAAGTGAAAATGGAACTATGTTTTTGTAATTCAAATGTGTATGAGATTTTAAACAAGTGATTTAATATTAATTTGATTAATTAAATGAAAATTTTGCCTTGAAAATCACGGTGTTACATGAGGAGTATAAAATAAGGTTCATGAGTATCAATCATAAAGAGACGAATTTGCTAAACCACATAAGAAATATGAGGATGAGTGAAAGTCAAATATTATATGGCTCCCTCAAAGCTTATATATAACGAATGGCCAGCCACACATTTACGATGATAGTGGAGTGTCGGCTTGTTGTCCATGGGGATGTCACAACAATTACAAGTAGACATGTCAAAGAAAGAGAGAGAGAGAGAGAGAGAGAGAGAGAGAGAAATCTCTTTTAAATGGAATTTGAGATAAGAATAGTCATTTGGCATCGTGAAGCAGTGATGGTGAGAAAGAAAAAAAGAGGTCCTTAATCCTTCATAGAGAACTCAGATGACAAAAGATTAATGACCCTCATGATTAGATTGGACTCAGTAAG
The DNA here is from genome assembly GCF_052625555.1 of Lactuca saligna. Lineage (NCBI taxonomy): Eukaryota > Viridiplantae > Streptophyta > Magnoliopsida > Asterales > Asteraceae > Lactuca > Lactuca saligna. Next base: position 26,976,998 of record NC_136422.1, read on the forward strand.
ATTGATATCATCACTATATAGGATGGGATAGATAGTATTTGTCATAATGATAGGTAAAAGGGGAGTTGAAAGAACGGCTATTACAAAACTGACCATAAAGGGACTAAGGAAATCGACATATATACTTTGGATAGGTTGGGTGAACATACCTAATGGTTGTTCTATATAAACCTCCTTAGTGAGATCGTTGTGCAAGAAAACATTTTTTTACGTCAAGCAAGTTTGGCGAAAGGACTAAAGGTATTGTCAAATTCCAAGACAGTTTATTAGGAGAAGCCCTGAGCAACTAAACAACAATACCAAGACAAGTTATTAGGAGAAGCCCTTAGCAACTAAACAACCTTTATAACGGTCTAGTTTTCCGTGAATGTCACACATATAATGATAGAGCCAGCAAAAACCAACTATGTTAGCATTTGGGGGTCATGGAACAACATCACAACTGTGACTAGAAGAAAGGGAAATATATCATTATCCATAGTAGATTTCAAGTTATGATCACATAAAGCTAAAGTAGTGAAGCGCGTAATGTGAGAAATATCATCGGTAGCAAAAAGATAGAGGATTTTGCTTAGTTTTGATGAAATGGTTCGAGATTAAATCATCATGGGATGACCATGGGTAGTCAAAGTGGATGAAGATTTAGTTTGAGGTGGAAGGATCATAAGACTAGTCTTTGGTTAGGACAATCGATATAGGGGATGGGTTAGGAAACAGGATAAACACCGGTTGTAATTTGGGATGAAATGAAAATAGGGGTTTCATTTGAAGGGAGATAGTCATACTTATATGTGGATGGAGCATCATGAAAGTCGGTGAAGGGAATGTGATTCTCTAAAAGTTTACATTGTCAAGAATAAGAACATGTTGAGAAACAAGATCAAGGAAATAATGACCCTTATCGTCAGGAGAAGGCCCAAGATACACATATTAATCGAATTAGGGAAATCATGCATGCAATATTAGAGAAAACTCTTAGATAGAAATGGAATACAAAGACTCGAAGATGACCATAAGGTTGAAAGAAACCAAATAAAACCTCAAATGGTGTTTTATATGAGAGAGTGGTAGTGGAAAGAAAGTTGAGTGCATGGACCATTGTAAGAAGGGATTCAATCCAAAACTTGGAGGGAGAGAATCTTGAAATGATAAGTGGGAAATGAGTATCGTGTAGATTAAGTGTTCAACTTTTTGATGTTGTTAACACGTGTATGTGTAAGAAATTCGAATTAATAACATTTGATTGGAGGTAATTTAAGAGAGGTTGGGCATTAAACTCACAACCATTATCACATTAAAAAAGATGAATATCAAGTTTTGAATGAATTTTTAACATAAGCCTTAAATTTACAAAAACCATTATATACATCAAATTTCACACATAAAGGAAAACCTAACAAGAAATCAGAGTAATCATCCATAAACAAAATGTAATATTTGAAACCACTAATGCTACCAACAATAGATATCCAAAAATCAGAGTGCACTAATTCAAATACACGAGAAGTTTTTGTTGTAGATGATGCAAAAGGAAGAAGACAGTGCTTTCATGGTTGAAAAACATGACAAAGGGAAAGTTTATTAGACAAACTAGAAATAAAGCGATGAAACTGAAAAAAAAAAATAAAGAAAATAATACTCGAGAGGTACAAATCCACGATCCGAAATATGGGGAGATAACTAGGGTTGTGGCCTGGAGATGAGGTGAAAGAAAGAAGAATACGGTTCAAGTCATGATGTATATTTTATATATAATTTTTAATTTTATAAATCATAATCTATCGCAGCTAAACTAATACACACAACAAATAATGTATATGATCGTATAGCAGTCTAATGTTGGTAAGAAAGGTGTCAAACATAAGAGGAATGGGTAGGATTAGCTTTGATAATAAAAATGTCATTAAACATGTAAATAATAAATTAAAATGGGATTATGTTTAAACTTAATTAAACACAATTAAAACTAATAAAACAAAAACGAAAGTAGAGAATAGATTTAGAAACAAAAGAGATAAATAAGTTTTAACATAGATTCGATTTCGCTTTCAGATATGGTGGATTCCAATCATGAATATCATATGAGTGATTTGGACCTTCTAACACTTGTATTTATGATGCTATCAAATTTTATAAAGATGGTATATTTGAAATGATTGTTGTTTATTCTTTTCAATGGTTTTGTCATAGGAACAAAAAACTTAAATCAATTGAATAGCTTGGTTAGAAAATTTCATTTTTGCTATTTAATTTATTGTAATTGTTTTTGATGTTTTCAATAGATCCTTACGAGTTGGTTTAATAAAATTCGATTGTTCAAAAAAAATACTTATCGAATTCCGATGGAATAAAGTTTTAAAATCGTTTTCCATGGGTGTTATGCCACTATTTTCTGATAGATTTTCCAAGGATATTAATCTTTTTAGAAAACATTTTTTTATGATTTCCTGGGTAATCATTGACGAATTCTTTTTTGTCGCTCATCTTCTGTATATGTTGCTAATTAGAGGTTTTATTCTTTGTGGATATGCTGTCAGTATTTCCAACGGATGTCATTAGCTATCTTGGTTCGAATAACTAATTTGTATAATTATTAAGACAATTAACACAAAGGTCATGCAACTATCTAAAAAATCATAATTCGGTTTTTATGATGAAAGAGTCTATCTAAGAATTAACTTCAATGGCCATGACAGTTAATAACAAGCATAAGTGGTTAAATAACCCTCTTTTACACATTTAAGTTTATGATTATATCACCTAACCCTAGGATTTGGTCAATTACTAGTCACAATCACCAATGTTGTTGGACAACTACGATTCAATTTAATAAAATCATATTGGTCGTCTAAATTTTACTAACTCGCCAATAAGTAATTAAAATCAAAACATTAAAACATAAGGTTATTTGATCAAACAAACATAATAAATTAAACAAAATAAAATATTCGAACAATGGAATCACACCAAATCATTCGGTTACATTTACTCTAGTGAAAACATAATAGTTTTACCACATAATCAATAAATAATAATAGAAAAACATGATTAAATGATTGCTAGACACGGTTATCAAGCAAATCAAAGTGAAATCCTAATGTTTTTGTAGCTATTGATTCTTTAAATCCTTGCTCATCGTGCTTCTACAACTTCGAAACCACCCTAAAAGGGTTCTAGATGAATTATATCTTCGTGTCCAAGGTTGTTATTGGTTGGATATCAATTAGGGTATAAAAATCATGTAGTTATAAACTGAGAAATGTTGTGTTACGACTTGTACACTTCTACGCTGCAAAGTCAAAGAATTTGTATTCGAGTTTGACACCACAACTAGGCACGATGTGTCCTCTAACCAGGTGTGGCACATCTTCCAGTTAGTTTTGGTCTTTTTCCATTTTTCGTCCTTATCATCTCTAATCTTTTTCTTTTGCTCAAAGCCATGAAATTTTCTTTAGTTATCCAATTCAAAGCATATTAAGTGTCATTTATCTTTAAATAAGGCATTTAAGTCCAAATATATTAAGATGATGACCTAAGATATATGTATAAATATAATAACATTGAGTTACAAAAATTACCTTAGCATTGGACCAGTGTACCTTTATTAACAATCTTGACAAAGAAACCAAAAAAGCAAATAAACACAAGATTTTTAACCATATTATTTCAGATAAGAACATCTTTTAAAAAAATCTATATTGCGAATAAGGAAAAATCGTGTGATAAATGTGACTAGCTAGTAGAAATACACGATCACCATGATACATTTAGAATTACACTGCCTTCAATAAAAAACTTATCTTCGTTGAAGGACAAGTGTGAGCTTTCTCTAAATTCCTTATAGTAGTTGTTGTCTTGTGGAGGTTGAAATGAAATTTCTTTATTAAAAAAATCCCTGAGGGTAAATCAGTAGCTACAAATTTATTGAATGATAGATTTATGGGTTTTTGTGGAGACAAACAAACGGATTGAATTACACAATGTATAGGATGTCCGTAGTGAGCCAAAATTGTTAAACAAGGATAGAAAATTGTTATTGTTGGAGGCTTGGTACAACAAAATATTACGGCTCGAGCTAGAGTTGTTAGAGGAGTTGTGGATGTTCATTTTTGGTTCGTCGGTGGAGGGTAGACAACCAAATGTTGCATGAGGCTCAAGAAGAGGTTGTAGGCCTCCAATTTAGTTGTAGTATGCTTGTCCATTTCTATTTGTGTAATGATTTCCACTTGGGGTGCCTACAAAAGACTTAGAAATAGAATAAACATTAGGGTTACCCCTGGAATCACCTTTATCATTGTTACAGTCTTATTACACTTATTTTTCAATTTCCCAAGGTTATTAGACGAGTAGTAAAGTGTGGAGATTAATGATAATGTGGATTCAATGCTTGTGTTGGTGTTTTCTACACTAGATTCATCTAAAAGAAGCATATTCTTTACTTATAAATGATGGTAAATACTTGGTATTTGTGATAACATATATACTAATATGATACGAAAGAGGTAATTATCTTACAATTTGAATGGAAAGTTCAACTTCATTTATCGTAAAATCAACATCAGATAATGCATCAACTAAGTTCTTAAGTGTGTGACAAAACACAATGATAGAGTTTGTGCTTTCTTGGTATTTCTAAATTGATCTTGTACTTATAGCATCCTTGACATTTTTTGTTAAAAAATCATCAAGCTTGTCCCATAAGTTATTTAAACCCAAGACATGGGGTATCCTCCTAACAATGTACTTCCATTAATAAGGGAAACAAACATATTCATTAACAACAAACTGAACACATGATGATTGAAGAAAATATCTCATCCTATGATGATGCAGCTAACGCCAAAATTCAGTGTGAACTCTCCTTGTCCTCTCATCAAGACAATGTTGTATTTCAATGGGATGCCGCATAAAAAACTACTGATATCTTACATTTGAAAATAAAGGTGACATACAAGTTCCACCTTCTTTTGTTAGAGATCATAAGTTTCAACAACACAACTTGGGTAAGGCACCACAATCAACTCCCTTTATTTATGTTAATGTTACTTTAAATTCCATTCTTTTAGTTGTTTAAAACTTATCATTCTAGTTTGATCCTTTCATATGAAATATTCTACAAAAGGTGGATACAACTCAAAAAGAGCTTAACTATTTAAAAGCTCTAGTCTCAGCTCCATCTCCAGTTCCACATCTCAACTTGAAAGCAATTCAAAACTTCAAACTATTTGAGATTTCCTAACTACTTCTTGGATTGGTGATATTATAGTAGATTTTCATGTCTCCTATTTTCTCTTATTTGCTCCATAGTGTTGACCTTAAATGACTGGGAAATTGTTTAATTCATGTTGGTTTCATGACTCCTTCAGTTTGTCAACAGCTTTCATGGGTTGCTTACTTTGAAAAAGACTTTTTATGAAAAACCAATAAGAATTTCAACATTGTGTCTCATGGTAAAGTCTTTTCAGTCCTCACTCTTATTACTAAGGTAGTACCTATTTCAAATTTCTTAGCATAAACCAATGTATTAGGTTCTTTCAATGATAATCACTATTTAGAAGATTCGAAATACAACTATATGGCATAATGGGATTTTTAATATGCCTCCTTACATATTGATCACACTAAAACATCCTCTATGCCCTCTACTTCTACCAAATTCATACATGATCAAGTTGTTTATGGTAGTCATCCTTAAAATCCTGACCAATTTAGTGTTTCACCTCATTCCACTTTGTCGCCAACTTCCGTTGCCATGGCTATTCTTGATGATGTCAAAAAAGGAGAATATTATAACAGAAGAATCATTTTCAAAAGGTGGAGTTTGAATTAAATGGTGAAGGATATTTGGTTGATACAAATCTATCATTTATCAAAGACAATTGCATTCATGTAATTCTTATTTTGTGCTTTATCCAAAACAACAAAAAGCAATAGTTGAAGGGGAGAAGCTATCTGAGAGGGAGTCATTTAAGGTTAAAAATTCTAATATTATTTCAAAGGGAAATAAATACCAAGTCGATACTTAGTCAGCTTCTAAGAGAAAGAAGCAGAAGGTTGCACTACCTTTAATTGGAAAAATGGTTAAAGAATTGGGCATCATAATAGATGAATCATTAAAGATTGATTAAGATCACAATAAAGTTATCCTTTTTGAAAAACATACAAAAATTGCTGAAACTGATGCATTGGAGGTGGATGCAAAAAAAGGAATATTGGAGGAGAAATAGAAAGTGATTGACCAACACTCTAAGGTTATATCTAGAAGGAAAATTTTAGTTGAGCTGGACCACAAGATACATATAGAAAATCTTACAGATGTGTATATGAGAAGGTACGTACTGGGAGAAATTATTAAAGTTGGGTATATAAAGCCCAAGAGTTTCAAAAGCTTAACCTTGCACCTGAACAAAAGGATAACTCAAGATACAAAGGTTGAGTTTGTCATGATAATTGATGTGGTAAACTTTCGGTTCAATGAATGGATCAAAATCATAAAGTTTACTAAAAACTACAAGGGGCTACTTTGCGAGGAGTGGGAATGGTGTTATCAGAGCTGATATTCAAAGTGTGCAATATGCACATCGTCTTTTAGGAATAACTTGTTACATTTTCTACAGATTTAAAATGAGGATAAAAAGAGATGGGGTGCCAAATATAAGTCAATTCAGTCATTATTACCTTATAACAAAAGTTTAATGAATGCTAAGCTTCCAGCTAGAGTGAAACCATTAGAGTTCTTGTTCGATATAAAAATGGAGCATAGGGTATTGTACAAAGATGGAAATGTTTAAATGTGTGTTATGAACTGTAACACCCAAGGTTTCAAAAGCCATGAAAGGAAAGAAGAGCCCTAATTAAAGGGCCGACTCGGCGAGTCCGAGCGGGATCCGGGTCGAGGTGTAAGCGACCGACTCGGCGAGTCGGTCAAGGTGACTCGGCGAGTCTGGTCTGTGCGTGGAAAACCCTAAATTCGGGACTTGGGGCCATATAAATGTCTTAATCTTCTTCCTAGGGTTCCTTACTGCCTCTTTAGCCCTGGATATCAAACCCTAGCCGTCATATCTCCTAGTTGAGCCTTGGAAGGTGCATTTAAGCTTGGAAAAGGAAGAAGGAACTTGGAGGAGCAAGAAGGAGCTATAGATCTGGGATTGTGAGTTCATTCTGAGCACTTGGAGGTAATAAACTAGTTCCTGGACTCTTTTTGCACCTAGATCTATGTGTGGTTGTTGGGGCTCTTTTGCCATAATGTTATTATTTTGGGTTAGAAGCCGGATCTGGAGTTGCTACTTCAGATTCAAGTGTTTTAGGGCCTGGAGGAGCATAAAGTATCAGCCATTGAGTCGATTTTGAAGTCCCTTGGCCTTACACCCTAGTTAATGGCGTATCTTGCCTAGATCTCCTTCTCTACACGTAAAGTTTGCAACTTTATGTGTGGAATAGGCTTGGGAAGGGTGGATCTATAGTTTGGAGTCCATGCATGACTCAAAAATCCTCTGCATGTAAGGAGATCTGAAGGGACTCGATGAGTCCTTTGAGTGGACTCGGCGAGTAGCATGAAGTTTTGGAGAAACTCGACGAGTGGGATGAACAACTCGTCGAGTCGTATGAAGATTGCCTTGGACTCGGCGAGTCAGGTAGCAAAACCCCAAACCCTTCGAGTTATGACTCGAATCAGTGAGTCGGGTGGAGACTCAGTGAGTTGAACAGGTCTGGACTCAGAAATCGGTAGACTCGGCGAGTCATGGACTGACTCGGCGAGTCGAGTCGCGAATGAAAGGAATCTAATCATTTTGAACTCGGCGAGTCAGTAGGGTGACTCGGCGAGTAGGGTTGACCTGGAAGGTTGACTTTGACCAGGACTTTGACTTTGGACCAGGGTGGACTTGATTGTCTTTCGGGGGTCAGTTAGACTCAGTGTTGCATTGATATTGGTAGTTCGGGGAGCAAGGGGAGCAGGAGTTCCGTGAGTTGTCGGGAAGCAGCTAGTGAGATCATCAGCAAGTTCAGCCAGTTCAGGTGAGTTTCCCTTTGTGTGAATGGGTCTAAGGCCACAATGCCGGCCCATGTAGTTATGAGTAGAAGACCTGGGGGTTAGCCCTAGGCACAGTATGCTAGCATTGTTTGCAGTACGAGGTCCAGTAATAGCGGGCGGGCGCCCAAGGAATTGTTTTTATATGATAGTTTATACTTGTTGTCTGTGTGATACATGTATGTACCTGGTAGGGAGGTGAGTGTGGGCGAGGTCCCGTATCTCACCAATAGCAGAGTGTGGATGGGGTTCCATATCTCACTAGTAGCAGATTAGGGGCGAGACCCGAATTAGAACAGGAGTGAGAGTGGGCTAGGCCCGTACCTCACTACCATTAGGAGCATGGATGGGGTTCCATGACTCCTCAGTAGCAGGACATGGGCAAGGCCTAGGAAAGGCGAGGCCTTAGGACAGAACCAGTTGCATGTGTTAGTTATGTGTTATGAATGTTTATGTGTTATTATTTGTTGACGGGCGAGGCCCTGTGACAGGCGAGGCCTAAGTAAAACAGATCTGTATCCGAGCGGGGCTCGAAGCCAGGCGGGGCCTGGAGCGGCGGGGCCGTTGTAGCGGGCGAGGCCCGTGGTAAGGGGCGAGGCCCAAGATAGGGGGCGTGGCCCAGTATGTGCAGTATGTGGTTATGCATGGTATGAGGTAGAGTGGGGAACTCACTAAGCTTCGTGCTTACGGTTTTCAGTTTTGGTTTCAGGTACTTCCGGTAGCGGAGGGAAGAGCTCGGGGTGATCGCATGGCACACACCATAGACTAGACAGCATGGGGATGTTTACTCTGATAACGAACATATGTTTTGAAAACTTATACTCATATTATGTTTTGGAATGATGATGTTACTTTAAGTAATGATTTATTAAAGAAATTTTTGGTCTTAAATTTTGGGTCGTTACAAGTTGGTATCAGAGCCTTGGTTTGAGGGATTCGGGCATACTCTCGGGTGTGCCTGAACTCAAACTGAGGGGTCGGATAAAAAGTTTTCAAAAGCGAAAAGATAGTTTTGTAAAGAGAGTTCTGAGAAAGAAAACGGCTTTATAAAAGTAAAAAGAATTCAGAAAGAAAAGAACTTGAAAAGAGAAAAGAGGTGTGGTGCATGCAATCAACCGAGCTCAAGTAAGTACCCCAAAATACCCATACAAGTTTATATTTTGATTATCAGTTAATAGAGCAGCATGCTAGATTAGGACTAAGGATCTAGGGAGGATGCCTTATGTGCCTGTTATATGTGCTTTTGATCTGCATGATAGTGCCGAATAGTCAGTAGTAGGATAGCCTGATTAGGTTATGCCTGAGTTATGATTTGTGTTGCATGCTAGCTCAGATTCTTGCTATGTGGATATGATTGCTTGAGTATGTCATGGTTAGATTTTCCCTTGTCTGAATGCTGCTTGCTTTGTGCACTGTGGGATTCTAAGTGATGGGAGTTAGCCATTAGGTGGATACGTCACGTCACATGTGATCAGGGTTGAATAATCTCAGAGTGTTGGATTTGGTCCTATTGTGCAGCTCTTGTTTGAGTCCAACCGTTGTAGGAACGAGTCTTTTACTTGAAGGATTATCTGAGCCTCGTCACATGTGATGGTATCCAGGTGATGGCTAATTGGCATTGCGAGGAGGCCTTCAGCAGCTGAGGACTGGTTGCGTTGAGTCAAAGGTTTCCCTAGGGTAAGCCTAGGATGAGGTAGTGCTAGGAGCAGTAGTAGTAGAAAAAGGGACCTGGTGGAGTCAAAGCAGTTCCTGAGGAAAGTACGGATAGATGTGGAAGGTAGTATGGGCCCGTACTACTGAAAGTAGAGGATCCGTACTCGATTCAGGGAAGGCCGAGACAAGACCGGGAACCTGGTAGTGAGTATGTTTGGTCTCGCAGTAGTGAGGAGTATTCTGATAGTGGTTATGTTGAATGTTTCAGTATGGTGACATTGCAAGAGGGACCAGCGGGCGGATCAGGCGCCGGAGAGGGATTAGGCTCGGGTTTAGGGGTCGAGCAGCTCGAGGAGCGGATGAGGGAGTTGATATCAGAGGAGGTTACGCGCATTATTCTAGCTCAGACTCCTGTGATCTTTGGCACGGTCAAGGAGGGTATATTGGAGATTTTGGATGAGAGGCTGGGAGCCTTCCGTACTGAGATGATGGCTTTGTTGGGAGCACGTACCTTGACATTTCGGGAGTTCAGGGCCTGCGGGGCACCAGATTATCATGGGGCTAGGGACTCCATCGCTAGCAGCAGGTGGTTGGCTGATGTTGCCAACGCATTCCGTACGAGCCGGTGTCTTGAGGAGGACAAGGTCAGACTCGCTTCCTGTCTTCTGAAGGACAGAGCGAGGGATTGGTGGGAGGAGATTGGTCACGCTTTGGGGGATGATGCCGCGTTGGATGCGATGACTTGGAGTGATTTCTTAGCGAGGTTTAGAGCGGAGTTTTCTCCGATTATTGAGGTGCAGCAGTTGGCCCAGGAGTTTCAGGATTTGACGCAGACTACTGAGACTGTGGCGGAGATCACCTCCAAGTTCAGAGAGAGAGCCCTTCTTGTTCCGCAATATGTCGCGGATGAGGAGATGAAGAAGGCACGATATCATGAGATGCTGAGGGATGACATCAGGGAGTTCGTGAGTAGGTCCGGATGTAAGACCCTGGAGGATATGATTTCTCGGGCCAGAGAGAGGGAAATTGATTTGGAGCAGATCCGGAAGAGGAAGCCGGATGAGGTTCAGGTAGCCGCGAGTTCAGGCAAAAGGCCCAAGGGAACGGATTCGAGGTCGAGGGATTATCAGGACCGCAGTCGATGCGGAAGGTGTGGCAGGACGCACGGGGGCGCGTGCAGGAGTGGTAGTGGCGGTGAGTCTGGCTGTTTCAGGTGCGGTCGGACAGGTCATTTTAGCAGAGATTGTACTGCTACCATCACCCAGGGATCAGACTTGATATGTTTTCATTGCAATCAGCGGGGCCACAAGAAGGCCCAGTGCCCTAGTTTGTTTTCAGCAGGACGGGTGATGGCACCCGCTCCTGCAACTTTGAGGATCACAGACGGCCGTCAGGGCCGTGCGGAGGCGCCTGCGGTAGGAGGCAGGACTTTTCAGATGGCTACTTTGGAGATGCAAGCATCGCCGGACATTGCAGGTATGCGACTTCCGTTTTCAGTTCTTTTATTTTGTGCATGATTATATTGTTATGGTTCTGCATCATTAGCGGTTGAGAATTTTATTTTCGAGCGGGTTCATTGGGATCGAGTTATATGCCATTTGCATACCTTGGTTATTGGTTAGTGATTAAGGGATGAGTTGTATCGAAGAAGGTTACTTTGAGTGCAATATCCGTAGCATGCCTTGGAGGGACTCGGTATGTCTCGCTAGTTCGGAGTCGTATAAGTTTTAAAATGGACAGGTTGGATCCTTAGCTATGGTAAGCTTGGGATTCCTCAGCGGATTGATTATGGTAGCAAGGAACGGGATTTCTTCTCACCGATCATCGAGGTGTGAGCAGGATCTTAGTGGGGGAGAATCCTCCGAGTGTATAAGGGTAAGGACACGCGAATCCAGATCGGGTATATGATTTCGGATAAGGAAAAGGGGTAGCTCAGCATTTAAAAGTTCAGGGTTGGGAGTTTGAGAACTTCCCATCAGCGCGTGCGTGTGAAGGGTAATGGTGGGTATGTGGTTCGGATTCAGGTTATAGGGCCACATGTAGAGCTCGTGTGAGTCGAAATGGGGATCTTGAGGTCAAGTAGCAGTAGATGTTTTCGTGTCAGCAGTCAGTGGTGGAAAGTGATGTAAGACTACGGGGCAGTCGTAGCATTTTGTAGTAGCTCGTTGGTGGAGTCGGGGCGAGGCCCTTATCTCCTAACATTCAGATAGGGATCGGGAATGGAAAGTGGATGAGAATGGTATGGAGTTACCTATATAGTCATGGAGGGATGAGACCTTGGAAGAGGCCTCTCCAGGATACAGTCGGGTGAGACCCGTGGGCGGGGCCCGTATGAGGATAGCAGTATAGGTGAGACCTGAGAGCCGGGTGGCTCAGTAGTACGGTTGGGTGAGACCCGTGAGTTTTAGCAGCACAGGTAGGACCTGGTAGGATCTTAGCGTCTAGTCAAGGGGATCGGGGATCCCAGGAAATTGTAGTGCTAGCATGGTGGAATAGATTGAGCAGTATATGTGGCGGAAGTATCTTCGAATGTCGCTGGGAGCGACTAGTGGTTGTGCTGGGTCAGTAATCGGTGAGAGTCGGTAATCCAGATATTGATAGGTTGGTAGGGACCAGGATGGTCTCAGTTCATTCGGAAGCCAGATAAGAATAGCAGGATTTCTAGTCAGTAGCAGTGCGGGGATGCAGAGTATGGTGGGATTCAGTTAGTCGATCGTGGGGTGCTCGACACCGAATGATAGTAGGAAGAATGCCCAGTGGTTACTGGCAACGATGACCCGTACTGGGGGTGACGGGAGTAATAAATTTGGTGAGGAAAGGGTCTTCACCGCGGCAGAAGGGATAGATGGTTATGGAGCATTGCCTTGGGGAGGCAAGGAAAGCGCGTAAGGAAAGAAAGGGTGAACCCTACGGGGTCAGTGCGGTATTTGGAAATTACCAAAAGATTGTCGGTTGAGTAAGTTGTGTTATAGGATGTTCAGGCTCGGGATGGACCCGAGATTATTATCTGTAAGGATTGATATTGGTCTGAATGACTGAACGGAAGGCCAGCAAAGTTAGGCAGCTGGTGCTAGAATGGATGGTGGGGCTTTGGAGGTTGATCACCGACAGTAGAGTATAGTAAACTTCGAGGGCGAAGTTTAGTTTAAGTGGGGGAGAGTTGTAACACCCAAAGTTTCAAAAGCCATGAAAGGAAAGAAAAGCCCTAATTAAAGGGCCGACTCGGCGAGTCCAAGAAGGGACTCGGTGAGTCCGAGCGGGATCCAGGTCGAGGTGTAAGCGACCGACTCGGCGAGTCGGTCAAGGTGACTCGGCGAGTCTGGTCTGTGCGTGGAAAACCCTAAATTCGGGACTTGGGGCCATATAAATGTCTTAATCTTCTTCCTAGGGTTCCTTACTGCCTCTTTAGCCCTGGATATCAAACCCTAGCCGTCATATCTCCTAGTTGAGCCTTGGAAGGTGCATTTAAGCTTGGAAAAGGAAGAAGGAACTTGGAGGAGATAGAAGGAGCTATAGATCTGGGATTGTGAGTTCATTCTGAGCACTTGGAGGTAATAAACTAGTTCCTGGACTCTTTTTGCACCTAGATCTATGTGTGGTTGTTGGGGCTCTTTTGCCATAATGTTATTATTTTGGGTTAGAAGCCGGATCTGGAGTTGCTACTTCAGATTCAAGTGTTTTAGGGCCTGGAGGAGCATAAAGTATCAGCCATTGAGTCGATTTTGAAGTCCCTTGGCCTTACACCCTAGTTAATGGCGTATCTTGCCTAGATCTCCTTCTCTACACGTAAAGTTTGCAACTTTATGTGTGGAATAGGCTTGGGAAGGGTGGATCTATAGTTTGGAGTCCATGCATGACTCAAAAATCCTCTGCATGTAAGGAGATCTGAAGGGACTCGACGAGTCCTTTGAGTGGACTCGGCGAGTAGCATGAAGTTTTGGAGAAACTCGACGAGTGGGATGAACAACTCGTCGAGTCGTATGAAGATTGCCTTGGACTCGGCGAGTCTGTTCTTGGACTCGGCGAGTCAGGTCGCAAAACCCCAAACCCTTCGAGTTGTGACTCGAATCAGTGAGTCGGGTGGAGACTCAGTGAGTTGAACAGGTCTGGACTCAGAAATCGGTAGACTCGGCGAGTCATGGACTGACTCGGCGAGTCGAGTCGCGAATGAAAGGAATCTAATCATTTTGAACTCGGCGAGTCAGTAGGGTGACTCGGCGAGTAGGGTTGACCTGGAAGGTTGACTTTGACCAGGACTTTGACTTTGGACCAGGGTGGACTTGATTGTCTTTCGGGGGTCAGTTAGACTCAGTGTTGCATTGATATTGGTAGTTCGGGGAGCAAGGGGAGCAGGAGTTCCGTGAGTTGTCAGGAAGCAGCTAGTGAGATCATCAGCAAGTTCAGCCAGTTCAGGTGAGTTTCCCTTTGTGTGAATGGGTCTAAGGCCACAATGCCGGCCCATGTAGTTATGAGTAGAAGACGTGGGGGTTAGCCCTAGGCACAGTATGCTAGCATTGTTTGCAGTACGAGGTCCAGTAATAGCGGGCGGGCGCCCAAGGAATTGTTTTTATATGATAGTTTATACTTGTTGTCTGTGTGATACATGTATGTACCTGGTAGGGAGGTGAGTGTGGGCGAGGTCCCGTATCTCACCAATAGCAGAGTGTGGATGGGGTTCCATATCTCACTAGTAGCAGATTAGGGGCGAGGCCCGAATTAGAACAGGAGTGAGAGTGGGCTAGGCCCGTACCTCACTACCATTAGGAGCATGGATGGGGTTCCATGACTCCTCAGTAGCAGGACATGGGCGAGGCCCAGGAAAGGCGAGGCCTTAGGACAGAACCAGTTGCATGTGTTAGTTATGTGTTATGAATGTTTATGTGTTATTATTTGTTGACAGGCGAGGCCTAAGTAAAACAGATCTGTATCCGAGCGGGGCTCGAAGCCAGGCGGGGCCTGGAGCGGCGGGGCCGTTGTAGCGGGCGAGGCCCGTGGTAAGGGGCGTGGCCCAGTATGTGCAGTATGTGGTTATGCATGGTATGAGGTAGGGTGGGGAACTCACTAAGCTTCGTGCTTACGGTTTTCAGTTTTGGTTTCAGGTACTTCCGGTAGCGGAGGGAAGAGCTCGGGGTGATCGCATGGCACACACCATAGACTAGACAGCCTGGGGATGTTTACTCTGATAACGAACATATGTTTTGAAAACTTATACTCATATTATGTTTTTGAATGATGATGTTACTTTAAGTAATGATTTATTAAAGAAATTTTTGGTCTTAAATTTTGGGTCGTTACATGAACACATGACATCCTAAAGGCTATAACATCTCACCTGTTTGTACAAAGAATGAACTATAAGAAAAGAGCTTGGAAAGGAATTTCATATCTTACTATCCCTTGAGATGGATAAATGTAGAAAAAACTTACGAAAGGATAAATATATTGTCAATACAATCCTTTAACTTAGTAGTGTTTTGTAATTTTTGTTGTTGTAAAAGTTGTTTATTTGTAAAAAGTGGCTTAAACGTAGTATAGCCTATATATAGATGTTGTTATGTTTTGACCTCATTACTTACGGGGGTTTAGAGTCAAAATTCATGATTGATGATTGTCAACCTTTTGTATGCTAAGCTAATACACAGTATCAGCCACAATCACAAAGTTAACGTATCAGCTCAGTTGTGTGAAGATCAAAAGCTTATCCTGAAAAGTAATCCATCGAATAACAAACTCTTTAATGCTTGATGATAACAAGATAAAGTTTGTTCAAATTTCAAATGGGAAGATATAGATATGCCTTCGATCATAGAAGACTCCCAATTCATGCCAATGTTATATATATATATATATATATATATATATATATATATATATATATATATATATATATATATATATGCACTAATAACTTCTCTGTGAAAGTTCTTAAAAGTAGATCTCAGAGTTTGTCTATCAATCTGACGTGTGTCTTAGACTAAAAGTTCTTAGAAGTAGATCTCATGTATAGTTTGTCTATTAATCTAAGGTGTATCTTAGACTAATCTATTTCCTTTAGAAATTGAATTTAGTTACTAATATTTAGTTACAAAGTATTTTATATGTTACTAGTTATTGTGATTGCATATTCTAGGACCAACAATTATATATATATATATATATATATATATATATATATATATATATATATGCACTAATAACTTCTCTGTGAAAGTTCTTAAAAGTAGATCTCAGAGTTTGTCTATCAATCTGACGTGTGTCTTAGACTAAAAGTTCTTACAAGTAGATCTCATGTATAGTTTGTCTATTAATCTAAGGTGTATCTTACACTAATCTCTTTCCTTTAGAAATTGAATTTAATTACTAAAATTTAGTTACAAAGTATTTTATATGTTACTACTTATTGTGATTGCATATTCTAGGACCAACAATTATATATATATATATATATATATATATATATATATATATATAACCATGTTTTAGATAGTGGGGTTCCAACTGTGCAAACATGTATGTATGTGTATAATACATATATGTTAACGAAATTGTTGGATTAAGTGTCTAAGCTCATAACTATTATTGGTATATACTTGACCCGAGAGTAGCATGATCCATTTCGGTTTCATATCACTAGGACAATTTGATAGGATGGACTTTTGATTACTATTGATCAAAAATTAATTTGAATTTAAATATGTGATCAAAAAGAGACTAATTAAATATAAGGGGTTGATTGGTAAATCATTCATTCTTATGGTGTGGGCTAGTTATCCATGATTCCTTAGGTTAGGCTAAACCCATGTGACAACCCATGGATGATCCATGGAGGTTTAAACACATGGATCCTAAGGAATATGGAAGGTCATAGTCATTAAGGTTTTCATGGTGTAACCCTAATTTTGCCACACTATATAAGAAGCCCCTTAGCATCCAAAAATGTGCACTAGTGATCATAGGAATCCATGAGCCGGTTTTTGGAGCATAAGAAACTCTCTCAAAAGTTATCATTTGTCTTAGGTGT
This sequence comes from Lactuca saligna, assembly GCF_052625555.1. NCBI lineage: Eukaryota > Viridiplantae > Streptophyta > Magnoliopsida > Asterales > Asteraceae > Lactuca > Lactuca saligna. Next base: position 26,993,701 of record NC_136422.1, read on the forward strand.
GTTGTGATTCCATTTGAGGCATTCACACTATTGGTGCTAAGTTCTTAAAGGTCTAAGGTTTCCAACTACAATAAAAGGTATGCCATCAAACCCTAGAATTTCGTAGTAAAGATACTCCATTGTATGATAGTTAGCATGATGCTCTGGCAAAACAAAGATTGCATGTATATTAGAGAAAACATACATCCAAAGCATCTAGGGTTGCATGTACACCATAGGAGTGTTAGAATGCTCAAAACTCTTCAGTGGTATCAGAGCCTAGGGTCGTTTTCCTATATACTTGATGCTACATGCTTTAAAAAATCAATTTTTTTGTTGTCTGGACAGTGCACTCGACGAGTCACCTCACAAATGTAACCAATTCGCCGAGTCAATTCATGAACTCAACGAGTTGGTGCTCCAGAGTGTAATTTTTCGAGCTCTAAGGTTGGAATTGGACAAGGATCATTACCCTAAACTATTTTTGAACTTATAAACCTGTTTTTGATGTAGTAATGATCATGCTTATTCAATTTAAAAGATAATTGTCAAAGTTTCATGTTTTCTATTAGTTTATATGGTTAGGGTATTTACATGAAATTTGTTTGATATGAATTGTCTTGTTCTTATGAGTTTAATTTAGATCATTGACAAATTGTTTGATTTCGTAAGTTACAATAATTAATCTGAATGTTTTTTATGAATTCCATAACATGTCCTCAAGTTATGGAAAAATGAAAAGTCCTTCTTTTAAAAGGTCATTAAAACTCACATGTTTTGGCAAAGTGAAGAGTCTTTTACATAAATATTTTATGGACTCCATAACTTGTCCTTAAGTTATGAATTTTCAAGAGTCTCCTCATTAAAACCTATATTAAACTTATAAGTTATGGATTCCAAATTTTTGAATAGTTCAAAATTTGCCCTCAATTAAAGTTTAACTTTTGAAACATTTAATTCCAAACCCTAGAATTTTAAAGTTTAAAATTCTACCCTTATACTATTATAATATTATAGGTTTAATATTATATATATATATATATATATATATATATATATATATATATATATATATGTATGTATGTATGTATGTATAAGAACAAAGTCAGTCTTACCATTAGTAGACCTCATTCCCGAAGCCATCCTATAAGGGGCTATAAGGTTACTGCCTATAAAATGGTAGTTTAATGGGTGTCCACTCTCACCCACCGCTTCCTTGACTGCTGGAGGGTTGTTAGCCGAACGGGTAGGAAATGACATTAATTCTCATTAAAAGTATAATGAAATACTGAGTAACTAAACATTTATAAATTCCTAATCTTAGTTACTTTAGGGAAAATGTGAATATCGTGCTAATCCATGAAATTGCACTTTGCACCTTGTTAAGTCGTTAGTGGAGCATCTATGGTTAACCAACATACTAATCTGGGATTGAAAGTGCATGAAAAAGGGTAGCTTGATGTTAATCAGAGATCAATGGAGCGTGTGTGGTTAACTGACACATTGATTAGGTGGTTGTAACATTAGGTGTACCAAGCTAATTTGCATGGTTATTCACACTTTGTTTGTGATCCTCGGCATCCCAGTCGCAAATTTGAAGGGAAAAATCAAGATTTAAACATGCCATTGAATAGTTCATTGAATCTCAAAGGATCTAGGAATTTCAATCCATTTAAAACTAAATTATCAATTTTGTTTTTCAAGGTGGAAATTAGTAAATCGTCATTTACCTACCTTCAAATATTTTGCAATAGGATTATGGAATCTCTCTTCCGAACTGTAAAATATTATATTGGGTCCTAGCCTTAATATTTCATTTGGGTGTTATATTAAGGACTTAAATCAACTAACTTGAATTTATCCCATTGTAGATGTCTAGTTCAAACAACTATGGTCTTCTGAAATCTTTTGAAACAAGCTTTCCTCTTGAAGATGATATCCCACATGGCGATCAAGGTGAAAGATTAATCCCTTTGTCTTACGTTAGTGGAAATGGAAATCATACTTCACTTCCTCCACCTCCTCAAATTATTCTCCCTAACCCACAAGTTCGAAGATTTGAAAAGTTCAAGGTCACTCAAGCCCTACTTACAATTAAACATCAAGATGGAAGGTATGTGTGTACTCATGTCTTGGAGATGAAGTCACACATTAACAGGCTGAGAATGTTGGGTGTCTTGTTCCCAAGGAAGTTGGCTATTGATTGGGTTATTCAGTCACTTCCCGAGTCATATAGTGAGTTTATTAAGAACTACTATGTGACAGACCATGACATGACCCTTATTGATCTTACCTATTTGCTTGTTGCTGTTGAATCAACAATGATTTGGCGCACTGGAAAAGAAAATTTGATTGGAATATCTTGTAACATCCCGAACTTCGCAGGTAAATTTCAAATCCCTCCTCTTTTGCAAGTTTCAAACTGTATCCCTAGGATGTTGAGTTGGGCCATGAGAAGTATAAGGATTGAAGTTGCCACTTTGAGTCAAGAGGGAGTGCGTTGAGCGTACATAAGGGTACACTGAGTGTACTAGGCGCATCCTAGTACGCTGGGCGTACACTCATGTACGCCGGGTGTACTAATGTCTGGAGAAAACCCTAATATTTAGGGTTTGAGGGCTATCTAAACACCCTTATGGTTAATTTCCCCAGATTATCCTTAGCCTCCATAGCCTACATTCGTCCTTCCCCAAACCCTAGCTCTTCTTTGTGGGTGTAAGCTTGATTGGTGTGTGTCTTGGAGTGTTTCAAGAGACGATCAATGCATTCAAGTGTTGGAGAATAAGATCAAGTTCATAGATCTGCAGTTAGTTTGTGCTCAAGAAGATCCTAAAGGTATAAAGTTCCAAACTTTATACAGATATGCTTAGGTCTAATCATTTTACCTTATTAGAGGCATCTTTTGTCCCAAAAGCCATAAAATGGTGTATTTGTGTTATGAACGTAAAGAGTTGTCCTTCCAGACTCTTTAGGGACTTCGAGTGATAAAAATCTGGTCCTAGTAGCTATAAGTGTTCCATGCAAGAAAAATAAGGTCTTAATGTATTAAGACCAAGCATTTAGGGCCTTATGGACGTCCAAAGTGAAAAAGTTTGTGACTTTATGGACCCTGGGCATGTTAGGTCTCTGGATCTGAGATTTGAACTTAAGTGCTTAATCCATTAAGCACTTAATAAGGTTTTGTCAAGAAATCGAGTATGCCCAACGTAGTTTCGGTACGCCCAGCGTACTGTGTCAACCACCCCGACGGTGGTCAACCTCTGGTCGAGTACGCCCCGCGTACCAGAGGAGTACGCCCCACGTACGACCTCTGTTGGACCATGGACATTTAGGCTTCGGGTTTTGGGTCGTCTTATGGACTAGGACAATTTGGGTCATTGTTGGGCTTAAAAAATAAGATGTCATGGGCCATTAGTGGTAGTGGATCATGGGTTTAGGCCCAATAAGGAGGTTGGGCCCAATTTGGTAAATTAGGCCAAATAGTGGATTATGACTTGGACCATCAAGTTATTTATTTGGTGTGGGCCTTCGGCCCAAAAAAAAGAGAATGGACTTAATGAGTAATGTGGAAACTAGTTAAGCAAATAATGTTGGGTATTAACCAAGTAATTTCCATATGTAACAGTTCGGGATTTCCGGTGAGTCAACAGCCATAGACTTATAGTAATCCAGCACTACTTATGAGGAAAGTTTCCTCACTATACTAATGGGTCTAAAGCACCAAGGTCGGCCTATTGGATATGATATCCAGAAGTTGGTAGCATGTTGAGTTTGATTCAGTGTTATATGATAGTTTCTATGATAGCTAGGTAGATCTATAGGACTACATGTGTTATTATATGTTGATCTGTATACGTATTAGTTGTTTTATATGTCGACATATTATGTGGGGTGGGTTGAGGATATTGCTTCATGCGGTAACCAACAAACCCGAAAGCATTCCAGATACGAACTGAGGGACAGATGGGGCATGCCAGACTCGTATTGTGGGCTCAGTGGCAATCCAAATGTGAGTTGTGGGCCCGGAAGGCAATCTAGACACACACTATAGGGCCAGGGATAATCCAGTCTGCAAAGCTATGGACCCAGTTCATGCTGTTATTTGTATATGTGTTATGTACAGTGTATCGTTATTTTAAGGGACTCTCTAAGCCTAGGCTTACAGTTTCAGTTTATTGTACATCAGGGGATCGCAGCAAGGCGAAGGCGTGATCGTACAGCTCCTCATAATTTGTTTATGTTTCTGGGAAACCTCTGATGTTAGACAATTTTTGAAACATGTTATATTAACTATTGATTTTAAGTGTTTTGAAAAGTTTAAAATTGGCTCAAATTTTATGGTTGTTACAAGTTGGTATCAAAGCCTTGGTTTGAGCGAATTGGAGGAACACTTGTGCGAACCCAGTCTCAAACCAGGGGAAAAAGTTTTCAAAATGTTTTTCAAATGGTTTTCAAAATAAGTAAAAGAGGATTCAGGGTGTACGATCAGCCAGAGCTAGTGAGTAGATCCCAAAATACCATACAGTTATTTGATTATATGATATGTTAGAACAACATGCTAGTACTAGGCTAGGGATCATCAGGAATTGCATGATAGAATTGCCTGATTACGTGATGCCTGCTAGCCTAGGGTTTTCTTTATATGAAATTGGCATCATTACTGTAGATACTTGTGTATGCATCACGGTTATACATAATTAAGATCTTATAGCCTAAGAATGTTTGATTTGGCCTTATGTTCTGTTCTTGTCTGATTGGGAGCTTAGGTTAGGAATGGATATTCGAAAGCATATGGGGTCCAGCATTATGTATGACTAGCATCCACTAGTGCTGCAGGGTTGGTGGAAGTTTCATTGATAGGAGGGTTGTGTGAGGCCGGGAGGCCAATTTAGAGATATTTAACATTCCTCTAGGTGTGAGGATTGAGAGCTCACTATAATTATATATGTATATGGTTAGGGTAATGTGGTGATACTTGAGACAAATATGGGTAGGTGTGGAAGGTAGTATGGTCCCATACTACTAAAAGCACAGGACCCATACTCGTAGCAAGGAAGTCACAATCCCTAGGGTATAGTCGGGAATTGGTTCCCAATTATTATGAGAATTATCTAATATCGTTTGGTTTGTTTCAGAATGGTGATGACGAGGCACTTTGTGACGGGATCCGATTCAGGAGCAGGATCAGGAGACAGAGGCCAGGAGGGGCCAACAGCACCTTAGCCTATGGTGTAGATAGGTACAGAGGAGTTGGATGCCAGGATCTGAGAGATCTTGCAGGATGAGGTTGCTGCTATGTTCCAGGCTCAGCTAATGGAGATGTTTGGGTCTATTAAGACCGCTATGGTTAAGTACTTTGATGAGAGCTACACAGCCCTTGCAGAGACGGCTGCTGCATCAGCTGCATCAGTTGTATCCGCGGCAGGGGGAGGAGCTAGTAGGGGTTTTTAGTACTAGGACTTCGATAATACGAAGCCCCTTACTTTTGATGGGACGTAGGATCCAATCAACGCTATGAGATGGATCTCAGATGTTGAGGGATGTTTCTTTACTTGCTCATGTCCTACTAACCAGAAGGTAAGGTGTGCTCTAAACCTACTAAGGACCGAGGCTAAGGACTGGTGGAGGTTGACGATTGGGTCTTATATTGATGATCAGAGAGCCGTTGTTACTTAGGAGCTGTTCAGGGATATGTTCCACGCTCCATTCATTCCCCGGGTTGAGCGGGAACGATTGGCTCAGGACGTTTAGCGGGGAGTTCAGTGTGCTGATAGGCGAGCTAGAGTGTCCGTTGCAAGTGTCTATCGCCAACGAACACAGAGTTTCTGCTTCCTCGGTCGACCGAGGATGTGAGTTGAAGATATTCTAAGTGTCCTTTCCGATAGACCTGGTTCTGATTCCCATGCGAGATGTATACGGGTAGTGATTGTGGGGATAGATTGCTTAATAAATTTGATGCCCTGATTGATTGCGAGGGTTAACGGGTAGTAGTTTGAACCCCAAGTAGGGGAGAACTGATTGTTTATGGAGAGGGCACCGGAGTGGGATCAGGGTTTTGTTCAGCCGCTAGGGCTCGATGGTATATTCAGCATGGATGTGCAGGTTATTTAGCATATGTGGTGGAAATACGGTTCAGCGATCAGCTTTCAGTTGCAGAGGTTCCAGTGGTCAAGGAGTTTGCTCACGTGTTTCCGGAGGAGTTACCTGGAGTGCCTCCGAAGAGGCAGGTCGAGTTCAGGATCGACCTAGTGCCAGGTACGGCCCCCGTCGCTAAGGCGTCGTACCGATTGGCACCGCCTAAGATGCAGGAGTTATCATCCCAGTTGCAGGATTTGTTGGGCAAGCAGTTCATTCGACCTAGCAGTTCTCCATGGGGAGCACCGATACTCTTTGTAAAGAAGAATGATGGATCGCACAGGATGTGCATAGACTATAGAGAGTTGAACAAGTTGATAGTGAAGAACCGTTACCCACTCCCCAGGATCGACAATCTATTTGACCAGTTGCAAGGGGCATCGTGGTTCTCCAAGACTGATTTGAGGTCCGGATACCATCAGGTCCGGGTAAGGGAATAGGATGTGGAAAAGACCGCGTTCAGGACACGGTATGGGCATTACGAGTTTGTGGTGATGCCATTTGGGCTCACCAATGTGCTGGAAATATTTATGGACATGATGAATTTGGTCTGTAGACCGATGCTTGATCACTCAGTCATTATGTTCATTGATGATATCTTGGTGTATTCCAAGACTCGAGAACAGCATGAGGAGCATCTGTGGGAGTTATTGGAGGTTTTGAGGCGAGAACGGCTTTATGACAAGTTCTCGAAGTGCGAGTTTTGGTTATGAGAGGTCCAATTCCTGGGGCATCTCGTTAACCAGGATGGGATTTTGGTCTATCCAGCCAAAATCGAGGCAGTTATGCAGTGGGAGGTTCCGAAATCTCCCTCAGATATCAGGAGCGTTTTTGGTTTAACAGGGTACTACCTGAGATTCATTCAATATTTCTCCAAGATTGAGGTACCTCTCACTCATCTAACGAGGAAGGGGTGGATTTTCGTGGGGCCCTGAGCATCAGAGGGCATTTCAGACCCTCAGGCAGCGTTTATGTGAGGCCCCGGTTTTGACCCTTCCTGAGGGGATGGATGACTTTGTGGTATACTGTGATGCATCCATCACAGGTCTGGGAACGGTCCTAACTAAGAGAGGAAGAGTGATAGCCTACGCTTCGCGGCAGCTGAAGCCGCATGAGGCGAGATACACCATGCATGATCTGGAGCTGGGAGCAGTGGTTTTCGTTCTCAAGATTTGGAGACATTATCTCTATAGGGTCCGCTACACCATCTACACGGACCACAAGATCTTGAGATATATTATGGATCAGACGAACCTGAATATGAGGCAGCGCAGGTGGCTGGATGTAGTCAAGGACTACGACTATGAGTTCCGTTACCACCCTGGTAAAGCGAACATGGTCGCGGATGCTCTGAGTCGCAATACAGTCGGACCTTCTGTTTTAGTGTCATTCATGAGGATATCAGTAGATACCCCACTCGTGGTTTACTTAGGGAAGCTCAGGAAGAGGGTATGCGTTGGGAGAACTGGAAAATGGAGAGGATTAAGGGTGAAAACACTCGGTTTGTGTTAGATAGTAGGGGATTGTTGACTCGTTGTGGTCGGGACTGGGTTCGATTGTCTGGTGGGGTCAGACAGATCGTTTTGGAGGAGGCTTATAAATCTCGCTTTTCTATTTATCCGGGGGCCACCAAAATGTATCGAGATATGTGTTTGAGTTACTGGTGGCCGTACATGAAGCGAGAGATCGCTTGGTATGTGGAAAGGTGCCTGACCTGTAGGATGGTCAAGGTGGAGCACCAGAGGCTGCATGGCAAGATGCAGCCTCTAGAGGTACCCATGTGGAAGTGGGAGCAGACCATGATGGACTTTATCACCAAACTACCAAGGACGGCAAGAGGTTTCGACACCATATTGGTCATTGTAGATCGACTGACCAAGAGTGCCCACTTTCTGGTCATTCAAGAGAGCTCATCGGCCGAGAAATTGGCCGAGCTATACGTCCACGAGATTGTCACGCAACATGGGGTTCCGGTCTCTATCATCTCAGACCGTGATGTTCGGTTCACCTTCCGTCTGCAGACCGAATGCCAGAGTGAGCGGACCATATAGACTCTTGAGGACATGTTGAGAGCTTGTATTATGACTTCGGTGGGAGTTGGGACTCCTACCTACCCCTCGTGGAGTTCTCGTATAACAACAACTTTCATTCCAGCATTTGCGCCCCGCCTTATGAGCTGTTGTAGGGGAGGAGATGTCGCACCCCAGTCTATTAGGGCGAGGTGGCTCATGGGGTGATGGGTCAGACTGAGGTAGTTCTACAAACTGCTGAGAGGATTCAGCAAATCAGACAACAACTACAGATCACTTAGAGTCGGCAAAAAAGTTATGATGACCGGTGCCGATCTGAATTGGAGTTTCAGGTCGGTGATATGGTGCTCCTGAAGGTTTCACCGTGGAAGAGTGTAATCTGCTTTAGGAAAAGGGGAAAATTGGGTCCCCGGTTCATTGGACCATTTCAGATTATTGCTAGAGTTGGCAAGGTTGCTTATAGACTGGATCTTCCAGAGGAGCTCAACCATATTCACATCACTTTTCACGTTTCTCAACTGCAAAAGTGCATATTGGATGAGAATGCGGTAGTGTCATTGGATGATGTCCAGGTTGACGAACACCTAAACTACGTGGAACATCCGATGGCTACTTTCGAAAGGAAGATAAAAATTCTGCGAAGCAAGGAAATACCCTTGGTGAAGGTGCAGTGGCGGCACCGAAAGGGGTCTGAATGGACTTGGGAGCTAGAGTCCAAAATGTGGGAGCACTACCCAGATCTTTTCGATACATCAGACTTCGGGGATGAAGTCTACGTCAAGTGGGGTAGAGTTGTAACATCCCGAACTTCGTATGTAAATTTTAAATCCCTCCTCTTTTGAAAGTTTCAAATTGAAGCCCTGGGATGTTGAGTTGGGTCATGAGAAGTATAAGGACTGAAGTTGCCACTTTGAGTCAAGAGGGAGTATGTTGAGCGTACATACGGGTACACTGAGCTTACTAGGTGCGTCCTAGTATGATGGGCATACACTCATGTACGTCAGGCGTACTAATGTCTGGAGCAAACCCTAATATTTTGGGTTTGGGGGCTAGATAAACACCCTTATGGATCATTTCCCCTGATAATCCTCAGCCTCCACAGCCTACATTCGTCCTTCCCCAAACCCTAGCTCTACTTTGTGGGTGTAAGCTTGATTGATGTGTGCTTTGGAGCGTTTCAAGAGACGATCATTGCATTCAAGTGTTGGAGAAGAAGACCAAGTTCATAGATCTGCAGTTAGTTTGTGCTCAAGAAGCTCCTAAAGGTATCAAGTTCCAAACTTTATACACATATGCTTAGGTCTAATCATTTTACCTTATTAGAGGCATCTTTTGTCCCAAAAGCCAATAAATGGTGTATTTTATGTTATGGACGTCCAAAGTGAAAAAGTTTGTGACTTTATGGACCCTTTAGGGACTTCGAGTGATAAAAATCTGGTCCCAGTAGCTATAAGTGTTCCATGCAAGAGGAATAAGGTCTTAATGTATTAAGACCAAGCATTTAGGGCCTTATGGACGTCCAAAGTGAAAAAGTTTGTGACTTTATGGACCCTGGGCATGTTAGGTCTCTGGATCTGAGATTTGAACTTAAGTGCTTAATCCATTAAGCACTTAATAAGGTTTTGTCAAGAAATCGAGTATGCCCAACGTAGTTTCGGTACGCCTAGCATACTGGGTCAACCACCCCGACGGTGGTCAACCTCTGGTCGAGTACGCCCCGCGTACCAGAAGAGTACACCCCGCGTACGACCTCTGTTGGACCATGGACATTTAGGCTTCGGGTTTTGGGTCGTCTTATGGACTAGGGGAATTTGGGTCTTCGTTGGTCTTAACAAATAAGATGTCATGGGCCATTAGTGGTAATGGATCATGGGTTTAGACCCAATAAGAAGGTTGGGCCCAATTTGGTAAATTGGGCCAAATAGTGGATTATGAATTGGACCATCAAGTTATTTATTTGGTGTGGGCCTTCGGCCCAAAAAAAGAGAATGGACTTAATGAGTAATGTGGAAACCAGTTAAGCAAATAATGTTGGGTATTAACCAAGTAATTTCGTTATGTAACAGTTCGGGATTTCCGGTGAGTCAGCAGCCAGAGATTTACAATATTCCAGCACTATTTACGAGGTGAGTTTCCTCACTATACTAAGGGGTCTAAAGCACCAAGGTCGGCCCATTGGATATGATATCCTAGCAGTTGGTAGCATGTTGAGTATGATTCGGTATTATATGATAGTTGCTATGACAGCTAGATAGGTCTTTAAGAGTACTTGTGTTATTATATGTTTATCTGTATGCGCATTAGTTGTTTTATATGTCGACAAATTATGTGGGGTGGATTGAGGAAATTGCGTCGTACGGTAACCAACAAACCCGGGAGCATTCCAGATACGAGTTGAGGGCCAGGTGGGGCATGCCACACTCGTACTGTGGGCTCGGTGGCAATCCAGATGTGATCTATGGGCCCGGAAGGCAATCCAGACTCACACTGTGGGCCCAGGGGTAATCCAGTATGCAAAGTTGTGGACCCAGTTCATGTTGTTATTTATATATGTGTTATATACAGTGTATTGGTATTTTGGGGGACTCACTAAGCCTCGGCTTATAGTTTCAGTTTATTGTTTCAGGTACATCAGGGGATCACAGCACAACGAAGGTGTGATCGTACAGCTCCTCATAATTTGTTTATGTTTCTGGGAAAACTCTGATGTTAGACAATTTTTGAAACATGTTGTATTAACTATCGATTTTGAGTGTTTTGAAAAGTTTAAAATTGGTTCAAATTTTATGGTTGTTACAGATCTACTTCTCAAACTTCCATGGACATTGACAATGGTAACAATTGAAGTCCATAAAATATTTCTCTTCCCAATGGAAAGGGATCTGCCATAGTCAACCCGATTGACCAAATGGTTAAGAGAAAGGCTAAGTCTGAGATAGCCTCGTGTATTTTTCCCAAAGAGTCCATAGGTTTCTAGTGTCAAGAGAAGGGGTATTGGTTGCGAAGCTGCCCTTACTACCTGAAAGATCTAAGAGAAGGTTGAATCAAAAATTTTGACTCTACTTCACGTAAGTCCACTATCTAACTCTATTAAGTTCCTAATTGATGATTCTTAATACATGATGTGACAAGGTTTCATTTTGATGTTTTGTAGGATCATGCAAAGGGAAGGAAGCTTAAAGGAAGAGTATGTTGAATCTGGTCGCAAAGATGGATTTCAATCGCATGGTTCGAAGATCGGATTTTTGAGTTGCTGCTTAAGAGATATGATAGCTTGCTTAGAAATTTGTAATAACAAAGTTTTCATTTGTAATTGCATTGTAAGGAAAAGGTTTTCCGCATTTTATAAATAAATAAAGTTTTGTTTTTTTTATTTTATTATATCTCCTTACAATAGCATTTATGAAAAAAAATGATGTTTGTATGTTTCTATGTTAGCAATATGAATTTAATTCTTTCGTTTGTGGTACTGTCGAGAATTTGCCAAATAAGGAAAGATTCTCATCACCCAAGCTTCAATTGAACAGAAACTTAGAATCATGCAAGTTGTATTGTATGATGAATGAGAAATTTTCATCTTTGGAAAATTAAGACTAATTCATTGTTCACATGAATGTGTGAGTCAAGTGAAGAACTAGGAGATTGGGTACACCTGGGTGTGCGCTCGTCAGGTCCACCACAAAGAACGATAAGCCTATTCATCATAATTTACTAAAGTTTAGTAAATATGGTTATGCTTACAAGTTTAAGTATAATTCTGAACACTTGAAAAGGTTCAATGTATGGTAGAACGAATGAGAGAATCAAATTAGGCAAGAAGATAAAAGTTTCTCCAATCTGAAAAAATATGAAAGTGCTTTAGTATCGTGTTTTTATTATCATCTTAATGATTATGAGAAACCATATCACAATTGATCCTCTAAGGAAACCTTAGTACATTATGTATGGCTAAGAAGAGGAATCGTGAATTGTTAAAATGGTTAAATCAAGAAGATAAGTCATACTTCGTTCCAAAAACAAGTCTTGGATTCATACTCCAAAATTGTAACCTTGAGTGACATAATCTTAAGAAAGGTTTATAACACTTGTCAAATTTAGAGTAAAATGTTTTCTACTCTTGTACATTTTAAATTGGTAAGTTGTGATGTTTTGGTTAAAACAAAGACCAACTAAGGCCAATTGTGTGAAGTGTTAAGTCTTGATTAGAATCCGCACTAACTCTTGAAAATTTGTTTGTCAAGGAATGGTTCTTGACAAAGTGAATGTTATATGTCAAGAGGTTAGTGGGAGTCTTAAAGATCTTGAAAGTTTCAAGAACTAATCAAGAGTAAACCCATTGTTAAACACTAGCACACTACTTGAGGGTTTGTAACCTATCGTGTTGACATATTCTTATTTTTGTGATCATTCCAGTTGACTATGCATGTGTAAGGCAAAGTACTTGGATCAATGAAAGTTTCATTGATCAGTAAGGGTGAGTTGCTTAACAACTTGGAAGACATGGTAGGCCCTTGAGCTGCCAAGTGGCAAGAAATTAAGTTTGAACAAGTTCAGTCCATATGAGTTTGCATTTGTTACTAACCTTGTCTTGTAATTATGGTTTGACAAATTCACATGGATAGGAACACATACACCATAAAGTCTAAGTTTCATAAGGTTTCACTCCAATTCATGAAAATGATTGTGAGGAAACGCTTTCACTAAGTAGATTTTAAGGAGATAGAAATTGTGATATTTGCATTCTCAAATTCGGTTATAATTACAATATCCGTCTTCATAATTCGAATTGTGAGAAATGGCAAAAGGTCTAAACATTTGAGACTTATTGCTGTAAGTTCTTAAATTGTTTAGAAACACAATTGATCAAAAATCTGAACTTTGGTAATGAAAGTCAATAAGTATTGATTTCTAGAAGTCCAGCAGATTTCTAAGTGCATATCAAAGCTAGTGGGAGCATAAATGTTACGCAGGTAAGTCAATAATTATTGTGCTAGTGGGAGCATAATTATTATGGTGAGTGTTGCAAGTTAGCAATGTTAATTATATAAAAACAAAAGGTTTCAAATCGCAAAGTTGTAGGGTTTGAAAATTTGTTTTGCTATAATTAAGGGAGCGGAAATTATACTTCATTTCAAAATCTAAAAGCTTAGATTGAGTTTTTAATCAGATTTAGTCGAATATATATATATATATATATATATATATATATATATATATATATATATGAATGTTATGTTGGAATGGTTCAACATAAGGAAATTCTATATGTGGAAATGTTAATTGAGTTCCCAAAATTTGATTACGATTACGACATCCCTCTTCATAATTCGAATTATAAGAACATAGCAAATAGAAATGTTATAGCAAAAGACTAATCAAGTATTATGTCTTTATGTTAAACATTATGAGTTGTGTCCCATATGCTTTGGGTATAGGAGCGATTGCATATGCTATAATATTCTCGTGTTCTAATTTTTCAAATGCCTAGGGAATTTAGAGGGAAAAAGGAACAGAACCGGATATGACTAAAGTGGTTAAACAACTGTTAAGGACAATCTAAGGTTCGCCAAGGATTGGTCGCTTAAGGATAGTTGCAAGTATAGTAATGGATGGACCAGATTGAATTTATTATGAATATACAGGAGTCTATTAATAATAAGTTTTTGTATGGAAACTATGGAATGTTTCTATATTGGGAGTTGAAGAATAGATGAGAAAGTTAGAAATTTTTATGCAAGAAGGATGTTAAAAAGGAATGTACTTTGAATTTGAGATTTCATTTCCATGGAATTATCGTGTAACAATCTCCAAAGGAATATTTTGTAATATCATTGGTCAAGTCTCTGTGACTTTTGGTACGTAGACATTACAAAAGAATCATTGCATGATAGTTTACAATCTAACACTTTCTAGCAGTGACAATAATTTGGAATTCTTACACTTGCAATAAGGATTTGGAATTATGAAATGAGCATCATTGAAATGTTTTTCAATTGATCAATTTCACAAAGTAAGGACCATAGACAAACATAGTGTACATGCTTGGAGCATGGCATAACTGTTGTTTAGACAAACATAGTGTGCATGCTTGGAGCATGACATAACTATTATTTTAATTCAAGTATTAATTTGATTTTTCAAAACATTATACAATGAATAATGAGTAATAAATATGACTCAAAAGTTTTGGGGCCATATAGGATTAGTATTATTTTTGTATTTCAATTTGCATGTTTTGACTTCCTCGAATAACTAGTTTATTTAAACCATCCACAGTCGATCATGCTTTGGAAGTAGGTATTGAGGCAAGACTGTCATGAATGGGCATGTAGTTTGTCTAGGACACGTTTGCTGCAGTGTTCATGAGTACTCCTGGAATAAAATTCAAGTATTGGATTCAACCCACGCTCATTTTATCACGAGTGATTTGGAAGTAGGTATTGAGGCAAGACTGTAGTTGTCTAGGACACGTTTGCTGCAGTGTTCATGAGTACTCCTAGAATAAAATTTGAGTATTGGATTCAACCCACGCTCATCTGAATCACTTCATGGCTTTTATCACGAGTGATTGTGAGACGATAATATCTTATATTCTTGAAATCAAGACATATGAGTTGTAGTTGTAATTCGGTTGCACATTGACATATGTAAACACATCATTAACTTGGTGTTATAAAACATAGTGTTGTGTGTAATTTGATGAGTAAGTACAAGCAAGAATTTGAGTCAAAGTTTATCCATTCCTTTTACCCCATGTGGATAAAAGCGATACATGTGGGCCCCTTGAAGATTTAGTGATGACAAGCCTAAGTGCTTCGCCAAGCCTAGACTAATTTGATTTGTTAAATTAGTTAGACGTCACAAATCGGAAATCGAGAAACAATAGATGGACAGAGAGAATGATTATAATCCATGTCTCAGTCCATATGATATCTAGAATGGAAGAATATATGATCCCTTATCTAATGGATGCGTCATTGACTAGGTCAGACAGTGGCTTTTAAGAGCTATGATTACTAGTCAGGTTGGAGTCATGCTTGCAATAATAGTTATTAGACTTATACAAGTGGGAGACTATTGGATTAAGTGTCTAAGCCTATAACTATTATTAGTATGTACTTGACCCAAGAGTAGCATGATCCATTTGGGTTGCATATCACCAGAAAAATTTGATAGGATGGACTTTTGGGAAGAGGTTATTTATGATTTGTTAATATATTATAAGTTCTAATATATTAATATGAAATCGTATTATTTAACTAGTATTGATCAAAATTTATTTTGAATTAATTATGTGATCAAAAAGAGACTAATTAAATATAAGGGGTTGATTGGTAAATCATTCGTTCTTATGGTGTGGGCCAATTATCCATGATTTCTTAGGTTGGGCTAAACCCATGTAACAACCCATGGATGATCCATGGAGGTTTAAACACATGGATCCTAAGGAATATGGAAGGTCATGGTCATTAAGGTTTACATGGTGTAACCTTAATTTTGCCACACTATATAAAAAGTCTCTTAGCATCCAAAAATGTGCACTAGTGATCATAGGAACCCATGAGCCAATTTTTGGAGCATAAGAAACTCTCTCAAAAGTTATCATTTTTCTTAGGTGTGTTGTGATTCCATTTGAGGTATTCATACTATTGGTGCTAAGTTCTTAAAGGTCCACTGTTTCCAACTACAACAAAAGGTATATCATCAAACCCTAGAAATTTGTAGTAAAGATACTCCATTGTATGCTAGTTAGGATGATGCTATAGAAAAACAAAGATTGCATGTATATTAGAAAAAACAAAGATCCAAAGCATCAAGGGCTGCACGTACACCATATGAGTGTTAGAATGCTCAAAACCTTTTAGAAATAAAGGTATTTCATGGATAACAATGTTGTATAATATAAGAAGCGAAAACATTAAGTTTAAACCTTGAAAAGGCGTAAATAAATTCTAATTTTGGTTAATTTGACAGTAATTAGCGGCAGGCATATAACATGACGATAATCCATTGGTAATTTAAGGACATATTTTCGACAGTCTTACGATCTATCACAATTCGTTGGTAATCTGTCGCTAATTACCCGATGGATCACCCATGACCAGAATTCTTTTTTAATTATTGAGGTACAATCATCATTTTTTTTCGCTCCATATTTTGTACATTATTATTATACATAGAATACCTTTATTCACCAACCAATATATTATGCATATATGTACGTGTGTATGCACCATTGGAACCAAGTACTCAACACATGATTTTACAGTATATTTATATATGTATGCATCTGTGTACACACCAACACACACACACACACACACATATATATATATATATATATATATATATATATATATATATATATATATATATATATATATATTTATATATACACACACATATACACATAGCCATATGTGAATATACACACGTACACATACACATGCATACATATATATAGGCATACACGCACATACATTTGTACATGTACACATACATATACATACCTACACATATAGATACACATAGACATACATACATACACATGCATACACTCAAAACACATACAAAATCTTATTCCTACAAAATACAATTTGACAACATGTGGAGTAGACTTAGATTCCATTTTGTGTCCTCTTTTTGGAAAGTATAACAAGAAGGTGCCTCATGCGTTTTTATCGTGTGAAATGGTGGAGCTTATATTGGTTGGTGGTTCGACTTGATTTTCTGGAATTTTGTTTCTTTGTTGGTGGTTTTTTACTTGGTTTGATAAAAGAAAATTGTCCAACGTGAAGAAAGTTGAAACCATGAACATCATATGGGTGATTTGGACCTCCGAACACTTGTGTTTATGATGCTACCAAATTTTGTAAGGATACCATATTTGAAATGATTGTTGTTTATTCTTTTTAGTGGTTTGGTCATACGAACAAAAAATTTAAATCAATTGAGTAGCTTGGTTACAAAATTTCATTTTAGCTATATTTAATTCTGTGTTTTCAGTAGCCCATTATTGGTTGGTTCAATAAAATTCGATTGTTCAAAAAAAACTTAACAATTTCCGATGGAATAAAGTTTTAAAAAAAGCTTTACATGGGTGTTCGGCCGCTATTTTGTCATAGATTTTCGAAGGATATTAATCTTTTTAGAAAACATTTTCTATGATTTTCCTGGGTAATCATCGACGAATTATTTTCTGTGGCTAATCTGCCATATTTGTTGCTAATTAGAGGTTTTATTCTTTGCAGATATGTTGTCACTATTTCCGACGGATTTCATTCAAGCATTCTGCTTTTCTAGTAGTGTCGAATTACTAGTTGGGTATAGAAATTCGTTTGAACAAATGTCAACAAAGGCAAATTTGGTGCCCCACTTCCCCTCGGCGACTTTGTTGGAAAAGTCATGGATTTGTTTGTTCATGTGTAATCGTTATCTCCACATATAAACAGATGTTAAGTATGTTCATATATTTGAATCCATATCTGATTATATTACTTGAATTCCGATTTTGAATACCCAATTATGATAACATATGCAATCAAAGATACTTCTTGTTTATTCATTACTTCTTTTAAGTCATCAAAGACGAGGATCGAATGCAATAACAATAAAGAAAACGATAGCATTTCGTGAGCAGAATAAACAGTTGTTATTCCAAGTCACCATAAAATAAATAAGCAAAAGCATCTTCAATTTTACATATGCTCGATACACAAATATAACTTGCTAAAGATATAAAACATACATAGACCCGATGTGACTAGTTACGACAAATGCGTGCAGTGGGCATCGTCACACAGACCTGTGCATATTTCTTCTTAGCAGCTGCAGTTCCACGCTTCGGCTCTTCATCATCGGCCAATGCAACTTTAGCCATGGAGAATGCAGCTGCTGCTGCAACTGCAAACATCATGTCCCTCCTTCCATTGATGCTGCTCCCTTCTTTCTTCTCATCCACCACAGTGTTCTCAACTCCGGCTACCTTTGAGGCCTTGGCCATCACCACCAATCCCCGGCGACCGGTGGTAGAGGGTTGCTTGGTGACTGCGATAGCGGCGGAGCCACCAAGGAACGAGGAAGCCATTGTCATGGATGCCATTTGTTGAGTTGGAGGATTAGGAATTTGTGTTTTGGTTCGCACAGTGTAGGTGCTATTAGTTTTTTAGTCGAAAGTGCTTTTCTTGAAGGGTATCCATATTCTTATCCAAACCCTTAGGACGTCTCAAATCGGTTGCTGCCACGTGTAATGTTCTATCTAGGCCACCAGCCTTACCTTAATTATGTGGTCTTGGAACCCCTCGAGTATTATGTTTTTATCTAATCAATTGTATTTTAATAATTTTAGAGAAAATTACAATATGATCCTTATAGTTTGAATAGTTTACATGTTTGGTCCTAATTTTTTTAATACTTTTCTTATTGTATTTTGATTTTTGTTTTGTTTCGTGTTTAGTCCATCACATCTAAAATGATTATTACATAATTTTATTGTTATTTTTAACTTTTTTGTTATTGATTTAAATATTTTAGCAATATTAATTTAAATGGGTTCACTCAACACTACAATTCTTCCTCTCGGTATTAATAATCCTAGATAACCCTACCCTGTTTACCTTTGGTACCAGCATCAGTCATCTTCGGTAAATACATTTTTGTTTTTATTTTTTTGAACGGTAAATACAATTTATTTCTAAACTATTCCTAAATTCACATATATTTTAGATGAGACTTGAACACTCAATTTCAAAAAATAAAAAAAACACCTGATACCCCTGGATTAGATGTTATTTGGTTGGTAAACCTATCCACATCCGACATCACCATTAGTTACCAAAATCAAAATCAAAACCAAAAAAAATCAAATACTAAAATTAAACCCTGGCCATAAATTAAAATCTAATCTAAATTTTGCATCATAAAACAATATGTGATCTGCATAAAAATATGAAGAAATCAAACTTGATGAAATCTACGTCCTAAATTATTGATATATCCATAAGAATCAAACATGGTGAAACAAAATCCAGAAAATTCTCAAAAAAACATGAAAAAAATAACAAATCTAATGAAATATGTTGCCTTTTATGGCTTTTTCTAAAGTTGGTGAGAACACTTTCAAATTTTTTTTCAGCAGAGGTTTACAGTTAGAGCGATGTTAAAAAAACCAAAATAAAATATTTTTGCTTCAAGCAGGTTTCCAAAGGTTGATGTTTAGAAGGGGTGGATTTGTTAAAGAAAGATTTCAATCTTTCGAAAACCCGATGGCTTCAAAACTCGTGAAGAAAAAGGCGAGAAGGGGGGGAGGGGGAGGAGTATGCATCAACAATGGATTTATATAAATGGGTCAATATATGGTCATCGATTTCTACAAAGGTTTCTCCTCAAAACTCATCCATATCTTCATAATTTCTGGAAAAGTATAAAAGGGAAGGGGAGATATAGGTTTTTGTTCTTCAATATGTCTAGTGCAAGAAATGGGGAGGGTGTGTACGCTTCCATGAAGATATATGAACAAGGATAAAGAATGGGTGGGTGGTGGTGGTGACGAATGAGAACAACGACATGTTGTAACGTCCCAAATTTCAAACCAGAATTATCATTTAAATTTGAGTAAACATTCAAAAGCCATTCCTTAAAAACATATCATAACATTCAATTGTTTAAAGTTCATAAACATAAGCCACAAATAAATTATAAAAACCAGCAGAAGTCGAAATAACAATATAATACTGATATGATGTACAATCATGGCGCGCCCTTCCCTCTTATGCCCGATCAACCTGAAAAACATTTAATTTAACAATGTCAGCATAAATCTTAGTGAGTTCTCTAGTATACCATATATTC
This sequence comes from Lactuca saligna, assembly GCF_052625555.1. Classification (NCBI taxonomy): domain Eukaryota; kingdom Viridiplantae; phylum Streptophyta; class Magnoliopsida; order Asterales; family Asteraceae; genus Lactuca; species Lactuca saligna. Next base: position 27,013,695 of record NC_136422.1, read on the forward strand.
CACCATACACATAATGCATACATAACAAAGGTTAACGGCTCTAGTGTCGGTCCACATGATCAACGGTGACTAACAGCTCTAATGTCATCTACTCATCAACGACGACTAACAGCTCCGTTACATGTCTAGTCATAAAAGGTGATAAGCTCTCAGCCATCATACAAATACAGACTCTTATTTAGCATACAACCATATAGAAGCTGCTACTAATACTGACAGTTTCCTTATGAATGCATAATCATATGTAGTCTAGAAATAACATAGACAGTCGAATACATAATCCTACCCAAAAGCAATAAATCAAACAAGAACCATGCAATAAGGCCAGACCATATTTCTAAGGCTATCTGACTTAAACTACATATAATCCCTACGATATTCACTCAACAACGCACCAATATTAGCAATACCTCATCCAAACGTGATACTTAAAGTACATCTACAATCAACTAATTACATACATAACAAAGATTGTTCTAGTCTACTAGCACAATCATACCCTAAAGATACTTATATCTTATCATATAAAGGATATACTATGTTGCGCGTAGTATAGTGAGAAAACTCACCTGAGTCTCGCAGCAGAAACTCACCGGCACTCTCTGCAACGAACGGATAGCACGAACCACATAAGACCATTCCGATACCAACCCGTAGTCGAATCCTCAAGCCCACCAAATTTTGAGAAAAGACAAACTAGTCAAGAAGTCAATGGTCAAAGCAATGGTCAAATAGTAAAAGTGTGTCGCAATGCAGCTCCTGGTCATGTCACGATCACTAGTTGTCATACCCCAGGTCAGCGGCGGAAACATCGCGTTGTGTGACGTTAGAATGTTGGATTTTAGGCCACAAACATACATTGAATAATACAATGATATATTAAACAATGTGACCTTTATTCGTTAAATGAAATATATTGCAAAGATTTTCGAGGTATAGACAGGTCACAAAAACAATGTACAATAGTAAACCGCATAGACTTCGAGTTGCATCACCGGGGTTACTTCCCTTTTCATCCGGGTTCATTCTCTTGAGAATACATGTGGTTTTTGAAAGGGTCAACATAATGTTGGTGAGTCCACATGTTTTATTATTATAAGATGTGTGTTTGTTTTAGTTATCTTGTTTATCCTAAACTCACTTGCTTGAGTTTGTGTATACTATCACTACTTTCTTAGGTTGTTTCCTAGGAGCAGTCTAAGATAGTTAGTTTTAGTTTAACAATGTTATGATGAGTTCCTATAATCGAGCTATGACTGTTGAGTGTTCCCCAAAAACCATGATGCTTCATCGAACGTTACAAATATGTTTAGAAAGTTATGTCTGTTTTGACTTGTCATTGGTTGTAGCTAGCAACCACAGGTGGTAATGTCAATTTCGTGTAGATCTATAATTATCTTTCCTACTCACTTAAGAAATAACAATTATTGGTCGGGGCTAGCTGAAAGTCTTTCAGTGTGCTGATGAATCATGTCTCATCTAACTCTTTTGTAGGGGGGCCTCCCCTGTTTGGTCGTGTTGTTATTCTCTTTGTCGTATTTATACAAGATACTTATTATATATATATATATATATATATATATATATATATATATATATATATATATATATATATATAATTAAGTTAGTGTGTTTCACATAGCCAAGTATTTGGGCAGAGTAACCACTAGGTACTAAGCTTATTTAAAGAGTGGTTATAATAACGACTAGAGTATTGGCGTTTCATGGCAACTGACTAGCGTAACAACTAGATATGATATTTTCTATCAGTGTGAATCAGTATAACAACTAAGCATAGTATTAACTTTGGGTAGAGTATCTACCGGGTATAATAGCATGCTAATGTTATGAGCATAATTATCTAACTAATCTTATACAATTAGCAATTAGTAATAACTATGTTATATTTGTATTTTAAGATGTAGTCCCCCCCCCCCCCTGAAAAGGTTTAGAAAACGAGGCCGTGAACTCACCTGCAAATGTAAAACCGCTAATGTAGTATGGAAAACCGAAAGTCCGAACTTGGAGAGGTGCTCGAGGTACTAACACGTATATCGAGAAAGTAAGAGAGAGTGTGTGATTGAGAGGTGTAGAAATGAGATTGTCGAAGCCTGCTACTTATAGCAAGTTTTGGTGTGCACGTCGCGCAATGCGCGCTACACAATTGTGCGTGAGCCACTGGGGGATGCCATGTGTCGTCCTCTCCTTGTGTCATTTTACATCATATCCAAGTGGATCGAGTTTCAGACTGCTTGCGGCGGACTGCATTTTCAATGACTCTTATATGTTTGTCTAGATCTCGATGTTCCCTACAACTTTTCTTTTGGTCGTTTTGGCTAATCGTAACTTTCCTTTTTCGACTAGTTTGTAATACCATTATAATTTTATAAAAAACATAACTCTTTGATACGGTTTTCGTTTTAGGCATTCTTTGTCTCATAATTCCTACTTTGAGTAGTACTACGATTGTCTTGTTGGTGATTTTTTTCCAAAAGTCAAGCATTATCCTCGTAGTTTTTGTCATTGTAATTTCTTATGTACGGTAGATATTTATTTACTACAAAGTCATATCTCACCCATACTCAGTCAGATTTTTGCGAAATTTATATTTCATGGATTGTGGTAGTTTATATAATCTAAAAATGCTAACATGTTCTCAAAGTGACGCGACTTTTCGTGCACTTATTTTTTAACCTTAACGTTGACGTAATTAAGGAGGAAAATTTGAATATATTGAAATATATTGTGTGGTTATAATATTGTCCTTATTTCATTTTTGTTTTTTATCGTTAAGTATTAACGACGATTGATGACGTATTTTTTAGGTTGTCACACTAGTTGACAAAACAGTCGAGAATTCTACTTAGTCCTAGCATCACACCCCTTCTTGGTCATGTTGCACTTCACTAGGCAGAGCACTTATTCCATTAAGTGTTTAATCTCTTAATCCAAAAACTAACATTCATACATCTGAACCTCCTAAATTACTTAATTGAAAAAGTTTCCAACATTATCCAGTTCCATGGCTCAAAAAAGGATAATTACAAAACTTAATTTAAAATGAGCTCCAAAACAATGGTGTTGGAAAATTGGTGTTAACTATAAAATGGGAGTTTCCCCATTTTTAAACACTTATAAAACGGATTTAAGATGAATGAAAATTTAATCCTTAAATTAAGGATGTTAGAAGAAATAATAAAACAGTTTAATGGGTGGTGAAAGAAAACAAAAGTTTAGGGACCTCTTTTGCAAATATTTCTTTCTTTCTGAAATTGTAATTAATATTTAAGTTTAATTACATATTAATCTTTTGATTAATAGAGATATTTAAATGGAAAGTTATAAAATGTGTTGTATAAATATCACTACTCTACAACAATTTGAAGACACGAAATAACAAAACAAACTCTCTTTTTCTCCACTTCATCTTCTTATTTTTCTAGTTGCATTGAGATATAATCCAGATTTCTTGAAGTCTAGATGGTCTAGAAGAGTCACTTCAAACTGTTGTATCCTGGGAAGTTGCGGACGAATTTGTTTTAAGGACAATGTGTTAAGTACATACCTCGGTTTTTTCTGTTTTTTTGTTTGGTTTCGTACATTTCCGTAATATTATTCCTAAAATCTTGATACAAATTTGTTTGTGCAAAACGAACATCATTTATAGCATCTGATAACAATTTGTTTTCTTTCTAAACAAACAGGAAAAAAATTGTATAACCTTTGGCTGCATTTAAAAAAAAAATAAAAAAAAAAAAAAAAAAAAAAAAAACGTTGTTCCTATTATAGAAAAACAAATTTCATTTATTTTCTCCCCCATTGTTACGTGTTTCTATTGTTAACACAAGGAAGAGAAAACTTGGTTTCTTAGCGCCTCAATCAAAGTAAAAAATTAAAAGGAAATAAATAAAGAAAGAAAAATCTATTTATTTTATATATTATGTTTGCTGTTTGTTGCTTCCCATAATCCCATTTGTGTCACTGTGGTGATTAAATTAACCTTAATGGGTTAATTTAATCTATTTGTTTGTAAAAATTGATTGATTCACGATTTTTATTGCTGTGGTGATAAACAAAAGAATTCACATTTAGTGTGATCTTTTAGCGGAAAAAATTGTTATAATTTATTTTAACAATTTCACGTATTTTGAATTTTCCAATTATGTACAGCTATAACATTTTTACTTATTTCTATTTTTGTTTAACTACAAGATTAAGCGCTTTATTATAAACATCTTTAACTACCCAAAAAACAACCTTGCATTTCTGAATAAACAATAATTTCAGTAATTTTTACCGAAAAAACAACAATTTTAGTAGTTTTTTTTGTCAAACACTTTTGTCTTGCTAAAAGCATGAATTTAATAAGTTTTGTTGGGAAAACAGCTTCTTTTATTTGGAAAACAACATGAGTTTTGCTGAAAACAAGAATTTTAGCAATTTTGTTGAAAAACAATTTTAGTTTTCAGAAAATAGATCATTTCGTTCTTTCAGATTTCAAATATAGCTATTCAGAAACAATTTTTTGATTTAGAATTTCAAAGTTAATTTCAAAATTCTAGAAAAGACTTTTAGAAGAAATTTTTAGATTTTAACATTATTTCTGGAACAATTTTCAGAATGTTAGTATTAGTTTTCGTGATGTTTTATAATTTGTTTTGTGAATAGTTTGATTTATGTCCAAATAAGAGGCATATATAATTGTTGGAAATTACAAATTATAAATACTTAGATTTGTTGCAATTAGAGAAATGGCAACACCCAGTGTGACTATGATTTCCAAAATCATCTTAATGGATGCAAACTCCAATGAATGGCGAAGTGATATGGGTGCTACACATCATGTGTGCACAAAGAGGGAATGGTTCAATTACTTTAAAGTGGTGCATATCTAATGTTTTGTCCAAGTTGAGGAAGAAAGTTATTCTTAGAAATGTAATTTTAAACACTTAAATTTGGTGTTTAAAATATTTCATAAATGGTATCACCTATAAAAGAGAAAACACCTAATGATGTGTTGTATGTTCTAGAAATTTGGAAAAACTTAGTCTTTGGATGATTGTTAAACAAACAGGGATTTTGCTTAGTGTTTGAATATGATGAATTTTTATTAACCAAAAGGAGTATGCTTGTAGGCAAGGACTATGCGGATAGCGGAATGCTTAAATTTCATATAATGGCTAATAAGTGTAATATAAATGGCAACAACCATTCCACTTACTTGTTTGATTCTTCTAATGTATGACATGCTAGATTTGGACATGTTAATTTTGATACATTAAGATGGCTAATCAAATTCTAATACATACATATAAGTCAATATAGATGCAACACATGTGTTGAATCAAAGTTAACATACTAATCATTCAAGTTTGTTAGAAGGACAACTAATTAGATTAATTCACACTGAAGTGTAACGTCCCAAAAATAAGACCCAGAAATTTCATTTTTAAATTAATAAAACGATAATCCATAACATTATTATAAAACCAAGATGGATCAAATTGTATCACTACATCATAAAATAATATAGTAAATCAAAAAATGCGGAATAAAGTGGTGTATGCTTTGAAATCATCCCAGACTCTTCCCTTTTGACGAGAAGTAACTGAAAAAAAAAAAAAAAAAAAACGAAAGCTGTAAGCATAAAGCTTAGTGACTTCCCCAAACTACCACATACCATACATAGTAAACACATACTAGCCCCCCGCCCTTCATCGGGCCTCTCTCAACATCGAGTCCCACCTGCCTCAGGCCCCGCCCGGTATCGAGCCCAATTGGGTTTACAGATCTATCAATCGTTAGGCCCTGCCTGACATCGGGCCCCACCCGGTACACATATAAACATATAATCATACTAGCGCATGCGATAATCATACATATAATAGTATACAATACATTCATCGGGCCCCACCCAACAACGAACCACACTCGGTATACATACCAACGCATAACACATGCAAGAGTCACGCAGACATCTGGCATCCTAACATAATAAGCCATGGGTCGGCATTGGTGCCTTCGACACATTAAACACAGTAAGGAAACTCACCTCAGGCTACTAAATCACTTAGATAAATATTTGCCTACTGGTCCTACAAATCCCCACGTTATCAATCCAATAACATCCAATTAATAACTGAATCCTAATCCATAACAACCAGTCTAATTAGTTAGGGCCATCATCAGGGAAAAAGACCAATTTACCCTTTATCTAACATAGCCCATGGCCAAGGCCCAAATTCAAACACTACGAAGGCCCAAATTCTATTTGGCAAGCCAAAGCCCAAATATTTCCTAATCTTCAAAATTAGGCCCAAACCCATCATGGGCCTAAATTACCCAACAGGGCCCAAATGAAGAAAACCCAACCTTTGGTCTAAACTGAGAATGGAAGCCCAAAAAGCCAATCTGCTGAGTATGTGGGGCGTGCTCTGTTTGTACACTTAGCATACACCCTCTGGGGCTTGTACACGCAACGTATCAGCGTGGTACACCCAGTATACTCCCAGTCTTGCCACTCGACTCCATTAAGCACTTAATCCATTGAGACTTCAAGCCAAATTCTCATATATGATTCTATAAGACCACTTATCACGTAAAGTTGGCAATTTTACACACATGCATGGCTTAATAGGGCTCAACAGCTCAAAAATAGCTTAACAAAGGTCTTAACACATGCATGGTTCCAGATACACCATAAACCTAGCATTTTTATGGACTTGGGGACCGAGAGGAGCTAAGATCTAACATCCATAGACTCTAGAGTAGATCAAAAGCTCTCCTTTAATACAAAGAACTCGAAAGATGCATAAATAACCCAAGAACTAGATATAGCATAGAAGACCACAAAGGCGTAAGCTTTTTACCTCAAAAGCTTGCAAATGATAAACTAACCCCGTATCTTCAAGCTCAAGACACCTCTTTAAGTGATCCTCTTCTTCTTCTCCTTCACAAACAATCAACAAACACTCTTTAAGGCTCAAAACTCACAAAATCACACTAGGGTTTTGGTTTCTGAACAAAGGAAGGTGGAGGCTGGCTAAACATGACCAAATGACGCTATCATAAGGTTTACATAGGGTGAAAACCCTAAAAATTAGGGTTTCACTCAAGATCATTTACACCATGCGTACTACACGTACACATAACGTACATGGATGGGATACACAATAAAGAACTCGGGCTAGTATGCTAAGTGTACCACCTAGTATGCCGCACATACTAGCTTAAGGACCATAATGCAAAGGTTTTTATAAATATGGTTAAATGCGAAATTTACCAAACTTGAGTGTTACAATTCTCCCCTACTTAAATCAGACTTCGTTCTAGAAGTCAGGCTCCAAATAACTCTGGATAGTGCTCTATCATCTCATCTTTTGGATCCCATGCCCATTTTGAACCCTCGTGATAGTGCCACTAGACTTTCACCAACTGAACAACCTTGTTCCTCAAGGTTTTCGTCTTCCGGTTAAGAATCACCACCAGTCTCTCAATACAATTCAGGCGGTCATCTGTCTGAATATCTTTTAATGGAACCACTGCAGAATCATCCAATAACACTTCCGCAACTGAGAGACAAGGAACCTGCTATGGATCTGACTGAGCTTATCTAAAAGATCCAAGTGATATGCAACCTGGCCCACCCTAGCCAAAACCCTGAAAGGACTGATGTACCTAAAGCCCAGCTTGCCCCTCTTTCTGAATCGAATGACACCTTTCCAAGGTAACACCTTTAAGAGAACTATATCCCCCACCTGGAACTCTAGATCTGATCGGTGTCTGTCGGCATAACTCTTCTGCCAACTCTGAGCTATCTAGAGTCTACTCTGAACCTGCTATATCAACTCAGTGGTCTTGAGTACCACCTCGGTACTCCCCATAACCCGCTGACCGACCTCACCCCAATAAATCAGGGTCCTACATTTCCTCCCATAAAGCATCTCAAAATGAGGTCGATCGATGTTGGCGTGATAGTTGTTGTTATACGAAATTCCGCCAACGAAAGATACATATCCCAACTCCCACTAAAGTCCAAAGCACACGCCCGAAGCATATCCTATAACTTATGAATAGTACGCTTTCAATGCATCGGTCTGCGGACGCAATGCTTTGCTAAAATGCAGACGAGTACCCAACTCGTTGTGGAACCCCTTCCAAAACCTGGAAGTAAACCGGACATCCCGGTCTGAAACCACTAAAACCGACACCTCATGATGTGCTACAATCTCCTTGATGTATACCTCAGCCAATTTCTCCGTGGAAATACTCTCCTTAATCAGGATAAAATGGGCGCTCTTAGTCAATCGATCCACGATGACCCAAATCGAATCCACTATGCGCGCAATCTGAGGTAACTTCATAATGAAATACATGGTAATCCCCTCCCATTTCATATGGGAATCTCCGACGGCTGCATCTTGTCGTGAGGTCATTGATGCTTGGCCTTGACTTTCCTACAATTCAAGCACATCTCTACAAACCAATCCACATCCCACTTCATGCAAGACCACCAATAATCAGGACGGAGATCTTTATACATCTTCGTCGCCCTAGGATGAATGAAAAACCTAGACTTGTGCGCCTCCTCTATCAGAACATGATGCACACCGCCCCAGTATGGAACCTATACGCTCTGATGAAGAGTCAACAACCCACGTCTATCATAATCGAAGAAAGCTACCTGACCCACAACGGAGTAATCATGTTCATCCTTAAAAATATATCCCTAATTGGAGTTGTGACCACCTTGCGCCTGAGAGCATCGGCCACCACATTGGCCTTCCCCGGATGGTAAAGGATCTCACAATCATAATTCTTCACCACATCCAACCACCAGTGATGCCTCATATTTAGATTTGGCTGATCCATCAGATACCTCAGGCTCTGGTAACCCATGTAAATATACCAGTGAACCCCATAGATATAATCTTACGAAATCTTGAGAGCGAAAACCAGAACCCCCTGCTCCAAATCATGTGTTGGATAGTTTTCCTCATGAAGCTTCAGCTGCCTCGAAGTGTAAGTGATCACGCGACCCCTCTGCATCAAAAATTCCCCAAAACCCGTGATAGAAGCATCACAATAAACCACAAAATTCTCAACACCCTCCATCATGGTCAATATCAGCGCCTCGCATAATTTCTGCCTTAAGGTCTCAAAATTTGCCTGGTGATCAGGCCCCTAATGAAATGTCAGTGTCTTCTTCGTGAACCGAGTCAAAGGAACATGTATCTTGGAGAAATCTTGGTTGAATCTCTGATAGTAACCTGCTAAACCAAGGAAACTCCAAATCTCATATAGATACCTCGAAACCTCTCACCGCATCACAAACTCGACCTTGGCCAGATCGACCAGAATACAATTCTAGTTAACAATGTGCCCCAGAAACTGCACCTCGCAAAAATAAAACTCACACTTGGAGAACTTTGTGAAAAGTCTCTCCATCCGCAAAGTCTTCAGCACCTCCTTCAAGTGCTCCTAGTGTTGCTCCTGGGACTTGGAATAGACCAAGATATCATCAATAATTATAATCATCGACCGATCCATCATCAGCATGCATACATGATTCATAAGGTCCATGAACGTGACTGGATCATTGTTGAGCCTGAAGTGCATCATCACGAACTTGTAATGACCATAACGAGTCTGGAAGGTCATCTTCTGTACATCCTCATCTCTAACCTTCATTTAAAAATAACATGAACGCAAATAAATCTTTGAAAACCAAGATGCACCCTAAAGCTAGCCAAACAGATCCTCAATCCTTGTGAGTGGATAATGGTTCTTCACCGTTACCAAATTCAGCTCCCAGTAGTCAATGCACATATGATGGGATCCATCCTTCTTTTTCTTCTTCACAAACAAGATCGGTACTCCCCGTGGCGAACTGCTCAGTCAAATGAATCCCTTGTCTAATAGCTCTTGCAGCTGTGTAGACAACTACTGCATCTCGGGAAGAGACAACTGATATGGTGCTTTGGCTATCGTAGCTGTGCCTGGAACCAGATCAATCCTGAACTTAACCTGCCTCTCTGGAGGCACCCTAGGCAAACCCTCTGTGAACACATCCATATACTCCTAGGTATCCTTCAGTGAAGCTTGGTGTAGACTTAAACTCTGGAAATTTGAACTTCTTGGCAAGGATAGGATGAATATCCGCATCTATTTTCCCAAAGTCACATACCAATGCCTTAAGAAACTCACAAGCTTTCTCACAGGCAATCTTCGTTTTTAGGTGCTTTTCAGCCTTGATATGGAAAACCCTTGCAATCATGAACTTCTTCGTGGTTCATGTAGGGAAAATCAGCCTTCGTCCTAATATAATCATCTCCTCTCCTAGTAAGTGTATATTGAACAAAGTAAGTCTTTATGAATTTCCTCACCTTGTAATTCTTCACCCCTGATGGACTTTCATTAGACCAAATCTTTTTAAAATCAGTTCCATGATTGGCATGAAACAAGTTTAGACGTTCAAACTCAAGAAGAAGTCTTTGATCATCAGGGAGCTTGAGGTCAAATGGCCCGAACACATGGAAAAAATTAGAGTTGGGAGAGATTGAAATGTCCCAATACCCATCGGATGGTGGCTCAACATAGTTCAAGATAGGCCTATAATCATCATCGAGAAGCCTTCAAGTAGGATTTACCAAAGAGTTGTTCAAGGACTCATCCATGGTTGTATCGAAACCATGTGCCCACCATATCTGTTCAGCAAATTTTGCTGCTCTCCAATCTCTTTTTCTTTGAAGTGTGGCAGGTGAGTCATGAGAATGATTCTAGGACATTGTTGGTTCCAAGTTTCTGAATTGCAGGGGAGTCTGATGAGGATATTTTGTGGATCTTGTTGCGGTGGAGTTTGTTGTGGAGATTGCACCGGAGTTGCTTGTTTTGGAGATGGTTGTGGAGTTGGAATTCTTGGAGGAGTCTGATGAATTGGTTGATGAAGTGGAATTCTTGGAGGAGTTTGATGAACAAAAGGAGTCTTGGAATTAGAGTGACCTTGATAAGAATGCAGAGGGGACTCACTTCCCCCTTTTGAGGAAGTAAAAAATTGTTGCTCCTCAAACCATTTTTTAAGTCCATCAATTTTTGAAAAGGCTTCATTAAATTGGGACTTCATTGCTTCACATAGTTATTGGTTGTTGGGGATTTCTTGATCGAACATGAGTTGATAGATCTCCTTGGTGAGCCTTAGAATCTCATCAATGCTTAAATTTGCAGTTAGGGATCTCCGTAACCCATTGATTGTTGTCTGTAGAACCGCAATGCTAGATTAATACGCATTGTGGGTTTCATCTACTAATTGCTTCGAATGAACATATTGTTTGTCAAGAGAAGCATTGAATTCATCCTTCAGGATTGAGATTTCCTTGATGAGTCGGTCAGCAGTTACTATGAAGTCTTTATGATCTGTGGTCTGACGATTATCCAAGTCTTTGGTTCCTATTTTTATTGCAAGACTAACTCGTTGAGCAAGTAACCTTTCCCTTGTATCAAGGGTTTCCACCCTTTCCACCAACGATTGCGGTATAGGAACTTTGGTATTAGCTGGTTGCTTGGACGTGACTGCGGCCAAAATTTGATTAACCTTGGCTTGAAGACTTAGAAACTCCTTTCTTGATACTACAATGATTTTCTTTTTCTTTGCTTTGGGCTTCGAGGTGGAGTGTTGGGATCCACTTGACTATTCATCTTCAAACAACACCTTAAATTCTTCTGAATGAGGAGGCTGCTAAACATATTCCAAATCAATATCATCAAGGTCAAACATTGGGCATGAGCTTATCTCTATAGCGGTTCCATCATCATTCGAATCATGGATTTCATCATTTTTAGGAGGCTTTGATGGATTAGCACCACTTTTCATGACTTTGTCTTTATGAACTATTGCTTCCATTTGAAACATCCATTCATGAATCTTCAAGATATCGTGAACAATTTTCGTGTTGTTGAAGGAGTCTGCCAATACTTTGCAATTGTTTGAAGGTCCTTCTCCTTTTGTTGTTGTTGTTGAACTTGTTGAGCTTTCCTGGCCTGCACTGCTCTTTTAAACGCTTCAAACTTTTTGATTCCGGACTCAATAGTTGGACGGTATCGAGTCCAAGAATCATCAGATTGGTAACCGTCAAATCCTTGATTTTTCATAGAGGTGTCCCTTGGGTTCGTTGTTCCTTGCACGATTGCGCTTCCTACACCTAGAACACTTGTGAGTAATAGTGGCGGAATAGGATTTCCTGAGCTTCCTCGATCTCCTTGACCTAAAGTCAAGTTTGGCCTTGGCTCAGTTCTGGAAAGGGCTGAAGAAGTTCCATGCGCTGTAACCTGTGCTTGCAGTGTTTGTGCAACACAAAGGAATATGGAGTTCAACTCCTTAAGTTCAAAGTAGTGTAGGTGTGATCCCCTGGAGACCTTAGGGCGACTCGAATCAATTGGATCCACTTGGGATCCTACTGGGGGTGTGTCTCCATGGTGGGATCAAACAGATACACTCATTGTATATGAGCGGTGAGATGGGGGTATGAACAAGTGAGCATGCGGTAGCTCCAATTACTACCTGAGTCTTTTGAGAGACTACGGTATTAGTCGTGATACGCGTTTGGCTTTGACTGGGGGTAAGCTTGAGTTTCTTCCGTCTAAAAACATATCATGAGTTCAAGGACTCATGATGCGAATCATCTATAACATTGAATGGGGATCCTTAGTTTTAGAGGGAGAGTGATCAACAACAGCAGACCTTTCTGTGGTCTTGGACTAATGCTTCTTTTGAATGCCATCACCCTTTTTTACCGTATTTATTGGGCTTTTTCTTGATGTCACAATGGACTTAACCCTATTGGCTTTGGCTTGAGCTACTTGGTCTGCAGTTGAAGTGGGGACCTGTGTTGCAGTACTAGGAGGAACCTGCTTTGTGGTATGGATTGCTCTGCTAGGAGGAGCCTGTGTTGCGGTAGGGACTACGCTAGACTGACTTAGTCTGGGCGGGGAAGAGTGGCATGGGTCAATATCACTCGTAGCCACAATATGGTCAGCAATATCAAGGGTTATGAGTCCAATAGACTCCAAGATATATATATATATATATATATATATATATATATATATATATATATATATATATAGGCAATCTCGTAAGGGGTCCAAAAATAGTTTAATCTTTTGAGGCTGTGTACCTTTTCAGATCGCGAGTGGAGAACAGGTTTGTGTCATTTCTCATGTCAAGATTGGCATCCTTATGTAGATCTGAGATGCACAACGACCAGAATCAAGCAAAACTGAGCCCGGTTGCATCTTCTCTTGGAGCTTCCTTGGGAATGTACTACAAGAAGTCATCCCACAGAATTTGACTGTAATTGACAACGTTTCCAGTGTAGATGCTCTAAACAAGTTACAAGAGCTTGATCCCCATATTGTCCGTTCCACCCGTTCTGCTGGAGAGACTTCTGATGACAAAGCGGCACACAAACTGCCATACTGTCGAAAATTGATTCTTCTTGAACGCGCCGATCCCTTTGAGTTTCTTATGGTAACCCATCTGGCATAGGGTTGAAACCATGTCATTAGATCTTTGTGAGTAGAATCTCATCGAGGGAAGAGCCCTAAGGTTGATTGCATTCAAGAACTTTTCTTTCGTGAGAACCACCGGTGAATCATCCACCAATTTGAGATGCACTCCTTAAAGGTTGTGGCTTGGACGAAATGCAGAGAAAGCACACTTGAAGAGGACTACCATTTGAACTGCTTCTGTGAAGGCATTGAGCACCAAATAGTGGATGTTTTGGACGGAATTTGATCATCATTCTGATTGTGTCGTTGTATGATGGATGATCTTCGAAAATGGCTTTGAAATTGCTAGATGAAATGAAGGAGTGTTATCCTTAATGGTGGATTCAAAACCAGTTGGGCGAGCAGAGCTAGAAGCCATTGATTGCTTCCTAGAGATACCAGATTTCACCATTTTTATTAAAAGGGTTTTTCGAACTTGTAGAAAGTTGTTTGAGCAAGAAGATGGAGAAGAAAGAGTTTGTCGAAGGATTTGGATAGCGTAAAAGCTATATTGGGAGAAATGGGGGGGGGGGGGGGGTTATACCTCCGGATTTCAAATTTTATTGTGATTACTTTAACTACAGTTGTTAAAGTTAAAAACATGTGGGTTTTTCCATTATCATCCATAATTAAATAAATCAAAAAGATAAAGCGATTCCGGGGAGAAATGAGCATTTATTGCAACACAGTACCATGATCATACGCCGCCTAAATGTGGGGTTGAAAATTGTTTTAACCATTGTGAAAAATGGGGAAGTGGAACCGGATTTGACAACCAACGGTTGGGTGATATGACTGGTTGAGGAAAAGATTTCTTGAAGATTTCGTTTATGGGAAAAACGATTCATTTGTTTTTATCCGAAAATGGAACCTGTCGAAGGAAAAGTTATTTGAAAAAGGACTGAAATTGTCATGTGTGACATAGTGAATGTTTGAAAAGAATGTTTTTATTTAAAGTCCATTAAATAGCACACAAAATTATTCACAAATTTGATGAAGTAATTGTGGGGTCATTTATTACAACTACGGTTGGATTCAAATGACTGTGGTGGTATGTACTGTGACTACGGTAGGATTAGCTGAAAGAACACTTGATCATGAAGTTAGAAATAAAAGAAATAAAAGGACCCAAAGAATATATTGATCATATATGATTGTGGTATACTAGGTATACTGAAAAGAAATATGATGAATATATTATTTTAGAACCACGGTGAAGAGAATGCTTCAAGAGTTTTTATTTAGAAAAGAAAAGAAGCAATCTCTTCATAGTTGGAGACCAAATGAAGTCTGCGGTAGCTATCAATTCAATAAGAATTGCGGGTCTGGATTCATCATTCCTAGCATATCCAGAAAGCTATTTAATTTTGTAGCATTAAGTGCTTTTGTAAAAACATCAGCTATTTCTTTGTGAGTGGGAACAAAAATTAGTTCGATGTTACCTTTTAGCATATGATCATTGATGAAGTGGTATCGTAGTTCAATGTGCTTCGTCTTAAAATGGTGAATAGGATTATGAGAGATCGCTATAGCACTCTTTAAATCACATTAAATTGGTAATCGCATCATTCTGTAACCATAGTCCATGAGTTAAGTTTTCATCTAAAGAACTTGGGAACAGTAGCTGGTTGCGGCCACATATTCTGCCTCTGTGGTAGACAACAAGACACATTTCTACTTCCTTGAAGACCAGCTGACTAGTCTTCCTCCTAAGAATTGGCATCCACCAAAAGTACTTTTTCGATCTAATATGCATCCTACATGATCCGTATCTGTGAATGATTGAAGGATGAAGTCATTTCCCGCAGGGTACCAGAGGCCTAACGCTTTACTTCCTTTTAGATATCTGAGAATTTGCTTGAATACGGTCAAGTGAGACACTTTAGGGTCAGCTTGGTACCTAGCACATAAGCCTATTGCAAAGACAATATCTGGTCTACTTGCAGTGAGGTATATCAATGACTCAATCATTCCATGATAAGTTTTATGATCAACTGATTCTCCGGTAGGATCAGCTAAAATCTTGTATCCGAAGGCCATCGGGACCTTGGCTAAGGAACATTTTTCCATTGAGAATTTCTTTAGCACTTCGGAGGATATTTCTCTTGATGAATGAATATCCCTTAGGGGACTTGTTTCACTTAAAGCCCTACAAAGAAGTTGATATTTCTATTCATGCTCATTTGAAATTTATTTCTCATGAGCTTTGCAAAGTCATTCACCATACCCTGATCTGTTAAGCTAAAAATGATATCATCCACATATATTCGGACAAGCATCAAGTGATTACCATTAGCCCTTCTAAATAACGTGGGATCAATCACACCTCTTTTGTATCCAGGCATGACAAGAAACTCTAAAAGAGTCTCATACCATACTCTTGGTGCTTGTTTAAGACTGTATACTGCATTTTCTAGCTTGTAGCAATGGTTTGGAAATTCTAGACTCTCAAAGCTTGGAGGTTGTTACAAGTAAAGTTCTTCCTTCGGTTCTCCATTCAGAAATGCACTTTTTACATCTATTTGATGTACTTTGATATTCTTGTGTGCCACATACGCTAATAAAATGAGTATTGCTTCCATTCTAGCTAAGGGGGCATATGTTTCATCGTAGTCAACACATTCAAGTTGATTGTACCCTTTAGCAACTAGCCTTGCTTTGTTTCTTACTACCGCACCAGACTCATCAAGCTTGTTTTTGTATACCCATCTAGTACTGACGATTTGTATGGCCTTTTGGCTTTGGTACCATTTTCCGAACTTTGTTTCTTTCAAACTCAGCTAACTCCTCTTGGATCGCGGTGATCCAGTCAGGTTCCATGAGTGCTTCTTTTATGGCTCGAGGCTCGACTGAGGACATGAAAGTTGCATAGTGGCAGTGGTCCGTTAAATCACTAGAGGATCAAGTTTGTATACCTTTGGATAGGTTTCCAATGATTTGACCCAGTGGGTGATCCTTCGTCTAAATGTGAAGACGAGGTTGTTGGTGATCAGCGGCTGCGGTTGAGGGAATATCTTCAACGTCAGAAGATTTTGCGGTTGGAGAAGGTAGTTCCCTCTCGACTTGGGAGCAACCGGCAGAAGTATTTTAGACTGTAGGATTTTGAACAACAACAGTTGAAGGAGGTTCCTCCTGAATTGAGGATGGGAGTTCCCCCTGAACCGAAGATGGTTCCCCCTAGATTGATGAATGAGTGATAACCCTTGGATATGTTCTTTTGTCGATGTTCTCAACCTCTTCATCCTCGGAGTCTGAAGAAACATTTGATTGGATTGTGACTCTGCGAGTAGACACCAGAGCTGCATCTTTTAGTACTAGAACCTCGATGCTTGTCATTTGAACCGGAGCTGAACTTTTCCCCCTCAACCGACAAGGTGGAAGTATTGAGTGACAACTCTTGAGATAACGTTGGAACAGATACTTCAACATGTTGCTGTTGAGCTACCGGAGACATCATGATTTCCGAGAGATGAGTTGTCTCTACGGGATCAAAAAGATCATCATAGTCGATTTCAACTATGTTTAGGGGACCCAAAGAGGTTGGGATATCACTTTCCATGATAGCTTTTGTTTCAGTTGATAGAACAGTGTTACGGACATAATAGTCATCAAATTTGACATCAAAGCTTTCGACTATCAATCTCGTACGTCTAATGAGACCATGTAGGCCACTTTATTAGTTGAATTGCCAAGAAAAATGTATTCATCTGATTTTGGTGCATATAAGTTAAGGCGATCCTTGGTGTTGATCACAAAACATCTGCATCCAAATATATGGAAGAATCTAACATTAGGTTTGCGGTTGTTGAGGCCCTCATACGGAGTCTTGTTAAGACCCTTGCAAATGATGCTTCGGTTTTGAACAAAGCATGCAGTTGCCACTTCTTCGGCCCTGATGTAGAGAGGAAGGTTGGCAAAGTTTAACATTGATCTAGCTGCTTCCACCAATGTACGATTTCTTCGCTCTGCTACTCCATTTTTTTATAGTGTGTAGGGAGCTGAAAAGTTGTGACTAATGCCCTTGGAAACCAGGAAACTATTCAAGAGTTGATTAGTGAACTTGGTTCCATTGTCACTTCTTATACTTTTGACCGGTAGCTTGATTTGGAGCTCTATTTCTTTTATGAATTTGACCATTATCTGCGGTGTGTCGGATTTGAGTCTCAGGAAGAAGACCCAAGTGAAATGAGTAAAGTCATCAACTATAACCAGAATGTATTTCTTGTGATGAAGACTGGCTACGATAGATGGACCGCAGAGATCAATATGAAGTAGCTCTAAAGGTTCAACAAATAAAGAACCGATAATCAGATGATGACTTCCTTTGGTTTCTTTTCCACACTCACAAGTTGGGCACAACATTTCATTACTGTACTTTAGGAATAGAAGACCACGAACTAGTTCTTCGGTGACCAGATTGTTGATGTATCTGAAGTTGAGATGAGCTAGTTTGCAGTATCATAACCAACTAACTTCGGATACTACTTTTGACATAAATCACAACTGCGGTTTGCCAATGATCAATGAGACATCCAAAGGATACATTGTACCTTCGACTTTGGATTTGATCAAACAAGTGTTTCTATCATTCTTCATTATGTAGCAATATTCACTATCAAATTCAAACCAATGACTACCTTTACATAGTTAGCCCACACTGATCAAGTTGTGCTTGAGGCCTTCTACGTAAGCAACCTTTTGAATTGAGAAATTTCCCATGGTCAATACATTGTAACCCCTGGTGATTTCATTTACATTATTTCCAAACATGACATGTCCACCGTTACAGACAGGCCTGAATTCGTTAAGGTATCCGAACCTTCTGGTCATGTGCAAGGAGCAGGCACTATCAATTAACCATTCCTATTCTTGTTCCTCCTTGCACATTGCCTAAAAAATTGATGGGTTGGTTTGGGCACCCAAACAAGTTTGGAGTCCGGGGTCACATGAGAAACTTTCTTACTTGATGCATGCACGTCAGTCTTAGGAACAAATTTTGTGTCAGTTTTTAGACCTAGTCATGGGTGTTTTGCAACTTTTGGGATGTTACGAGGTTGGATTGGACGAGACGTTTTTAGCAGACAAAATCTAAAGGAAAGATTTTTCTTGTTTATCTAGACAATGTACTTGGTCAACGGGTCATAGGGTGTGGTTGGAGACTTGTGACTGGTCCGTATGTGAGATTTAAATGCGGTGCCCTTGGGATTTGAAAAAATTTTGACACGTGCATTACTCCTAGGTTTTGACCTGATGACAGATTTATGTGATTTTGAGGGTTCAGGAGTTGGTAAGATACCTTTCCACTCTGGATCGTTTAAGGAATAATTTTGAAAACACATGACTTTCTTTTGGAATTTTGCAGGAGCGTTTGAAAACGTTTTTGTTACTATACATTCGTTTTTGTTTGATCCTTTGTCTTTCGTGATTTTTGAACGATTTTTGGAAGCAGTGAATTTTTCAAAATTCTTTTGATTTAAAAACTTGGCTTGTTTGAAAATTTTATTTATGTAGTCAATATCCCGCTTTTTACCTCGGAACCTGAGCTCTTGTTTGAAAGCCAATTTTGCTTGTGTTTTTGGAGAACTGCAATAAAAAATATTTAACTGTGGTTTCTTGAAATCCTTTGAACAAGTTGAAAAACGAGGACTTGAGTCATCCGAACTAGATAGTTCATGACTCTATGAACATTGGCCAATTTCAAAATTTTCAATTGGTAACTCATGAAGAATGGGCTGAATAGTCAGTGAGCTTTTGTCCGCGATCAGCGGTGCGGATGACTAGACTATCGCAGAGTAAGTCAATGATGGTTTATTGTTTGAACACATTATGGAAGGCAAGGATGGATATTTTACAACAAATTATGATCCTTCCATAATGATTTCTTCATCTACATCCGAAGAGGATTGAGAGTCGGGACAGATTGTGCCAATGATAGGTAATTGATCACTTGGAATACCCGAGGATTCTGGATGAATTTTCTCGATGACACAATTGTTACTCAGTTGATGAAGTCTACCTAAGTGGCATCTTATGTCTTCAGGAAACATTTTTTTTTATTAACAGGATAATGAAACTCACGATCCGGTGGGATATATGGTCGATCAGCATTAAATCGGGGAGTTGAGTTCTCATTAGTTGAGTACCCACTGGACCATCCCCAATTATAGGTGTTGTACACAGTCCCATTGTTAACTAAGTTTTCAATTGCTTCAAATTCATTAAAGATATTTTCTATTAATTGATTCAAATGAACAATTTCTTTTTGGGCTAAATCCTTTTGATTTAAAGCAATATCCAACTGAGTTTCATTCAACATCCTAGCATCGTTTTCTAACAACATATCATTTTCTAGCATGGCAACCTTAAGTATCTTATCCTCCAGTCTTTCTCTCACGTGATATAGCTACGGCAGTACACGTGCCATTAAGTCTTTCTAAGTATAGTTCACAATCATGCATGCTGAAATTATTAGAATGGATCATGATTTTTACCTGTTCGACGTTGCCAAGGGTGCCATCTTTGGCCATGTAGCAGTAGTTCATCTCCGTCTTTGCCGATCCGTCCTCTTCAGTAGCTGCAACCATGTAGATCTTATCTTTTCCTTTGATGTTGTCAAAATCTTCACCTTCATCTCCGGATGACCATACTTGTTGATCTCTCTTTACTTGAGCAACATATGCTCTTGCTTTTTCCTTTTCTTCCATTTCTTGGGCCATTCTAAGATACAATTCCTTGTCCTTAACCACATTTTCTTTGCAATCTTTGGCAAAATGATTTTCTTTATGACACTTATGGCAGATGATGACTTCAATTTTCCCTTCAATTGAGGTACCGAAGTTTGATGGTTTGTTTGACTGTCGTCCCTCTTTGCAATGATGTGCATTTTGTGGTTGCAGTAGATGGTGAGGGTTTCGAGGATATCATGAGTAGTTGTTCTACGGATTGAAGTTATGGTTGAAAGGTGGTTTGATAAACTACTGATTTTTACGAAATGATGTCGGTAGTATTCGGTTGAATTGCTGGCTAACCAAGGCAATAGCATTTTGAAATTCTTCTTCGTCATCCATTTTAGCATCAGCTTCATATGACTGCGGAGGTTTGTCATATGAAAATGGATAAGATGATTCGGTGGGATATGAGTATTATGAGGTTTTGACTTGTGGGGTTTGAGCTATTAGGGCAAGTGGTCCACCTATTACTATAATTTCAGATCAAGATGTTCGGTTTACTTCTAGGTTTTTTAAGAGGCTCCATGAAGAGTTGGGTACTAGACTGCATTTTAGTACTGCATACCATCTGCAGATAGATGACTAGATAGAGGACTATTCAGACTCTCGAGGATATGTTGAGATCTTGCATCATTGATTTTGGTTGGAGATTAGACTCCTACTTTCCTTTGGCTGAGTTTTCCTATAACAACATCCATCATGCCAACATTTGTATGCCTCTCTAAGAGCTTCCCACCGGGAGAAGGTGTTGGACCCCGGTTTGTTAGGGAGAGGTTCGACAGAGAGTCATGGGGAGCACGGAAGTGGTGCTCAAGACGACAAAGCTTCTTCAGCAGGTCAGGCAAACATTACTGACAACTTAAAGCCGGTAGAAGAGTTATGTGGACTGAAACCACTCGAAGTTGGAGTTTCAGGCCGGGGATATGGTAATCCTGAAAGTATCCCTCTGGAAGGGTATTATTTGTTTTAGGAAGCGAGGAAAGCTAGGCCCCAAGTTTATCAGTCATTTCTGAGTCATGGCTTGAGTGGGCAAACTAGCATACCGATTGAATATGTCGAAGGAGTTCAGTCTAATCCATAACACTTTCCATGTTTCGCAGTTGCGAAAGTGTGTGACCGACAAGTCCGCTACTTTTCCATTGGATGACATTCAGGCTGATGATCTCCTAAATTATATTGAGAAACCTATGGTGATTCTTGATAGGAAGACGAAGGCCTTGTGCAATAAGGTGGTCGGTTTGGTGAATGTGAAATTGCAGCATCGGAAGGGTTCCGAGTAGAATTGGGAACCCGAGGGGGAGATGCGAGAGTACTAACCGAATCTGTTTTCAGTTGAGGACTTTGAGGGCGAAATATAGTTCAAGTGGGGGAGAATTGCAACACCTGTTTAAGGTAAATAGTTCATTTATGTTTATGGAAATTAAAGAATTAAAAATGTAGATTTTGTGGTGGCCACAATGTGGTGAAGAATGCACCACGATGTGGCCATGGCCAAAGGAAACACACAACATTTGTGTGCACCACGACGTGACAGGTGTCTGGCCATGATGTGGTGGTGGCCAGTATCAAAAACCATATTTTTTCGGTTTTATGCCTTATATAAGGGATGTGATGGTTAAGGTTTGCACACCCTCAGCCTTCATCACCTCCCTTTCAACCTAGAGAAAACCCTAGCCTCCATTATTGATATTGTGAGTTTTTATGGTGGTTTTTGGTCCTATGAAGAAGAAGAAGAACTTGTCTTTGGTTCATTGTTCCAACAAGTTGACTTTTAGTTATGTAGCCTTCACGATTGTTTTTGTCATGTAGATGCCATGATGCGGTCTATGGGTGGCCACGACGTGGAGGTCAGCTAGTGCTGACTTTGACCGTTAACTTTTGGTCAACTTAACGGTTTTAGGGTGTAGAGTGATAGGGTACTTTTATATTGTTGGTTAAGTGATTCTTAGTATTGGTCTTCACTGTCAGAGAGTTGTTGTGTTAGCTTGTTGTTTGCGAAGTGAGTCTTCTTACTACATTGTCATGTCATAGTAAGGTGCATGCTAGACTAGCTGAGTCTTAATGGTTGGTTGTTGTTATATGTATTTATTGAGTTGATGATAACTCCATGACTGTTGATAATCCATAGGGCTGCTGATAACCCATAGGGTTGCTATGAGCCCAAAAGATTGTTGATAGTCCTTAGGACTACTGATAGTTCCAGAGTTGCTGATAATCCATAGTCGTTTATTATGTTGTGATGTATGTGATATTTAGGGAACTCACTAAGCTCCGTGCTTACAGTTGTGGATTTAAATGTGTTTCAGATACTTCAGATAATCGTGGGAAAGTGAAAGCTTGACTGTACACACTCATCGGCAGTTTTCGTGATTCTGCATTTTATGATACTTTGATTTTTGGGATGAATGTATTTTGATACGTATGGCTTTCTTGACTTGGTTTTATGGAAACAATGTTTCTCCTATTTTAAAAATGAAAATTTTGGTTGTGAAAAATAGAATATTATACGTAATTTTACATATTTTAAAAGCTTCCAACTACTTTTGTTAAATACTCATATAACAAATAAAAACTACAGTTTACAACTACCAACTACCAAGCTATCCAGTATCGGCTTCCAGCTAACAATTACTTTTGTGAAAGATGCCCTTCAACTTTTTTTCTTAAGTGTGACACAAAATGACATGTGATAAATACGATTTTGATCTCATATCGTCGTGATAAACAAACTTACTAAGTTCTTTTGTTTTATAAATATAAGTTTGGCTTAAAAGTTAAAATTGTTATTTAATTTATTAATCATTTTTATCTTTGGAAACTTTTCCAAATATTAAAGTCAAATTTTATATACCAACTTAATATAATTAGTGTTTCGACCCGTTTGCAGCTTCTTTTTTAACCGTTGACCATTATCCTACTCTTCAAACTCTTTGATTTTGCCAAATTCACTGAAAATATAAGTTTAAAAAATGGAGAGAAAAAGAAAAACAAACAGAAGACTTTGCGGTACATGTCAAAACATTGACGTTTGTGGTGTTTTACATGCTTAAAACAACCTCTTGTTTTATAGCAATAGTAATTTAAAAAACATTATATTATTATTATTATTATTATTATTATTATTATTATTATTATTATTATTATTATTATTATCTTTTAAAATTCAGTTTAAATTACATAACGACTAACAATCCATTATTTGTAAAAGTTGATCCTTTAAAATTTCAAATCCATAAATAAATTTTCATAATCAACATAACAAAAATAAGAGAAATTAATAATCAATTTATTTTTGGTTTTTATTTTTTTCTACATATTTAAGACGATGACAAGTGTATAAATTTAACATTTCAATCAAATTTAAATTAAATTGAATGACATTTATCATCATTTAAAATAAATAGGAAAATAATAACAACAAAAAGTAAGAGAATATTTAATTTCTCAAAAAAAAAATATAGGTTTACTTGGTTAAACAACGAACATATTTTCTTCTATTGTGAAAAAAATTATATACAAGTTTTGACCATTCAACGGTTATAGTCGTGTCATGAATAAATAACTTTCGGTTGTAGATCAAACATTTCTCAACATCTTTTTATTTTCGGTTGTTATTTCATAAGTTCTTGATATTATATTCCTACTAAATGTTATACGGGTTAAAGTAAAAAAAAATAAAAAAAAGGCTCCCTTGACTCATTATGTTTTTATACAACATTTGGATTCAATTACTTGGGTAGCTAGAAATTAATGAAAAATAAAGAGTGATGGTGAAGGGATGTTTTGCAAATGTTCTTCATCTTTTGGTCGTCATATGATCTTCATTTTTCTTTTTTTTCTTTTTTCTGAACGGCAAAGGATATATAAAAAGATAAAATAAAATTAGTGAGGAGTAAGACGTATGAAATAGATTGATGTAAAAAGTACAGACATACATATGATCTTTTTCGTTTTAGTTGTAAGTTTTAATATAAAGTAGTTTCTGTTTGGTTCCTTTCCATTGGTGTTAATAATCCTCAAAAATTGATTATTTATGTTCTTTACAACATTAGAAATACAAAAAATTAGAAAATTAGAAAAAGACAAAAAGAGGGCTAAATTGGTCTTTTACTCAATCATAAATCAATGTTTTTGCCGAATAGCAACTCATAGTATAAGTCAGAACTTGAATATTGATATGTATTTTGAATCTTACTATTTGCAGCAGATGAATCTTATTGACATAGAAATTAATGTTCACTAATAGGAAAAAAAATAAGTTATTGTCACTATAACCCAAAAATATTTCGTATATTTGTTTAAATGGTTCCTTGTGACTTTTTTTTTCTTTGAAGGGTACCAACTTGTGTTTTTAGGTTTTAAAAAGTCATTATGGAAAATTTGAAGGTGTCACCCGGTAACCTCATCCTAATCATCAGTTTGCATATACCAAATGTTTCTTTCTCTGTCTTGTCCTCTTTTTATCATGTCTCCTGTTTCTCTCTCTAAAATCCACCATCTTTCTCAAGAAACCCATTTCCCATGGCAGCTCAACCTCAAGATTTGACCCAGATACACTTATCTCTTTTATTTATCAACTTCAGTCTCTTGTATGCTTCGATCTATTTCCATTTCTTTCTTTTCTGTTTCTCTCGTTTGGTTTGCAGGTGGGTAACATAATTTGTGAAGATGAACCAACTCATATCCTCTGTATCACGTGAGATGATGGTGTTCTCCATAAGCATAGATAGAGATGGAGAACATTCGTCCTGATGCACCTGGTTGTTTGACTTCAGTATCTGAAAGTCGATTGAACCAAAGATTGTCAATTTGATCTAAAGAACATTTGCTTGCCTCCCATCAACTTAAGCCCCGATATATGTAATAAAAAAGTTCCTAATCCGATCAATAGTTGGGATTGCAACACCATGGACGCACAATGCTTCGACGTGATAATTTCATGAGGCAAAAAAAACCGGACTTTCACTAGTCAAGAGGAACAAGTGGTGTAAAAAATGAGGAATAGATATGTTTTAGCATGCTTTCTGGAGAAATTAAGCACTACACAAAAAGAGGGGTGTATCTTCGAAGTATAAGAAAGATGGTGAAACAATAAAATTGAAAGAACAGGATCACCAAGCAAAAATTTAGGGGGCCGATGATTTGGGGAAAAAATCGCTTATTTTGACATCCAGGAAAATGGTCGCTCTTAAGAATGGTCTTTTTCCCAAGCACAGGTCCATCTCTTTGCTTCATTACCTGCTCTGGCTCCTTGGGTATGGATATGGTTTTATTGATTCCTAACTATCAGATTATCTGACCTAAGTTTGGGTATTATTTCAATGAGGATGACGATGGATGTTCTTCAAAAATCCAAACTGGCAATACTGAATCAGCACTTGTAACATAAGCTTGCACGACTGTGTTTTATCACCCCCACAAGATATAACATACCACAACAAAAGGTGACACACTCGACGCAAACCAAAGTATTAGATGGAAGATATTGAGGCAAAGAAAATAGGGTTACGAGTAGGAATGGGAAGCAAGCATATAGGATTAGGAACGATCTTGTGAACCAATGGTATATGGTCGACATGAAGATGGAGGAAATCTTACAAATTAACTCCAACGCCTGAATCAAAGATCGTCGACGAAACTAGAGACAATAGATGAACATATTTGGGGGTTAAATGTAAGGATTTGTGTCGTGATTAATAACAAAGAATTCAGGAGCAACGATGAGTCGACTCACCTGCTTAGTTGGCAGCTGACAAGGCAATGTAACATTTAAAAATAGGTAAGGGTATGAAATTAACCGGTAAAACACAAGTTCATACCCATCAAAGACAAAGAAAAAAATCACGAGAGATCATTTAAACCAATATACTAAACATGTTGGGCTACACTGACAATAACCCGAAAACAAAAAACAAACGATATGACATACGTTTTTGAATTGAACAACACCTTGGATATCAATTATTTTTATTTTCCATCAAATGTTATGTTGTGAATCATCTTTTTGACATATTGAAATTTGTTTTAAAATGTTGTCTAAATGTTTATTTAGTCATAAAACTTATTTCTAATATCTTTTTAACTTGTTTGTTTTGCCTATATTTTGTCCTTAGGCCTTCTAATATGTATATCATGAAGGGTTTTGAGGTCTAGATGGCCACGACCGTGACTTGTTCACACTAGCTTGGACCTTAGTGGTCCATCGTGCTCATGGCCTATCGTGGTCGATACCACAGATTAAAACGCCTATTTAAAATTGGTCCATGTCTAACGGCTACTTCGGGGATTTACTCAATATCTTTTTTTTTTAATTTATCTACAAACTTTCTTATGAATACCACAACACAATTCCTTATATTTTGCACAATTATTTTCTTCTTTTATTCACAATCACACACTTGTGTTGCTTGATATTTCAAAAACAATGGCTCCCAAAAGGATAAATTGGTCACAAGAGGAAGAAGAAAACTTAGCACTAGTATAGGTGTCGATTTCGTGATTTTTGGATAAAAGTTGAAAATGTTTTCCATGATTTAATGGGATGCTGAAGTCGTAATCTTGATGCAATATGTTCGAAGTTTCTCGATATGGTAAAATGTCGAGAGTTTAACGAAGTTTATAACTTTGTTATAAACAAAACAACGTACATGAAGACGATAAAAGACCGTTTACATACCTCAAAGTTTGGCTAAAATTTAAGGATTTCCTAAAATAGAATAATTTAAAAAATAAAATTTAGAAACTAGTTTAAGTTGTTTGTGCTTGCATTTTTATATTTTTTGCTATTTTATTTTAGTTGTTTTTTTTTAAATTATGTACTATTTTTAATTGAGTAAAAAATTAGTTTAAAAAAAATATGTTTTATTGTATTTGTATTTTTATATATTTTTAAATTAAATTTAAATAAAAAAATGACGTGGAATGGTGTGGTAATGATAAGTATTTCATAGTTTAGTGGTAAAGATGTGATGATATCACTTATTACTATAATAACTCGTGATAGATATAACAAATCTTTATTACATATTATAGCAGGTTTCTTTAATTTCCAAGTTTTATCTTTTTTTTTTTTTATCTAAAACGTTTTATCTATATTTTTGAACTTCTTTTTGTTTCATAGGTATTTTAACATTCTTTTTCATAACTTCATTTTTACAACTTAATTTTTTTTATCGTTATTACATATTATTCAAAATTTGTTTTTTCAATCTCATTTTATACATATTGTATTACAATCCGTTTATACAAAATAATAATAATAATAATAATAATAATAATAATAATAATAATAATAATAATAATAATAATAATAAAATATAAAAAGAAATTACATGTTTTTTCACAATCCGTTTTTATAATTTTAATATTTTTCATTACGTTTTAACCTGTTTTTTGCAATCCATTTTACAGCGTCATTCCCTTTGGTTTTTTGGAATGGTACAACTTCATTCTTTTAGTTTTCTTTTTTTTTTTTCTTTTTTTTCTTTTTTTTTTTTTCTCAAAATTTGCTTTTACGACTTTTTTTTCTTCTTTTTTTTACATGTTTTTTCATGATTCCTTTTTACAACTTTATTTTTATTCCTTGTTACATTTATTTTTACAATTCGTTTTTAAAATAGGTAAAAAAACAAGTAAATAAATGAAGTGTAAAAATGAATTTTGAAAAAAATATGTAAAAACAAAGTTGTAAAAATGAATTTTGAAAGAACATGTAAAAACGAAGTTGTAAAAACTAGTGGATGATTTTGAAGAGGATAATAAAAGCTTGACAACACGTTTTTTCTTTCCAGTCCTTTAATCTTATTATTATTATTTTTCTTTAAAAAAATTCGAAAAGAATGTATAAAAAACCAAAAAATAAATTGAGAATCGTAAGAAACTTGCTATAACATATTATAGAGATGAAATGTAAGACAAAAACAAACCATTCAAAGGACTTAAAAATCTTTTTAAAAAATAAGTACTGAGTACATGAACAATTACAGAATATTTCAATCTTAACCCTAAAATCTATGTTGAAGGTTAATTTGTATATTCCAAAATTTTTATTATAAGTTTGTGAGGTACTGCCTTGTGATTTTTTAATAATTGACCTTGAATTTGCTGTTTTGTGTTCACTAATTTTAAGAAAATTCGTATATATAAAGTTAGGATCGAAGTGTTGATTAAACAAATGGTTTACTTGTAAAATATTGGCGTTTGTGGCGTTTTCTTGTTTTTAACAGCATTATATTATTATTTGAAATTCAATTTAAGATTCCATACTACACCAACGGTCCAATCCTCTATTAATTTTAATTCGACTTTCATTTTTCCTAATGTTGGGAGCATAAATCATGTTTTGTTGTTTATTAACATATTATTTCTAAATATGAATTATAATTCACCATTCTTTTTTAGTTTAACATTTGATAGTTTGGGCTTGTATAGATGTGATATATTCGAAGTCCAACTGAATCATATACAAATCTAAATCAGATCGACTAAAAGCAAATCAGATGAGACATGAGTGAATCAGAGACTTCTGAGTATAATATCAAAGAGCTTGAATTTAACTGAATCAAATATCAGCAAAATCCATTATATCATCTCATGTTGCTTTTACTTAATAAATTTGCAAAATTACAGAAGTTAAATTGACAAAAACATATTTTGCAGTCATTTAAACTCGAAAAACATAAAACTATTATTTCTTTCTTTATATAATCTGCCCTATTAATATCTGGCCTATAATGTTGTAAAGAAGGTGTAATATTGAAGGCTAACAGGAGATGGGATAAAATATATGAGTTAAAAAGTTATATAATGAGAAGTGATTCGTATACAATAGTTTTTTGTCATACACAACAATTTATACACTATAGAGTTGTATTGTATAACATTTTAAAGCACTAGTTATTGTATATGAAAAAAAATTGTTGTGTGCAAATCATCTCTCTTATATAATATGTCAATAAGATAAAGTACCACGTATTTTTTTAATAAGGAAAATAACTAAAAAATGTATGATGTTTTCTAATTTATATATATTTAGTCATTGATTTATTATTATTATTATTTTGTATTTGCCTATTAAACTTATTATTTTGTACAAATCAATCATTATGATCAAGTAGTATGGGTTTAGCTGGTTTCTGACGTTTTTAACAGCTCCAACGAGTCTTTGGCTAGAACTCTAAAACAATTTGATTTTGACAAACATCAACAAAAATAAAGAGTTAGAGTAGGTCAGAACAAATTGATTGGCCGTTAATAAATATTTTATATAATGTTTTTTACAAAATTTAATAATAACATAATTATATACGATTAAGATAATAGTTATTATATATTATAATTAGTATCTTTAAATAAAATAATGTAACTTATTTTAAGAAAATGTGCTAAATAGTTATTAAGGATAAGCTTTTTATATGTATGTTAAATATACGCTTGAAGTTAATAATAACAATAATAATAATAATAATAATAATAATAATAATAATAATAGTTTTTTCAAGATTTTCTACAAAATACTCGATAATAACCCAGTATAATTTTTGTAGACCACTATCTAAAATTATGTTGGCTTGTGAATCTTTTGTTTTTATTTATTTTGAGTTTTTTTAGGTTATTATTGCGAAAATCTAGATGATAATTTTGTTTTCTCATTTGTACACGTTACCTTTATAATTGGAGAACCTAAAGGTGATTGTTATGAAATTTATATATGAAATGTATGAATTTTTGTTTCATATTTCCATTGAATAGAATATTTTGGAGCTAAAAAAATATGATTTTTCATCTAAATTGTAAATAAGATATCTTTATTGATAATCATTGTTATAAATAACACAATGAAACATTTTAACCTAAAATGGAGTTTATATGCAAAATTTATGAATGGTTAAAGTTGAGTTATTTTATATTTTTTTTCACTGATTGGCTTATTTTCGAGCTAAATAAATATGAATTCTTGACATCAAAATATACAGTGTAATATGTTCAATTGTTCATGGAAAACTCTCGACACAAAAAACACAATGGAAAGAAAAAAATTCAGCTGTAATTCATATAAAAGAGTTATGAATCTTTGAAAAAAAAAAAAAAAAAAGTTCAAAAAAACCTGCAAAAATAATGGCTATGTCTGACATTTTTTTAATTTGTTGGTATTTTATGAAACTACTTTAATTTTGGTTATTACGATCATTTTCTAAAAAAGAATGCTAAACAATTCGATCATTTGTACATTTCTTTTTGTATAATATATACTTAGAACTAGAACTAACCTTACAAATCATTTATCGCAAATTCGGAACTGTGAAATGCCTGCATACGTTCAAATGTGAAAAACAAGGTACAAAACGACAACTTTAGAAAACGACAAAGTAATCTTTCTTCAAATTGATTAATAATTGAAATCAAATTAGATCGGTGGATTATGGTTTTATTTAAATATACAAATCATGTTTTAGTCATTTATTAGTAATATTGTTTACTTTAATTATTTAAAAGATCTTTTTACAGTGATTCTTATATACTATTAAATTAGAATTTTTAAAAAATTATAAACACCTTCAATGAAGAAGAAAAAAAGTTATGGCCAAATTAATATCACGAATTTCATGTTTCTAATCAAATATGCTAACAAAGTAAATTTATTTTTTTCAATATAGAAGAAACATGATTGAGCGCCAAACAATTGTGGTTGGCGTTGGTAGCTAGCAATTGTATTCAGTTTTTAGAGTTTCAAAATCGTTCCGACAAACTTTTTTAAAGCCATGAATTTCACTTGTTCATGTTTGAATATAAATGTCGATTACCTTTTAATAACCTAGTACAAGATGTTAATGAAATTAATTGTATTTCACAAGTTTTTTCAAAGTTTATATACTAAAGGCTATGCTAGTACTTGATATGCCAACTCTCCCTCGTGGGTAGCCATTTTATTCAAATTTGAGAGCTTTTTTTTTATAAGTTTTCTAATGTGTTTTGTGTATGGTAAGATATTGAATGTGAATTGATACCTCAATTAATTATTGAAATAGTCCCTATGGTTTGGCTAAAGTTGTGTGTTTGGCCCTTATCTTTTGTTTTGCAACTTTAACCATCCTCGCATTTTCTTTTTATCACCCACCTAGCCTGTGTCCGTTAGTCGTCAATTCCAAATGTTAAGTCCTCCCCCCCCCCCCCCCCCCCACCCCCACCCCCACGTGCTTCGCACATGAGGGGTATTTTTGTTATTTTATATAAAAAACCTATTAGAACGCTCATAAACCTTGATTCTCTCTATTTTCTTATACGCCCGTCCTTTGTCTCTTTCATTTCCTCTTCTCTGAAGTGTCGAACGACCCTAATGGAGAAAATCTGCAAGTGTTGTCAAGTTGGTGTGATACGAAGATCGACTACCAAGAAAAAACTCTATAAGACTTTTCTATTGTTGTACTGGGAAGGTAAGGGCAATTTCTTTTTAAGTATATATATATATATATATATATATATATATATATATATATATATTACATACCTTTAACACACAACAAATTGCTCAAAATGCAGGGAGCAAAATGTGGTTTTATAGATTGGGTTGAAGAGGACAACTTTAATGGTGAAAAAACTGAACAAAGTATCTCCCCTGATTTGCAGAAGTCAATGGACGAGCTTCAACATGAGAATAGGACCTTGAGGTTGTTATTAGTGTTCAGTTGGGTTTTTTGTCAATTTTAATTTACAAGCTTTAATTTATGTTATCAATATACTTATCTTTTGTTTCATCAAGGCAGTAATGTAATAGAATGATAATATACGAATGATAGTGACTATTGGAATAGAATTGTCTGTTGGAATGCAATTTTCTTTTGGAATGAAATTGATTGTTTTATAATGGAATGAAATTATCGATTGTTTTATAACTGAACGCAATTGACTGTTTTAAAATGTAATGGACTTGACTGTTTTATAATGGAATGGAATTGACTGTTTTATAATGGAATGGAAACGATTGTTTTATAATTGAATGCAATTAACTGTTTTATAATGAAATGAAATTGACTGTTTTATAATGGAATGGAATTTAGTGTAATGGTATTGAGTTAGGAATTGAATTGAATGGAATGGAATGGAACTAAAACAAAAACATAACAACAGATTAATAGCACCAATTGTTCATACAACAATTGAAAATAGAGACACATTTAAAAGTTATAGCATACATGACAACAGGTCCCAAAAGTCATACCATAGTTGTTCATAACATAGACATAAAACATAATGACAAATATAACAAACACAAAAGATTATAAAACCATAATTGGTTCATAACACATACACAAAATATCAAAACACGGTCACAACTTAAGCAATGCTCTTCCCTTTCTTCCCAGCCTTCCCTTTCATGCTTGAAATTCCATCACCTGCACTTTGAGTTCCACTTTGCCTACCATCACCTGCACTTTGAGCTTTCTTCCCAACATTCCCTTTCTTGCTTAAACTACCATCACCTGCACTTTGATCTTTCTTCCCATCCTTTCCTTTCTTACTTGAACTACTATCACCTACACTTTTAGCTTTCTTCCAAGCCTTCCTTTTCTTGCTTGAACTACCCTCCAAGATCACCCATCCACTATATATATTCATCAATATGTAACAAAAAAACCCATTCATGTCTATCTCAGGTTCATCTATGAGGTTATCTAAGTCTACTATGAACTCACTATCATCACTATCGTAAATGATCAGAATGAAGAAACAATAGGCATTGCATTTAGGCACCATGTATAAAATAACGAAAATACCCCTCATGTGCGAAGCACGTTGGGGACGTAACGTTTGGAATTGACGACTAACGGACACAGAGACCAGGTGGGTAATAAAAAGAAAAAGTGATGATGGTCCGAGTGCAAAACAAAAGATAGGGTGCAAGCGTGCAACTTTAGCCAAACCACAAGGACTATTTCAGCAATTTGTTCTTAATTATGTTATATTTCTTCTCTATAAATTCTCTTATTTATTGGATCTTGATAAAAGATATATCTTACACAATCAAGTTTTTACTCCATCAGAAAACACTATCAAAGAGATTGGATCTTGATAAAAGATTAGATTTTACATAATTAGGTTTTAACTAGATCAAAACACTATCAAAGAGATGCTAAAGTGGCCGCATATTATCCACATCAGTAATGGGCATACAAAAGAAAAAATTAATACATAAATTAATTATACTTTTATAATTTTTTTTGTACCATCCTCTTACCCATATTAAATTAAATTGACACGTGTAATATTTAATTTTCCTTAATAATATTTTAATACATTTATCATCATTTAACATGGATAGAAAGATAAATATGAATGAATTATAGGAGGATAATTATCATTTTTATTACAAACCATGTTATTATTATTATTATTTTCTTTTCTACAAAGACATTTCGACCCATCTATATATGTACAAAATAAGTTAAATTTAATGAAATAAAATAATTAAATACTTAACAGTTAACACGATTACTAACAAAGAAATAAATAATGGTACACTTCCCAAAATGAGTCGCCGGCTTACAAACTTCGCCGTCATATCTATATTAACGTGGTTTCCCGTCGATGGATGGTTGGATCTTATAGGTGATAAACTTGAAGTTTTCTTTCCCTAAAAGTAATTTTCAACATATTTTATCATTTTTTTATCGCCCATCGTTGCTTCTTTTTTCTTGAAAATACTGTAAAAATTATTCTTCTTATGGGTTACAGTTATTTTTTTATGGCTAAGTTCTAAAAAATAATTTTATTTGAAAGTTTTATCGTGGATTTAATTCTTAAAAAAATTGAAATGACTATTATCTTTTTTAATATGTTTCCCTTTTTTATATCTATTTACATTTAATTAAATAAAAATTACAAATGGCCCTCTTTCTCATGTGGTGATCATGAACCAAAGAGTAAACAGTTTGATCTTCACACTTGCAGCTCAATGGAATTTATGGATTGGTTCCGAATACCAAATCGAATGCACTTGCAGCATAATGTGTGTCACCCTCACCTACACCTGATAGCAATGACTATTAGATTAGAGAGAACGGTGTCACACTTGTTTTCCTACACATAGGTGCGAGATAGAATATGTGACATTGCATCAAAATTTTGCTATTTAAAGGGTATGGGTTGCCACATTTGACACACTTTTTTAAAATTAAAATTATATATATATATATATATATATATATATATATATATATATATATATATATATATATATATATATATATATATATATATATATATACACATTAAAATATTTTTTAAATGCTAGCCTTTTGTTTGATAGTTGGAAGGAAAAGAAAGATGGTTAAACTCGGTAAAAATTGACAAGTAGGTATGCCGAGCTCACAAGTCAGTGTTTGCTGAATCCAACTAGGATTTACCGAGTGGTTGTTAAGACCACTTCCTGAAGCCTTATTATCCACCTCAACTCTTAGGTGTCTTACACCTTACCCACCACCTTCAAGGACGACCCGTTAATTTTAGGGCTTTATATGAAGACTAAAAAATATACTTGGCACGTTAATTTTAGGGTCTTGCACGAAAACTAAAAAAAAATAGATTTCTGAATATATATTTTTTTACGTATAAATTAAATTCATTAATATTACCATTATTGTTGTAATAATAATAATAATAATAATAATAATAACAACAACAACAACAACAACAACACCATGAGTGAGGTTTGATCTTAGATCTTAATTGGGTAATTGTGGGTTTTGGTTCAGTGTTAGACCTAATGAATGAGGTTTGTTCTTAGATCTTAATTGGGTAATTGTGGGTTTTGGTTCAGTGTTAGAGGCCGGTGCGCAACAACAACATCTATAGGAGTTGTTCAACATCCGAGGTGAGTCTTCTCACAATATTTACCTAGAGTGGTAATCTTTGTGTGAACGGAGGGTCTTATGTGTTTATATTGATTATTATGATATCCTGCATTATGTATTTGTGATTTATGTTGTATATTATTTTGAGTATACTGAGTTAGGACCGAAGGGTCTACCCAAGTTGTGGGACCGGAGGGTTCCACTAAGACACATTAACTAGAGGGTCTTATTTGAGTATAGCCATGAGAGGCTAAAGAGATGTGTGGTATTTTGGTGAACTCACTAAGCTTTGTGCTTACCGTGTTATGTGATATGTGTTTCAGGTACTTCTCAGAATCGCGGGAAGGCGTCGGCTTGATTGTACACACGAGTTGGAGTTATGTTTGAGGATCTTGGATTTTTATAATGGATATGTGTCTTTAATAATTTGATACTATGGGATTTTTGTGAAATGCGTTAATGAGAATTATGTGATTTTATAATGAAAATTTTATTTGAAAATTTACAGTGTTACAAGTTGGTATCAAAGACTTGGTTTGAGGGATTTGGTTGTACCTTCGGGTGTGCCTGGACTCAAACTGAGGATTTGAGAAAATTTTCAAAAGAAATGATTTTTCAA
This sequence comes from Lactuca saligna, assembly GCF_052625555.1. Classification (NCBI taxonomy): domain Eukaryota; kingdom Viridiplantae; phylum Streptophyta; class Magnoliopsida; order Asterales; family Asteraceae; genus Lactuca; species Lactuca saligna. The sequence goes on from NC_136422.1 coordinate 27,049,436, forward strand.
AATGAGAAAGAGGTTTAAGAGAAAAACGAGTTGGAGCAGTGTGTACAATCAGTCTGAGCCCGGACGGTGACTTCCCAAAATACCCCTACTTATTTGTGTTATGAGATATTCATGAGATATTAGTGATGCCTGCTAGAGGACAGGCTAGGTATTTCATATCTTAGGGCTAGAGTTGTCTGATTTGTGATGCCTTAGCCTAGGAAATGCTATTGGTTGATATTATCTGCTATTTGCTCTATGTATGTGTTGAGTATGAGTACCTAGCAAGAATATTATAGAGAGAGATTTGAGTAGAGGAGAAATCTAGAGAGATACCTAGATGTGTATTTGAGGAACCTACTGAGAGAGTAGTGAGATACCCCCGAGGGGTAGGGTTGCCTGAGTTTGGTAATGCCTTTTAGAGTTGAAGATAGAGCGAGTGGAGTTGTATGATAAAGATGGTTTTATGTGTTGGTGGAGGTTATTCATTGCCCGAATGCTGCTTGCTTTGTGCTTTGTGGAACTCTTGATGATGGGAGACAACTACTAAGTGAATATAACGATATGGCGGAGGTATATGGCTGGCATCATGAGGAGATATGCAGCAGCTGATGGAAAAGAAGTGTGAGAACCTAGGAAGAGCCTATGGAGTGACTTTCATTAGATGAGTACACTGATAGAGGAGAGTATTCGCTGGAGAGCGAACATGTGTAATAGGATTTGTGATCGAGAAGGTTGAGCAGCAACTTAGGAAATCTGGGATGATCCGTGTGGAAAGTATGGGTAGATGTGGCAGGTAGTATGGGCCCGTACTACTGAAAGCAGAGGACCCATACTCGAAACAGGGAGAATTCCATCACCGAACGTCGCAACTGCTTCCTTTCGGCGAGAACGGGTCGACGATGTGACTGTTAACTCCGCCGTTCTCCTTCTCCTTCTTTCTGCACCACCAGTAGCCACCGAGACAATCGTCAATACAGCCCCAACTGTCTTCGCCTCCGACTCCATTCCACAACAGCGAGTCGCCACCGCTACCGCCATTCAAGCGATCTTCCGTTTCAGTGATCCGGTCGAGATTCGCCGCCATTAGGAGGGACCAACTGCATTCGTATGGTGCATGGGCTCTCATTAGGGTGTGTTGCTGCTTCACCAGAAGAGCAGGTGTGTGTTGTGGGCCGGAAACCAAGAACAAGCACCACCATGGCCGCCAGCCATGGTGGCTGCCGCCGCTGCCATCCCAAAAACAGTGGCTGCCATTGCCATGTGCCACCAGGTGGGTGGCTAAGGTTGTTTTGTAATCAGTTAGGGTGTATGTGTGTTATTTCAGTGATGTATAATTGGGTTTGTTGGTTGGATAGATCAAGAAAGCCACCGTCACCACGAGCCACTGCCGGCCACCATTAGGTGGTTGTATGTGTGGATATTTAGCATCAGAGAGTGTGTGTTTATTCTGGAGATTGACATTGTAATTGTAAAAAATATATTAATGGAAAGAAATTAAAAACCACCACCTTAGGGGGGTGGCTGCCGCCGTGAACCGCCGTTGACCACCACTACCCGAGGTAGTGGTGGGTGGTACCCCATAAGCAAAACCCTAATGGACCTAGCCAAAACCCTAATGGGCTTAAAGATTAATTTTGGGCCTATTGGGCCATATTTGGGTGGAAAGCCCTAATTATGAGTATTTGGGCCTTGGACTTATTGGGACCCACCTTTTGGGCCGTTGGAATGGATTGTGTATTAAGCCCAAATTATTCCATATCATTTATCTAGTAGAGGAAAGGACTTAATGGATTAAGTCCTTAATAGGTTAAGTGAGAAACACTTAACCTTAATTGTCATTTTATGTGAAACACTAATTTCACTTGGACTTGAGTTGGGCCTTCCTATTGGGCCTTGGTGATTGGGATAAAAATGGACCATCCAAGAGCAAGCAAACAGATTAGAATAAATTAATGGACTTAGGGTTAGGCCCATATGAGGGTTTGGGCCCAATTTGGAAAATTGGGCCATAGTTTGGGCCTTGATGGTTATATGATATTGGGCCATTAGAATGACAAATGATGGACTGGACTAAATGGTTGGGCCTTTGATCAATACCATGTAGAGACTTGGGCCTAATTGGGAAAATTAGGCCATAGTTGGGCCTTGGTTCATTATTAGACTTTTGGGCCTTTTATTGGGCCTTGAGCTTGAATAGGGTAAAGCAGTCTTTTACCCCAAGCATGGACTTATGGGTATATATGTTGGGACCCTATTATTAATTGGGTGTTATTTTGATGATTGACAGATTCGGGAATCTATCATCCAACATCTAGGGTTTTGTCAGCAGGACTTCAGCAGTGAGAGGTGAGTTTTCCTCAAGTAGGAACAGGTCTAAGGCACCAATGCCGACCCATTTAAGTAGTAGAGTATGTAGGGGTTAGCCCGATGCAGTTTATATGTTGTCGGACTTGGTCCGATGCCAGGGCGGTCCCGAGAAGTAGTTATGTATGCTTGATGTCTTTGTGATTCATGCATGTTTATGTGTTATGTGTTATATGTTCCGGACTGTGGTCCGATGTCGGGCAAGCCCGATGCAGTATATGTGATTAAGTTATATGTTATGTGTTCCGGGGTAAGCCCGATGTATGTTAGTCATTATGCCATGTATTATGTATTCGGGGTAAGCCCAATGTATGCTAGATTATGTGTATTTGTTCCGACTTCGGTCCGATGCCGAGGCAAACCCGATACAAATTATGTGATTATGTAATGTGTTTATGATATATGTTATGTTGTGTATGTGTTGGGGTAAGCCTGATTCCGGGGTGAGCCCGATGCCCGATACGGTCAGATATCGGGGTGAGCCCGATGCCGGACAGGAGTCCAATGCCGGGATTCGTCCCGATGCAGTTGGGAAGAGTCCCAGAGTTATGTGATTTGTTATATGTGCTCTGTACGATATGTGTTAGTTTGGGGGAGCTAACTAAGCTTCGTGCTTACATTTTCAGTTTTAGTTTCAGGTACTTCAAGTTTCAAAAGAGGAGCTCGGGAAGGTTGCAGTGCCCACATCATTTGTTCGCCCTGAGATGTTTATACTCTGATACACATGACAGTTGTTATAGTATTTTGAGATACATTGTTTATGATTTTTCTATGACGTATGATGATTATGGTTTTTATTATTAAATTAAAACAAAATTTTTGGCTTGTATTTTTGGTATGTTACAGAGCGAGTATTCGGTCTACGCGGGGAGTACTCGGATTGGATAAATTATATGAAATAAATTTTAGAATATATATATAACATGTTTATTAAAAATTATAACAAAATAGATGAATATCAATAACAATTATAGATTTTTTTCTAAAAATATCAAATTTTGTGAGTTTTTCCGATGTTTACCAATTCCGAAGTTTTTCGATTATGACTGAATTGAAGCCAATTTTGACAAAGTTTCACTAATTCCTAATTAGGCACCTCGTTTGTAGCACCTGGTTCCTGGTACATATTCCTTGTAATTAACATTTCTTAATTAATGCAATTTGCCTTGGACTCAGCGAGTTGAAGGACCAACTCGCCGAGTAGAAGCGGGATGAGACACGGGGTCTAAGCTTTGGACTCAGCGAGTCAGTTCCCGGACTCGGCGAGTAGGCCCTGTTTGGGCAAAAACCCTAACCCGAGTGTTTGCACCCTATTTAAACACTCTAACTCGGCCTCCCTTGTCCCTAACACTTCCAGAAGAGTTGTAGAGCAAAACCCTAGCCCTCTTTTTGTCCTTTTGAGTGATTTTGGCCTTGTGAAGGAAGTTTGAAGCTTATAAGAAGAAGGAGGTGGAAGAGTGTAAGGAGGGGAAGTAGATCTGACATCTACCCTTCAAGAGGCTTCCATTCAGGTAGAAAAGTCCCTACCTTGATCACTATTTCATTAGATTCCCCTTTTGTCCCTAATTGGTGGTTTTCAAGCCCTAAAACACCAAAATCCATGTGTTTGTGCTCTATGATCCGAAAGGACTTCAGATCTAGACCTTATGGAAATCATAGAAGTGTAAAGTCTCTGTGGTTGAAGTGATTAAGGTCCTTATTGAGTGTATGACCTCATAAAGAGCTTGGAATTGCCTTTTGGAGCTCATAGGGCCATGCATGCACGTAAAGTTTGCAACTTTACGTGATAAGCATGCCCTGGGAACATAGATCTATGGTTTGGAGGCGTTGCATGTCTCAGATTTGGTTTGCATGGGAAGTGGGTCGAAGGGACTCGGCGAGTTCTATGAAGATGGTCTTAGACTCGGCTAGTTGGATGAACAACTCGGTGAGTCCTATGAAGATTGCCTGGAACTCGACGAGTTGTTCTTCAAACTCGGCGAGTCATATGAATTGTTACTGTGTAAGAGGGGTTTAGATGTTGAAGGTCCAACCCTTCATATCTGCACGTAGAATTAACAATTTAACGTGTAGCAATAGTCCCAGAAACCTAAATCCTCATAAAGGATGCTCTGGTGAGAATTTAAATGCGAGTATGAGATCTGCTCGTGGGGACTCAACGAGTTATTCTTGGACTCGGTGAGCCGGATCGCGAGTCGGTTCTTTCGTCCCAAGTAGTGAGTTAAGGGTGACTCAGTGAGTGAGAAGAAGGACTTGCCAAGTAGGACCAGGTTAGTAGGAGAAGGACTCGGCGAGTCTGTGCCATGACTCGGCGAGTCCAGTCAACTGGAAGTTGACTTTGACCAAGGAGTTGACCTTGGACTAGGGGTGGGTCAGTCATCTGACCTAAGGGTGTTTATGAGTGGCTAATCTATGTTTATGATTTATAGATGTAAGATTACCGATTCAGCAGTTAGACGCTTAGCAAGCAGACTTTCAACAACTACTTTTCGAGGTGAGTTTCCTTATAGTAGGAACGGGTCTAAGGCACCAAGGCCGGCCCGTATAGACGATATGATAGTATCGGAGTGTGGGCAGAGCTCGTATCTCTTAGTTGAGTCTGATGATGATATATGCTAGTGTGGTAGAATTGTTTATACCCGTTGTCTGTGTGATACTTGTATGTTATGGTTTAGTAGCGGAGTGTGGGCGAGGCCCGTATCTCCCAGATAGCAGAGTGTGGGCGAGGCCCGTATCTCCATGAGTGTGGGTGAGGCCCGTATCTCCTAGATGTTCATTATATGATTGTATGGTATACGGTATTATCGGGGAACTCACTAAGCTTCGTGCTTACATATTACAATTTTGTTTTAAGGTACCTCTTCTTCGAAGGGGAAGGAGCTAGCGCGGTAGTGGCATATCATACACGCACATTGTTTTCCGCACCATGAGTTATTCTGGGATTTGTACTCTAACATTATTATATGGTTGTTTTCATGTTTTGGTTTTCGGAAATGAAATATGTTTATGGAATGATGGAATCAAAGGATGTTTATTCACAAATGTTTTCCAAAGTGTTGATTTAAAAATGAAATTTTTTGTCATGAAAATTAGGTTGTTACATCATCCCCTACCCAATTCTGATTAATCGCCCACCTAAGCCGAGTTTTGCAAGACTATATATATATATATATATATATATATATATATATATATATATATATATATATATATATATATATATATATATATATATATATATAGAGAGAGAGAGAGAGAGAGAGAGATCAAATTGGAGCCACTAAATGATATGAGCCATTTAAAAACTGTTTTCATCAATGGCATTTTGTCAATTCAAACATTAACTAAGAATAACCTCTAATATAATTAACACATTCAGATCTATAAAACTCTCTCAATCTCTCCTACCCATCTTCAAAGCAAATAAACCCTTACACAATTGCCGCTAGCCGTCGCCCTTGCACCACTGCCGAAAGTTTCTCGTTGTTGTTTCCTATACCGACGAATCACGACCATCAGTTCTATAAGTTTCGTTCGAATCAACACCTCCATTTGAACCAAAAACCACTCTACATATTCGATTTCCAACAAACCCCCACCCCTACCAATGTCTCTGCTAATTTATCGGATGATTGTGATCCTGACGACTTTCCTTTCAGCTTCTTGTGCATACCTAGTTCGATCCGAGTGATTTTTTATTTTTGTGTTTGGTGGTGATTATTTTAGTGGTTATGGTTGAACATCTACTATGTGGACATGTGGACGAACATCTATTGTTTGGACGTGTGGAAACTGCTATTATGTGAGAATGACTAAGAAAAATTGTTGTTTGATAATGTGAATGCGTTCAAAATCACATAACTATTATCATTATCAAACATTTTCACTAACTAAATCGTCTATAAGGGTATTATGGACTTTTTTTTTATGATTCTCATTCCGTCAGAACGTGTTCTTGATAATCGTATTCAGTAAGAATAAGAATCAGTGAAAAACAATGTGTGAGAACAAAAATGAATAACAATTAGTGAGAATGCATGATAATGACGATATTTATGTGACGTTGAATGTATTCACATTACCAAACAACCTATTTTCTTTGCAATTCTCATAGAATAGCATTGTTCACATACGTCTGCATATATATATATATATATATATATATATATATATATATATATATATATATATATATAGTTTAATCCAATAAAAGTCATAAAACGTATATGAAATTAACCATGTTATTAACTATATAACCAAAATATTTTCTAGTTCAATAGTATCAGGTGTTATCACCACTCTTTGAGGTTAAGGATTCAAGTCCCATCGTGGACATAAGTGGGAAATTAAGGTGTTGTATGTTTTTTCGAAGCGAAAATGCAAGAAGTCTGCAGACCATCTTTGCATTTCTCTGCGGTAGAAGAGGTGGACCAAACGGCTGCAACCTGTAATAAGAAGTTTGTTTGTTTTTTTTAATCTGTGTAGACTGCTGCAATAAACAAATATTTAAATAAACTAATTTTACAAAATTAAAATAGGTTTTCAACACAATTTTTAATAATTTTTAGTCTTAAAACATTGAAATAAAATTCAGAAAATTTTTGTATAAAAACATTAAATACTATTAATTAAATACTATTTACAAATTAAACGGATTAACATTAGAATTACATTGTTTTAGCTTAATAACGTCCTTGTGAATTGCTTTAAATTGCTCTTGATTTGGATTTCATTCACAAACACTTGATTCAACACTTCAACATAAGCTCCTCTTTGCCTTTGCTTCACCTTCTGCACAAATACAAGTGTGATTTCAAAGAGCATAAATACATTAAATTTTTACGAACATCCTTCTGATTACAAGCATAGAACATTTGATCATTTGCATTTGTTACTAGAGATGTGCAAGACCAACAAAATGTAATTAAATTAAACTTCAATATTCTCTCAAGCATTTCATCGAGCACATGTAGTGCACAATTTGTTACCTCTTAAATTATTACCACTAGATGTATACACATCCATCCCACTCTTTAGACATCCAATTCAGCATAACAATAAATTCAATTAATGAAACTAACTGAGTTTTTAGTAAAGATTATTAACATTTCAACATAACAAGAGCTTCAATTGATGACATTTCACCAAAAAATTATGTTATTTTAACAACAATATATGACATTTCAGCAAGAATACATCATGAATAAGAAAATAATGGCATCAACAAAGATTTGACCACTATAATCAACAAATCAACATGAAAAAGCAACATATACTTACATATGTTGCTGATTTCAGCAAAGATGAATCAGAATCTTGTAATCGATATCTATGTGGGTGTATAATAAATTAATCAATTTCAACATAATATATAAGAAACAATAAATTTGACAACATCATCAATTAAGATTCAGCAACAACAAAGATAGCAACAAGAATTCAACAAAAAAACGAAAATAAATAAATAAGATGAAGCATGAAATAATCGTTGCTTTTTTGGATTAATCAGTTTATCAAAAGAGGAAATCTAGGACAATTTTAGTTCTAAAGATATTTTAGGAAACATTCTTTTTATGCAATTCATGTGTTAGAGTAGGAGCCTAGTTTTATTAGTATAAATAAGGTTAATGTTTAGGATGTTTAAGTTAACTTTTTCCAGCAATAAAGTTCACCAAGTAATTCCTCATTCTTGTTCTTTTCTTCTTCTTTGTTTAGTTCATACCTTGGACACCAAGGTAATATGTTAGGTGCATTTCATGCATTCATTTTGTAGTTTTAGTTCATAAAAGTGCATTACATTTAGGTTTAAACTCATGCATTTTGCATATTTTCGGGATTTTTCATGATGCAATTCCATTCACACACTTTTATGATATTTCAGGGACTTTTGAAGGTTGGATCTTGATGGAGGAAGTTATCAAGAGTTGGAGACAAAGTTATAGACGTTTTGGAGCTTTGAAGAGAGAGAATGAAGAAATGAAGAATTTGGCTTCTCAGGAGTTTACACGGCCGTGTAAAACATATACCTACAATTTACACAGGCCGTGTAAACGCATATGCAAGGGCATTCTACTTCGAAGATCTGGAAGAATTAAACATTCTACTTTTCTTGTTTACACGGCCGTGTAAATGGCACCCTTTAATTTACACGGGCCGTGTAAACGTCTCGACAGTTTTAAAGTGGTTTTATCCCTTATAATTCAGACAATCAGTTTTATGAGGAGTTAGGTCGGATTTTGGGAAGAAATAAGGCGATTTTCAGAGCTTTTGCAAGTAGATTAACACTTGGAAAACACTTTAGTTTCTTTTTGTAAGTCAATTTAAAGTTTAAACTTGTTTGATTTGTAGTTCAACCTAGACATGTGTGGTTGATTTTATTATCATTTCCGAATCTGAATTCTTAAGTATGTGTTGTTAGGTTGTAACTTGAATTTGAGTTGTGTTTAACATCTAATAATCTTTGATTTGATCTTAATCATGTGTTTGGTTGGTTCTCTTTTTCACTTGATCAATGAACTAGGGTTCTAGTCAATCTAGTTAATCAAATCATGAAATTCGTATATGTTTTATGATTTGATGTTAGTAACACTCACTTACTTGGTTGTAATTAGATCAAAATTAGTGCAGTCAAAGATTAAATTTTTATATTCCCAAGCTTAGGAGGAATGTTAAACATTGTTGGTAATTAGTGCAAGAACTTAATGTCATTTAATGATTTGATGCAAGAGCCTATTTGATTTGAATCAATTAAATGAAGTTTTATTTGAAGAGCTTGTTTTGAATAAAATACTTTTGCCAATTTGGATATTAGAGTTATTAATATACAACTTACCAACCTAGATTGAACATGAGTTATAATCATATTACATCTTTCAACATAATACATATATATAAGAGTCAGAATCGGAAATGTACTTCTTTTACTGCGTTTGTTTTCAATCTTTATTATTTATGAAGTTTAATCCAAGTTCAAACACAAACCCCCATTTTAATATTATTTGTATTATGTGTGAAAATATGGCAAGATAAGAAGTCCTGTATTCCTGTGGACCGACCCTGCTTACTCTATACTATCTTTAGTATTAGAAATAGCAGTGATTTGAGCTATATTAATATTATTTTATCCCATCATTTGTTGGTTTGACACCCAAACATAATATCATGTGGTATACCCACACTTGGTATCAGAGCCTAGATCCTAGGGCTTGTAAAGGCGTAGGGTGGACGGTTTGAGAGTCGATTTCAAGAAAACTGTTGCCTTGTGCTGCGGGGAAGACGTAATGGGAACCATGTTCGATTTAAGGGGGTGTGGATTGTTTTTAGCGCGAGTTGAAGCTTCTCAATAGTAAGCCTCAGTTTTTCTTGACCGGGCTTGCTCTAAAGTAGAGAGAGACTAACCGGAGGCGCGGAATAAATGGACAAGAATATGTCAAAGCGGATGGCTTTGATTCGGTTCGTTTTGCGGGTGATGGAAGATGATAAAGGTGGTCGTGACCTTATCCTGTTATTCGGTGGAAAAGTGCTCTCGGAACAAGTTTGATTAGGTCGGGGTTGTCAAAAGGAGAATACGATGTCGTTGGTTAAAGAAGGAGGTTTAATGACGTTTCAAGTTCCGGTTTTGACTCCAACGAATTATCCGGTGTGGGGAATCAAAGTCAAGTTGATTATTGATGCATACGACATATGGGAGACGGTTGAATCGAGGGTGTTCAATGGAAGAATATCTCGGAATATGATTGATCAGCAAATGTATGATTGTCAAGTTAAGAAGGGAATGGACAAACAACACGGTGTAAACATTATGGCGGTGGAAGTTCAAATCGGATGGCTTTGGATCTGGCCCGGGAGAGGTTGTGAGTCTGGGAAAAGTCAAGATGGTAATGAACGTATCGAACGGGATTTAATGGTGCATGTTATGTGTGTTGTGAACAATCAAAATGTATGGAAGACTTTGGACGTGACCGAGGTGGAGGTCGGGTGCCGGGGAAAGGTCGAGAATCGTGGTGGTTGTTGCCTTGGTAAAACAGGTTGTTGGAACAAGGTACAACAGGATTATGTATGGTTCGATGATGATGATAGCAGGTGGCTCTCGGTATTCAAATACTAAACATGGTGTTGCTTAAAGCAACTGTTGTCGATGGGTTTTGCACATGAACCAACTAGTAGGTCGATGGTGAACAAAGGTTGTGAATGTGGTGGTGTTCGTTGGTGGTTAATGACAGAGAAACACAGTTGTAAGTGATAGGCGTGGACAAATCGATTAAGAGGGTGATTGTTGGATTAATTGGTTTATCACAAGAGGAAATCTGGGACGATTTTTGTTCTAGGGATATTTTAGGAAACATTCATTTTATGTAGTTTGTGTTAAAGTAAGAGTCTCGTTTTATTAGTATAAATAAGGTTAATGTTTAGGATGCTTAAGTTAACTTTTCCAACAATAAAGTTCACCAAATGATTCCTCATTCTTGTTATTTTCTTCTTCTTTGTTCAGTTCATTCCATGGGCACCAAGGTAATATCAGGTGGTATACCTACATGCTTCAGCAACAACAAACGGAAAAAAAAAAAAAAAAAACTTACCTGATGAAGGCCGATTGACTGACGACTACGGGGAGGAGGCTGTGCCTGGGAAGGAAGTTGCACCAACAAAAGATGTTGCGATTGAAGATGAGCAGTCGTCAAAGGGAAGAGGGGTACGACATTTTTTTTCTTTACAGAAGAACTACCGATTTTTTTAGGTTTAGGCGTGAAAAGACAATGCAAGTACTGTCCAAAACAGAACATGCACACTTGTTTTTAGGTGTGAAGACTTTTAAAAAACAAATTGTTGTGGATAAAAAGTGTTGTGCTGCACAACAATAAATGATTAGAAGAAGTTTTTTTTTTTTTATATGAAAAACAAACAAAAATCAAATGTTAGTTTAGAAATAAATTATATTTGCAGGTGAAAAAATACATATTAATACTTATATTTACAAATTATTTATGATATTTGAATGATTATTTTTCTTAAAAGACATTAACTTCTTTTCTATTACATAATGTGAATCGATTAAAAAGTAAATAATTGAAATCATTACTTAATCAAATCAATTACACTAAAATAGTAAAACTGTAGTGTTGATTATCATAATAACTAACCTAATAATCGTTTTGTGAGAAAGAAGAACACAATCAAATCTACGATTTGGCGATACAATCAAACAACTACATCATTTCATCGTTTGTATGTAATTTTTATATATATATTTTTTATTTTTTTATATATATAATTAAATAAATACTAAAAAAGAGTACGAATTCATTTATTGTGTGAATAAACAAGATATATGTGTTGACAATTAAAGCACGAGGCTCCGTTGCAGTCCCGCTGCTGCTTTTTAGTTTTTCTGTTCATTGCCACCAACTTGGTTGCTGCTTTCTTTCACTTACGCCTCGAAGTTCCAAGAACAACAAACAACAAAAAGCCTTCATATAAATCAATTAAATTAACCTTCCCCATTGCTTTTAATTCAAATCCATGTTCTTTTCATATTACGAGGTTCCACTGCACGCTAACTTCTCTCTCTCTCTCTCTCCTTCATCGCTTCATTTCAAAACCCTTTATTTATACCCAAAAAGGCAAAAATTCAACTCTGTGATTGAAGAAGTAGGGAGACGATAATGTCAACAAGAAGTAGGAGGGTCAAATGGCACCTAACACCACCCCCACCTAGCCCAAAAATCATTAACTTACCTAGAAGGCGTAGTACCCACCGGAAAAAACCCAGAGCCACCGTCAATAAACAACCCATCTCGGCCACCACTGGCTCCGGGATGATACAGACGTATAATTACAAAGGGAAGCTGGAGAGTTTGTTTGGTGCGGATAGAGAGTTTACGCGTGATCAGGTTGTGCTGTTGAGTTCGTCGGAGAGAAGAGAGAGGGTGGAAGCGGAGGTGGTGGAGGAGGAGGACGCTGGCGGTCGGCTGGCGGAAGAGAAGTGGAGGTTTCAGGCGGAGATATTGCGAGCAGAGTGTAATTTCTTGAGAATGGAAAGGAAGTTTGCGTTGAAGAAATTGGAGAAGAATCGGGTTCGAATTGAAAAAACTCTCAAATCTGCTTTACAAAATCTTGCTTCTGTAAGTCTTTTTTCCCAAATTAACAACATTTTTTAAATACACCGATCTTATTTTGCCTCTGAATTTGATTTTGATCCATTGTTTTACAGGGAAGAAAGAAGCTTTTTGAAGGGAAGAACATGGAAGTGGTGTTGGAGGAAGAAATGAAAGAATTAGCAGAGAAATTAGAGGAGTTGCAGAGTAGCTGTAATGGCAGCGACGATCGTGAGCTTCAGAAATGTAAAAATTTCGATAAAAAGGCATCACATTTACAACGAAGATTGGAAAAGCTTGGAGGATTACCAGAGGACGAATACAAGGAGAGGAAGAACGAATCAAGTTTCCATGATCAATCAAATTCCGAAGTCAACGAAAACACCTCCATTTTGAACTGCAAAAGTCAACCCAAGTCCACCGATGTAAGATCATTCATTCAGTTTATATTTATGATTATATAACTTTTTTTATATTTCGATCCATGGAGGTCATCTGTTTGAATGTTTCCATTTTGAATTTGGATTTGCAGGTTGAAACGTTGGAAAGAAAAATGGAGGGGCTATCGAAGGGTGTGTTAGATGTGATGATGGAGAAGGAGTACGGATCTATCATCAATAGTTCGGTTGCAAGTTCGGCTTCTACTTCAAAACGAATCGATTTCCCTGATCACTTTTCTTTTTCTAATAGATTTGCTAATCACACCAAGGTACTTTGTGAATCATATACAATCCTTATTGGGCTAGTATGTAACTTAGGGTTTTGGGCATGGGGTGTTACTTTTTTTTTTTTGGTGGTTATGTGAAGTGATGATTGAATAAAGAAAGTATATTTTATAATAGGAATCATTGGAGGCTAACAACAAATGCTCGGGGCGTTGTAAGGTGTTGGTGAAGAGAGTAGTGGAGCAAGTGAGAGCCGAGACCGAACAATGGACACAAATGCAAGAGATGCTTGGACAACTAAGACATGAGATGGAAGAGCTTCAAACTTCAAAAGACTTTTGGGAAGGTCAAGCTCTTGCTTCCAATAACCAAATCCAAACCCTACAATCCGATGTAAGCTCCATGTTTATGTGTGTTGCGCGTGTTATTGTTAGTGTCATGCATCAGCTAGACGCTGTGTCATCTGTCTTTATATATGTAAAGTTTCTACTCTCGCTTTTGTTGAATGAAAAGCTAGTATTCCACATATCCAATATTGTATCATGTCACATCATGCCAATGTGACATGTTAGTGTCTCACATCATCTAGCTAGAAACAGTCTCATCTGTCTTTATATATGTCAGAGTCTTTTCTCTCTTTCTCTCTTAAGGAGAAAAAAATCAAGGACTTGACATTGCTCAACAATTCTTAACATTTTATTATTATTATTTTGGTTTTAGGTTGAGGAATGGAGAGAGAAGGCAATCAAGTATGAAACAAAGGCCAACAAGCTCGAAACGGAGGTTGTTTTGGTGAGGGGTGAGCTTGAAAAGTTAAAGAAAGATGAAATTACCTCAACGCCCAAAAAGCCAGTGGTTTCTCTAGGTAAACAAATCGAAAAGGAGGCAAAGATTGGGCTAAGTTGTCGAATGAAGGGACAATGTGATGTTATAGATAGTAATAGACATGAGAAAGTTGAACAAAGTAAGAAAGACTCACAACCGTTGTCATTGGGGAAACAACTTGCAAAGGAAAAGAGGATACTCATTTCAAGATTGAAGGAAAACCGAACGAGGGATAATGAAATGTCGAGTGAAGGGCGAAGAAAAGGGTATAATTACTTGGTGAGATCTCCGTTTAAAGATATAGGGAATTCATCATCAAATAGCAATGCAGTTTACCCTTTGCACTGACTACTTAAGTGTAGTTTGAGGTGGTATTAGGCTAATAATGCAATTTGTATGCATGTCAATTATTTAATTAATGTTAAATTTGAGAAAGAATTCATGATTCATGAAAGTGATATCTTTTTTTGAATGTGTTGAGAGTAATGGTGGATCTTTGTAATCACTTTTTTGTATATATTGACTGGATCGTCTTGTACTATTACAACTGCCCTACTGGGAGGTGGGGGCGATGGTTTCGTTATGTAATAAGTAGGACCGTATAAAAGGATTCAGGACTGACAGGCCCAACATGTCTTTGACTACTTCTAAAATTCTAATTGGGTTAGTGTTTCATTTTAATGTTTTAATTTGATTGAGTAGGATGTTTTAATTTATTATTTAAGATTTTATGTAAACGTTTTAATATCATTATCATGGTTGTGAAACTTGTCATGCTCAGCCTAGTATTTTGGAATTTGACATATACCTGGGTAATTTTTTTGTAAATCCATCAAAAATTAAAATTGGCAAAATCGATTCGACTCGGTCAACTTGGTAATTTTGATTTTTTTTAATAAATAAATATATTTGTTAAGTAATTAATTGAACTTATATCATAGATTTAGTTATTTATTAAACCTTTTGTTGTTTAATATTAATTTTGTACAATTTAATGTAAATTTGATGGAAAAAACAAAAAAGAAATTTTGATAATTAACTGATTACTCTAATATTAAAGAATAAAAGGTAAAAAAAGAAAAATGATGAACAACAACTATTTATCTACCAAAATTCAGAAAAACCCTTACATTTTATTTATATGCTGAAAAACCCTTACATTTGTATTTACCTTTCACATTAAGCAAAATATTTGATTTTTTAAGAAATAACTGTTTTTTTACATGATAATTATCTTTTTCGTTTTTAGGTTGATGTGAAAACAAAAATAAATGTTCTTGCCTCTTGTCTAAGGTAAAATGTGAGTAATAACTCATTTACTCAATAAAAAATAAATACCATTTCTTATTTTTTTCCCATATCACCTAAAAACGAATAAGATAAATATCACGTCATAAAACAAATAGATAACTTCATAAAATGACAAATATTTGGATAAATTGTAAGAGTCGTTCTGGCATATAAAAAAATATAAGAGTTTTATTTGAATGTTGATAGATAAATGGTTGTGTTTTTCTATATTTTGGACAAGAATATATATATATATATATATATATATATATATATATATATATATATATATATATATATATATATATATATATATATATATATATATATATATATATATATATATATCAATTAAAATAGTTTAACACTTTAACATTGAACATTTATTTTTGTTATTGATATTCATTATTTTTTGTTATAAGTTTTAAGACAATATTACATAAATGGTCCACGTGCTTGACAAAAACGTACCAAATTAGTCCTTATGATGAATTTCTTGTAAAGATGGTCCGTAAGTTTTAAATTTTTTGTATAAAAGGTCCTTATGGATAAATATGATAAAAATAAATGTTAATTTTTTTTGTGAAATTACTGATATATCTTACTGAAATTTTATATTTTTCTTTAAATTGTAATTAATTAAAAGAAAATGAGCCCCCTGCCACTCTCTCGCCACATCACATTATCCCCATTGTATTCTTCCTTGTGTTCACATGTAAAAATTAAAAACCCCACACATACACTTCACATGCAGATACACCCCTTTCTTTATATTCATATTTAAAAAATGCATTCCTATGGCCTTACAACCAACTTCTTTCCACCTCATTCTTATTTATCTCCTACAAGACTGTCTCGACGTTCTCCATTTTTGTCGGCCTTCATCACCACCGCCTGCCCTCTTTTTTCCCTCATCATAACCATAACAACCAATAGTAAGGCTATTGAGTATGGGTCATTAACGACGTGGAGGAGGCTGGGGTAGCCAGAGATTCATATCGTTGCAAAAATGTATAGTACCAATTCGATTGATGGCTTACAGGGAGTCACCCAATTCCGTTTACGAGTATTTGAAAATGTATGAAAGAAATGCATATGAAAGTTTATATATATTCTCAAAATGTGTTATTAAAATATTTAGTAATATTTATTTACAAAAACCTTCGTTGAGTTATGTTCAAAATGTAACACATGAAAAATGACACGGTTCTCCCGATATGCTTGGAAGTATTGATTACATGCATTGAGATGGGAGAAATTACACCCAAGGGTGGATAGGGGATTTTTCATGTGATGATCATGGATGTAAGAACCTAAAATTAAGAGAGAATTGACATTTATTCAAATATTGACCAAAATGACAAAATGGTCATTTAGAGGAATTTAGCAAGTTTATGAAGCTGTGAGTTCATGAAAATGGCTAAGATGAGTTTTATTTACTTAGATGAGGTTAAACGAGCAAGTTCAAGAGAAGGAATGCATGAGAATATACATTTTGGTAAAAAGGGTAAAATAGGAAATTTTATGCTTTTTGGGCCAACTTTGTGACTTATCAGATTAAGAACCATATTAAGTCAATGATAAGTGACTAAACAAAGTTTTAGAGTATATATCGACCTTATCGTGGATATAAAGATCATAGAAAATGGGTATAGAATGAACGAGTTATGAATGTTAGAAGTTGGGATAAAAGTTATCCCTAAGGTTGGAATGGAATCAAAAAACTAGTTTGCTGATGTGCAGCCACCATGGCGTGTTGTAGAGCTTGTCACAACATGGCGGTGTAAGTATGTTGCCATTGACCACAAATTATTTAGGGCACCATAGCATGGTGGGCATCCAATCACGACGCACTTACAGGGTCAGAACACATGTTATAACTTGTTAAGAGCTAATTTTGACCATTTCTAATGGGGATTGATTGGGGAGTTGGAGAGGGCGATTTTGTTGCCAATGTGGTGCCAAGACAAGCTAGAGATGTTGGATTACAAGGATTTTCATCTTCTCTCCACTAAGATAATATTTTTCCACTAAGCTAAAGAAGCTGGATTACGATGATTGGTTGAATTGATTAACCTATAGCTTGTGTAAGATGTTATTGATAGTATTTAGAAGCTTTTAACAATCTTTGGAAGTGATTTCCATGGTGAAATCAATCTATTGGGAGTTAGTATTAGAAACCCTAACTAATGAGGTCATGATTGATGCATTATATATAGATTATAATCAATTAGGTAATATGAGATTCTTAACTTAATGATTGGAGTAGATAGAATTATGATCCATTAAATGGTCATTTTGACCAAAGAAGAATATTAAGTTGTTAATAGGCTAATACATGTTCTAAGTAACTTGATATGTTGTATGAATATACCATGAGCAACGAATAAGGATTAATATGCATCAATGGAAGAATTGAAGAGAAAATGGTAGTTAATCCTCAATAACTAAAAAGGTGAGTTATAGATCGCACTCTGTCTATTTTTAGATTATGATTATTGTTGGATTAGGTGTCTAAGCCTTTAACTAAATTATTATCAAATTCCTTTTGGGTTGCCCTCAAACCTAGTAAGAGACTGGAATGATGTTTGGAGAGAGAGACCGATTTATTAATTTATTATATGATTAATAAATTAATTAGAAATAAAAATAAATAATTTATTAATATGTTTTGAGAAAATTTTATAAATTCGAAATTATGTTGTTTATTTATAAATTAATCAGATATTAATTGGAATTAATTTTGGGATTAGTTGGAATAACTAAAAGTGGAATGACAAAAAGTGTCAACGTCCAATAGTTGAATATTGACTGATTCTAAAAACTCTTTAAGAGAGGGGACGATTCTAGAGGGGTTAAGAGAGCCTTTCTTGGGCTCAAAGGAATACTAGGGGTTATTTTAGGGGAAAGAAAAGGGTTAGGGTTATCCATAAGGAAACTTGCCTTTTATGCACCTCCTTAAGCCGTATAAATACCCCTATCCCTTGTGATTTTTGGATTCACCTGTTCTAAGATACTCTAGAGCCGAAAATAATATCCTTCCCTTTTCTCTTCAATAGTCTCCAACTTCTAGTGTTTAGGTGTGAGTCATTAGAGACATGAGATTTCTGGTGATGGCTTTCTGAAGCTCTACAAGGAAGGAATTCAAGTGTATTTACAATAATAAACTAAATGGTATGTTTTCTAATTACCCTTCTCTAATTTTGAAAATAGCAATCTACTTTAGGTTTCTTGAATTCAAATTGTTGTTTGCATACCATAGTGAGAACATAGATCCTTTAGGGTATATGTAAATTTAGGGTTTTATGTTTTCCGCCAAAAAATATGATTTTTGTTATCTATAAAACCCATCAGTGGTATCAGAGTGTATGTTCTTTGTGATCTTGCAAAAAGTTGAATAAGATCAAAAAGCTTTTTGATGGTTTTCGATTTGGGCAAGGGTTTCAGAAACCCTAGCCTCCTTCTTTGATTTTCGAAAATTGCTAAGGTTTTGTTAGGGTTTCCTTGTTTTTGATAATTATTAGTTTTAAATGCCCTAAAATTGGATAATTATAAATTTGGTAAATCCCAAACCCTAATTTCAAAATTAGAGGGTATTGGATTTGAATTAAAATTTATTTGATTAATTGATTAATAGTAAATAAATTATTTAATCCTTATTGGTTTAATTTAAATTGAATTAGTTTTATTAATTTCAAAATTTGTAAATTAAACCTAGTATTTTTGAAAAAGGGTTTTAAAATATACCTTATATATAATATTAAAAATTAATTACTATATGTATAAGACTAAGTCAGTCGGATCTCTAGTATGCCTCATTCACTAAGCCGAACTATAAGGGGGTATAAGGAAACTGCTAATAAAATGGTAGTTGAATGGTTGTCCGCTCTCATAGCCCGACACAGAAAGCCGATGGGAATTTGTGCTAGAAAGCTGCACAAATCTCCTTCCTCTAACATATACTATCATCTTGTAACAAAATAGAATGTCTCTAGACGACAAAGGTAATGCTTAGAGCATTATCACCGAAACCAATCACAAGCTTTGACACAAAGAAGAACATGATCACCCAATCAGCACATCCGATCCATATCGAATCTGACGCCCTTGTCTCCCATACGTAATAGCTTTGAGGCATGAATATAAAAGGTCTCCCTTATACACTGGAAAAATTAAGCTCTCTCACCCTCTCATGCTTAGACTATAACATATATCTCAGTCCATTAACTTGATCATCAGAGCATTTTCATGTGACCCCCTCCTGGAGAACAGATGATGACTTTCTCTTGTGTGGTTCCAAATCCTTGTTGAAGCACCAGTATAAGAAGACCTCTTGGAGATCGATATCATGTCATTTTGTGGCGCATGGTGTGTGATAATCGATACTAAAACCACACATTAAACTCTCATCGGAGATGGCAAATAATCCCACTAGTGAAGGAAGTGAGGCAACCAACTGCCCAATTTGTTACATGCCATCGTTGGAGTCCGTTGTTACTCTGGTAACATCATCGACACCAGATCTAACGGATAAAAATCCTACATTATCTACATCCACAAATCCCTTTCCAAATTTCTTTCTCCAACCACCCAAAACAACACCTCTTCTGAATACAACACCCCCTTCGGTCGCTAAACCAGGAAACAATTAGATTCTACCTCTCCCGACAACACCACCGTTTGTTTAAAACTCATTTCTCTAGAAAAAATCTCTTTTAAAACAAATAGTTACACACGTTAACCCCATCGGTAACCACACAAATCCTAAACATGTTTTTCGCCAGCAAACACCAATGTCAAACGCATATACTACTCCTCAGGCCACCTTCTCGACATGCAACAACATGTTTACGTAACCATACACACCATTACAATAACCTCATCTCAACTTCAATTTATAGATCCTAAATCATGGTTGTATATCTAGAAGAACCACCTCTCTATTCGTAAAAGAACTGCTTGAATATGAAATACCCAACACCGCCAAGTTTTATCACTTAAAGACATACAACGGAACCATGGATCCATACAGTCATATACATACAAATGGATAATAACTGTGTGGCACCATACATGGACCCTAGTACTCTCAATGTTATGTCTTATGTTATTATTGATGATGAAAAGCTAATGACGGATAATGATATAGCAATCAATGATTGTGTCCAAATTAGTGATGAAACTTTGTTCTCTTCTCACTTAGATAACTTAGAATAAGAAAATTTTGCTTTTTATTCGAATTTAATGAATTGAACTGGTGGTGTCTCGTCATCGAACAATGCTAGGGGATCTATTCAACTTCAAAAGAGTTCCAAAGAAAGTTCCAAACTTAAACATGTACAGATGAAACATAAAAATAGAGTCATCTGGATCTGTTATGTTTAAGGGATTTATGAATCAACAAAATGCCACTAAGAATGTACTCTTAAACTATTATAGTCAACTATATCTACTTTCAATCAACATCATGATTTTCGTATCACTACAGTTGTAGGTTTGATTAATCAAAGGTTGATGATATGATAATAACAAATGGAGTGAGTTATGGTGCTTTATAATGAGTTTGTTTGAAGATCCAGGAAAAAGTGAATCGTTTTTAACACTCCATACGATACAAGTAGGCTAACATGGGTTAATTATAAGAATAGCAATAACAACTAATTTTTTTAATCTTACAGATGATTCATTATTGATCCAATTTTTTTTATATAATTTACGTTGGTCATTTAATTTGTATATTGTTTTATTTCAAAGTTTAATGCTACATATTGGATTTATGATGCATTGTGTTGTGATTAATTTAGAGATGTGATATGATTTTTGCATATTTTATGCTTATAATCATCATCTTGAATAGCATATGCTTGAATGGATATTGTAAGGAAAAGGCAAAATAAACTTTATTTTTTAAAACTATTTTTGGATTCATGCTCTGTGTGTGTTTTAGCTTCTGCATAGGTTTTCATATATATATATATATATATATATATATATATATATATATATATATATATATATATATATATATATATATATATATATATATATAAAAGGAACCTTGTATAGAATCAATTCAAACAAAAGAATCTTTGAAATTATAAATGGTCACTCTATTTGATGTGTTAATGCATTTCAAATGCACCAAATAGGTTTTTTAAAACTAGTTGAAGAACTTTAATTTAAGTATGGATTAGATTCAAGTTATAAAATATTTGTTGTGGAAATCTAGAGGTTATAATTTCTAGATGCAAAAGATTCAAAGATTTAATGTAACGTCCGTGTTTGAAGGCAAAGCATTTGACGCAATGATGTAATAGTTAGGATCAACAAATGTAACTTATTTTGAAGTAATAAAAAGGAATTATTTGAGTATTATATGAGTTTATGTGTTTTATACTTGTTTATAATGATATAATAAATTAAGAATGAAAATAAGCGTAAAAAATGAAATGTTAGATAAACCAGTTCTCTATGAAGAAAGTTGTAGAGGTCGTGACAAGGATTCCGTATATATAACAAACGCTGAAATACGAGTTATAACGAAGAAGTTATGACATGTCGAAGTTTCGCGACAAAACTAACACGACGCTGTGTGACGTAAAAAGTGAGTTTGCAATAAAGTGCTTTTTAGCCGTAGCAATCTAAAAAAAAGTCGTAGTATATGTTAAACAAAGAGCGTGCATAAAAATAACGTTCAAATTTGACTTCATGTGAGAAAATTATGAATTTTCTATGATTTGACATAGTAGTGTGCAGCCCGGCGTTCGAATTTTAGATCGAGCGATTTTTAGCCGACACAACCTAAAGGAGAATTGAAAATCTCGTTAATAGGAGATCAACAATAAGAATACAGACGAAAACAGATGTCGGACGACAAAGTTATGAATTTTAACAGACTTTTTCTGTCCCAGCCTGTTAAATATATAACTTTAAAAAGAAAGTCAAAATTAGCCGACGGAGTCTAAACGAAAGTTGTAGAGTACGTCTCTGACTACGTGTGGATATAAAGAACGTCGAAAATGGATCTCGTATGCAAGATTTATGGATTTTTGAAGTCGGGATGGTGATTTACGAGACTGACCGAGGAACGCGCCGCGTAGAAAAAGGGAATGCCTCGCGTTCGGATACTAGGCCTCGGAAGGTACATGTCACTCCATCCGATGATCGACACGTAGATGAACGAACGCGCTGCATACATGCGTACGCCTTGCGTACCGAGGTACGAACAACGTACCAGCAAAGTTACTCGCAACGTAGACAACAACTTCGACTCTATACAAGAGGGTGCGAGGCAGCCATATTTTTTTACACCTTTTGCCATCTCTTTCTCTCTCTACTCTCTCTCTATCTAAACCTCCCAAACACCCCTTAAGCCTAGGAAACTTCCCTAGCACTAGAAGAAAGCCCTGAGCGCCCGAAGGCTCCGAGAAAAAGAGTTTTTCAGTTTGGAACTCTGCCCGCACAGAGCCCGGTTTTTAGCAAAACCGCTGTTTCGTCAAAGGAGATTGTTTTAGGAAGCGAAGCCATGTCTGAGTCAGCACCTTATCAAGTGAGTGCATAGTCACTTTCATCTTACACATAGATATGAAGTATTTTACATAAATTACGTGTCATGTGTGCATATCACCTGTTTACCTAAGACTTATGTTGGATGAAATATCTAAACTTTTTCTTTTTAGATTTAAACTTTTTCTTTTCAGATCTAAACTTTTTCTTCTCAATTCTAAACTTTTTCTCTTCAGATCTGAACTGTATATGTATTTTATACTTTGAGATCTATGCTAGATGAAACATTTTTTTTTTCATATCTAGACTATATATGTATTTTATATCTACAAATATGTTGGGTAGAACATGGGTAGATGAAATAGCTGACGTGAAATGAAATAAAATGATGAGAGGCATGCATATTGATGATGATCTAGTCATCTAGCGGAGTATAGATGACGACTATAGACTTTTCTAGATAATCTAGTGGAATGCTAACAAGCTCGCAACATGTAGGTGTTTATTGGAACTAAGTGTTCACCAGATGTACTCCATCCCCCCCCCCCCCCCCAATGGTTTCCTTATTTGGCATAAATTATTGAGGAACCCCGAGTAGATATAAATAGATGTTGTAAAGCATGTATTGTACTGTTTATGCTATGGGAACAAATTTCGCAACACTTTATTTAAAAGGTTACTCTGATTTGAAAATAAAGCATAAACAAATCAGTCTTTTCTGATCATGAAATTGGAGATGTCACATTTAACACATGACATTATACGACCGAAAGATCAAACCTTTCAATTTATACCTTTCACAAATCAAGAATGATAATAAATACATGTCGTATTTTAAGGTATTATATTTAGATATTACTTTTAACTTTTTAATAAATTACTACAATATTATTACTAATGTTGAAAATGTAATTATGATTACATCTTTTGTAGTGATGGTACACACACAATGACATCCATCCCTAAAACTCAAAATTGTGTTATATCGGTAGAAAAAGCTACCTACATTTAGTATAATGAGAACTTGTGATTGTGATAGGTGTTTTACCTTTGCATATGTTGGATGGGAGGGATCTGCACATGATACACATGTGTTCCTTCATGTTATTAACATGCTATCAACATACTTCTCCAAACCACCTGAAGGTAAATTATCATAGTTATCTTTATTATTTTCCCATTATTATATAAACGATGTTAGATTTTCTTAATTTTCACCATTTTAACAAGTAAACATTATTTGGTTGATAAAGGTTATCCATATAGAAATGAATATATACTTCCTATTCCAAGAAAATATACCATCAATCTTAATTTGAAATTGAGCCACCAACTAATATGCAAGCAACTTGCAATCGTTCTTATTCATCATTGCGAAGTTGTATTGATTCAGAATTTTGAAAACTAGATGGAAGATACTCAATGGAATGCCAAAATTTAGTGTGCAAACTCAGATTGACATTATTATGGCTGCATTTGCTTTGCATAACTACACTCGTCATAGCTTTGAGGAAGATATGATTTTTAATTTTCTTGCAGAACATCCTGATTGCATAGCAATTGACGAACTTAGCGTTGTCTGTGGTAGTGACACGAGTAATGAAAAAGTTTACGAATGATCTAATAATATGAAGCTTGTTCGTAATGATATTGTTACTTTAATAAAGAATGCTCAACATCGATGATTTTATTACCAGATTTGTTATGTTGTTGTATGACTTTTGATTCTTTAATAGTACCTAGTTATCGAATATTTCCTAATTTTGAAAAAGAACGGTTTAGACAATTAATTTTTCATTATTACGTTTCTAATATATATTTTACAAGATGTTATTTTATGTAATTTTACATGTTTTAAAAGTTTCCAACTATTTTTTCCGAACACTTATATAACAAATAAATGCAACAACCATCCCCTACCCTCTACCAGCCGGTTTGGCTTACACGCCCAAAAAACCACATACCTATTTGTTGATTCTTCTTTAATCCTTGGGGTTTCATCTTGACCGATCTTTACAACCTCTTTCAAACTCACATCACGAAATTAACCACAAGATTCTCTGTTTTTTTCATGGCTGATGATTCTTCTATTGGTGTTCATGTTTTTTAAAGTTCTTCAGGAGAGTTTTTAGTCGATATTATTCAACCAAATACCTTATGCCTTTCACACACACACACACAAACACACACACACACACACATATATATATATATATATATATATATATATATATATATATATATATATATATATATATATATATATATATATATATATATATATATATATATATATATATATAACGATTTCATATGAGGACTATACATGGTCCTCATCATTTTTTCTCAACATCAGAAAGCCTCCGTCTTCCAAAAGCGTTACGTTGTGTTTAACACGCCACAACTAATTTTTTTTTGTCATCAGTGTAGCAGAAACCGGCCTTGACGGCCGATTAATCAACAATTAGTCACTTGATGGCTTTGAATCGATTACGATTAGAGGGTTTGACGGAAATTGGTCAAACTCGGGTTTGGCAGTCGTAGGCATGAAACATTTAAAAAAATTAAATTTTTTAGTTTTCAAATATTACACCAAAATTTTCAAATTTTCAAATTTTAAAATATTATACTAAAATATTCAAAATTTTAATATTTAAAATTTTTAAATACTTATTTTTTTTGTAGGATATATTGATTTTTTAAATAATTTAGGGTCCCCGATTAATTGACGCCTAGTCTGATTAATCGCATGACGTCAATCAATCGTCGAGCTACAACTAAACGATTTTCACAACCTTGATTGTCATGTTTGGCAAGTCAAAAAATAGCTTATAAGTCAACTTAAAAAAACTTATTTAGACTGATTTTTAGGAGCTCTTTTAAAAGTTTCCAAATATACCTTTTAAATTATTATAGAAACACATTCATTTAAATGTTATTTTATGTCATTTTATATTTTTCATCTAGTTTTTTTAAACGTTATTTTTTATCAGTTAGTTTTTTATTTAACAACTGGTTCTTCATCTCTCAACCAACTTTTCAGCTAACAAATATTTTTTAACTAGTACGTCAAATATAACCTTGTTAACCACTATTTTGAGCTGGCATTTTTCATCGTTTTCTTAAGGCTCATTACTTGCTTTTTGTTTTGGTTTCCTTGCTTAATATAACATATATCAGCCCTTTTCTGATTTTTCCCATGCCCAGAACAATCACTTTTAGTTAATTTTCTCAGACATAATTCAAAGCATACATTAAAACATTAATTGATTTTTCAAGCCCAAGCCCATATTTCAGTCACGAAACAGCCATATTACCTATATTTTTTAGCCCACGTAAACAACCTCTTAAAATGCTTCCATAAATTTACACCTCTTATAATTTTATTTTTTTATTTTTTATTATTTTTTACCGGCCATCTCTTATAAAATTGATTTTCTCCCACTCCTTTTAAATAATTTTTTATTTTTTCAAATCTCACAAATCCAATTTTCAAAACCATATAGAATTACGTTTTTGGTATTTATAAGTCGATTTCCCTTGTTCTACTTTAGAGGTTATTTGAAGTCATATTTTTTCACGGCCAACATAATATATATTCAAGAATTTAATTTCATAGGTTATTCCAACATTATGATACCATATGATATTTTGAAGCATTTGACATCATAATATGTTTTTGGCAGTTAGACGACTTTTAGTCAAAGATATTTATATTGTACGGCTTTGGGTTTGAAGTTTTTAATTCGTTACTATTTTATCTCTAATTCGGGTAGAATCTTGTTTGAGAAAAATACCAATTTTAGTTCGTGAATGCATTCATAGACATGTTATATGATATGTTATGAAGATTAATTCGAGGTGAAGGAAGATCAGGATAGGTATTTGGTGCATGAGGAAAAATCTTGGTATCTGAACACCCGAAATAGTGTTTCCATCGGTACTGAGTTGGCTCTCCATACATCATGTGGACATATTGTGTGATATAACTGTATTTTTGCAAACAAATTAGTTATATTCATTCTCTTTAATGGTTATTTTTTCCACATGCCGCCATTATTTTGAAGAGGAATAAGTAAATTTTATATGGAAGTGTAACATTTTAGATTTTGACTAAAACCTAACTTTTTGGTGCTTTGTTCTATTTTTTTATAAATATATTAGAGAATTATCTACATGTAAATGTACAAGAAATAATAGGTAACTTATCTATAGGCTCGGTTATAGCAGGGGCAAGTAAGACATGTATATGGGTCCATTTTTTAAGGGTGTCAATTTTTTATACTAGAGTAAATTACACGAATGGTCCCTATGGTTTAGGGTAATTTGCGCGTTTAGTCCCTAACTTATTTTTTTAACTCGGAAGGTCCTTACTGTTTGTTTTTGTTACGCGGCTGGTCCCTATCTTACCTAAAAAGACTATTATGCCCTTGATTTTTTTAATTTATCTAAATAAACACACCCCTAATCCCACCCTTCACCTTACCTCACCTACCCCATCATTTTTTCCTGTTTAAATAATAGTCTTTTTAGAAAAGATAGGGACCAAACGCGTAATAAAAATAAACAGTAGGGACCAAACACGTAACAAAAACAAACCATAGGGACCTTCCGAGTTAAAAAAATAAATTAGGGATCAAGCACGCAAATTACCCCAAACCATAGGGATCATTCGTGTAATTTACTCTTTATACTATATTTAGCAATCGGCCCCAAATGCAAGTCCATACCAACTCCTCTAATTGATCAATTGCAGTCCACACCGAAGGCAAAAGCGATCATTCACACGAGGTTCGATTAATCGATTACAAAAAAATCACTTGACAATGTGACAACGAATGATCAATTACCACTCGTCCACTCCTGGTTCCTACAGTCCTGCTATTGCTAATCAGGTAATCGATCATTTATGTATTTATGTTATCAGAATTTAGAAATTAAATGTTGAATACGTCCGCCAATCAGTTTTCTAATTTTCTTTTTGTTTTACACTTCCACTGATTAGATTAATAGATTATCTGATTATGTTAAATATATTATCACTTCTTAGAAATTGAATGTTGAGTACCTGAATGAATGTTGAATCAAAATTTGAATGTTGAAAATTGTCTAGGTCAAATTATTGATGCAAAAAATAAGAATCTAATTAAGGAGTTCATGTAATTTTAACTAAGGTTCAGAGAACCATACATTATCACCTAAGTTTTGGAAACTCAACAACATCAAGTATGATGATATAATAATGAGGATGCATAGTAATAACTCATATACTTCATAAAAGAGATTGAAAAAAACTGATGAGGTCTGTTCATTTATTCTAATGCTTGTGTGCTCTGGTTAGGTCTTGGATTTAAGAAAAAGTATTGTTCATTATTAGTTTTGAATATATACAATGGTAGAAACTGCACAAGGAAGTTTTTATTTGAGAGTACAAAAAATATTTAGGTTAAAGTAAACACATATTATTCTGTTAGAACATGTTTAGTTTTCTAACAAGAGAAAATGAATTATAAACCCAACGAAGTTTTCAAACTGTTCAAAAAACCCCAATTATGTTTTATCTGTTTAAGAAAACCCAACGAACTTAACATTTTGTTTAAAAAAGCCCAACTAACTTATACTTCTCATTTAGGGCCAATCGGCTAATGAAAGTCAACGGATGACATGATTGATGACGTGTAATTAAACATCAAAAAATGACTTGTAAGACAAACGAAGTTTTAAAACTGTTTAAAAAACCCCAATCATGTTTTGTTTGTTGAAAAAAACCCAATGAACTTACGCTTTTGTTCAATTCTGCTTAGAGGCAACCAGATTCATTAGGTATACAACTAGTAGGCAAACTGGCACAACTCAGCCCTTATGGCCATGGAGGTTCACCTGCAGTGACTTCAGAGCATGAGACAAAGCTTCATGTTTGCAGCGAGTGATTAGTCGGTACGCGAAAGCTGGTCCGAAAACCCTCGTTATGGAAGTTCCCTTTCAGAAAAAACATGATATTATATTTAATGACATGGAATAAACATATTAGAATTGCCCTTTATATATCAGTTTAGGGCTTGGAGAAGAGAAAAACGAATGATATCTGTGTTTGATCTCCTGTAATAGCTACTTCTTATTCTCCCTCTCAATCATTGATGTCTAATCAAGATCTACAAAAAAATATTTGATGATGCAAAATCTTGTAGATGTAGACTCCCTTTTCGGTTTTGGACATCTAGAATGGAGAATCATCTAGAACGGAGGATCATGTCCGTATTCTATCTATTTTTTTTTTGTTTCTTTCAAAAAAAAAACTTATTAAAATGGACATGATAAAGCTTTTAGTTACACTTACCCATCTGTTCGAACAAGCCATAAACATTATCTCTGGATAATCCTCTATTCTAGATGTCCAAATCCGAAAAGGGCGTCTACATCCACAAGAGTTTGCATCATCAAACATCTTCTTTGTAGATCTTGAGTTGGACATCAACGATTGAGAGGAAGAATAAGTATTAGCTTTTATAAGAGATCGAACACAGACACCGTTCGTATTTCTTTTCTCCAAGCCCTAAATCGATATATTAAGGGAAATTATAATCTGTTTATTCCATGTCATTAAATATAATGTCATGTCATTTGCCAACTAGTTATATACCTAATGAATCGGGTTGCCTCTAATGAGAATTGAACAAAAGCGTAAGTTCGTTGGTTTTTTTTTTCAACAAACAAAACATGATTGGGGTTTTTTTGAATGATTTTGAAACTTTGTTGGTCTTACAAGTCATTTTCCGATATTAATTACATGTCATCAGCCATGTCATTCGTTGGCTTTCATTAGCTGGTTGACCCTATATGAGAAGTGAACGAAAGTGTAAGTTAGTTGGACTTTTTAAACAAAATGTTAAGTTCGTTGGGTTTTCTTGAACAGACAAAACATAATTGGGTTTTTAGAAAGGTTTGAAAACTTCGTTCGGCTTATAAGTCATTTTCTCTTCTAACAATTATGTAGGTAAATGTAGGGTTTGTGGTGGAGATCTTGATACCAACTTGGATCGTGATATCACTTTCCGAACTGATATTTCTACCCTATTACTGGGTTACAAGAAATTTAGCATAGGAGAATCCAAGTGGACACTTACGTTTCTAGGTACAGAAAACGTAAACCAATATGCTAAATGATTCTGTGAAAGTATGATGAAAAACGAGAGCTTAAGATTGTAACCTTCTTCTGTAGAGGAAGAGCTATTTATATATTAAACAAGATTAGAGTTTCATTAGAGTTGGGCCGTCATTAGTTACTTTGGAAGCAAGTAATGTTAATCCGGATTTAATGAAGATTTTGGGTTACCAAAACTAACGAGTTTTGTTAGTTTTATCATAATCACCCTCAAAAAATTGAATTTTCCACTATATTCCCATATGTAAAATTCGGTGAGGTTTTGGGGCGCTGCCCCTCGACCCCGCCCGCTGACCCTTGGACCCCACTAGGGGCGCTACCCCTAGACCCCGCCAAAGGGGTGCTGCCCCCGGACCCCTGACTAGTCGTTGAATCGGCTTCTAATTCGATCTTATACATGCGTGCACTCCGCACAACTCCATACATATATTAGAGTAGAAATTATGAAGCCCCTTAGCTCACATGTTAGTTCCAATTACTTAAAATGACATATTGACATTAAAATCACCAACACATTATGATTATAAGAATCTTATTGGGTTCTTTAGATGGAGTAATGAGAATCTTATTGGGTTCTTTAGATGGAGTAATGACTTGTATTATTTACCATTTGACTAACTTCATAGATTGTTATCAATAATACTAGAAGAGCTTCATGGGTCTTTTGTTAGTTGTTATGATCTGTAATAACTCATTAAAATACTAGTATGATATTGTTATGTTTATTGTTATAAAGTTTATCGATGTTTTTAAAAAAAAATTAGTTTATATAATTTAATTTGTTATACGTTAGGGCCCAAGGGTGTTTTTTTTCCGTCTCCTTCTGGGTATTTGAATCATCAGTACCAACTTTGGTTATGAGAAATTGAATGTTGAATACTTGAATGAATGTTGAATCATAAATTGAATGTTGAAAATTCTCTAGGTCAAACTATTGATGGAAATAATAAGAATCAGTTTTGGGTGTTCATGCAAATTTAACTAAGGTTAGGAGAACAATACATTATCACCTAAGTTTTGGAAGCTGAACAACATCAAGTATGATAAGATAATACCGAGGATACATAGTAATAACTCATATACTTCATAAAAGAAAAAAAAAAAAGAATGATGATGTATGTTCATTTATTCTAATGTGCTCTAGTTAGGTCTTAGATTTAAGAAAAAGTATTGTTCATTATTAATTTTGAATATATGCAATGGCATAAATTGCACAAGTTCGTTTTATTTGAGTGTAAAAAAGATATTTGGGTTAAAGTTATCACATATCATTCTCTTAAAACATGTGTAGTTTTCAAACAATTATGATTATAAGAATCTTAGTGGGTTCTTTAAATGGAATAATAAGGACTTTATTATTTACCATTTTACTAACTTCAAAGATTTGGTATCAAGAATACTAGGAAAGCTTTATGGTTTTCGGTTAACTGTTACAATAGGTAATAACTCATTAAAACACTATGATTTTGTTATGTTTATTGCTATAAAATTTATCAACGTTTTTAAAAAACTTTAGTTTATATAATTTAATTTGTTATTCGTTAGGGCCTAAGGCCATTTTTTTCGGCTCGTTGAATCCTCGTGACCTCCTTATCAACTTCATGAATTCATTAATATATAACTCTATGGTTTTGATGAATTTGTAAAATATGGTGAAAATAAAGATCAAATTTGGTAAATCACATATTCTATTTTTATAATTCATTGTTAAAGACTTTTAGAACAACTAAAAATATATCCAAACAAAGCTAGTAAATGGATAGAATTACAGAAAATTCACACATTCCCTCGGAAGGGTTATCACACCATTTCAACCAATCAATAACACCTTTCTTTTCTTTGTAATTTTTATCTAACCGAATGCTAAAAACATCGCCTCCCTTGTTAACTCCCTATCGCACCTCACAAGATTTTTAAAATGCGATAATTTCTATACTGCCAAACAACCAAGAAAGTAGCTATGAGCACCACCTCAATAGAGCTTCTAATTTCGTGAGGCCACACACCGGATGAATCGATCTGAAGAAGGGACACCATATAATTGCATCATTAATATCAGATGATTAGCATCCCACCAAGGCACCAAGCGTGTAATAACTTCTTCACTGTTGGGGCTTATAGTATTTATCACTGATATTGGTGGAATAGCGTCCACGAAGCGTATAAATAATTTACCAAACTTCTTTCATTGCTGAGCAACCCAACTCTTAATATATATATAATTTTTTCAGAAAAAACCTTTCAATAAAATAATAGAAATAATCATAAACAGTTAGTATGAAATAATAGAAAACTGATGTGGCGCATAGTGGATTGACACCCCTCTACCCTAACATAGGCTAGACTTTAACCGAGAAAAAGGTTGTGTTTTTTCTCTAGAGAGTTAATATAATATCAAAAGCTTTAACTACATTAAAAAGATCAAATTACCTTCAAATATATTGTTTGTTAATTATTTGAGATATGATATGTTTCTTAATAAACCTATTCAATGTTGTCGATCCTTTTATGCTGATACATTTCTTTTATATATATATATATATATATATATATATATATATATATATATATATATATATATATATATATATATATATATATATATATATATATATATATATATATATATATATATATAATGGGAGCATGGAGAGAAGATGATAAAATATAAATTAAGAGAAGAGGTAATTTATTTATCTGGATCATGCCAACATACAAGCATAGCTATACAACGACGTACGATATAAAATTTAGCCCTCTGCTTCTTTCTTATATGTCTGCACTTATCTCCAAGTGTCCTTCCATCTTCATTAACACCACCACCACCACCACCACCACGGTGGTCGTTCTTGCTGCTGCTCCTGCTTTCTGTCACTTCCATTTTCTTCTGTGTTTCTATATGTATATATAAAAGGATAATGTAAGTGGTTAATTTGAAGTTTAGAAGAAGATTCTCTCTTTGTTGTATTGTATAGAGAGAAAGTGGTCGTTATATGGTAATGAAGGCAGCCTGAGTGGGGAGTCAAATTATGAGAATGTGTGATAGTTGTACGGTAAACTTTGCATTTAAAGAGAAAGCTGTCTACACTCACAGTTTGTACTCTGATCAGGTTTTTGTTTCACTGGAAAGGCATATAAATATTAAAATACCATTAAATTTACTGTTATCACATTTTAAATTTGTGTTTATTTTAATATATGTTTCAAATTTAAAAATATTAATATAATTATGATAATGACTAATGACATAAAAATTATTATATTCTTTATTTTTTTTTCTAACGCAACTATCTAATTGTAGTTTATGCATAAAAAAAATCATTTATTTTTGGAAGAAAAAAAAAATCATCAGGATCACTATAACTTACTAATATCGGTCAGGTAATGCCCCATTTTTTGTTATAAAAAACCTTTTATATAGTTAAATATTTTCATCGCGTTGACTTAGACCTGATAATGAGACGGGTTTAGAGCGAATCGACATTGATCCAAACCCATTAACAAATTTCAAAATCCAATCCAAACCCGCTCCGTAACCCGTATGGTTTTAAATAATCAAACACATACCCTTATTCACCAAATCAACAAATATCCAAACCTACCCCATAACCGGTAGGTTTTTTGAATAATCAAACAAAAATGTTTATTTAGAAAATGCATTACATACTCGAAGAGTTTCTATTGGAATTAAATTCGTTATTGTAGTAACTTCCGATTGATTTTTGAATGTCGAATGCGGTGAAAGAGAATAGCAATTACAAACTTTTTTCCGGTTGATAACGACTTTATTGATTTATAAATGAAATTAGTAATTGCTTGATGAATTATTAATGAAGTGATACCATGATTCCTGTTAATAGACTATCTAGAAGTTGTCTCCTCGAGTCGTATGTAAAAATAGTTTTTTAATAAACGTATATTTCTAAAATTTATACGGGGCGGGTTATAAACGGATCGGATCGGTGATGATCCATACCTGACCCTTTTAATAAAAGGGTTAGCGGGTACGGATCGTTAACGGGTAAACGAATCAAAAACTATGCTACAAACCCATATAATTCTTAAGGGTTTAGAACAGATCAGGGTCAAAACCCGCTCCATTGCCAGACCTATGTCGACTATCTGTTTTTTGTTTCATTTTATTTTTAAAATTTTAATGTTTATTTTTATAGAAAAAAATAATATATCAAAATTTATAATCTTTTGTCATCTATAAAAATACAACTATGTCGATAAAAACCCCAAACTTTTTTTTTGATGCAAATCATTCGGTTTCGGTTTCTATGATTTAGTTTCAATTTTTTTGGATCGAAAAATCACTTGATTTTGGTTTTTATAATTTAGTCTTTGGATTATTTAATTAAAAATATGTATTTTTATTAAACTTTATATATATATATATATATATATATATATATATATATATATATATATATATATATATATATATATATATATATATATATATATATATATATATATAAAGTTGTAAAAATCGTTCGGAGGTTGAATGAGGTTAAGGTATTAATCGGTTTAATGGAGATTAATCGAGGATCCTAAATTGCTATTAAAACTATTTTAAAACTTAATATATTTTAAGAAAATTAGTATTTGAAAATTTATAATTTAAAATATTTGGTATAATATTTGCATATTTGAATATTTAAAATTTTGAAATTTTGTAATTTTTGGTGTAATAATTGAAATTTTAAAATTTTGACTTTTTAAAATTTTTCCCGCCTAGGAGTACTAAGGACCGCCAAGCCCGATTTTGACTGATATTGCCAAACATTCTTAATCGTAATCGGTTGCAGACCACTAAAAGATTAATCTCCAATTAATTGGCCGTCAATATCGATTTCTGCAACACCGATATATATATATATATATATATATATATATATATATATATATATATATATATGATGCATCCAAAACAAAGTTTGATTGAATGTGAGATCTTTAAAACAATATATGATGCATCCAAAACAAAGTATGATTGAATGAGATATCGATAATTAAAATTAAGTATTTGGAATAAAATTTGGCAAAACAAATAAGTGTGGAATTGTATCTCATATTTGACTAATAAGTAAACTCTTAATGGGTTTTATAACCATGGTAGTGTGATCGTTACAATTTTTAGTATAAATAGAAAACCTTTGGTTCTTATTCCAATACAGTTACATAGTTACGGAAATACTCTCTCCTCACATACGAATTTCCAACAACAATTTCAGACAAATGGTTATCTCCGGAAGTTCATTTGCTTAGGTTGTTGTATCTTGGGAACAAAAAATGAATCTGTTTTAAGGAATTGTGTCAAATACGAGCTTCAAATCGTTTTAATCTGTTTGCTTTCGTCTTCTGCATCTTCTAAATTGTTTACCAGACTTATTTATTTTATATCTTATGAACAATCTTAACGAATTCGTTATCTTACAAACTGTTTCGATAGAGTTTGGTTCGATTAAATCTTTTATTTCGTTTTATTTCTACTAATCGTGTTATATATGTTTTTTGTAAATAAAATATGTTTTGTGTAAACAATTTCTTATTATGACTTTATTTGTTCATTTGGATTACATTTTCAAAATGGTGGATCCTTATGTAAACCAAAACAATACCACAACTATGAACCATAATGCTACTACTCATATGCCAAACACCATGGTTAATCATGTTGAGAAACCAGAGAAGTTTCCTGGTTTCAATTCCAAGTGATTGCAACTGGAAGATCAATGTTCTTTCACTTGACCACTTTGATTTTGGATTTGTTCCATACATAAAATGCTCCTCAACTTGTTGAGGGGCATGTCAATGATCAACCTGTGAGTGTGGTAGAGGCTTGGATGCATTCAGAATTTCTATGTCGCAGCTAAACTCTCAGCATAGATCCTTATAACGGGACCACAAATCCTGAAGAACATGTGATACAATAAAGGGAATGAATGGAGATCATCCTCATTCTCATACAATTAAAGGAAGCTTTCCTATGCAAGGTATTTGGTTCCACCCTCACAGGATCAACCTTGAAATAACTACTGCATGTTCCTCCTTACTTTATTACTTCATTTTCACATTTGGTTAATATTTTTAACAACCAATATTCTTGTATCAGAACATTTGAAAAGATCACTAGTGATCTCTATTGGGTGGATTAGGGTCCTAAGGAATCCATCAGGGATTTCGTGAATAGGTTTAGCAAGGACTCTGAGTATCCCTAACATCGATATGGAAACTGCCGTGGAAGTCTTTAAAATGGGACTAAAGAATGACTCTCCTTTCTATGAAGACCTTGTAATGACTCCATGCAAAAGAATGGATGAAGTTAGGAGCAGAGCGCTAAGGTTCAAAAAGCTCGAAGAAGACAAGGAGATCCAAAAGAGGAGCAAACCATCAAGCTCATATGATAATCCTAATAGGAAGGTTGAGTCCTTGGCCCAGAGATCCTATAAATCTAAACCTTATTCCAAACCCGATCATCATATGGTTAATTCCCTTGAAAATGAAGCAGAGGAAGAAGAATTCCCTAAGATCAATAACTACTATTTTTTGTGGGTGTTTCAGGTCTAATATTTGCCATGCAGGATCTTGGTGACAAAGCGAGATGGCCAAGAAAAGGAGAAAAGTCCACCACCTGGAAAGATAAGTCCAAATTGTGTGCATACCATGAGGACTTTGGTTATATTATGGAAGATTTCATACCCCTAAGAAAATAGATTACTTACCTACTCAGAAAAGGATACCTCAAGGAGATCCTTGGAAGAAAAAAGGAAGGATCCAAAGAAATGGATCGGGATCCTCATAAGACCCTAGAAAAACAAGGATCCCCTCCTGCGGATGCTAAGGTAATCCATGTAATTTCTGGAGGATCTGATATTTGTTGCACCTCTTATTCTGCAGCAAAAGGACATGCTAAAGTATCAAAGACGTAAAAAGAAGAAAGGCCATGGAAAAACACATCGATCACAAACAAGTAGAAAAACATCTCCGACGAAACGGATTGAACAAACATCCAGGGTCCTCATCACGATGGCCTAGTGATCACTCTTTACATTGCCAACCATTTTGTCAGAAGGATCCTTATTGATAGAGGATCCTCAGTTAACATCATACTTATGGATGCCTTGAAAAGGATGAACATCCTCGAAGGCGAAATAGTCAAAAGATTCTCAATGTTGATCGGATTCAGTGGCGGAACAAAACATACCATCGGTAAAATAAAGCTACCTATCTACATAGAGGGGATAAACTATATGCAATGATTTTGTGTAGTCAGTACATTGTCCTCCTATAATTTCATACTAGGTAGACCATGGATCCATGATATGAAGGTTGCCCCCTCGACGTGCGTTAATGAGAATACAGTGGGTGGTGAAGTGTTGTGACGTGCGTTAATGAAAACGTCCAATCGACAACCTTACAAGCGATCCCTTAGGCGTCACTCGTAATTCTTCCCACCACTCAATCCTCCCGGACTTGTGTAGTCCCACGACCGGAGGGAAGAAGAGAAGGTGCGAAACCCTCGGTATTTCCCCGCGTCGTTCAAGACCATTGCAATTGCGAAGGGCCCGAAGCCCAACCCGCAATCGTGAGTTACAGACTTTACTAGCAGCACTGAAGGACCCTTGGGGACCAGCAGCATGTTTGCCATTGAAAGTCCTTTTACGTTATGTCGGATCGGTAAAACCCAACACTTCGTAAGAGAGAGAGGTCTTCGGGCCTTAAGATCAGGTCATTGGGCTAGCTAGGCTCAACAAACAAGATTTTACACTTTTGGGGCCCAAAGATGGTGCGTAGACGTCTGTGCACACTCGCATGTATAGTGAATTCCCAATCGTTATTAGTTATGAATCGTAATGTCGTAATGTCATAGTGTCGTCGTGTTAGTAGTTTCGGATTGTTATTGGTTCGAGACCGAACCAATTCGTTTGACAACGACTTTTGGTATTGTAATGTATTGTATTTCGTCGATAGGCGTGGTACCATCATTTGGTCAAATTGCATGTATTGAACTAGCCTTGAGAATTTTCTGTTTTCAGTCCCTCCTTATTTGTAAAATTTACGCTTTTCACCCCTTTATTTAAAAACTTTCCGGTTTGGTCCTTAAATCAATTTTCTTGACATTTTAACACAAAAAATTATTGAAATAAGTATTTTCCAGCATATTTTTCATAGAAAACAGCTTAAGTCCTTGAAATTGCAGTTTTCTCGGTTATAACCCCTCTTTTTCGCAATTTTTACATTTTTGGCCCAATTTGGAAAAATTTTGCAACTTTGGTCCTTTTTAAATTTGAAAAGCATTTTTAAACCTTTGAAAAGTACATGGAACACTTATAGTCCACTGTTTTACAGAAAAATGCAGTTTTGGTCCTCCAAATTAGAAAATTTCGCATATTGGGCCTCATTGGGCCGAAAATGTCATATTTAGCCCAATAAGCTTGGAATTTATGTTTTTAACCCTCCAAATAGTACATTTTCAGAAAATGCATTATGTAAACTGTTTTGTCTCATCTCACCCATCAGATTTCGAAATATTTCATTTTAGACCCTTCAACTTTGTATTTTTAACATTTTATGTCAAAAAAAATGAGTTTTTAGCCCAAAATAAGTGTTGTCAAGCCATTTGGCTATTTTTCTTAGTATACTTTGCATGTAATAGTATATTTTATGCTAGAATAAAATATATATCTCGGTTTTTAGTATTTCATCACTAGATCTAGCATCAAAATCATACAAAACATACATATAAGCATAGAAATCAACCACAACATACACATATTGATGGATCTACACCTTTGCTTGTATTCTCCCCCACAAAAACTTATAAAAACCAAAAATAAGGGGGTATGAAACTCACCTTGGGTGTTGATTCGGTTTTTGAAGAAAGAATGGAAGAAATGAAGTGATTTTTGGCCTTTGCACCCCTTGATGAAGTTTTCGAGTTTATGGAGTTTTCTAGAGTGCAAGATCACGATTTTTGCATGGATTAGGAAGGGATTTTGATAAAACAAGGAATACAAGTCATAGATCCAAGCAAAACCTTACCTTAGATGATGACTAACTTGCAAGATCCTCTTGAAAGCTCTTAATTTTCGAGATTTTTGGAGTGGGGAGGAAGGAGTGGTCTTGAGTGATCTAGAGAGAATGGGATGGATTTTGTGAGTGTGTGTGTGTTGTGTTCGGCCGAGAGTGAGAGAGAGAGGAGAAGAAATGATGTTTGAGGTGAGGTTTGCATGGAGATATGAGTTTCTTGCATGGAAGTCCTTTAGTTAATAGTGAGGTGGCATGAGAAAGTCAAACCTTTCTCTTGGGCTTGTTTTGGGCCGAAAACATGGAAGGAAAAAGGAAATTTTGGGCTTTTTGCTCCTAAGCCCAATATTAGAGTTAGTCTTAGGTATTTATTGGCCTATAAAATAAAATTGTAATTTTTATGTTTTAATAAGCTAGATTGGGTTAATCATGGATCGAAACTTTCAATTTATTTCATTCTAGGCCCAATATGGCCCATAATATTGAAATAAATGAATGTGGGTCCAATTAGAGCCCAATTAGGGTTCTAAACCCATGATAGTCCAATTGGAAGCTTGTTGGTCCATTTGGATCCAATAAGGAAGTTCTAGTCCAAAATGGACTTAACAAGAACTTTTAGGGTTTTCCAATTGCTTGATGTAGTGAATTTGGGGTTTAGTTTTCCATTGAGTAAGCATCATACATGCTTTTGAGTTTTTGATTTCCACATTCACTTGAGTATAGTGTTTACAAGACATAAAATTTCTAGTTGTGACATCATCCCCCCGTTAGAGGGAATTTCGTCCCGAAATTCTGTTTGAAAGCTAGATTTGAGAAAGCTAGAATAGGTGAGGGTACTTTTGCTTCATTTGGTCTTCGCGTTCCCAAGTGAATTCTGGCCCACGCTTTGCGTTCCACCGTACTTTCACGATCGGGATGCGACTCTGCTTAGTACGCTTCACCTCCCTGTCCATGATTTCAATTGGTTCCTCAACGAACAGGAGTTTCTCATTGATTTCGATTTCGTCAAGAGGAATGACGAGTGTTTCATCTGAGAGACACTTCTTCAGATTAGAGACGTGAAACACAGGGTGTACACCGTTTAGCTCTGCGGGTAGTTGCAGTCTGTATGCTACTGGACCAATTCGGGCGACGATTTCGAAAGGTCCAATGTATCGCGGGTTCAGCTTTCCCCGTTTTTCGAAACGTATAACCCCTTTCCAGGGCGAGACTTTTAACAGTACTCGGTCACCTACCTGAAATTCTAAGGGCTTCCGCCGTTTGTTAGCGTAGCTCTTTTGTCGGTCACGCGATGCTTGCAGTCGAGCTCTGATTTGAACGATCTTTTTCGTGGTTTCACGGATGATCTCCGGTCCCGTTAGTGTTTTGTCCGACGTGTGTGTTTTTGCTAGCTGGGTGTCACCTACTTCAGTCCAACATAGCGGTGATCTACATTTACGCCCGTACAGTGCTTCGAAAGGAGCCACCTTGATGCTCGAATGGTAACTATTGTTGTATGAGAACTCGATTAAGGGTAGGTAGGTATCCCAAGACTTTCCAAAGTCTATTACGCATGCGCAGAGCATATCTTCGAGCGTTTGGATGGTTCGCTCGCTTTGACCATCCGTTTGTGGATGATAAGCGGTGCTCATATCGAGGTTTGTTCCAATCGCCTTATGGAGTGATTGCCAAAATCGGGACGTGAACCTACTGTCCCTATCCGAGATGATAGATGTTGGTATTCCGTGGAGTCTCACGATCTCTCGAATGTATAAACGCGTCAATCTCTCCATCTTGTACGATTCTTTAATTGGCAGGAAATGGGCAGATTTCATTAGTCGGTCGATTATTACCCATATAGTGTCTAATCCATCCGACGTTTTGGGTAGCTTGGTCACGAAATCCATAGAAATCCCCTCCCATTTCCACTCAGGGATTGCCGATTGCTGTAACAATCCTGAGGGTTTTTGGTATTCCACTTTTACCTTGGCGCACGTAAGGCACTTACTGACGTAGGTCGCGATTTCCGCCTTCATGTTAGGCCACCAATAGTGTTGCTTAATATCCAAATACATCTTATCGGAACCGGGATGAATGGAGTATCGCGTCTTGTGGGCTTCCTTCATGACAACATCTCTAAACCCTCCAAATTTAGGGACCCAAATACGGTTCATGAAATAGTATACTCCATTCTCCTTTGCCTCCAGGTTCTTTTCCATTCCGCGCAATACTTCGCTTGCTCTATTTTCTGTCTTCATGGCCTCTGGCTGGGCTACTGCAATTTGAGTGGCCAGGTGTGATTGAATGGTTATCGAGAGAGTTTTCGTACAACGATTAGAGTACTCCTTCCGACTTAATGCATCAGCTACCACGTTGGCCTTGCCTGGGTGGTACTTAATCTCACACTCATAATCGTTTAGCAATTCAACCCATCTTCGTTGCCTCATGTTTAACTCCTTTTGGTTTAAGATGTGTTGGAGACTCTTGTGATTCGTGAAGATGGTGCACTTTGTACCGTAAAGGTAATGCCTCCAAATTTTTAGGGAAAGACTACAGCTCCCAATTCTAGGTCATGGGTCGTGTAGTTTACTTCATGCATCTTTAGCTGGCGGGATGCATAGGCTATCACTCTCCCACGTTGCATGAGAACGCAACCTAAACCCTGATTTGACGCGTCGCAGTAGACTACAAAATCTTCCGTTCCTTCAGGCAGAGATAGTACAGGTGCGCTACAGAGAGCTTGTTTCAAGGTTCGAAACGCGATCTCTTGTTTGTCTGTCCATTTGAATGGTACGCCCTTTTGCGTAAGCGAGGTAAGTGGC
The DNA here is from genome assembly GCF_052625555.1 of Lactuca saligna. NCBI lineage: Eukaryota > Viridiplantae > Streptophyta > Magnoliopsida > Asterales > Asteraceae > Lactuca > Lactuca saligna. The sequence continues at coordinate 27,091,161 of NC_136422.1, forward strand.
TTGGCGATCTTAGAGAAGTTTTGAATGAACCTCCTATAGTAGCCTGCTAATCCCAAGAATTGACGAATTTCCGTGGGCGTTGTCGGGATTGCCCATCCTTCTACAACTTTGATCTTAGAGGGATCCACATGGATTCCATCTTGGCTGACTACATGACCTAGGAAGTTCACGCTCCGCAGCCAGAACTCACACTTGGAGAGTTTGGCGTAAAGTTTTTCTGATCGTAGAGTTTCTAAGACTTGTCGAAGATGTTGGCCATGCTCTTCCTTGCTTCGAGAATAGACGAGGATGTCATCGATAAAAACAATGACAAAGTTGTCGAGAAACGGTCGGCAGATTCGATTCATTAGGTCCATAAATGCGGCAGGGGCATTCGTTAGACCGAAGGGCATTACGACAAATTCATAATGTCCGTAGCGAGTTCGGAAAGCAGTTTTTGGAATATCCTCTTCCCGGACTTTGAGTTGGTGGTATCCGGACCGTAGATCTATTTTAGAAAAATAACTAGCTCCTTGGAGCTGGTCAAATAGGTCATCGATTCGTGGGAGTGGGTAGCGGTTCTTGATTGTGAGTTTATTTAACTCTCTGTAATCGATACACATTCTAAAAGATCCGTCTTTCTTTTTGACAAAGAGCACCGGAGCTCCCCATGGCGAGTAACTAGGTCGAATAAATCTCTTATCCAAAAGTTCGCTGAGTTGGCTGGATAATTCCTGCATCTCAGCAGGAGCCAATCGGTAGGATGATTTAGCAAGAGGAGTTGCTCCTGGAATAAGGTCGATTCGAAATTCAACCTGTCTCTCTGGGGGTACTCCCGGAAGATCTTCAGGAAATACGTCCGGAAATTCACATACTACGGGAATGTTTCGAACATTAATCTCCTCCTTGGTTTTGTCCACCACGTGAGCCAGGAACGCCAAATTGTTCCTTCGTAGATATTTTTGTGCTTTGATACACGAAACGAGGCGAAGGTTCATGCTAGATTTGTCTCCGTAAATTACTAGGGTTTCGTGATTTGGAAGACGAAGACGGACGGCCTTCTCATGGCACATAATTTTGGCATGGTGGGGGCTTAACCAGTCCATGCCAATGATCACATCGAAGCTCCTAATTGACACTGGCATTAGATCTATTCGAAAAACGTGTTGATTAAGAGTTAGGGTACATCCGGTGTAGATTTCCCCAGTGGATTCGGTTTTCCCATTGGCCATTTCCACCGTATAGGCTTCATTTAGCTTTTGGGGAAGTTGTTTTAATAAGTGGTTAAACTTATTGCTTACGAAACTTCGCTCCGCTCCGGTGTCAAATAAGATGCATGCATATGCGTGGTTTAAGAGAAACATACCGGTAACAACAGAGGGGTCTTGAATAGCCTCACTCTGACCCATGGTCAACATCCTTCCTGTTCCTCCATTTCTTAAATTGTTGTTGTTGGGACATTCTCGACGGATGTGTCCAGTCTTCCCGCATCCGAAACAGGTGTAGCTAGGCCCTGCACTATTGCTGCTGGCATGGGCGTTGTTGTTGTTGCGAGGGTTGTTGTTGTTGATTCCCTGATTTTGGTTATGGGGAGGGTAAGCCTTGCAGTACCTTGCGGTGTGACCCCTTCGGTTGCAACTGGTGCACTGAAAATCCTTGCATTCTCCATAGTGATGGAAACCGCACTTGTTGCATTTGGGAAGATTAGTGGAATTAGGTTTGGAAGCATTTGAAGTGGCTGAGGTTGGAGCATGTGGTGCGGCTGGAACCGATGTGGTAACAGCATTAACCGCCACTGTCTGCTGCTTCTTGGAGGTGTCGGGGCCCTGGCGCCCCTTCCTCTTATTGTTCTTTCCCCTCTTGCCATCTCCTTCCTTCGTCTTCTCAGCCTCCACTGGCTTCTCTCCCTTTTTGTTATTATGGTCGTACAACCTTTTTGCCAGTCTCTTTGCACTGTCAAATGTTTCGGGGTTTGCAGCTATCACATTCCCTTGAATTGGTGATGTGAGTCCCCAGATGAATCGCTCAATCTTCATTCCTTCCGAGGTGATCATACTCGGACACAGCAGAGATAGTTCGCTAAATCTCGATATGTAGGCATCGATATTCGCGTTCTGCACAGTGAGGTTCCATAGCTCTTGTTCCATCTTCTGTATTTCGCCTCGTGGGCAGTACTCTGCCATTAACATTTCTTTCATCTCCGTCCATGGCATAGAGTTGGCTACAGGGAGTGTCATGGATTCTACATGTCCGTTCCACCAGGTGAGTGCTTGATCCACAAAAGTGCAGGCTGCGAACTTCACCTTCATGTGCTCAGGGCAGTCGCATATCTCGAATACCGAGTCCACCTTTTCGATCCATCGCTTCAGAGTGATCACTCTTCCAGTGCCATTAAAAGTTCGTGGTTTGGCGTTTGTGAAGTCCTTGTAGGTACATGTCTTGGTGGGTCCTTGATTCATTCCATTGTTTGAACTTCCGGCTCCTTGCCCATTGACTCCTCCATTGTTCCCTTGTTGAATTTGCGCAATCGCTGCAGTAACTGCTGCAGATACAGCTGCCTGGAAGGCGGCTGAGTCAACCTCAGTTGGGGTTGGTCCTGGGTTTCCGCGAGTAGGTCGGAGAGGCATCTTTCTGTGACAAAACGGAAAGATGTTGAGGGTATGTGGTTTCGGTGAGGTCGTGATCCTACTGACTAGGTGCATGGTACGAACTTAAACACTACTACCATTGACCAATCAATAATAATATCTCAACACATGGCAATTTGAAATATCGTAATAAAACACGTAAAAATTTATTAATATTATCCGCATTTGATACATGAAAATTTGCTCGTAGGAGCATACATGAGTGATACTAGTTCGACAGCATAACGACTCTATGAGTAGTGTAGTCACTTAAACATAGAGTCGGAGTACATAGCGCATTTCCTAACGACCTATTAAGATAAGTCTATCCCTAACCGCGATGAGTTGCGCCCGGAGGTGGTGCCGAGGATGTGGATGCTCCCTGCAGACGAGCCACCAAGCGTTCTGCGTCCCGAAGTCGAGACTCCCACCGAACCTGCCTCATGTGAAACTCTCGAAGGACGTCACGCGTCTCCTGCTCCGCACGCTCGACCCTAGTCCTCAACTGGCGCACCTGATCCGCAGTGTCCTGGGCAAGGTCGCCCGTATTCCGTAACCGTTTCACCATGACTGGAAGGGCTCGATCAGCCGGTCCTCCGTCTCTCAGGTCAAAGAACTCGCGTGACATGCCATACGGGGGTCGCTGTCCCTGCTGTCTGCTCCATCTCCAAAGATCAATACCCCAGGGAGGTGTAGGACCAGTGGGGCCTACGCGATAGGCAGGCACCCTGATCGGGTAAGGGGGGTTGATGACTTCGGACTCCGCATCCGAATCACCCCCTTCTCCATCATCAGCATCCTCCTCGAGGCTTCCTTCATCTTCCTTTGATTCGGCAGGCTTGCCCTCAACTTCGGCCTCCAGTTCCCCTTCAGATTCCTCTTCAGGGTCTTCCTCAGGCTCCTCCTCAGGCTCTTCCTCGGGCTCTTCCTCTAACCATCCGTTGTTCCCATGGTTAGGGAAGTAGGGGTCTCCAGGGTGATGAAAACCAGCCATGCGGTCTGCGAGAGTGTGTAATTATGCTAACGTTATTCCTAGGATGCTACAATTATCGCATAGATCAAGTAGGCGTTCTCTTTTCGGTGGTAGGGGTATAGTTTTAGATTCCCTAGAAATCCCGATCTCATCAGGACGTGTGTTAGTTTTACTTTGGAGAGAATGTAGTTGATCAGGCTGCATTCACTCCTTGGTATCACTAAGAACAGTCCTGAATTAACCAAGACACTAGTATTATTTTTGTTTGGTTCGGCGTTATGTTCCTATACCTAATGCAAGCAAGGGTGTTTTATTTACTTGTTTTGTTCAGAGTTATGTTAGTCCCTCTTTTTGGTTTATAGTTGCATATCCATGTGTGGCTAGATATCCTAGTTCACTATAAACAAAGCTCTGATACCAACCTGTCACACCCCCGAACCAGACGGCGGAAACGTCCGAGGGCTATCGTGACTCATTGAATACCATCACAATGCATATACATGAAACATAACATTATACATCACCAACATTTGGAATGATACAACTGGTAACGTTACATTCATTACATTGTTCAAAACATTACATTCTTAAAAAAAATAACTGTTTGATACTACTTAAACCACAGCAAAACGTCATAGAGTACAAATCATCCTTCACCTTATCTGTTACCTGAGAATACAAGTATTTTGAAAAACATCAACATATGAAATGTTGGTGAGTTCATAAGTAATGTTTGAAATCCAATGTTTGAATCGTTTTGAAAACCACCAGAAAATCCGATATTTTCTAAAAATAGAATAGTGTAAAAATATGTGATGATCCATGAGTATGCTTGTTTGAATTCTATAGATGTAAGCGTAAGAGTTGTGAAATTCGACCGGTAATTCGTAATTGTACTTGTTGAAAACCCTAGGAAAACCCGATGTTTTCCTATCACTTTGCTTTACTTAGTTTGTGTACCGTTGTTTCGTTGCGTTAGAGGAAACCGTTGAGCTCCGGAGGCATTGAGAATACAGTGGGTGGTGAAGTGTTGTGACGTGCGTTAATGAAAACGTCCAATCGACAACCTTACAAGCGATCCCTTAGGCGTCACTCGTAATTCTTCACACCACTCAATCCTCCTGGACTTGTGTAGTCTCACGACCGGAGGGAAGAAGAGAAGGTGCGAAACCCTCGGTATTTCCCCGTGTCGTTCAAGACCATTGCAATTGCGAAGGGCCCGAAGCCCAACCCGCAATCGTGAGTTACAGACTTTACTAGCAGCACTGAAGGACCCTTGGGGACCAGCAACATGTTTGCCATTGAAAGTCCTTTTACGTTATGTCGGATCGGTAAAACCCAACACTTCGTAAGAGAGAGAGGTCTTCGGGCCTTAAGATCAGGTCATTGGGCTTGCTAGGCTCAACAAACAAGATTTTACACTTTTGGGGCCCAAAGATGGTGCGTAGATGTCTGTGCACACTCGCATGTATAGTGAATTCCCAATCGTTATTAGTTATGAATCGTAATGTCGTAATGTCATAGTGTCGTCGTGTTAGTAGTTTCGGATTGTTATTGGTTCGAGACCGAACCAATTCGTTTGACAACGACTTTTGGTATTGTAATGTATTGTATTTCGTCGATAGGCGTGGTACCATCATTTGGTCAAATTGCATGTATTGAACTAGCCTTGAGAATTTTCTGTTTTCAGTCCCTCCTTATTTGTAAAATTTACCCTTTTCACCCCTTTATTTAAAAACTTTTCGGTTTGGTCCTTAAATCAATTTTCTTGACATTTTAACACCAAAAATTATTGAAATAAGTATTTTCCAGCATATTTTTCATAGAAAACAGCTTAAGTCCTTGAAATTGCAGTTTTCTCGGTTATAACCCCTCTTTTTCGCAATTTTTACATTTTTGGCCCAATTTGGAAAAAATTTTCAACTTTGATCCTTTTTAAATTTGAAAAGCACTTTTAAATCTTTGAAAAGTACATGGAACACTTATAGTCCACTGTTTTACAGAAAAATGCAGTTTTGGTCCTCCAAATTAGAAAATTTTGCATATTGGGCCTCATTGGGCCGAAAATGTCATATTTAGCCCAATAAGCTTGGAATTTATGTTTTTAACCCTCCAAATAGTACATTTTCAGAAAATGCATTATGTAAACTGTTTGTCTCATCTCACCCATCAGATTTCGAAATATTTCATTTTAGACCCTTCAACTTTGTATTTTTAACATTTTATGTCAAAAAAATGAGTTTTTAGCCCAAAATAAGTGTTGTCAAGCCATTTGGCTATTTTTCTTAGTATACTTTGCATGTAATAGTATATTTTATGCTAGAATAAAATATATATCTCGGTTTTTAGTATTTCATCACTAGATCTAGCATCAAAATCATACAAAACATACATATAAGCATAGAAATCAACCACAACATACACATAATGATGGATCTACACCTTTGCTTGTATTCTCCCCCACAAAAACTTATAAAAACCGAAAATAAGGGGGTATGAAACTCACCTTGGGTGTTGATTCGGTTTTTGAAGAAAGAATGGAAGAAATGAAGTGATTTTTGGCCTTTGCACCCCTTGATGAAGTTTTCGAGTTTATGGAGTTTTCTAGAGTGCAAGATCACGATTTTTGCATGGATTAGGAAGGGATTTTGATAAAACAAGGAATACAAGTCATAGATCCAAGCCAAACCTTACCTTAGATGATGACTAACTTGCAAGATCCTTTTGAAAGCTCTTAATTTTCGAGATTTTTGGAGTGGGGAGGAAGGAGTGGTCTTGAGTGATCTAGAGAGAATGGGATGGATTTTGTGAGTGTGTGTGTGTGTTGTGTTCGGCCGAGAGTGAGAGAGAGAGGAGAAGAAATGATGTTTGAGGTGAGGTTTGCATGGAGATATGAGTTTCTTGCATGGAAGTCCTTTAGTTAATAGTGAGGTGGCATGAGAAAGTCAAACCTTTCTCTTGGGCTTGTTTTGGGCCGAAAACATGGAAGGAAAAAGGAAAATTTGGGCTTTTTGCTCCTAAGCCCAATATTAGAGTTAGTCTTAGGTATTTATTGGCCTATAAAATAAAATTGTGATTTTTATGTTTTAATAAGCTAGATTGGGTTAATCATGGATCAAAACTTTCAATTTATTTCATTCTAGGCCCAATATGGCCCATAATATTGAAATAAATGAATGTGGGTCCAATTAGAGCCCAATTAGGGTTCTAAACCCATGATAGTCCAATTGGAAGCTTGTTGGTCCATTTGGATCCAATAAGGAAGTTCTAGTCCAAAATGGACTTAACAAGAACTTCTAGGGTTTTCCAATTGCTTGATGTAGTGAATTTGGGGTTTAGTTTTCCATTAAGTAAGCATCATACATGCTTTTGAGTTTTTGATTTCCACATTCACTTGAGTATAGTGTTTACAAGACATAAAATTTCTAGTTGTAACAGGAAGCATGAGGATATGAGACGTATAGATAAGAATATCATACCTCATAAACTTAACATTGATCCCTCTTTCAGACCAATACACCAAAAGAGAAGAATTTTTAAAATCAAAAGAAACCAAATCATCCAAGAAGAAGTAGAAAAGCTCCTCAAAACATGGATGATCAAGGAAGTCTAGTTCCTAAGAAGGCTAGCCAACGTGGTTGTCGTGTAGAAGAAGAATGACAAATGGAGAGTATATGTGGACTATACAGATCTAAATAAGGCTTTCCTTGAGGATCCTTTTCCCCTACCACACATAGACTCCATGATAGATGCAAAAGTTGACCATGAACTGCTAACGCTTATGGATGCATCAACAGGATTCCAACAAATCCAAATAGAACCGTTTGACCAAGATTCATTACCCCAACATATATATATATATATATATATATATATAATACTCTTATGCCATTTGGTCTTAAATATGCATGTGTAACATACCAAATGTTACTCAGCTGGATATTCAAGGATAAACTGGGGGACACCATGGAAGTCTATATTGACGACATGGCGGTAAAATCAAAGAAAGATGAGGATCACTTCAAGGATCTTAAAGATGCCTTCAACATACTAGACAGAGAGAACATGAAGTTGAACCCTTCCAAGTGCCACATTGGAATGAGGTCAGGCAAGTTCCTTGGATACATGGTGACTGAAAGAGGAATAGAAGCAAGTCTGGAGCAAATAAAAGCCATCATTGATTTAAGATCCCCATCCTTGATGAAATATATTTAGAGACTAACATGAAGAATAACATCGCTTAACAGGTTCATATCAAGATCCTCATAAAGGTGCAAACCTTTCTATGATATCTTAAAGAAGAACAAATGATTTGAGTAGACAAAAGAGCACGAAGGTGTTTTGTCTAAAACTGAAAAATCATCTAACTTCTGCACCCTTGCTAGTGAAACCTCTAGATGAGGAACCACTCTTCCTATACCTTTCAGTATCCTATAATGATGTAAGTGTAGTTTTAGCCAATAATCTCAATAGAGATCAACATCCTATATACTACGTAGGTAAAAGTCTCATGGATCCTAAGACCATGTATTCCCATATTGAAAAACTAATACTTGCATTAGTAACTGCTTGCATAAAATTAAGCCATTATTTTGAAACACACACTATTAATGTGAGAACTAACTTCCCCATCAAGAATGTTATGTGAAAACTAAAGATATCCGGTAGGATGGCAAAGTGTTCTGTAAACCTAAGCACATATGACATCAAGTACGAACCAATATCAGAAATAAAGTCACAAGTACTAGCAGACTTTGTGGCTGATTTTAGTGATGATCTACAATGTGAAGCAGAGTTAGAAAGCAAAGAACTCCAGAAAGAAGAAACCATGAGAATATGGATACTCTTCACTGCCGGATCCTCAAACTTTAGAGGAACAAGCCTGGGGATCATACTAAAATCGCCACATGAGGGCATCATACCCCAAACAGTCAGTTATGAATTCGGAGCAACTAACAACAAAGTTGAATACGAAGCATTGATCATGGGATTATAGTTGTCCAAGGATCTTCAAATCAAGGATCTTCATGTATTTCAGCCTAATCCAAGTTCCCAAAGAAGAAAATGTTGAGGCTGACGCACTAACCAACCTAGGATCTTCCCTTAGGATCTCACCAGAAATCAGGATCCCTATAATCCATATACCGATCACAATGGTAAAAGATCCCTTTAATAAACTAGATGATCCTAATCACCATGATCAAACAACTCACGTGACAATAATCGAGGATCTAACGCTCAACCACTTCCTCAGGAGCCTAACTGCCAGGATCCTAACATTCAGGATCCTCCATAACACTCCAAATCTTAGATCCAGCCTATTATGGAATATCTCCAAAATGACACAAGCCCAAGAGAAGAAAAAAGTGAGAGAGCATTTAAGATGAGGGTCTCACAATTTGTGATGATCCAAAAAAAATTGTACAAGAAATCTATGGCAGGTCCATACCTTAGATTCTTAGAAGATCACGAAGCCACAAAAGTCCTAAAAGATATACATGAAGGAGATTGTGGCAACCACATTGGGGGCAGATCCTTATGCTCCATAGCATTAAGGAGTGGATATATTTGGCCAACAATGAAAAATGATTTTTTTTTGCATGCTTGAAATGTGATGCTTGCCAAAGACATAACAACATTCTACATAAACCAGCAGAACCGTTACATCCTATCATTTCCCCTTATCCATTCATGAAATGGGGAATATATATAGTTGGCAAACTACCAAAGGCCCCTGGGGGAAAGGCGTTCATGCTAGTGATGCCGTACTACTTCTCAAAATGGATAGAGGCTGAAGACTTTGTTTAAGTACGAGATATGGATGTGGTCTCGTTTATCAAACAAAATATCTTGACCAGGTTCATGATCCCTGTTGAGATCATATGCGATAATGGATACCAACTCATACGCAAAAGGACTAGAGACTTTTGCACAAGTTGGAGGATTAAAACTATAATGTCCATTCCTTTCTACCCTCAAGCTAATGGTGAAGCTGAATCTAGGAATAAGATCATAATCCACAATCTAAAGAAGAGATTAGATGAGAAGAAAGGAAGATGGGTAGAAGAACTTCCTCTCATCTCATGAGAAGATAGGACCACTTGAAGGGCAGCCACTGGCCAAACTCCATTCTCCTTGGTGTTTGCAATAGAATTTGTGATCCCTACTGAAGTAGTAATCCTAACATAAGGATATCAATTGCAAGATCAGGAGAGTAATGATAGGATCCTAGCCCAGGATATTGACATTATCGATGAACTCAGTGATCTTGCTAGGATCCGCATTGTTGCTCATCAAAGTTAGAAGGTTCCAGGTAGGTGACTTGGTATTTAGGAAAACATTCCAAAATATCAAGGATCCCAGTGCAGGTAAATTGGCACCTAAATGGGAAGTACCATATACAATCGATTCAAAAACAGGAAACGAGGGATATTGGATAACCACACTTGCAGGTAATGTCCTACTAAGACCCTGGAATGCCATCCACCTAAAAGCATACTTCATGTAAGTTATGTCGATCATTTTTGAACAAACTCAAAGTAGACTCTCTCTACCCTATACTCTTATTTGATTCTTTTTATTATTATGAAAGCTAATACTAACTTAAGCATCGGAGCGGTATTAGCCAAGCTAACGCCCACCTCAAGCTAATGTTTTTATACACAAGAAATCAAAGATCCTAACACATAAGGATCGTAGCATTCAAAGATCCTAAAAGGTAGGGAGCCTGATGTTTAAAGATCCTCATAGGTAGGGATCCTGAAGTTTAATAATCCTAACAGGTAGGCTCCTAACATTCGAGGATCCCAATAGAAACATGGTTCTGTAATCTTGATGATTACAATAAGTACTTATCCAAATAACTATGAATAGAGACTGATCATCTCTCATAAGACTAAGGGTACTTAATCTCCTCTAAGGTTTATAGAGTTAATTACCTCTGTCATACGAGTTAAGGTTTCTAAACCTTGCTTGGACGCATGAAATCTTATTGTGGGATGTAAATAAGTGGATCATTTCATGCTTTAGTGATTTGCCAAACTTATTATTTCTGAACATATGTCAAGATCCTAACGCTTAAACATAAGGTCTATAAAATTTATGTGTTATCCTAAGTTGGGATCTTCCCCATTGATTTCTTAAGGTGTAACATCCGTCACTTAATGTATTATTTATTTTTAAAAAATGTTCATTAATTATTGTTAGGGTATGAATTGGATAAGTGGACTATTGAGTGGACCATTAGCAAGTGGGCCGTGTAGTTGGGTTGCCCAGAAGATGTATGATGGATGTAAGCTTGGTGTACACGGGGCGTATAGAGTCATTGGATTCGGGGGGCACATGCACGTACGCGCAGCATACCAAGGAGTATGCGTAGCGTACGTGAGCACATTCCAAAGCCTAATTTTTAGGTTGTAAGCCATATAAATACAACATTATGATTCAAACCCTAGCCTCCTTACCAGCCTCTCAACCTCAGAAACCCTAGATACCCTCACTCTTCATCCTTGTGTGTTTTTGGCCTTGTGAAGTCCTTGGTGGTGATTAGAAGCCTGGAAGGAGAAGGAATGAGTTTGAGAAGAAGAACTTGAGTATCTTGAGCTCAAGGATCCATGATTATACCACCTTTTGGCACTCATTTGAGGTAAAAAGCTTCCATCTTGCCTCATGAATGCTTAGATCTTTGTTTATGATGTTTTGTACCTCTTTAGGTCCCAAGAATCGATTTTTATGCTTCAACTTTGTTTCTAGGCCTAGGGTTGCCACCCTTAGTGCTAAATGTGTCCCAATATTAGTAAACTTTCGATCTTTGAAGTCCTTTTGTGGCCATGCATGAGATCTAGCCATTTTCATGGAATTTAGTTGCTATTTTCCAAGTTTGGGTCCATTTGGTGTGTTGCAAGCCACCAAGTGATCGACTTTATGAGTTAAGACATGTTAAGGGACTCAGATCTGTAATATGGGCTTAAGGTCTTAATAGAATAAGCACTTTTGAAGTTTTTGGCTTCACAGGGTAGTACGCTGGGCGTACAAGCCAGTACGCGCAACATACAAGCCATACAGCAGTACACTTAGCGTACAGAGGAGTACACCCAACATACTCTTAGGTTTTGGGCTTTGCGACGTTTGGGTCTCGGTTAGGGACAATCTTTGGACTTAGCAGTTATTGGGCCTTAATGTGCCATTAGAAGTCAGATAATGGATCAAGGACATGTTTGGGCTTAAGGGAAGGCCCATTTGAGGAGTTGGACCCAATTTAGAATATTGGGTGATTACTGGGCCTTTAGTGGGCTTAGAATTATTAGATGGAATTGGGCTTAAGTTATGGTCCAAATTAGACTAGGGGTAAAATGGTCATTTTACCCTAAGAAATATTTTGGATTTTTGACTAAGTGTTATTATGAAAATGTTAGTCGGGGAGTCGCGGAAGCAACCGATAGAGATTCCTTACCGAGAGATTCAACAACGAGCTTCGTGAGGTAAGTTTTCCTTCAGTAGGAATGGGTTGAAGGCACCAATGTCAGCCCGTTTATGTATGTTAGCATATGCTAGAATAAAGTCCGATGTCGGGCTGTGCCCGATGTAGGTTTATATGTTTTCCAGACTTCAATTCGATGTTGGGGCAAGCCCGAGGAATGTTTATATGCTTTCGAATTTCGGTCTGATGTCGGACGGGGTCTGAGGAATGTTTATATGTTTATGTTTATATGTAATTTTTGATACACTTATCTATACTGAGCTTTCCTCGATGCTGGGCGGGACGTGATGCCGGATTTTGGTCCGATGCTGGGCAAGGCCTGATGCCGGACTTCGGCTGGATGCTAGGCGGGGCCCGATGTAGTGGGCTAGGTCCAAGTTATGTGTTATGTGTTTATGTGATTATGTGTATGGTATGTGGTAGTTTGGGGAGACTCATTAGGCTTCGTACTTACAATTTTCATTTTGGGTTTCAAGTACTTCCGCTAGTAAGGGGAAGAGTTCGGGATGACTGCACATCACACACCACAACATTCAGCCTGAGATGATTTACTCTAATGTTTTGACATATGATTTTGATATATTGACAAATTTTGTTATTATATTTTTGAGATACATGACTTATGCTTTTTATATGATGAATGATACTTATGGTTTTTATTAATAATTAAAAATGAAAATTTTGGACTGTATTTTTGGGAGGTTTCAAGTTGGTAACAAAGCCTTGGTTTGAGGGATTTGGATACACTTCCGGGTGCGTCTAAACTCAAACTAAGGACTTAGTATAAAAAATTTTTTTAAAAAAACCATTTTTACAAAAAGGATTTTTAAAAGAGAAAAGAGTGTGGTGCATGCAATCAACCTAGCTCATGTAAGTACTCCCAAATTACCCATACAAGTTTATGTTATGATATATTTATGAGAACTGCATGCTAGATTAGGGCTAGGGATTTATGAGGGATGCCTTATGTGGTTGTTATATGTGTATGAGCTTATGAACTGCATGCTAGTATTGATTAGTCAGCGATATGATGGCCTGATTAGGATATGCTTGATTATGTTTACTCAATGCTCGGATGTTGGTTGCTTTGTGCTTTTAAGAGTTCTAGTTATCTCTAACTAACTAGTAAACGGATATGTTAAGTTACATATTGCGAGGACTAAATAATTTAAGAATTTTTGGTTTAGCTCTATTTCGCAGCTCTGTTTTGTGTCCAACCATTGTAGGGTAGGACCTCTCATTTGAAGAATTATCTAGTTTAGTGATATGTAATGGTATTCACGAGCTAGTTAGTGGGAGATAGCAGGGACTTATTATGCAGCTGATGGAAGAGAGTGGGTTGGTGATTACCCTAGGGCAAACCTAGGATGAGATTAGCATGAGAACAACAGTAACGGAAGAAGGGACTAGGTGGAGTCAAGGTAGTTCTTGAGGAAAGTACAGATAGATGTTGAAGGTAGTATGGGCCCGTACTACTGAAAGTAGAGGATTCGTACTCGAATCAATGAAGGTTGAGATGAATCCAGGGAGCTTGTAGTATATGTGATCCCTCGAGATATGATGAGTATTTTGACGATTGTTTTGGTATGTTTTTCAGTATGGTGACACTACGCACTAGACCAGTCGACAGTTCAGGCACCAGTGAGGGATCAGGCTCGGGCTCTAGAGTCGGGAAGCTAGATAACCAGATGAGGGATTTCATCTCATCTGAGATCACGCACAGTATTCTGGACCAGACTCCTATGATCCTCGGCACGATCAAGGAGGGTATCACAGAGATTCTTGACGAGCGATTAAGTGTTTTCCGTACTGAGATGGTGGCGATGCTAGGGGCACGTACGATGACCTTCAGGGAGTTCCGAGCTTGTGGAGATCCATACTATGATGGGGCTTGGGACCCTATTGCTAGCAGCAAGAGGTTGGCGGATGTTGCCAACACCTTCCATACCAGCAAATTTCTCGAGAGGGATAATGTCCGACTCGGTTCCTGTCTTCTGAAGGACAGGGCACATGATTGGTGGGAGGAGGTTGGGCATGCTATTGGTGATGTTGCCCTTGACACTATGACCTGGAGTGACTTTACGACTACATTCAGGGCCGAGTTCTCACCTGTGATTGAGGTGCATCAGCTTGCTAGGGAGTTCCAGGATCTTTAGCAGACGACTGAGATGGTGAATGAGATCACCGCCATGTTCAGAGAGAGGGCCCTTCTCATTCCACAGTACATAGTGGATGAGGATATGAAAAAAGCCTGATACCATGAGATGTTTCAGAGTGATATCCACCAGTTTGTGAGCCAATCCAGCTGCAAGACGCTAAAAGATATGATTACTAGGGCTCGCAGAGAGAGAGAGAGAGAGAGAGAGAGGGGAGATTTAGATTTGGAGATGGAGAAGAAGAGAGAACCTAAGGGGGTGATGGGTTTTAAGCATTCTAACACTTCCTAAGTGTACATGCAACCCTAATAACCTTGGATCTATGTTTGTCTAATTATCATGCAAAGTTGAATTCCAAGGCTATATTCCTATCTAGCATACATGGGGAACAATTTTAACTTGAATGATTGATAGAATAACTTACCTTGTTGTTGCTTGTGTTCCTTGAAACCTTGTGAGCCTAGCACCCCAAGTGTGATGCCTCAAATGCTTCACACAACACCAAATGCTCTTGGAAGAACTTATGAGAGAACACACACTTCTTGAAATCGGCCAAGCCCTCTTGTTTCCTTAGTGTGTCCGATTTTGGTGGAGAATGAGATCCTTATATAGTGTTGACACATCTAGGGTTACACCATGTAAACCTTAATGTGTCATGACTCTTCATTTCCATGACCCATGGATTTGTAACTCCCATGGAGCATCCATGGAGCATCCTATGGGTGGAACCCAACTTGATAGTCCATGGAGCCTCTTAGCCCACTATACAAGATATGGATGATTTACATAATCAACCCATATATTTAATTAGTTATCTTTTTGATCACCTAATTAATTCTAAATTAATTCTTGATCAAACTAATCAAATAATATTATTAATATATTAGAACTTATAATATATTAATAATCTCCAAGTGTTATTTCTCTCATTTAGTCTATCCAATTGCATGGTGCCATGCAACCCAAATGGACCATGCCGGGTCGGGTCAAGTACACACCAGAAATAGTTATGGACTTAGACACCTTATCCAACAGTCTCCCACTTGGATAAGTCTAATAACTATTACTGCAAGTATGACTTCAGGAACCGATCGGCAATCGTAGCTCTTTTCAAGGTTTCTCGGAACTGAGAAGATGATGGTACGCCATTTAAGATAAGTTATCATATAATCCTCTGTTCTTTGATATCAGTTGGACAAACACACGGAACAATGTCTTACTTATTGTCCAACAGTTTGTTTCCCGATTTCCGATTTGTTTGACAAAGAACTTCATTGAACACATCAACTTAGTTCTAATCGGGCCCGACACATAGGTCAAAACAAAATCATCGAGGGGCCCAGATATCAGCTTCTAATCCAAGAAGGAACAGATAAACTTCGACTCATATGTTTGTTCTACCACTCATTGAATTACACACAAGAGCACGATTTATAACATCGAGTTACAAATGTGTTTTTCGTACAATCATTGCATAACCAACTTGTAAGTAACAAATCATATCTCTAGGTTTGAAGACTTATACGATATTACCGTCTCACGATCACTCGAGATAGAATTCCATGAAGTGATTCCAGTGAGCGTGGGTTGAGTCTAATGCTCAGAACTTATGAGCACTCGTGATTGCTGTAGCCTTGTACAAGACCTCTACAACCAAACATGATAGTCTTGATTCATACCTACTTCCGACATATGACCGACTGTGGAGGTTTGAATAATATGTTATACCAAACAAAAATTATTCTGGAAGTCAAAACATGCAAAAGAAATATAGTAAACGATCGACAAGAGATAGCAACACTTTACTCTTAAATAAAACACTTTTATTCATCATCAGGTGTCGATTACACTTTACAAATTTCGAGGTTATCTAACTACTAAATCTAATATCATCCTTCATCCCTATGCTCCGAGCATGCTGGAGATGCTTAACCCGAGTCAGTCCCTTCGTGAGGGGATCTGCCGGATTCTCATCTGATGATACCCTCTTTGCCACGAGGAGTCCTTTTTCGATCCGATGTCTGATGAAATGGTATTTTCTGTCGATGTGTCTGGATCTCCCGTGATCCCTTGGTTCCTTGGCTAAGGCAACAACACTTTCACTATCACAGAAAATTTCCATTGGCTCTTTAATAGCTGGTACAACTCCAAGGTTTCCAATGAAGTTCCTCAGCCATAACGCCTCCTTTGCCGCCTCGCTAGCTACAATATACTCTGATTCACAAGTAGAATCTGCCACTGTCTCTTGCTTGGAACTCTTCCAAGAAATTGCTCCTCCATTTAGGGTAAAGACCCAGCCCGACTGAGAGCGGAAGTTATCCCTATCAGTCTGGAAGCTAGCATCACTATACCCTACAACTCTCAAGTCATCACTCCCACCGAGGGTAAGGACCCAGTCCTTAGTCCTTCGTAGGTACTTGAGAATATTCTTTACCGCAGTCCAGTGTGCCTTGCCAGGGTTCCCCTGAAACCTGCTAACCATGCTCAGGGCAAAAGCTACATCAGGTCGAGTACACGTCATAGCATACATGATCGATCCTACAGCCGAAGCATAAGGTATTCGACTCATTTGTGCTATCTCAGCCTCAGTGCTAGGGCTTTGTGTCTTACTCAGTTTGGCGTTACTCTGGATGGGCAGCTGTCCTTTCTTGGAGTCTTGAATGCTGAATCTTTTCAGCACCTTATCCAAGTAGGTACTCTGACTAAGTCCAATTAGTCTTTTACTCCGATCTCTCAAGATCCTTATCCCTAAAATATAGGCAGCTTCACCAAGGTCCTTCATAGCGAAACACTTTCCAAGCCAGGACTTTACTTCCTGTAGGGTTGGAATGTCGTTTCCTATGAGTAGTATGTCATCCACATACAATACCAAAAAGCTAACTATACTCCCACTAGCCTTGACATACACACAAGATTCATCTTCACTCCTAGAAAAGCCAAATTCCTTGACCTTTTCATCAAAGCAAAGATTCCATCTGCGAGGTGCTTGCTTTAATCCATAGATGGATTTCTCAAGCTTATACACTCTATTAGGGTACTCGTTGCTGACAAAACCCTCTGGCTGACTCATGTAAACATCTTCAGCCAACTTTCCATTAAGGAAAGCGGTTTTGACATCCATCTGCCATATTTCATAGTCATGAAATGCAGCTATGGCTAACAGAACCCGAATAGACTTAATGTTGGCTACCGGAGAAAAGGTCTCATCATAATCCACTCCAGGAATTTGAGAGAAGCCCTTTGCAACCAGTCTAGCCTTATAAGTGTGTACTTTACCATCCATGTCGGTCTTCTTCTTGAAGACCCATTTGCACCCTACAGTCTTACGACCTGGTTCATTCTCAACCAAGTTCCAAACTTGATTGTCATACATGGATTGTATCTCGCTATCCGTAGCCTCTTTCCATTTAGCAGACTCGGGGCCTGCCATGGCTTCCTCGTAGCTGTTAGGGTCATCTTGACTTACTAGTGTCCCATCACTAATAAGTGTCTAACCTTTTGCAGTAATATGGAATCCATAGTAATGCTCAGGTGCACTCCTAACTCTCGTGAAACGCCTCAGAGGCACAGATTCGTCAATTGGCTCAACAGGAGTTTCCTCCTCAAGTTGAGGGCTAGAGTTTGAAGTTCCTTCACCACTTGACTCTTGAATTTCTTCAAGATCAATTTGCCTCCCACTGTCTCCTTGGCTTATAAACTCTCTTTCTCGAAAGACTCCTCTTCTTGCTACAAAGACCACATTGTCACTAGGTCTGTAGAAGAGGTAACCAAAGGATTGCTGTGGGTAGCCGATGAAAATACACCTCTCGCTTCTAGGTTCGAGCTTATCATGAGTCTCGCGTCTCACGAAAGTCTCGCAACCCCAAATCTTGATGTGGTCTAGTTTAAGTACTTTACCAATCCACATCTCGTGAGGAGTTTTGGCAACTTTCTTGGTAGGGACTAGATTAAGGATATGGGCGGCAGTCTCTAAGGCATACCCTCAGAATGAGATTGGTAGCGAAGCTCGACTCATCATGGAACGAACCATGTCCAACAAGGTTCGATTACGCCTCTCAGCCACACCATTAAACTGCGGTGTCCTGGGAGGTGTCAATTGTGAGACAATCCTACATTCCCTTAGATAGTCGAGGAACTCTGAACTAAGATACTCACCACCTCGATCGGATCGAAGCATCTTAATGTTCCTGCCCAATTGATTCTCGACTTCCTGTTTAAATTCCTTAAACTTCTCGAAAGTCTCTGACTTATGCTTGATTAAGTAGACATATCCATATCTACTGTAATCATCAGTAAAAGTCAAATAATAACGATTAGCATCCCTTGTGGCATGTTTAAATGGTCCACACACATCCGTGTGTATAAGGTCCAACAAACCTTCACCTCTTTCACACGAGCCTGTGTAGGGTGACTTTGTCATTTTTCGAAGTAAGCATGATTCGCAACTATCATCTAACTTTAGGTCAAACGGTTCCAAGACTCCATCCTTTTGGAGTTGGCCTATGCGTTTCTTGCTTATATGTCCAAGACGACAATGCCATAATGATGCTTTATCCAAGTTATTATTATTAGGAGAATCAATACACAAAACATTATTTCCTGAGTTATCTACAACAGATACAGCTTCATACACACCATCACAAGGTAATGCTTTAAAATAAAGAACATTATTAAAGAAAGCATTAATCGAACCAACTTCATTATCAAATGAAAAGGTGAAACCTTGTTTGTACAATGCATGAAAGGAAATAATATTTCTTGCCATTCCTGGCGAGTAACAACATTTATTCAAATCTAAACTAAACCCACTACTTAGCGATAAAGTATAAACTCCAATCTTGGTGACAGGTGAAGCTTTCCTGTTCCCCATGATCAAGTTTATTCTTCCTTGCTCCACATTCTCACTTCTTCTTAGTCCCTGCAAGTCACAACAAATATGAATACCACAACCGGTATTAAGGACCCAAGAATTAGAATGGGGTGAGTTATTAGAAATGATAGTGTAAATACCTGCATGGTTGGGTTTGACTTTTCCATCCTTCACATCCTGCTGGTACTTTGGGCAGTTCCACTTCCAATGAGCTTTTTCATGGCAATAGAAGCATTCAGCCTCTTTTGGATCAGAAGAAGGAGTAATGAAACCTTTCTTGGTTCCACTTGAAGAAGAGCCATCAAGGGTCCGAGCCTTGGTACCCTTCGAAGATCTCTTTCTCTTCCTCCCTCGACTTTTCCCGATTGCCAAAACCGGAGTTGAGTTTGGAGTAGGAGTGATAGCAACCGACTTCCCCTTAAGACCTGATTCTGCAGTCTTGAGAAGTCCCTGAAGTTTGCTGAGTGTGACCTCTTCCTTATTCATGTGATATGTCATGCAGAATTGATCATAGCACGATGGTAAGGAGCGCAAAATTATATCTATTGCAAGCTCCTCAGGGAAGTTCACATTAAGCTTCAGCAATCGATCCACATACCTTTGCATTTTCTGCATGTGGCTCGTGACGGAATCTCCGTCCTTCATCATGGTTGTTATCATGGAGAAGATGATTTTGTACCTCTCTTGTCGTGCACTTTGATGGTATCTTTCCATCAAATCTTGGTGCATTTCATAAGGGTAGAAATCCTCATACGACTTTTGGAGTTCTGCTGTCATTATGGCCATCATGATGCATGCTACTTTCGTAGCATCCCTTTCATGTGCCTGAAAGTCAGCGATCTCCTGAGGAGTTGCAGTGGTCTCATCAATCTCCTTAAGCTCCTTGTCAAGGACATATTCTTTGTCCTTGTAGCGGGTAATCATCCTGATGTTTCTGATCCATTCATTGAAGTTGGATCCATCAAAGGTGACTTTCCCGCACAAACTCATAAGAGTAAAGGAGCCATTAGGATTCGAGCCAGAAGCAGCATTATTTGAAGACATCTGAAAGAAGAGAACAAGTTTAGTATAGATATAAGAGAGTCCTTAATAAAACACCCAAATGTAATATTAAGGCTAGGATCCAATCACAATATAATATAACTTAGAAGAGGTATGTCGTAATCTAAGCTATACCATATTTGAAAGGTAGGTGAATGACGATTCACCAATTTCCACCACGAAAACCGAAATATTAGATATTAGGTTTTATGATTGGTTCTTAGAAATTCCTAGATTCTTTGAGATTCAATGAACTTTTCAAAGGCATGTTTCAATCTCGAGAGTGCCCTCCAAGTTTTGTGACTGGGATACCGAGGATCACAAAACGAGGTGTGAAGTAACCATGCAAATCACTTGGTACCCTTAAAGTTTATCACTCAATCGATGTGCCAGTAAACCACACACGCTCCACCGATACTATAATAAACCTTAAGTCACCCTTTACCTACCTTGTTAAGTCCAAGTTAGTGTGCCGGTTAACCACACACGCTCCACCAACGACTTAGACAAAGTGTAAAGTGTAATTTCATGGATTAGCACCTTATTCACATTTTCCTAAAGTAACTAAGATTGGGAATTTAATAAAACATTTAGTTACTTTATAATATTCATCATACTTTGAATGAGAATTTATAAGTCCTTGTCTTACCCGTTCGGCTAACGACCCTCCACCAGTCAAGCAAGCGGTGGGTGAGAGTAGACACCCATTAAGTCACCATTTTATAGGCAACAACCTTATACCCACCTTATAGACCGGCTTCATGAATGAGACGTACTAGCGGTAAGACGACTTTATTCTTATACATACATATATATATATATATATATATATATATATATATATATATATATATATATATATATATATATATATATATATATTATTAAATCATCATAATATAAGTATAAGGGTTGAATTTTAATTTTTTTAAAATTCTAGGGGTTGGAACTAAAGTTTTAACTTAACTTTACTTGTTCCAAAACTTGAGGGCAAATTTTGTAACTTTCAAAACTTTTCATTTCTTGTAACTTATGAGTTTAATAGAGTAATAAAATGAAGACTCTTCATTTTCTAACTCTTGTGTTCTTTTAATGGTTTTAATTCAAGTGTGACTCTTGGTTTTCCATAACTTGAGGACAAGTTATGGACTCCATTAAAACACATTATGATCAAGAATTAATCTACCACATAGGTTACAAATAATTCCTATGATCATCTAAAACATCATAAGAACAAGAACATGAATATGAACACATTCATAAATCAAAATTACACTTAAAACTTGTAATTTTGATAATATTAAAAGGAACATTACACCATCAAAACAAGTTTTCAAGTACCAAAACAGTTTAGGGTAATGTTTCTAGTCCATTTCCAGCAACTAAAATCGAAATTCTGCAATCCGTCGACCCTACTCGCCGAGTGCATGAACTTACTCGCCGAGTTGGTTGAAGATACACGTGAAATCGACGAGTCCCCCCTATAGACTCGACGAGTCCACTCGTAGACAGCAAGATTTTCGACTTTTTTTCAACTTTTCAGCACAAATAAAAAGCAAACAAGCCTAGGCTCTGATACCACTGATGGGTTTTGAGCATTCTAACACTTCCTAAGTGTACATGCAACCCTAATAACCTTGGATCTATGTTTGTCTAATTATCATGCAAAGTTGAATTCCAAGGCTATATTCCTATCTAGCATACATGGGGAACAATTTTAACTTGAATGATTGATAGAATAACTTACCTTGTTGTTGCTTGTGTTCCTTGAAACCTTGTGAGCCTAGCACCCCAAGTGTGATGCCTCAAATGCTTCACACAACACCAAATGCTCTTGGAAGAACTTATGAGAGAACACACACTTCTTGAAATCGGCCAAGCCCTCTTGTTTCCTTAGTGTGTCCGATTTTGGTGGAGAATGAGATCCTTATATAGTGTTGACACATCTAGGGTTACACCATGTAAACCTTAATGTGTCATGACTCTTTATTTCCATGACCCATGGATTTGTAACTCCCATGGAGCATCCTATGGGTGGAATCCAACTTGATAGTCCATGGAGCCTCTTAGCCCACTATACAAGATATGGATGATTTACATAATCAACCCATATATTTAATTAGTTATCTTTTTGATCACCTAATTAATTCTTGATCAAACTAATCAAATAATATTATTAATATATTAGAACTTATAATATATTAATAATCTCCAAGTGTTATTTCTCTCATTTAGTCTATCCAATTGCATGGTGCCATGCAACCCAAATGGACCATGCCGGGTCGGGTCAAGTACATACTAGAAATAGTTATGGACTTAGACACCTTATCCAACAGGGGGTTCATTCATGGTGTGTAGGCAAGAAGGCTAAGGTATCATATCACTGACGTAGGAGCCAGCAGGGCCGCAACCATTGTGGCAAGTGCGGCAAGTTGCTTGAGGGGACGTGCAAGGCGGGAAGTTCGGGTTGCTTTAAGTGTAGACGAACTGGTCATGTTAGC
Organism: Lactuca saligna; assembly: GCF_052625555.1. Classification (NCBI taxonomy): domain Eukaryota; kingdom Viridiplantae; phylum Streptophyta; class Magnoliopsida; order Asterales; family Asteraceae; genus Lactuca; species Lactuca saligna. Next base: position 27,113,787 of record NC_136422.1, read on the forward strand.
AGGGACTGCACAGCTACCACCACCACGATGATAGTATCAGATCTGATTTGCTTCCAGTGCAATCAGAGGAGACACAAGCAGTCCCAGTTCCCAAGTTTAGCAGCAGGGCAGGTGGCAGCACCCGCTCCTACTACATTGAGGATTACTAACGGCCGTCAGGGTCGGTCAGAGGCACCGGTGGCGAAGAGCAAAGCCTTCCAGTTGACGCCATAGGAGGCACGTGCAGCTCCCGATGTGGTGACGGGTATGTATCTTCTCCTTATCTCTTTATTTATATTGATTATTGGTTATATTTATGTGTTTTGTTATAGGATCGTTCTTAGTGAACAGTATATCAGCTTTGGTACTGTTCGATTCGAGGGCTACCAAATCTTTTGTGTCACTCATGCTCAGCAAGAGATTCATAGGGGCTCTATGGGAGCTAGATTACCAGGTTGATGTAGAGATAGCAGATGATAGGATCGTTTGGGTTGCGAGGGTTCATTAGGGATGTACACTGCAGTTGTTTGATGAGCAGTTTTTTGTGGATCTAGTCCCTGTTCCCTTGTGAGGGAATCAGGTTATAGTTGGTATGGATTGGTTGATACCCAATGAGGGCAGTGATCGACTACGAGTAGCATCTAGTGAGAGTTCGGACTCCTAGTGGGGGAGGTTAGTGATTCAGAGTGGGAGGCTGTAGTGTGGACTGAACTTGTGTTCAGCAGCGAGGGCTAGGCATTACCTTCAACAGGGTTGTGCAGGTTATGTCACTTATGTCATGGATACCCAAGATAAGGGTAGGGCAACAATGGATGATTGTACCGATCATGCAAGAATACCCGGATGTATTCCCGGAGGATTATCTAGGAGACCTCTAAAGAGACAGGTCGAGTTCAAGATTGACCTCATCCTTGGTGAGACTCCGATAGCCAATGCACCATATTGGTTGGCTCCTCCCAAGATGTAGGAGTTGTCTACGTAGCTGCAAGAGATACTAGACAAGGGATTTATTAGGCCGAGCAGTTGGCCATGGGAAGCCCCGATCCTATTTGTGAAGAAGAAGGATGGGTCACATCGGATGTGCATAGACTACCAGAAGCTGAAGGGTTGATGATTTGTTTGACTAGCTATAGGGTGCATCTTGGTTCTCCAAGATTGACCTGTGATCAGGTTATCACCAGATGCAAGACAGAGATGATGATATGTAGAAGACAACTTTTAGGAATCGCTATGGTCACTATGAGTTCGCAGTGATGCCATTTGGGCTCACCAACACTCCTTCCGTGTTCATGGATCTCATGAACCGCGTGCGCAGACCAATGTTAGATCAGTATGTGATAGTTTTCATTGATGATATCTTGCTTTACTCCAAGACTCAGGAGCAGCACGAGGAGCACATTAGGGAGGTGATGGAGACTTTGAGGAGAGAGAGAATTTTAACAAGGTTCTCCAAGTGTGAGTTTTGGTTGCGCGAGGTGCAGTTTCTGGGGCACCTTGTTAACCAGAAGGGTATTTTGGTCTATCTGGCCAAGATAGAGGCAGTGATGCAATGGGAGGTTACGAGGTCTCCAATTGAGATTCAGAGTTTTCTTGGTCTACTAGGTTATTATCGGAGATTCATCCAGGATTTCTCCAAGAGCATTGTTCCTTTGACCCGACTGACCAAAGTCAATGACATTCCAATGGGGGCCTAAACAGCATGCATCCTTCGAGACTCTCAAACAGCGGTTATGCAAGGCACCGATTCTGACTTTGCCAGAGAGTGTGGATAACTTTGTGGTTTAATCTGACACTTCGATCACGGGCATGGGTGCGGTTTTGATGCATCGGGTCACGTGATAGCTAACGCTTCGAGGATGTTGGAACCTCACGAGTCAAACTATTCGACACATGATTTAAAGCTGGGGGCAGAGGTTTTCTCCCTCAAGATATGGCGACATTACCTATGTGGGGTTTGTTGTACCATTTACACAGACCACAAGAGCTTGAGGTACCTCATAGATCACCCAAATTTGAACATGAGGCAGCGTCGGTGATTAGATGTGGTGAAGGACTACAACTATGAGATCCTTTACAACCTGCGCAAGGCCAATGTAGTGGTCGATGCCCCCAGCCGCAAGGCAATGGCAGTCCCGATTCGAGACATAGTTCTGAGGATGACAATGATTACTCCATTGTTAAAGCAGATCCAGGAGGCTCAGGTCATGGGCCTGAAGGAGGAGCACTAGAAGTGCGAGTCGATCATAGGTCATGTAGCCTCATTTGATTATGATAGTCGTAGGTTGTTGACCCTTCATGAGAGAGTATGGGTTCCGTACTAGAGCGATGTATGGTAAGTTCTGATGGATGAGGCCCAGAAGTCAAGGTTCTCCATCCATCCTTGGGCGACGAATTTGTATCGAGATCTTCGCCCTAATTATCCGTGGCCCTGCATGAAGCGAGACATAGCATGGTATGTGGAGCAGTGCTTGACTTGAAAGAAGTTCAAGGCCGAGCACCAGTGACCTCATGGAAAGATGCAACCATTGGATATTACCGTGTGGAAATAGGAAGACATCACCAAGCTTCCCAGGACCGCACGTGGAGTAAATTCGATATGGGTCATCGTGGATTGGTTGACCAAGAGTGCTTATTTTATCCTGATCCATGAGAGTATATCATCTGAGAAGCTAGCCGAGATCTACGTTCGAGAGGTGGTAGCACATCATGAAGTGCCAGTTTCGGTTGTGTCGAACCGAGATGTCCGTTTTCCTTCCAAATTTTGGAAGCGGTTTCACGATGAGATGGGTACTCATCTCCACTTTAGCACTGCTTTCCACCCTTAGATGGATGGACAGAGCGAGAGGACGATTCAGACTCTCGGAGAAATGCTACATGCATGTGTTTTTGATTTTGGTGGCAGTTGGGATATGTATCTTTCGTTAGCGGAATTTTCGTATAACAACAGTTACCACGCCATCATAGACCGACCTCCCTTCGAGATACTCTACGCGAGGAAGTGTTAGACCCTAATCTATTGGGGCGAGGTTGGATAGAGGGTCATGGGGAGTACTAAGGTAGTACTCAAGACCACTGAAAGGATCCAGCAGGTCCGGAGCAGGCTCCAAACTGCTTAGAGTCGGCAGAAAAGCTACGTCGACAAGCACCGTTCAAACTTTGGAGTTTCAGGTGGGCGACATGGTCCTCCTTAAGGTGTCACCTTGGAAAGGTGTCATACGGTTCAAAAAGCGGGGAAAGTTGGGCCCCATATACATTGGTTCGTTAAGGGTTTTGGCCCGGGTGGGTCGGGTTGCTTACCGTTTGGATCTTCTAGCAGAGCTCATCCAGATCCACATCTCTTTCCATGTTTATCAGCTGCAGAAGTGCTTAGTGGATGACTCAACGGTTTTGTCTTTAGAGGATATTCAGGTTGATGACAACTTGAATTACATTGATAGACTAGTAGCTATCCTAGACAGGAAGACGAAGGAGCTAAGGAGCAAGAGGGTTAAGCTGGTGAAGGTGTAGTGGCAGCACTGCAAGGGCTCGGAGTGGATCTGGAGCCTGAGGAGGAGATGAGGGAGCACTACACGGAGTTATTTCCAGATGCATCAGACTTCAAGGACGAAGTCTGATTCAAGTGGGGGAGAATTGTAACATCCGTTGCTTGAGGTATTATTTATTCAAAAAAATGATCATTAATTATTATTGGACTATGAATTGGATAAGTGGACTATTGAGTAAACCATTAACAAGTGGGTCGTGTAGTTAGGCTGCCCAGAAGACTTACGGTGGGCGTAAGCTTGGCGTACGCGGGGCGTAGAGAGTCATTGGATTCGGGGGGCACATGCAAGTACAAACAGCGTACCAAGGAGTACGTGCAGCGTATGTAAGCAGACTCCAAACCCTAATTTTTAGGGTTTAAGCCATATAAATATAACATTATGATTCAAATCCTAGCCTCCTTACCAACCTCTCAACCTTAGAAACCCTAGATAGCCCTCACTCTTCATCCTTGCGTGTTTTTGGCCTTGTGAAGTCCTTGGTGATGATTAGAAGCTTGGAAGGAGAAGGAAGGAGTTAGAGAAGAAGAACTTGAGTATCTTGAGCTCAAGGATCTGAAATTATACCACCTTTTGGCACTCATTTGAGGTAAAAAGCTTCCATCTGGCCTCATAAACGCTTAGATATTTGTTTATTAAGTTTTGGACCTCTTTAGGTCCCAAGAATGGATTTTTATGTTTCAAATTCGTTTCTAGGCCTGGGGTTGCCACCCTTAGTACTAATTGTGTCCTAATATCAGTAAAATTTCAATCTTTGAGGTCCTTTTTTGGTCATGCATGAGATCTAGCCATTTTTATGGAAGTTAGTTGTTATATTCCAGGTTTGGGTCCATTTGGTGGGTTGCAAGCCACCAAGTGATCAACTTTATGATTAAGACATGCTAAGGGACTCAGATCTGTAATATGGGCTCAAGGTTTTAATAGAATAAGCACGTTTGAAGTTTATGGCTTAACAGGGTAGTATGATGGGCATATAAGCCAGTACATGCAGCGTACAAGCCATGCATCAGTACTCTTAGCATTTAGAGGAGTACACCTAGCGTACTCTCAGGCTTTGGGCTTTGCAATGTTTGGGCCTCAGTTTTGGCTAATCTTTGGACTTAGCAGTTATTGGGCCTTAGTGGCCCATCAAAAGTCACATAATTGATCAAGGACATGTTTGGGCTTAAGGAAAGGCCCATTTGAGAAGTTGGTCTGAATTTAGAAAATCGGGCCAGTAGTGGGCTTGGAAAGATTAGATTGAATTGGGCCTAAGTTATGGTCCAAATTAGACCAGGGGGTAACATGGTCATTTTACCCTAAAAAAGATTTTGGATTTTTGACTAAGTGTTATTATGATAATGTTAGTCGAGGAGTTACAAAAGTAGCCGATAGATATTCCTTACCGAGAGATTCAGTAGCCAGCTTTGTGAGGTGAGGTTTCCTTGAGTAGGAACGGGTTGAAGGCACCAATGTCAGCCTGTTTATGTATGTTAGTATGTGCCAGACTAAGGTTCGATGTCGGGCTGTGCCCGATGTAGGTTTATATGTTTCTGGACTTCGGTCTGATGCTGAGGCAAGCCCGAGGAATGTTTGTATCCTTGATGTCTTCGTGATTCTTGCATGTATCTATTTGTATGTTTCTGGACTTCGGTCCGATGTCGGGGCAAGCTCGAGGAATGTTTATATGCTTTCAGATTTCGGGCCGATGCCTATGGGGCCTAAGGAATGTTTGTATGTTTATGTTATGTGTTAATGTTTATATGTAGTTATTGATATGCTTATGTATATCAAGCTTTGCTCGATACCAGGCAAGGACCGATTCCGGATTTTGGTCGGATGCCAAGCGGGGCCCGATGCCAGACTTTGGTCGGATGCCAGGCGGGGCCTGATGTAGTAAGCTAGGCCCAAGTTATGTGTTATGTGTTATGTGTTTATGTGATTATGTGTATGGTATGTGGGAGTTTGGGGAGACTCATTAAGCTTCATGCTTACAGTTTTCAGTTTTGGTTTCAGGTACTTCCGCTAGTAAAGGAAAGAGCATGGGATGACTGCATAACACACACCACAACGTGCAACCTAGGATGATTTACTCTGAAGTTTTGACATATGATTTTGATATATTGACAGATGTTATTATATTTTTGAGATACACGACTTATGATTTTTATGTGATGAATGATACTTATGGTTTTTATTAATGATTAAAAATGAAATTTTTAGACTGTATTTTTGGGATGTTTCATAAGGTTAATAATGTTTATGCGTTATCCTAAGTTACGATCTTCCACAGAAAATAAACTTAAGGTCTAGAATGTTTTCATGTTATTATCGGATTTAGGATTTTCCCCAATGATTTACTAAAGCTTCTAACACTAACGTGTTACCCTGAAATTGGGATTTTCCCCAGTGATCTGCTAAGAACTAAAACATTAACATGTTATCAGAAGTTGGGATACTCCCCTGAAAATATGCAGGGATTGTGACATTGTCATGCAGTTTTGTTTTTTCTCCAAGATGGCATTATTTCTAATTGACTCTTAAGGTGGGATCCTTCCCAATTCACTAAGTTAAGGATCCTCCCTGATGAACTCTTAAAGAAAAAATCTTTTCCATACGGAAGCTTGAAGACTTCTTGTGAGTCAAATGGTCGCAAATCCTACGGATGAACAGGTCTTACCTATCATTTAAAACAATTTTTTCTTACATAAAAAGGTTTTATTATCCTAAAAGATCTTAATTATTTTAAGATCGCAGTTCGATGACTAATCGTTTCATGCTAATCAGATCTTAAAAGGTTCTTGTAAGATTTGAACTTTTCTGGATCTTGACTATGTACGGATCCTCATAAATCCTACAACTATATCAAGTAAATTAACCATGCAAGCAAAGGAATATAAAACAACGACAACATAAAAAGGGTTTCCCACCAACCCTACAAAACAAAGGGTGAAATATTGTTTTATATACCAAAATGTATTCAAACTGTTTTTAAACTAAATCAATCTTAAGCTATAGATTGACCACCACCACCAGGATTCACCTCCGTTTTCTCTCATCCTTCTTTTGCCTGTAATGCAAGACCCTGATTAGCATCAGCAGACTCACCGGTCAATTTGCTCAGGGCCTCATTCCATCCTGCTACATTCCAGGATCCCGCATTCTAAAGATCCTCTGAAACCTTAATTTTTGCCTCCAGACAACAACAACAACACTCATCCTCACTTTTGAAATCACGTAATCTATCTCAGCTACATGCTCATATTCCTTTTCAGCTTTCTCTTTGGACAACTTCTCCAATGTCTGCAGGAGCTCGTTGTTGACTCCCTCCTGCTCCCTTAAAGCATGCTTTGTTTGAGCGTGCTTGGCTTTGATATCCTCATCAAAGTGAGAGACATGATCAACAACCTCAGATTATTACCTTACTTAACCTAATGGTAGAAGAAATAGGGTACAATTTGACTACATGATGATTAACATTGGGCGGGTAAACCCAATCCGATTAGCGTTTAAAATTTAAATCTTTTATCTCTTTCATATATTATTTTTAAATTATACCTTTAAATATGGGAAAACTAACCTCAATATTTCAAAGGTATAATTTGGGGGCAATTGTTATGGGCAGAATCCTTAACTCATATTTAAGATCTTCAAATATATCTAAAGCCTCGGGATCCTTAAACATATCCTAGGATCCTGAGTATTACCACTAATATTTCTAACATTTTTAAAGGCTATATTTTCTTTATTTTCTCACATATGTAGAGCTAGCCAACACAAGACCCATTCTCAACGGAGAGTCACCTCAACGAGGAAAAAGACCCAGAATACCAAGTCAAATAATGTTCATATGTTGGTTACGGAGGATCCTGGAATTATAAGACTTCTTGGTACTTACATTGGACTATAAATAACACATGTATCTAGCACACAACATACACAAATAGCCCTAGCATTACTCTTGTACCCGTGTTACTCTCATAATCTTTGTAATCTCAGTTTAAAACCAATAAAACATATCAAGGCAGGTGATTATTATCACCTCCCATGGTTTTATGCCAGGTATCCTACAAAGGATCAAGGGTTTTCATTGTAACTCACTTGTCTCACTTTGATTAACATTTAATAATTACATTACACTAACAAAACAACCTTTCATATAATTTGGTCGAATTACACTTGATTAATTTTTGACCAAAGCAATCAGAAGCAGCAAACTCAAGGAAGAAAAAAGTCCTCTAAGTAAACATCTTGGTGATCACCACCACCATCTCAGTCCCCTATCTCAGATCTAAATACTCATGAGCCAACTTCTCCCTCTCCACAAAGGGAACATACCTCATACGAAACATCTCCGAGAACTACTCCCAAGTAACAACAGCTCTCTGCTCAGGAGTGTAAGAGCTAATCACCAATCTCCACCAATGCTTCGCTCCTGACCGGAGAAGGTTCATAGCGCACTTGAACTTCTAGTCAGCAGGGCAAGAACATGTGAAGAAACAACCCTACACATCAGACAACCACCTCATCACCACTATCGAATCCATGACCCTATCGAACTCTGGGGGCTTCGTATTTTTGAAGTCCCGATACTGGAAGGATCTCTCCCCTCGAATCCCTGCTGCAATGATAATCGCGGTAGTTGGAATAACAACAGTCTCAGAAAGAGCAACATATCGATAATCAAAAATCTCAATTATAGTAGTCTTGAAAGACCCAAACTTCTCTGGCATATACCTCCGGACAGCAGCAGCCACCTCAGTGGCGATGATCTCCCAAATCTGATCATTATTCAATCCTGGCCTATCCTGGCCACCCCCTCCAGATTCAGAACCTGATCCCCCTGTGAACACCATACTGAAAATAAACCAGAACTAATAAAAAATACCATAGTTCATACCACAAAAATGTCGTTCCAGAAAAACGGAACCCTTGGGGTTTATGACTTGCTTGCTACACGTATGGGTCCTATGCTTTCAGTATCATGGGCCCATACTACCTTCCATACCTACATGTATTTTTCTCAAATATCATCACAACCACCCAAAATAGATACAACAACTAGGATACGCATACATCTTGTCCTAACTCTAGAGAGAGTAGCTAACCACACCTCACCTGACCAACTGCTCACACACCTACTCACCTATGAAACTTCTACCAACCCTACAGTCACCGATGCATGCTAATAATACATACCAATGGATCCTATATATAGTTGAATACTTGATTCTACCCTAAGCCCTTCATCAGTCATGAACATGAAATAAGGCTAAGTCAAACATTCTCAGGCTATAAGATCTTAGTTATGTACAACTATGATGCACACACTAAGAAACTACAATAACGATGTCAATTTCATTTAACATACAAGAAGTCCTCCTAGTGATCTCACACCTTAATTTTACCATGATCCTCTGAAGTACCTGAAACAATAAACTAAAACTATCAGCCAAAGCTTAGTGAGGTCCACCAAAGTACCACCACACAACATAATAAACAATAACATTCATATATGAGCTTTCAGCCTGACTGGACTGCCTCGCAAGGCCTATAGCCTATTTGGACCGCTCTTTGGGCCTTTGTCATGAATGGGCTACTTTGTAGGGCCTACAGCCTATCCTGGCCGTCTCGAGTATCTTGGCCTTCAGCACAAAGCAGGACTACCTCAACCCAACCACAATATGTTGACATATACAACAAATAAACATTAACACATATCCAACAAATACAGGTAATCATACATATCTACTAATCTATCATATAACTAGAATAAAATCATCCTATATATGAGGATACATAACCTAGTGGGATGGAATTAGTGCCTTCGACCCATAAGTACAGTGATGAAAACTCATCTCTCAGTCTGAACAAATAGCTAAATGGGACTCTACTCTGAATATCAGCTTTACCTTTCACTTATTCATCAAATAGTGACCAATCTCAAATACAACTCAAGATACCCAAAATACCCTTAGGTCAAACTTGGTCAAAGTCAAACAGTCAAACTTGGTCAACAGAGCTAAGTACGCCCATCGTACTCAACTGGTATGCATGGCATACACGAAGCTTGAACAAAACGCGAGGAGTTGACCTCGTACATCCAGCATACATGGGTTACGCCCAACATACGCGATTGGTTCCTTCTTTTCTTATTAAGAGCTTAATCCTTAATCCTTTTTGCCCATAATCCAGATCTAGTCCTAAACCAACATCCTTAACCATAAAGTTTCCAACTTTTTGGTCTTGCATGGCCAACATGTGCTCGACAACAAAAACCCTAACTACTTAACCCATTAAGACCTTGTAAGTCATGCATGGAAGGAAACAAACAATCAATGTTACATGTTTATGCTTCTAGATGATCCAAAATGTCTAAATGGACAACTTATATGGAGTAGAGTAACCTATATCAAAACACCAAGCTTATGGGACCAAGGGAACACAATTTCATGGATAAACAAGATCTAATCAATACTTCATCAAGTTCAGGGTTGTTTAGCTTCAAATCTTGTTGTTATTCTAGATCCAAAGTGTTCATTCAACAAATATTAACCAATAAAAACCCTTTACTTGAAATCATGTTGCAACATCCAACTGTTTTAAAACCATATAAATAACATAGTTGAATTACAAAACAGTAGAAACAATATCTTTGATGCGAGTGTACAGTCCTGTCGAGCTATTCACATGAAAAATCATCAAAACATTTAATCCACAACTATATGCATAAAGCTTAATATGTTCCATGGTATACCACATATTCCACCATACATAGAATGTATGCAAGCAAAATCCTCAGCTCTAGCACCGACATACCAACCCTCCTATCAACATGCACACAACACATATAATAATCATATGTATAATCCACTAACACACTATAACTACATTTCTTGTTTCTGACAAGGGTTGAATTTTGGTCTTCCGTACAATTGACATGGGCCAAATCCTTGTCTTTCATACATACCATAACCATATCCATACTGGGGACACTTCCAAAACCAATAACCGCCTTATGAATACATTGGTACATGTAGTTAGAAATCACATAGAAAGTCAAATTGGGTCCGAAAGCAATAAATCAAAAAAAAGAACCATGTTGTAAGGCTTTATACCAAGAGTTCTCAGGATATCTAACTTAAAAAACATACAACCCTTGGGGTATCCACTCAACGCTCAAACACTACTATCATTGCCCTAACCAATCATGACACATACAATGCTATAACATACAAACCCTCCACAGGAAAGACCCTACCAATCTAGCATATCATCACACCAAGTGTCCTACAGTGCACATACGTAACATGGAGTTATCCTAGTCAAATAGCATACATGTACTCTAACAGTACCGGTATCATAACATCCAAAGTATATACAATAGCATATGTAGCATAGTGAGAAGAATCATCTGTATCGCAAACCCAGAGATAGCACAACAACACTCCCAACTCTTTTCACCAATCAAGTGTGCAAACAGAAAATTACAAAATCAATTTTCATTTAAACTATATTAACTAATAAAAACCCTTTACTTGAAATCATGTTGCAACATCTAATTGTTTAAAAACCATATAAATAACATAGTTGAATTATAAAACAACGGAAACAATATATTCGATGCGATGTACAGTGTAGCTGAGCTCTTCACACAAACAACCTACAAAACATTTAATCCACAACTGTAAGCATGAAGCTTAATAAGTTTCCTAGTATACCTCATATTCCACCATACGTACAATGCATACAAGCAAAGTCCTCGGTTTTAGTTTTGACCTGCCAAACCTCCTATCAACATGCATACAACACAGATAATAATCATACGTATCATCTACTGGCACTCTGCAACTACATTGCTTTCTAAGGGTTAAATCCAGGTCTTACATACAATTTCCAGGGGCCAAATCTTGGTCATCCATACATACCATATCCATATTGATACTTGTGCCAATGCTAATACCAACAACCGCCTTATGAACACGTAGTTGCATGTAGTCAAAAATCAAATACACAGTCGAACATGTGATCCCTACCTGAAAGCAATAGATCACATAAGAACCACGTTGTAAGGCTTTAAACTAAGAGTTCTCAAGCTATCTAAGTTAAACTACATACAACCCATATGGTATCCACTCACCGGTTCACCAATATTATTATTACCCTAACCAATCATGACACATAACAATATCATACACAGGAAAGACCCTACAAGTCTAGTATATCATGACACCAAGTGTATTACACTACACATGCATAACAAGGAGTTATACTAGTCAACTAGCATACATGTACTCTAACAATACCACACCATGATGATTACCTTACTATGTCGCGGTAACCAGTTAGGCGTGTTCTTCATTTAAGTGACATGTCACACGGAGGTCATTAGCTTACCCAGTCATGCCAAGTCTGATCCAGCAATCCTAAAATCCAATTTAAGCCGAACTTCACTCTCAGTCCAAATCCTTAACACCTAGTTCAAGAACCTCATTCCTCAAGGTCCAAACTCAATCCTTTGAGACTCAAGACTTTTACCATATTAAATCACAGCCCGAATATTCAAATAAAGATTATCTCGAAATGGGATATTACAATAGGTAATTTTATCAAAAGATTAAAATAGTTCAAAGAGATAATGAAACAAAATTTAATTGCTTGTTAGTCTATTTTTCTACAAAATACATCATTTTTCAAACTTCATGTGTGGGTACTCCTCAACAAAATGGAAGAGTTGAAAGAAAACATAAACACTTTCTCAATATAGGATGGGCTATCATGTTTCAAGCTAATTCACCTGTGAGTTTTAGGGGGAATGCATTCTAATTGCTTCTCATTTAATTAATAGAACACTGTCTCCTTTGTTAAACATTAAAATCCCTTTTTAAAATATTATTTGGTAATTTGTCATCTTATACTCCAATCAAGACATTTTGGTGTCTATGTTTTACTCACGATCGAAAAGCTATTTTACTCATAATCAAAAAGCTAAAGAAGATAAATTTTCTAGTCGTAATTGAAAGTGTTTGTTTGTAGGATACCCGTTTCGTAAAAAAATGATGGAAACCTTATAATTTAGATATACAAACACTTTTTGTGTCAAGAGATGTTTTCGAAGATATATTTCCCAATAATGATATAGGTACCCAATCTACAGATCAAACACCCAATATAACTGATCTTCTTAATTATTTCGAGACTATTGAAGATGAGTCAGCTCAACTCTCGATTGAACAAGCCACATTCGAGCAGCCCACATCCAAACTACCTATCCTAGAAGATAGAAACAAGATATTACAATCAATTTTTAGTTCAAGTTGATAGGATCTTCTAATACCGATCCGATTTTGCGAAATATAAAAACGGTTTTAGGTGAGATTTTGATTTTAAAAACCTTTATAATTAATATTATTTTTTAAGTAATGATGAACTATAACTATAATATTATACATTAATACTATAAAATTTTGAAAAATTGAAATATTAGATATATCGAGGAAATGTGACTTTCCTTTTTAACCATACATCTCACTTAACCAGTAGATCTAAATCACAAATTATCTAATTTACAAACAATGCCTTAAAGATCGGTTTGAACCAGTCGGTTGGACCGGGAACTGGAGAAGAAAGCAGTTCAACTAGTACCAACTTTATGTTGATTTCTGAACCATAATGAATTGGTTAGTTTTTACAAAAGCACGGTTAAACCGTTAAATTAAATCTGTTGAAACAATTATATTAAATAATAACACATGAAAATAAATCATTTTGCATAACAAGCTTTGATGTTTTTTTTTTACATCTATTGAATTTATTTGAATAAAAAGACATGGTAAATATTATGAAGTTTTCTAGTACGTTTGTATTTATCTAAAATTATTTTTGTTTCTGTATTATATTTTATTTTCTTTTTGATCTATGTGGATTGATATAAAATTTTAGTTGTGTATTTTTTTAATATATTTGGATTGATTTACAACTTGTACTCATATTTATTTTTAATGTTTAGATTTATGGATGTTTATGTATGTTAGAAAAATAGAAAAAAAGATGCATTCCGGTTCAATTAAAAACCAATTCTTTAAAACATTGTTTATATATTTTATTTCTTATATTTAACATATTTTATATCATGTATCATGACATTATATTATTTAAATTGACTAAGGAATAGCTAATAACTTCAACTTTTGTTATCAAATCAATCCAATTTCCTATCTTCATTGGATCTTGAGTGTTTTAACCCACTTTTATGCGAATGTGTGGTCCACAACTTCATAATTGATCATATACAGGTCAAAGCAGTCAACGACAATAATTGATCTCACAATCATTTTCAACTAGTCATTATCCTTTTGAGGCATGGAGCCGATACATATAACTATCAACTATTCATTACCCTTTTCAAAGAAGACATGGTTTTAAGATATTAATAAGTTTTTATGATGTTTTTTTGTTAATGACTAGAAGGCAAAGAACATATTGGAAAATACACTACTCTCTCCATTTTATGAAACTTAATTTCGCCGGAACTTGACCCAAGAGAAAACCATCGCCATTATACAGTCCATAATTTTTGAAGGACATGTTTTAACTTTATTGAAAATTGCTTCATTACGTGCTTTCCAAATGTTCCAGAACGTTGCCATCATAGTTGAGTACATGAGTTTTTTTTGTCTTCTTTGTTTTTCCAAAATTTGTCGCCATTGAGAAAATCGAACTGACATTGTGTTGTCATTTGTAACTGAAAAGGCACACTAGTCTTTTATACGACTCCATACATTACATGCTACCGGACAATTGAGGAAGATATGATTGATCAAATATACTCCATTTTGACAAAAAAAATGTAAGTCTGCTCAATATAAGAGTTTATTTTTATAAGGGGCCATGTTTCCCATATGGAGTTAGCCGCATTTGTGTTATAATATATTTAGGACGCTAAATGATGTAAAGATTCAAGCGAGAACATTCTTGAAATGTCTCCAAACTATCTCCATGTGTCTTCCTAATTGTTTATGCTTACTTTTGACAACATATTTGAAAGATCATGTTTTTTTTTTAATGGCAAATTTTTTATTCAAAACCCGTAGCAAGGAGCTAGAGGCAAAAACAAAACAACAAAGACAAAATTAAAACACTGCAAAAGGATTTGAAAGATCATGTAGCTATTGAATTTCAATTGTGGATGTAGGAGGTGGATGCTAGTTCCAATTCCAAACTACTAGATTGTTTCTACATGAGTACCTATCAAAAACATAACACAATTTGGAATTCTCGATAGCATAAAGATTAGGGAACATGAATTTTTAAGGTTTCCTGTCAATCCATTTGTTTCTCCAAAATTGAAACATCTTGCCATTTCCATACTTTTGCTCAAATAATTGGCTCAATTTCATATTGAAATCTTTAAAATCAACCTTATTTTTTTATATTTCTTTACATGTACCAGAGTAGCTTGATTTAGTCAATCTAGTAGAATCATGCCCATCCCATTTGTGGATCCCACTAGCAACTTGACACGATAATGCAATGGGTTTCGTCGTAAGCCTCCACCGCCATTTTTCAAGTAAGGAAAGGTTTGTTACTCTCATACTTGCAACACCAAGACCACCATGTTTTTTTTTCAAAGCAAAAAATTTTATTCCACATGATCCAAAAAAAATCTTCTTGCCATCTTTTTCACTCCAAATAAATCTTCATCTTATTTTTTTCAATTGTTTATGTTACAGTTAGGGTTGCCTTATATAATGGAAAGTAATACATAGGTAAGCTACTCAAAATAGAGTTAAGTAAAGTGAGTTTTCCCCTAAATAATAGATTTTTTATTTCCACCTGTTTAATTTATATGTGATTTTCTCCACCACCGGCTTCCAAGATTTATTTAGGTTCATATTTTCCCCAACCGGTAGGTCCAAATATGAGAATGGAATTTTAGCTACTTCACATTTTAGAAGGGTGGATACTTCAGGATCTCATCATCGTTGACACCAAGACCATATACTTTGCTTTTCGAGTAATTTTACTTGCAACCTTGGATGCTAAGTAAAAACATCCTGATATGCATGAGAGATTTAGAGCATTTATTACTGACCATTTTTCTAAGAACATGACATTATCAACATAAAGTAAGTGTGAAATACAATGGTCATTTTAAGGATGCGATGTGTACAATCTGTCAGAGTTCCATTAGTTATCCCCAAAATACTCACACTTTTTATATGTGTATTGGTGATATGTTAGAACTGCATGCTAGTTGTAGGCTAAGCATTTTCAAGAATTGCATGATAAAATTTCCTAATTTATGATGCCTGATAGCCTAGGGTATTTCATGTTCTACGATATGAAAGTGACATTATTATTGTAGTTGTTTAGTGTATGCATTATGTGTGACATCCCCATTTTCACGGCCAGAAAAGACCGAATTTGTTTATACTTTTTAAAAATCAGAGTTCTTCTTTAAATAAAAATGTTGCGGAAGTTGTTCCCAGAAAAACACGATAAATACGTTATTAAAACATTTTCGAAGAAACGTATTTTATTCATTTCAAAACATTTGGGATGTCATCGTTAATACAGAAACATAAGCATAAACAGAACTTGCATTTATTTACACTAGTGAGATACATCTCTTTAAATCTCTCAGTGTAATGTGACTTCATATCAACACCTGTGATATAAATAAACTGAGTGGGTCAGGTTGGGAAACCTGGTGAGTACATAGGGTTTTCAACCCACAATAATATAATTATTATGTTTAAACACTCAAACAATCAACCCAATTACTCATCCCCATTAACTTCTTTACTCTTAAGCATTTAACCTAAGAGTCATCTATCATGCATTTGTTTATTCCGAAGTCCCTTTCTTCCAGGGTCATAGGACTAACACTAAATCCATAGCTACCAATGTTCGTTCGTAAAGCACTAATTTCATAGCTGCTATAGTCTACTCATCGGGTACTAAATCCATAGCTACCGGTGTTCATCTAATTGGTACTAAGTCATAGCTACCAGTGTTCATTTAATTGGTACTAAGTCCATAGCTACCGATTCCTAACAGGTACTAAATCCATAGCTACCAACGTCTAACAGGTACTAAATCCATAGCTACTGGTGTTTCTCCAATAGGCACTAAGTTTATAGTTGCCAATGTATACTCTCATCATCTTATATCTCTCGTCATTCATCTACCCATGTTATACCCACAATATTCGTATATATAAAATATGTATACAGTTTAAATTATTTAAAACATGTATAAAACGTTCATCCAGCATAGACAACAAATATTCAGATAATATGCACACATAGCACGTAGTTTATATAAAATACTTCATATCTATGTGTAAGATGAAAGGGAACTATGCACTCACCTGATAAGGTGATGACTTGGTATTCGGACAGCACTTCGTTACTGTTAAAACAATTTTCCTCGGACAAAACCTAGTATCATTACCACTAGAGTTTAGTCTAACGTTAACTGCGACTAATTAATAGTCTAGATATTATTATTATATAAGCGTTAAGAAACACTCTTATATAACTCATAATAATATCCCAAATACTAATTTTAATTTCCTAATAACGTTACTATATTAAAACATAAGCTATACAAAAGATAGGGTAGGCATAACTCACTTACAACGGGTTTTTTCGCAAAACTGGGCTTCGCTGGAGCAGCGTTTCCGAGCTGAAAGGCTCCTCCTCTCGGAGCTTCCCGATGCTCCGGGACTTGCTTCTAACACCTTGGAGGTGCTAGTTAAAAACCTTGAAGTTTTTGGGGTATTTGGGAGGAAAGAGGTGGAGAGTTGTGAAGAAAATGGGAGATTTTCGCTTCTATTTATAGGCTGCCAGCGCCGAGTACGCCGAGCGTACTCAAAAAGTACGCTAAGCGTAATGGTTATGCTGAGCGTACTCAAAATTACGTTGGGCGTAATGTGTCACGTGTCACCATCTGGTGGCTAGCCTTGGGGAGGAAGCAACGGTTGTGATCGCGCCACGTCACCCAAACTCGCACAACACCCTCCCGACTTAGAAAAATCATAACTTTCGCATACGAGCTTCGTTTTCGACGTTCTTTATATCCACGCAAAGGTGGGAACGTACTCTACAACTTTCTTTTAGACTCCGTCGGCTAATTTTGATTTGATTTTAAATTTTATATTATTAACAGGCCAGGACAGGATTGGTCCGTTAAATTCTAATAACTTCTTCATCCGATGTCCATTTTCGCCCATCTTTTTCTCGTTAAGCTACTCTTAATGAGATCTTCGATTCTCTTTTAGGTTGTGTCGGCTAAAACCGCTCGATCTAATATTCGAATTTCGGATTGTACACTGCTAATCCGAAACTTCGAAAAATCATAACTTCTTCATACAAAGTCCGATTTGGGCGTTCCTTTTATCGATGTTCTTAGTTTAACATATTCTACGACTTTCGTTTATATTGCTAAGGCTAAAACTCACTCTATCGTAAATTCACTATTTGCGCTTCCCGGTGCCGTGTCGGTTTCGTCGCAAAACTTCGATGGGTCATAACTTCTTCGTTATAACTCAGATTTCGGCATTCTTTATATGTACAGAAACCTTGTAACATATTCTACAACTTGTTTAAGATTATTTATTCTAAATAATCTTTTGTCGAAAAGTCGTATTCGACCCCTATTGCCTCTAAATTGACTAGCCTGGATCTACGGGCGTTACATTATGGTTGTACATAACTAAGATTTTATAGACCGGGAATGTTTGATTTATCTATTTTCTTGTTCCTTGTTTGCTTGTAGACTTAGGGTAGAATCAGTTCTTCAACTGTCTATCGAATATAGTGTTATGTATGTTAGCATACGCAAGGCGACTGTAGAGTTAGTGAAGGTTTCATGAGTTAGATGTGGATTCTTAGAAGGCCAAAAAATATGAGAATCTGATAGGTACTCTTGAGAGAGTGAGTATACGGAGTATGCGTACCCTAGTTGCTTGGGGCCTAGTGGCTTGGGTGATTCATGGCGCTCCTTCAAGACAAATATGGGCAGGTATGGAAGGTAGAATGGGCCCATACTACTGTAAGCATAGGATCTGTACGTGTATCAAGGAAGTCATAAGTGTTGAGGGAAGAGTGGTTGAGTAATGATGTGTTGAGGTATATTGTGATTCTCTGACGTGTTATGATTTTAATTTCATTATGGTATAGCATTAGGGTTATTTATAGCTCATCCTCATGTTTCCAGTCGTTTGGTTATGGTTGCTCTATATGAGGGTGAAGTTAGTGTTTGTTTGCTCCCAAGTGGACATGGTTATTTAGACGTAAATGGTACAACTCTATAAGAGTTAGTTGATCTTGTAGTGTCTAAGACTTGTAAGTAGTACCAGTTTGAGTCGTGAGACTCTTGTAGGAAGCGTATGTGATGATTAACCCAAGGATTGTAGCATGAGGATGGATGCCCAGTTGATGGTTGGGATGTTGTTCTCTACAGTGAGGTTATGTTCTTCCAGCCTCCCATGTTTGGGGGAGAAGGGATTGGATGTGTGTCATTAGATGGATAGGAGAAAGGGAGGGTGTTCTACACATCAGTTACTACTGCAAAAGGGTATTATTTAGTTCATTGTGAATCATTTCCATCTTACAACAAGAGAATAATTGAAGCTTAATTGTTCTTTTGGTCTGATGACCTAGGTGAAGGCCATGTTTTAAGTCGGATAAGTGACACATTTTTCATAAGGTTAGGTGTATCCTAGGAGGTTCGAGATGTTCTTGATTCGGCATTGAGAGTTTTATTATATGATAAGTTTCTGGGTTTATTCTTCAAATGCAGTTTTGGTTGTGTGAAGTTTAGTTCGTAAGGTGCCTCATCAATCCAATGGTATTCTGATCAATTTTGCTAAGTTGAGGTGGCGATGCTTCGGGGATGTATCTGAGGTTTCTATCTAAGATTCAAAGTTTCCTTAAGATTTACTGATTATTATTTAAAATATCATCTTGTGTTGTGTTATACATTCTGAGAGTGAAGGTTGGTATGTATCTAGTTGAGCCGGTCTGAGATTTTAATGTCCAAGACGTCAGACGATGATGGTTAGAACCCTATGTGGGGGAGAACTGCATGTTCTACTTGGATGATCATCAGCCAATGCAATTTTATGGTGTCACCATAATGGATCAAGGGAATCTACGATTCAAGTGGGAGACATTTTTCGTTTAGGGTTATTATAGGTAAGAATGAAGGTAGGCTACCATTGAAGAGCTCGTGTTTAGGAAGTATTTTCCTTGTGGTCTTGAGGGTCTGTTGGAATCCTTCCTGGCCAGGAAGAAATCGAATATTGGTCTGATCGAATGCAGAGCAAGTTGACATCTGGCCTATGTCTTCCAAGACACGTGTGTTGCATGTCCTCAAAATAGAAAGTTGTGGGGTAAGGAACTCTTTGTGGTTTGTAGTTTCTTCTGGAAACACCAAGGATCTTGAGAAAGGACCGTTTGAGTTGTGTAGGTTGGGCATCAGATATAAAGGGTGATGTTAGCTCGCAATATAGGTTTTCTATTTATGGTCATGAATGGGAAGTTGTTAATCTGTTGACCAGCTTTAGAGTTCGATACATGTATTCTTGCATGCGATGTGTTCATAAGTATAGGGGATCATTGGGTTTAATTGTCGATCCATTTTCGATCATTTGGTTAGTTCTTTCCTCATCTGCATCTAACATTTATCTAAGGACCTCTAGACAGTATTAGTTGAAGGTTTAATTGATGCGCCAACCCTTCATCAAGTTCTATAATGTTTATATCTTCGTCTCAATGTATGTACTCTCGACTGTTTCATTGTGGAAATATTTTTCTTAGTAGGCTCGAGTTGGCAGTTGTCCTTGGGTATAGAGAGTTTGGATGTCAGAGTTGTTGGATTAGGTGTCTAAGCCCATAACTATAATTGTATGTACTTGAACAGATAATAACATGGTCCTTTTGGGCTGCCTTCACCAGAGCAATTTGATAGGATGGATATTTGCGAAAGAGGTTATTTGTGATTTATTAATATATTAAAAGAATAATATATTAATTGAGAAATCATATTATTTAATTGGTATTGATCAAGAATTAATTCAGAATTAATTTAGTGATCAAAAGAGACTGATCAAATTAACGGGGACTGTTTAAGTAAATCAGTGATACATATAGGTTGGGCCAATGATCCATGTTGATTACAGATGGACTAAGTCTGTGTGAGAGTCCATGAAGAGTTAGTCTAAAAGGCTATCAAATAAGTTATTAGATTAAAGGCCTAAGTGAATGAATTAGGTGTAACAAGATGAGACCCTTGGAATTCCAATTTATAAATGTAACCCCTATCACTCAAAAAATGAGCCAAGTCTTCAAAGAAGAGACCCTAGCCGATTTTTGGTGCCTCCTAGCCTCTCTCTCATAATCCTCCATTGTTCTTGGTGTTTGTGACTTATTTGAGGTATCACATTTGAGGTACTAAGATCTTGAAAGGTCAAGTTCTACAAGCTACAACAAAGAGGTATTCATCTAACTTGTTTTATGTTGTAAATCTCAAAATTATATGCTAGTTAGGCTTCATGCTTTAGATAAAAAGAAATTTTCATGTATAACTTGAGAAAACTTAGATCTAAAGCATTAGGGTTGTATGTGCACCAAAGGAGGGTTATAGTGCTCAAAACCCATCAGTGATATCAAAGCTTAGGGTGTTTTCTATTATATTGATGCATTGGTTAATTGTTCAAAGTTGAAGAAAATGAAATCTGCTCTCTGACTGGTGGACTCGACGAGTCGAGCCAACTCAACGAGTCCAATGCCTAACTCGACGAGTTGGATCATCTGTTTGCAGATTTTCGTGTTTTTTGGCCAGAATTGGATTAGGATCATTACCACAAACTGTTTTGATAGATAAAAATCAGTTTTTATGATAAGGTAATGATTATCCTCATCCAATTGAAGATCAATTGTCAAATTATGAGATAATTACTTGTTTATATGATAAATAAATTGTTTGTAGAATTTGATGTGAATTATCTTTTTATATGAAATTAGATTAGGTCAAATTGTGTGATATAGACATATTATATGATTAATTTAATTGTTCTCAAATTTGATCTAAGAGTTCTTGAAAAGTTTCAAAACTTTCTCTCAAGTTTTGGAATTTAAAATTTGATTAAAAAGTTTTAATTTTGAAATATTTAAATTCTAAACCCTAGAGTTTAAAATTTAACCCTTATATATATATATATATATATATATATATATATATATATATATATATATATATATATATATGTATAAGACAATCAGTCTTACTGTTAGTAGGCCTCATTCACGAAGCTGGTCTATAAGGGGGTATAAGGAAATTGCCTATAAAATGATGATTTAATGGGTGTCCACTCTCACCACCACTCCCTTGACTAGTTGAGGGTCGTTAGGCGACCGGGTAGGATAGGACATAAATTCTCATTAAAAAGTAAAATGATAATTATAAAAATACCTAATCGTTTTTCATAAATTCACAATCTTAGTTACTTTAGGAAAAATGTGAAAATGGTGCTATTCCATGAATTTGCACTTTGCACCTTACCAAGTCATTAGTGAACGTGTGTGGTTAACTGGCGGACTAATTTGGACTAACAAGGGTGGCAAAGGGTAGCTCGATGTTTGTCATAGATCAATGGAGCGTGTGTGGTTCACCAGCACATTGATTAGGTGACAAATGACATCAAGAGTATCACACATATTTGCATGTTTATTCACACCTTGTTTGTGATCCTCGATATCCCAGTCACAAACTCGAAGGGCATAATTGAGATTTAAACATGACATTGAAAATTTCAATGAATCTCAAAGAACTAGGAATTTCATAAAACTTAATTCTTTAAATTTTAGTTTTGGGTGGTGAAATTGGTAAATCATCATTTACCTGCCTTCAAATATTTTTTTAATTGGATTACAGCATCCCTCTTCCGAATTTTATTATATTGTGTTTGGATCCTAGCCTTAACATTTCATTTGGGTGTTATGTTAAGGTATTTCTATCTAATGAAACTTGTCCTCTTTTTCAGATATCTACCTAAAACAAAGCTTCAAACTCAAGCTCTTTCGGCTCTTTCTCCCTCATGAACTTATGTGGGAGGGTCATTATCGATGGGTCGAATTTCAATGATTGGATTCGAAACATTCGCATGGCCATTCGATACGAGGAAAAGTAATATGTCCTCGACAAAGAGCTGAAGGAGATTGATGAAGAAACTACTACTCCTGAGCAACTGGCTAAGTATAGGGCTCATGAGAAGGATGCGACAAAGTTGTCGTGCATCATGCTATCCACTAGGACTTCTGAGCTTCAGAAGTCCTACGAGGACTTCTGAGCTTCAGAAGTCCTACGAGGACTTTTGAGCTTCAGAAGTCCTACGAGGACTTCTGGCCTTTCGAGATGCACCAAGACTTGATGAAAAGGTACCATCAGAGTGGTCGACAAGAAATGTATGAAATCATTTCCTCCATGATAACAACAAAAATGAAGGATGGAGATTCCATCACGACCCATTTGCAAAAGATGCAAAGATATGTGGACTGCTTACTAAAGTTGAATGTCAATTTCGATGAAGAGTTGGCTACTGATATTATCCTACACTCGTTGCCTCCTTGTTATGATCAGTTCATAATGAGTTATCATATGAACAAGGATGAAGTCACTCTAAGCAAGCTTTAAGTCCTTCCGAGAACTGTTGAAAGTAGTTTAAAAGGCAAGTCTATTGTACCCACTCCTACTGTTACTACCCCAGTCCTAGCAACTGGACATGGGAAAGGGAAGAAAAGGAAAGGTCCTTCAAATAATCATAAGGGAAAGTCTCATGATGGATCCTCTTCAAGTGGGTACAAAGGTGGTTCTGCTACTGCCTCATCTAATCCAAAGGAAGCAGAGTGCTTCCATTGTCATGAAAAAGGGCACTAGAACCGAAGTTTTCCTAAATACTTGCAGGACATTAAGGATGGGAAGATAAAGCCCACCTTCGCAGGTATTTACACTATTCAATCTAACAACCCATCACATGATAGTTCTTGGGTCCTTGATACAGGATATTGTTTTCACATTTGTTCTAATTTGCAGGGTCTAAGAAGAAATAGGGATATGGAGCACGAGAAGATGAACTTGATCATGGGGAATAGGAAAACATCACAATGTGTCATAAACTGTGAGTTTCTCATTCCAATGGTTGGATGGTGTCACAATGTGTCGTGAATCATCGTGGATTTCACTTATGTGAAGGGTCGACAGTTGTTTCATAGAGATTCGTGTGTTTGGTTTGTCGGTCATTAATATAGTTGGGTATATTGAGTAACATGGAAATACTACGGATGGCTCGGTATACAATGGTTTTGGATCAGGATTTGATAGGATTTTGACTTGTTGGAAAAGTCATAGTTGTTATCAGTAGTTCCCTGTGGAGTTTTCTTAGTATATCTTTATGCGTGGTTGTGAGAAAAGTTCGGAGTGAGTTGAGTTGCCAGTGATGAAGTTCATTGTAGGAATCTTGGATGATCTACTAAGTAGTTGTACCCTTCAGCTTATGGGAGTGTGGACTTTGTCTGAGATTTTTCTTCTAGATTGATATTGTTACGCTCGTGAGAGCGGTGGGACAGTGATGAATTGTCAGGAATTCGTGTGTATTTGAGAATTTTTAGGAGATTTCTGAATGTTGGATAGATTGAAATTCTTGATCGAAATGTTTGAGAATTGTGATACATGGTTTAGTGGTGTACATGGTCAGGGACTTGGGATAAGTATGACAAGTGGATGATCATCAACCATCAAAAGGCTAGGTTTTTTGTTGGCATCAGTTGGGTTCTGAATGGCCTCTTAAGTTTGATATATATATGTGCTGATTATATGGAGTGGTTACAGGGAGCATATGGATTATGTTATTAAAGTTTCCAGAAATTCTAACTGAGTTAAATTTTGAGGACAAAATCCAGTTTAAATGAGGAGAATTGTAACACCCAGTTTTAAGATGTTTATAATATCAGGATAACGGGAATAGATGAATCGATTAAGGGTCTTGAACTTCAAGGGAATATAGTTTAGACATTATCCAATGTTGATAATGTTGGATTAAGTTATTAAAAGCCCTTAAATTATACTTGAAGCAAAAGGGTAAAATGGGATAGAAATAATATTTTGGGTTTCTTGGATGGATTATGGTTTTAGTTTGACATGTATTAAGTCAAAAGTATTTAAATAGGTTGTGTTGCTCATTAATACCTTTCTATGCATATAATAATTGTCAAAAATCAAGTTGAAACATAGAAGGTATGATCGTTTGAAGTTAGAGTGGAATTTGGTGAAAATCCGTCATCACGAGGTGAGGAGCATCTCCTCATGACATGATGAGAGTGTCACTAGGTAATAAACAGACTATCATGAGGTGATAGCTAGGTAGCCGAAGCCCATGCATAGAGTTTTCTATGTATTTAAAGGGTGGTTATGTGTTTTTAGGACATTTTTCTATCTTCGGTCATATCTAAAGCCTCATGAGAGAAACCTTAGCCTCCCTTTCACCACTTTGAGCCTCCCTCTCCTCTCTCATTCATTTATAGAGTTTCTAGTGTTTTTAGATTAATTCTTTCAAGAAAGATTGATCCTTGAAGCTTGGAAATTGAAGATCCCAACTTTCATTCACCTTTTAGACCAATGTAAGTTATAAAGTTCCAAGCTTTATTGCATATCATCTTTGGATCTATGTGTATTTGGTGTTTTGGTATATTTTGATGAGTTTTGAGTGAGAGTTAGGAATAAATTTTGCAACTTTATTACTCTCTAAGGTCCCAATAACATTATATGCTTCAGATCTAGACTCAGAAGTTGTTTTGATGTCATGAATGGGATTTTGACCCATTTCTTACCCCCCTGTTTTTTACCTACTTTGGGAAGGACATGTATTGGACATGCATGACCATAAAGAAAGGATTTTTATGTTGCATTTGGATGTATGAAAGCCTTCTAAAAAGTATGGATGAATGGCCTTAACGATTAAGAGCTTAATACATTATAAAGGCCATAGTAGTTCTCACGACGTGAAGGATTAGCCTTCACAACGTGAGAAAAGGCAGTCTTCGTGACTGTTTTTTCGTGAGGTTACCACGATGCGATAGAAGCTCGGTCACAAAATGACAGCCCGTTAGGAGACTTTGACTGTTGAATTTTTAACCAAGTTTGACTTCAGGTCAATTTGAGGGTTTTGAGCTGTAATTTAAGTATTAGTCCTTGATTGTTGTTTAGGTAACCTATAGTACCAGTTTTGCATTTGTGAGAGCTGTGATCTTATCTACTAGACTACAGGGTGAGTTTTCTTACTATACTTGGTACTTTAGTATGTGTCCTTGTGTGTAAGATGTTGTTATACTGTAGTGTTCTTTTACATTAGTAGACATGCTATGATTACATGTGTTTGTTGTTATTGTTTTGGTGTATATGTCGACATGGTGCGATTGGCTTGAGGCAGTATTATTTTGTATTGTAGGCTAACAAACTCGGGAGCAGTCTTATCTTATGATGTAGGCCCGAGGGCAATCCAGTTATAAGTTCTGGGCTCGGGAGCAATCCACTATTATGGGGTAGGCCCGAGGGCAATCAAATCATAATTTGTGGGCTCGAGAGTAATCCAATCTTATGTTGTGGGTCTGAGGGCATTCCATTGATAAGTTGTAGGCTTAAAGGCAATCCAATCTTATGATGTGGGCCTTGTGTGGATACATTGTATATGTATTTGTGTATGTGTGTGTGTCGGGGGGGGGGGGGGGGTATTTTGGAAGAATTCACTAAGCTTTGGATTATAGTTGTGGATTTAAATGTTTTCAGGTACTTTAGATGATCGGGGCAAGGCGAAGGCATGATCATACACATCCTTCTGCTAATTTATAATTTTGTGATGATATCGATACTCTGATCTTTATTACTTTGTTTTGAAATAATGGTTGATTACTTATGGATTTTATGAAACTATCTTTCGAAAATGAAAAATTTTACTATGATTTTTGCAACGTTACAAACCAATTATATCCACATTTGATAGTTAATATCTACCGATATATATATATATATATATATATATATATATATATATATATATATATATATATATATATATATATATATGTATGTATGTATGTATATATATATATATATATATATATATACACACACACACATCGAAACTCATATGTTTTCTTTATCTGTTGTTTGCAATAACCCTCACGTACAAACAATAACAAAAGAAAAAAAATTTGTTCATATTTCTAAAAGCGATACATGGATTTATCTGATTTTCTTTCAAACAAAATTGTTTTTTAATAAATTCTACCATTTATATGAGAAAAAAACCATAAATTCTACAATACGAATTCTAATTTCCCACACTCTAAATGTTGGAAAGACATCTTAATATTAATACTATTTGTATGAGTTGGTTTCTGCTTTAACCAATTCTATCCACCCCTTATACTAAAGTTTATAACAAATGGTCTAAACAAATATGTTTTCTTTATTTGTTGTTTGCAGTGACCCTCCCATACAAACAATGACAAAAAAATTGTTCATATTTCTAAAAGAGAAAGATGTATTTTAACTGCTTTTCTCTCAAACATAATTGTTTTTTAATAATTAATTAGAACACAATAACCTAAGCATATATATATATATATATATATATATATATATATATATATATATATATATATATATATATATGCGCTTAGGTTGTTGTGTTCTAACTAATTATTGTGTGGATGTAAGAATGATTGTGGGCCAATCATTTAGTTATTTTAAGAAATACATTTATCCACATTATTAAATTTTTTAAAAAAATAGAATAAAACCATTTAATTAAAAGAAGGGTAAAAATGTATGTTTCCGTTACTTTCAAATTAGGAAACACAAATTTAAAAATGGAATTTTCAGATTTTTAGGGACTTTTGATTATCTTAATTTTGAATTCTGTTTTTTTTTTTTAATTATAATGTTGTTGTGTTAGAATGATGTTCTATAATATTGTTTTGTCAGAATGTTATTCTATTACAATATTAATGAAGAATAATAAAATTCTTGAACCTGAAGTTGAATAATAACAACATTCTTATACATTCATACACATCTGAACTTAAATACAAGTTCATAAATATTCTTACAGACTAATAAATCTTAATATAATTGTACATATTCTAACAAAATGTAAACAAAATGAATAACAAATTTAATTTTGCGGTCCATTCATCAAACACCGTTTCAACTCGACATTCCATTTGTTAAGCATCATTTTCGATTGCATTCCAATCAAACTTGAAGTTTTTGGAATGGATGGAAATTATGAAAGTGTACCAATAAATAACTCTTCGAATTGTATAATTACTAGACCTTTTAATCCCATCACTCTCAACACGAGTTTTGGTTTTGGGGTTGCTTCTGTGAAACCAATTCCAAATTTAGTTTAGAATCGAAAAATACATTACCATATGAAAAAAGAAGAAAAACTAAAGTCTTCTGTACAAATATAAGGAGTTGTGAATTGCGCCAAAACCCGTAAGTAAAAATTGAAGAAAATGAACAAAACAATGAGTAAGTGCAGAAAAAATAACAAGTTTTAGACATGCTAGCTCATACAAAATTCAATGCTTAGGTTGAATTGGAATTTAAGCATCGGAATTCAAGATTTCATTCTAACCGAATTGGAATTCAAGATTCCTTGCTAGCAGAATTATCCTCATCATATTAGATACCAATGGTTCTGCCAGAATGGTTTTGTTGATACAATTAAAGGAACTAAAATTTTGAATTTGCCACTCTTTCACTTGATACGGTGGGATTAAACAATTTACATATCATATACCTCATTTTCTATCATAACAATCCACTTGCAATATTGCACAATTAAATAATGATTCCTGCCATCCAATGTAAGTGGTTTAATATTCTATAAATCCAATCGAAATTTATATTAGAGTTAAATACATAATAATTTATGGTGTATGTTAAGAGGATTTTATACACAGGAAATTATTCCAAAATATGCCTTAGGATAAAACAAAATAGAATTCCAAACCTTTGTAAATATAAGATAAGAAACGTGCCTTTGTAACATTAGTTTATTCGACAAGCATTCTTCAGAATCGATGGTTGTATAAGGTGAGACAATTTAATCTAACAAAAAATATTAAAACTTATCAAAAATATAGAACTTGGATGAGATTAAAACTCAAAATCTGGGATTGAATAAAAACCCTAATTTTCGGAATTAAATTTGTGCCCCCATAACAAAGCCATCGGAAACTGAGTTCAAGAACATACCAGGGCTAAACTTTTGTTCGGTGGAGGGTGAAAAACAATTTCCACCTATGCCACTCGACGTTGTCATTTAATTGAGCATTAGAGTTTAGTAGGCATTATATAGACAAACAAGGAAGAAAACTTAAAAAGGTCAATTGGAAAAAAAATCAAAAGATTTAGTTGACTCACCTGTAGACGGATTAGTGGACGCTGATGGTAGCAGACACACTGGTGGCGAGAACCCTTCACCAGTGAGAAATGGAAAGACAGGGGAAAGGGGGTTTTGCAAGAGAGGTATTGGGAGGAATGGAGGAATCGTTGCAGATTGGGATGGATATGTTGTTTGAGATGCACCACTATAAGAAAAGATAGGGTGAACGTTCACCAATGGAGGGGTTGATGGTGTTCGGTGGTAATGGTGGCTCGGTGGTGGCTGATGGTACTGGTCAGCAAATGGGCAAGCCCTCTCATCCTCTTCAATAGGCAGGTAGGGTGAATAAAGATGAATGACTGGAGATTTAAACATGATTTTCTATTTAAAGGGGATATTAATTCATTTAATAATTACCATAAATAATTATAGCTAACGTTACCAAATTACCCTTTTGGAATGATTAGCCAACAATCATTCCTACATCCACGCAATACTTAGTTAGAATACTTGAACCTCTCTCTCTCTCTCTCTCTCTCTCTCTCTCTCTATATATATATATATATATATATATATATATATATATATATATATATATATATATATATATATATATATATATATATATATATATATATATATATATATATATATATAGAGAGAGAGAGAGAGAGAAAGTTAGGATCATATGTAAACCAATAAGTATTGTATATATGTATGACTCAATATGGACCAATCAATTCATATGTGTATTATAGTAATTTTGGTTAATTAATTGAATTAATAAATAAACCAATTAACTATATTCAAATTAAAGCTAAGAAACAAGGAAAATCTCTCTCTCTCTCTCTCCTTGTATCACACGTCTTATTCCCACTGATTTTTAGGGTTCCAACGATTTTAATCTTCACATCGTTTTCTTCATCAGCAACAATAATCTGTCTGCAATTCCACACTTTTTCTTTTTTCCTATGTGTAATAAATTGAATACTAGTTACATTTGTGTGGTATCTATCAAACCCATTCATTGTTCCAGTTTTCCCTTCTTACCGTACAAGGCAATGGCAACCTCCTTCGGCGACATCTTTTTCGACGACCTATGTAACACTGTCGACAGCTTTTCCAATGAAGAAAGCTCCATTCTTTTGGTGACCAAAGCTTTTCCATATGGCAAGTAATCGTTGTTGCTTTTAATTATTTAGGGTTTTAAACTTGTGATTTTTTATGAACAAGATGTTAAATCTATTTAGAAAAAATAATGAAACTTAATGTTACCAAAAGTAACAAAGCCAAATTCTAAAAGAATTTGGGTTTTAGGAAAAATATGATTTTAGGTCAGTTGATTTGTCAAGAATATGATTTGACAAGATAAAATGTTAACAAATTTTTTTTGTCTTTTATTAATATTGGGAAATTGTCATAAAAGTTTCAGTATTTTTTTAAAAGTTTCACTTTAGTTCCAAAAAAACTTTTGAACAGAAAAGTCTTGAATATTCGATTTTACATGATAATATGTCATTTTCTATTAAAAAAAATTACTTTTCTGAAATTGCCCTTTATATATATATATATATATATATATATATATATATATATATATATATATATATATAGTAAGAAGTTTTTTTTCTACATATTTTTTTGACGAACAAAATAAATGAATCACTAGATGATTTATTTGTAAGATGATTCACAAGAAAAAATTCCCAGAAAAACATCTTTATGATTCATTTTTAAGTAAATGAAGAAAAAATTCATTTTTATAACAATTTTAGTGAATAACAACAAAATCATTGTATAAATGAATCATCGAGATGTTTTTTTGAGAATTTTTTCTTGTGAATCATCTTACAAATAAATCATCTAATGATTCATTTTGTTTGTTCGCGAAAAAAATATGTAGAAAAAAAACTTCTTACCTTCCTACCAAAAATTTCCTTCTTATTTGATCTTGAGTCTATATATATATATATATATATATATATATATATATATATATATATATATATATATATATATATATATATATATATATATATATATATATATATATATATGGGAAAAAGTGAATATACTCTTAAGGGTATATAAGCTTAGGTACCCAAACTCACTATATTACATCGTTTTGTATCATATATATACATTGTAATTGTTCAATGTTCTTATAATTCAACTTCTAACTTGATTTACTTCCAAGATTTTTATCAATTTCACATTTATATTCCTCTTACATAATTTTCATTTTCAACTATAATATATATAGCCTAGTAGGTGTTCGACAAAAAGATATGATGTAAGAGGAAGATAATAATGAAATTTCGAAAATTTTGAAAGTAAATCAAGTCAAGGGTTGAAGTTTAAGAACTTTATAATAAATATATTAAACAAAATAACGTATTATAATGGGTTTGGGTACCTAAGCTTATATACCCTTAAGGGTATATTCACTTTTCCATATATATATATATATATATATATATATATATATATATATATATATATATATATATATATATATATATATATATATATATATATATATATATATATATATAATTGGAAAAAAGAAACAAATCATAAGTCTCACAACAAAATTCTCTTCTTCAACCATTTTTTTATATAATTGTTGCAAGTATCATTATTATTAAGGTTAAATTTTGTGTTTCTTGCTACTTAGTTCTACCACGTATTGATAATGAATAAAAAATAAAGATGCAGGGATCTTTTTTTATATGTCTTCTATAGTTGATCTTGATCTTATATTGTAGCTTCTTGATTTACATATGATTTTGGTATTTGATGCAAGGTGAGATTGTCTTATAGTTCAGCAACTCATTTTGATAAATGGTACTTGTAAATCTAATAGTAATGTGAAACTTGGATGCAGTGAATTGAATCTTTTTTCAAGATTATATGTTTATAGCACATATTCTTAATTTCCAAGATTATAAGATTATATGTTTATAGCACGTATTCTTATTCTTAGTAACAGGAGATCATTCATTTTAATTCTGATCGGTTATTTCATTATTGTTTATAAATATTTTTGTTTTTTATACAAAACGGTTGGGTTGATACAAAGAGAAAGAGAACAAGTGACAATATTTAAAAAATGACAACAATCTTTTAAGAATTAAGAGTATTTTCTCAAGAATGAATGATGTTTTTTTTAAATAAAACATGTTATTTTGTATTCTTTCAAGAATGAAATATTTCTTTGAAGAAGATTGTAATTCATTTTAGGAATGGTTATAGTTCACTAAAGTTTTTATTGAATTTGATGTAAATACTATGTTCTGACGTATTCTTTCAAGGATAAAGTATGTTATTTTATGAACGAAATTATGAGTATTATTTTAGAAATTGTTATAAATCAGTATATTTTATATTGTGTTGTGATGTAAAAAATTTCTATGTTCCAACCAATTCTTTGAAAAAAGACACTATTTCTTTCCTTATAATTTTAATAATGAAAACTGTTTTCTTTAATAAAATTTTAAAATGAACTTAATATTAATGTGTTTGTAAATTTTCTAAAATTTGATTCAAACTTGATAAAAAAAAGTCAAATGAA
This sequence comes from Lactuca saligna, assembly GCF_052625555.1. Lineage (NCBI taxonomy): Eukaryota > Viridiplantae > Streptophyta > Magnoliopsida > Asterales > Asteraceae > Lactuca > Lactuca saligna. The sequence continues at coordinate 27,146,323 of NC_136422.1, forward strand.
ATCTTATAAAATTTGAAATTTTCTAAATAAGAATATATAAGATGACCATAATACACTTTCAGATAATTTATTTGAATAAAATATTTGATAATTTTGTTTTTTCATTCTCTCAAAAATCATTATGATTTTCATTGATCTAATGGCTGTGATCGAATTATATATATATATATATATATATATATATATATATATATATATATATATATATATATATATATATATATATATATATATATATATATATATATATATATATATATATTAAACTGTCAACTTCTTTTGATAAAGAAGGTACAAGAATTTGGAATGCTTAAGGCCATGCGCAAAACTTTTTTGGTTGTCAATACTTTTCAATATATTCCATTTTTTGGTTGTCAATACTTTTCAATATATTCCATTATGTAATTTTTACTAATATTTATAACCGCAAGAATCTTCTGTTTTATAAATTAAATAAATTTTTTTAGATATTTTAGTGATAAACGATATTTATGTTGAATTATGTATATAACTTAATGTTAAAATCTAATTTTGAAATGACTTTAAAACATTTTGTATGTTTAAGTACTAGTAAAAGATTCAAAACTTACCATGTGACCTAGGATTTAGCGATAACAGGTACATGAACTTGTCAAAAAGTTTGGTTAAATATTATCTAAATTTGTTTACAACACATTTTACTGCCTAATAAATAAATGTTTTTTACAACACATTATATTTTAATTCAATTTGTCAAATGTTATTTTATGTTTATTTTGAATTAATTTTATTAAATGTCATTTTATGTTTTTTTCTATTTTATTAAATTTCACAAAATATTTTAATTTAATAATTGGAACAAAAATATAGTAATAAATGCATATTAACTTTATTAATAAACTCATCTTTTAATTTCAAATTTTCTAAAATTAAAGTTTATTAGTTTTTTTTATTTATTTAAATTTAAAAGATAAAAAACATTTCTATTATAATAATTCATTATTATAAAATAATAGGATTTTTCTACGAATTTCCTCAAAATTTGTATACATAATGTATAAACATATTTTTATGTATTTTTCAGTATATTTATGAATTTTTATATATTTTTTATGTATTTATATATTTTTTAAGTTTTTAAAGTTTATATAATTTTTTTATGTTTTTTTGTATTTTAAATGTATAAAAATATTTTTTACGTTGTTATATGAACTTTTACGTAATTTTATGTATTTTGTTATATTTTTCTCATATTTATGTATTTTTTTCTAAGATTTTTATATAGTTTTTTAGATATTTTATGTATTTTAAATGTATAAACATATTTTTAGCCATTTATATGTACTTTTTAAGCATTTTTATGTATTTTGATATATTAGCTTTTAATATGTATATATTTTCAAGTTTCTTTGTAAGCTAACTAATAGTCCTTATAAATGAAGAAAAAAGCTCTAGAGTATTTTAAAACAAACATTTTTCTAAGAGGTCCTTGAAGAATCAACACCATTTTTGTAGGTTAATTTCTCCATTTTTTCTTGAATTCAGTCTGTAGATGAACAAAGTTTACAAATATCTTTATTAACGATGAAGATATTCATAAACCTTGTAAAATGAAATATAAAAATAATTAAATTACTCAAAATTATATATATATATATATATATATATATATATATATATATATATATATATATATATATATATATATATATATATACATTTATACATAATATAAAAATGTTGAAGGAATCTATATAATTTTTTTTATTATTTTGAGAAAATTAATAATCTTATCTCATTACCTGCTCAACATATCAAAATTGGCTAGTTAAGTAATTTGCTCGTTTTATGGGCTATTATAACACTTCAATTTATAAACAAATTCTGTAACCAACTACAACTCAAAATATGTAAGTAATAAGTTGATTGGCTCTTGAACTTTCTACTAAGACTGTTAAACCACAATGTAAAAAATTTAAAGTTTGTTAATTGTACTGAAACGTTATTTTAATATAAAAGTTCATTAAATTCCAACTAAAAGTTATTTAACATTAAATCAATACTACTTAAAAAAAATATATCAGCTTACTAAATTGATACATAACATATTTATCATCAATATTTGCTAGTATTATCTCATAAATAGGCGATTATCCGCGCGTTGTGTATAAACATCTATATTGTTGAAATTTTTACAAATATATGATTTTTTGAATATAACAATAACGATGTTATTAAATTTGATATAATAATTTGTATATACTAAATTGATATAATATATTGATTATTTTGAATTATATGATAACATATACATTTATTATAACTTCATAATCTCAATCGTTTGAATCACTTCTACCCGCGAGTTACACATGAATAAAATTAAATATAATACATGATTTGATGTTATTTATAGTTGTTTTTATTGTTAATTAATTTTTTAAAATTTATTTGCTTAATATTTTAGTTTCTATCATTATAATTATTTAAAACATCAAAAATTGTTTTTTTATTTTAAAGCTAACAATATAATCATTTATATAGAGTTGTTTTTAACTATTGTTATTGTAAGTTATTTTAAGCTACTTATTTGGAAACTTTTAATGATTATAAAAATATATTTAAGAAATATTTTAGTTAAATTGAAATTACAATGTAGTTTTTGTTTTTATTACTACAATTTATCACTTTTAACTATTAACAAAATATTCTTCAGTTTTTTAAATGAAACTGAAATTTATATTTGAGTTGACATTGTAATGCGCAGAAACACCTATATAGTTGAAGTCTTTACAAATATATATATTTTAAAATATAACACTAACGTTGTTGTTAAATTTGATATAATAATTCGTATATTAATTTGATATAATATATGGACTATTTTGAATTATATGATAATATATAAATCTATTATAACGTCATAATCTCAATCATTTGAATGAATTCTACTCGCGAGTTACACATCAATAAAATTAAATATTATATATGGTTTAATGTTATTTATAGTTGTTATTTTTAACTAATTTTTTAAAATATATTTGCTTAATGTTTTAATTTCTATCATTATAATTATTTAAAACATCAAACATTATTTTTTTATTTTAAAGGCAACAATATAATATTTATATAAAGTTATTTTTAACTACTGTTATTATAAGTTATTTTAAACTACTTATTTGAAATTTTTTAACGATTATATAAATATATTTAGGAAATATTTTAGTTAAACTAATATTACAATTTAGTTTTTTGCATTTATAACTATAATTTATCACTTTTAACTATTTACAAAATATTATTTGGTTTTTTTAGTGGAACTGAAATTTATATTTAAGTTGATACTGTAATGTTATATTTAAATTAACAATTTAAGTATTTTGTCAAAACTGTTCAAAAATTGTAGCTTTAAACTGATAATGGTTTACATGTAACAACATTTTAAATCTAATAAATTAGGTATAATATGTTAAAATTTAAAGATATAACTTTATAAATAGAAGTAAAGATATTATTTTATAATTGAAATTTAGTTTGTTTATGATTACACTTTAGGTTTGATATTTATTTAACCTTATTAACTAACTTACAATCATTATTAGAAAGACACTACAATTTATCACTTTTAACTATTTATAAAATAATATTTGGGTTGTTTAAGTTAAATAAAATTTATATTTAAATTGAGTCTATAGTGTTATATTTTAATTAATAATTTAAGTATTTTATACAAACTATTCAAAAATTATACCTTTAAAATGATAATGGTTTACATCCATTCTCTAAAACTGTTCTTGTAGTTCTTTGAAGACCAAAATTCCCTCCACAAGCATAAGAGTGACATAATGCTAAAAAAAAAAAGATTACTCATGTTGTTCAACACATTGTCTGATCATTTGGTCAGCAAAATATTTTCACAAGTATGGTTCATCCCATATATACCTCTTATCTTCCTTCTTGATCTTGTCTTTTTTTTCCATCGAGTCAAATCTAGTGGAAAATTGTTTTGTGACAATGTAGTTTACAATATCGGCATACCATGGGGCAACTTTTGTTGAAAATAAAGGTTCATCCAGAAATGTGCCTTGAATGGTAATCGGCTCATTGGGAGAGATAGGCCTACTAAGCTGATCAGCCATAAGGTTTTCTTTCAAATTCTTGTAAGAGAAAAATCCATCCGATGAGTCTATGCTTCAAATCCTTCTTTGCAAGTAGGTACCTAAGAGTTTCATAATCAGAATAAACAATCACCTTAGAACCTAACAAATATTGATGAAATTTTTCTAAAGCAAAGACAATAGACAACAATCGTTTCTCAGTTGTGGAGTAAGTTGCTTGTGCATAATTAAGTTTCTTTAAGGTGTAGTATATGACATGAGGAGCTAGATATTTTTTTGCCCCAGCACTGCACCAATTGCATGATTACTAGCATCACACATGATTTCAAATGGTAAACTACAATCCGACAATTGAAGTATTGGTGTGGTGATTAACAACTCCTTCAACTGCTTGAAATATTGCTTGCACTCCTTTGAAAATTTAAATTCTCCATCTTTTTACAAGACTTCACACATGGGACTGACTATTTTATAGAATTCCTTGGTTGCCAACTTAGCGGAAATGATCACGGGTAGAGCCTCTTTTTCTCCAACATAATCATACTTGAGATGCTTCGTTAAAGTATTGAGTTCTAATTCGGGTTTCTGCACAATATAAGGAACAAGTTTCTCATTAGGCACAAATAATTTCAACTTTAGAACATCAAACCTTATTTTCTTCTTTTGATCCATTCATGATACAACTTTCATTATATCCTCATCAAACTTGAACTTTTTGGAAAGTTTCTCAACTCCATCATTTTGAAGAGTCCTGTCTAGAACTAAGGCTAACCCATCAAGATTAGACAAATCAAAACACTCTTTAGTTAATGGCTCAATGACATCAATAAAGTTCAATGATGAAACATCACTTGGATATCTCATGGGATCATAAATGTTAAAATGTATCACTTCACCATCAAATTCCATGAACAATGTGCCATTAAAAACATCAATTTTGGTCTTGGTTATTTTTAGAAAGGGTCTTCCTAAAAGGATGGAACTAGAACTTAGTGCAACATCATCATCCATGTTAATAACATAAAAATATGTTGGAAATACTAGTTCATTCCTGGTACACCTTTTTGATGTACTAAAGTACGGTCAGCCAATTGGATGATCACTCCGATCTTCTTTAGTATGCCAATGTTTAAAGTTTTGAAAATGGAATAAGGCAAAAAATTGATAGAATGTCGAAGGTCTAGCATGGCTCGTGGATCATGAAGGTTACCCAACTTGCAAGGAACCATGAAAATACCTGGATCCTTACATTTTTGAGGTAATCATTTTTGTAACACTGTAGAAACATTCTCACTTACTTTAATAGTTTCATTCCTTTTAAAATATTCTTGGATGTAGGTAATTCCTTAAGTAATTTAGCATACCTAAGAACTTGTTTGATGGTATCAATGAGAGGAATCTTTACCTCAACCTTTCTAAACATCTCCATGATTTCATTATCTTATCTCTCATGCTTTGACTTGCTCAATATTGTAGGAAAATAAGGAGGAGTAACCTTCACTTCAACAAGTATTTGCTTTGAAGGTGATTTTTTCTTCTCATCTTCTTTCTATAACTCCATCTCTTAATCTTCTTTAACCATCTTGGGACCTTCATACTCTTTACCATTCCTCAAAGTGATCGCATATGCATTATGTTTTAGATTCTTTTCGGTTTGTGTGGGTAGTTTGCCTTGAGACTTTAATTTTCTCATAAAAGTGGTTAATTGAGTCATTTGTTGCTCTAAAGTCTTGATACTCGACTTGGTTTCATTTTGGAATGACTGAGTGCTAATGGCTAAACTCCTGACAATGTCTACCAAAGAAATTCCTAAACTGCTTGAACAACTTCCTTGTTGCAAGATTTGAGGTTGGAAATGAGACTGTTGACGAGGTTGATGTTGAGGCTGGAAATTTAGTTGGCAAAACATTTGATTCTAAAATAGAGGTCTAGGTTGATAAGGTGGTGGCCTTAGCTGGAAATTGACATTGGGTTGATGCCAATTTGGATTGCTTCTTGATTGAAAATTGCCTTGTTGTTGACCAAAAAATCGCATAGCTTGAACTTCTTCCATATCTTCTTATAACATAGGACACATATCAGTAGGGTCTCCTACTTGGGTACAAACACCACAAGGTCTAACTATTGGTTGCACACCCTTATTCTTGGAAAGTATCATAACAACTTTAGTTATCTTGGAAACTTGAGTTTTGACTTTTAGTATAGCAATTTCTTTCACTCATCATGGTGTATCAGTGTACCGTTCTTCTTCTTGAGTTGTAAGATTGGACTCTTCAGCCATATTCTTAATAAGATCTCTGATATCTGTAGGACTCTTATCAATTATTGATCCCCACTTGATGAATTAAAAGATCTTCTCTCCCAAGGTAACATCCCTTCACAAAAATATTGCAGCAAATGGTATTCTGAAATTCCATGCTTTAGACATCTAGAGCACAACTTCTTGAACATTTCCCAGTGGGCATGCAAGGCTTCTCGTTTTTGTTGCTTGATACTAATATAGGTCATTATCTCAATAAAAACTAAACCAACTAACCTACTTAGATAGGGTAATTCGGTTCAAATCCACGAGGAGTTCATGGTCAAACTTTGTGTCAAAATAGTCAATGGAAAATGGATTACTTGTAATTATAACAAAAACGTTTAAACAAAGATTAACTAAAAATACTTTGAACATTATTAATTAGCATGAAACTTAAAATGAGAAAAATAAGGTGCTCCCGGTTCAGTTATCGGATAGTTCAGATTTACACACTTTCTTCCCTAAAATCTGTATTCAATTACTTAAATGTAATTGGGGTTTATTATCTTGCAACACATAATTTTGAGTACACAATATGTTCATTCAACTAGTTATCTTACTCCCTATGTCTACTTGGATTAGGAACAATTAGTGAATTAGCAATAAAGTGTCTTACAACTACCTATTGCAATATTAAGATTTAATACTAGAAGTTGGAATAATACATGTGGATTCAACCAATTGTGTTTGTAACATCCATAAAATTAAAGCCAATTTAAAACTTTTTAAAACATTCAAAAACCAATAATTATTAAACATTTGTTTTCAAAATTGTTTCATGTCAGAGTATCCCCATAATCAAATAATCAAAACATAAAGAGATGCACGATCACGCCTTCGCTTTCCCGCGATCATCAGAAGTACCTGAAACAAAATCAACAACTATAATCCCGAAGCTTAATGAGTTTCCCCAAAATACCAATGCCATACAATCATAATCATATCATATAAACAAACAGCATGCATATAGAGTCTACAGCATGACTGGACTGCCCGCACAGAGCTTGTAGTCTATCTTGCCCACTCTCAAAACCTTCAACATGTCTGGACTGCCCTCTCGGGCCTTTAGCCTATCTGGACCGTTCTCTGGGACTTCGGCCTAACTAACATGCCCACTCGGGCCTGCAGTCTATCCTGTCTTCCATGGGTATGTTGACCTTCAACACAAAGCGTGCCCTCCTCAACCCAACCCCCAAATAAAACAATCATGCGCATATAAATATCATACGCTAGCATATATAACAGTCAAATCGATCTAACAGATCACTAATCATAGCAACATCCTATAACCAGGATACCGACCTAACCGGTCACTAACATAGCATTATCCTACATACCAGGATACCGACATAAAAGGTCATGAAGCATATCACCATCGTAACTACCAGGATGCAAATCAATAAGCATATCATGCAATAAACCCGGATACAAATCCGAAAAGGGCCGACATTGGTGCCTTTGACCCTGTTAGTATAGTGCGGACAACTCACCTCACAAGTAGCTCAGGATGATAAATTTCAAACTCCCCAATGCAGCTCCAAACTCAATCACCTACATACACCAATGATCCACTTCCATAAATTCCCATATTACTAAAATACCCCCATGAGTCAAACTGGTCAACCCTTGGTCAAAGTTAAAGTCAATGGTCAAGGTCAACAGTCCATGTTGACCCAACACGTCGAGTGTAGCCCCTAAATCGTCGAGTTCCTCCAGAACTCCAGAATTCTCGAAAACCCTAGTTGACTTTTCGAGTTTCCAAAAAACTCGTCGAGTCCATGCGGTATCCAAATGTCGGGACAACACTAACTTATTCGTCGAGTCATCTCACCGACTCACTGAGTCCATGCAGAAACCAATCAACGGTCAGTCTTCATCTAACTAGTCGAGTTGACCATGTAAATCGTCGAGTCCCTTCAGTCCATTTCCCTTCAGATGTTTTTAATCAACCCCAAAGCTCCAAATTGTAGATCTAACCTCCTAGCGCATGGTTTCCACGTAAAGTTGCAAACTTTACGTACATGCAAGGTCCTAAATACCAAAACCAAGATAAGGGAGAAGTTTTAGGAAAAGGAAAGGCCATAACTTGTCAAAGACTGGAATTGTATGACTATAAGGGCATAGACGAGCACAGCTCTGAAGTTACAACTTCAGATCATGCCCAATACCTGAAATATCCCACAACCAACTAGAAAATGGCCTTAAACATTTTTCATGAAGAGATATAGCTAGAGAGAAGTTAAGGTAGCGACTTGTTACCTTCAAGATGATGCTAAGATGAAGTAGAAATCAGATCCATAAGCTTCTCCTTGCTCCAAGCTCCTTAGACTTTAAGATTTCTTCATAAGATCCACCTTCCAGGCTTCTTAACATACAAAAATGGAGAGTAGGCGTGATTAGGGTTTTCTAAGCTCAATAGGGATGGTAAGGGAGACAGAGGGAGGCTAATGACCATTTAAATAGGTAGTAAAACCCTGGAAATTAGGGTTTTATTTTCCATCTCCTACTCGTCAAGTTGGAGTCCTCCAACTCGTCGAGTAGACCCCTTAAATTCACGCATCATGAATCGTTTCTACACGACGAGTTAGGGCATCCAACTCATCGAGTAAGTCTAAGAACATGACTATAAGCTTTAAATTTCTATACCTGGGAGGATGTTACAATTCTCCTCCACTTGAACTAGACTTGGTCCTCGAAGTCTGTTCTGGTAAATAACTTGGGGTAATGCTCCCGCATCTCTGCCACCGGCTCCTAAGTTCACTCGGATCCCCTCCGGTGCTACCAATGTACCTTTACCAAAGTTACCTCCTTGTTCCGTAAAACCTTCACTTTCCTCTCAAGAATGGCCAATGTCCTCTCCTCATAATTCAGTCGCTCGTCGACCTATATATCGTCCAATGATACCACTGCCTCCTCATCTAATATGCACTTTTGCAAGTGTGACACATGGAAAGTGTTATGGACCTGACTAAGCTCCTCCAGGAGATCCAGTCTATACACCACCTTGCCAACCCTGGAAATGATCATGAATGGCCCAATGTATCGGGGACCTAATTTCCCCCTCTTCCTAAATCAAATCACACCCTTCCAGGGTGATACCTTCAGTAATACCATGTCTCCCACCTGGAACTCTAGCTCAGATCGATGCCTATTAGCGTAAATCTTATGCCGACTCTGAGCGGTCTGTAGCCGCTATCTGATCTGTTAAATCCTCTCAGTAGTCTGCATAACTACCTCTGTCTATCCCATCACCCTGTAACCAATCTCATCCCAACAAGATAGGGTGCGGCATCTTCGTCCATACAACAACTCATATGGTGGGGCACCAATGTTGGAATGATAGTTGTTGTTGTAGGAGAACTCTGCAAGGGGTAGTTGGGATTCCCAGTTCCCACTAAAGTCAATGATGCAAGTCCTCAACATGTCCTCGAGGGTCTGAATGGTCCGCTCACTCTGACCATCGATCTGCGGATGATAAGATGTACTAAAATGCAGCCGCGTGCCCATCTCCTCGTGGAATTTTTTCCAGAAGCGGGAGGTGAACCTAACATCACGGTCGGAAACAATAGAGATCGGAACTCTATGGCGAGCAAGGATCTCGCATACATACACGTCGGCCAGCTTCTCGGCTGATGAGCTCTCTCGTATGGCCAAGAAATGGGTACTCTTGGTCAATAGATCCACGATGACCCATATATCATTAAATCCTTTCGCTGTCCTTGGCAACTTGGTAATAAAGTCTATCGTGATCTGTTCCCATTTCGACATGGGAATCTCTAGAGGCTGCAGCTTTCCATGCGGCCTATGATACTTGGCCTTGACTATCCTGCAGGTCAAGCACCTCTCGACATACCAAGCAATTTCTTGCTTCATGCATAGCCACCAGTAACTCATACTCAAATCCCGGTACATCTTGGTGGCCCCCGGGTGAGTTAAGAAGTGAGACTTATGAGCCTCCTCCTAAACCATCTGTCTAACCCCACCATACATCGAAACCCATACCTGCCTGCATCGAGTCAATAATCCCCAACTATCCTGCACAAATCGGGTGTTCTCACCCCTGATCCTCTCTAGTTTCTAGTTCTCTGGTCGCATACCCTTAGTTTGGGCTTCTCTAATCAAACCCATGAGTGGAGAATCCACCGATATCCTCATACACATCGCTGTAGTGGATGATCTAGATGACTTGTTGCTCAGAGCGTCCGCAACCACATTCGCTTTACCTGGGTGGTAAAGGATCTCACAATCGTAGTCATTGACTACATCCATCCACCTGCGCTGTCTCATGTTCAGGTTCAACTGATCCATGATATGTCTTAAACTCTCGTGGTTGTGTATATGGTACATCGGACCCCATAGGGATAGTGCCTCGAAATCTTGAGAGCGAATATCACTGCTCCTAGCTCCAGATCATATGTGGGGTATCTCATCTCATGCGGCTTCATCTGTCATGATGCATAGGCTATAACCCGTCCCCTCTATATGAGGATCGCTCCCAGTCCTATGATGGATGCGTCACAGAACACTACAAAGTCCTTAACTTCTTTCGGGAGAGTCAGGAATGGAGCCTCACAAAGCAACTATCTGAGGGTCTCAAATTCCCTCTGCTGCTCAAGGCCCCACCAGAAATCCACCCCCTTCCTCGTTCGACGAGTGAGGGGTACTGCAGTCTTGGAGAAATCCTATAAGAATCTCCGGTAGTAGCCTGCCAACCCCAAGAATCTCATGATATCTGAGGGAGATTTCGAGACCTCCTACTGCATAACCGCCTCGATTTTGGCCGGATCGACCTAAATCCCGTCCTGGTTAACAAGATGTCCAAGGAATTGAACCTCTCGTAACCAAAACTAGGGCGATATCATATAAAATGCATATCATACCATGGGGAGCAACTCTCAACAAAGCCCTAGGGGCCATGACTTCCTTGCTACGTGTACGGGTCTTGTGCTTCCAGTAGTATGGCCCCATACTACCTTCCACACCTACCTATATTTTTCTCAAAGGATCATCACAACAACCCAAAAAATACTCACTAATTACGCATACACTCCATCATCACTTCCTAGAGCAAGGCTAAACATTATGAAACTAGTCGGTTGACCCCACACAACTCATCCATGAAACTTCTACCAACCTTGCAACACTCGTGTATGCTAATCATACATAACATTAGATCCTATAGACAGTTGAATATTTGGTTCTACCCTAAGCCCTTCATCAGACAAGAACATGAAATAAGGCCAAACCAAACATTCTCAACTATAAAATCTTGGTTATGTACAACTATGATGCATACACTAAGAAACTACAGTAATGGTGTCAATTTCATATAAGGAGGAACCCTAATCTATCAAACATCATATTATCAGGAAATTCTATCATGCAATAATTGAAGATCCCTAGCCTATCACTAGCATGTTGTTCTAACATATCACAATATCATATAACAGTGTGGTAATTTGGGATCTACTTACTGGCTCCGGTTGATCATACACATTGCATCCTCTTTGATTATTTTGAAAAAAAATGAAACTCATTTTAAAAACAAACTCTTTCCTTATTTTGAGACTAGATTCACATGAGTGTTCCTCCGATTTACTCAAACCAAGGATCTTATACCAACTTGTAACATCCTTAAAAATTACAAGAAATTTAAACTTTTAAAATCAACCCAAATTCATAAAATGTTTACAAATCATAGTTTTCAAAACATTTCCCAAACATCAGATTCTCTCAAAATCATAAGTCACAAACAAGAGGATGTGTATGGTCGCACCTTCACCTTCCTGCGGTCATCCGAAGTACCTGAAAACATACCCCAAAAATGTAAGCCAACACTTAGTGAGTTCCCCCAAAGTACCACCACATAAACATAACAATAAACAACATGCATACAAAGCCTTCAGCCTGTCTGGCATGTCACACCGACCTACAGACTATCTGTAACGCTCATAGAACCTTCAGCATGACTGGAATGCCTCACTGAGCCATCAGCATATCTGGACCATTTTCTGGGCCTTCGGCCTAACTGGTACACCTCTTAGGTCTGTAGTCTATCTGGGCCGCCCTAGGTCTCTTGGCCTTTAGTCTACACTGTACCGCCTCAACCCAACCACACACAACATGTCAACATATACATAACAGATAAACACACATATAACCAATCAATAGATAATCAGGTAGATCTATAAATCACTAAGCATAGAATTATCCTATATACCAGGATGCCGATCTAACATATCACTACAGCACGATAACATACTATCACATAATAAGATATCTAATCCAAAGGGTCGGCCTTGGTGCCTTCGACCTGTAAGCATAATGAGGATAACTCACCTCACAAACTGGAAAAAAGCTGATGAGGTCTCGACTCTGAATCTCAGCTCTAACTGTCACCTATCCAACCGATTGACCACTTACACTAAAAATCCCAAAATACCTAAAATGTCCTAAGGTCAAACTTAGTAAAAGTTGAATTCAAACTAGTCAAATCAACTGAGTCAACCTAGCCGATTAAACTCAACTGAGTCTCCATAGAGTGAGTACGTGGGGCGTACTCCAAATGTACATTGGGCGTACTTGCATGTTGACTACCATCGTGGTGGTTGACCTCGTACGTGGGGCATACTCCCAGAAGCCCAAAAATCTTAATAAATGCTTAATGACTTAAGATCTAATGTCAATCTTTCAGATCCATGGCTAAAATACCCTCAACAATCATAAATTTCTAACTTTATGACTTTGCATGTCCATTAAGTGCTTAACTCAACTTCTTAATTCATTAAGACCTTCTAAGTGATGCATGGAGCAATACCAACCATTTGGAACTCATTTTTATGACTCACGACCTTTCCAAAGGTCCGAAAGGACAGCTTAATGGGTTAAGAACATGCTATGTACACGAATCATCATTTTGGGACCAAAAGGTGACTTAAAAGAGCAAAAATCGAGATCTACAAGATGGAGTGGTAAATATGCATGCTTTATACCTTCTATAGGTTGCAAACAAGCTAGAAATCCTAGATCCAAAATGCACTCAACTCTAAGATCTTCTCACCACCTTCTTACTTCTTCAAAGCCACTCCAAAACTCTCTTAAAGGCTCAAAATTTTCTCTTTCTTGCTCTAGCGTTGCTTGAAGGTCGATATTACAGAAGGAGGGTAGATAATAATGAAATGTGATGCCTTAAGGATGCTTAACTATGAGCAAAAAACCTAAAATTAGGGTTTGCATGATTTTCACATATTCCTTGCATACGAGGTGTATGCCCAACGTACTCCTCCAGTCCCAATTTTGCCAAAATGTCACTATGGGTGCTTTTGAACTCTTTCTTACACTGAGGGACCAAAATTCAATATAATTTAATTATCGGGTTAAATTTATAAGTACCTCATCTTCGGGATGTTACATTCAATCTGGTTCCGAAAATTACGAAACTCGCGTAGAGATTCCCTCGAACATCCTAAGCATGCTCCAATCTTCAAATCACCCTGAAATATTCAAAAAAACAGTGAAAAGTAAATAGATCCTCGATTATGTCCCGTAAGTAAAAAATACATGTAAAACTAAACTAAAAGGCTAGGCAATGCTTTAAATAAACTTGAAATAAATATGTAAAAAGGTGCAACTTATGCACCTGAAAATATACGATAGGATGAAACGTTTTGTACAATGGATGAAGACCTCCTAAACCAATCATCATCGCTAGATTCTTTGGTTACCGAAAAGGGTTTTGGTAGTTGCCCTTCATTATTCTAGAGCACAACACCGTCGCCTTGTTGTTGAAATCATAATTGAAATTAGATTGCCTCTAAGAGATATGAAATTTGAAATTGAAACTAAACTTTGGAGGAAAATATGGGGAAGATGAAATTAGAACTTCATTTTAAGATGTTGAAATCGGAACTTCACTAGATTCGTTTCCTTGTTGCATTCATATCCGATCATCCCTCACCATTGTCCACCTTTAAACTCACCAGGGAAACCATTTAGTCTGCTATTTTCTTGACCCCCGCCAATTTCATTTCTATAAAAAACCACTATCAAATGGGTATTTAGAAATCCATAGAAAAAGGGTTAAAGTCAGTAGACTTCATTGATGATTGAGAGTAGGAATTCATTAACTGCATATGTGTTGATAATGAGACCATGATGAAGTCGTTTCTAATAATGATTTCATTCAGGTTTAATTGTCACACCCGAAAACCAGGATGGCGGAAACGTCTGGGGGTGAATAAATTTCAAGAACAGTATCACAACATATCGTACAATAGTGATAAAAGAAAACACGACCATCATAAATATAATTGAGAAGGTTACATTGTTACCATGTATTGTATGTTTCAAAACCAATTACATTATGATGAAAAAATAAGTAGTACGACGCCATAACGTCCCGTCCTCAAAAAGCCTTGTGGTTACCTGTTTAACGATTTACTGAGAATACAAGTAGTTTTAAAAAGTGTCAAAAATTAAGTTAGCGAGTTCATAAGAGTTTGGTATGTGAAAAATCTATAACTTTTTCTTTGTAAAATGATAGTGTACGTTCCTAGAAAATCCAATATTTTCTTAAAAATGAGTTGTAATCTAAAAGCCCTAAGACCAAAAATGTATAAGTATTTCTATACTAAAATAATAATATGTAGTTTTATTCTTATATAAAACCATTTGAACACATGTTACCCCGTAAACCAAATGTATTATTGATTCCCCATGTGAGTTATTACAACCATGCTAAAACCGAAGTTGGCCTGCTACGACGTTCCTCAAGCGTCAAAATGCTAGACATTGGTCACCCTAGACCAGTTGGTCTAGCTGTAGCTAGCAGCTTAGGTGCATGATTTTCAGTCCCGTATAAATTTATACACAAATGTCACGCTCTCTTACAGAGATTCTGGTTATAATTCAGTTTTTTAGTGTGTACTCTAGTAGGTACTGTTGGGTTTTAGCCATAAGAACTTTCCTATGTGCGCATGCAAAACCCTATTGCTCGGATCTAGGCTTTCTAATAAACATGCTTTGAATCCAAGACTTCTAATAGCTAATTAGGCTAAATAACAATGATGAAACAGATCTAGAATCATACCTTTGAATCCCTTGTTGATCTTGTTTGTCTTGGAGCTTCTAGAGTCACAAATGTCACTCCTCTAATGGCTTACAAACACCAATAGCAAGCAAGATGATTTAGGAGAGAGGAGAGGGGAGGAATTCGGCCAGAGTATCCTTGCTTAAGGTTGTGTGTCGAATCCCCTCACCCATAGGGTCTATTTATACTTGTAGACTCCTTAAGGGTTTCACCCTAAATCCTAATTGGATAATCTTCTCTTAAGGCTATCCAAATCCATTCCATAGATAACCCTATGGACGATTTTGAGCTATCCTAAAGATCCTAGAATCCGTCCAAGGTCCATCTCAATGGATTTACAGTCTAAAGTCTAACTATCAAACAATTGACAGTTTATACCCTCTTATTTAATTAATCTCTTTAAGTCACCAAATTAATACCAATTAATTTATGACTTATATTAATCAAATAGCTAAATATTATTTCTTATAATATTTACTCTCTCTTAACAAATCATCCTTCAAGTTGCTATGGTGAAGGCAACCCAAAAGGACCATGCACAACCGAATATAGTTATAGCCTTAGACACTATTCCAACAGTCTCCCACTTGGATAAGTCTAGTAACTATACAAGTACAATACGGTATGCAATCGTAGCTCTCAAAGACGCTGTCAACTCTGATCTAATCAATCTTGTCCTTTAGATAAGGGATCGTACAGTCCTCTGTTAGATATCATGCTGACAATCCTATGGAATGGTTAGTCTAGCATTTAGATTTCTCGATCTTCGATTTATTTGACATAGAACTTTATCGAACACATCAATTCAGTTCTGACCGGGCCCGACACATAAGTCAAATCAAATCATCGAGTGGCCAAGATATCTCTTCTATCCTCTTAGGATAAAATTTACAGATAAACTTCGACTTATATGCATTTACTTATTCATTAACCAACTATACACAACAATGCGTTTTATAACATCAAGTTACTGATGCGTTTTCGCATTATCAATGCACAATCAATTAACAAATAATAAACCATATATCTAGGTTTTAAGACCATATGATATTATCATCTTGCGATCACCTTTTATATCGTATTCCATAAGGTGATTCCAGCAAGCGCGGGTTTATTCCAATGCTCAAAACCAGTTCATAAGCACTCATGAACGTTGCAGCAACCCTTGCTATGTCTAACACCATTTAGACATTCTACACACAAATTCATGACAATCTTCATTCATATCTACTCCCAACATATGAACGATTGTGGACCATTTGAATAATTCGATTATTCCTAATAACCTCAATTATTCTGGAAGTCAAAACATACAAAGTGAAACAATAGTTAAACAATTAACATGTGATAGTAACTTTACTTATAAATAAAACTTCTTTATTTATTCATCAAATGTCAATTACATTTATCTATTATACGTTTATAATACTATCTAATCTATGCTAATATCATCCTTCAGCCCAATACTCCTAGCATGCTGCAAGTGCTTAACCCTACTCAGTCCCTTCGTAAGCGGATCTGCTGGTTTGTCTTCTGATGATATCCTCTTCACTACGAGTTGTCCTTCTTCTACACGATGTCTAATAAAGTGATATTTTCTGTCGATATGTCGAGATCTACCATGATCCCTCGGTTCCTTGGTCAAGGCAACCGCACCTTCGTTATCACAGAAAATTTCCATGGGCTCCTTTATGGCCGGCACAACTCCAAGATCACCGATGAAGTTCTTCAGCCATATTGCCTCCTTCGACGCTTCGCTCGCTGCGATGTACTCTGATTCGCACGTTGAATCAGCTATGGTTTCCTGCTTGGAACTTTTCCATGTCACTGCTCCTCCATTTAGGGTAAAAACCCAGCCCGACTGCGAACGGTAGTTGTCCCTGTCGGTTTGAAAGCTGGCGTCACTATACCCTTGCACCTTCAAGTCATCACTCCCTCCAAGGACTAAGAACCATTCTTTCGTCCTCCGAAGGTACTTAAGGATGTTCTTCACCGCAATCCAATGTGCTTTGCCAGGGTTCCCTTGATATCTGCTAACCATGCTCAAAGCGAAGGCTACATCAGGGCGAGTACAAGTCATAGCGTACATGATTGAGCCAACTGCGGAAGCGTATGGTACTCGGCTCATTTCTGCTATCTCAGCTTCGGTACTCGGACTTTGAGTCTTACTCAACTTGGCATTTCCTTGTATCGGTAGTTCTCCCTTCTTTGAGTTTTCCATACTAAAACGTTTTAATACCTTCTCCAAGTAAGTATTCTGACTAAGTCCAATTAGTCTCTTACTTCTTTCTCTTACTATCCTTATTCCCAGAATGTAAGAAGCCTCTCCGAGGTCCTTCATAGCGAAGCACTTCTCGAGCCAGGACTTAACCTCCTGCAGAGTCGGGATGTCGTTTCCTATGAGTAATATGTCATCGACATATAGAACGAGGAAGCTTACTACACTCCCACTGGCTTTGACATATACACAAGATTCGTCTTCGCTTCGTACAAATCCAAACTCTTTGACTTTCTCATCGAAGCAAAGATTCCATCTGCGAGACGCTTGCTTAAGTCCATAAATGGACTTCTCAAGCTTACACACTCTATTCGGATGCTTCGGATCCACAAACCCCTCTGGCTGAGCCATGTAAACATCCTCAGCCAACTTTCCGTTAAGGAAAGCGGTCTTGACATCCATTTGCCAAATCTCATAATCATGAAATGCGGCAATCGCTAGCATCACTCTAATAGATTTAATCTTCGCAACTGGTGAGAAGGTCTCATCATAGTCAACTCTGGGAGTTTGAGTAAAGCCCTTCGCAACTAATCGCGCTTTGTATGTGTGTACGTTCCCATCCACGTCGGTCTTCTTCTTGAAGATCCACTTGCACCCTACGGTCTTACGTTCGGGCACATAATCAACCAAATTCCAAACTTGGTTATCGTACATGGATTGGATCTCGCTATCCATCGCCTCTTTCCATTTCGCAGACTCCGGGCCTGCCATGGCTTCCTTATAGCTATTAGGTTCATCAAGATTTACTAGTGTACCATCACTAATATATATGTCCCCTTTGGTAGTAATATGAAAACCATAAAACTGGGGATGAACTCTAACTCTATCGGAACGTCTAAGAGGTAAGGATTCGTCAATCGGTTCAACCGGAGTTTCCTCCTCGGGTTGAATGCCAGCGGTAGAGGTTCCTTCATCTATCGATTCTTGAATCTCTTCAAGTTCGATTTGCCTCCCACTGTCTCCTTGGCTTATGAGTTCTCGCTCTCGGAAAACTCCTCTCCTCGCAACAAAGATAACATTATCTTTCGGTCTATAGAAGAGATATCCAAAGGAAGTTTGCGGGTAGCCGATGAAAATACATCGCTCACTTCGAGGTTCAAGCTTGTCGTGAGTATCTCGTCTTACGAAAACCTCGCAACCCCAAACCTTGATATGTGCCAACGAGGGAGCTTTCCCCGTCCACATCTCGTGAGGTGTTTTGGCAACCTTCTTGGTAGGGACTCGATTAAGGATATGGGCGGCAGTCTCTAAGGCATACCCCCAAAAGAAGATAGGTAGTGAAGCACGACTCATCATAGAGCGAACCATATCCAATAAGGTTCGATTACGCCTTTCTGCCACACCATTCAACTGCGGTGTCCTAGGAGGCGTCAATTGCGAAACTATTCCACACTCCTTGAGATAATCGTGGAATTCAAGACTTAGGTACTCTCCTCCTCGATCGGATCGAAGCATCTTGATTTTCCTGCCCAATTGATTCTCCACTTCATTCTTGAACTCTTTGAACTTTTCAAAGGTTTCTGACTTTTGCTTGATTAAATAGATATACCCATATCTACTATAATCATCGGTAAAGGTCACATAGAAGCGGTTCCCATCCTTCGTGGTTGATCTAAAAGGTCCACATACATCGGTATGTATTAGGTCTAATAGTCCCTCACCCCTTTCACAAGTGCTCGTGAAGGGTGACTTAGTCATCTTTCCAAGTAAACAAGACTCGCATGTGTCATCTTCCTTAAGGTCGAATGACTCCAACACTCCATCCTTTTGGAGTTGGGCTATGCGTTTCTTGTTGACATGTCCAAGACGACAATGCCACAAGGATGCTTTATCCATACTAGTGGAAGAATCAATATTCAAAACATCATTTCCTAA
Source organism: Lactuca saligna (assembly GCF_052625555.1). Taxonomy (NCBI): domain Eukaryota; kingdom Viridiplantae; phylum Streptophyta; class Magnoliopsida; order Asterales; family Asteraceae; genus Lactuca; species Lactuca saligna. Next base: position 27,165,960 of record NC_136422.1, read on the forward strand.
GTTATCAACAATCATAACAGTTTCATATATTCCATTACATGGTATAGCTTCAAAGTAAAAGACACCATTTAGATAAGCCAAAATAGAACCATTCTCATTATTAAAAGAAAATCTAAAACCTTGTCTATATAAACCATGAAATGAAATGATGTTTCTAGCCATTTCTGGCGAATAGCAACAATAGTTCAAATCTAAAACTAAACTATTCTTAAGCACTAAAGAATACACTCCAATCTTGGTCACAGGCGACGATCTTCTGTTCCCCATGATTAGATTGATCCTTCCTTGCTCCACATCCCTACTTCTTCTTAGTCCCTGCACATTAGAACAAATGTGATAACCACAACCGGTGTCAAGAACCCAAGAAATAGCATGATTAGAATCATTAGATTTGATTGCATATATACCTGCAAAAGATGGCTTGATCTTTCCTTCCTTGATGGCTTGCAGGTAGTCCGGGCAGCTTCGCTTCCAATGTCCTATCTTGTGGCAGTGGTGGCACTCTGCCTCCTTCGGGTTAGAGCAGGGCTTAGAGGGATCAACTTTGGTCCCACTAGAAGAGGAACCATCTCGGGCTTTCACCTTTCGATAGTTATTTGAAGAAGCTTTCCTCTTCTTTCCCTTCCCTTGACCAATAGCCAAGACAGGAGCAGCGGATGGATTGGGAGTTGGTGCAACAGACTTGTCCTTGAAATTGCTCTCAGCAACCCTCAAGAGACCTTGGAGTTTACTTAGAGTGACCTCCTCTTTGTTCATGTGGTAGGTCATCCTAAATTGATTGTACATCGGAGGCAAAGAGTGAAGCACCATGTCGATCGCCAAATCTTCGCCGAAGTCAACATTTAACTTGCGAAGGCGGTCGACATACCTTTGCATCTTTTGCAAGTGCACGGTAAGAGATTCTCCATGACCCATCTTAGCGGAAATCATGTTAGTGAAGATCTCGTAACGCTCTTGTCTCGCGTTTTGGTGGTACCTCTCCAACAAGTCTTGATGCATCTCGTATGGATACATGTCCTCGTAGGACTTTTGGAATTCGGAGTTCATGGTGGCGATCATGATGCAATGTACTTTCGTCGCATCTCGCTCATGAGTTTCAAAGGCGGTGATTTCGGCGGGAGTAGCAATTTCGGGGTTGATTTTCTCGAGCTTCTCATCGAGGACATACTCTTTATCCTCATAGCGAGCAATGGTGCGAATGTATCTTATCCATTCGCCAAAGTTCGTTCCATCGAAGGTGACCTTTTGGCAAAGGCTCATCAACGTGAAAGAACTAGCAGCAGCGTTGTTTGCGTTTGACATCTATAGAAAGGACAAAGATAGATTAGAACAAGAATCCCTAATTATCACCCAATAAGAAAAATTAGGGCTAGGATCCAACAATAACATTTACATACTAGAAAAGGGATGCCGTAATCTATTATGCAAATAAATTGAAGGTAAGTGAATGACGATTCACTAATTCTCCATCACAAAACTTAAACTTTTAGTCCTAAGTGTTTTTGAGAATTCCTAGGTTCGGATGAGATTCATTGAACTATTCAATGGCATGTTTAAATCTCGATATGCCCCTCTTGTTTGTGACTGGGATGCCGAGGATCACAAAGCGGGTGTGAATTACCATGCAAATTTACATGGTGCCTTCATTGTTACGATCACCTATTCGATGTGCCGGTAAACCACACACGCTCCATCGAACTATGATAAACAATGAATCACCCTTTGCCACCTTCGCTTAGAACCAATTAGTGTGCCGGTAAACCACACACGCTCCACTAACATCTTAGCAAGGTGCAAAGTGTAATTTCATGGGATTGCATCAATTCACTTTTCCTAAAGTAACTAAGATTGGGAAATTTAAGAAAGTTTAGTTACTTTGTATTTCTTATTATACTTTTAATGAGAGGATGAGGTTGCCCTATCCTACCCGTTCGGCTAACGACCCTCCACCAATCAAGCAAGCGATGGGTGTGAGTGTACACCCATTAAGCGCCATTTTATAGGCCGCAACCTTATACCCACCTTATAGATCGGCTTCGTGAATGAGGCCTACTAGCGGTAAGACTAGCATTTAGTTATACATATATATATTATCCTAGTAATATTATATAAGTATAGGGTTGCATTTTAAACTTTTCAAAATCTAGGGTTTGAAATTTAAGTTGTCTAAATTAGAACTTTTAATCACAAATATAAATTTCAAAACTATAGGGTAGGTTTTAAACATTTAAAACATGGAGGATCAAATAACAAATAATTTCAATTAACAATTAATATCTTAATTATCTTTATTTGATTTATCTTTGATTTCTTTGAAGATAATTACCAAAAAATAATCAAAATAATTAATTAATTATCATATAAGGAAACTAAATATTTAATTAGTTGATAATTACCTTTAACTAGATCAAGATAACACTTATATTTATCAAGAAATCGGATTCATATTGATCTAATTAGTTTATGGAAAGTTTGGATAAGATAAACACAAAGAAATCCCGAATTTGGCCCTTCCTGACGCTTGGACTCGCCGAGTGCACAAAGGGACTCGCCGAGTCAGGCCTACTCGACGAGTCCACCTTGGAACTCGACGAGTCAGTGACTCAAAACCCAAAAAATCGAATTTTGCAGGTTTGTTTCAGTTATTCAAGCAACAATTTAAAGAAAACCAATCTAGGCTTTGATACCACTGTTGGGTTTTAGCCATAAGAACTTTCCTATGTGCGCATGCAAAACCCTATTGCTCGGATCTAGGCTTTCTAATAAACATGCTTTGAATCCAAGACTTCTAATAGCTAATTAGGCTAAATAACAATGATGAAACAGATCTAGAATCATACCTTTGAATCCCTTGTTGATCTTGTTTGTCTTGGAGCTTCTAGAGTCACAAATGTCACTCCTCTAATGGCTTACAAACACCAATAGCAAGCAAGATGATTTAGGAGAGAGGAGAGGGGAGGAATTCGGCCAGATTATCCTTGCTTAAGGTTGTGTGTCGAATCCCCTCACCCATAGGGTCTATTTATACTTGTAGACTCCTTAAGGGTTTCACCCTAAACCCTAATTGGATAATCTTCTCTTAAGGCTATCCAAATCCATTCCATAGATAACCCTATGGACGATTTTGAGCTATCCTAAAGCTCCTAGAATCCGTCCAAGGTCCATCTCAATGGATTTACAGTCTAAAGTCTAACTATCAAACAATTGACAGTTTATACCCTCTTATTTAATTAATCTCTTTAAGTCACCAAATTAATACCAATTAATTTATGACTTATATTAATCAAATAGCTAAATATTATTTCTTATAATATTTACTCTCTCTTAACAAATCATCATTCAAGTTGCTATGGTGAAGGCAACCCAAAAGGACCATGCACAACCGAATATAGTTATAGCCTTAGACACTATTCCAACAGGTACGGTGAAGATTGTGTCTCACATAATTGTTTCAACAAGTTTACGTATAGTGTAACGAAAACCCTTGTAAGTGTAAATATCACCTTTCCATAGTGTTTTCATAGCGTAAAAATAATTATACTTTTATATAATTATTCGTACTGTATCAAAACGGTAAACTAGTGTCAATGACCCATAAACTATACCTATTATAGTTTATTGTAAATGTTTTGATTGTGCTCATATATACTCACACACACACGCACACACACACACACACACATATATATATATATATATATATATATATATATATATATATATATAACTTAACATGTTTAGATGTCCATAAATAAAATATAATTTACATCTAACCCAAGTGTCTGAACATTTAGTATGGTGAAGCCAATTTGCTAGTTTTAGCCAATTTTATGTCACCAAACGATAAAAACTGATATATAAACTTGGTAAAAGTTATTTTTACCTTTTTGTGGAGATCAACTAAAACTAACATTATATGTTTAAAACAACATATTTTAGGTCAAATCTCACAAAAATAGCACCATAACCTAGTCATGACCATTTTTGCTAGAAAACCCTACTTTTACATAAAAATGGTGGGTTTTAGGTTTTCTTTTTGTAAAACCAAATCCTTGGTATTTTTAACTAGTTTCATAACACATGCCCAAAATAACATATTTTGATTTGTATCCTACAAAAATGATGTAATTACTTGGTTAAAACCATTTTTGCTAGAAAAGTTATATTATATGTATAAAAACCCTAACTTTTTTTTTGTAGTTTTACTTTTATCACTTTTCTAAAGAACATAAAGCATGTTTATACTCATTTTTCATAGATCTGCATTTTAAACAACATACAACACATAGAATGTTCATAAGGATGGGTAATAAAATTATTTCTTGAAAATAATACTTTTACACAACTTGTAGACTAAGCATGTATAATAACTTGTGTTATTATACAACTTTACTTGTATTCCCCCCCCCCCCCCCACCCTCTTAAAACTTGAATAAAAATGAAAATGAGGGGTATGAACTCACCTTGAGTGTGTTTCTTGATAGATAACGAGGTAAAGATGAAAGATTTCAAGCCGAGAACAGTTGAAGAAAACTTAAAGATAAAATCATCGTATGGATATTAACACATATTAATGTGTAATAGTAACAAAACTAATATATATATATATGTGTGTGTGTGTGTGTGTGTTTGTGTGTGTGTGTGCGTGCGTATGTATATGTATAGAATCATTAGTTTAGTAAGGAAATACTTACCAAAAGATCAAGAACCAACTTATGGAGAATTAAACTTGAGAGAATTGAATTGTTCTTGAAGAAGAGATGAAGAAATGAAGAAAATGGAGAAAATGATGAAGATGCGGTGAGATGGAGGGAGGTTGGCCGTGAATTTAAAGGAGGAGGGGGTGAGGGGTGGGGTGTGTAGGGGCGGGTATGAGGGAACATCAGAACATGGATGAGACTATTTGAATAATGCCTTATGGTTTGTGCATATGTATGTTGAGTGCTAGGACATGGTGGGGAAAAGAGGAGACACTTTTGTTTCTTATTAATTTTATAAAAGAAAAGTCAACTCAAGCTTGGCATTTTTATAAAAAATATGGTATAAATGATGTATAAATATTTATTTTGATATAGAAAAATTCAAATTATTATAAAAATAATCATCATCAAAAATAGTAATACATTACACAAAAGTTAAGTCGATTCCTAAATCCCTTCTGTTAAAAATTGGGTGTTTAAGTCGGGTATAGAATTTGTCTGTAACATCCTGTTTGAGGTAGAATAATTAAATAATAAACTCAATATATCGAGAAGTAAATTTACTATTATTTTATAATATTGCAGTCCAAAATAAATAATAATTATCAGGATGTTAGTTTCGGGGGTTAAAGGGTAATTTCAGGATTTATTTTGCAAGGATTTTAGAAGTCAGGGGGTGTTTGGTATTATGTGGACTTAATATGTAAGGATTTATGGAAGCAGGGGCTAGTTGGAAAATATTTCGGACTTGATTGTAAGGATTTTCAAAAGGAAGGGTTTAGTTGGTAAATTAAGGATTGTAATTGAAAGAAAAGAGGGATAGAGGGACCATTTCGGACATTATGGATGGAAGTTTGAAGGGGAGGGTATTTAACCATTCACTACTCCTAAACCCTAACCCGAATAATATGTTGCAGCCGTCACCTTTCACACCTTCACTCCTTCTAGCCGCCACTCTTGTCATCGCCGGAGAACACCGGAGCGCCATCATCAACCACCGAGGCCAACCAACGCTGCTAACCTACGACCATACATGTACTAGTGCCGTTAGGGAAGAGCTTCCAGGGCCCGAGACCAACGATGAACAGTAGGCAACCTTCAGGTGCTGCCGGATTCGCATCTCCACCCACCATTACACCATTTCTACTGAACACGAGTTGCTGCCGCCGCTCCAACCACCGACGAAGACGAAACTGCTGCCAAACGCCATGACTTCCTTAGGTGACAAAGTTGTTATGGAAAATGGCCGCTGCTGCTACCTGTTTTCCGGTGCTACTGTTGTCGCCACCCACCATAGGTGGGTGTTGGGTTTATTTCTCTGAGCAAAAGGATGTGCGTGTGAGGTAGTGTGTGTGTAATGTAGTGTGGGATGCAGTGTGTATGTATGCAACCTTTGGCTGGAATCTAAAAAGAAACCACCACCACTGTGAGGTGGTGGCTGCGACCATGTACCATTGTGTGTGTGTTTAGCTTAGTGTGTGTGTGTTATTTGAGATTTACATTGTAAAACTGTAATAGGGTAAGAATAATCAAAGAAAACTCAAAAACTACCACTGTAGGGTGGTGGCTGCCGCCACTAGCCACCGTGTTGGGTGTTGGTGTGCTTTTGCTTGTGTTTAGTTGCTTGGACAAAAAAAATGGACTACAATCATAACCACCACCACGAGATGGTGCCCGCCGCCATTGACCACCACTACCTGAGGTGGTAGTGGGTGGTGCCCAACCAATGAAACCCTAGTGGGCCTAATGAAACCCTAATAGGCCCAGTGAAGCCCAAATTGACCTAAAAGCCCAATCATGTTACTAATGGTCTAGTATTGGGTTGGAAAACCCTAATGGCATAAAACCCTAATTTGTGGGAATTATCGGGACCCGCACTTGAATTAATTACGAAACTGAAAATGTTAATTAATAATCATTTGCAAATTAACCTAAGGCAATATTGGACTTAATGGATTAATTCCTTAATGGGTTAAGTAGGAACACTTAACCATAATAGTCATTTTACGTGAAAACCCTAATTTCACTTAGGCCTTAGTAATTGGACTATTGATGGGTTATCCAAGAACAAGTAAATGGACCAAAACAATTAGATGAGTTTTAGGATAAGGCCCATGTGAAGGACATGGGCCTAATATGGAAAATTTAGCCATAGGTGGGCCATAACTGGGCCTTGATGAGATTGTGTGATATTGGGCCATAGGAATACCAAGAGTTTGCACTAGAATAATTGGATGGGCCTTAAAGAAAGACCATATAGAGGTTTGGGCCTAATTTGGAAAATTGGGCTATATATTGGGCTTTGGCCCATTACTTGACTATCGGGCCTTTAGAGTGTGAGTTGGACCTTGGGCTTGGAATCCAATTATTAATTGGGTATTGTTTGATGTTGGAAGTTCAGGAATCTGTCAACCAGCAGCTGGAGTTTCATCCGTGAGACTTCAGTAATGCCAGGTAAGTTATCCTCACTATACAAAGGGGTCGAAGGCACCAATGCCGACCCATTGGATATGTTATCCTAGCAGTTGGTAGTATGTTGAATATGAGTTAGTGTTGCATGCTAGTTGTTATGCCAGTTTGGTAGATCTGTAGGCCTACCTGTATTATTATGTGATTATCCGTATGTGCATTAGTTGTGTTATATGTCGACATATTATATGGGGTGGGTTAAGGTTATACTGCTCAGTGCGGTAGCCAACAAACCCTAGAGTATTTTAAATATGAGTTGAGGGTCGGGTGGGGCATGCCAGACTCATACTGAGGACTCGGGAGTATTCCAGATATGAACTGAGGGCCGGGTAGGGCATGTCAGACTCGTATTGTCGGGTCGGGAGCATTCCAGATACGAGATGAGGATTAGGTAGGGCATACTAGACTCGTACTGTGGGCTTGGTGGCAATCCAGATGTGAGTTGTGGGCTCGAAAGGCAATCCAGATTGATACTGTGGGCCAGGGGTAATCCAGTCTGTAAAGTTGTGGACCCAATACATGTTCTTTTTTGTATAGGTGTTATTTGTAGTGTATCGGTATTTTGGAGGAGCTCACTAAGCTTTGGGCTTACAGTTTCAGTTCTGGTTTTAGGTACATCAGAGGATCGCGGGAAGGAAAAGGCGTGATCGTACAGCTCCTCACATTTTATGACTATGTTTCTGGGAGACTCTGATATTACACTATTTTGAAAACATTTTGTAATAACTAATGCCTTTTGAATGTTTGAAAAAGTTTTTAATTGGCTTGATTTTTATGGGTGTTACAAGTTGGTATCAAATCTCTGGTTTGATTGAATTGGATAAACACTTGTTTGAATCAAGTCTCAAACTAGGATCTGAGAGTTTTGCAAAATGTTTTTGAAAAATAAATTATAATAAAAGTGTTGGGTTAAGGGCATGGGCTCAATCTTTTGTCATGTTCTTGTTTGATTGTTGGCTTGGGATCGGGAACGTGGACCTTGACTTAACTTTGATTTTTAAAAGGAGGATACAAAGTGTACAATCAGTCAGAGCCAGTAAGTAGACCCCAAAATACCATACGGTTATTTGTTATTGTGATATGTTAGAGCAACATGTTAGTACTAGGCTAGGTATCTTTAGGAATTGCATGATAGAATTGCCTGATTACATGATGCCAAATAGCTTAGAGTTTTCTTACATGAAATTGACATCATTATTGTAGTTGCTTGTGTATGCATTACGATTGTACATAATTAAGATCTTATAGCCTGAGAATGTTTGGTTTGGCCATATTTCCTGTTCTTGTTTGATGAAGGACTTAGGGTAGGATCAGGTATTCGAAAGTCTATAGGGTCCATCATTATGTATGACCTGCATACACGAGTGCTGCAGGGTTGGTGAAAGTTTCATGGGTCGGTTGTGTGGGGCTGGTATCCCAATTATGAGATATTTAGCATTCCTCTAGGAGTGAGGATTGAGCGCTCGCCATGTTAGTATACAATTAGAGAGTTGTGATGATACTTGAGACAAATATGGGTAGGTGTGGATGGTAGTATGGACCCATACTATTGAAAGCATAAGACCCATACGTGTAGCAAGGAAGTCACAACCCCTGGGGTTTAGTTGGGAGTTGGTTCCCTATTATTATATGGATTATCCGAGATCTCTCTGGTGTATTATTAGAATGATGGTTACAAGACGTTTTGAGATTGGATCCGGATTAGGACCGGGAGTTGGCAGCCAGGACACGCCAATATTGTCAGAGGATCGAGTCAGTGAGATCATCCGAGAGGAGGTGATCGAGATTGTCCCGGGACAGTTGTTGGAGATGTTTGGGTCTATTAAGACCGCGCGCTATGCAGCCCTTGCTGTGATGGCTGTCGCAACAGCTGTAACGACGATAGGGGGAGAAGCTGGTCGAGCTTTCAGAGTACCAAGACTTATTATTGGCATATGTATGTTGGGTGAGGGGGTTGGGTGGGGTGGGTATGGGGGGACATGGTTTGTGCATATGTATGTTGGGTGTTAGGATATGGTGGGGAAAAGAAGAGACCCTTTTTGTTTCTTATGTATTTTATAAAAGAAAAGCCAACTCCTTTATAAAAGCTTGGCATCTTTATAAAAAAAATATGGTATAAATGATGTATAAATATATAATTTAAATTATAAAAATTCAAGTTATTATAAATATCATTATCATCAAAAATGATAATATGTTACGCGAAAGTTAGGTTGATTCCTAAAATCTTTCCGTTAAAAATTGGGTGTTTAAGTCGGGTATAGAATTTGTCGCATTTGGTGACAACTTCACAAAAAATTTGAATATGTAACCGTTTTTATGAATTTGCCATGTAGTGTAAAATTTATGAACTCAACTGCATTGAGTTATAAATATTATTTATACCTAAATAATATAAAATTAAATTTTCAAAATTTTACGTTACTAACCCTAACTAGGGTTTATATTCAATATTTGACAATAGAGAAGTACTTTGTATTATAACTTGCCAATAGTACTTTAGAAACGTTAGGAAATATCACATTTCTTCTAAAATTCTTGAGTTGGCCTGATTGATTTTTATTAACTTTGTTTGATTAAAATTGATGATTGTCACGTAGATATTGATCTCTTTATAACTTTTCCCTCTGTAAATTGTTATCCTTGAAAAAAGATTTTGTTCTCCTTCTATAAATATGAATGTGATTTTTTTTTATTTAATGGAATGATTTGAGGACTTGATAATGGAAAACAACTAGCACATGGATGTAAATTTTTTTTGTTTGACTTCATTTAGTGTTTCCGATGCTTGAGATAGAGCCTGTATTGATGTTTTATGAACTTTCTAATTGGCTTGAGGAACTTGTGGTGAACTTTTTTTATTGTATATGAATAAGGTTTTTTTTGGAAGTTCATGAATCTTGATTTTGATTTATGTGGGTATTTTTATTACCGAAAAAGTTGGTTGTCGGAAAGATGGTTGTCGAACGTGGTGGTGGAAGAGAGAGGAATCTTAGACAAGAAGGGGTGGGTGTTTTTATTTTCCATTTCATTTTTTGAATTTAATTACTTTTATTTTTAACTAAATTTAGTTAAAAAACTTAAAATATATTAAAAATGGCAAACAAATCATTTCATGTGGTTCAAAGCCAACCATGCAAGTTTTAGAAACCACAAGGATTATGTTCGTAAATTTTTTTTAGTAAGGACTGAAGTTGTAACATTTAGTAAACCATAAGGATTATTTATATGATTTTATTTAATTTTAACTTTAGAGTAAATTACACATATGGTCAATGTGGTTTGGGTTAACTTACGTGTTTTGTCTCTAGCATCTTTTTTTAAACTCAAAAGGTACCTAATGTGCGGTTTTGTTGTATCTTTAGTTCCTGATCGAGTTAAAATGTCTATTTTACCCTTAATGTATTTTTAATTTTTTTCATTTTTATATTTTGTTTATTATATAAATTAAACCACTAATTAAAACCTACCCAACCCCTACCTAGACCCCAACTCCGCTAATTCTCAAACTTGCTTTGATTGCAATTCTTGCAGCTATGCAACAACTTCAGGTATCCCGACCATCGAGTGAGTAGTCGAAGAAGGTTGTCCCATTATTTAGTGCGTATTTTTTATTGGTGATGCGGGAGATGGTTAGAATGGAGGTGAAACATTACATTACTGAAGTAGAACTTCAACAGGGCACTGATGGCGGTGGCTGATTAAGTAAATCGATTACTTATTTCAACATGAATTAAATTTGTTGATGGGTGTTGATCACGGTAAGATGATAATGATGATCGGAGGAAGTTCAGACACCATAGAAAATGTGGATAGAATCATCGATCATGTCTTTATTAAAGAAAATCGGATCTTTGAACAAACATTTGGTTTTTGGGTTTTTTAGGCAATCATGGTATTCTTGATCATTTTTTGGTAATTGATTTGGAATGATACTATTATAAATTTAGGAGATATAATAATTGATTGAAGTATAGCTTGCAGTTTTTAATATAATTTCAACGTTTAATTTCTAAAAAAATGGTATTCATTTGGTTTCTTAAATAAGATGATTTCTCAAAACATATGCAATTGATTCTTTACACTCCAACATTGGTTTCATATTCCCTTTTCAAGTTGGATTGTAGATTCCGACGATGATTATCAGAGATCACCATAGGTGGTTGCTGGAGTTGATTGGCAATTGTTTTCGGGATCTTTTGGTGGGGAAGAGAGGAAATAAATATATGGTTGGATTGAGTTGGGATGGGACCTATATGTGTTTTTTTGTTAAATATGTTTTCTATTAAGATAAAATAATTTAAAATGAAATAAATAAGGGCATAATAGTTTGTTTAGGTCACACATGGACTAAACGTGTCACAAAAACACAGTAGAGACTTTCCAAGTTAAAAAAAAAAAAAAAAAAAGAAGTTAGAGATCAAACACACAAGTTGCCCAAACCACATGGACCATTCATATAATTTACTCTTTAAATTTTCTGAATTTGCTTGAAAATCATATTTATATGAAAATTAGTTGTCAAAGTATATAAATTATGTTTACAAATTAAGTTATTTATTATTATATGTGTAAAAATGGAAATATTTAGAAAAAGGCCTAATATTTTGGGCTATTTTATGAAAAAATCCAAATTTTTGTTTTGTTTACAAAATTGTCTTAATTAACGGATAAAAAAATTCAAATCAATCATTTTTTACTGCTGAACTATTTTTTAGCCGATTACTTCCAGAAAAGTTTCGTTATGTTGGCTAGTTTATAAAAAATCCATTTTTTACTTCATCTATTTTAACATTTCAATATAAATCTGAAATTTCTTGGTTGAAATTATGAATATGAATAAATGTCATAGAATTAATTAGGACTGACAAAAATATACCACGGAGAACCAACCAACATGTTACCAACTGAACCAATAAAATCGGTAGCCAACATGTTTGGTAGCCAATATGTTTGACCGGTAATAGCATGCCAATTAAGTAGTCTTGCTACGGTAACGATACAAAATTTTGAATACCACGGTTGTACCATACCAACCAATATATATATATATATATATATATATATATATATATATATATATATATATATATATATATATATATATCAATCCTTACATTTTCAAGTTTTAGTTAGGAGTAACAACTATAAAGTAATAGTCAGAGTTACTAATATAATTCAATTGATATTGATTCTTTTTTGAATGAAACATTATAATAAAAGAAATTACTAACACAAGGTTAAGGAAGATACATGATACTAAAAGGATTTACTAAAACAAGCAACGCCACAACTTCAACTCACGTTCATATTTGAAAAACATTCTAACCTTTCGGTGATGATTATAATGTGAAGTCTTATAGAGATTATAGTCTTAAACTCTTCAAGTATAGATATTAGTTAAATATTTTGGTATATACCAATACCAATATGTACCAACCAAATTTGTTGGTAGCCAACTAAGTTGGTACCAAGTATCATTGGTACGGTATTGGTAGGTAAAACTTTATGCCAATTATATTTGGTACGGTACACGGTTTGAAGGAAAAAAACTTGGTACCGTACCAATTCCACCCCTAGAATTAATCATAGAATAACAAACACCACATTTCATACGATCTTGATGTGTTGGAGCTCTTAAATTTAATTTTTTTGACTTTTGAAGTAATTGATAAATGGAAGAATTGTTCATATATGTGTAATATTTAAGGATAATGTAACATCTCAAAAATCACAACCAATTAAAACTTTTCAAATCAACCAATTTACTAATAAAAGTGTTTAGAAAACCATTGTTTTCAAAACATTGTTCAAACACGGAGTTTCCTTAGATCAATAACATAAAATCAGGATATGTACGGTCGCGCCTTCGCCTTCCCGCGATCATCGGAAGTACCAGAAACCATAACCAAAAACTCTAATTCAACACTTAGTGAGTTTCCCCTAAAGTACCACCACACAAAATACATAACATAAATGAACAAGCATGTTGGATCCAATCAGTCATCAGACTGGAGTACCACCGGGTCCACATCCATCGGTCTAGATTACCCATGACCTAATTAGCCATTGGACATGAGTGCCATTATACAATGGGTCCACTCAGTCATTGGACTGGAATACCCTTGGGCCCTCAGTAAGAGTCCGGTTGGCGCATTGGGCCCTTAGCTCGTATCTGGAATGTTCTCGAGCCCTTAGTATGAGTCTGGCACGCCAATAGGGCCTCAACTCATATCTGGAATGCTCTGGGGTTTGTTGGCTACAACACAAAGCAATTAAACCTCAACCCAACACAATATGTCGACATATACATAATAGATAAACATATTATCAGTCAACAGTCAAACAGGTAGATCTACAGATCATTACCACATAGAAATATCCTATAAACTAGGATACAAATCTAACAGATCACTACAACATAGCAACACATGGTAAACCAGTGTATCAATCCAATCGGTTGACCTTGGTGCCTTCGACCCGAATGTACAGTGAGGAAAAACTCACCTCACAGTATGACGAAAAGTTGAATCGTAAACTACTCCAAATACCGTCTCTACATGTCACCTATTCAACAGATAGAGACCAAGACTCAACTATTGCTCAAAATACCCAAAATACCCTTAAGTCAAACTTGGTCAAAGTCAAAGTCAGCGAGTCAACACAGTTGAGTTGACTCGAGCCTCGTATGCAGGGCATACTTCGGAGGTACGTGAGGTGTACAAGCATTTGAGGCATCAGGGCCATATCTGTGTACGCGCAACATACCCTGCGGTACGCCTAGCGTATGCAGTTGCCCTCTTCTTAATCCATTAAGTGCTTAAAACATAAAAACTCAACATCTTAATGCATTAAGACCCTCTATAGCATGTATAGAGAAAAACTAACCATGGAGACCACATTTTTATGACTTAAGACCCCTCCTAAGGTTTGAGAGGATGACTTATTGGGTTAAGAACATACCATGCTTAAGAATCACCATTTTTGGGACAAAAAGTTTCTTAAAGGAGGAAATGACTAAATCTACAAGATGGAGTGATCAAGATGCAAACTTTATACCTCCTGGAGGTTGCTAACAAGAAGGAAATCTCAGATCCAAGATGATTCCAAGCTCCAAGCTCTTCTCACCACCTTCTTCTTCTTTAATAACACTTCCAAAACACTTAAATGGACTTAAAAATCACTTTTCTCACTTAGGGTTTGCTTGGGGTCGTTTTTCACAGAAGGAGGCTGATGAAGAAATGAGACATGAAGCTATAATGGGGTTTAAATATGAACCAAACCATAAAAATTAGGGTTTGCATAATCCTCACGTACGCCCTGCGTACAAGGTGTACGCCCACCGTACCACACTTGGGCAAATTACCATATTACCACTATGGGCCATTTTACAATCCTTTTTCAATCCTAAGGGCCAAGATGCAGTATTATTCACACATATGGTTAAAATTAGAAGTACTTCATCATTGGGATGTTATAGATAAAACTCATGATCTTCTCTAGAATTCATATAATCTTACCTAAGATATTATTGTATTGATTGATTTGTCATCAGTCAATGATTTCTTGATTATATGAACCAGTGTGTCCTCAAGTGCCGTATACACATGAGCTCGGTGATTTTTGTCTTCAAAATGCATTCCATAATTTTAACCACATGTGTGTGCATAGGTGTTGGAGTACAACCACACATAAAAGCTTGTAAACTCATTATACATATATGTTTATAAACCTACTAAGAGTTTGAACATTTTCCTATGTAAGACTCATTCCCACAACCACTCTATTTGCTAACTTTATTTCCAAATACTCATTTTTGAGCTTCGATATGTTATTCACACATACTCCATTTTGGACACTACATATATTGTTTTGAAGCTCTCATGAAAGAGAACACAAGCCACAAATGATTAATTATATGTGTGTGTGTGTCAAACGTTTAATAAAAATACATAAATTTTATTAAATTTTCCAACATGAGGTTCCACCAAATGCCAATTGCGGTTTCTAGTAGGGATGAACAGTTTTTTCCAAATCCCGATCCCGTGCTGGTACCGTACCGGAACTAGTACCGAACTGTACCGAATTTAAAAATATGGGACTGTACTTGGTACTCAAAATACATGAAATTCGGGAATCGGTACTGTTGGTACCCGTATTAGTACCGAAAACCGGTACCATTCCTCATACCGGTGATGTTAATTCAGTTCGGTACTCGGGATTGATTTTTGACCAAATTCGATTTTCAGGAAATCGGGAACGGTACGGGTCTGTACCGGTTCCGTCCCTCGATCATCCCTAGTTTCTAGGTAGTTCCAACATTCGGGTTAGGTCAAACCTCAGACCGTTTACAATCCCATATTTTCCAAAACATCATCTCTCTCTCTCTCTCTCTCTCTCTGTCTCTCTCTCTCTCTTATTAATTTTTTTTTCTTCATATTCTCGTATAATTTCTCCGTTATATGGAATTGGTTTGATACATGAGCATTAGTTGTAATACACAAGCAATAAACTTTATATAGATGTTTCGGTCAGTTTTGTAATTATCTCTAAAATGAATTTAAGGTATTAAATTTTTTTTATTGCAAGTTAAATGATAATATTTTAGGATCCAAACGAACGTCCTGAATTTCTTAGGGGAGAAATTTGTCAGTTGAGTACAAGTACAGGGACTACTTGTGTAATTAAATATTTTTTTTATCAGTATCGCTATTCCAATCGTCGTCTTTTTATTCGTTTCCTAGTAAAATCTGTAAACCCCAAATCCAACTTCCATTAATCGCCATCGCCGGCGATCGCTTCAACCATGACAAAGAGTATGAGCTTCGTCGTCGGCGTCATCGCAGTTCTCATGCTCTTACACGCTGCTTACTCTACCATTCAATGTAACTCTCTGATTTCCTTAATTGCTTGTGGTTTTGATTTTCATCTATCATAAACTAACTTTTTTTTCTCGATAATCAGATAGGGCTTTGCTCAAGATCACCGAGGATGAGTTTTCCGGACCTCCATTTGAAGTAATCTCTCCCTGTTACTCTGTGATTTATACATGTATTTTCTTTTTTGTGTGTTTGTGAATCTAATTTGGTCCTCGTTTCTCTTTTTGGGTATAATTTACAGGTGCTACTTGAATTGGCATTAGTATTGGTTTTGAGTCTGTTTGCTGGATTAACAGTTCCAGGGAATTTCCGATCTATACTCCCAGATTCAGACGAGAACAGGTACTTTATATATAAAAAGCGATAATTGATTTAAACTTAGGTGAAATCTGATTCTATAGTTAGTTTCCAAACAAGTGGATACTTGATTCTAATTGGAAGCTCTTTTTTCCAATTTCTTGTTATTCAACTGATAAGTTTTCTTCTTGGATTCTTACGTATTGCATATAAGTCCTGTATTTGAATTATGAAACACCTTATGCCTAGTTTTAGAATTAGAAGATCTATTGAGTTGAATTATGAGACCTTTATTATTAGTAGTTTGAAGCATTTAGCTTAATTGCATATACCTGTTATATTTTGGTATCATTGGCACATGTACACTTTGAAAAGATTAAGGTTTTAACTTTTAAGTTTATGCTTGAAGATTTTTCACTTTGCAGATTTGTAATAGTATGTGCTTCATTGCTTAATTCCATCAGCGCACCAAAATTATCTTGAATTTCTTGTTCTTTTTCTTTTATGTTTTGCATCATCATCCATCTCAATGAAATCTTTTCTATGTTTCTTTGAGCTTTATCTTTTACAAAAATGATACATAAAGAAGGGGCAAAATTGTAATTTTTGGAACTTGTTGAAATGCAGGGTCGTGTCTCTACCCGCAAATATGAACTTTATGATCTTCAATCATCGTGGAAAGGCGTTCCCTACAGAAACCGGGTTAAAGCTCAACTGAATTTAAGAACAAGAATTTTTTTTGCTGAATTTAAGAACAAGACCTTTTAGTATTTATTTCCTTCAAAATACATTTCACTTTCTTGAGACTTGTTAGATTGTTTATGTGTCATAATGTTGCATTAGTACTGTTTTAGATATTTGATTCATATGATAAAATGATTTTGGTTAACCATGTGTTCACTTACTATTTTGTGACTTTGTTTGTTCTTCTATGAATATGTTTGATGAATAATGGAGTTAAGATGCGTCTGAGTGTTTAGATGAATTAAAATAAAATAAAATAAATAAAAACGTACTTATTGACTCAAATAAGCAGTTTCTGATAAGCTAAAAAATAATAAACATACTTCACAAGATTTAACAAATTTTAACAAATTCAAAAGGACAAAATGGTTTTTTTTTTTTTTTTTTTTTTTGCATGATAAAGCTACAATCTTTTCAAAACTATGAGGAACTACTATAAAGATTTCACACAGAGCACCTACACAGATCTAATGTCTATGTATATCATAAAGGGCAATTCAGTAATTTCATCTCTACAACTGAGCAAGATCCAACCTGTTCTCCATAGATTGTCTCAAAATATACTCAGCTCTCCTCTTCTTCTCATCCATCACATCATCACGCCCAAACCATGATGAAATCCTTCCAGTACCCCTATTCCATAACCTCAAATCCAAGGAATCACCAATCAGTTTCCTTCCATTACTAAAATTCAATCGAACAGCAGGTCTCTTATCAAGAACATCTCTTTCAGTTTCACCATTCTCACCAGATTCAGAAACCCTACTATTCAAAGCTTCAATAACAGGTGCAAACGCCTCCAATATAGACACATGATTCTCCAAATTCACATCATTCACGTGTTTATCTGACAAACTAACTGGCTTCTCACCGAATCCAAATCGGATCTTCTTGCTACTGCCATTTGCGACCTCAGAAGAAGATGATGTTGGAGATGATTTAGACAGCAATCGTTTTTGTAAAGTCAACAATGAGTTTTCTGCTTTTCTTCTTTGTCTAGCGAGCTCAACTTTATCTGATCTTGGATCTGAAGTCCGCTCGTTCCATACAGCAGAGTGAATGTAAGTATGGGGATCTGGAAATGCAGGTAGCCAATCAGGTACGTGTTTGAACTCTGGTGTTTCACCCATTTGGAGAAAACTTGGGGTTAATCTTCTATCTCTAACAATCGGAAAAGTGGGAATTGGTTGAGCAAAAGGAAGTTCGTCTTCTTCAATGGCTTCAACGTACTCCATGATCTCCTTCATGGAAGAACTAGAACGGATCAAATTTGTACAGGTTTCTGACCCGCCTGGAAACCCGACAGAAGAACTCAAATCCTCCAAGCTTTGAATTACGTCGAACACATTGCACTCTGTTCTATTGGCTACATTAGCGTAAAACTTTGAGGTTTTCCCTAAATCTTTCACGTACCTGATAGCAATATCGGCGAGAGACTCTAGAGCAGAATCGTTAACACTGTGGAAACCAACACGCTCGCATATCTGAGCTACTGCTACTTTTGCGACTGCTCTACCGAATTCATCAGCGGCTACTCGAATTTTCTTTTCATCGAACTCGTTGTCGTCTACTCCACCTCCATTGCTCATATTCAGACTCTCGTATCATGAAGGGTTCCTCGATAACGAAATTGAACTCGTTCGAAATCAGGAACTTGAAAGAATTGGAACCCTAGCGATGTGAATTGATCCTGATATCACAATTTGGGAGATACACAACAAAATTGAATTCACGGCGTACCGTTTGTTTCGTGGGAATTTGAAATTTGAAGGGAATCACTACAAATTCGCCTATTGTGCAATCAAATCAGGAGTTTGGAGATCCCAAATATCAATTTTGAAGAGTAATTCATGAAAGTGATTTTGAATGACTTGATGAACCCTAGATCCTGATTGATGAGTAAACCAGGAGAGGGGGTGGTATTTATAGAAGGGGAGAAAATTACGAGTAAGGGTAGGAGTTTGGAAAAGACGATACTACCCACTAAATGTTTGCCCAAAAGAAATATTTTTCAATAAATAATTTGTTTTTTTATACGTGTATCCTTTTATATTTCTTTCTATTTATCTCTTTATCCATCTTAACTATCAATTTAAGATCCATCTCTTTCTATTTATCTTTCTATTCATCTTAAATATCATATTTAAGATCCATCTTATATCATGTTTAAGATATATAGAAAGAAAATATAAAATGATATTTAAATTTTCTATTTTTTAATATCTTGATTTTTAATAGGATTATAATTCAAAGGTTTTTTTTTTGGCAAATATATACAAATTAATATATGAAAATCAAGACATTAATACACATGTAAAAATCACAATGAAATCGTTACTAGTGGCAATAAATCATGTTTAGTCATTTTTGAATTGATACGTATAGTTAAACAAGATGAAAATTAACCGACCCAACGTGTTTATTAAATAGGTTGAAATTAGGTTCGCATATTTAGTTTTTGGTCAACCCAACTTGTTTAATAAATATGTTAACTCGAGTTCACCTATTTAAATTTCAAAATAAACATTAAAAACTCTACAAATTATTCAAAAAAAATTATATGTCAAATACAACTCATATTTATAGTTACAGAACATAAATTCAACTTTATATGGTTATGGGGGCATAAAACATATTAGGTCAAGAATTAACATAAATTTGTATTTGTGTAGAGACATGCTCTTAGAAATAGAAGCTATAACCCCATGTCATTCTACAAATACAACCCATTTTGAATAACCTAAATCAATCACTTGATATTTCTTCAATCTAAGAACTTAAAATGCATATTACATACATACATATCAACTAGATTTTTCTTTATACAATTTATGAATTTAGAACGATTAAAAATAGTTTAACATGAACAATTTACATATAAACAACACCAATAGAACCAATGGTCCCATATAAATGAAATTAGGAGGCAATAGATGTTTGACAATTCTACCTTCACCTGAGGTTAGATGTCTACTTCTAGAAATGACTCCCGACATAAGCAACGGTAGCATGGAATGGCCCAATAAGATGGTGTAATAAACATATGTAAATTGTATACCCATTAAATATAACACAATCTCATCTATAAAAACGTGCCTCGAGCTCCGAAGGGAGATAAATAGATATAACTGCCAAATTCACCCTCGATATGTAATTATACAAAGTAACTCATCTATGAAGAGCCTTCCTGTTAAGTGGAAAACTCACTTGTCTCGATAAAATCACAAACAATAGGTCTTATTGATCAACGCTATCTATTTTTCACTGTGATCCTTAGCTACATATTCATTCAAGTTAGAGGACCGTGAAAATATACATCTAACATTGATATTTATTTATTGAATTTTATTCCAATAATGTGTAGTTTTAGTGATATGATTAAGCCTTCAATAAGCATGAAGAAAAGGTTTGGATGATTGGGATCAAATGACCTTCTAATTCAATATAGGTCTTGAAGGAATTGGTGATCTACTAAAACCAAGGTTCTAAATAATGTAAGGCGTGACTTGGCGGCAATGTCAAGCATCAAGTTTTTCCGAGCCTTGGCGAGTCATGACGTTTGTAAGACGCGACTTAAGGAGGCAAATTTCTATATAATTAATATTTTTATATGTATTTTCAACTATTATTCATTTTTATACACATATATGAGTTAAGACGGCGTATTGACAAAAAATGGTGGCATGTGCAAGCCTTGGAGTCGTGGCGCACCATAGCGAAGCCATAACGAGCTTTTTAGAACCTTGACTAAAACCCTTTAAAGAGTTCAATTACCTAGACCTTGTTTTCCAAACTCATAAGCATGAGTAGAAACCTTAAATATTTTAGGGACCGTGAAAGCAAATAACAACAAAACGAGGGACTAAAAATGTAATTAAAGAAAATAAGAAAAGCGGATAAGTCGAGATAAAGGCACACATCCCTCGGTTTCATTTCATCCCCTACCTCCTTGTTACCAAAACCCTAGCGCATACAGAGAAGATCAATGGAGAAGTACTTTGGAAACGCGTACAGAGGAGACCCAGGTGTTCCACACTCTGGTCCAGAGAAATTCCTCTGCATATGGGTCGGTTCAATGGCTTACTCCGCCATGGCTTGGTCCAACCCCTACATGTGGCAACTCTCTAATAGATTCAAGTATTCATACACCTCTCTTCCCTATTCAATTTCCATTTTTTCTAACATTTTCGTCAATTTCTCGATGCCTTCCTTCGATTGTGTGTTTTGTTCGTTTAATTTCTCATCGAACGTAATCACTTCGCTTCTATTTTAGGCGTAAACAGGTCGAAATTTTCTGCTAGGGGTTCTAATCATCAAAACTCACAGAAATGTTTTTCGTTCCATGTTTAAAGTCCCATGAAAATTTCACTTAAAGTTCAATCAGTATTGGTAAAGAAAAGGAATCGCTTGATATAATTTCTGTGTTCTTTCTGCTCCTTACTTTTCAGGATGAATTTGGGAAAGCTTATATTATGTTGCCATTAATTCATATATATCATTTGCCGATCTTACCATAATGTAGAATCCAAGAAATTTATCTCCTTTTTATCATGTTCTAAGTGCAATAAGCATCACACAAACTCAAATTTTTATGTTTTAACCTTGTATTTGTTTGATAATCGATATACTTGAATGTTTAGTTGGCATGATCATGCAATGCTACATGAGCAATATCATTGGAAGAAGGCAATGCAAAAGAAACAGCCATACAAATTTTCGGTATGTATATATGTATATGTATATGTATAAATATGCCAAAATATTATGAATTTGATCGAGTTTTTCTGATTAATTTTCTGTTTATAGTGGAATGAGAACTGGAGCAAAGAAGCTCGTGATTCATACTACTACAATTGGCCTGTTTACTTCCCTTAAGGTTTTCACCTTCATCAGCAAAATACAATTTAAATAATTTTGTAACTTGTAATGTGAGATTTTGTGGTTTTTGTAAGAAATTTTAAGTCATGTGAGACTGCTCTGGCCTCAACATTTCTAAATTGATTCACTTCTAAATTGATATTATTGCTCCTTATGCACACACAAATGCGAATGTCTTAATAAAAATAAGTTCAGTAATAACAATAACTGTAACTAAATATATAAAAAAATGTTATTTTATAGTAAAACATTTAGCATACGATGTTTTGATTTGATGTGTAGGTATGGTTTGAGTTGAAAAAGCTATGGTGTTAAAGATGATTGATTTTTATTTTTTTATTTTATGTTGTGATTGGAGTGGCATATAGTCATTCTTGGTCAATATGGTTAAAAAGATGTCATTTAAATGAGGGTAATGTAAAAATGAGGGTGTTATATCTTTAAATAAAATACTTTAGGTGTTCTAAATGCAATAGGGACCTTTAAACCGCTACAACTACATGAGAAGTCGACTCCTCCTTGTGTCTTGTGGATAAATTTAAAAAATAAATAAATGGGGATCATATGATTATGAGGATGCTTAAAGATAGAAGGGGTTAGGGATATTTGTTGCATATATATTGCAGCTGCTAGAGTTTTGTGCAATATAAGGGCACCATTGAAATTGAAGGGATAATTCTATAGGGTGACAGATTAGCCAATGATATACAAATCCAAATGTTGGTCAATAATAAGTTGTAGAAAAATGAAAGAATGAAGATTAAGGTGGGTTGGACATATCCATAGGAAGCCATATAGTTGCAACATTGTAATAAATACCCAAAATTTGGGTAGGAGAATGATACAACATAGAATTGGCAACCGAGTCTTTTGAGAGTGGATATGGATAAGATGTCTTAGATCTGTTAGTTGTAGATAGGATCTCGACATGGTTCCTAGTTGCCATCCTAGATGAACATCGTTAGAAATGCTCTGATAGTTGAACCTTTTAGTTTAATTTCATATAATGTTAATAAATTGTAAGATAAGTTACATTTTTCGTTTTTGTGTATGTCAAAAGTTAAAGATTTCATCTAATTAACAATTTTTCAGACCATCATTGTTTTATTTTGTTATGGTTTTCATTAATGGTAGATGTAAAATGATTATTTTGCACTTGTGAGTTTTGAAGAGGACAATGTAGGTTAGAAACGAACCATATTACACGAAGTAAAAACAAACAATGAAAACATCCAAAGATCAAATTGCGACCTAATCCATTGCAATGAACATTTAATTCATGAACAAAAACCACATAATTATGGAGAAGAAACAAAGAGCAATCATGTGTTACAGGAATTAGTGTTTATGCTGGAGATCTGGATACCCTTTGGTTCGTGTGAATATTTAAGAATTGATATTTCTACCTTATCCATGTGTTGCAAGAAATTCAACATAGGATAATCTAAGAGAACACTTACGAATCTAGACACAGTAATCGTAAGCCAAATTGCTAGAAGGATTCTATATTCGTCTGAAGAAAAGAGAGCTAAAAGTTGTGTCCCTCTTCTCAAAGAAAAGAGTCATTTATATAATAAACGAGATTTAGGGTTTGCCTCTTAGGGTTGACCGTCATGGGTTGCTTTGGAAGCAAGTAAGGGAAATCCGGAATTTAATGAGGAAATTAATGGTTCCAAAACTGACGAATTCGTCAGTTACCATAATCACCCTCAATAATTTGATTTTCTCACTATGTTCCCATATGTAAAATTCAGAGATCCCGCTAGGGGTGCTGCCCCTAGACCCCGCCAAATGGGCGCTACCCCTTTGGAAACCCCGGACTCAGGGGCGCTGCCCCGGAACCCCGACTTGTCATCGAACCGACTTCTAATTTGATCTTATATATGTGTGCACTCAACACATACATGTACATATATTAGAGTACAAATTATGAACCCCTAGCTCATATGTTAGTTCCAATTACATTAAATAACATTGTGACACTAAAATTACCAACATCATGTATATGTACATAAACTGCATGACCCATTAAGGTTGTAAACATCGAATGATAGTAGTTTGTTTGATATATTTAACCAAAGATCATGAACAAGATAATATGTCCTTGTTAACTAAGTAAACGAACAAGAACATATGTCTCGTTCGTTCTTTTATCCTTGTGAACGTTTAATTTTCTATCCGTGAAGGTTCATAACTCAGATGTTACATACACCATATCAATAAATGATCTATTAGGAAGTCTCATTGGACTTATTTATAACCGACTATTTTTTACATTTTGAATGCTTGAAGTTTTGAATGCCTAACTTATCGTCTATCTTCTTATACTTATTATAATGTTGAACATGTTTGCAAAGATATTCATGAAATTTATTTAAACGAAAAGAAAAAAACATTAAAAAATATTAATGCTTAATTTCTTAGCAAACACAAAATGTTTTTCGTTTATGTAGTTGTGTTCGTTTACGCATTTGTGTTCGTTTAAAGCTATAAAAATTCCATGTTGGAATTATAACATTTGTAAAACCATTTAAAGCTATAAAAATTCCATGTTGGAATTGTAACCTTTGTAAATAATTTTAAAGCTATAAAAATTCCATGTTGGAATTGTAACATTTGTAAAACCATTAGTGAAACTTGAAAAATATATTAAAGTTGAAGGACCATTTCCGCTTCTTGTTCTTTGCATGATTCCAGAGATATCCACGGTGATGATCATCTTCTCTAATTCCTATCCATAAAACAATACCATTTCCATATCAAGTTGATTCATAGTAACAACAATGGCAGCTGTTCAACTTCATTCTCCCTTTCGATTTCGAAATACTTCGCAGAATTCTACTCATGTAGTTGCTACCAGAGCATCATCATCATCTGCATCTTCGAATCTACCCATTTCAACCCCCAAATCATCAGATTTCGGTCGATTGATTTCTAAACTTAAATCCGAGTCTCTGAATTTTGCGTTATCCGGAACCCTAGCTCTCGCAGTATCTTTTTCAGGTATTTATTCATCTTCCATTTATCTTTTTGTTATCCAAATCTTAAATTCGTTCCCTGAGGGAAACGCTACATTATACATACACAATAACATTCTACAAAAATCTCACTTTAAGCAAATTGTGCAAGAGCAAATATCTCACATCCAGTTTCGATGAAGGATATTGAACAAAATTTCGTGATCATCACTTCAAACCAGCTTGATTTTAGATTCAGTTGCCTTTTGAATTTACAGTTATTATGTAGGAGCTGGATTTGCTGAAGCAAAAGTTGGGGTAAATAAGCCAGAACTGCTTCCCAAAAACTTCACCACAGTCATCGATGTTGCAGGTTTCCTCTCAGATGGTCAGGTATGCCATCATTTCTGGTATCAAATGTGTGAAATTTTTTAGTTAGAACTTCATTTTTGCATAATTTTGTTCAGGAGAAAAGGCTTGCAAAGGAGATTGATTCGATTGAAAAAGATACCGGATTCAAGCTCAGAGTTCTAGCTCAGAACTATCCTG
This sequence comes from Lactuca saligna, assembly GCF_052625555.1. Taxonomy (NCBI): domain Eukaryota; kingdom Viridiplantae; phylum Streptophyta; class Magnoliopsida; order Asterales; family Asteraceae; genus Lactuca; species Lactuca saligna. The sequence goes on from NC_136422.1 coordinate 27,191,433, forward strand.
ATACCCCTGGTATGCTAAATTGCTAATTATCTTTAATAAATTAGTATTTTTCGATCATGTTAATTACTTTCTTCATGCAATTATATCACACTTATATAGGATTAGCAATCAAAGACTTCTGGAAAGTTGATGATAGAACTATTGTTTTTGTAGCTGATCCTACATTTGGTAAAGTTTTCATCTTTCATTATCTTTTAAATGAATAATAATAATAATAATAATCATAATAATAACAATACATTAATAAATTTAAAACTATGCAGGAAATATTTTGAACTTTAATGTTGGGGAGTCTGTGGATTTGGATATACCACGAAGCTTTTGGAGTCGATTAGCAGGGAAATATGGGAATATGTTTTACTGGAAAGAAAACGTAAAAATGCTGTTTTTTTTTTACTGTTTTAACTTTTACTTTTATAAAATGGTAAATAAATTTTATTATATAAATGAAATAGGGAGAGGATGCATCTGTTGAAGCTGCAGTTATGGCAATATCTAATTGCTTAAGAGAACCAGTGGGAGCTAACAATTGTGCAGAGGTAAAATAAGTGGCCGGGTAATTACGAAGAGAGGAAAAAAAAAAAAAACTTTTACAACTTGTAACTCATTAAATTTAATATCTTGAACCAAAATTATTGTAAAAATCGTGTTATGTATTTTGTTTTTTTTATCCATAATAGCAATGTAACTCATTTTCTATTAATGTGTATTGATATTTTATGATTTGATAATGTTTGTTAGAAAGCTTCATCTTAAGCTGTTATTGTGCCATAGCTTATGAAAAAAGTTTTTGATTAGATGTAATTGACTATGGTATTATTGAAGGCTAATTTTGTATGTATCCCCAAATTGTTTGTTGTATCCTCCTATGTGTGAGTTGTAAGTGACCAAGTGTGCCATTTATGTTTGATTTTTTTTATTATGTGAGTGAGGGATACGTATAGGCGGATTTACATTGGCTTCCGAGGCAGTCTAGGATGTCCCTCAAAAAAAGTTTAGTAGTATAATATTTTTTGGATTATACCTCAGAAAAAAATTAGGATACCCTAAAAAAATTCAGGTTATTTCTAAATGATCGAAAATAGAAACTAGCACAATGGTCCAAAATTTTGAAGCTCATACCAATTAGTTTACTGAAACAAACATGTATAACATGTAGGAACTATATAGCGATATCTAGAATGTTCTTGTAAAGAGATAAAACACTAGTATAAATAGGGGTGTAATCATTTACTTCAAACCATCAAGAAAGTTGTCTTGTATACTTGAAGAGTTCTACAACAATACACATACTTGTTTTCTTATCAAAGTCTTTAGCCTTAGTTTCTTGTTTGCTAGTTCATTAGTACATCATATGAGCGAAATTTGTCTGACTTAGTCAGCAGTACGCTAAGTGGTACTTGATATTGATTAGTCAAAAGAGTCATTATCTAAAAGGAGCCTTAAATGTGGATAATATCACTCTAACCCTTTTATATTGATCACATCAACATTCAAAATACCCTCTTCATGGACAATCTAATCATAATAATGATATAGGTAAAATACTGAATCTTAATCAAGTAAAGAGACCAAACTCCATCACCCCATATTTGATATCATAACCTCTCACCCCTACTAAAAATATAGTAAAATATACATGTCTTTTTATTTGTTGAAAAGTCGCAAACTTATAAAATTGTGAGAATGTGAGAAATATATAAAATTTAGAACCATGTTGCAAGAAACTTAGAAAAATTTTCAAATTGTGAGCTTAAGTGTTATTTTGATATTTTGGAACTTGTAATTGATTATTTAGAAGGTTAGTGGCTTTAGAAGTGATTTTTCATTATTAATAATAATAATAATAATAATAATAATAATAATAATATTAATCATAATGAAAATGTTACATGATAATGTTATATGATAATGTTATAGAGTAAATTACACGGATGGTCCCTATGGTTTATGGTAATTTACGTGTTTGATCCCTAACTTATTTTTTTAACTCAGAAGGTCTCTACTGTTTGTTTTTGTTACGCACTTGGTCCCTGTCTTACCTAAAGATACTATTTTTCCCTTGATATTTTAATTTATTTAAGTAAACACACCCCCAACCCCACCCCACTCACCTTACCTTACATACCCATCATTTTTTCTTATTTAAATAATAGTCGTTTTAGGTAAGACAGGGACCAAATGTGTAACAAAAACAAATTGTAGGGACCAAGCACGTAACAAAAACAAACTGTAGGGACCTTCCGAGTTACAAAAATAAGTTAAGGATCAAACGTGCAAATTACCCCAAACCATAAGGACCATTCGTGTAATTTACTCAATGTTATATGTAGGATTATTTTTATCAAAACCCTATAAATTCTAACTTTCTATTTTAAATGGCCAATAACCTATTTTGTATATTATAAGTCACTAAAGTATCAAATTATATGTCATAAAAATCATTTTGCAAAAAAATAAAAATAAATAAATGAAAGGGGCTATCCAGTAAAAGAAAGTTGATGTGGCATTTGACCATGTGAAAGGCTTATGTGGACTTTGAAAGTTGATGTGGCATTTGAACATGTAAAAGGCTTATGTGGACTTTGACCAAGGGTTAACGTGGACTTAAATGAATCATGATGTGGAACTGACTTTTTGCCTTTGTCTGTCCGAAAGCCAACAAGATTTCTTTCTCCATGGAGCTTGGACTCGTTGTCTTCATCAAAACACTTGAGTAGAAGCCACCATAAAGGAATGAGTGGAAGCTACACAATCATCTTCTCAAGTTTCTGTTGATTCTTCCATGTCAACTGATAAATCCAATGATGCTTCTTTACTCGTTGATCTCTCTATAACTCCATAACCAATTACCAGTCTAAACTCTTTGCATTGCAACGAAGAAAGGCGCATGAATCGATTCAACAAATAAGGATTCACTTCATGTTCTTCAGTGAAATTATGGAGGAAGATGTTTCTGGTTTATTGGATCTTAGTGTGCTCTATTTCTCCGAACTTCATCATGCGTTCCAGAAGATTCTATTTTCGTTTGAAGATTGTGCATGTAGCAACACATGGTTTTAATACGGTGATTGTTTCCACCGGTCGGACTTAAGATTGTGTTTCAGAAATTATTGAAATCCGATAATCTTGTCTACCCAAAAATTAGGGGAAAACTAGCAACACCAGAAAAAAGTTATTATTTTCCTTGTTGATTTCGTTTATTTTCCTTTCAACCTGGGAACACATTTTTTTTTTTTTTTTTAACTTTCCTTCTATTTTCTTAGAACTCGGAACACAAAAAAAGTTATTATTTTCCTTCGCGTTCCTTTCATTTATCTCCATATATATTCCTTCCTTTTCTTTCTTTCTTTACTAAAACTCGGAAATTAGAGGTTAAATTCAAAACTTAGTCTTTATGGGGTTTTGATAACTATAACTTACTATATATTAATATTACTATATATGACCAACTAAACACTTTAATTTTTAATATTTGTAGGAGTAACCAATCTTATGTTTTGTATCCGTATACCACGTGAACTATTCCAGGTTACCAACGTGTTTTTTAAAATTTTCTACAAAGTTTTATTTTTTTATAAAAATTCGGTGTCTAAATTTTTATATATGTTTTACAAATTTATTTTATAAGTTTTATGTATCATTGTTTATTCCATGACAAGTTATTTTTTTATTTTTTTTATAAGTTCATTTAAAAAAATAATTTTAATATGTTATATATATATATATATATATATATATATATATATATATATATATATATATATATCTTTACTACTTATAAAAGAAATCTAACTATTTCTATAAATAGATTGAATATAATAATATTATTTTTTTAAGATGTCCAAACTATTAAGCTTGAAGTACAACCCATTTATAATATAATAATATTAAAACTTTAACCATATCCTTTATCCCTTAAAAATCTCGTATCAAATTAATAGAATAATTCATTTGCAAATTGATCCCGTCAATCTCAACACTTCAACCATTTGAAGCGGTCGATGTCAACAATCAATCTTGTGAACTAATCGAGACCGAAATTGGAGAAAGAGATACGAACAGAAAGGAACCAATTCCGTGTATCCGGTTAAGCAAGCCCCGCCGCCAGCTTCCACCCAGAAAAAAAAAAGTGAGCAGAGGATCTCTTCTCTCACATTGGTAACAAACAATCTCATAATATCTATCTTCGTAATCCCTTCAAAGTAAGAAATATACGCACACTCTCTCGAAGAACCCTAACCAGTAACCAAGACAGTATAACCACCACCACCACAGCCGCTCTGCCTCCTTTCGCCTTCAATCAACCACTATCACGACTACCGCCCTTTCCTCTCACCCACGACATGAACTTTCATTTGGAACATAACATTTTTCTTTAAAAAAATATTGTTGAAAGAAGCTATTTGTCCCCGTCGTTGTGCGCGGATAACGGCTAATATATATATATATATATATATATATATATATATATATATATATATATATATATATATATATATATATATATATATATATATAAATTTGCTTTTTTGGATGTTTTTGTTACTACTTTTGTCTTTGGTTTTTTCTTAATATTTTTACAAGTGCTATAAAAAAGAGTGTAAAAAACAAATTTGGTCCATATCTCTAAAAAAATGTTATAAGGAACGAATCTTTAAAAAACAATTTTTTAAAAGCATGCCAAAAAAATGGGAAAATAATCCTTAGAAAGTGTTGAAAACAAACTTATAAAATATTAAAAGGAAAAAAAAAAAACTTTGTTTTCTTATAAAAAAAAAAAATTTTAAGATAAATTTGTAAAAACAAAATATGAGATAACCTACAAATCTGTCATAACTTATAAATCTATCTATAATCTATAATATATTATATAATAACGAATTCAAATACTGATTATATCTTTATGAATAATATTCAAAATGCTATTTAAACTTTAAATATAAATATATTCAAAACAGTTAATTGACCGATTAATCCTATCAAAAGCTATTTTCCTGTGATTATCCTTATCCCTGAAACCGTAATTTAGTGAATTTCGTTACAATCTCTTCGACTGAATAACAGAAACAGAGAAAATTCTGGCCTTTCCCCTCCATAAAAACCGAATCTGGCATCTCCAGATGTCTTGTTCCAGTAGAACTTGAAAAAATTGCAGAGCAGAAGAAATCATCACAATGTCACTCAAATCTCAGATTCTTTGGAACTGTGTCGCATTACTCAATCATCCTCTTCAGAAACAAACGGTAAGACAATTCCACCAATTCCAATTCCGTCCAATTCCCACCACTTTCCATCGTCATCTCCGCCCTACTCCTCCTCCTCTGTTCCGACCTCATCTGTTTAACATGTCTTCGCAAGCTTCCCCTGATCCTCCATCGGATTCATCAGTCCCCATTAAAACAGTAAGTCAAACTTCTCTTCAAAATCTTTTAGCTTTATCCATTTTACCCTAATCTGTTTCCTGAGTGGTGATTACAGGTGAAAGTGGTGGCTAGCGGGAGGGTTCAGAGGGTGCATTACCGGGACTGGACTGTGCAGAATGCAACGGAATTAGGTTTGAAAGGGTGGGTGAAGAACCGAGGAGATGGCTCTGTAGAAATTTTGCTTTCCGGGGAAGCTGATAAGGTGGACGAGATGCAGGAGCGATGTCGAACAGGGCCACCACTTTGCGTAGTTACTAAGTTTCAATCTTTCCCTTCCACCGAAGATCCAGGGATTGGGTTTCAACGCCTACAAAGTTATTGATCGCCTATATTTTCTTATCACTGTTTTTATTTACAAGTTCGTGCTTGTAGTTGAACCATGTTTGTGGGATTGTTTTCTTTCGTTTTTAATATATTTCGGTTTTGTTTATTAAGTTTTGGGCTGATAGATTGTTATGTGGTATTATTTGATACATGTGTTTTCAAGAAATTCAAACCAGTGGTATTAGAGATTGGAATAATGATTAACAAAGATGTTCTGTGGACAAAAATCACTCCTGAAAGTTGGATATTGTTGAGTTTGTCTTTCATTCAGTAGTTTAGTATCTATCTTTACTCTTTAGTGGTGAGATTGTTGATACTAAATTACTATTTTGTCCTTTTTTTTTTCGGGTGAAATCAAGTTTTTTTTTTTTATGTTAACTATAATTCACTTTTGAGGATTTGGCATTCAGTTTTTGTTTCTTTTCGTTAAGAGCACATTGTAATCCGTTCATGATTTTTCTAGATGAATATAGCTTCAAATTTCCGAGTAAAATTTTGCAATTGGTAGTCATGTATTTATAATAATTAGCTTCTTAAAATTCTAGTGGCTTGGTAATTAAAATATTGAATTAGGGTTGGTTTAGGAGACCTTAAGTATATAAAGATCTTTAGGTAAAGGAATAAGGGTTAAAGAATCGAGTCTAGAAAACCTACTTCTCGAATAATAGACCATATTATACAATTTTCTTTCTTTTAATGATTTATAAATAAGAATCCAACCTTGTTTTTATCAAACCAAACTATTCTTTGAATATGTATATTGTTACACGAAGGGAAAATGACTTATATGGGTAACTATGTTTTAAAACCGTTTAAAAAATATCATTTAAGTTTGGTGTATCCAATTAACACCATCTAAATAAAGTATTTGTACAAAAAGCACCAACGAAATACATTCTTTGTTCAAATTTGACCTTGTGGTAATCAGCAATTAACGGTAAAAAAATAATTAAAGGAAAAAAAAACAAGAGAAAATGACTCAAATGGGTAACTATGTTTGAAAATCGTTCAAAAAACACCAAGTTTGGTATGTTCAAAAAACGTCATCCGAGTAAACTTTTTATACAAAAAACACCAACAAACTATATGTTTTATTCAAATATTACCTACCGGTAACTGGCTCTTACAGGGTAAATGATGACTTGGCTTAACTATTATGACATGGCATAATAATTATTGACAAAACAATAAATGATATATTCCCCCTTTAAAAATCGATTTATGGTTTCTTAATGAACGAATGACTTTTTCCTCTCCAATCTTCTGAAGGCCATAACTTCTTCATTAGTTGGGCATATGCATGGACTAGTTTAAGTTAGGCCTCGGGCCCACCTGATTGTAGTATGCCATTTTTTGGGCTTAAGGCCATGTTGGGGTTATTGGGCCTTAGAGGCCTCGTAGTTGGGCTTGGATGCCTTTTTGTGTTTTTTTATGGATTTGTGCCTTAGGGGGAGGGAGGCCCATTGAGGCAGGGGTAAATGAGACATTTTTGCCTTAAGTCAAGAATTAGGGTTTTGGATTTAAGTTCGAGATCATCATTTTAGAAAAAGAAGAGCAATCATAGGAGAAGAAGAAGTCATTCGTTCATGAAGAACCTTAAATCGATTTTTAAAGGAGGAATATATAATTTATTGTTTTGTCTATAATTATTATGTCATGTTATAATACTTAAGTCAAGTCATCATTTAACCTATAAAGGCAGTTACCGGTGGGTAATATTTGAACAATACATATAGGTTGTTGGTGTTTTTTGTACAAAAAGTTACTTGGATGATGTTTTTTGAACATACCAAACTTGGATGGTGTTTTTTGAACGATTTTGAAACATAGTTGTCCATTTGAGTCATTTCCTCTTTTTTTTTTCCCTTACTTATTTTTTACCGGTAATTGTCGGTTACCACAAGGTCAAATTTTAACAAAAAATATACTTTGTTGGTGTTTTTTGTACAAATGTTTTAGTTGGATGGTGTTTTTTGGAGACACCAAACTTGAATGATATTTTTAAACGATTTTGAATCATAATTACCCATATAAGTCATTTTCCCTTATATGAATGTGTCAAGTATCCATAAAATTAGTTATATATATATATATATATATATATATATATATATATATATATATATATATATATATATATATATATATATATATAAGGTTAGTTTATTTAATTCTAGTGGCGTGATAATCTATTCTAATAAATGAATTTTTTTTGTAATACGTCACACTCTCATTCAATTTGTCAAATGTCGTATTGTAGTTCTTTTAAATTTTTTTTTCCACATGTTATTTTATGAGTTTTTTCTATTTTTTTATATTCCACATAATATTTTAATATAATAATTCAAAATAATAAATATAGTAATAAATTGATATAAATTTCATTAATGGACTTACCTTCTAATTTTAAAATTCCCAAATTAAAACTCATTATTTTCTTTTGTTTATTTATTTAAATTATTTGTTTAAGTTTAAAAGATAAAAACATATTTCAATTTTAATAATTTTTTTTATTTTCTTATATGTAATAAATGGATATCAATTTTGTTAATGGATTTACTTTCTAATTTTAAAATACCCAAATTAAAACTTTTTATTTTCTTTTGTTGTTTGTTTAAATTTAAAAGATAAAAAACACATTTCAATTTTAATAGTTTATTTTTTTGTTTTCTTATAAACTCAAAATATTTAAACTTTTATATTTAACTTTTTTCTTTAAATCAATCCATGTAATAAATAAGTCTCACAACTAGTCAAAGTATTAAATTAAGGTTAGCTTAGGAAAATTTTTATAGAGCTCCTACGTCTTGAAATTGTAAGAGCATACGATATGGGACATATTTGCTCGTTATGGGTTGAAGTGGACGACCTTAACGCTGTTGTAACGGGGGGAACACCGCCCCCTACTCGTTGCTTCTTGTCGTGTTACAATTCGTGCTCGTTACCACCGGGTGAAACGAGAATTATACTGTTTGATTTTAACCTCAAACGGTCAATCTAATAAAAAAAAAAACTTTAAAAGTAATTATTCTTTTCCTATATAAATACATAGAGTAAATTACACGAATGGTCCTTATGGTTTGGGATAATTTGCGTATTTGGTCCCTAATTTATTTTTTTTAACTCGGAAGGTCCTTAATGTTTGTTTTCATTACGTTCTTGGTCCCTATTTTTTGTTTTTTGTTTTGCGCTTAGTCCCTATCTTACCTAAAAAGACTATTATTTAAATATGGAAAAAATGGTGTGGTAGGTAGGGTAATGTGAAGGTTGGGGTTAGGGGTTTGTTTATATAAATAAGTTTAAAAAATCAAAGGAAAATTAGTCTGTTTAGGTGATACGGGGACCAAGTGCGTAACAAAAACAAACAGTAGCGACCTTTTGAGTTAAAAAAATAAGTTAGAGACCAAACATGCAAATTACCCTAAACCATAGGGACCATTCGTGTAATTTACTCAAATACATATTATCTATACAATTTTTTAGACATAAGTTCTCTCTTTCTCTCTTTATAATTTTAATTATCTTCAAAAAAATTATGAATCCTTTCGACTCGTCCGATGATTTCGATGACGATATTTTCTACAGGATGATGTATCATTATTACACTATCGATCTGCTACAATCAGACCCAACCCCGCTACTAACAATACGTGCGATGTTAAACAAAAAACGCAAGGACACACACATCTACATCGCAATTACTTTGCGGATAATTGTGTATACGGGTCGAAGAGCTTCAAAGAAGATTTTGTTTGAGTAGGAATGTGTTCCTATGGACCGCCAACGCCTTGGAAATCCGATATAGTTTCTTTACTATACTTTTATACGAAATAAATACAAATTTACTACATGTTTCTTTAATTTTACAACAAATGTACTATACTTTTAAACTATAGTTAATTTATGTTTAGGTATGAATTTTTTCAATCGAGATATGATGCTAGAGGTAGACGAGGGTTTACAACGTTGCAGAAATATGTTGCGGCCATTCGTTTGATGGCTATGGGGGAGTCACTCGAAACCATTGACGACTATATAAAAATGTCTGAAAGAACCGCAAGGGAGAGTTTGTATACATTGTCAATGGGTGTTGTTGAAACATTTGGAGACGTGTATTTGCGGAAACCTTCGTTGCTTGATTTGCAAGAATTGTATGTGGCGCATGAAGAATGCCATAGGTTTCCCGGAAGATCGGAAGCATTGATTTTATACACTGGAAATGGAAAAAATTGTCCGGTAGCATGGAAAGGGCAATACACAAGTAGTCATTATGGATCGCCTTCGTTGGTTTTAGAGGTTGTTACTTCTCAAGATTTATGGATTTAGCATGCATTTTTTGGGGTTGCGGGTTCCAACAACGACGTCAATGTTCTTGATCAGTCGCCAATATTTGATGATCTTTTGAATGGAAAGGCCCCGAATGCTCCTTTCACGGTAAATGGAAATGAATACAAATATGGGTATTACCTTACGGATGGAATATATGCTCAATATTCAACATTCGTGAAGGCATTCCAACTCCCGGTTGAAGAAAGAGACAATTTTTTTTAAGAGAAGACAAGAAGGAGCACGTAAGGATGTGGAACGTGCTTTTGGAGTGCTGAAGGCGAAGTGACATATAGTTTAACATACAATACGACCATTGGATTTAGAAACTCTAGGATATATCATGTATGCATGTATCATAATGCATAACATGATACGGGAAGATAAAGGATGAAATATTGCACACTGTATCCCAACGGGCTAAGACACGTTCAATTTCAACCAGGAACAACAGAGTATTTGCATCGAGTCGTTGACATTTATGATGCAAATAAACACAAACAAGTTCTACAGGGCTTGGCGGATTATATCTTCTATGGTAACGATAATGATAACGAATAGCGTTTAGTTAAATTTTTTTTTAATGTATAGCGTTGTATTTTTTATTTTTTATTTTTTATTTTTAATTTGGATGTTATGTATAATTTAGTTTCTATGTTATATTTAATTTTAAAAAATTATTTTTATTCTATGTTATTTATAATTTTAAAACATTATGTTTTATTTATTATGTTATATTTAAAATATATTTGTTTAAATTTAAAAAAAAAATCGAAAAAAAAATTATAAGTGGAAAAAAGTTTGTGTTATAACAAGATTTAATGTGGTGACCATTTATCCACTATTGGTGATCTGACATGTGAGGTGACATCAAAATAGTGTTATGACTAGTTGCCGACACCTAATGTTCTTATGTAATTTTCTTTTGTTCTTTACAAAATAGTCAAACACAAAAACACAAAAGGCATAATGACTTAAAAGGGTAATGCATTTTTTGATTTGTACACATTTAGTCACTGACTTTTTTTTCATCCACATTTACCCCTTCAACTTATTAAACTGTACACATTTAGCCCTTATAACCGGCTACTCCAGGTTAGCCGGTAAAAATGACTTAATACTGTAATATATTTCTCACTTTGTAAAAATTTAGTCCTTAATATTTTTGTATACATTTAATCCTTAATATTTTATTGTTACAAAATAAGTCAATTTTGTTTTTGTACCCATTCAGTATTTATGAATAATTTCTTTAGGTTTTTCTCATGATATTTTACTTGGGATAGCCATATGGTGGTGGGATAGGTTGAGGTGGTCCTACTATATGTTCTAGGCCAAGATACCTGGTGCGGGTTGACTGTAAGCAGTATGCATAGAAGCTCGAGAAGAGCGGTTAGGTTAAGGTGACATGCCAACAAACTCTAGGTATTCCAGTCTGATGACTGGTTGGACCTATTTAACAAGTTGAAGGGGTAAATGTGGACGAAAAAAAATCAGTGATTAAATATGTAAAAATCAAAAAATATATTACCTTTTATCTCATTATCCCAACACAAACCTCAACATAGTGTTGGGCCAAACAAAAAGGTTAGAATTATGTTGGATTCTTAAACTCTCTCTTTTGCATCACATTACATATCGGCTTTTACTTTGAAATGAATCAAATTTATTGGGTTTAATCGCTTTGGGCTAGTGTTTGATAAAAAAAGTTTCGGGTTTAATTGATATCCTTTTTTGTTGATTGGCCACCTCTAATAAAACTGAGCATTGGTTAGTTGAATTGATTAGTCAAGTATCATGGAGTTTTCTTTTCCCTTGAATTTTAGCAAATATAGTAGTTTTTCAACAACAAAATGAAATGGTAAATGATAAGAAGATGGAATTTTTTATACGATATCAATATTAACTTATAAGCTTTTGCAAATTAAAATAATCTCATCACCCCATAAAAAAGGGATAAAGATATCAAGCAGATTTTTATTTTTATTTTTTTTTCACAAAAGCAAGAATATACTTAATAAAAAAAAAGATGAGACAAAGCTCACAACGACAAATTTCTTTATTTTAGATGTCTAACTTTATAAAAGATGCAACTAAAGCCCCGTTTGATACGCATATTTTTAAGTTTAAACAGATCTTTCTGACTGAATGGATCGGAAAAAATGTTTGATTTGTACAAAAAAAAGATCTTTCCCGGTAAGATGTGTCTTTCCCATAAAACCCCAAAATCATATCTTTCCGGCTGGAAAGACAATTATGCACCAAACCCTGATTCTTTCTTTCTTTCTTTCTTGGATTATTAATTTTTTTAAATAACTTTTTTTAAAATTTATTTTTTATTGAATCAGTACTTTTTAATATATCATTTTATATTAAGAAATATTATTCAAATATATAATATTTATGTATTAATAAATATTATTTTATTAGATTATTAATTTCTTTTAATTTTTTTTTTAAATTTCCTTTTTATGGATTAATTCTTTTTATTGGACTATTATATATTCATAAATATTATTTATAATAAACATTATTTATATATTAATAAATATAATTTATATTATATATTATTTAATTCATTTTTATTAGATTAATTCTTTTTTTGGATAATACCACCATCATCGTAATTTATTTAAAAAAAATCTCATCCATCCCACCACTATCAGACATAAACCGAGTCATTTTTCATCATTTAACACAATCAATCAAATGTACAATCAAACAACATGATTTCTTTCCCGATCATAAAACTTTCCCAGACAACACTTTTACGGACAGAAACTATCAAACGGAACCTAACCCAATATACTGGCCGTTGGTGACTCAAGCCTTTGTTGATGGGCGGTAATTGTAGGGGAATCAAATTATATACAGGGGCGGACGCAAGATTTCATAGTAAGGATGTCACGGGAAAATCAGGGTTGCACGATATTAGGGAAAAAAAATCAAAAAAATTTCGGAAAATTTTAGAGTGATTATATATACCACGAACGATAAATACAAAAGTTTAGAAAGTGAAAGGGGTGAAAGTGACATTTTAGAAAGTTCAAATCTTATTAAAAAGGTAAAAACGATATTTAAAAAAGTGGATGAGTGAAAAATGTAAGGGATCAAAGAGATATTTTAGAAAGTTTAAAATTAAGGGGATTAAATTGATATTTTACAAAGTATAAGGATAAAATACATCAGTTTACAAGGTAAAAAGATGGAAATGAGAAAGATATGAAATAGAAAGATTAACCAAAGTTGGTGAAAAACTCAATTGAATTTGGTTTTTAGAATTGCTATAATAAAGTTAGAGGGAATAGTGTTATTTTTATCATATGTATTTTTTTTTGTTGTCACGACAGGCCTTACCTAGAATTTGTCACACTATTTATTTTTCTTGTCATTTATGTGGGTTGTAGAGTTTTTAAATTATATATATATATATATATATATATATATATATATATATATATATATATATATATATATATATATATATATATATATATATATCCTTTCAAATAAGGGAAAATCTCGAGATACTATTGCCGAATGTTGAGTAGCCAATTGCCGAGTGGTTGTCGAGACAGACTCCTGATAGCCTAGGGGAGTATCTAAAACATATTGCATAACGTTACGTTATCTTCGAGAGAACTGTGGATCAAAATCAATACAAAAGCATCTTTTAATAATCGGTAATTGATTAATATACCCAAAATAAAATCTTCTTTAAAACACATTCTATATACCGAGCAATCTAAAATCAAGTTTTGGACAATTTACCTAATCAGGCCCAATATCATGGTGATCGGCATGCATGTATGATCATGATAGATGCCATGGGCATGCATAATACACAATACATGCATGACAAGAATATGCCATAAAGTCAAATAATCATAGTCAGAACTGAGTCAGATCCTTGCAAGGTCATCAATTTATTTGGTCAAGTGTCATTTATAATGAAGATGACATGTACCATCATCAATTGTTCCTTTGCGATGAGGTTGACATGTACCGTAAACAAATATATATATATATATATATATATATATATATATATATATATATATATATATATATATATATATATATATATATATATATATATATATATATAATATTTCTATTTGTATATTTGTTAATATATGCTTAATATGGTTTGTAAATCAATTATTCTTATTAGTATATTATTTTTGTAAATTATTATTTCAAACAAACTTTTTCCTATTTTGAAAATGACAATTTTTCAAGAGTTTATTTAAACAGTTCACGTAAACAATCATATTTATTTTTCAAAAGTTTATTTAAACGTTTCACATATATAAGTATGGCTTATTCATATAAATTGTAAAAATATAAATTGTAAAAGGGAATAAAACTTGTTAAGGTAATTAATTTTTCGGGGTTTTCACATATAGATAACTATCTTTTTTTTGTACACATCTAGGTAACAAACTTTTTAGAACTGTTCACATATGACCATTATGACCTGCTGTAGCAGGTTACATCCAGCTACAGCAGGTCATATTGGTTATATGTGAATAGTTTCATCAAGTTCGTTACCTAGATGTGTACAAAAAAAAATAGTTACCTAAATATAAACAAAATCAAAAGTAAGAGTAAATTACATGAATGGTCCTTATGGTATAGGGGAATTTGTGCATTTGGTCCCTAACTTATTCTTTTTAACTTGGATGGTCTCTCCTGTTTATTTTTGTTGCGCGCTTAGTCCATGTCTTACCTAAAAAGACTATTATGCCATTATTAATTTATTTATTTTAATTAATTTTCTTATTTATGTTTTTTTATATGTTTAAAAAAATTAATAGACCTCACATATCTGTATCTTCTCACCGTAAATCTGAAACCACATTTAAAAAATTTAATTTGGGTCCCACCGGTCACCATCCCATCTCACATCCTCTTCAACCTCTATTTTCTTTCAATCTTTAGTGACATAGAAGTCTTCACCATCATTTTTTTGGTCCTTTAACTCTGGCGAACAAACACCATAACCCACGGTCTCTTCACTTTATTGGGTTGTGGTGTTGGTTCGCTGAAGTTGAAGGACCGAAAAAAATAGATGGTGAAGACTTCATTGTCATTAAATATGGAAAAGAAATAAAAGTTTAGGATTATGAAAGATAGGATGGTGAGGAGATACAGATATATGAGGTCTATTAGTTTTTTTTTAAACATATAAAAAAATACATAAATAAGGAAATTAATTTAAAAAAATTAAATTAATAAGGACACACTAGTCTTTTTAGGTAAGACATGGACCAAACGCAACAAAACAAAACAGTAGGGACCATCCGAATTAAAAAAATAAGTTAGGGACCAAACACATAAATTCTCCCAAACCACAGGGACCATTCGTGTAATTTACTCTTACTTTTGGTTTTGTTCATATTTGGGTAACTATTTTTCTTTTGTACACATCTAGGTAACGAACTTGTTGAAAGTGTTCACATGTAACCATTATGACCTACTGTAGCCGGAGGTAACCTGCTACAGCAGGTCATAATGGTCATATGTGAACAATTTCAAAAAATTTGTTACCTAGATGTGTACAAAAAATAGATAGTTACTTACATGTGAACAAACCGAAAAGTTAATTACCTTAATTAGTCTTATTCCCATTGTAAAATAATAAGGATACATACAATTTCATTCACAAAGGGTACACGTGTCAACCTATAATCATTTTTATAAAAAGTCAACCTATAATCAACTTATTGTAATCATATTTTTTGGAAAACAATGTAATTTCAACCAATAAAAATATTTCAAACATTAATTAGGGTTGTCTAAATAGTAGAATAGGGTGTTTTATTAGCCAACCTTATAAAATTACCTGCAAATATATTTTGTTATCATTAAATTTAAAACTTTTAATAGATTACGTACTGCGATAAACTGAAGAAAGATAATTATGACATCAAATCATCATATCCCTTATATGTTATGGACAGAAAACAAGCTATAATAGCCTATACAATGGGTCACGATCCATTGAGATTGAGAATAAGCTAATTTCAACCCGTCCCATCATTTCGGGCTATAAAATAAATACGTTTTTTTTTTTTTCAAAAAAGGGGGAAAAAACAAAACTTAGACGGGTTAAAGTGTTACTTTTTTTTTGTAAGGTTTTGAAAACTTGATTGGACAACGACTAGTTTTATGGTTCATTTGGTCTCACTGGTAGGACCGATCTAAAAATACGAATCATATCATAATTATATTATTATTATTGTAATTATATAAAAATATAAAAAATTAAAAAATATATTGATTTTTAAAATTCTTGGTTTTTACCGGTTTACATGATGAATGTTTTTTTGGCTCTAGGAATCGGATCCGTAAACCGACCGGTTAAGTCCGGTTTTCAAAACATAGCTTTTTGTACAAGCGATATTTATGCTTTCCTTTGATTATCATTATATTGTTAGAGTTTAAGCACTCCAACAATGATTCAAACGATTTTACATAAAGTAATAAAATGTAAACGAAAAAGTAAGAACACAATAAGTTTACGATTGAGCATTTTATTGATTTTTGCAAGTGGTTTACGTACATTAGGTTATATGAATGCATGGAATATAAATATTAGTGAGTTTAGCTAAACATTGCAATAAGATCAAACTCGGAAACTCTGATAATTATGGTCAATTGCGAAATCT
Organism: Lactuca saligna; assembly: GCF_052625555.1. Classification (NCBI taxonomy): domain Eukaryota; kingdom Viridiplantae; phylum Streptophyta; class Magnoliopsida; order Asterales; family Asteraceae; genus Lactuca; species Lactuca saligna. The sequence continues at coordinate 27,208,183 of NC_136422.1, forward strand.
GAAAGCGAATAAGATTTATGAGGAAATGCATTGACGAGACGCAATCAGCGTACATTGAAGGACGAAACATATTGGAAGGGCCCTTGGTTGTGAATGAAGTTTGTTCCTGGGCAAAAAAGAACAAAAAGAAGATACTTATTTTCAAGGTTGATTTCGATAAAGCCTTTGATTCATTAAATTGGGATTTCCTCGACTCAAATTTAGTGAACATGGGATTCGCCAACAAAATAAGAATGTGGTTAAAAGGTTGTCTTGTTTCCTCCAAGTCCTCAGTACTTGTAAATGACTACCCAACTGAAGAATTCTCTATATCCAAAGGGGTCAAACAAGGCGATCCACTCTCTCCATATCTGTTTATTATAGCAATGGAGGGTCTTAGTGTAACGATGAAGTCGAAGTGTGAACTAGGCATCTTCCATGGGATTAATTTGCCAAATGGGGGGCCAACACTCTCCCATTTGCTATATGCGGATGATGCTCTTTTCTTGGGGGAGTGGTCGAAGCAAAACATCAAGAACCTATCACGCATCCTACATTGTTTCCACGTCGCATTGGGGCTCAAAGTCAATTTTAATAAATCTAGAGTATTTGGAATTGGTGTTGATACTCAGGAGGTGATAAATTGGGCGAGACCTCTAGGATGTGAACCATCCTCCCTTCCTTTTACCTATCTAGGTGACCCGGTTGGAGCCAATATGAAGTTGAAGAAACATTGGAAGCCGATCATAGACAAATTCAAAGAAAAACTCTCAAAGTGGAAATCTAAAAATCTATCCTTTGGTGGAAGATTGACCCTCATCCAATCAGTCCTCGACAACCTTCCAACTTATTATTTATCTTTATTTGTGGCTCAAGAAGGCATCATTGAAACTCTTGAAAGGTTGAGGAACAGATTCCTATGGGGTGGTTCTGATGAGAGGAAGGTTATTCATTGGATTTCATGGGATAAAGTGACAGCCCCTAAAGATTCGGGTGGACTTGGCGTTGGCACGATAAAAGCTCTGAACATATCCCTCATTATGAAATGGTGGTGGAAACTTAGAACCAAACCTGGTCAATTATGGGCAACAGTCATATACTGTATGCATAATCTTCGTTCCAAACTTGATGTATGTTACTCGATGAAGACTTTACCCGGGGTTTGGAACAACATTGCAGGTATAAAGAATGACCTCATGAAAAAGAACATCCCCGTCTGCTCGGTGCTTTCGAAGCATCAAGATCCCATAAGTGAAATATGGAAATGTGGCTTAACTCCGGATGGTTCTTACTCGGTGTGCGCCCTGAGGAACAAATGGGACTATAGACCCCCTACTATTGGTTCTAATTTTTAATGGCTTAAAGAAATTCCACTAAAAGTATCATGCTTCATCTAGAGGGCGCAAGCGGGCAGAATTCCAACCGTAACTGAACTGTCAAAAAGAGGGGTATATGTGGAATCATTGACTTGTCAGATGTGTGAGGATATTGAAGAATGTCCAGACCACTCTCTTGTGGCATGCTCGTATGCAGCGAAGATCAATGATGGGGTACTAAGTTGGTGTAGGGTGCAAGCTGAAAATTTTCATAAGGTGAACGAAATTCTAGATTTTGCTGCCAAGTGGGGATCGTGTTCCAAAAGAAGAAGGATGTTTATGGCCATTTGTTACTGTATGCTATGGTCCATCTGGAAAACAAGAAACGACAAAGTGTTTAACAACAACCGGCTGCCACCTGATAAAGTCATAGATATTATCAAATATATGAGCTTTCTTTGGGTGAAAAACAGGGGTAAAAGGAAGGAGTTAACATGGACAAATTGGTCTCAATGCCCGTTTTCCTAACATGTATTTTCCATTGCTTAATGTTGCTTTATTTTCGTGTTGTTCCTGTTTCTGTGTTTTGCCACTAGCTTTATGTGGATTGTACTGATATTTTCCATGTCTTTTCTTTATTTTATTAATATATTGATCGGTTCCAAAAAAAGAATCAGATTTATGAACTAGTCCACGCAAAATTTCTTCGGTCTGTTTAGCAAGATGAAAAGATGAAACAAGCTCATCAATGATTGATATAATTTTTGTTTATATGCGGACTAAGATGTCGTTAAAACACTTCTTTACCCCATTGTTAAATGAATTTAAATAATACAACATGTTATATCTCAATTTAATATTCCTAAGTTATTTTGAATAATAATAATAATGTAATATCTAAATATATAATAATATAAATAAACCTAACTAATTCCAGAACGATAAACTTTATTATCCTAAATATTGTTTACATCGTTAAAGTTAGGTTAGTCTCCTTTTGTCTTTCTAATATCGTCTCTGAATATTTGTCATTATACTACGTACACTGATCAAAATGGATTTTCATGACCTAATATTCACTAAATTAAATTATATTAGTGGACATAGTTATGGCTTATTTTTGGTTTGTAATAAATTGTATTTTGTATATGTCATGCAGTTTTAATATGTGTGGGTAAGATTTGTTTAGCATATTTAAAGGGGTCAGAAATTTTATATTCCTGTCTTATCTAATTATTTTGTTTGAAATCATAGCGAGTTTATTTGTTGAACGATGTGTAAGATTTAATTTGGTTTAGGTGTGTTTTGACCTAAAATTGCATCCAGGCTTTGTTGCAACTGCTTCCTGTGATGATTTTCGCAAAAGATTGTTTAACATTTAGCCCATGAAATATTTGAACATTGATATCTACTAATATTGGATAATTAAAATTAAAATTATAGTTAATGTGATTCAAGATCGATCTTAATCTATAGTTTTATGATGTAAGTAACATCAATATTGTGATGATTGACAAAGTATAAACATTGTTGGAACAACAGGGTGCCGATTAAAACCAATTGCGTTGGGTGAAGAGCCACCTTGATTAAGATTCTTTCCCTTGTAGTTCTAACAAATGTAGGTGTACCCCCTGCCTTGTTAAATTGCCACCTATGTGGTATGTTGGAAGAGTCTGTAGATCATTTACTCGTCAAATGCATCTTCACAAAAAACATGTGGGGATCATATATATGGTACTCTTTGGATCCGTTTAACCTTGGATCGGTTAAATAAATTCTATCACTTTTGGAGAAGTCCAGCAAACCAGTTGCCCACATTAAAATAGTACATGCGATTTTCCTTACTACTTGTTGGTTCATTTGGAGATATAGAAACGATAAAGCCTTCAACAACAAGCCATCCACTTCCTACTTGATGATGGGAGAAATCAAGATGAGCTCTTATATTAGAAGCACTCTAATACATAAACTAAAATAAGTTCAAATTTTATATAGGGAAAATGACTTATAAGCGTAAGTAAGTTTTCAAACCGTTGTTCAAAACATTCAAATTATGTTTTGTTTATTCAAGAAAGTTCAACAAACTTAATTTTTTTGTCTAAAAATGCCCAACTAACGTATACTTTTGTTCAATTTTCATTAAGATCAACCCGTTAATGAAAGTCAACGAACGATATGACTTATCACGTGAAATTAAATAACTGGAAAATGACTTGTAAAACCAACGGATAATGACTTGTAAAACCAACGGATTTTCGAACCGTTCAAAAAGCTTCAATCATGTTTTGTCATTTAAAAAAAAACTCAACAAACTTAACATTTTGTTTAAAAGAACCCAAAAAACTTGTGTTTTTGTTCAATTCTCATTAAAGGCAACCAAATTCATTAGGTATACAAATAGTTGGAAAATAACATGGTTTATAATGATTATAATGTAACAGACATTATGTCGCCGTCATGCAGGCTGCTTCTGCCACAACCTCTGCAGCCGTCGTAGTTGCAGGACTTCAGAGAGGTGGGACGATGTAGTACCAGAAGTTCAGTAATACAAAGCCATTGGAGTTTAGCGGGGGCCAGGACCCGATTGTTATTTTGAGGTGAATATCAAACGTGAAGGGATGTTTCTACACATATTCATGTCTGGATGACCAAAATGTGAAGTTTGCGCTAATCATTCTTAGCTTGGAAGCGAATGATTAGAGGTTTTATTACTAATTCTAGTGAATTTTATTATGAGTGTTTTATTACTAAATCTAGTGAGCTTTATATTATAGATCATAATTATACTCATATTACTTATTCATGGCTTAATATTTGAGTTATACATTTTAGAAAGCTTCATGCTACACTAATGACACATTTCAAAATTTAAGATATATATGAATTTGATGTTGATTTGAAGCTTAAATCGTGTTTTAAAACTATCTAGAAATTAAATCATCATTTGGTTGCATGTTATATCTATGAATTTGTTTGAGGGTTTTCACCTTGACTTGATGTTTCTAAGATGATTGAAACTCCATGATTTTTATCTAGCTTTTGAAAGTTTAAAAACATTTTGAAAAATTATAAGGCTTGAATCATCAAGTCAAAATGAAGCTAGTGGTGATACTTTGAGTCTAACAATGCATGACAAGAAATGGATGAGTTTTATTGAACCGAAATGGAAATGGTTGTTCAAAATGTTGAATCATCACCACTGAATGACAAATCCATATATGTCACACACCTAGCTAGCAGTGGAAATGTCGGGCGGTGTGGCTTGTTCATGGATCACAGTTATCGAAGAGACATTGAACAATACAAAAACAAAAATATAGTTATATTAATATCAAATTGAAAGTTACATTGTTTCATTCTTCATTATGTAATAACGAAATTACGGTATACGTCTTAACAGATCGACGCCCAAATACAAACAAAAGTGGAACAATGATTGATAACAAGGAATCTTTATAGATTACACCGTGTGTAACATCCTGGTCTTATGTTCATCAGAATACATGCGACTAAAATACATCAACATAATGTTGGTGAGTTCACAAGTTTTGACTTTATGTACTTTTTATAACCAAAAGTATGTTTATACAATATATATAGTTGTTTTACCAATATATATATATATATATATATATATATATATATATATATATATATATATATATATATATATATATATATATATATATATATATCATGGTTGTAAAAATCGATCTAGGCGGCCGATTAATTGGCGCCTAGGCGCTTGGCAGCCTCCAACCGCCTACGAATAGGTGTTAGAGGGTTAAAGTAGACGGACTAGTCAATATCGGTCAAATCCGGCCCAACTCGGACCAAATCGGCCCAACTGACTCTAAAGGACCCACCAGCTCAAAGGAGCCTGCCTTCCTAAAACATAAGTGCATTTGTTCTCTTAGGGAGGATTCCTTTTTATAGAGTAATTTTCCTTGATATAATGTTCCCAGCTTCGGTGTGGGATGCTCTAACTTTCACTCTTCCATATATGTTTTTTGCATCTCGTTCTTCCCCCAATTTTTTTATGGTCTGACTCCTCCCCTGCTCGACTCTGGCTCCTCCCCTGCTTCGGTTAGTCTTCTGCCACGACATCAAAGGAATGACATCAAACTGAGCACCGTCAAACGGTAAGTACCGAACCCAATCAACAACCAATAATCGTATAATATGAAAAGGATTGGTGAGGAGGAGATTAGGTCGAATCGAGGGTGAAGAAATATGAGGTCGAATTGAAGAAAAATGAAGGTGAAGAACCTGAACCACAGGTGGTTTAAAACATCTTTTTTTTCTTTTCTTCTTTTCTTCTTCGCTTCTTCTTAGGTCACGTAACAAGTGGTTGAAGATGATGATTATTGTTGAATCGATTTGTTTGATCTGAAAATCGAATTTAGAAAATTGTTTTTGCTGATTGTCGGTAATTCAATTTAATGGTCAATACAGTGAAAGTCAAAATTGAATGTGATTTCAAGTCAGAATTGGTGATCAAATATGAATAAGTGATCAAAATTGAATGTGATTGTTTCAAGATGAGGTCGATTCAAAGAAACTGATGTTGTGCTGCTATGTTGAAGGTGGTTAGATATGAATGAGTGATCAAGATGAATGTTGAAGGTGCTACTGTGCAAGGCTCTGGATGGGTGGTATGTTATGTTCATATATTATTTCTCTTATCAATCATTTTGGGATATTATTATTAATTTATTCTCATTCCTACATTGATATGTTTACTTTTTAAAAATTGTGATATAATATGAATTCTACTGGCAGTGGCTTGCAAATGTGATCAGATATAAATGTGATCAAATGCAAATGTGATTAGATATGAAGGTTGTTGTGCCGGGCTCAAACTTGTTTTGGAATTGTGAATTGTATTTTTTGATTGTGAAGGACCTGTCATCATCAGTGCTAAGGAATAATTATGGGGTAGTGGTTTTTTCTTTTTGATCCAAGTTTGGACCATTTTGCCCTTGGGGGTGATTTAGTCCTGTTGTGTGTTCCATGGACCTGCTGTGTATAGAGTTAAAGTAATTGTTCATCTCTAACTGAATTTACAATGTTAATTCATAGAGCCTGGTGTATTTTACCTACAATTAACCATTTACAACTGTTGATCTCTTTTGTTGTGCTGAAATGTTAAATTACATGCATTAAATTGATTTTGTAGTGTTCAGGTTGTTGGTTATCGGTCTATTTCTCTTTGGTTGGTCTCTTGACCAATTTACCCTTGAGGGTAGTTTTGTTATAATTCTCCATCGTGTTGTAAGATTGGTGGGTTTACAAGAATCATTACATCAAAGTCCAATATTTCTAAATACAAATCTTTGTAATCTTTAGTTTTTTGTTTTAATTTTTTTGAGAAATCGTATTTCCCATATCTTTTTATATTTAAAAGGCCTCATGGAATTAGTTCTAATAGTGTGGAAGTAACTTACGGTTTATATGCACGAACAAAAATAAGAAATTAGTTCTAATAGTGTGGAAGTAAGTTTCAATCTATATGCACAAACAAAAAAACTAGAGTATAAGTGTTATTGATATTACACTTAACATAGATACTTGATTAATGTATAAGTACCTACCTGGATTATAATTGGTTTTACAATACGAATGTATGTGTTATGTATAAGTATAAAATATAATGTATAAGTACCTACCTGAATTATAATTGGTTTTACAATACAAATGTATGTGTTATGTATATTTGTTTACTTATTATATAACTTCTATACCGACATAAGTTCGTGCACCTCGAGTATAAGTGTTATTGATATTACACTTAACATAGATACTTGATTAATGTACAAGTATGCATGTCTTTGAGTGTATTTGACGCTACATGAAACTATAATCGTTTCTATATGAATCAAACCAGCCTCTATTTGGTGCTACAAAGGGGCGCACCCAAAAAATACTATGCATGCTTCATCGATGTCAGAAACAACAAAATAAAACAATAGGACAGTTCTTCACCCGGTATGATTCATCAAACAAGGGGTTGTAGCTAGCAACATCAGATGGAGGTGTCAAACCGTGTGTGTGTGTATATATATATATATATATATATATATATATATATATATATATGTTGGATAATGTGTCTAAGTCCATAACTATATTTGGTATGTACTTGACCCGATTTGGCATAGTCCATTTGGGTTGCATGGCATCAGAACAACTTGGATAGACTTTTTTGAGAAGAGGATATTTATGGATTATTAATATATTATAAGTTCTAATATATTGATATGAATGATTTAATTAGTATTGATCAAGAATTAGTTTGAAATTAATTTTGTGATCAAAAGAGACTAATTGAATAAATGTGGATTGATTTGGTAAATCATTCATTCTTATATAGTGGGCTTATGATCCATAGTTCTTCATGATGGGATAAACCCATGTGGTTTACCATGGATACTCCATGGAGGTTAAAACCTATTGATCATGATGAATGTGGAAAGTCATGAGTTACATGGTGTAACCTAATATGCACACTATATAAAGCAGCGTCATGTTAGCAAATTGGCACTTAAGTGATTCTAGTGTGGGCTAGTTGATTTTGGTGCTTAATATTCTTCTCTCAAGTTATTCCTTTTGTTGTTAGTGTTGTGTGAAGCATTTGAGGAATCACATTTGGGATGCTAGGCTCACAAGGTCTTAAGGAATCCAAGCTACAAGAAAGGTATGTCATTCTACTAGTTTTGTAATACATATACCCCATAATATGCTAGTTAGGATGAAAACCTTGGAAAATGAAAGTTTGCATGTATAATAGAGAAAACATAGATCCAAAGTTTCTAGGGTTGCATGTACACCATAGAAGTGTTAGAATGCTCAAAAATCATCAGTGGTATCAGAGCCAAGGCTTATTTTCAATTATACTTGATGCAAATTGCTTAAAAATCGATAGTTCTGCTCACTGTTCAGTGAACTCGCCTAGTCCATGGGAGGAATCGACAAGTCCATGTGAAATCTCATCCAACTCGTCAAGTTGGTTCATGTACTCGACAAGTCGGAGGCCCTGAGTGCATAATTTCGAGTTGTATTGTTGGAATTAGACTAGGATCATTACCCTAAATTGTTTTTAAATTGATAAACCTATTTTTGATGTGGTAATGATTGTGCTTATCTAATTTCAATGATAATTGTCAAAGTTTATAGTTTTATATTAAGTTCATATGATACTTGAAAATTGTTGATTTGAATTATGCATGCTTATGAGTTTGTTAGATCATAGAAATTATTTGACATGCTTGTTAGTGTAATTGTTGATCTAAATGCTTTTTAATGGACTCCATAACTTGTCCTCAAGTTATGGAATTCCAAAATTCTTTTCCATTGAAATCATTAAAACTCATAAGTTATAGAAATGAAAGGTTTTGAATAGTTTCAAAACTTGACCTCAAGTTTTGGAATTTGTAAAGTCACTTTAGAAAACTTTAATTTCAAACCCTAGAATTTTAAAAGTTTAAAATTCAACCCTTATACTATTATAGTATTATAAGTTGATAATATATATATATATATATATATATATATATATATATATATATATATATATATATATATATAAGATCAAACCAGTCTTACCATTAGTAGGCCTCATTCACGAAGTTGATCTATAAGGGGGGTATAAGGTTGTTGCCTATAAAATGGCAACTTAATGGGTTTCCACTCTCACCCACTGCTTCCTTGACTGGTGGAGGGTCATTAGCCGAACGAGTAGGACAAAGACTATAATTCTCATTAAAAGTATAATGATAAATATAAAGTAACTAAATCTTTTATAAAATCCGAATCTTAGTTACTTTAGGAAAATGTGAAATTGATGCTAACCCATGAAATTACACTTTGCACCTTGCTAAAGTCGTTAGTGGAGCGTGTGTGGTTAACCGACAAACTAACTTGGACTTAACAAGGGTGGCTTAAGGTTTTTCATAGATTGGTGGAGCATGTGTGGTTAACCAGCACATCGATTAGGTGATAAAATTAAGAGTACCAAGTTAATTCGGATGGTTATTCACACCTTGTTTGTGATCCTCGGTATCTCAGTCACAAACTTGAAGGGCATAATCGAGATTTAAACATGCCATTTAATTGTTCAATGAATCTCAAAAGATCTAGGATTTTCAATCCAATTAAAACCTAATAATTTATTTCATTTTTCATGGTGAAAATTGGTAAATCGTCATTTACCTACCTTCAAATATTTTGTAGCTGGGATTACGACATCCTAATTCAAGTTATAAAATATTGTGTTGGGTCCTAGCCTTAATATTTCATTTGGGTGTCTTACTAAGGATTCTATATCTAATTTAAACTTGTCTTTCTTGATTTTCAGATGTCTTCCAATAATGTTGCTTCTGGCTCAAACCCTACCAGCTCCTTTTCTCTCATGAACCTTTGTGGGAGAGTCATCTTTGATGGAACTAATTTCAATGATCGGATTAGGAGCATAAAGATGGTCACTCGTTATAAGGACAAGGAATATGTCCTCTACAAGGAGCTTAAGGTCATCGATGAGTCGTCTGCTACTCCCGAGGAGATTGCTGAGTACACTAGACATGAGAAGGATACCACTAAGGTGTTTTGTATCATGTTGGCTACCATGACAGCAGAACACTAGAAATCCTATGAAGATTTCTACCCTTATGAGATGCACTAGGACCTGATGGAAAGATATCATCAGAGTGCTCGTCAGTAAAGGTATGAAATCATCACCTCCATGATAAGAACAAAAATGAAGGATGGAAAGTCCATCATGGGCCACCTACAAAAAATGCAAAGATTTGTGGATCATTTGCTAAAGTTAAATATGAACTTTGATGAGGAGTTAGCAATAGATATCATTCTACACTCCTAACCCTCATGTTATGATCAGTTCCGCATGACCTATCGTATGAACAAGGAGGAGGTTACACTTAGAAAACTTCAAGGACTTTTGAGGACTGCTGAAAGTAGTCTCAAAGGTAAAAATGTTGTTCCCATTCCTACTACCACCCATGTCATGTCAATCGGGCAAGGTAAAGGGAAGAAGAGGAAAACTTCTTCGAAGGGTACCAAGGGAAAGTTTCTTGATGGCTCCTCTTCGAGTGGAACCAAAAGTGGTTCTGCCACTCCCTCTTCCAACCCGAAGGATACACACTGCTTCTATTATCAGGAAAAGGGGCACTCGAAGTGAAGCTGCCCCATATACTTGCAGGATGTTAAGGATGGAAAAGTTAAACCCACCCATATAGGTATTTACACTGTATTGTCTAATAACTCACCACATACTAATTCTTGGATCCTTGATACATGGTGTGGAATTCACATTTGTTCTGATTTGCAGGGCCTAAAAAGAAGTGAGGATGTGGAGCACGAAAAGATAAACTTGATCATGGGGAATAGGAAAGCTTCACCTGTCACCAAGATTGGAGTTTACTCTTTATTGCTTAGTAGTGGGTTAATATTAGATTTGAAGAAATGTTGTTACTCATCTGAACTGGCAAGAAATATTATTTCCTTTCATGGTTTATACAAACAAGGATTTACTTTTTCATTTGATAATGAATGTGGTGGTATTAAAGCTTTTTATAATGGTGTTTTTTTTGTTTTAAAGCATTACTTTGTGATGGTGTATATGAAATTGTGTCGATTGTAGACAACTTAGGAAATAATGTATTGCATATTGATTCTTCCACTAGTTTGGATAAGGAATCCTTGTGGCATTGTCATCTTGGACATGTCAACAAGAAGCGCATATGTCAACTCCAAAAGGCTGGAGTCTTGGAGTCATTTGACTTAAAGTCAGATGATAGTTGCAAATCTTGTTTAATTGGAAAAATGACTAAATCACCCTTCACTGGTACTTATGCTAGGGGTGAAGGTTTGTTGGATGTAATGACAAAAAAATTTCAACATTTTTCTCATTTAAAAAAACACAATATAACTCATTTCATAATTCTCAAATTCATATATGTCTCAAATGTCAACAAATAAAACACAATCCCAGAACCATAAAAACAATCTTCCGCCAGTGTGTACAATCATGCCGGTGCCTTTCCGCGATCCTCAGAACTACCTGAAACACATAACACAGTAAGCATAAAGTTTAGTGAGCTCCCCAAAATACCATATGCAACACATTACCTACTCAAGGCTATAACTCGGTAGGACCCTCCGGTCGATGTGTCTTAGTGGGACCCTCTGGTCCCACAACTCAGGAGGATCCTCTGGTCCCTCAACTCAGTAACTCAATATAATACATAATAAAGATATCACAAAAGAAATAGAAGGATATCTCAATACACATAAGACCCTCTGGTCACACATAAGTTACCACTCAAGGTAAGTATAGTGAGGACACTCACCTCGTAAGTTAGCAAGTGAAAACCTCGTACTCGGAAATCTCGAACTCTACCTACCGGAACCCTGTCCGTACTCTGCTAGTATTAAGATACGGGACCTCACCCACACTCACCTCCCCTACTAGGAACATACAAGTATCACACAGACAACAAGTATAAACTATCATGCAAACATTCCTCGGGCTTATCCCAGCATCAGACCTTGGTCCGGAATAACAATAACATAACGACCTTCTTTAGGAACCCGCCCAGCATCGGACCTTGGTTCGGAATAACATACTATCACACAATGCCTGGGTCTAACCCTTGGGTCTTCCTATAATACATAAACTAAATGGGCCGACATTGGTGCCTTAGACCCGTTCACACAATGAGGAGACTCACCTCACACTGCTAAAGATTAGTTGAACACTTCTGACTGCTAACCGGAAACTCTTGAACTACTAACCCTCCGGCTTCCCGAACTATCAATACCCAAAATAACATTTAGACCACAATATACCAAAAGTCAACCCAAGTCAAACTTGTTGAAAGTCAACCCTCCGATTTGACTTCAACTTGCCGAGTTGACCTACCAACGCATCGAGTCCCACATTCCACACAAAACTCTGGACTTCAATGCTACTCGTCGAGTTCTCCATGAACTCGTTGAGTACACATTCAACACATCGAGACCCTCCTTAATCTGACTCGCTGAGTTCTCCTTTGAACTTGCTGCGACCTTCCTTCATCTAACTCGCCGAGTTCTCCCTTGAACTCGTCGAGTCCACCTTCATAATTTAGGGATATTTCCTTGGACTCGCTGAGTTCCTCCTTGAAATCATCGAGTACGATGATCTTTATGTCCACTATGGACCCAGACCGGATGAGTCCCTTACCAACTCAACTCATACCGTTTAACAAATGGGTTTTAGGGCAGGAAAACGGTCTGACTCGCTGAGTCTCACAAGTGACTCGTCGAGTCCCTCTACATCCCAATCTATTTAGATGATTTCTAAGGGTCTTAAAGCATCCAAAACATAGATCCGGACCCAACCACTTCATAACCATGCAATGCTACCGCCTTTTTCCTCCACTCATAGCTAAAGGCCAAAAGAACACTTCTTATGCTTGCATGGGGATTCCTATGGCATAAAGCTTGCACCTTTATGCCATAAAAACCCTTAATGGTGCTAGATCTGAAAACATAAGCCCTTGGGACGTCCATTCTTCTCATGCTAGGGTTCTAGGACCAAAAACCCCTAAAAGTGACAAAGAAGAGATCTACATGCATAATGATCAAGGTGGAAGCTTTCTTACGAGAAAATGAGGAGAATGCAAGAGGTTTCTAGATCTACTAATCTCTTCTTATATCCCCAAGGCTTCACTTTCTTCTTCAAGCTTCACAACACACAAAAATACTCACAATGGCTCACAAACTCATGGAAGGCACTAGGGTTTCGTTCTGGTATTAAGAAAGCATCCATGAGGCTAAGGAAATGAGAATGAGATGCTTAAATAGGGCACCAAGTCCTGAAATTAGGGTTTCCCAACCCAAGCAAGACTCCCAGAGTCAGTCCCCCGACTCGCCAAGTCAGTCACTTAATCCACGACACGGAACTCGCTCCTACTCATCGAGTTCTTCCTTGGACTCGACGAGTTGACTCCTTGACTTAGGTTTATCCTTTCCTTTCTTGGTCTGCGGGATTAGGGGTGTTACAATCAATCTCCTATTTGACATTGTTATCTTTATTATATAAATGACATTCACATAATCCAACTTCAAGAAAGGGATCCTTGAAGGCAAATAATGTAGTTTATTTGACATATGTAAATCTTATATATATATATATATATATATATATATATATATATATATATATATATATATATATATATATATATATATTCCTAATGATATTTTCACTATGTAGTAGAGAAAAATAATTATTAAGGAACTATACACTATGGTTTTTTACTTCATTTCTAATGAATATATAAGATTTATCATAAGATACCAAATCAACTTTATTAACAACTATAGTAGTTATAAATTATATTTCACATGGTAAAACATAATTGTGAAATATTTGCTGAAGACTTGATGGTTCCAAATATAAAGTTGAAAGACAAACCAATAAGAACTATCTAAGGCCTTAATTATAATAAATGATGAATTAAATCTTACTTGGAATAATTTACTTTCTAATCGGTAGAAATGTCATCCAATTATTTCCTTGGGATAACCAGAACACTATCAATTGTACCTTGAGTCAAACACCAACTAACTAGTAGATATGGTATTTTCTTCATAAGATTTTGTATGGAAGGGATCCACCCTATCTTATTAAATGTTTTATGGATTTAAAGGCTATGTTGGACTAATGCTTTTAAACCCAAAATATACTAGATACATATTTGTATAATACTCTAAATTTTTCTTAGATTATTATAAGCAAATCCACCAAGAATAAGTTTTTCTTATTCCTATGATAATTGAGTTAGTAGAAAGTAAACTTCTAATGACAAAGCAAGTAGGATGTACATGAAACTTGAAGCAACTCAAGAACCATTACCTGATGTAGTAAATGCTGGCAATAGTTTTAACAAGGGATCGTGAAACTTTAATAATAGCTATTAACAAACACAAATTGTTCTCTTTTGTGGTAGAAATCATCTATGACTTGAGAAATATGGAATCGGTCATTGATGAGTTTTTCTTGATGGCTTCTAGCAAATCCATCAGTACCAAGATGCTATGTCAGATCTAGATTTTGATTAATGACTTAGAGTCAGGAACATGTGATGTAATCCATGTATGATAATAAGTATGATCTTGATTAAACTTTATCTATATAGCAAGGCTAGAAGGAGTATGTGCTTCTTCTAGAAAGAATATATTGCATGTATACCTATACACATTTAAAGCAAAACTTGTTATAAAAGTCTTTTCTCATACTCATGTCACTAACTATGGTCCTTATCATACTGACAACACTGACTATGACCAAATATTTTTCACAAGTAGCTATTATTAGATCAACAATGATATTGTTTACTATAAATTCATATTCTCATTCTGAAATATAGCAAATAGATTTCAAGAAAGACCGCTTTTCTTAATACACATCTACTAGAAGATATCTATATAGATTAGCCTGAAGGTTTTCTTAATCCATGTTATCCTAACAAAATGTGTAAAGCTTGAGATACATTTGTGGATATAAAGAAAACATCTCAATGTTACAATCATCATTTTAATGTAAAACAACAAGGTAGGCTTTCATATCAAAATGAATAGAACATGTGTGTTACTATGAACTAATGGGAGCGTAGTGACATTCCTAATCTTGTATGAATGAGAAATACTTAATCATGAGAAATTACATTCTGACTATGCCATGCCTTTCACTTTGACTCGAAATGTTTCTAAAATAAAAGACTTAGGAAGGACAAGATACATTCTTGGAACGTAAAATCTATAGAGATAGATAAAATGAATGTTTAAAGTTTTATATGCTTATGCATATATTGACAATATCTTAATGAGATCAACACAAAAGATTTCTTTTGAGGAAACTTAGCATTGTCACATGGCACTAAGTTTGAGACAACCTCAAAAGGGCCTAGCTCATAGGTTTGAACTAGCTAAAATGATATATATTCGATTTTCTTGGCAAATGAATCCATCATTTATGCCATATTATGCATAATACCTAGTATATGACCATGCTATTAGCATATCATAATGCACCAAGTGAATACATGGTTAAGTCACTAGATGACCATAGAAACATTCTAAGAGTACTTTAGAAGAACTAAGAGAATTGATATGAGACATATAGTTTAGAATAAAATCTTTATGAAAAGAGATACATAAGATTTTGGTTTCTAAACAAATGTATATAATTATGAATTATAATTGGATCATGACTCCATTGAGGGATCAAGAGTAAGTTTAGTTGGAATGAGGTCCAAGCAATACAAAATGATACAATATACTACAAAATAAGAATACACTACTTTAGAAGTTAAAATCTAATATGATTGGATGAATGAGTTCATTGAAAAGCTATGTTGATCTCTGCCATTTAAGGATCACATAGAAATCTTTGTGTCTTTAAGAGTATACTTAATCGAGATAAGAGAATCTATGTCATTAAAGGACATCAATCATATACTCCATGATATTTAACTACACCTAGACTAAAGTCAAATATGGAGATGATAGTATTCGTAGAATTTTAAACAAATTATGTTTAGTCGAACCAATTAATAAAGTCTTTTTTTTAAGCTAAGTATGAATGGTCACACTTCAGCCATAAAACTTTATTATTCTAGAAATGGGATTTTGATTTGGATTTAGTATTTGGATATTGGAACATTATAACAACTATTATATAATGTTTTGATATATACTAGGATATGATCATAACATAAATACTTGTTGTGTTCTGGATTAACATGTTTAATCCATGAATAATAATATTATTATAAAAGTTTATATTCGGTTATAATTATAGGGTTAATTATGAAGTAAGACTAATAAGAGTTGGATTGGTTGACTTTTAACGGATGAAGGTAGGCAATGAGTTGCAATCAAGTTTCAATTGTACTTGTTAGAGAACTGGTATTGAACTGACCCGCATCAAGATCATCTCGTGCATTGTTATCGTTAATGATACTTGATTAAAAGGTACTATCTTTGTATCCTTAACACCTTAGATACATAGTGGGACTTAAGTGTAAGGAGTGTTGTGCTTAAATATGGTCAAACACTGGTCCTTAATCAGGCGGTTATAAAATCCATTTTTAGGTATGGTATGAACTATACAAGAGGTTTATGGAGTCAAGATGGGATTTTTTTCCTATTATATGTTGAGAGTTAGACATCTAAGGCGCCTTACCAAAAGTTGAATATCATATGAGATGGATTGTGATATGTATCTCATGTTTAACATGATGTCTGTAACAAATGGATAACTGATAAACTTACCTTATACACCAATTGTAACTTGAAGTTGTAAGTACTCAATCTTCTTGTGTATTAATCAGATCCGTTTGATGGTGCGGAATCCCAATCAAACAGATGATACTAGATCAAAATAGAAGAGAATGAGAAGAAGAATAACTTGAATCTATGATGTATTCAAAGATATGAGTGATGCTCCATACACATTAGATTCTCTTACACACACTAATCTTCTCTCTAGTTTCTCTCTCTATAAAATGCTCTCCTTCTCTAGCCCCACTTTTTCTCTCAAGCACTCCTTACCCTATATATATGAGATAGTTGGCCGTACACGGGTTTCCGACCGAAAACCAGTGTACAGCCGTACACACAGCCATAAACACTGATATAGCCGTAAACACTGAGTTGTTTACGGTCCTAGACATAAAAATATATTTTCTTAGAAAAGCAAAGTATAAACCATAATTTTGAGCCAAAAATATCCACCTTGGTTTATAGCTTTCTTTTCTAATTGACCCAACAAACTCCTCCTAAAAAGGTAGCTAGCTTTGCTTGTTAATCTTCATTTGGAGTTTGGCTTCAGCTTTAATCTTTGATATCTTAACGACTTCAAGATGAACATATGAATCTTCAATAAATGACTTCATCTCGAGTAGTTGGGCTTTTCTTCAAAATTTGACTCTGAACGCACATTGGGTGAGGAGGCTTCTTGATAAGATTCTTGAAAGATAGCACTTTCAGCTTGAGAATCTACAGAGAGAACAACAAAGAGAACTAATCTTATGGATCACATCAGCAGGTTCATAGATAGCAGTAGACTGATTGAGGAGGCTTCAATGCAATCTGTCACATAATTTTCAATTGCAACTTCACCTTACTTATGGGTTTGAATGATTGAATGTTGAAAGAATTAACGGTTTTTATGCATAAGAAACAATCCTATGTGCTCATACAAACCATAGTGCTTGGATCTAGGTTTCTCTATTGTACATGCTTTGAATCCAAGAATTATAAACCTAGATCTATCATATATAATTTGAAATTATCATAAAGAAAATAGATCCAAGTGTTTTACCTCTTTCAAGTAGCTTGAAATCCTTGTAATCTTCTTGATCTTGAGCTTAGAGTCACAATTGTAACTCCTCTAATGGTTCACAAACCCCACAAGCAAGAAGGAAATATGAGAGAGGGTGAGAGATGCTAGAAATCGGCCCTAGGTTCTCTTGGAATGAAGTGTAGCCGATTTCCATAGCCTAGGGGTCTTATTTATACTTGCAGGCTACTAGGGTTTCAGTCTAAACCCTAATGGACAACTTAACCACCAAGCAGCCCAAGGAACCTTCTGGAATAAGGCCTTGGACAAAAATATGATGGATCCCCATCATAATTTCGTTCCCCATTAAGTCCATAAGGCTTCCTTAGCCCAAAACTTAACTATCATACATTTGACAGTTTATACCCCTTTATTTAATTAATCTCTTTTAATCACCAAATTAATTCCTAACTAATTTATGACCAATACTAATTAAACAAGTATGATTTCTCCTTTAATATATTATTCTAATAATATATTAATAAACCATAATATTCTCTCCTTCTCCTTAAATTACCTTGTCAAGTTGCTTTGGTGAAGGCAACCCAAAAGGACCATGCACAACCGGGTCAAATACATACCAAATATAGTTACGTGATTAGACATTATTCCAACAGTCTCCTACTTGGATAAGTCTAGTAAGTATATCTCACATATGACTTCAGAATCCGATTAGCAATCGTAGCTCTTATACTTCACTGTCAAATCTGATCAGCTTGTCCTTCAGATAAGGGATCGTATAATCCTCTGTTCTAGATATCATGTTGACAATGCTTACTGTCCAGCACTTGTTTCTTGATCTCTTATTTTTTTGACATAGAATTTAGTTGAACACATCAACCTCATTCTGACTGGCCCGGCACATAAGTCAAACCAAATCATCAAGTGGCCAAGATATCACTTTTATTCTCATATAATAAAAGGAACATATCAACTTCGACTCATATGCATCTATTACTTAGTAATTGAATCATGCACAATAATGTGTTTTATAACATCAAGTTACTGATGCGTTTACACATCATCAATGCATAACTAACCAACAAACAACAACCATATCTCTAAGTTTTAAGACTATATGATATTATTGTTTTGTGATCACTTAAGGTACAACACAACGAAGTGATACTAGCAAACGTGGGTTTTTTTCAATGCTCAAATCAAATTCGTAAACACTCATGAAATTTGCAGCAAACCTTTGCTATGCCCAAAACCTTTTAGACAATCTACAAACAATTCATGACAGTCTTCATTCACTTCTACTTCCAAAACATGAACAACTGTGGACCGTTTGAATAATCTTATTATTCAGGAAGTCAAAACATGCAAAATTGAAACAATAGATAAATAACCAACACAAGATAGTAACTTTACTTATAAATAATACAAATTTATTTATTCATCAAATGTTAAGTACAAACTATCTATTACACATTTCCTATCTAATCCAAACTTATATCATCCTTCAACCCAATGCTCCTAGCGTGCTGCAAGTGTTTGACCCTACTCAGTCCCTTCGTAAGGGGATCTGCTGGATTTTCTTCTGATGATACCCTCTTCATAACGAGGAGTCCCTCTTCTACCTGATGTCTGATAAAATGGTATTTTATGTCGATATGTCGAGATCTTCCATGATCTCTTGGTTCCTTGGTTAAGGAAACCGCTCCTTCGTTATCACAGAAAATTTCCATTGGCTCCTTTATGGATGGCAAAACTCCAAGGTCTCCAATGAAGTTCTTCAACCATATAGCCTCCTTCGATGCTTCACTTGTCGTAATGTACTATGATTCACACGTTGAATCAGCTACAGTCTCCTGCTTGGAACTTTTCCAAGTCACTGCTCCTCAATTTAGGGTAAAGAACGAGCCCGACTGCGATCGGTAACTATCCCGATATGTATGAAAACTAGCGTCACTGTACCCTCATACCCTCAATTCATCACTCCCACCGAGGACTAGAAACCATTCCTTGGTCCTTCGTAGGTACTTAAGAATATTCTTTACCGCAATCCAATGAGCTCTACCTGGGTTCCCTTGATATCTGCTAACCATGCTCAAAGCGAATGCCACATCAGGGCGAGTACAAGTCATAGCGTACATGATAGAGCGTACTGCGGAAGCATAAGGTACTCGGCTCATATCAACTATCTCTACCTATGTACTCGGGCTTTGAGTCTTACTCAACTTGGTATTGCTTTGGATTGGCAACTCCCCTTTCTTGGAATTTTCCATACTAAAACTCTTTAGTACCTTGTCCAAGTGTGTATCCTGACTGAGTCCTATCAATCTCTTTTCCGTGTTTCTTACTATCCTTATTCCCATAATATAATCACCCTCTCCGAGGTCCTTCATAGCGAAACATTTCCCGAGCCAGGACTTGACCTCCTGCAAGGTTGGGACATTGTTTCCTATGAGTAGTATGTTATCAACATACAATACGAGGAAGCTCACTATACTCCCACTGGCTTTGACATATACACAAGATTCATCTTCACTTTGCAGAAAGCCGAAATCTTTAATTTTCTGATCAAAACAAAGATTCCATCTGTGAGACGCTTGTTTCAATCCATGAATGGATTTCTCAAGCTTACAAACTCTATTTGGATGCTTCGCATCGACAAAACCCTCTGTCTGATTCATATACACATCCTCAGTCAACTTCCCATTAAGGAAAGCGGTTTTCACATCCATCTACCAGATTTCATAATCATGAAACGTAGCTATTGCAAGCATTACCCTAATAGACTTTATCTTTGCAACTGGTGAGAATGTCTCATCATAGTCAACTCCGAGAGTTTGAGGAAAGCCCTTCGCAACAAATCGTGCTTTATAAGTGTGCACATTCCGATCAATGTCCGTCTTCTTCTTGAAGATCCACTTGCACCTGACTGTCTTACAACCCGGTACATTATCAACCAAGTTCCAAACATGATTGTCGTACATGGAATGAATCTCGCTGTCCATCGCCTCTTTCCATTTAGCAGACTCCAGGCTTGCCATGGCTTCTTTGTAGCTGCTAGGTTCGTCCAAATTCATTAGTGTTTCATCACTAATAAACGTATCCCCTTCAGTAGTAATATGAAAACCATAAAACTGGTGTTGAACACTAACCCTATTATAACATCTAAGAGGTAAGGACTCGTCAATGGGTTCAACAGGAGTTTCCTCCTCGGGTTGAGCGCCAGTGTTAGAGGTTCCTTCATCACTTTGTTCTTGAATCTCTTCAAGATCAATTTTCCTCCCACTGTCTTCTTGGCTTATCAATTCCCTTTCTCGGAACACTCCTCTTCTAGCAACGAAGACGAAATTGTCATTCGGTCTATAGAAAAGATAGACAAAAGACTTTTGTGGATAGCCAATGAAATAACACTTCTCACTATGAGGTTCGAGCTTGTCGTGAGTCTATCGTCTTATGAAAGCCTCGCAACCCCAAACCTTAATATGTGCTAACGAGGGAGTTTTCCCTGTCCACATCTCGTGAGGAGTCTTGGTAACCTTCTTGGTGGGAGCTAAGTTAAGGATACGGGCGACCGTCTCTAAGGCATACCCCCAGAAAGATATTGGTAACGAAGTATGGCTCATCATAGAATGAACCATGTCCAACAAGGTTCGATTACGTCTCTTAGCCACACCATTCAATTGTGGCGTTCTCGGAAGTGTCAATTGCGAAACAATTATGCATTCTTTTAGATAGTCGTGAAACTCAAGACTTAGGTACTCTCCTCCTCGGTCTGACCGAAGCATCTTGATTTTCCCGCCCAGCTGATTCTCCACTTCATTCTTAAGCTATTTGAGCTTTTCAAAGGTTTCCGACTTATTCTTGATTTGGTAGATATATCCATATCTGCTATAATCGTTCGTAAAAGTCATGTAGAAGCGACAAGCATCCTTTGTGGTGGATCTAAAGGGCCCACACACATCGGTGTGTATGAGATCCAATGGATCCTCACCCCTTTCACAAGTGCCAGTAAAGGGTGACTTGGTCATCTTCTCAAGTAAACAAGATTCACACGCGTTATCGTCCCTAAGGTGAAATTACTTTAACACTCCATCCTTTCGGAGTTGGGCTATGCGTTTCTTGTTGACATGGCCAAGGCGACAATGCCACAAACATGCTTTTTCTAGACTAGTAGACGGATCAGTATTCAATACATCATTTCCTAAATTATCAACAACCATCACAGATTCATAAATCCCATTACAAGGTAATGCATTGAAATAAAAGACACCATTCGAATAAACATTAATAGAACCATTATTATTATCAAAAGAATATATGAAACCTTGTATAAACAATCCATGAAATGAAATAATGTTTCTTGACATATCTGGAGAATAACAACAATTTTCTAAATCTAACCCTAATCCATTACTCAACACTAAAGAATAAACTCTGACTTTGGTCACAGACGACGATCTTCTATTTCCCATAATCAAGTTTATCTTCCCATGTTCCATTTCCCTACTTCTTCTTAGGCCCTGTAAATCAGAACAAATGTGGTAACCACAACCTGTATCAAGAACCCATGAAGTAGCAAATGATGAGTTATTAGATTTAATAGAATACATACCTGCAAAGGTGGGCTTGATCTTCCCATCCTTTATGTTTTGCAGATATTGAGGGCAACTTCATTTCCATTGGCCCTTCTTGTGGCAGTAATAACACTCTGCTTCTTTAGGGTCGGAAGAGGGTTTGACCGAACCAACTTTTGTTCCACTAGAAGAGGAACCATCTTGGGTCTTACCCTTGTGGTGGCCCTTACATGGAGCCTTTCTCTTCTTTCCCTTTCCTTGACCAATTGCCAACATGGGAGCAGCCACAACATGGGATGGTGCAACAGATTTGTATTTGAGGTTGCTCTCAGCAGTCCTTAACATTCCTTGGTGCTTGCTCAAGGAGACCTCCTCTTTATTCATGTGGTAGGTCATTCTGAACTGGTTATAACAGGAGGGCAAGGAGCGGAGGATTATGTCGATAGCCAAATCCTCTTCAAACTTAACATTAAGTTTGAGAAGACGATCAACATACCTTTGCGTTTTCTGAAAATGAGAGGTTAGGGATTCTCCACTCCCCATCTTAGCGGTGATCATGTTAGTAATGATCTCATAGCGCTCTTGCCTCGTGCTTTGGTGGTACCGGTCCAGCAAATCCTGATGCATTTCATATGGATACATGTCCTCATAGGACTTTTGGAGTTCGAGGTTCATGGTGGCCAACATGATGCAATTAACTTTCATAGCATCACGCTCGTGGGCCTCAAAGGCGGTCAACTCTTCAGGAGTAGCAACATCTGGGATGATCTTCTCAAGCTTTTCATCGAGGACATACTCTTTGTCCTCGTAGAAAGTGATCATGCGAATATACCTCATCCACTCGTTGAAGTTTGAGCCCTGAAATGTCACCTTTTGACATAGGTTCATCAACGAGAATGACCCAGAAGCGTTGTTGTTGTTGTTTGTAGACATATGAAAAAGAAAAGGAACAAAGTTTGATTAGAAATGAGTCCCTAATTAAATACCCAAATTAGAGATTAGGGCTAGGACCCAACAACATTATTTACAACTTAGAAAGGGATGCCGTACTCTAAAAGTAAATAATTTGAAGGTAAGTGAATGACGATTCCCTAATTCTATCCATGAAAAACAAAAAAAGAAGATTTAAGTTTTAAATGTATGAAAACTCCTAGATATTTGAGATTCATTGAACTTTTCAATGGCATGTTTAAATCTCGATATGCACTTCAAATTTGCGACTGGGATGCCGAGGATCGCAAACAAGTTGTGAATGACCATGCGAATCTGCATGGTGCACTCAATGTCTCTATCACCTAATCAATGTGTCGGTAAACCACACACACTCCATTGATCTATCACAAACATCGAGTCACCCTTCATCACCAATGGAAATCCCAAATTAGTGTGCCGGTTAACCACGCACGCTGCACTAACGTTTGACAAGGGTACAAAGTGTAATCCCATGGAATAACATCATTTTCACATTTTACCCTAAAGTAACTAAGATTGGGAATTTTTAAAAAACATGTAGTTACTTTGTATCTTACATTATACTTTTAATGAGGAGAGGATTGCCCTATCCTACATGTTTGGCTAACGACCCTCCACTGGTCAAGCAAGCGGTGGGTGTGAGTGTACACCCATTAAGCGCCATTTTATAGGCATCAACCTTATACCCACCTTATAGACCGGCTTCGTAAATGAGGCTTAATAACGGTAAGACTAGCATTTTAATTATACATACATACATATATATATATATATATATATATATATATATATATATATATATATATATATATATTCATTAAGCTTGTAATAATATAATAGTATAGGGTTGAATTTTAAACTTGTAAAACTCTAAGGGTTTGAAATTTAAATTCTTCAAAATTAAACTTTTAATCACAAAACTCAAATTTCAAAACTTGAGGACAAGTTTTTGAACTTTTCAAAACTAAAGGGATCAAATAACAAATAATTTAAATTAAACAATTAATTTTATAATTATCTATATTTGACATAATTCAATTTTAGTCATTAGATAATTACCAAATAATTTTAAATAATCCATATTTATCATATAAACAACCAATATTGAAAAGATTTGAAATTATCTATTGTTTTGTCAAGGATAATCATTTAATTAAGATAAAATTCAGATTTTAACTTCAAAAAATGATTTAGGTATCAAATCCAAGTCAAAACAGCAACTAAATCCCGAAATACCCTCTACCTGACGCACGAAATCGCCGAGTAGGGGCCAACTCGTCGAGTCCAGATACTGACTCACCGAGTTGAGTCGGGCAGAGGCAAAAAAACTCGATTTTCAGCAAGCAAAACAGTTAAGCATCACATACAATTAAAACCAATCAAAGCTCTGATACCACTGATGGTTTTTATGCATAAGAAACAATCCTATGTGCTCATACAAACCCTAATACTTGGATCTAGATTTCTCTATTGTACATGCTTTGAATCCAAGAATTACAAAACTAGATCTATCATAAATAATTTGAAATTATCATAAAGAAAATAGATCCAAGTGTTTTTCCTCTTTCAAGTAGCTTGAAATCCTTGTAATCTTCTTGATCTTGAGCTTAGAGTCACAATTGTAACTCCTCTAATGGTTCACAAACCCCACAAGCAAGAAGGCAATATGAGAGAGGGTGAGAGATGCTATAAATCAGCCCTAGGGTTCTCTTGTAATGAAGTGTAGCCGATTTCCATAGCCTAGGGGTCTTATTTATACTTGCAGGCTACTAGGGTTTCAGTCTAAACCCTAATGGACAACTTAACCACCAAGCAGCCCAAGGAACCTTTTGGAATAAGGCCTTGGACAAAAATATGATGGATCCCCATCATAGTTTCGTTCCCCCTTAAGTCCATAAGGCTTCCTTAGCCCAAAACTTAACTATCATACATTTGACAGTTTATAACCCTTTATTTAATTAATATCTTTTAGTCACCAAATTAATTCCTAATTAATTTATGACCAATACTAATTAAATAAGTATGATTTCTCCTTTAATATATTATTCTAATAATATATTAATAAACCATAATATTCTCTCCTTCTCCTTAAATTACCTTGTCAAGTTGCTTTGGTGAAGGCAGCCCAAAAAGACCATGCACAACCGGGTCAAGTACATACAAAATATAGTTACGGGCTTAGACACTATTCCAACAAGAAAAATCTTCATTTCTTGCTCCTTCGAATGAGAATTCTTCGATGATCATGGATGAAGCTTCGACTCAGAATATTTTGATACAGTCTCCATGAGTCTTACCTACACCTGAATTCACTTTTCAAGACAAAACAAAACTTAAAACAAAATTTTTGGATTTTTCATATTTTCTGAACAAGAAATAAAACAGAAAGAACACTATTTTTGGATTTTTAATTTTCTGATTTTTTTTGTTTTATTTTTAAATTTTCTGATTTTGTTTGTTTGTTTTTTTTTTTAATTTTCCCCCTAAATTTGTGTATAGAGGAAAACTATGAACAAATTTAACAAAAACAAAAATAATTGGGATCAAAGTTATGAGACAGTCTTATTTTTATTAGTACCTTCACCTTTATGAATAGATCCGGTCAGTTCGCGGTCTTGTGGTCCTCTTAAATACGAAGAATATTGAAAAACTTTACCAAATATACCATTTAGCTAATGACGACCACAGGTATTGTTGTCCACTTAAATTAAGCAGCGAGATCTATAGATAACCTCTAAATGGTTCTAGTTTAGTTGCACTAGAACGTGTTCCCTACTTCCCGATATACCCTGGTTATCAAGAACTTCCAAAGAACTCCTTACTTTAGGTGAGTAAACAATTATTGAGGAGGAAGACATATTTAGAGATAGATGCATATGTTGTGTCCCAGGTCGGATCTCTTTCAATCACGTAGAGGAGACAACATATGACTAACAGAGATATAAGGATTGAGAGGTAGAATGTTGC
Organism: Lactuca saligna; assembly: GCF_052625555.1. Classification (NCBI taxonomy): domain Eukaryota; kingdom Viridiplantae; phylum Streptophyta; class Magnoliopsida; order Asterales; family Asteraceae; genus Lactuca; species Lactuca saligna. The sequence continues at coordinate 27,234,357 of NC_136422.1, forward strand.
ATATGCTGTGTCCCAGGTCAGATCTTCCAATCACGCAGAGGAGACAACATATAGCTAACATATAGAAAGAATTTCATAGATAAGGAGGTGCGCAAAATTAAAGTTGCATATGTTGCAATCCAGGTCGGGTCTCTTCCAATCACGCAGAGGAAGCAACATATGACTAACAGATAGAAAGCAAGAAAATAATTTCTACAGACCTACTTTATAATAACCCTCTAGTCGCCCTATCAGTACCAGAATTAAGGAATTAAGTCCATACATCAATGAAAAGTTAAGCCACAATTCTAGATGCGTATTAATTTAGTGTATCATGTAGGTTCCTATATTTATCTCACTGCTTAATCTACCCGAGCTTCGTATGGTTAGTCCAAACAATCCTATCTAAATCCACACTGTCAAATCCTTCGTGCCTACCAGCACATTGATCACAGAGTCAAGAAATTCAGATTCAGTCCTTTACATATGTTTTAGACTGCCCGTTATCACTTTCTTGATATCATTTCCCAAACAATACCTACTAGAGAAAAACTATAAGAAAGAAAGTAATTGTCTTCAAAACAAAACAGTGTAAGATAAAGTCATGAGTATTGAGAAGAAAAATCAAACCGTAAATCACTGATTGAATTTGCATCCAGAAGGTCTGAGAACAGCACGCATAATCTCCAAACAAATCCGAAAATTCTTCATGTCATTAAGCACAAACCCTATGTGATCCTTTCCTTTCTTCCTTTCTTTCCTTTCCCGCAAAGGACACATACTCTAGAACAAAGTTTCAAATGTTGTACAGTTGAGAGATGTCCCCTATCATGTGCTAGCCACTACCAACAAACCGAATTCTGATGATATGCCTCCATAGCTGCTCCGACACAGAGCGGGATCAGTTGGTCTTTGGAACCCAGTCCATTTTAAAATTGGGTCGACCCTTGTCATCTTTGCAAGGTACCCTCTCCCATGACATATGAAGAAATATTAGAGTCATTAGAAGATTTGGTAAGTTGAACCTTCGGTACCCATCAGTAGTTGGGTTTAACCCATTTCTTGTTCGATCGGATGGGTGCCTCGACACTTGATTTTGAACTTGAAGTCGGCCGTTGAGATGACTTTGACCTGGCCGGTCTTGGTTTCGCTGGATCATCTCTTGGATTGGACTTCTTGACTGGTATTCCCTTCTTGACCTTGGGATTTTGATTTTTGGTCTTAGGAGTTAGATTCTTGGCCTTATTGGCATTCCAGTTGCCTTTTTGGGATTTTGACCTTGAAGGGCTTCTTTTGGGGTATCTCCCTCTTGGTGCGTTTTTCCACTCTTGTGCATAGTAGGGAATGTATGTGCGATTTGGACAGTTTCGGGCAATGTGTCTAGGTGTTCCATAGTGAAAACATGTCTTTTTCTTCACTGGGAAGTTGTTTCTTCCTGCCCTTGGTGGCGTGTCCTTGCCTCATTTCTGATTGTTCCGATAAGCACACTTGCAGCAGGCACTCTGATTTGCTTGTTTTGGTGGCCTGTATTTACCAACAGCAAGCTGATCAGAAGTAACTGAGTTAGAAGCAACAGATTCATAGTTCAAGGAGTCATTGGATTGTTCAATACTTTTCTCCTTGTTCTCATCTTCTGCTACTTTACCTGCACATGAAGTAGAAGTATCAGAATCGTTCAGCTCAACACTTTTTGGCACAACCACGACAGAATTATCAAAGATACCATCGAATATATCAAAAAATTTTGAGTCATTAGACTTTGACAGAGAATTATTACCAGGCACACTCTCTTCAGCTGCTTGCTTGCAATGACTTAGTGGTGGATCTGCATGAAGTAGATGCATTAGTATTTTCAATTTGAGGACCATTTGTTGGCACAAATATAGCAGGTTTTCCATATATGGGATGCGCCTCTCTGTCTATTTCATCTTTGGTTAAAGGGTTATACTCATAGGTGTCATTAAAAGGAAGAGGCACTTTATCGTACTGTAGACCCTTTTGCTGGTTATCTTTGAATTTTAAACTATGTTCTATCATGGACGCAACTACTTCACTTAACACATTAAATTTTCTGAAATTAAAATCTACATTTTCAAACTTATTTTTCAATGTGTCAAGTTCAACAGTTAACTCAGCAAGTTGTTCTGTCACAAATCTATAGTTTGCACATTTATTACTATACTTTTCCTGAAGTTTTCTAAAATCTTTTTTTTGGCTTCTAGTCGAGCTTTTAGAGGTTTATGTCTTTTCCTAGGTTGATATCCTTCGTATTTTATGTCATCATTTTCCCTACGTAATAATTCGATAGGCTCAAGTAAAATTTTAACATTATCAATGGATGTTTGAGAACAAGAAATTTCATTGACTTTGGTGTTTGAAGAACTCATTGTTTACCAAAAATGCTCTTTGACTTGAAAACTCAAAAGTCAACCTTAAAAGTCAAACTTAAAAAATCAAACTTAAAAGTCAAACCGAAAAGCTTAATTTGAAAATTTGAAAGTTAAACGAAAAAGTCAAAGTTTAAAGTCAAATGTCAAACTTAGAAGTCAAAGTCATAATTTTAAGTAAAAAGTCAAAAATTAAAAACTAAAATTTTTGGGTTGAAAATGTAATTTAAAAATAAAGGAAATTGATTTTTGGGTTAAAAGTGTCAAAAATGCGAAGTTAGGTTGCAGCAACGAGTCTTTATGAATTTAATTTGGAAGCAAAGAAGCATGTGGCTTTGTAGCTCATTTAGTAAGGCGCCTTGTTGAGTCTGGAGGAGACCCGGGTTCGATCCCCAGCACCCCCCAAAATTGCTTCCCCTTTTTTAATGTACGTTGCTTCTGAGTTATAAGCCACCAAGCCGTCCACCGAGGCCATATACCCTAGCCGTAAACCACTGAGCCGTACGCTTCGAGCTATATATTCCGAGCGAAGGCTGTAAACTCCGGACGTAAACCTTGCTTCAGATGCGAAGAAAAACGATGTTTTCACCCTTTTTGCTCCAAAACTCGATCCAAAACTCGTTTTTTATTTATCAAAAACGCGAAGAACAAACTCCCCTTATTTTGCCAAGATCTATCCAAAAATGTAGAAATCCTTCAAAAATAAGATCAAATAAGCTCCAGATCTGACAAAATTGATTGATACAATCTAAGCTCTGATACCACTTGTAAGTCCCTAATATGCTTGTATATCAATCAGATCTATTTGATGGTGCAGAATCCCAATCAAACGGATGATGCTAGATCAAAATAGAAGAGAATGAGAAGAGGAATAACTTGAATCTATGATGTATTCAAAGATATGAGTGATGCTCCATACACATTAGATTCTCTCACACATACTAATCTTCTCTCTAGTTTCTCTCTCTACAAAATGCTCTCCTTCTCTAGCCCCCTTTTTTCTCTAAAGCCCTCCTTACCCTATATATATGAGACAGTTGGACGTACATAGGTTTACGGCCGTAAACCCGTGTATGGCCGTACACGCAGCCATAAACACTAATATTGCCGTAAAAACTGAGCTGTTTACGGTCCTAGATATAAAAATACATTTTCCTAGAAAAGCAATGTATAAACCATAATTTTGACGCAACAGAAGTTTTTTGGGAATTGGGCGTTGATAGAATAGCACATAGTTGTATGCTGATAGGGGCACTGAAATGTTGTTAGACGTTCACCACTGTCTATATCAGTCTAATATGAATCATGCGCAAGTGAGAGATTGAAAGATCTAGTATGCTCAAGAATCATATTAAAGTGATATTGCTAATTAACATATGATATTAAAGGGTCACACTAACAACTTGATATAATTGATTATTTATTAGAAATTGATTTTAATAAATATTCAATAAAGTCTTATAATTAAATTGGAAATTATTTATTTCTAGGAAATAATAACTTTCATTAGCAAGTAACATTATATATAATTTATATTTTATGAATCAATTAGTCATTCACAACATTTTGGACTAGATAAATTCTTTTGTCTTTTACCAAAAAGTTAAATTTCATATTTTATAAATTTGGTTTATAAAATATCAAAGGATTTTGTCTTCTTTTTCCTTTATAATAATCAAATTTTGGCTAGACAAAAGAGAGTATGGCTCTTCATTTGTTTAATGAAAAGAACACTCCTTTAAAAAGACAAGCATGGACAATATGATTAAAATAAGGAGTGATGGTCTTTTGATTAATTTATTCAAAATAAAGGCATGGTTTGAAGCATGGGGAACACATAGGCTTTAGGGGAATGGGTTCTAAAAGTTTTAAAAACATATGGACCAAATGTTTTGTATATAAAGTGAGGTTTTCATATCTCTTTCACCACCCATGCAAAAACCATAACTATGTATGTATGTGCGTTTCTCTCTAGTTTTAGTTGAATACTTGAAGATCACAATCTTGCTTATGCTCTCTTTATATTCTTTTTTATAAGAACATAAAGCTTAGGAGTCTTAATAGTTTTATCCAAAAGAACTTGAATTCTACATCAAGTTGATTCATTGTTGGTGTCTCTAAAGTTCTATATTCTTCAGCAACTTCCAAGCCTCCCAACAGGATCCAAAGAACTACAAAGTTTGTAATGTTATTCATCTTCTTCTTTGGTTGGTGTTAAATCTTTCTACAAATTTGCAAGAAGATCCTTGGTGGGTTTAACTTATTTCTGTTATTCAAGAAAATTATAGGCCTTTTGTTGCTAAGAATCATGTTTTTGAAACTAGTTTTTGAATAAAAACCAGACATTTGAATCTAGAATAGTTATCAACCTAGTATATAAGTTACATTAGGGTTACGTGTAAGAACAATCACTTTGTGTATTCTCTCTTTGTGAGAGATTTTCTTAGTTAGATTTTGTTTTTGATTAATCTCTTCCTATTCTTGTCACTGGTTGATAACTTTTGTTCATTTTCAATACTTCACCGATTATGCTAGTCAGATGTCCCGAACATAGTGATTTCGATTATGAAAACTAAATTTCAGATATATTTATAATTATCACGATTCGACAATTTTACGAAAGTTTTATAATTTTGTGCTAAAATTATTCCGAGAATGAAATCAAATATTAACATATAGTCTGAGTTCAAAAACATGCTAAAAACACTTAAGTAAATGTGCAGCTATTCCAACGAATCAATTTAACATTCTTTTCCGGGAAAATCATTTATATAACTGATTTGTTATCTTCAAAAGGGCGGAACTTTTGCGTATGATCTCCGTTTTTACGGTATTTATATCCACATAATTGTGTTAACATGTTCTATCCATTTAGAGTATTAGTTGTCCATAAGTGTACTTAACACATAAATCTTATTTTCAATGCATTAATTAATAATTATTTATTGAGAATAGTGTTTTGTTCGTCAAAGATCTATATCATTTAGAGACTAAAAAGTAATCATGCGTGTGTTGATAAGTATGAAACTTTATTTGCATTAAAATAAGGGAATACAATACATTAGATCCTGTTACAAAGTAGGTTCGTGATGGTTTGATCGATGAATGTTGACATAATTTTCTCATTTGTTACAATATAAAAACATTTTTGAAGTTGATTTTAAACTTGATTGAAACATTATTTGATGAAAATAAGGTCAATTAGAAACTATTGGAAGGTCTATTGAGTCATATGTTATATAAGACTTGACTAGGAAGTTTAATTCTATAAGTAAGAACCTTTAAGCTTCCAAGGTAAAGAGTCACTTAAATCATTAAGCCATGTATGCTAAGATAATGAGGCGCTATAACTTAAAGGAGAAGGTGGAATAACATTCAAGACTAGCTACATGAGTATATACCATAGTAAATATATTTTAGCAAATGATTTTGTATAATTTATTTATATGTGATGTTGTTTTGCTATGTGACATTTATGACATGAATGTATTTTGCATGAAATACATTTTGAACATTTTTAAATGAAAAATACTATAATTTTTGAAAATATTGCTTTTTCATCCTACTTATGCATATCATGATGTGAGTGGTTGGCTTCATTATGTTTGTGTACTCGAAGGAAACCATTCCCCGTTTTTTTCCTCAGTGGTAGTTTGTTAATGCGAGCGGTTGTTTGTTGAATTTAGTTGGTCATTAGTTAAGAACTTATTTGAGAGTAAAGAACTTGGATTGGGAATTAGATGCATGGGTGTTACATGGTATTGATTATGATTCCAAACACTCTTAAAATTATCTTACATTAATAAATACTTTGAAATGATTTACATAATAAGATATTTTGTTTGTATATTGTATTGATATTTAACATAATTGTTGTCAAAGGTTTTTGGGAATCAAAAATAAGGAATTATGTTGTTGACATCACACAATTCCATTCCATATTCTGATTCTGGTATTGCTTATTTACAACTTGACATTTATTTTGACATGTATGCGTAGATGAAGATGAGATATATGAATATAGATTATTTGGATTTTAGAAAGCCATGAGATGTATGGTTCATCTTTTACTTTTGTAAAGATATTGGATTAAGCACTCTTGTACTTCGAATTTGAATTAAAACTTATGTTTTTAGGATAAATATTATGCATTAATGTTTTCTAATTGGTTAAAACATTTTTAAAAATATCCATAATAAAGGTGTTTCAAAATAGAGAAATTAAATATCCTCTTACTTTTGTCCATACAAATCCTCCTACCCAATTAAATCAAAACATGTGTCATATTATTATACTAAAATTTCACTAAATGAGCATTAAATGTTACAGATGTCACTATTTAATTGTGTAGGAGGATTTGTAGGAACAAAAAGTAGAAAGATAATTAATTTCTCTTCAAAATAAGAGAAATTAAATATCCCCCTACTTTTATTCTTACAAATCCTCATACCCAATTAAATCAAGACATGTGTCATATTAGTATACTAAAATCTCATTAAATGAACATAAAATGTTAAACATGTCACTATTTAATTGGGTAGAAGGATTTGTAAAATGTTAAGATATTTCGGTGTATATATCTGACTGGCTTTAATTAGGGGCCATTGAGTCTGGAACTTGCTTCAGAATGAGTCGGGCGTAGTACTCATCTCTAGATCCCCTCGTTCTGAAGTAATTGATCATATTGCAAAAAAGAAATATATAGTTAATTTATTTGTAAATTGAAATTACATAATGGTTAGTTTAGTCTATATCCACTGTTAAACTTCCAGAATATCAAAAGTACAACTACACCATATATTCATTTTGTTTTGATTTTGTGCTAATAGTGAATATTGTTACATTTCGTCCCCAATAGTTAAGCAGATTTTTTTTGCAAATTTTTTCGAATTTTGTTTAGGGAAAGGTTTTAAAAACTAGACTGATCACCCAACTAGCCGTCTTAACGGTTCCGAGAACCAGATGACATCATATCTATATCATATTATTTTATAATTATAAAAATTCCAAAAATACCAAATGAAAAACCCTCTAACATAAAATTTACAAGGTGTTGATGCTGATTGTCGAGACCAAGAAGTGATAGGTTAGAGATAAGTATAGTTATGTTAACAAAATGGCGTATGAAATTTGTTTTGTGATGTGTATACTTTTTTTTCTTTTTGAGATTTTCAGTTGTATTATTAGTGTTTTGTAGGGTTGAACATTTGGACTGAACCGCACTGGCTCTTGGACCGGACCGAATTGCCAGATATTGGTGGACCTTGGACCAGACCTATTGAGGCCGGTCTGAGTCTACGTTTTTTTTCTTTTTTCCTTTTATTCCCCCTCTTTCCTTTTACCTTAACCTCCAAACAATTAACCTTTACCGGAAAATGTCAAAATCTCGTACATAATTAAAAAAACGTCATACCATCTCGTGAGATATTGACGATAAATAAAATCAGATCTCCACATTTTATTTTTTCAATCCTGTGGAAAAGATTTTTCCTCACAGTCCCCACTTATTTTTGAGTCCTCACTCGATCCACCCACCACCAAATCGTGTCTATATAAATCATTTATGATTAGATACATGTAATCACATTTGATTATACACACGAGAACAAATATTAAAATTAGAACATGAAAACAAATATTTTCCATAAAAATCATATGTGATTAAATACGTATAATCACTTATGATTAAATAGAGACAGACTATTGAATTGAAAACGAGAAAATGAATATTATCCACACAAATCATATGTGATTACATGCGATTATATATATATATATATATATATATATATATATATATATATATATATATATATATATATATCCAATCACATATCAATATTTGGGAAAGATTTATTTTTGCTCTTTCAATTCAATAATTTTTCTCTTGTAGTTAATCGTATGTGATTATACGTATCTAATCACATATGATTTATACAGACACAATTTGGTGGTGGTGGTGGTGATGGTGGTTGGTGGTAGGGGTGATGGTGCTAACAGGTAGTGGTGATGGTTGGTGGTAGGTGGTGGGTGGGGTGGTGAAGGTGGTGGAGGCGGGGGAGAGTGATGGGTATTGGTGGTTGGTAGGTGGTGGTGGGTGACGGTGATCATGGGTGATAGTTGCTTTGTATTGGTTGTCAGTGGTGGGTGGGTTGGTGGTTGTGGTGTTGATGAGTTGATGATAGGTGGTGGGTGGTGGTGACATGTGGTGATGTTTGGTGGTGGTAGGTGGTAGGTGGTGGTGGTGGTGAAGAACGGTGGGAGTGATATATGGGGTGGTGGTTATAATGAGTGGTAGGTAGTGGAGGTGAGTGGTGGTGATGGGTGGTGGTACTACGTGGCTGGGTAGGTGGGTGGTTGTTTAGAGAAAAACTTTTGAGAAACACACTTGAACAAACGTTAGAACACGTTATATAATGCGGAATAAGTTTAACTCAAAGGATCATAAAGCTCAACAATAAGAAGAAGTTAGAGTTAGAAAGTTAGATAATTAGATGCAGAAATATAATGAAGAAAATGTAAGGAAATATAAATGACAACAAGTATTATATCAAGTAAACACTAAGTTGATTCTTAACGAGGATTGCAATCAAACCAAGTTAGTAAGTGTGATCAACTTAAACTGATGAAGTCAAGAATGACTTACTCCGAAGGAGAGTTGGAGAGTTTGATCTTAATATATAAATGAAGTTCAGTAAGTGTGACATCCCCATTTTCACGGCCAGAAAAGACCAATTTTATTTAGGCTTTATAAAAATCAGAGTACCTCTTTTTAATAAAAATGTTAGGAATTTGTTCCCAGTGTAACATGATAAATACGTTATCATGGCATTTCTGAAGAAAATTATTTTGTTCATTTTAAAACATTTGGGATGTCATTGTCAATACAGAAACATAAGCATAAACAGAACTTATATTCATTATCCCTAGTGATTTATACCTCCTTAATCTCTCAGTGTAATGTGACTTAATATCAACACCTGTGATATAAATAAACTGAGTGGGTCAGGTTGGGAAACCTGGTGAGTACATAGGGTTTTCAACCCACAATAATATAATTATTATGTTTAATCATCAAACAGTTAACCCAATTACCCATCCCCATTATCTTCTTTACTCTTAAGGATCTACCCTAAGAATCAACTATTTCTCATTCATTCATTCCTAAGGATTATCCTAAGGAATAGGTATGAAGTCCATCGTTGTCAATGACACAGTTGTTAAGCACAACTGCTAGTTCTATCACTTAGGCGCAACTGCCAGAATTGTGACATTCTATGTGAGGCGCAACTGCCAGTATTGTCCTTCGAGCACATCTACTAGGGTTATCTCGTTTATTGATAGTGTCGTTTTCGAGAGTCCACTCGCAATACATTTCAATGGTTTTTTAGAGTACACAGGTGAACACATTGTTCATAACACCTATAGGTTGTGAACCTGCTAGTGTTCCACTGGACTATCTAGAATAGTTTGTGGTTGTCATCCATACTCTGCTAGATGATGAGGCCAGCATTTAGGAACAAGGCTTCTCACATCGTCCACCTCTCACCCTTACCTCATGGTCTATATCACCTCTCAACTCATCATCGAACTCATATTTCATCTACCCATGTTTTACCCAGCATATTACGTAGATATAAATACATATACAGTTTAAATCATATAAAACTTGTATAAAATCGTTCATCCAACATAGATAGCAAGTATACAGATAATATGCACACATAACATGTAGTTTATATAAAATACTTCATATCTATGTGTAAGATGAAAGGGACCATGCGCTCACTTGAAAAGGTGGTGATTCTGAACTCAGACAGCGCTTCGCTTCTTAAAAATAATTTCCTTCGATGAAACCTAGTATTATTACCACTAGAGTTTAGTCTATTATTCGCCGAGACTAATTAATAGTTTAGCTATTATTACTATTATATAAGCGTTAAAAAAAATACTTATATAACCCATAATAATAGCCTAGGTACTTATTACAAGTTCTTAATAACGTTACTATAGTTAAATAAAAGCTATATTAAAAATAGTGTAGGCGTAGCTCACTTACAACGAGTATTATAGAAAACCGGGCTTTGCTTGGAGCAGCATTCCCGAGCTGAAAAGCTCTTCTTCTCAGAGCTGTCGAGCATTCCGAGGCTTCCACCTCGTGCTAGGGAGGTTCCCTAGGCTTTTCGGGGGTTTCGGGGCTAGAGAGAGGTTCTAGAGAGAGAGAGAGAGAGAGTAAAAAGAAGAAAGAATGGGAAAGGTGTGGAAAAAATAAGGGTGGGTGAGGTTCTATTTATAGGGTGAACTATGGATGAACTTGATGCCACATGTAACTATCTGGTGGCAAGACTTGGGGAGAAAGCAATGGCTAAGATTGTGCCACGTCACCCATTTTCACACAGCGTACTTCCGACTTCTAATATTCGTAACATTCACATACAAACTCTGTTTTTGACGTTATTTATATTCACACATAGGTAAAAATAAGATCTACAACTTTCGTTTTGACTCTGTCGGCTAATTCTTGACCAATCTTAAATCTAACAGTATGAGAAGATTAGACTGTTAAATGACCGTGAAAAATTCGTAACTCCTTCATACATACTCCGTTTTTCGTCTGTATTTTTACTGTTTAGTTCCTATTAATGAGATATTCAACTATCATTTGGGTCATGTAAGCCAAAAACTGCTTGAACTACAATTCGAGTTTCTGGTCGTGCACTGCTATGCCAAATCTTTGAAAAGTCATAACTTCCTCATGCGAAGTGAGATTTGGGTGTTCCTTTTTTTTGTATGTTATTGGTTTAACGTATACAACAAATTTTGTTTAGATCACTAAGGCTAAAAAGTCCTCTATCGTAAATTCACTATTTACGTCTCCTGGTGTCGTGCCGGTTTTGCCGAAAAACTTCGACGGGTCATAACTTCTTCGTTATAACTCGGATTTCGGTGTTCTTTATATGTATGAAACCCTTGAGATATATTCTACAACTTGGTTAAGATTATTCATTATAAATAGTCATTTGTCGAAAAGTCATTTTTGACACTTATATCCTCTAAATTGTCTAGCCCGGATTTGGGGGCGTTACAGTAAGATCTTGAGAGTAAGAGAGTAATGAGAGAAGAGATGTAAGAGATGTGTATTTTATTTGAAGCAGAACACTCTATTTATAGAGTTCCGAGAACATACAAGAGAAATAAACAAAGGCTATAATTCAAAAGAAGTGTCCATGTAAGGCACACTGGACAATACATTGTAAATAGATAAGTTAAAAGCTAATTCTTTGTTCCAGATCAGATAGTTGCAGATGGCTTCAACTCTTCGTATTTTGGTAGCAGAAGCAACATTACGTTGGTGAGGAGGACTTCGGATTGAGGTTTAAGAGGGTCACTTTCTTGATTAAACATTGCCCCCCCCCCCCCCCCGCAAGTGACCTCTTCAAGCTTTTCACTTGTTGAGTTTCAGAAACTTGATCAACTACCACCAAAATTTTCTTACTTCACCCAGCCAGGTGATCCTCCTTATGATCTCAAATTTTACTTCATCAGTAGTTTGCTTCGACCTTTACACCGAAGTCAGAGTGACTTCCAATTGCTTTCGGGTTAGGCGGTGCATATCAATGATGGGGACGAAGTACATAACATCATTGTTGACTCTTTTGAACAAAACTCCCAGTTCTGGAAAGTCGGTTGCACCTAAAGATCGCTCTTAATATCCTTCAGTAAAAATAGGTGTTGGTTCAAGTGCGGGAAGGTTGAATTTTTGAGCGATGGATGGATGAATATCAACATCTTTCTTGGAAAAATCGCATACTGCGGATCTCAAGTACTGACAAGCTTTTTTGTACGCAATCTTCATTTTAGAATGTTTCTCCGACTTTATCTGAAACACCCTAACGATTAAGAACAACTCTTCCAGATTCATATAGGGAAAATCAACCTGATTTCTAATATAATCACTGCCTCTTTGGGTCAGAGTGTACTGGATGAATTCTGATTTCATGAACCTTCTAATATTGTAATTCTTGACTTCGGAAGGTCTGTCGTTGGACCATATGTTTTCAAATGTTGATCCGTGCTTGTCATTAATTTTGCTTCATCTTTCAAAATCAAGTGGAAGACGATGATCATATGGGAGACTGAGGTCAAACGGTTCAAAAATTGTGAAGAACTTTGCATTTAGTTAGATAGGGATGTCCAAGTAACCATCTTCAGGAGGTTCATCATATGTCAAGACTGGCCTGTAGTCTTCGTCCATAAGTCTTCTTGATGGATTCACCCAAGAGTTCATGAGGGTTTCATCCATTGTTGTATCAAAGCCATGATCTATCCAAATTTGTTCAGCAAACTTAGCTGCTTTCTAGTCTGCTTTACGCTGTTTGGTTGTGGGAGAGTCATTGGATTGATCATATGACTTTATTGGCTCCAGATTTCTGATCGGTGAATGAGTTTCTTAGTGAGGTGGAGATTGCTGCGGAGAAAGAGGATATTGTTGTTGAGATTGGTGAGATGGCACTGAAGTGGGGATTTTCACTTGATCAGGAGTTAAAATTTGGGAGGATTGATGAGTTTCAATCCTTGGCTGGTCAGAAGCAAAGTGAGATGGACCGAAGTTTGGTATAGGGATTACTGACTGAGATTGATGGTGTTGCGGTTCTGAACGTTCACTTCCCCCTTTTAAGGAAGTAACTTGTTGCTCCTCAAACCATTGTTTGAGGCCATCAATCTTGGAAAAGACATCATTGAAATGATATTTGAGAAGATGAGAGTTGTTGATTATTCAGGATCTTTGTGTTGAACAGAAGTTGATGGATGTCTTTTGTGAGCTTCAGAAGTTCTTGACCATGGAAGCTTGCGATTAGGGAGCATCAAAGGTTGTTGATAGTGGATTGAAGCAGTGCAATGGTTGATTTGCAAGCAATATGAGTTTCCTTAACAAGCTTCTTGGATTGAACAACCTGATCTGTAATCGTTGATTGAAGTTTTGTTTTGATTGCGGAGACTTCTTGAATTAGTGCTTCAGCAGTGGCTAGGAATTCTTTGTGGTATGCGGTTCTGTTGTTGTCCAAGGCTCGAATACCCATTTCAATTTTGAGTAAGACTCTTTCAGAACCCAGTCATTCCCTTGTCTCTAATCGTTCAACTCGCTCAGCAATGGACTAAAGACCAGCAGCTTCAGTTTGGTGCAGGGTTGTGACTGCGACAAAAATCTTGTAACCTTTTTCTTGAAGACTTAGAAATTCCTTGCGAGTGACAACCGGCTTCTTCTTCTTTTTCTTCTCATTTGGCTTAGAAGTGGAGTGTTGACAACCACTTGAGTCTTCATCATCAAATATCATCATAAAATCATCCTATTGAGCCAGTTGATTTACTTCAGTCATTTCCAGATCATCCATACCAAAGGTTGGTCCAGAGCTAACTTCGATCACTGTACCATCTTCATTGGATCCATGGGATTCAGCAGTTGGAAGAGGCTTGGAAGGACATGTATCACCTTGAAGACTCTGAGCTTTCTGGATTGTTTCAGCCATTGGGGTCATCCAGTCATGAACTTTGAGAATGGCGGCAACAGTGTGGGCATTGTTGATCGCATCTGACCAATATTTTGCAACAGTTTGTATTTTGCTGCTCCTTCTGTTGTTGTTGTTTGGTTTGTTGATCGTTGTGGGCCTGGAATGCCCTGCGAAAAGCTTCATACTTTTGACTTCGGATTAAGTATTTATTTAATACTGAATCCAAGATTCATCAGAGTTTAATCCATCAAAACCTTGAGGCCTCACCGAGGTGTCCCCCGAGTTCATGGATCCTTGAAAATTTGTGCTCACCATTCCTTAAACCATCTGATTGTAAGGTAAGAAAAGTAGGATTTCCTGAGCTTCCTTGGTCTCCTTAACATGTAGTCAAGTGTGGCCTCGGCTCAGTTCTAGCTAGGTATGAAGAAGTGCCCTATGGTTGCGAAGGTGTATCAAGTGTTTTTGTGACAGCAAGAAGTATGGAGCATAACTCCTGTGGCTCAAAGAAGTGAAGACGGGAAGCCTTGGATCCTCTTAGGATTCAACTGGGGTTGAGTCTACATTATCATATGAAACAGACACACTTGTTGTAGGGACCCCAAGGACTACCGGAGTGTGTTGAGAGACTGTGGTATCTGTCCGGTCACGCATATGGCTAGGGATTTGGTTGGTCTTATTTCTTTTGTGTACAAGAGTTGGTCTGGAGTCATTATCAGACTCTTCTTCAATATTGACTGGAGGTCTTTGAGGATGAGCTGGAGCTTCATCCGAGGACACAACAGTTTTGTGTTTCTTGGAAGTTTCACATTTCTTGGAATTGCTGTGGGGTGGGGTGGTGGGGGGGGGGGGGTTCTGTAGAGGACAATATAGTATGGTTGGGTAGAGGTCGGGTAGAAAGGTATGGTTCATACCTTTCGTAGCCTCTATGTGATACGTGACTTCTTGGGTTTCAAGTCCAACAGATACCAAGACGTGTACAAGTAATCGTCTTAGTGGTCCAAAAATAGATTGGTCTTTCGAGAGTGTGTAAATTTTAAGATCGTGGGTGATGAAGTGATTGATGTCATTGCCCATGCTGATTCTTGCATCCTAGGGGAGGTCTGAGATGCACAAAGACCAGAAATGTGCGAAGGTGAGCTCAGTTGGGGCTGCCCTTGGATTCTCCTTTGGAATGTACTGGAGAAATTCATTCCATAAGATCTTTCTGTAGTTAACCTCGTTTCCAACAAAGATGCTCCACACCAGTTCTAGTAGCTTGAGACCCATGTTGTCTGTACCTTCGGTTCTGCCAGAGAGACTCCGGATGATGAAGTGACATATTAATTGCCAGGCTGCAGGCAGTCGGTTTTTCTTGAATTCCCGAATGCCTTTGAGTTTCTTCTGATATCCCATCTGGTAGAGAGTAGAGATGATGTCATTCATACTTGGAGAGTAAATCCATGTGTAGGGAAAAAACGATAATTGATTGCATTCAAAAACATTTCTTTAGTCACGATGACCAAAGACTCATGAATCAAGTTTAGATGAACTTCTTGCATATTGTTGATTGGGAGGAATGCAGAGAAAGCACACTTGAAAATGGTTGACAGTGGAACAACATCAATGAACTAATCGAAAACTCCAAACAGAGGGTGAGAAGATAGGAACTTGATCATCAGGCGAATGGATTCGTTGTAGGATGGATGATATTCAAATATAGCCCTAAAATAGCTCGAAGCAATTGTGTGCGATTGATTTCTCGTGGTGGATTCAAAACTAGTGGATTGAACTGACCCTGAAGCTTTTGATTGCCTTTTCAAAACACCAGGCTTCACCATTTTGAAATGATTTGAAGAACTTGCAGAAAATTTTTTAGTGCAAGAAGATGAAGATTGTCTAAGAGTTCAGAAAGCGTAAAGCTTTATTGGGAGGGAAAAAGTGTTTATATAGTTCAGGATCACAAAGGTTTATTGAATTTACCTTATCTACAGATGTTAATGGAAAAAACCCTTGGGGTTTAACCACTATCAGCCACAAATAAAATAAATTAAAAGAAATTATTATTATTATTTTGTATTCCAAAAATAGGACATTTAATGAAATGTCTGGCCCATTATCACACTTTTGGAGAACGTGTGGTGACGGGCATTAATCCGTTATATAAAGGTGGAATTTGGAACGAATTGGATGTCTTGGGGTAAAGGAGATTTGACAGTTTAAGGAAAAAAAATTATTTTTATGGGAAACAGGTTTATTTATCATTTAACCTAAAATAGGTCTGACACAAAAAGAGCTTTAGAAGAGAACTGAAACGTCGTATGCTACAAAAAGAATGTTTGAATTTAATATAAATTTTTTTTATTTAATAATAATAATTAAATAGCACACAAGGTTCTGAGAATTTATGAAGTTTTCATTTAATAAGATTGCGGGTAGATTCATCATTACGGATGGAGTCTCCATTGCGGTGGAAGAGTGAAATGAGACTGCAATTGACTTAGATGATTTCGGTAGATTGAACTGAAAACAATTGTTCAAATGGTTAGAAATAAAAGGAAGTAGGGACCTGAAAAATATATGGATCATATATAATTGTGGTATATCAGATATACCATAAGAACGTATGATTGATATATTTTTCTAGTACCGCATTAAAGATAGTGCTTCAAGAATTTTGATTGAAAGAAAAGAAGCATATTCTTTAGACTACGCCTGTAGTAGCTATCAGTTCAAGAAGAATTGCGGGTCTGGATTCATCATCCATGACATTTCTAGAAAGTTGTTCACTTTTGTTGCATTGAGTGCCTTTGTGAACACATTAACAATCTCTTCATAAGTTAGCACAAAGATTAGTTCAATGTTACCTTTGAGAATGTGGTCCTTGATGAAATGGTACCGAAGTTCAATGTTCTTCATCTTCGAATGGTGAATAGGATTGTGAGAAATCTCTACATCAGTCTCCGAGTCACAATAAATCAGAATCCGCAACATTTTGTATTTATAGTCCATCAGTTGGGTTTTCATCCATAGGACTTGAGAACAACAGCTAGATGCGGCCACATACTCGACTTCTGCGGTTGATAAAGATACATAATTTTGTTTCTGTGAAGACAAGCTTACCAGTCTTCCTCCAAGAAATCAACAACCATCGGAGGTACTTTTTCGATCCAATCAGCATCCGACATGATCCGCATATATAAAGGCTTGAAGGTTGAATTCGTTCCCTGCAGGATGCCATAGACCAAGAGCTTTGCTTCCTTTCAAGTATCTGAAGATCTGTTTGACTGCGGTTAAGTGTGATACTTTGGTTCGGCTTGGTACCTGGCACATAAGCCTGTTGCGAAGACAATATCCGGTCTGCTGGCGATGATGTACATCAAAGAACCAATCATTCCCCTATAAGTTTTGTGAGCCATTGATTCTCTGGAAGGATCAGTAGAAATCTTATATCCAAAGGCTATACGAACCTTAGCTGAAGAACAATTATCCATTGTGTATTTATTTAGCAGTTCAGAGGTATATTTTTCTTGATGGATGAATATCCCATGAGGGGCTTGTTTCACTTGGTGTCCTAGAAAGAATTTAATCTCTCTATCCATGCTTATTTGGAACTTGTTGCTCATGAGCATTGCAAATTCATCCACCATACCTTGATTTGTTGAATCAAATATGATATCATCCACATAGATTTGAACAAGCATAAGGTGATTACTATTTGTCTTTCAAAATAATGTGGGGTCAATCACACCTCTTTTATATCCATACATAACAAGAAACTCAAAGAGAGTCTCATACCATGCCCTCGGTGCTTGCTTAAGACCATAAACTTCTTTCTCAAGCTGGAAACAATAATATTGGAAGTCTAGACTTTCAAAGTCTAGGGGTTGTTGCAAGTAAACTTCTTCTTTCAATTCTCCATTCAGGGAGGCATTTTGTACATCCATTTGATGCACTTTGATATTTTTGTGTTATGCATACGCTAGGAAGATGCGTATTGCTTCTATCCTGGCTAAGGGAATAAGTTTCATCATAGTCAACACCTTCCAGTTGACTATACCCCTTGGCAACTAACATTGCCTGATTTCGACAACCGCACCGGATTTATCGAGTTTGTTTTTGTACACCCATCTTGTTCCAACAATAATGTGTCGTTTTAGCTTCGAAACAAGTTTCCACACTTTGTTTCTTTCAAACTCTGTTAATTCTTCTTGCATGGAAAAGATCCAATCAGGCTCTAAAAGAGCTTCATTTATGGATCGGCGTTTGACTACGGACATAAAGGCTGCATAGTGGCAGTGGTCCGTAAGATCATGAGAAGATCGAGTCAGTACGCGTGCAGATGGGTTTCCGATGATTTGACCTGGAAGGTGTTCTTTTTTCCAGACATGTAGGCGAGGTAATTGATGATCAGCAGTTGTGGTGGAAGGAATGTCAACAACATCATAGGATTCTATGGTAGGAGAAGGCTGTTCCCCCTCGACTTGTGAGCATCCTGCAACAGTATCTTGGACTTGGATTGTAGGATTAAGAGCAGAATAAGGTTCCCCCTAGATTGGGGATAGGAGTCCCTCTTGAACCTAAGATGGTTCCCCCTGGATTAAAGAATGTTTGATAACCCTTGGATCAAATCTTGTTTCAATATTTTCTTCTTCATCGGAGTCTGAGAAAGCATTTGAAGGATTTGAGACTCTACGGGTGGAATCCAGAGCTGTGTCTTCAAGCACTGGAACCTCGATGGTTGTCGTAAGAATCAGAGTTGTACTTTCCCCCTTAATAGGCAAGGTGGAAGTTCCGTGCGACGAATCTTCAAATGTGGAGGGCCCACAAACTTCGATGTGTTGTTGTTGAGCTTCCAGTGACACAAGAATTTTGTACAATTGAGTAGTCTATACTGGGTCGAAAAGATGGCATAGTTAACTTTAGTTATGTTGAGAGGACCCGAAGAGGCCGGGATATCACTTTCCAGGATTGATTTTGTTTCACTTGAAGGATCAGTGTTGCGGACGTAATTTTCATCGAATTTTACATCAAAGCTTTCAACTATTATTTGCATGCATATGATAAGAACTCTGTATGCCACCATTTTTGTTGAGTAACCAAGAAATATGCCTTCATCTGACATAGGTGCAAATTTGTTAAGGTGATCTTTGTTGTTGATCACAAAACATCTACACCCAAATATAGGTAAGAATCAAACATTAAGTTTTCGATTGTTGAGGCCCTCATAAGGTGTTTTGTTGAGACACTTGCAGACAATGCTACTGTTTTGAACAAAGCATTTCGTTGCCACTTCTTCAACCCAGAAGTATAAAGGAAGGTTTGCAAAGTTTAACATGGATCTGGATGCTTCTACCAGAGTATGATTTCTTCGCTATACTACTCCATTTTGCTGCGGTGTGTAGGAAGCAGATATGTTGTGATTGATACCATTAGAAACCAAGAAACTATCCAAGAGATGATTAGTGAACTCGGTTCCGTTGTCACTTCGCATTCTGCGAACTGGTAGCTTGATTTGGAGTTCAATTTCTCTTATGAAGTTTATCAGGACCTGCAGTGTTTCGGATTTGAGTCTCAGGAAGAAGACCCATGTGAAACGAGTAAAGTCATCAACTATAACTAGTATATACTTCTTGTGATGGAGACTGGCTACGGTAGATGGACCGCAGATATCTATATGCAACAACTCTAGTGGTTTAGAAATTAATGAATCAATAACCAGTGGGTGACTTCCCTTGGATTGTTTTCCACACTCACAAGCAGGGCAGAGTGTTTTATTGCTGAACTTCAGAATTCGGAGGCCTAGAGAAGAGTTTTTTTTTGTGACAAGGTTGTTGATATACCGAAAGTTTAGATGATCTAGCTTGCGGTGCCATAACCAGCTACCTTCGGATACAACTTTGGACAGAAAACATAGTTGTGGTTTCCTAATGATCAATGAGACATCCAAAGGATACATGGTCCCTTCGGATTTGGATTTAATAAAATAGGTGCTTCTATCGCTTGTCATGATGTACCAGCATTATCAAACTTAACCTAAAGACATTCTTTGCATAGTTGGCCTACACTTATGAGATTGTGCTTGAGGCCTTCTACGTAATCAACCTTTTGTATTGAGAAGTTCCTTGTTGTTAAGACACCGTAACCTTGGATGATATCGTTTGCGTTGTTACCAAAGGTAACATGTCCTCCATTACATATAGGCCTGAAATCCCGAAGGTATTCTAACCTTCCAGTCATGGGCAAGGAGCAGGCACTATCAATCAGCCACTCCTCTTCTTATTCCTCCTTGCACAAAGCCCAAAAATTACATGGTTAGTTTAGGCACCCAAACAAGTTTGGAGTCCGGGGTTACAAGTGAATTCTTACTAGATGCATGAACAGGGATTGCGGGGATAAATTTCATATCAACTTTAAGACCTAGACCTAGGTGTTTTCAGGTCTTTTGAGAATTACAAGGTTTCTGAAAGTTACGAGGCTTTGGATGATTACGAGATTTTAGAGGATTATGAGGTTGTGAAGGATTACGAGGTTGGACTTGATTTGGCCTTTTCTGATGATAAAATCCAAGGGTAAGATTTTTCTCATTTAATCAGACACCGTACCTAGTCAGTGGTCTAGAGGGTGTGGTGTGAGGCTTGTGACCAGTCCGAGAATGAGATTTTACTGAGTTGCCCTTGGGATTTGAAAAAGTTTGGGCATTGGACTTCCTCCTAGGTTTTGATCTTTTTTCAAACTGACGTGACATTAAAGGTGTAGGAGTTGGCAAAATTCCTATCCATTTCAGGTCATCTGATGAATAGTTTTGAAAATAATATTTGTGAAAAGTCGTAACACCCTCCTGGGACTTGTTAGAAGATTTTGAAAAAGCTTTTGAAACTGTACATTCCCTTTTGTCGGTTTTCTTGATTGTAGTGTTTTTTGAAAACTGATTTGAAACAACATGTTTTTCAGGACCCTTTTGTTTTGAGATTTAGGTTTTTTTTATAGAATTTCCCACTTTTTCCCACGTGATTTGAGTTCTTCTTTTAAATCTTGTTTTTCCTGAGTTTTTGGAGAACCGCAGTCCGAAGTGTTTAACTGCGATTGTGCGGTTCTCCTGGAAAATTTTGATTGTTTTTGAAGATGTGGACTGGAGTCATCTGAACCAGAGGATTTAGGACTCTGAGAGTATTGATCAAATTCAAAAATTTATATGGGCAATTCATGAAGAATTGGTTGAATAGACACAGTGCTCTTGACTGTGGTCTACGATAAAGAAGATTGAACTACTGCAAAGTAGGTCATGGATTGTTCTTTGGAAGGTAATTGAGTTGACTGTTTTTTGAGACTATAATGAGAGGGTACGGTCTGAAGACAAATGCGAATAGTTCTCAACTAATTTGGGACCTTCCATAAGGATTTATTCATCACAAACTGAAGACGCCTTGGAGATCATATGGATGATCTGAGGTTTCAGGAAGAATTTCCTCGATGACAAAATTATAGCTCGGGTTATGAAGTATACCGAAGTGTGCTCTAATATCTTCGGGAAATGTTTTTTCATTCACTAGGAAGTGAAATTCTCGATCAGGAGGGTCATAGGGACAGTCTTTGTTAAATCGAGGTGATGAGTCCTTTTCGGTGGAGTACCCATTGGACCATCCCTAGTTGTGCGTATTGTCTACGGTTCCATTATTATCAAGATTTTCAATAGCTTTGCTTTCAGTAAACAATTTTTCAATTAACAAATTCAAACGTACAATTTCTTTTTGTGCTAAATCGCTCTGATCTAAAGTTATTCCTAATTGGGTTTCACATAACATTCTTGCATACTTTTTCTAATACTAAGTCTCTTTCTAGAATAGCCACTTTTAGTCTTTTGTCTTCTAGACGTCCTCTTCCATGGAACATTTCCTGGGACGCTATGTTCTTCTCATCTATGGCCTTGTTATAGTCTGAAAGGCAACAACACAAGTGTCATTAAGGTTGTCTAAAAAGGGTTGACAATCATGCATGTTATAATGAAGAGTTTGAATCATGAGTTTTACCTGCTCGGCAATGCTTAAAGTTCCATCTTTGGCCATGAAGCAGTAATTATTTTCCAGCTTTGTGGAATCATCTTCATCAGCAGTTGCTAGCATGCAAATTTTACCCTTTCCCTTGATGTTGAAGTCTTCATCCTCATCCCCTGACGATCATACTTGATGATCTCTTTTCACCTGGGCCACATATGCCTTTCCCTTTTTCCTTTTCTTCCATCTCCTGTGCCATTCTAAGATAAAAGGCTTTGTCCTTTACCACATTGGCTTTACATCATTAGAAAAGTGGTTTTCTTTGTTGCACTTATGACAATTCACAACATCATCTTTAACTGCGGTCGAGGGACCGGAGTCAGTTGGCTTGACAGGTTGCGGTGCCTCTTTGGCTTGATGATTGTTCAGAGGTTGCGGAGATCAGTGAGGAAGTTTTGGGTATCGAGGGGGATTGTTTTGAGGGTTGAAGTTTCAGTTAAAGGGTGGCTTAGTGAAATGCTAATTTTTACGAAATGAGGTTGGAGGTAATCAATTGAACTGTTGACTAACAAGAGCAATAGCATTTTGGACTTCATCTTCATAATCATACTCTGTGTCGGCTTCATAAGACTATGGTGGGTTTTCATAGGAGCGAGAATAAGCTTTAGGAGTTATGTTTTGTGGAGTTTTGGCCAAAAGAGCAAGTGGCCCTCCGAAGTCAGCATAATCGTTGAGCACGGTTGATTCTTGTGCTTGGAGTTCTCCATAAATTTTGAAAAGAGAGAGTGGGTGAATCTTCCTGTCACCTTGGACCATCATCTTTGCGGTAGCCCAGTGTTTCCCCAAGCCGTTAAGAAACTGGAGATTGGTTTCATGGGTGCTGCGGACAGTGCCAACGTTTGATAATTTGGTAACAATGAGATTGAATCTTTTGAAGGAGTCCTCAAGACTTTCACCCGCATGAGCTTTGAAGTTATTGAACTCATTGAGTGTGGTGGTGAGCTTCTTATCTTGTGCCTACTCCGAATCTTCATACATATTTTTGAGAACTTCCCAGATCTCTTTGGTTAATTTACAATTGATGATAATGTCGAAGGTGTTAGGAGCAACTTCGTAGGATATTTCTTAAAAAGCAATTGCATCATTTTCCATTTTACCAAGATCATCCTTAGTGGGAAGAATCATGGCAGGCTGACCTCCTCCTAATTTGGCTTGAGCACTGTCGGCTTGAACTGGAATAAGAATAGGGACATGAGGTCCTTCTTCTACAGATCTCCACACATCTCGTCCAAGTCTTCTTAAATACCTCTCCATCCTTTGGGACCAGTGATGATACTTATTTGCCACCAGTATTGGAGCTCTATTCGAACCTCCAACACTGTTGGAAACATTAAGAGATAATGCTTGTGCCAAATTTCCTTGTTTTTTGATTTTTTTTTTTAATTTAAGAAAAATGAGCTTTAGTGGTATAGAAGGATTTTCAAAATCAGATTTTCGTTCAAAAAACAACCACTTTGGCTCTGATACCAATTATTGAGAGAAAAACTTTTGAGAAACACACTTGATCAAATGTTAGAACAAGTTATATAATGTGGAATAAGTTTAACTCAAATGATCATAAAGCTCAAAAATAATAAGAAGTTAGAATTAGAAAGTTAGATAATTAGATGTGGAAATTTAATGATTAAAATGTAAGGAAATATCAATGACAACAAGTATTATATCAAGTAAACACTAAGCTGATTCTTAACGAGGATTGCAATCAAACAAAGTTAGTAAGTGTGATCAGCTTAAAGTGATGAATTCAAGAATGACTTGCTCGGAAAGGAGAGTTTGAGAGTTTGATCTCAATATATGAATGAAGTCCATTAAGATCTTGAGATTAAGAGAGTAATGAGAAAAGAGATGTAAGATATGAGATTTAAGAGATGTGTATTTCATTTGAAGCGGAACACTCTATTTATAGAGTTCCGAGAACATACAAGAGAAATAAACAAAGACTATAATTCAAAAGAAGTGTCCATGCAAGGCACACTGGACAATACATTGTAAATAGATAAGTTAAAAGCTAAGTCTTTGTTCCAGATGAGATAGTTGCGAATGGATTCAACTCTTCATATTGCGGTGGTAGAAGCAACATTGCGGTAGTGAGGAGGACTTGGGATTAAGGTTAAAGAGGATCACTTTCGTGATTCAATAGTGGTGGTAGTGGTGTATGGAGGTTATGGTGGGTGACGGGTGGGATGGTCATGATGGGTGATAGAGGTGGGTGGTAGTGGGTAGTGGCGGTGGATGGTGGTGATGACAGTAGGTGGTGGTGTTCTTGGTGGGTGGTAGGTGGGAGAGATGGTGATGGTGGTGGAGGCAAGTGGTGGTGGTGGTGGTGGGTGGTGATGCGTAGTTGAGGCAGGTGGTGGTGATGGGTTCTGGTGATGGTTGGGGTTATGGGTGATGGTTGGTGGTCATAATGGTGGGTGGTGGATGGGGTGGTAGTGATGATGGTGGAGTTGGGTGGGTGGTGGTTATGGTGGGTGGTGATAGTGGATGGTGGGGGTGGAGGTAATTGTGGTGGGTAGTGGTGATTGTGATGGGTGGTGGTTTTGGTGGGTGGTAGGTGGGGGTGGTGGTGGTCGATAGTGATGGGGTAGGCCTGGTTGGTGGTGGCAAGAGGTGACGATGGCGGTGGATGGTGGTTTTCATTGGCGGTGGGCATGGATGGTGGTGAGGGTTGGTTGATGTGGGTAGTAGTGGCGGGTGGTGTTGGTTAGTGAGTTTTTTTTTTTTTTTTTTTTTTTTTTTTTTTTTTTTTTTTTTTTTTTTTACTTATTTTTTATTTATATTAATATTATTTGATGAGTTTAATTTAAAAATTATATAGTTTGAATTTGTTCTCAAACCGATTGATCGCTCCTATATATATATATATATATATATATATATATATATATATATATATATATATATATATATATATATATATATATATATATATATAGAGAGAGAGAGAGAGAGAGAAAGAGAGAGAGAGAGAGAGAGAGAGAGAGAGAGAGAGAGATAGAGAGATGCAAGATCAATGGAGAATTAAACTGAGGAAGAGAACCAACAAAATTTTTATATATAATCAATTTAGGTACCAAATTTCATATGTGCATATACATACATATATCAAAGACAATTACAAAAATAATGGAAAAAAATTATATGAATATACTTATTCTCTTTTTTTATTGAAAATATATATTTGCATAAAAAAATATGAATACACATTAACAATGCATTTTTTAAATTATTCTTTTTTAAATCTTAATTTAGAAATGTAAGGTATATATTCACTTATTTGAAATATATATATATATATATATATATATATATATATATATATATATATATATATATATATATATATATATATTATTAAATTAACAAAGATACTCCTTACATTTTCAAATTTATATTTAAAAAATGAATTTTTCAAAAAAATTAAATTGTAAGCATATTCGCTTTTCTATGTATGAATATTCTTTTAAAAACATAGGAATATGCATATTTTAAAAAAATATATTTAATACTCTTATATGCATGCATAAGAGTAAGCATTTACATATACATACGAATAAATATACATATGAATAAATATATGCGCATAACATATGCATGTACATATGCATATGAATAAATATATACATAGGAGAATTAAATACATATTATTATGCATGTGTATATACATATGCATATAAATAAGTAGATACATATGCATAATAATAAGTATATGCATATACATATGAAGAAGTATATGTATATTCATATAAATAAGTATTTGCATATGCATAATAATAACTATATGCATATTCACATACTTCTCAATATGCATATGCATATACATAAGAATAAATATATGACATATGCATATGCATATATATATATATATATATATATATATATATATATATATATATATTCATAAGTATATGTATATTCGTAAGTATATAACATATGCGTATGGATATGCCTATTCATATGAATAAGAACAAGTATATAACATATGTATATGAATAAGCATATGCATAAGAATAATAATAAATATAGACATATGCATATTAATATACATATGAATAAGTATATGACATATGCATATGAATAAGTATATGACATATGCATATGGTTATGCATATGCATATGAAACCATGATAATAGCGATGACATTAAGAGTATGGTTAGAAAAGGGTTGGATAGGTCAAAAACAGTAGCAACAATGAGGATGAAGAAGGTTACAAAATGGAACAATACTTGAATTTTGAATTTTTTATTTTTTTTTTATTTTTTTTATTTTTTATTTTTTTTAATTAATTTTTTAAATATCTAAAATATTCCTTAAGTTTCAAAATTAATATATGAAAGAATGAATTTGTCAGTAGTATGCTTTTTAATGCATATTTTTAGTGAGTTCCATGAATATAATATAAAATACTTCAATATAATGTAAAATACTTCCATCTGTAAGCAAACACGAAAAAATAAACCAAATTGCAATTAGTGCATAAGCATATAACCACAAAAGTAAAAGAAATTGATGAACAAACATAAATGATAGCGAAAGTCTTTAAGGCATTGGATACCATTGCAAGAGTGCAACCTAGAGATGCTAGAAAAATGTATAATTCCACTCAACTACTTTAAGGCATGGAATCCTAAGGATATATTGACTTTGTCATCTTACTAGACTAGAGACATAAAATTTTAGCTTGATTTAGTAGAACAAGATGCTAACAGATGGTTGAAAGAAACATAATTGGTAGAACTAATACCAATACAAACAATGATATTAAACAAACAACAATATAAACAATGACCCGTACTTAGAAATTTAGCAATCTCAATCAATTCCATCTTATAAAAAATTTCACTTTTAGTTCAAGCATTTGATCAAACATTTAGTATGCATTAAAAACGATGTGTAATACCATAAGTCATTCAACCACACAAACCTACAATGAAACAATAATGTTAATAGAGAGTCACAAAACCATATTTCATAGGGTCTAATTTTAAACTAAAAACATCAAGATTTTAGTTTCGTTTACATATTTTCAAGATCACAGACACAACCAAAATAAAACCTAGATATGAAATTGATGGAAGAACACAAAGAGATACATATATGTTTATATGTACATGTATTTCGAATGTAAGAAGGTGAGGGCTGGTAGAAAGGAAAGAGCGAGCTATTGTTTGCGTCTTTAATGGTGGAAGAAGAGGAAGAAGATGAAAAAGGTCGAAAGCCTAGCAAATATGTTTTGAAGAAGGTCTTCACCGATGAGATCAATAATGGTTGAGTCGGGGTTGCTTGCGATGTCGACGGCGATGCCATTGCGTTGCTTAATTGTGTTGTTTTGCCAATGGTAGTGGAGTTTTGGGTTTCATACGCTTTCCTCTAACGCCGGTTAGGTGTACCACCTTCCACGGATGGCTAATTTTGACTTGAAAGGGAAATGAATCTTTTTTTTTTTTAAATAAAAACTCATGCATCTGATCAATGCACAGTTAGTTGGTTCGCTCCTTAAGAAGGAGTTCTCTGTAGAACTTGATTTTATATATATATATATATATATATATATATATATATATATATATATATATATATATATATAACATTTCAAACACTATTTCATAGCTTAATTCAACCTTTTAGTCACTAATTCACCACTTAATACATTAAAAAATACACATTCACATCTTAATAACTTAGACAAATTAATACATAGAAAACACATATTCAAAGCTTAATGACTTAACAAATTTCATTGCGGTATTTCATCAAACACTCTGTGTACACCACACACATTGGATCAATAATCACCATAAAACATCAGACCTGACCAAATACATAAGATTTTCATCATCTCTAAAGTTAGGCGATGTTGCTTGTTTCTCCGGCGAGGTTTGACGGTGGTGGTTTGACGGCAAGAACAGATCCAGATCTTTAGAGGAAAAACAACAACCAATTTTTAGAGGTATGAGATGACAAACACAAGACCACATGTCTAACTTAAAGAATATGACACCAGATTTCATCGGAACTCTATTATTCTCGTTGGACCTCATAGATCTGGACATTGGTGGTGGTGGAAATCGTAGATCTAGACCGGAGCTTATAGATCTAGACATCTGTACAGAAGATCTGGTGGCACATTTGGTGTTCTAATGACAAAAAGTGTTAGATCTGAAGGTGGAGGTGAAGCGGATGACAGATCAGAAGGTGGAGATTCTAGATCTGACCACATCTCGAAAGATCAAGACT